>NC_071466.1:170162640-171526156 GCF_028500815.1 Rissa tridactyla
CCATGTAAGAATCATGCCCTCACTGATGCTGGTAAACTAGAAATCGCCCATATTGGCAGTTCTGTAACATTGGTTGAAATGTCTTTGTTACATCGGCATCTTGATCCCAATGTGACATATGGTACAGAGCAAAGAAAAAAATATCTTCAGATGTTACAGAACAGGACAGAAAAACTCCAGATGTGTAAAGCTTTAGACCACTTGAAGAATCCGAATGGTCAAGCTCTAGTGCCAGATGAGCTTCTTTGTTTGACAGTGGATATAATCCAAAAGCTGCCTGAGGCGGGAAGGCAATCCACTTACCAAACAGCGGGAGGGAAGGCACTTCTAGGACACGCAATTTTTCCCCCTTGGAGCTAGGGAAAAGATTTCAATTAGAGATGGGTGAACCTGGTGGTGTGAGGTTTTGCAAACCTCTCCAGCAGATCTATTTTTTGCTTCACAACCATAGCCCAAGTTTCAAACTCTTCTATTATGTAATTTGAGCTCAAGGCTAATTCTATCTAGAAAACCAGGCAACTTTTCTCTCCCTCTCTCTTTTGACAAACGTGGAACCTATGTCTTTATATACTGTAACTGAGGCCAGCAAAACCGAGTGTCTGGTAGACGTCACATATGTATTGGGCTTACATTTCAGTTGCATTTTCCTTTTCTCCCGCTCCTTTTGAGATGGGGCTCCCTATTGCCTCTCTTAAAGGTGTTGCATAGAATAAGAAACATAGGGGGAAACTGCATGTGTGTGGGAGAGTCGCATAGAGGGAGTGAAACCACCATGTTGCCCTCTCAGACAGGTTTCTGTGCGTGAGGGCAGCTGTCGAAGTCTCTCTAGATACAGCAATCATTCGTAGGGGCTGGCTGGACTTCTGGGCTGTTGGAATAATCCCTATCCTCCTGCTCTGGGGCTCAGTCCAGGCTCACTGACCATTACAGGAGGATCAAAGAGGAGCCCTATGCAGCAGCCTGGCAAAATGCATTGCCAGGACCTTTTCACAGCCTCAGCTACAATGAGCACCCCCAAGTCTCTTTTACTCTGCCCTAATGCTTACCTGGCCTGTAGAAGCTGGCTCATGGGGAACACGGAGCCGGGAGGAGAGAGGGCTTTAACTTCCCTTGCTGCCTTCCTTACCTTCCCAGCATGTGAATCAGAAAGTGAGCCCTGAATTTGAGTGGGAATTCAGCTCTCAGAAACCATCCTGCCCCCCAACCCACTGTTACCTCCATCTTCACTTACGATAAAAGCAAATGGGAAGTTACTTTGTTTTCTCACTTGTACTAGAAGACTGTTAACTAAGATTTACCGGGCTCTGTGGAAGGTTTTATTGATTCAGGAAACACCCACATTCCTGACAGCAGTTTCTTCAACAGTAATCACTGGGTTAGATGTTATTTCATAATAGCGTTGCCCAATGCTAAGAAACAAATCTTCACTGATGTGGAACAGCTGGATAGAAAATATCTCAGCGTTTGCAGGGTATATTTTTTAAACCAGCTTGGAAAATCCTGTTTACTGATTTGGGGGGGTGGAGGGAGAAGAGGAAAGGAAAAGACAAGGAAGGAACTGAACTCTGTATTAGCTGTTGCAGGCCCATCTGCCAAAGCTGTAATGAGATACTTGTAAGGCAGTAATCAGCTGTATCAATGCTAAATTTCATTTAAAGTAGGGATGCGTGGTAAAAGAATCTAGAAAGGATTAGAGTGCTAAATTTCTCTGTTAGTTTTCCAAAAAAAGTTCTAGTTGTCATTAGATAATTCAAAACTCATTTAGAATTGCTTTCCCAAAGGAAATATTAGGTAACTTGGCGTGAGCATGTTTTTCTGACTAAAATACTTGACATTTTGGTTGATGATGAAACATGATCCCCAGGGCTGAACAATCTCCTCAGAGCTAGGTTCCTGGATGTCGGTGACTCTCTGCCTTTCGTGTTGCTCCCTTTGCCTTTGGTCTTATTTGTGAGTATGTATAAGCATTTGTTTAATTTATGTCCTCCTAATAACCTTCTGAATTAAGACTTTGGCCTGCCCACAGACCAGAGCTGGTCTGTAACATGACCACAGTTGTTCTCGGCTGTAAGTAGGCTGTGCATCTCGCCCCACCTCAGGCCTCCCCAGCACTTACTGGCCTGCTCCCAGCCACGCTGACTGCAACCTGACCTTCGGGGTCTGGGCTCCAGGTAGTCATTGCCTCTTTGTTCCATCCAGATAGATGGAAGACGCTAAACCACCCTTTTTCACACCCTAATCCTTAGTCTTAGATGGTAAGGCTTTCCAAGTGGAATTAACAGTCTATAATTCAGACTGTAGTGAGTTTCGAAGCTGCTGTGTCTGGCAGGTCTGATCTACTTTGGATCATTTGCTATATAGCAAGGTCACTTTACTTCACAAATAGCCCCGAGGACCCAAAAGGCGCTCCACAGTTTGCAACGTATTTGCAAACATTTCTATGCAGATCATCTCACTCTGCAGCATTTCTTCTGATTATCCCAATTACCACTCCTTGCTGTTGCACCTTTGTGCTATAGTCTCTGCTTTCAGGGAGAGATGCACCATGAAGCTAACCCTCCAGTACATGGAGGTTTTCCTCTAATTTAAGGCTATTCCTCCTCTTACAGGTACTGGCAGATTTCTTTCCTAGGTGGTCATAGGAGACACTTCCCTGGGGGATCTTGGACTTGGTTAGGAAGAAGTTCTTTGCTCTGAGGGTGGTGAGGCACTGGAACAGGTTGCCCAGAGAAGTTGTGGATGCCCCATCCCTGGAAGTGTTCAAGGCCAGGCTGGATGGGGCTTTGAGCAGCCTGGTCTAGTGGGAGGTGTCCCTGCCCAGGGCAGAGGGGTTGGAACTACATGATCTTTAAGGTCCCTTCCAACTCTAGCCATTCTATGAGTCTGGGATTGGCTACACGGAGGGGAGGATGTCTGAGAGCCTGCCAGCCCAGCAACAATTCCAGGACATATGATAAGGTGGGAAGCAGAACAATATAGACATGCTCTTATGGTGCTGGCATGGGCATGGTGCTAAGGCCTGTGTTCACCAAGCAGCCAGTGCAGTGCTTTAGGATGTTGCCCTCCCTTTTCCAGCCTTGGCCCCCTCACCCTTTTCATGACCTTAACATCCTCTTCATGACGTCTTAACATTTGGCCATGAAAGCCCCTGTGCTGTACTATGAACGAGTGTAAACCAGGCCCTGCTTTTTGTCTTTCCTGCTGCGCATTTACCTCAAGCAGAGAAGCAGAGAACAGAGCTGGGGACTGCCAACGTGGTACACCACTGCACTTAGCTTCCTCAGGGACACTACCCCAGAATAAGAGCATCTTATGTTATTCAGGGCAGTTTATATCAGCTTGGAAGGAATTAATGATCAAAGAAAGCACTGTGATACCAGAAAAGGAATGTCCACGCTGTAACTTGTATCAGGGAAAGAAATTTATCTTTCCTGTACATACAAATCTTTCTGGCATGAACCGTGCTTTAGATTTTAAGAAAATGTGCCAGGGTCCTTTTCACTAAAGGGAGTGTTAGCAAGTGGAACAGGAGTAGTCCCTTTGGCCAGAAATATTAGCTAAAATAATCTTTTCCCTGATCCACAAAGTTATTTTTCTCTCTTTCCTCCCTCCCATCCTCTTCCCCATGCACATTTGCAAATCAAGCTTCTTTGCATCTGAGGGCACTTCTCTAAGCCCTGAACCCCTCCCAGTGGAAACCTCTAGTTCAAGGCTTCTTAGAAACATCCTTTGTTGGTAATGCAGCTAAGCAAGTCTCCATTAATGATACATACACACTGATAAAGAAGCTAAGACAAAAACTGACTTTCTGACTGTTTTTACTCTTTGAAGTCAAATGCGCACAGCTCTTTTTTTATGTAGAAAGTATTTTTACATTAATATCTCCAGCATGTGGGAAATTATTACCTCTTATGGGAATACTGAACCAATAGCCCTATACCGTGGTAGTGACAGTCTGCTGTGATGAATTTTGAAATCGAGCAGATTCAGTAAAGGTGCAGCATCATGCTGAAAAGTCTTGGGGCTGTTTCAGTTTTTTTTACAAATTGAATATGATTCATTGCAGTCTACCTTTCCTCTCTCCAGACTGCTTCAGTTTTTGAAATATGATATTAGCATAAAACAGTCCATAATGTAATGCTGCTGGATGGGGTTTAGTGCTGGAGCATTTCTAATTTTTCCCCTTTGCTCATGAAGGGGCTTAGATGTGATAAGTCTAGATTTAGGTGTCTACATAGAAGTAAAATTTCTTATTGTGTACAGATGTCATGTCAAAAAAAATGTATTATATGTGTATGTACAAATCCGTGTCCATGCATATATAAATATCTCTATACGCACACACTTATACACATATAGCTTGGAACTCTGTAACTTACATAGACCTTATAACTTCAAAACTGAGACCTTTTGACTGAAACTGAAGTCCTTATCTTATACCCTATTATATTTTCAGTAGGAGAAATTCCCTGCTCAGAGTAGTTTACAGTGTAAAGAAGCAGAGAGTGGAAGATTATGCAGAAGCTAAGACAGGTAAAATGAGCCCTGGTTGACACTGTAAGTCTCGGACACGAGACTGTTGGTAGTTTCCCAGTGACCACATGCTGATGGAAAGACCTCTGCTTGTCTTTCTTACCTTCCTGAATGATGTAAACTGGGCAGATGCGGGCTCTCTCCTGCGGAAATCATTGCCTCACGCCCAGGTTTCCCTGGGTTGGAAGCACCCAGGAGCAGCATGAATTTGCTGTGCTCAGAGCAGGCTAGCTAGTCTGGTAAACTGTGATGTAAGACAAGGAGTTTTCCAAGTCAAGTAGGCTCTTCAGGTGTGCTTTGCTTAAAGAACTACAAGCCGTACAATTTAAAAATTAGGATCTAAAATTAGAGACCTACAAGAGTGCCTGTTTGTGGTGAGAGCTGTAAATAGCCAGCCAACTCAGCAGCCTAAGCAGTCAGGCTTTCCCAGCAGTGCTGCCCTCACTTTCATAGTGCACTTCAAGCAGTGGAGGGGTCTCTGGTAGCATAAGAGAGCTGTGCTGGGACCAGTGATGGAATGTTCAAATGCTGCTAGTGGAGACGATCCATAGACCCATTCCCTTGTATAAAGAGACCCTCAGGAGCTGGGTGCCAGAAGTGTCAGATCTTCTGCAGATGTGTCTCACAACCGAGCGCTTGTGCGTATACCAGAGATTCGATATCACATGCAGAGGAGAGAGCCTGAAGCACTGCACATGTGCAGAGCATCTTCTGTTTACATGGACGTGTAGTACTCCCAGATGCTTAAAATCTTAATATAAGCTTGGATCAATCAGGAATATCATTTTATGCAGACCCCAGGCTCTCTTCTGTAAAATCATGAAAGAACCTGATCTTCTACTGGGCATTTGCTGCAGGACAGGAGTGGCAAGGATATAGATATTCACTAAGCAATGAAATGTGTCTATTCGTTCCTACTAGCACCACTGAGTTCAAGGACAAAGTATAATTCCTGGGGACCCAATCTAGAAGTTTGCCTTGAGTTTTGCACTTGGCCCCAAGGAAATGAAAAATCAAGGCAATTTCTAGTATGCATCTTCAGCTCCTCAATGTAAATATAAGCCCACTGTTGTTTATCATCCAGTGCTGTTTAACATGTGCTCTAGCTTTTCCCCTTCCTCACACCAGCCTCACACCAGGACAGAATGATCTATCTTTGCAGCTCTATAAAGCAATGTATGATTTGAGGTTGAGGGAATACAGATTCCCACAAACCCTGGCACGGCTCAAAACAGTACTTCCATTCTTGATCCCCTTTTGCAACACGGTTGAAACGCCTCTTCACAGGCACATTTCCCACATCCTGTGCTTGCTCTATCCCAGAGCCCTGCTGTGTGGAGCTACAAGAGGAGGTGGTATAGACTACTTCTGCTAACCACGTTGCAAAGGCACCTGGCCACCACACTGAAGGATAGAAGCAGGCGATGTAAGCCATTTTATCAGCAGGTAGATTTCGACACATTTATGGTGAGTGATAGCAATGGGTGTATTTTTAATTAACAAAATAATGTTATAGCAGACCACTAAACTATTGCACTACGCAAACTTCTGACTTTTTACAGAATTTAGGCATGAAGTTCCTGAGAAATCCTGAGGCTCTTATTAGAGAAGCTTTTCTCATTATTTTTTTTCCTTAAAAGTAATCTTTAGCTGATAAAAGATTTACTTCCACAGCAAACTCATGAAACTTCCAGAAGAAGCAACTGAGCTTGTGGGCAGAAGTGTGGTATACCATGCAATGAGAAGTAGGCAGCGGCCAAGCACAGTGCCAGCTCTGCAGGGTAGCGCTCTCGATGTAAATTTGTATCCATTAAATATTCAGAGTCCACTTTATACCTATTTGTGTGTTCATGCCATGCTGCTTAAGAAGTTCCCAAGGAAGTCGGCCCTGGGAAAAATATGGTGATATCGGTAAACTGGAGGAAAGGTAAGTTCGTTAGTGGAAACTTAGATAAGGCTGTGAATATGGATGTTCAGAAATCTAAATCTAATATACAGTTCTATTTTCAAAATTATTACAGCTTTTCGGTTTCTCACCCCAGTGTCTGGGTTTGTCTTCTATATCCTCTGATACAAGTATCACTTTTTCAGTGTTCAGTCACACATGACCTCAAAAAGAGGTAAAAAGTATTTTCAAATATCCCAGGAGTTTGAATACATAATTATTTTGTTTTTAATAAATTTCAGTCATGGCCTTTCCAGTGTCTGTGAGGGCAACTACTAAAATTGACAACCAAGACCTTATTTCTTGCAATATATTGCAGTGTACATTGTCTCTTAGCAGATGATAATATTCCAGAGTGACAGTGTTTCTCAGATTTCATCAGAATTCAAGTAAAATTTAGGTGAACAAAAACTGTTATGACTTTGCAGATCGGTCATACGTCAGCCCATGGTTGCACATTAGCTGTAACACTGTATCATGGGCGATATCTCAACAGAGACTCTTATAGCATTAGCATTGAAGTGCCGGTGACCTGAAAGATGTTGTCACTTGGTAAGTTCTTCAGGCTAGGAATTTCCTTGATCATCTCAGAGGTCAAACTCTTCTTCTTACAGAGCTCTGTCGTTATCCTTATCTAACTTAAAAAGAAAACTCATCCTGTGTATCAGGGGAACATTATTAAACTTGAACTTGACATGTATTAAGCTGTATAGTGTCCACAGCCTTAGCTGCGTCCTTGCTAAACTTCCTTTCTGTTTCCACCCTAGTGAAGAAAGAACCAAACAGGACATATAAAACCAGCCATTTCTGGTCATTTAGCTGTTCACGGGCAGCTTTTCTGCAGTTGGGATTCACATGAACTCTTGGAAGATCTACGGAGATTGGAATTTATTAAGCAGTGTAGACAAATTCTGAAATTGCTTTTTAGATATACAGGAACCCATTCTTCCTGAACTTTGGGATTCTTGGATTTAAAGGAACAATTAACTGGTTTTACATACTTCTTTTGTTAAAAAAATGTGGGTTTTTTACCCTTTTCCTTTTCCTTTCTTAGTCTCCAGGTTTTATTTTGGTTATTGTGCGGTAACGGAGAAATCAGTTCCTCTGTATACATCATATGGTCTCTAAACTTTATCATGAATGGTAAACATGATTTCAGATGATCATATTTATTTTTTCAACTCTATTCATTCCTGATAACGGGAAAGATTTTTCTGAACAATGTCAGTGACACCTCTCAGTTGCTTCTTTGTAATTCGCTTGTGCCATCGCTCTATTTCCAACAAAACTTTACTTTTGAGTTGAAGTTGAAAAAGTTCAGATCAAAACAAACAAATCTGTTATGTGAGTTAAAGAGGTTTTTTTTTATTTTCTACTTTGTTCAACACATTTCAAAACTGAACATCCTTTGCTTTGTAATTTTTTCTGGAGTAATGCCAGCCTTCAAAGACCATTGTTTTGACTATGTGTTTGGTGTTTGACTCAATTGTGCTCCCAGATAGAAATAGGCTTTATTTATTTTTGGTTTAATTGTTCATACAGAGCAGCTCCTCATTAATGGAAAAGCGTGCAGCATAGCTGCCTTTCCTCTCCATGGAAAAACTATTCTATTTCATGTTCAAAAGGCGAATGTGAAGGCAAACCTACAAAAGAAAGCTGGTCTCCATCAGATTGCAGTGCCTATGACCTTTATGACTTCTCAATTAAAAAAAAAATCCTGCTGGACTAGCCATCCCTTCACACTGATTTCTCATGTGTAATAATCTACATCCCTTTGGTGTAGATAATTACATCTCCTGTGGAATTGGATTACTGCCTTGAGAAATGAAAAAAAAAACCAAAAAACAACCCATAGTTGCCTCTGAAATGCCAGGATAATATTAACAGCAGTACAAATGGTATTAAAATATTGAACTGCGAAGCTCTAAAAATATTCATTTTTATTATCATTTGCTCAAAATATTTTTTCTGTTGATCTCAGTACTGGGGTAAGTACTATAACAATGACTGAAGTCAGTGACTTACATTCTACCTTCAGCAAACAGGGAACTTAATTCATTAGAAATGATTACACCAAGTAATACAAAATGAAAAATATGATCTGTGTCAGAACGTGAGTTAATACATAGGTCTAGATAGTGTAGATAGGCTGTCTTGTCCTGAGGCTCCTTCTGGTGGCTCTTAGGTGTTCGAATATATATAGAGAACAACCTCAGACTCGCTCTATGTGTTGTCAAGCAGTTATGCAAGTTACAGCTATCTGTGAATAGTTCGTAATTTTTCTTGAGCCATAGCTAAGCACCATTTAAGTCTCCGTTCATTCAACTAAAGTTTAAAACTGCTGAGTTTCTGTCTTATCGCTGTCAGAATAGGGAAAGAAAGTGATTTTTCCCCTCCTTCACTTAGGGCATGTTTCTGTTGTCCTAGACATGTAGTCTGGGGTTTGGTAGAGGCAGGCTGTACCGTATTTCATGATCACTTCTGATTTTAAGTTAACTATGGATACATTTAAAATTCTAGTGCCTATATTCTTTATTCAGTAAAATCCAGTGAATTAGAAGATTTTCTGGAGTTTGCCTAGATAATCTAAATTTGTCAATCTCTGAGAGTTTTATGTGACTTCATATCTCTGCTCTTTCTGTTGATTTACAACTATTATTTGCATTTCCATGACAAATCTTTTATTTCTGCCCATTTTTCCCTCACCGCATGAGACACACAGGAGACGCCTGATGAGAGAGAATGTCTGTCCTGCCATCTGTCAGCCAGCAAGGCACTGGCGGAAATTTAGTAATGTCCATTGGTCTGCCTGAAATGTAGAGCTATATCTATATACACTATCAGGAAAAACCCTACAAGTGGACTATAGGAAGCCCCTACCCCCTGCTAGAAATACTGAATTCCAGAGAAAATAATATTGTCTGTTGATGGGAAGTGGGGGGAGAGAGGAGAATTTTTCTTTAAGCCTGGCGTCAGTACTGAAATAGTTAAGTTAATACTATGAAAGTTATCACAGCATACATAAAACATGAAATGCTGTACAGGAAAACTTCTAATATTGCAGGAGCTTTGCAAAGGCAGATGGTGTAGCCCAGACAAGACATCATATTGCTCAGGCATTTGGTGGCTCACAGTCCTTCCCTAAACAATAGGGTTAGTTTAAAATATATTAAAAACAAAGGAAATTCTGTCTGCCTCCTGCCCAGTTTGGAAGGAACCAGCCGCTTCTTTTAAAAATGCCTTGTAGCACATCCTGTGCAAGGTATCTTAGTGCCCTCCTTTCAAAAGGGTCAGACCTCAGATCTGCCTCTAAACAAGTGGTTTTTTCGCAAGCAGCCAAGCAGTCCTCATGAGCTGTATTTCAGATGCCAAAAGGAATTAGTATCTGGCAGGATGTTTTAAAGAAAATTCTCTTAAATTAAGCATATAGAACCATATGTTCAAGGCTACTTTGAAAAACCCCTCAAGAGCGCTAAGCCTAATGCTAACATATGAATCTTTTCTACACAGGAGCTTAACATGGTTATGGAATATTTTTATTTTTTTTATTACTTTCCTTGTGGAGAAGGTTCAGCCTTAGCCTTTTCCTTTGTCTTGCAAATAGAACGACTGTTTCTGAAATGAGCAAATATGTCCCAGCTGGATCTTATAGCCTAAATAAAACCTGTGTAAATTTATCTTGACGAATGTAAACAGTCAAGCGATAACTTTTTCCATTAACCCAGTCTGGAAAAATGTAAACCAATTTGTGTTATATTTCTGTATTTTCCATTGTAAGGTGTTGCTAGCCATTCCTCTGCTTGCCTGTGTGCTTTTTAACAAATGAAGGTTGGGCCTGGTGTCTCATATCTCTGTTAACATAAGACCATTCAGATATAGCTAGAAAGAATTTTCCAGCGAAGGATGATCAAGCATCAGTTCTGCTAATATTCACTGTCATGGAAACTTCCTGGTCTACATGTATTACATGGAAAAATAGTTCCTTAACAGCAACATCTTGGCTCTCTCTTTCCTCATCACTGCCCACTCGGGGTGTTAATGTCTAGATGAGATGCCAGTTCACTGATATGCTGCCAGAGGAAAAGTCTCAGGGAAAGAAGCTTTCAGCACATTCTGCATTTCTGAAGTGCAGAGGAGTGATGGAGAGGGCTGTGCTGAGGCTGCTGGGGTCTGCTTTAGCAGAGCTAGCTGTTAACAGCACAGCTGGGTCCCAGCTCCACGGCTAAAACTGGTTCGGCAGAGCTCAGCTCCTTTCTGACCCGACTGCCCCCTGGGAGATGTGCTGCTTAAGCTCTTGGTAGCTGGTTCCTTTCTACCTCTCCCTGTCTGTCAGTCTCAGATCTTGATGTCTCTGTCCCCACTCCCAGTCTCTGTCACTGTCAGGGTTGCTGGTGGTTTCAAAGTGTGCTTTTGGCAGTGGGTACTGGCACGGCAATTAATTTTTCTAGATAAAAACATGTGGGGATTAATGCTTAACTGCTCCAAACGGCAACAGACTTAACAGCCATCAATGGCTTTGATGCCAGACTCTGTGTCCAGGTAGACAGCAGAGTCCTTAGTTAACATCTGGTTATGAAATAAGTAACAATCCCACTGACATGCCGGCTGGTGCAAGAGCTCCGACGTAGTGTGTGGGGTGGTGTATCTCTGATGAATGGAGTTTCCCCACTGAAAAGACCAAGGCTCCTCAACCACAGTGCTCCTGCATTTGCCGGAAGGCACGGCAACTCTTCCAGGGTGGCTGTTGCATGTCCCCGCGGCACTGGGAGGTTCTTGCTCATCCTCAAAGGAGAGCAGCTTCTCGGTCAGGAGAAACAAAATTCTGCTGACTTGCACCCACACGTGCAGGCACCCCTCTTCTTCATTCCTGTCTGCTTTAGATAGCATGATGCTTACTGTAAGCACTGAGCCTTTCATAAAGACATCAATCCACAGCTTCTCATCACCTACCTCCATCTGGGTAAAGAGCTTAGGCCACCACCCAGCCTCCAGCATGGCCAGCACTCAGCCCAAAGCCACGTGCTTCCCTAGTATGAAAAGCGCAGGGAAGAGTGACAATTTAACAAGACGTAGTTGCACTTAAATACACTTTAAATAATGCAATCCATTTTCAGAAACCTCATTAAATAGTCATAGTACTTTTCTTTCTTTTCCTTCCCATCATCGCTGAACAAATAGCCACGCATTTGTGCATAAGCGGAAGTACTATCCTTTCTCTAATTAGAGAATGGTATAATTATAAATGCCTCCAATTCTAATTAGCTTTGGGTGGCCACCTCCAAGATCAGCCTTTGCATATGCAACTGTACACAAACCTCAGCACCATGATGCTCAGAGGCATTTTTTTCCCCTTTAACAAAGTTAACTCACCCTTGTTTTGCCATTCTTGGGGTTTGTAGGAGAAGACCTGTTACGCACAGGGTGCAGGTGAGGTGATCTTTGATTTATCTGATGAAGCTTTATACATCATCACTGTCTTCCTCTTTCATGGAGAAAAAAATGACTGGGACAGGGAGATGGGGTCAGAGGTGTGTGTTCTGCTCTTGGCTCTGCAACAGACTTATGGAGTAATTTTGCAAACATTGCATCGCTTCTGTGGCACTGTCTGTAAAATAAAGGATAATGATTTTTAATGCTTTTATGAAATGCTTTGAACACTTTGGCTGAAAAATGCATAGCATTGTTAATATCGGATGTGGATCACTTAGGGGAAAAGGGTTGATTAGGAGCAAGTGTTTGCATTTATGCATATTTGCTAACCTCAACAAGAGAAACAAAATATTAAGTAGATGTATGATAATCTTTTTATTTGATAAAACTTTATATACTGTTTCCTGAAGTGTGGCTGACATAATTTAACACTAAGTAAAATCTTGCAATTCATGTGATTTGCCTTAAGATGTTAGTAAGATATCTCTACCTTCTCCTGATGGCTTTTTCTGCTGCTTGTCAGCGTGAAATAATCCTAGAAAATGAAAGAAATAAGCAATACTTCAAGAGGAAAGAGAAGCTTTCCAGTAATGACTGTGAGAAAAATTTCCAATTAAATGTACCTATTAGCTGTCTCCAAAGAATATGTCACTGAAAAATGTGTTCTTGGCAAAAACATTAGAGAGAAAAGAACGAAACAAACTTTTGTAAAGAAACATTAAACAAAAAACTCTGTTCCTATTCCCTTTTCAGTCTCTGTGGATTTCCTGATACAGAGACATATTTCACCTATAGCAAGATCATCTTACAGAGTCTTTAACACAGGAAGATTTTGGCTGGTGAGTTAGGCTGAAAGATTTCTGTTTCAATACATTGCAGTACCCAAGTTGAAATCCTTACTGCCAGCTAAAAATCCACTCTCTTTACTCAAATGTCTGCTCTGAAGCCTGTTTGATTAATATCTGTCAGTGAAGTGAAACGTAAAGGTGAGACATAACACCCTGGGAGGGTGTGGATGTGGGTACTGTATTGAAATTAATTAAAATGAAATTTTAATTCTGAAATTAATTAAAAATATCTGTGAGTGGGAGAAGTTATTCTTATGTGTCTAATGTCCATTCTTAAGTCTTAGCACAGCACCACGTGTCCTTAGAAATTAAGCCTAACATAAAAGGCTGAGATATTATAACTAGCAAGACAATAGTCCTTGCATTTTTCCGTACAATGCCAGCTAGGATAAATATCTTGAGGTGCTTTCGTACTTTTAAAGTCTATAGATAACCCATCCCTAGGACTTTGAGAGTTTCTCTGTGATGAGGCTTGCACTTCAATGCATTTGGGAATGGACTGGCTCCTTCAATTGTACTTGGCCTACTCTCTGGTCTGTGATGCAGGCACAGAGATGCCAAAGAAAGTACAGCTCTTTACTTGACCCTGCTGGATTTGGCATAGTGGACATACCCTAAATGAGTGAGCATTTGTATTGCATTGTCCATGAGCTGGGTTTCTGTAAAAAACACTTTTAGACCATTATTGGTAACACATAGGTATCATGAAGCTATGGGTACAGTACTGAGTGACCTGTTTCTCAACTGTGTGAAGTGACCATCTATTGATTAACTATTTAGACTAATTAAACCTTCCAAAAAAACTTCGGTAGGTCTGGGGCTGTGTCTGGCTACGATGTGTCCGTTAGGCTCCAGAGTGCTGACGCCTTAGTGCTGACATCTCATGGACCACAGGCAAGTCACCATGAGTTGAGGTGCAGCTCGCTTACCAGAGGCACAGTATGCCTCCCAACCACAGAGATTTCAGCATAGTTGTTGGTCATGTGGAAAACAGCTCTGCTCTGCCTGCACTTTATAGAAAAAATAAAGTGAGCAGGCATGAGATACAGGGTCTGCTCCCTCATGTAGCATCAGATGCACGATCCACGCGCTGTTGTAGAAACCAGCAGCTCACAGTAGTCCTGCACATGCCTTGCTGTCGGCACAACTCCCAGCACCTTTCTCACAATATCAACCAGGGAAGGGCCCCAGCTGAAGGCCTGGATTGGCACTCAGAAATCAGGGTCTAGACTGGATCCTGATTCAGAAGAAAAGGGTGTGGGAGGGGCTGTGGCTCTTGTACTCCTCAAACTTCTTTTAGTCAGCTTGGACAGTTAGGAAACTTATGCAGTTTGTTGCCATACGTGGGTCATAGGGTACCCTTCTCTACCTGTCACAGATGTTTTGATATTAAAAAAAGAAAGTATGTATGTAGCATCTTCTTTCCAAAACTATTGCCTAGGTTTCATTATATTAAGAAGAAATGTTATAACTTTTCTTTTACTGAATTTTTTCATTAAAGAGCTCATCATTAAGAGCATACCTCAGTTTTATTTTCTTTTTTATTTTTATGGTATGTTAGAAAAATTTTGTTCTGTCTTTCTAGCAGTGACTTCACAGGCCTACTGTACAAGGAAGCAGTTTTAAAGGCATTTATCTATATATGAGGGTCGACTTGAAACCGCTGGGAAATGACCATATTGAAAACATTAGCTGACCTTCAGTTTAACAGAACTAGTTGCTGCTACTTCCCTTAAAAGGTACTGAAAAAAATTCCCTCTTAGACCAGACAAAAATACCCAAAGCTTATATGTAGACACTGGAAAAATACTCATTGTATCACAGTTAAAAACTTAAATGAAAGGAAGAGCTAGTCTTCTTAGGGCATTGGGGGGGAATTATCTGAAATTTATGTATAGACACATCTTCAGGATGACCAGGAATTTTTTTGGAAGTGGGCTTGCTTTGTTTTTCTGAGATGTAAATTTGGATGGAGCCACTTCAGCCTTGTGATCTAGAGTCATTTACTTCTAACCTTGGGAACATTTCAGTAATGCATATTTTCACAACAAAGGGGTGAGAAAGGAGATATGTTCCTTGCAATAGTTTTTGTGGGTCATGATGAAATGTTCCAAAATAAGAAAACAGAGAACGTGTAGCAGTATTCTCCAGTGGCTTCAAGAGAGGCAAACTGAGCACTGGAGTTACCTCATTTCTATAATAATTTTTGTTAATTTTAAAATTTTGGGGAGTGTAGGAGAAGGACTGAACCTTGCAGCATGTCCTGAAATCAGATATTTTGATTCAGAGTGGTAAAGAAACCCTGAAACTACTGAGTCCTAACAAAAAGCAACCAGTCATCAATGTGGAAGAAGCTTTCTCTGCTTTCTCTGCTTTCATAGTCTCTATTAACCTCTAGGGTGGAGAAGAGGCCCTTCCACTGAAGTCTGTCTAGTTCAGCTCTTTGTATGAGTAGGCCAACTCCTTGCATGCTCACGAGCTGCTGGCACAAATCTTGGTTTGCTCCGATTGTATTTGCTGTGGGATGTGGCTCAAGAATTGGGTAGCAGCACAGTGAAGCATCTTCCCTGGAGTGCCGGATGTAGAAAGTACTGTTCTAGGGGATGAAAGCTTGGGTGGCTCTTGAATACACTGCATCTGAAATGATGAGTCAAAATCAGAATGGGTCAGAAATTCCACCTCACTTGTTTGCTATATGAGAATACTGATCCCACAGTGCTGATACATGGGTATAGCTTCATTTCAACACAGGGCTTCTGGAAAAAAAGCAAACTCTTGAAAGTCCAGCAACTCACTTCCCCAGCAGCCAGCCTCTGCTGTAATGAGTTATTATCCTTGGACCATTTACAGCTCCTGATTTCCTCCTAGGAAAAAAGTCTGAGGAAGCATATTTAGAAGGTTACAATTTGCTGTCATCATTAAAATAGTATGTGCTTTAGGAGCATATTTTAAACGAAAAATTAAAGTTTTTACAAAAGCCATTGGCCATTGTAATGGCTTTTCATCCACTGCCATTAAAAGGACTTTCTTAGATTCTTTTTGAGGGAAATCCAAACAGAGGAAAGAAAGATTATGAGTTTTTTTTTCTCAGACAACTTGAAGCAGAGGCATCCAAATTTTTCACAAAAGTATTCACATTTTTCCATTAGCTTGAAACTTGCACGTAACTCATACAATGCAACATTTTAGAGCTGATTTGTTTTTCTCAATACAGCTGCAGAAGTGAGCTTCTGCCATAAATACTGAAAAATAGATTAAAATGGGAGAAGGAATTGTTGCGAGGTACCAGCTTTTCCATAGGGTGAAATTTTGAGCTGGACGGGATTGAGCACTACCCATGTTATGGACGCTGTACATTGGAACTGGCCAACAGCTACACTTTCCTGCCCTTGAATTTGGCATGAGTGCAAAGCATTAGAAGTGTGTTTCTTACAAGTTGTGTGGATGATGGCCTGTGTTTTTCCAAAATCTCCTTGAGTCTTCTTGGCATTTCTCAAATGTCAGTAATAAGTCACCACTGCGATATAAATTTGCACATGGCCAGCCGTACCATTTAACTATACCCTTTCCAATATTGTCGAGTATTAGAAGAAAACAAATCAAAGCCCCTAACCTGCCTCCTTTGACACTGGGCCCTATTCATCTCTCTGTGACCAAATGGAAAGCGACAAGAGCTTCTTCACAACACGCTGGCTATATGAACAAGTGTTGATAACACGGGTTGAAAGACACAGCCTGGTGCCACCATGCCCAGCTGTTTCTTCACTAGTTACCATTGTGCTGCCTCTCTTTCTTTTCAGGTTGGCAAGTGTGTTTCCAACTAACTGCACATTTTGTCTCCAGGGTACTGTATCTTTGGTGCTGCTTGCCAGGACAATAGATGAGCCTCTTTCCCAATGCTGAATGCGATGCTTTTGTGTAGACTTAATCTTTGGTGAAACAGGTTCGTCCCTGCTGCTTACAAAATTTGCAGCGCTCAGTGCCAAGAAATGCATCTGCTGTTGGCCCTGTCACTTCACTCTACTGAAACAACACTCATTTTGTGTTTTTGGGCTTTGCTCTGCTGATTTACTAAGCAATGCAGTTTGAGGGGAATAATTTATTTTTATGCTTTGTGCTGATGGCGCTTATTTAACTTGTTGAATTTTCGCTACACAAAAAAGCAGCTTGATTCCCTGATATAGAGCTCTTCCTAACACAGGGTGTATATCCCCAGCCTTGGTCAACCAGCGTAGGTATGCGTCCTTTTTGTGTCCACAGGGTTTAAACTCTGAATTTTGCTGTGGCCTTCTCTGGATTTACCTGTGGAACCTGGGGCCACCGTGTCTCGGGTGGCATGTGTGTTCCTGATGCCAGCCCCAAACATTCCTGTTTCCTCACAGATTCAGACTGTGTACAAATTGCTTCTGATCCCGTAGTGGGTATTAATGGGGCTCCTGGACAATATACTCTGCACAGGCTCGGACAGGAGACCCATTGCAATACATGCAGGTAACCAAAGCCTTGTCTCAAGTCCATCCTGTAGGGACAGCTGGCAAATTTTATTTTGTGCCTATCTTGAAGCAACTTGTAGAACATACCATACGTATGGGGTGAATGCTTTCCTGGGGAAGCCGTGAACTACCTACTTCATCAGAAGACGTCCTATCCATACATGTAAACTGCATTCCCTTTAAGACTGCTGTTTTTTTTAATGTCAGTTTGCGTTAGACATCATGGCACCAAAGTGAACAGATGACATGCACGCAACGTTTGCCATCCATGACTTTCCTGTCAAATGTCTGTTTGCACTGCATTTCAACTGGCATTCACCATGATGAAGAGCCATTTGTAGCCACCTTTAGAAGCTCTTACCAAGACAAGAACTCTACATAGCTGTTTCTAAGTCAAAGTTTAACCTTTTTCCAATGACAAAGAAAAACACTTCAGATACTGCTAACTGACTGTGAGCTCTCCCTTATCTTTAACACATTCAGCACTCACAAACAAGCAAGAAAGGCTGAGGTCGATGCCAAATGCTGTGAAGCAGAGAGGATAATATGAGAGGAGAGGATATTTTTTGCAGTGAGCTCCACCTAATCTTGTCTCTGAGTTTTCATTCCTACCCTGTGCTTCAGTTATAAGCAAGGATATCCAAGTGTTGGCTGTGCTTCAGTCTCTGCCAAGGACAGTGGTCTGAGAGTAGCAGATTACTGTCCTAAAATAACAGAAGTCAAAGAGGGAAAAGGTTACTCGTCAAGTCCAAGCACAGCAGAGTTGTCTCCTGCTCCATGCTGTCTGGTGCTTTGTGCAGACTGCTTTTTAAAGACTCTTGCTCTTGCTAAGTCTCTTGAGAGACAAGTCTTCAGTTAAAAAAATCTCAGCTGACAACCATCCGAAACTATGACTCCTTGCTTATCTGTTATAATACTTCCACAACCCCTTCCCCCCTTCCACCCCACAGTAAATGCTTAAAAGAAAAGCAGATCATATTGAGGTCATGCTGAAGGTTTAAAAAAGAAAGTGGAATAAACTGCTCCTTACAGTGTAATGGACAGTGGTGTCTCAAGCTTTAACGACGACCTGGTATTTAATGGAATTTCATGTCTCCTCCCTCAGAGTGCAGTTGAAAGAAATTGTTCCTTTGCTGGTCCCTATGACCACAGTATCCCTGAGCAACAGCAGAGCATGATGCAAAACTAACAGCTCTCCTGAGATACACTTCTGAACTGACTGCGACAGATCTGCCCGTTTGCTCAGCTTCTGAGAGGGCCAAAATTTTAGTTTTATTTACTATGTCTGGCTGCAATAAAAGAAAGCCTGAATCAGCTCCTGTTTTAAACCCTTTCTTGTTGAAAGCTGACTCTGAGGGCACAGCCACAAACAGGATTATGTAGGCTGCCACCCACTGTCTTCTGATAACCTCCTAAGCACTGCTCTGGAAGTGCTGGGAGTGCTGAGTCCTCTGTAATGCTGTCCAGACATTGAAATTGAAAGCCATGTTCTCCTACTCCAGTAAATATCTGCTTTTCTCTATTGGCTTGTATAGAACAGTGCCATATTTGTACAAACTCAAGTGGGATTAGAAGAACCTTTGGTGATGTTCTTTTTTTGTTGTTTTTTTTTTTCTTTTAATTGAAGTAAAGATTGAAATGCCTCTTTCTCTCATGATACGGAGTAATGAGCACTATCACCATAGACTTAATCTTTCTCTTATTTTATCTGGTTTTATTTCCTATCAATTAGCTACATCTGTAAGTAACATTATTGTATACAGATCTGGTCTTTCTTCCATTCTTTTTCTGGTGCCTTTTCTCCTTATGACAAGCTTGTGCTAGTGTGTCCCTTTGGATTCTAAGTCTTGCAGGGCAGGGCCTTATGGGTAGGATTAATTCTTCCCCAGATGAACCACCTACAAGTTAAGCATCTAGTCTAAATTTATTATCTAGGTCCCCTCTATAGTCAGTAATGAACGACAGATACCAGCAAGGATTGGCCATCCCACCTGTCATACACATCTCAGTGAGGGTGGGCAGAGCTCTCTATTGTCTCTGTGTTGTGTAGCATATCTTCAGATGCTTGAGATCCGGATTCAGATTTTAGTATCATTCTCTAGATTCCTTTTTGGGGTCTACGAGGTAAGCTAGCTTTGGATAAGTGGGAAGTCATCTGTCTCTTGGGTCACCAGTAACTCATTTTGGGTAGGAGTTTAGAAGCATGTGGAGCTTTTTTAGGATGCTGGCTGTATTCAGTGGTGGAATATTGGAAAGCCTGACAGTGGCTGGTTGACATGTTGACAGGATGATTAACAGGACAGTGTGGGGCAATGATATACTCTATCACAGGGTGCTCCTGGCTGGGGCATAACGTAAGGTAACAAACTGTCCACTCTCCAGCCCATTCCAGTGCTTATACCCATCTTCCTAATTGGTCAGCTTGACGGTTTTTGTCTGTGATGGTCAGTGAGATGCCATGTCTAATTAAGGACAGCTATGGCCCTTGAACTCCACAGAGCTGCTTGGACACTTTGATGGACTTTTAGCATCTGAACCTCAAATACATCTAATGGTCTAGGAAGACAGATGTGTTTCCTAATCCTGTGGCCCACATTCTACAGGCAGTGTCCTGCTGACTTCATTAAAGAGGATCTCCCATTGAACTCAGAGTTGTAATGCAGTCGGGATTAAAGATTTGGGCTCAACAATTCATTGATCAGCCATCTGATGAAAATGTAGTCCCTCATTCTGATCTTCTCATGCAGATTTGCTTGTTACCTACGTGGTCTTTTCCTTTACTTTGCAATTTTTCCCTTGGCTTATTCCTCTGTCCACTGTAACACAAACCAACAAGGAGTCAGACTTTGCCCAGAGCTGTTATAGGAGTTAGACAGTAGAGGGTGCAATGTGAGCAATAAATTTATCTTCTAGACATTGTCTTCTTGGATCATGGTCACCTTTCTGATTCACCAACCAAAATGAGTCCACAGTCAACGCCTGAGCACTGCTACCATGAAGATAAACCATGGCTAGCTCATGAGGCTATTGGAATGCCTAAATGGTCAGGTTTCAGCAGTATTTTGCAAGTAATAAGTTGCATATTCTTTCCACCTCTTACTCAGCGTAGTTCTTACCGTATAACCTCTGGATAATGATGTGGACAAGCTATATAGAAGTTGAAGCCTGGTCTTCCTCCCTTCTTTCCAAATCCTGAACTGTTCCAATATTCATGTGCTTTTCATAATTTTGGCTATGGATCAGGATCATGAATCAACCTGTTCTTGGTTTTGTTAAAGAAGCATCATGAATTATTCATATCCTGGCAAAAGGTACAATGAACTAATTAGGCATTAAGTATGCACTGTAAATCAACCATGAACAGAGAACCTTCCAAGCTGAGACTATATTTCATAAAGATTTGTATCCATATAGATCACAAATATCTGGCAATCAGTTTGCTGGTTTTCTGAAATAAAAACAAGGCTCACCTTTCTGGCAGCATGTGATGAACTGAAGATGAAGAATGTATAAGAGAAATTGTAATGATCCCTACTCTGCACCTTTTCATCTTAACATAGGTCCTTGGGTTAGAGAACATTATGTTTAGACTGTCTGACAAAATCAAACTATAGTCCGGCAAATTCAAGATAATAACCAAACAGGTAAATTACAGTTTAGTGATTAGTTAATATAAGCACTTGTCAAGGCAACAATTAAACTTTCTATATGCTTATTAGGAAGCATCAATTAACCTGTTAGGCTTCTTTCAGACCAGATCTCTGAAGGCATCCAACATACTGTGGTTTCTTTCAGCTAATGCAGTGCGACAATACCGGATTATTATTTAATTTCCTTTTATTTTGGTAGATGAATGGGAAAACATAGGGTTTAATTAAGATTTACATAGCTGTTTGAGGGAACAAGTTTTTAAATTGTTGGTCCTGTGGGCTACAGTGTGGTCAACAGGCATTTCGGTTGTTTAGAGGTGATCGGTGCTCTCTGACCTCCACCATTATTTAATAAAATCAAGAAAAAACTTGTAAAAACCCCACAACAAACCCAAACCATGTCTATCTCATTCTAGAACTGAATGTTCACTAACTAGTTTTATGTAAGGTGGATCAGGTATGACTGTTGTAATACAGTTTGCTTGGGATAGAGAGAGTGAGAAAGAGCAGCACATGCAAGGAACAGGGCACCAGTCTGAATCAAAGACGTTGACCCATTCTAAATGCCTTAAAGCAGCTAATGTAAGCACCTGCATCTGCTCATTGTACATGTCCAACTTATCAGACATCAAAAAAAGTGATGACCTGTTAAACACACTCAAACACAAGGCATCCATAACCCAGATATATCACATTGTTAGACTGAAATCACAGACAGAAGCTTTCTTGTAACAATGCAACTATTTTAAAAAACCCAACAATAGGCTACACAACTGGAAATACACTATTCACAGTTCTGTATATTTAGTGAAGGATTGGAAAGGAACACTGAAGAACACCTCCTTGCTGAAGAAATTTGAACCATTTCCAACGTAAACATGAGAGCACAAAAAACAAGTGCAGAAACGATGTTATTCTAACAACACAGTTACATGCTAATGTTAGGAAACACATATCATATAAACTTATGAGCCCATGTGTTCCTGGAAGAGCACCGTAATACCACAAAAACTACCTAGGGCTATAAGTTGTGTCATAGCTGTGCTTCATTTGGAAAAAAAGTACAGCTGTGCTGAAAGGACATGAGAAGGGAAAGCCGTTCACTTTATGCAGCATTGAAAATGAACAACTCCTACTGATAAATGCACAATGGAGTCTGAAAACATATCCTTATAAACAGGAAAAGAAAGCTATCGTAGCCTAACACAGCCACTGGGGAAACTGTGCAATCGGAGGATCAAAATGAATGTATTATACCCGTGTACTGAAATCCAAAGCTGGCCAAAATTTGGGAGGTGTTACTTTGTTACAGGAACACAGAGTGCTTGGAGTTATTTTGCTTTTGCAATCAGACGTGGCTTTTTACAGTTACCTCTTCATTGCCTTGTATGCTTCTCATATGATTTGTACTGCTTATCTAGAAGAATACAGTGTCTTGATTAATATTGGCAATGGGTATCAAGCACAGCAGACTCTCTCTGTCATTTGTTCAGGATTTTCCTGAAATACGTGTTAACTAGGTTTTTAGTCAGAGAGGAAGTCAACAGCAAAGTGCTTCCATTGTACAGAAATTCCATTTCTAGCTCCATAAGTGTAGACTGAAAGATCAATGCTATCTCAAAAATGAAGTTACACGGCATACCGGCAATATTAGGGTGTTCAAAAAATCTTTGAAATGCCTTGGTTTTGTTTCAGTCACAAAGATCACAGCATTCATCAGCACTGATTTTTCAGAAGGCCATTTAAAATCTGTAAAAAACTTCATGGGCCTGCAAACTTGACTCTGAATTTTAAGGCACTATTGCAGGTTGTTTATAAGGTATCTTAATGATCAATCCCTAATATGTATCAGTCAGTCTTATGTCCTTAAATCTGTAGCAGCTATAACAGCCCTTACACAAGATTCTGAGGCATTTTCATTTTAATACCAGTGTATATATTTGTGTTTTGACTGTTCAGTTTGGAAGGTCTGGTCACTCTTGCCAAATTTTCCTCATGGTCTTCTCTACCACCTAATAGATTTGCATTGGTTTACGGCACAACTGACTTTGCTCTTCCTTAGCCTTCACCTCTGAATCCTTGTGAAAGGGATTGTGACAAATATTTTCCAATCAGTTTTTCAGGAAAAGATGATGGCAGATGACACCGTTGAACCCTCCTGCATGGCCTGAGTGGTCTGTGTGAGTGGGTCTAGTGCCAGAGCAAGGACCACTGTTCCTGCCTTCCCAGGAATCTGCAAATAAGCATCTCCTAAGTGCAATACTGAGACGGTCTCCTTGGTAGGCAGTTTCAGGCTGGACTACTGAGTCCTACTTTGGTCACATGCATAAGAACTGATGGTGTTAAGTCCATAATAATACATGGTAAGGAACTGAGGCTTTTGTATTTGATGTGAATCCACCTCTGAACTAATTGCTGGTGAATGTTTACACGTGGGCTTGCCTTCTGTGAATGCTGTCCTGGTCCTGGACACTGCTGGCACAACAGGAAACAAAACCCAGAGTTTATGGAATGGGAAACCTCCCTGCATGTATGGGAAACCTCCCCATTTGTAGACAGGGTGCAGCCCCAGGGTGGGAGTGCCCAAGCTGGGTTCTCTCTGACTTCTCCTGCCCTCCTGCTCTGGGAAGCTGCTCCTGGTCTGGACACCCCAACAGCCCGTGCAAAAGCAGCTGGCTGTGTCCCCTGCTCACAGGGGCATCTAAATGTCCCCCTACACAAATGGGCAAGTAGACACACACCACAGGAATGCTCATCAGAAGGGAAGACAAAGCAGATGGAACAGTGGTAGTCGTCTGCTTTCATTTCTGCTTGTTCTGCCAGCGTTATAAGCCATGTCCAGCAAGTGTTTTGTTTACGGCATTCTCCGGAGAGCTACTGGAGTGACTGAGCTTGGGCCGTGCCCTTGTCTAGGGATTGAAACACAGTAATTGGCAAAAATACACTTGCAACAGTGAGACGCACTCTGAATTATCTCTGAGACAAAAACCCTGTACCTGGCTTTACTGTCTAACATTATTCATGGCCTGCCTGTGGAAATTCACACAAATATAAAGGGCTTTCAAGGCAGAAGAGAAGAATTAGTCACAAACCGGTGGCCAGGACTGTGGCTGGGCTCAATGGGTATTTCTTCTCTGGAAAGTTGTACATACCAAAAAAACAGCTGTTATTTCTTGGTAACATGGATTGCTCAGGGGAGCATGTACCTCCTCACAACAAATGCAGAGAAGGAAGAAATAATTTTTGCTGGAGGTTATCAGGAAATCTGTTGGTTCTGTTTACAAAAAGCTTTTATAAATGACCAGGGAGGCATGCTGAATGCAAAGTCCTCTGCCTAACTGGAAAAAGGAACTGCTCCTTCCTCCCCAGCCCTTGCACGATGACGGCTCAGCCAGCTCCATGGGCAACTCTCCTGTTTCTAATCTTGTAACAATTGATTTTTACCATCACCGTTTCTTGCAGCAGTGAGGAAAATGCCTTAACGCGCTGTTATCGCTATCGGTTTCTGTGTTTGTTATGGTATTGTCCTGAAGCCTTGGCTTGCACAGAGACCCTTCTCATGCTGAACTCCCCACAAACACAGGTCAGGATACATTCCATGGACCGTAGGGCCAACATCTGAGAAATATTGGCTGCATTTCTATAACAGCTGAGCCTTCTGTCAAAATCCAGAAATACCGTAAACTATCTTGCACCCCCATATAGAAGTCTCTGGCTTACTTGGTGCAAACACAGCTTGGGCTCTGGCTCCCTATAATGTCAGTGAACATAAAAAAAAGAGCCAGGACCCACGTCCTGAGTAGAAGTATCTTATGTGCCAGGATTTTTGTGGAAAAGGTGGGTGAAAGGCTGCTGCCGCCAGGCTTGGAGCCGTGGGGCTGGCAGACAGCTCTCCCTTCTGCCTTGCTCAGTGCACCTCAAGGTCAGCTCTGTCCCGCAGACACAGGACCTCATGTGAGTAGCTGTGGAGTCACTTTTCTGGGTGAAGACACGTCCTCTGGGAGAAGGAGAGCCTTACAGCTGGTATCTCACTGCTCTTGCAGCCCTAATTCAAGAGCGCAGCTCTTCAGTGAGTAGGTTTTGAGAAGCTGAAGGAATATGTTCAAGATTTGACAGAAAGGGGAATATAGGGAATGATAATAAAAAGAACTTGTCCCTGGATCACTCAAAGGAGAATATTAGTGCATTGCTGTGAAAGAGCTATTGCCAAAAAAAAACACCCCACCAAACCCCCAGCAAAAAAAAAGGCAAGTTTTTTGCTTGGGGCCTAAATCCACAGATGTGAAAATTTCACTTTTTGTTTACTTGTTTTGGTAAGAGGTCTACTTTAGTTAAAAATATCTGCAAGCCTCTTTTGTCTTTGTCAAAATGGTCTGGTGAGCCTCTTCCATGGATACAGAGGTTAGGTTTTTTTCAACTATATGAACTGAATACAAACTTGAGAGAGACTTGGTTTCAGCAGATAAACATATTGAAGTGCCTTGGGGAAACTCCTGAGTTATATTCTGACCATGCTAAGTTTATAAATTCCCCTTCAAGTCTCAGACAAATGATTATATGAGATGCCATTGAGACAAAGTTCTTCCTGAAAAAAACTACCCAGGTTGGTGTGTTCCCAGATCTTTTGATCACTTGCATGTTAATCCTAGACACTACTTTCTATTTTGTGCATCTTGTAATTCCCAATGTGCGACAGAAAAATATGTTAACATGTCATATGAAAATCATTTAACAATAGGGAAAAGCCATGTGCAGGGCTGGATGTATTTTATATTGGTTTCGAAATTACAGTGAGAGCCTGGAAACGATTTATATGTTGTCTATGAGAAACATAGTCAAAATAAAGCAAAGGGGTCTTTTTGTTGCCAAAGTAACGATTGATCTATTGAAAAAAAAATAATTACCAATTTGTTTGTTACCTAGATATAAAATGAATGTTGGAGTTGTCCTAAACAGTTGCCAGTTTCCTGAGATACTGTTAAGAGTAGGTATTGCCACGCATATCCAATTTTAGGTAGCTAGTCAGAGTTTTCAGGAAAAGTTCGTGTCTGACATGAGATTGAATTTAGGTCATTTGCAAGGAAATACAGCTTTAGATGAGTAACCACTAGTTCCTATTATTTTCCATCAAGTGGTTGGAAAATATTATCAAAATAATAAAGTATCTCATAGAAGAAGATTGCTGAATCAGACTGTGATTTGAGATGGGAACAGCGAAACTGCAGAACAGCACTAATGAATCAAGAGTTATCACCTGCTGACAATTTTTCAGGACAAACCTAAAGATAAGAATGCCTGCCATGTTAGAAACTTATATTGCGATTGCTGGGGAATTGCAATTATGCAGAAACACAAGCAAAGCTGTGTGAAAACCCAACATGATGTGATCCTGGAGCTGCCACAATTTCATGTGTATTGTGCCATGGTAGGAAATATTGTTCTTAGACAGCAGGTATCTAATCGGCTTTCGGTTTAATGAAGTTGTCACTCTATTCTTTACACAGTGACACCTCCAGAGGTGGAGGTATAGCTGAAAAAATGGAGATGGGGATGGAAATAAGGATGTTGAACTAATTGTTTCATCTGAGAATGTCTCTGGCAGGTGACAATCCTGGCAGGCCAAATGGGGGCTGGGAGATGAGGCAAGCGGAGCTGAGGGATGTCCTGCTGCCTAACAATGTCACGATGACTAGGGAAAACTTGCAGGTTTTCCTGATGGTGTAGGACACCCCAGAGATTAACTGGACATCTTTTGACATTCTATATTGTTCTATAGTGGTCCATATTACTCTATATTATCATGTAGACGTTCTGAACTACGTCAGCGTTGATAGAAGCTGTTGTTAATTTGAGCTGTAGGAAGGAAGCTGTGGGTAGGAGGTCTCTCAGAAGAGCCAGCTGGAAGAGGTTGTTGCTACGTTGCGCTGGGCAGAAGGCTAAAATTACAGACCGCAGATCAGTTTGACCTGCGCCATCCTGTGAAGCAGACCCTGCCAGGCTCTCTGGCACTGCGTAGCTATTGAACAACACAAGAGCCTTGTTTTTAGCTCTTTTAAAAGCTGCAGTGCGCTGTTGTTTCTCTGCAATCAGCAAATAACTCAGGCCGCAGAGGCCCGTGTAACAGCCCTGCAGCTTGTCCTGGAGGCCACGGGGTCAACCCCACTCTTGTTCCTATTTAGTGCCTGACACATCATGAGTAACTGGAGGCTGTGTGTGCTCAGAGAGCAGGATCCCGTCCTCCAAATTAGATGCTTTGTTGGGAATGTTTTTTGTGCTGGGAGAGGCAGTGGCGGGATGAATTTACTCTATGATCACTTACGGCTGTATGAATGGCCCTACTGATAAAGCTTTTGTGTTTATGTGGTTGCTAACTTCAAAGGACACTATTGCCTATATGAATTCAGATCAGATTTCAGGACCTGCATTAAAATCCAGTAAGGGCCAGATGGCTGACTGTTTGAAGAAGAACTTTCATGTTTAGCTTTTAAAAAGGAAAAAAAAAACCCCACCACACTTCAAACCCGTAAACTAATAGCAAAGTTAGAATGACATTTTTGTTCCAACCATTTTTCTTTTTTTTTATTTTCCGCTTCCTTCTTAACTAAGTGGTAATTCATACTCCTGAAACTTGTCTCGGCCCCAAATCAAAATCCTTGAAGCACTCTGGTTTTTCTTCCTATATATCATATTTCCTTGGCGTCGTCCTTGGGTGGTACTATTTGTGGTTCAGTGAGGCCAGAGCTATCCTCTCTATGCTGGCAGAAAAAAAATCCAACAAATTTTGTCTGGCTGTTTTACTTAGCAAGCTGAATGATCCAAGCTGAATAGGCAATGGTACATCACTGCTGTGAACGTAGGTCCCACGAGCAGAGCTGACATCCCCACCAGCTCTGTCACCAGCATGGAGAGACTCCCTCCCCGTCTCTCGTCTGCCCTTCATCCCTTCCCTGCCACCCCTCAAGCCTTCAAAAACTCATGTTTAAGAGCACACGGGAAGGCATACTGCACTTAGATTTTCACTTGCACAAAACGTTTATCAGGGTACCTGTTCATTTGAGAACCTAATAAGATAAACTTAGGTGGTTGAGAAATCTGGAACAGGCAGCCAGTGGAGTGAGGAACTGAAAGCAAAGATATTAGTCACTTGACTGCTGCTTGGGTGAGACAGTGATGTTGTGGTAATGAAAGTCAGGAACATACATTTTAAGGAAATAAGGGTGTTTGGTATCTGGGGCTGGGCATGTTTCTGTGGAAAAATCAAAATAGAATGGAAGGTGATAGGATTCTACAGAAACTTCAAAAGATTACAATAGAAAGGACATTTACCTAAAGTATATTGTTTAATTTTAAATCATTTTATAGACAGTTATAGCTAGATTATAGAGAAAACACTGTTTAATTCTATATCTTGTTAAAAAAGTCTTCTGGATTTTTCCAAAGGATCAAGGAAGCAAAGGGTGGAGATCTTAGAAAATGCTCCTGTCACGATTCCTGGCTAGATGCAAGACTTAGGATATTTTTGCTTCTATTTAGCTACAGCTGGGTGAACAGTTCATGATAAGTAATTGAGCAGATTCTATTCTTTTTGCACGTGGAGTTAACCACGAGAAGATGCCGATTTCCTTCACCACCCCCAAAACTAATTTTTGAGCTCTTTTTATCAGTTCCTATACACATAAAATACACATTGTGCTAGAAAAATAAGGCCATTCTTCATAAGATTGTTGTAATAATAAAGTTCAGCAATGACTGTGAGATATAGAGATATGATAGCGGGCCAGAAATGTACTTTGCTGCTGCCAAATACACCTCATCTCATGTTAATTACCAGTTTCTCTCAATAGTTGGAATTACTAGATCTTTTCCCTGGAGAAACTTCAGCAAAGCTACTTTATCTTTTGATGTACTTGGATCTGAGTGTGTCTCCAGCTGGAAAAAACAAACAAACATTCCAAAGAATGTGTTCAGACTTGTGCATTTTTAAATCAACATCATATGCAAAGCTTTGGATAAAACATATTGCTTTTGCGATGTGGTCTAATTTTGTTCACATTTGCACTTCAAAAGGCTATAATGGGGAAATCCTAACTCAACTGTTGATGAAGTTTCTAATAAATCAGAGTCCTGATCATCTCCTGCAGTGCTCAGTTACAAAAACTGACTCTGCGCTACTTGGCCAGTCTGTTGATATTTGTATTGCCACGAAATTGCAGACTCAGCAACATCCAGCACGCTGCTGCCGACCACAAGTTTTGAACTACTGTAATGACCTTGCTCAACAAGCACACTCGTTATTTTTGACACAGAGACAATTTACCAACCAGTCTGTACGCTCTTTGGTTGACATTCCCAGAAGTTATCATGTATTTGGAGGGTTGCTTAATGTATAGCTAGTAGTTATTTTTGAACTGAACTGAACATTTTGTAACACTTCTATTGACTTTTTTAACCCGTACACGAATCATGGAAGACTACATCTGCTCCTTCCTGTGGGGTTAGAAACGTGATCTTTTTTGGATGTTTATATGGGGCACTCTGATAGGAATCTCTTTACGCTGTACCAAATCAAAACAGAGCTTGGCCCGTGGCACATAGTCCTGTGATTTACAGGCTGAAACAAGTTTCAGTTCCAGCCTCCCTAGTAACTCAGGCTTTCAGCTGGAAATGCAATCTCTGTATCTCTGAAGTTGGGAGAACTTATTAATCAGAGAACTTTCCCTCAGGTGACGTCTCCTTGCGAAAGAAAGAAAAAAAGAACAGGGAAAGGGGGGTGATGTTGTACCTAATTAGGTCAGTTAAAGTTCCCTAAACTTGCCAGATCTTCAGCAATTCTTTAGTGTTTCCAGCTTGCTTGCACTCCAGCCTACATGCGTGAGTAGCTGTGCTTCTTCACTGGCTTGCATATGCAACATCCTGTAACTTTTAGAGTGGAACGTTGATTGCATGATATTAAAGAGAAAAATGCAGGTTTCATGTTTCAGGTTATAATGCCACATGCACACAGACACACACACACAAAATTGTTCCTGAATGCTGGTTGAACTATTCCTCTCAAACTTAGGAGCTGAATGAGCCACCTTCCATGTGGCTCCCAGCCTCTGAGAGCTCTTTGGGGCCCATATTTATTTTCTGTTGCTTTCTTCACTCCCACCACCATGTTGTCAAAGGTGTGTTGACATTTCATTTAAAAACAATCAATCAGAGCAATATTGTGCACTTGTGGATGTACCTTGAAACAACCAGTGCAAACCCTGTTGGAGTGCTTGAGCATGTCTCCACCCTTGGAAGTGCCTGCCCGCTATTTTGCTGGGGGTTCCCATTGCTGTGGCAGGGGGTGTCCCAGCCTTGGGGTGCCTCTCCCTTAACCTCTGCAGTTCACAGACTGACCTTCCAACTTGAACCAGCTGCATGAGGCTTACAGCATGTCCGCTTGGGCCTGAGGTCTCATATACAGGCCGTGGCACATGTAGTAGCACATACGTAAGAAATGAAAAGCATTCTACAGGCTTTGACAAGCATCGCAGCTCCATATACAGTCCCAATCCAATACATGCACAGACTTTGATTTTGGTGTTTTCAGGTACTACCAAATGCTCACTGGTGGTCACTGGTTTCTGTCCCAGTATGGACTGGGTAGCTACACCAGGAACATACTTATCAGAGGACCATGCCTGCTGCTTTATCAGAGCTCTTCTCTTGGTATCTACGTTCTTACTGTTGCCAGTATACAGTCCATAAATATTTCTTTTCAAAGTGTACCTTAGCTTTCCTGAGGTACAGCTTGGGGGTTTAAGTATGTATAAGCTAAACATACTGAGTGCCAAACACCAGCCAGCTCAGCTATAGAATTAGTCAAAGGGAGACCAGATAATTTTTTATTGTGAGAAAGGGGTATTTACAACTCCTCTCACCTCTCAGATAATAACTCTTCAATGCTTTTGCACCTAGTTTTGAAAATAACTGCTTACCTTTTCAACAATGACTTTGTCTGGAAAAACTCAACCCCGTGAACAGCTGTTTTTCATAGATACAAGCACCTGAAAACAAGAGGTTGTAACAGAAAGCAAGGTTGCAATTGCACAGAGGTTTGTTTTTTTCTACTCAGGCTTTGATTACCACAGTATCCACCTGGTGTGGAAATATACAGTGCCATGTTCACAGATGAGCTGAAACTAGGACAGGTCATACCTTTTCTTTCTGACTACACACCAGAAAAGGAGCTGTAGCACTCCAGAATCACAGCTGTTGGGAGCAGACAGATCATGACTGAAGCAAGTGTGTGCACTAATTCACCGCAGCTGAAGGCCTGGCATCCCCAAATGTTGAGATTTCTCTATGTTCTCACGTGTTTATCAGCCTACAGCTGAACCTTTCTCTTTATCAGGCAGCAGAGGGAAGGTGGTAGAGAAACTGAAGGCAATGCCATCAGAGACAGTGATTTCTCTTTGGAAAAGGCGATCCTAGCTGGAGGATGTGTCTGGTCTTTGTACACTCTAAGTGTTGTAAATGAAAGAGAGAGGAGTATGGAGTCTGGACAGTATCTGTGGGGTGCTGGGCAATATTTTTACTCAGAAGATGACTCTTGTAGGAGTTTCTGCAGGCCTGTTGAGCATCAAGGGGATTTGAGGTATCAAAACGAGTTGAATCTCAGTTCCAGCCGTATTTCTTAAGTTTTGTGGTTTCTCAGAATCTATCAAAATTAAAAGAATATGAAACTGCAACAGAGACATACAGTGCAAGCAAACAAGAAACAAAGAACAGCCGTGCTTATTGCAAAGTGAGAACTGCATTGCTTTAATGGCTTTTCACTGAAAATCTGCAGCCTTATAAGTGGCTCTGCAAACTGTGAATATTGCCCGAATGGAATGCTTGGCCATTACAAGAAAACATATAAAAAGTTGAGCACACAGAGGACCTGCCTCCCATCATTAAATAACACAGCTGGCTTATGTTCACACTAATGCTTTCCTGTGGAATTTTCTCTCTGCTTCACTTGAAGCCCTCACCATCCTGTGTTGCCCTTTTCCATTTTGTGCTTGGTCTGTGTTTTCAGTGGAACTGAACTTAATGTGCCTGCTCTGTTTTGGTTAAGCCTAGAGGTGGGCACAACTGGTTTTGGATTCACCACATTTTAATTTAAACATTTCTCTGTCCTCTGTGCAAACCCCAATCCCCTCTGACCATGGAAAATGTTTAAACTTTTTTTCCCTGTGTGTGTGAGCTTTCACCCACTGCTCTACTTCCTGCTTTCAGCCAAAACATCGAGAGGAAGACATCAAAAGAAGAGGGCAAATGCAAAGCAGTAATTTCTTAAAAGGGGCCAACAGGCATGAAAAGCAGAACCTTCACTGGCTTCCCACATATGCACTTGACCTTGAAATGTTGAATGTTTCTTTCTTATTTCAAAGGCTGGATTTCTTTATTTTTCTTCCTTTTCCGCAGTAAAAACAACTTCATCTGGACTCTGCTAAAATGCCAAAAGTGTAATCAGTATCCTAAACTTTGCACAACTCCGTAGATCATCACAGCAGCTGCTGTCACAATTAAGTTCAATTAAAGAAAGAGGATTCCAATTAGAGAAATCGCTTGTGCTGTAATAGGGTAAAACGGGGAACAAAAGCCCTTACAAACTGCGCTGCAAGCCTTCATCAACAAGCCAGGCTAATGAGTGATCTCATTTGCAAGAATGCTATGCAATGACATTGATGTCTTCAATGCATCATACATCAATATGTAAATGTTCCTCAGGAATCCAATAGTGTGCAGGAAAACTACTCCTAACTCCTAATGGGAAGCAGTGACAGACCCGTGGGGTTTTGTAGTATATAGCCCTTCATTTTAGCAAATGTTTCTTGTTCATTTTTGGGAACCATGACCAGTCATACTTTCTTTCAAGATCCACCCATCACCCAACCAAAAATATAAAATTTCTGTCTGACGTCAAGTAGTCTGCAAGCTGCACAGTATTCGCTTTTTCATTTCCTTTCAGTATCTGACAAAGTAAATGATGATAATGTTTATTACAAATAGAGTTGAGTGCATCTTTGTCAATATTACTGTAACTTCGGGAGCTATTCATTGGAGATCTGTTCCTGTGATTTCCACCCAGCACTTGATCTGCATCTTGAATCTCTTTCCTTACACATTGCATGTCTATGCTGAACGTTCATTGTTTCACAAATAGAACAAAGAGACAAGAACTAAGTCAGGTTTTGGTGACACTGGAAACATCCCTTTTGCATCCTTTCCAATAGTTTCTTCTGAAGCTTTTCAATAGCTTCTCAGTAGTTTTCAGTAGTTCCTTCTGAAGGACAAATGTACTAGTCTTGGCACCCACTGAATATAGAAATTGTAAGGACGGTTTTCTGGTGGAAGGCTCCCACTTGTGTGAGAATAACTCACGTTTGTGGGTAACATATCATTTAGTGTATGATATCTTAATTAAAATACTGGTCTTACACACAAAAGACAGGTGTCTTGTCATTTACTTTACCAATTATTTACCATAGTTTTGCCACCCTGTATATGTATAGAAAAAGAGCTCACTACATTTTCCAGTTATTGTATTGATATATTGAGCAGACAAACTTCCTCATTAATTTGAGTAGGATCTTACCAGTAAAAGATACATGGTTGGCAGATCAATCTTAAATAAATCTTGTGGGTATACTGGAAAGTGAATGCTTTTACTGTTTTCTTAGTGTTTTTTCTCATAAATCTTTTATCCCAGACCTATGAGATTACCTTGTTGCTGGCTTAAAAGGAACTTTTAAAAATATGTTTTATACTTCACTCCATGTGTGAATTGAGTCTTTATATGGGGAGATCTCACTAACATATAGTACTCCCTCTTGACTACACAGCTGTCAGCAGCCAGCAGAGATTTTTATTGAGTTTTCTCCTGATTATACTTCCACTGCTTTTTCATGGTACCTGAGCTAAGCCAACTGCATTTGAAAAAGCAGCAGGTCAAAGTGAGGATGAATAGGTCACATTCATAATGTGTTGTCTGCAGTTTCAAACTGATTTGTGATAACTATAAGTCTGATATCCAAATAAAATAAAAATCAAACAAAAACAAAAGTTTCTGCTCTCTGCCTACTGAGTTAAGCTCAAAGCTGTTTTCCACTTGATACAGCACCGGAACTGGAGCAGAGGTCTTTCATTTGCTAACTGAGTGGCCTCAAGCACTGTTAAATGTAATCTTTCTCTTACTCTTACTATCAGTAAACATTTAATGCATCCATCAGTATACATTTAATGCATCCATACAAAGAGCAGTGACTCTGGGAGGGAAGAGGAAGAACAGCGCATGTGATGGCTTGATTCTTAGGACGGTATCCCAGTAGTAAAAAAATATATGTTCAAATCCTCTCCAACAGAGGAGAGAATGGAATAGAAGAGTTTTGCCTGGGTATGGATGGGGAAAGGTTCTGCTCCTCAACTATGTAACTCTGATCCAGACTTATATCTAATCTAAAACCCTGAGATGCATTGGTTCCAACTTGATACCTTACACTAAAATTTGCTTTCTCTGGGTGATCTATTCATTGCCTCTGTTCTTGCAGGTACTAACAATAGTGAGTTACTGGCAATGGAAGAATTTGATGGCTGTGTCTGTTCCTTGCCAGGATGGGATTCAACTCAGGATCAAAACTAAATTTGCTGCCTACAGAAAAGTGTCTGCATGCATGGCAGGTGTATAGGCTATTACAGTCAATAGAAATTGGGTCAGTGGAGCCAGAAGAGCCTAGAAAGTGATTCTTCACAGCCTAAGACAGACCTAAGGCTCAATTTGGATGCCTAACCATAGTTCTGGAGGTTTTGGAGATGTAGTAGGGAATTCCACCCAGCCCTCAACTGCTGACCTAAAAAGACATGGGTCTCCCACAACTGAACTGAGCTACCCCGGCTTGTGACCTGCGTAGTCCTTTAGCTTTACTGCCTCTATTGTCTACAGACACACACAAGCATCTGGTACGTTGGAGGTGCCCTGAGATAACCTGCTGGGTGTTCAGAAATAAATGGATCTCATAAAGGCTCCATGCCACATGTGCCAGCCTGTGGGGGTGTCTTGGAAGTCCCAGGGCATGTGTGAGCAACAGAAATAAGCACCTGCCTTGACTATTGTGATGCTCCATTGCTTAGAGGATTAGCAGACATCTGCAGATTTAAATATTGGGGTCTAAATGTCAGACTGTATTTTTGGAGCCCTATCTCATTACATTTGAAATAATCCATTTTGATGGAGACCAGACTCATGAATTAAGCCAAGTTCTCAGCTGCCTTGTGTCTTTGATGTACAGAATAGGTGGAGTTTACTATTGAACATGGCTGAAACTACAAATACTGCCTGTGCACAAGAGAATGGCAGGGGGGTTGAGCAAAGACTCGCTTATATATGGCTGGGGTGCTTTCTTCATTTACCATGTTCCTTCCTCTGCTGAAGAACTTTGCTGAACTTGCAGTTTTTATTTGTGCTACACAAATCAGCCTAGTACTTTGCATCATAACAAGAGGTTTGCCATCCTTGAACCTAACTGAATGCCAAAGACACAGTTTATCTACCCTCCTTAAAACAAACTTACGTACAGTACCTTGGCTTTAGTTTATTCTGTTTAAGCTTGTAAAATTTCTTTGTATAGCATTTCTCAGTGGAATTTGAAAGCAGAATTTTATGTATGTATTTCTGCACCAAAAATATAAGGGATAAAACAGAGAATCCCTTAAATCTTCTTTTAAATATGTTATAAGATCACATGTGTTTAAAGCACACAGATTTATGCTTTACAGTAGCCTTTAAAAGGATATATTACTTGACAGTCTTATTTGTCCACTGGACTCTACTGCTACATATAGGAAAATGGTGGAGGGATAAATCTAGATTGCCTGATCCAAATTCTGTCTGCTAAGTCCTTTTCATCATGTATCTTCCTCTGTACTGAGAAAGAATGTACATTTTTTTAAAAATTCTCCTGGCCAATGAAATTTCTTATATATTTTTATATATACATATATATATATATAAAAACATGTATTAGGAATACTTTACAGTATGGTATCTTCTGTTGTCAAACCGTGCATGCTTCCAAAGTAATGATAATATGCTAAGGTGAACACCATGATGAAAGATTTTAAATATCTTAATATTAAATATGTGTTAAGTATCTACACACAGAACTGCCTGTATGTATATATTGCTTTAGAGAAAGGCAGAATAAAAAGAAGCAGTGAAGTGCTAATGATTTTAGGTTGTGTTCCGAAGTCAGATGTTAAATTAGTAGGACAATTGTATGCAGGTTTGTGAACTAAACTCCTTAAAGGTTGTGAGGTCAATTGTTTAAATAGCTCAGCAACTTATATTAAAAGAAGCAATAGAAGTGAAGCTCCTGAAAATAAATGGCTAGCAAGTTTTCTATTTTGTACGGTAAGAAATTAGTTGAATTAGCTTTTCGCTTCATTATTAAAAGCCATCATGTTGGCATGTGTATAGGAGTTTTTGTTAGAATGCACTAAAATACGTTTTCAAAAATCCCTTACAAAATATACAGAAAGATTTGTTTTGTCCTACTTATTCCTAACTTCTAAAAATGGTGTAGTGCTTCTTATAAGTAGCATTCTATTGCTGAGAGGGTTTTGTGGTTGCTTTTTTTCCCATTTTTCTCACCTGTTGAGTAATGAACTCCTGTGCAGAAGTCAGGAAATTATTCTCCTGGAACTGGAGTTATTTGCCTTAGCATAAGTTTCTAGACTTTATTTGTGAGGAAGCAGACCAAGAAAACAGAAATGAGATGTTCCATGCTATACATGGTGCCAAGCTCTCCTTCAACGTTCACTTTATCCACATCATACTACTGTGTCTTAACAATCCACTGCCTTTTCAGATCACATTCACTACCTCAAAGTCTTTGTTTTATGATTAATTTCAAGCTCTGGTTGTTAACATTTGCACAGATTTTGAATCATTGTATCATTATACGTCATTTCCCTTTCCCTTCCTGCTCTTGGCTGTGTCCTTCCTGGGTCTCCTTGATATTTCATGGTGATCATGACATAACGGTCTTGCTGTGCCTGGGCTTAGAAGAAATAACACTTGTGTCTGAAACTTCAGACAAAGTTTGTCTGAAGGCAAATGTGCCCTTGTCTGAAGGGCAAATGCATACATTACGGCACCCGCTGCTGGATTCACTGTGGAGTCTATTTATTTAATTCAGTCTATTATCTTTAAAATAAAGACATATGTGTTCAAGCAACAGTGCTGTTCTGAAGTGTTAGTTGCAAGCTCCGGAGCAACTTCTCAGACCTCCCTGGTGGTGTGCATGCTGTCCTGGATGAGGTGTGTGCCTGTTGCTTTTCTTGGCCATGTCACTTCCTAGTGTTGTGTCACATCTGCCAACAATGAGATGGGTCTTCCAGCAGGTGGGCAATGAGAGTCACCTGCCTATGCATTACTCTGTGTAAGCTGACTGGCTTATAACTAATGGTTGGCAAACTAATTCCAGATCAATAACAAATGGCTACGATGAACATCCTTTGCTTCCTTGTTCTCACACCCCCAGGCATTCAACACACAAATCAGCACTACTTTCCGTAAGGTCTTGACGCAGAGCTGGGAAGTACTGCCAGTACTGAAGAGGAGCAGATTATCACCATTGGCTTTCTAGCTGGTGTCATTCACACCCCTGTTACTTCAGCATGGGAGCAACATAACGTTTGTCATTATATATACAATGCCCAGAGCAAATAAACCAGTTGTAAGACTTCTGGCCTCACTCTGCTTGCTGCTCTTCCTTTGCGTGGTCCCTTTATCCTTTACTGGGTGCAATCAGTCTGTGCTTGATGTTGTAAGTGGGTGTGATACAGGAGCTGAGGCAACGGTTCTACCAGGAAGTCCCCAAGCTTGTTCTTTCATTTAATCTATGACTCAGTACACTGGATACTAAGGTTAAGCAAGGCAGCAAGGAGACTTTTCAGACGTGTTTCCCCCTCCTCATGGCCATTGTCATGCTGACTGTCAATTCCCTTTTGTTGACGGGGACAGACATTTTAGTAGGGCCTGTTGTGATAGGACAAGGGGTAATGGTTTTAAACTAAAAGAGGGTAGATTCAGACTAGATATAAGGAGGAAAATGTTTATGTTGAGGGTTGTGAAACACTGGAACAGGTTGCCCAGAGAGGTGGCATGTGCCCCATTCCTGGAAACATTCAAAGTCAGGTCGGATGGGGCACTGAGCAGCCTGATCTAGTTGAAGATGTCCCTGCTCCTTGTAGGGGGGTTGGACTAGATGACCTTTAAAGGTCCCTTCCAACCCAAACCATTCTGTGATTCTATGATTCTGTGGTTCTATGATTCTACAATTCTATGATTCTTGGGGCTAAGCCAAGCTGCAAGGGGGCCATGCCCAGTCATGGAGGGGCAGAACAGCTCTAGGACGAAAGACCTGGGATGGGATCAGTCTGGACAGGCAAAATTTTTCCACCTGGAAACCTCCCAAGTCCCCTCCAGGGACCTTGGCTTCTGGACTTTTTAGCGCTCTCTCCACCAAGTTACATCTTCCCAGTTGCTCTAGAGTAACAACTCATTCATGGGCAGTGACATACTCTTGTGCGGGAATGTGTTACTGCACAAACTGCAGTAGCCATCTGAGCACAGCAAGGCTCTGCACAGTGACTGATCTGTGCCAGAGTAAATGCTGGTGAGAAAGCAGGATGAACAGTTTTAGGAGGCTGGCAAGAAGGAGTAGAAAGTGTATGGTAGAAAGTGTGAGAAGACACCAATCGTACTGACATACATTCAGAGTTGTTGGGGGAAATAGAGCTGGAGTCATCATTTGGGTATCTGGAGATAGGAAATCAGTGGATGATGGTGGGGAGTTGAGGAAGTTGAAGATGAAAGGTTACATGCCTCTGAATCAGGGAGTGTCACAGGTATTTTCTGGAATAAAATGGCTTAGTTTTAAGTCTTCTTACTGCCTGCATCATCTCTGTCTCTGTGAAGAGGAACACAGAACTTCTTATGATGCATTGATAAAGAGGTCAGTGTTTGACTCACAGAACCTGTAATGCATAGCATTTCTGAAAGATTTCACACCTTCACCATCACTGGAAAGATGTGAGCCATGATGACCCTTCATTTCAGCCAGAGAAAAGCAGGCTAGTGTTGCAGAAATCTCCATTTTAATGTGTACTAAAAAATTTATATTCAGAAGAAAATTGAGAAGGTCATGTCTATGTATGGTGAGCAGAGATTATTTTTTCCACTCCAGAAATAGTCCAGCAGAAAAGAGAGGACAGTGAGTTGCTGTGGGAAGGAAAAACCAAACCAAACCAAAACAAAATAAAACCCCCAAACCCTAAGTCCTCCTCTCTAATCTTTCAGAAAACACTATACTTTCAGTAGTCGAGATGGTGCAGACAGCTAAAAGAAAGTACTAAGGCTAGAATAACACAGAGCAAGAAAATCTTTGCCAGTTAATGCTACTAAAGAAGGTATCTTCTCTGGGATACTACTGGGTATCTATTGGGCATCTACAGTGCTGGAACACTAATGTGAAATGCTTCCTTGTGCCTCCTGGACCCTCAAATCCAAAAAGCTTGGAGGTTATTTCATTGTCTGTCTCATGTTGTTTTTTGCTTCTTCCATGAGGATTTGCTGCCAGATGGAAGGATGAGGCTGAAGGGAATGGGGAGATCGAATTTCTAACTTTGACAGATATCCCATTAAAAACAGACAGCTAACAAACTGTCATTTTTTTTCCTGCTGTTTAATCAATAATGCATCTAATTACTCTCTCTACAGACTGATATTTTAATTATTTTATTTCTGATGAAGTAGGTACACTGTACTTTCATTTTTCTAGCCCGATTAGCACAATAAAAAAACATCAAGTCAGCTTTGTCTGCCTTTTCCCAGTTTGAAATTAAGGCTGTTTTTAATACTCCAGAATCCACAACAGTGGGTCTGGGTACAAAGTGGGAAGCCGCCAGTTTGGTTTCTTCTGTTGGCCTGAGTGTATTTCTATAAGAGATTGCCACTAATTTTAGAGGCAATTGTCTGAATAAACCAACCCTATAATATAAATAGAGATGGAAAGAATACAAACTCCAACCTTCACATTTCTTCTGGTTCTTGGTAGCTGTGGAGCCTCCTTACTCATGCTGATAATTTCTTAAGGCACTCAAGGAATTACTGTATGTAAAACGTGTTTGTGTGTCATGTATAGCAACATTCACTAAACTTTGTGTTCAGATAATGGGAGGCAGTGTGGGGTTTGTTTTTTTTCAGAAACAGGAAATCAAGCTCAAGTGGGACTGATTCCAAACACTGACCAATTTTATCCTGACTCCAATTTTGCCTTGACCTTTCCTGACTAATGCAAAATGAGGCTAGCTACGTGGAGAGGCTTTTTTTTTCAATGTTTATACTGTAAGAGTCATGCTGACTCAAACAGAACCAGGCTTGTGCTCTTCCAGTGAGCCACATAATAGATCCTTTGAGAGGAGCAGTGGAGGTAGTGTGGAAGGTCATTGACTCTCAGTCTCTGTACATGCCAAGAGGATGCAGACGAACGGTGGTGTGAATTCATACAAGTCAAAAACACCTGATCACAAGACACAAGAGGGCAGCCCAAAAACAGGAAGAAGCAACAAGGTTCTTGGACTTCCTACAGAAAGCTGTAGGTATACAGACAAGAAAACACACACTCCACCTACCACAGTTCCTTCCTTCCTTCCTTCCTTCCTTCCTTCCTTCCTTCTTTCTTTCTTTCTTTCTTTCTTTCTTTCTTTCTTTCTTTCTTTCTTTCTTTCTTTCTTTCTTTCTTTCTTTCTTTCTTTCTTTCTTTCTTTCTTTCTTTCTTTCTTTCTTTCTTTCTTTCTTCTTCTTTCTTTCTTTCTTTCTTTCTTTCTTTCTTTCTTTCTTTCTTTCTTTCTTTCTTTTCTTTCTTTCTTTCTTTCTTTCTTTCTTTCTTTCTTTCTTTCTTTTCTTTCTTTCTTTCTTTCTTTCTCTTTCACTTTCTCTCTCACTTTCTTTCTTTCTCGCTTTCTTTCTCCCTTTCTCCTTTTCTCCCTTTCTCTCTCTTTCTTTCTGTCTTTTGATCCATTTGGGGCTAAAATAGATTTATGGGCTCTATTTTGTCAGTTCCTTTGGCTGGCCTTCTCTGCACTTTTGAATCGCTCCTCCAAAATCTATAGTGTCATCGTAATCCATAACTGTTTAGCAGAAATGTTGGAGATTCTGGGTCATCTCATCTGGGTGAATGATTTTGTTGTCACACTTATGATAATGTCTAAGATGAAGAGAACAATAAATGCTTTGAGCCTTGTCCTAGCTGGGGCTCTCTGTGCGGTCGGTGGAGGGAAGAAGACATGGTATCAAAGTTAGGCACCTACTATAGGTGGTCTGCTTGCCTACAGGTCACAACTACCTATGACTGAGGTCTGGCTGCCCCAGACAGCAGGGGATGTACTTACTCATCTGTCACTTCATTTTTGACACTGCGGTAGGCAAGATAACTCTGTCAGCCATCAAAGTGAGATTTATTTCACCCAACGTTAGTCATCTAAAAATTGGGAGATCAGTGTAAGCAGGTCATCCAGGCTTCCCCTCTGCTCCAACCACCTTGATTCATAACAAGCTCCTTAGGTCTTGGGACAGATGAATCAGTCCACTCCCTCTATCTCCCCATGGGGAGCAGAGGGAGCTGAGATAGCAAGTTTTGAAAAGATGTCTCAAATCTTGAGGGCTTGTTTGGCTCTACTCCACTTTGCTCTTCTCTGGTGTCCCCCAGTTTCTGTGTGGGTGCTGTTCCCTTTGTCTTCACACTCCTTGCTTTTGGTGAAAGCTGATGCTTTGAGAGAGGACAATGCCTACAACAAGGCTGTGCTTCTGTAACAGACGTAAGGCCAGTAGGCCTATTCACATGCATTAGGTTAAATGTATAGTGCACTGGGTATGTGATTTGTTATTGTTAATCTGCATCTGTTTCTTTTTATTGCTGCTTGGGGGCATATTTGTACAAAGAATGGCCATTTCAGCAAAGCCTACATGCTGCCTAAATGCAGATCTGAAGTCCTGCCAAGCATCTGTGGACGGGAAGAAGTCAGTATTGTGAATAGCGTGTCCCTTCCCCTCATTGTCATTTGTATTAAATTAGTGATATTACTGTAGTGCCTAGAGGCTGCAAATTAGGTTTAGGGCCTCATTCTGCTGGGTCCTGTGCAGGCACATCAGATGACAATGCCTCTGCCTTAGGGAGCCTACAATTTTGCAAACGTGCCACCCAAATGTACTTGCAAGACCCATTTGATTTGGAGGTGAAGGAACGTCAAGACAGATTTCGTTTGCTATCTATCTGTAGCAATGACAAGGAGCAAGCGACCACGTTGCACTGGTGAGAGCCAAGGAGAGAGAACAAAATATCTAGGCAAACTGCTGGCTGCTTACCTGTAGCACTGTCTGTACCTGGAAAAAGGGCAAAGCTTCACACTGGCAGGCTGGGATTACCTGCAAGTCCAGAAGCAAGTTGCTGTACCCTCCATAGGGTGAAAGTCAGCCCATCCCTCCCACGAACAGGCCATCTGCCATGGCCTGCATGCCCCGTGCTGGAACCTGCTCTCCGAGCAAACAGAAAGGGACACGCTCCTACTTACACCCGTGTGATAAAGATTAGCCACCTAATCTGTTAAAACCAAAGGGGTAACATGAAATAGTACGACACACTTTAAAGCAGCAAATGAAACAGTGCATTAATTCAGCAGCAGTACTCTCTTATTTTTGCTACCGCCAGTTTCTTTTGGAAGCAAATGTCTCAGTAGGGCTCAAAATAAGATTAAAAAATTGTTGCACTTTTTAGTATTGGGAACACACTGTTCAGTCATAATTCTCTCATCTTCCATTTATCACAACACTTCCATTGGTAGGAATGCAGTATTTCCTTCTTTTTTCCTCCCCTTAGTATGCACTGTAGTGTAATGGATGATGTCTGTTATATGATGCATTGTTTTTCACAGACCACAAATAAGCCAATAAGATAAACCAATATATTATGCCTTCCTTTAAATATGAGATCTGAAGCCTACATTTGAGAAGGTGCATGGCGTATCATTTCCCTAAGTTTCAAAAATCTTTTTTTCCTCATGGTTGTTTCTGATAGTGTTCTGCAAGTCCAAACAAATTTGTTCCTTTCCGAAGATGTCTTCATCCTTTTTCTTTGTGTGTGGGTACTTTGTTTTATTTTTCCCTTGCGTACTCACTGGACTAGGACTGTTACTGATTTTGACATTGATACTGACCTAGAAAAGTATTCACTCCAAGCTGCGCCTGGAAATAAAACAATCCTATATTGAAAAGAAAATGTGGATTTTGCAAACAAACGTAGACAAGAGAGGACAGATAACATTTTCAGCCTACCACTTTGACAGCATCCCTTTGACGTGCCAAGCCTTTCTATCTGAGAATGGATTTCTATCCCAGCTCTGCGAGGAGCGGAGCTGGGAGGCTGAGCAGCATGGAGTGAGTGCCAGGCTGGCACAAATATTAGGTGTCGCCTTTTACCCGCTCTGTGAACCTGCAACGATCCCTGTGAAATGGAAACCGAAGATTTCAGCCCTCCTGGTGTAAGCAGCGAGCTTGAACTCTCTCTGAACTCCATGTGTGTTGAAGTCTGGAATAGTTCAAAAGGAAAGAATGGAGGAATTGATAAAGACGAAAACTGTATAGCTTCACGTTCTGGGTAATGGTGCCTGCACTGCCGGGCTGGCACAGCCAGATCTGAATGCTGTTGCAGCATGAAAGGGAAATATTACATATATGATTTGGGTCTTTCCTGAGGCTTCTCTGGTTAAAGCTGTTGCTACCTTGCTAGTGCTACACGCCAGATAGCCAGATAGATCATAAAATCAAACAAACCACTGTCAATAAATAAGGGTAGCAAGAACCCTGATTCCTGAAATTCTGGTATTTTTTTTTCCTATCAGGTTCTGGCAGGAGCTGTGGAAAGAAGGAGCCTGATAGATGCCTGTGTTTGCTCCCACTGGAGACAAATGGCTCTTCTGATAATGTTATCTCTGGGGACTGACCTTAAACTGCCAAGTTCACTCCATTTAACATATCTACTGGGTTAACAAGTGGTTTAAGCACAATCCCAGGATGTGCCAGGTGCCTGGGACAGTCTCTTGACGTCAGTGGAGGAGGGGGGGGCGCTCCATGTCCCGAGTGTGTGTGGGAAGAACAACTGCAGTGTTTATCCAGAACATGCCATTGGCAGCACCACTGGGAAACTGCTGCCGAGTCACCCGGGTACTTTGAACTTCAGTAAGGAAATTACCCTTCCAAAGATCCCGTTCTCAAATTAGACTTTAGCTTTTCTCTCTCCTTGTCCTGGCCTTTTTAGAATACGTTCTCTGGTGGCGAACAGTGGTCCAGAGCTGCAACCTGATGGTGACTCCTGCTCCCTTTCTGCTGTGAAGCTTTTTACTACATTACAGTGATGTTTCTCAGGTAAAAAAGGCAAACAGAGAAATAAATGTGTATGTTTTGACAAGGCAAATCAGGGAAGGATAAATGTTTTCTGTTATTGTTTTGCCATGCGCATAAGTATTTGTAACTGAAACCTGCTTCTATGAGCTGTTGACATGGTCAAATAATTAGCTATAAATGCAGTATAGTAGCATATATAAGAACTTTTTCTGTGAAGGATTGTGTGCCTTCCATTCTCATTTCAACTTAACTTGCACCAAATCCTCCTCACTCCTGCAAAGGAAGCAGTCAGTCTCTCTGGATCAGGAGTGTTCAGTTCAGGTATACGTGTTCTGCTTGCCCATCCGCTGCCTCAAAATTCATAGACAATAACCAGTCAGAAAGAAGTATTCATTATTAAGTAAATTAATACAGTGACATGAATTCTGGTGCTTTAAATTAATCATATAACTTTACCTCATTAAATGAAGGACTTTGCACAATGATTCTCTTTACATCATAATTCATGTTTGCCTTTGCTTTTATTTTTTTTGCCTTCTCATCCATGAAAGTTTCATTCAGACGTCTAACTTTTTGATCGGGAGATTTGCAGCTATGAGTGCTCTGGCTTGTATTTCGGATGCTAAGAGAATAAAGGACACTAAAGAAAACTAATTCTCCATTTTTTCAGTTCTGCGGAAGATTGAAATCATGACATGAACTTCAGGGGTGTGATGACCCCTTAGGCCTAGACTGGCTTTACCTTCTATATAAAAGTCATTTGGGCTTAGCTAGCCTCCTGTAGTCTATGTAGATAGGGCAGCCCCAGTGGGCAATTCATCCAGCCTCTCTCAGAAAGCTAGGTTGGGAGGGGGTTAGGCACCTATCCTTTTGGTGACTGATGTTACATGAGACAAACCCGATCCTGCTTTGTCTCCCGTGGGAGTGCAAGGACTGTGGCCATGCCCTGCACTGCCCATCAGCCTGGAAGGTTCCAGGACCAGAGGGTCTGAGTTTGACCTGACTGCCACAGGACTGCCTCTGTGCAAGGGAATTTCCAGGTTTCCTCTTGGTACAGTTTTATGGTATCTCTGTGTTGCCAAACCAAACAAACTAAAGGCCAGGGCCTGCACATAAAAAATGTAATTGTACAAATGCAACAAAGATAAGAAGTAAGCTCCTGATCAGAACTAAAGACAAGGTTGAAAAGATTACGGTCATAGTGCAGTAGGCGTGTTGTGTGTATGTTTTTGTTATGCATCTTGGAGGTTTTATCAAATGCTGATACATCATATTGTTAGAGCCGATCTCAGATGTGATGTAGGTCAAATGAACATTGCACATTCAGTAAAACTTCATTGGCCTGATCCACCTCCCAGCATAATAAATTCCTTATTGACTTCTGTGGAAGCTTAGTCTTTGAAAAAAAGAGGTGTAAACAGACAGGCTTCTCCAATTACTCCTGTAATTACAGCATGGACATTCAGAACCCAATGAACACAGGGAAGTCAACAGGGCTTTCAACAGGGCCACTCTCATGGTGAGTGGCTGGGATTTTTGCTTCAGCCTTCCCCAGTGCACAGTAACCACTGCCATGGGAAACCACTTTGTTTTACTGAATTTCAACCCCCTGCTGGTAAACAGGAGTTTGAAATACCACCAAGAATGGCAATACTTGGCAATGGCAGAGCTTCGGGAGTGGTTAAACATTTGATTGACTGAAAACATGATAGCATCTTTCTAGTGTAATCTTCTTTCCAGAAATGTATCAAACTGAATGGTGTTGACAAATGACCAGTTCACAAGGCATCTCACCCCACCGCCTTCTGCCACTTTCTGTGACGAATAACGCAACACAAAAACGGTGGGGAGAAAGAGGGGGAGGGAGAAGTGAGTGCGAGAAGAACAGTCTCTGAATCAGTCTCTGTTTTAAAGGGCTTTTCTGAGAACTTTCGGTTTGGGAATTTTTCATTTCTCTGACTAATTATTCATTTCCCTCCACCTGGACAGAAAAAAAAAGAAAAAAAAAGGCATTGTAAGGACCTCTGGGAGGGTGAATAGCAGGACAGCTCTTACTGGACTCCACAGCATTTGCCTCTGCCTCCCCCAGTTGGAGAGCCCAACAGCTGTCTTCATAAATACTGTCACTCAGGATTTGAATAGTTTTACATAATCTCAACTGGAGTGGGGAATCCAAGCTTTTTGCTGGTCAAGTGGCAGGTGGGGAATTTAAGCTTTTATAACAGGGCCACAATTGCTGCTCCCACAGGGATTTTCTTTTACTGTCTATTGATTTATTATAAGCTCCAAAGTAAAGACCCCAGGATTAAAGTGGGGGCGGGGAGTGATATATTCTGAGGGTCAGAGGGGTGAAGATGTAGAGGAAATCTGGGTCTACCCTGCTGCTGCCACGCTGGCCCAGACGGGTGGCCCATGTGCCCTGTTTGTGACCCCTGTGCCGAGGAGAAGTGTTTAAACTGTTGGGTCACCAGTTGGCATAAGAAAAGGAGAAGCTGCTATTTTAGTTATGGGATTTGGGTTTTAATTCTCTTTTTTTTTTTTTTTAATATAGAAATACTTGCCTAGCTCCTCTTGTTTTCTCAGCTCTGACCATAGTCCATGCCTTTGCCATGACTGTGTCACCCGAGAACTGACTTTTCCAAGGCAGCCCGGACGCTCTCTGCTGGCATGAACTTCTAGGGCTCCCCTGAGGTCCTGCAGATCTACACTCATTCACCCCAGCTGAGGGCCTGTCAGAAACCTAATGGCAACGTCTGAGATAAACCACAATTTAGGAGATGTTGACCTAAGAGAACATCAAAGGAAGCATGGAGGACATTGGTTTATAATTATACAGGGGCAGTGTAGTGCAGGTCTTTCTGAATAGTAGCTCACTGGTAGCTATGAAAAGTATGCCAGCCCTAAGCAAATACAGTAAACTAAATAGAGCTGGGATTAAAGCAAAAAATACACATTCTCTTGCTTATGCTTAGCTGACCATCCCTGCTGTTTGCATTTGCTATGACATCAGCCTTCAGGTGGGGGCATGTTTACACGTTAAAGCTAATGAAGCCTGATTGCAAGGGACCTGCCTGTCAGCCTCCCTCTTCCTCGGCAGCGCGCTGGTTCCAGCCAGAATGCGCCTGGGCTCTGCCCGCTCCACCGCCCCGACGCCAGCGCTGGGGTGATGAACTGCTTTTACACAAAGCAAACTTTCATTCACTGGGAACAGGTGCAAAGCGTCCTTTTGTGTGAACAGCTGGGAAGGCAGTAACCCTTCCTCTGCCTGCGCTTACTTGGCTTAAGGCTCGTGCTGGCGGAGGAATGGAGTTGGAAGATTTCACACAATGTTTTCGACATCTGCCGGCTTGCTGTGGAAAAACTTTGCCTTTGACTCGTATCGCTAAACAGCTTTTTCGTCTGTCTTTTGTCTTCAGTATGCACAGAGCTACTTCACAGTAAAACCTGATTTTAGATGCCTTGTTACATGCAGCTGTAATTTTCTGAAGCTTACCCTTGCCTTGTGAAGGAGCTGCATATACATTCTGGCATCTGCTGCTGGGATCCAGTCAACGGCTCTGAATACGGGTGGTCGTTCTTGTAGCTAATCACACAACGCGTTCAGCCATGTCCTCCGTTAGACTCTGCAGTTCAGCAGAGAGTATTGGCCATTCTGTTCTTGCCCTAATGGTAAGAGATACTAGTAACAAAATCCTCACTCTTGTCAAGCATGTAACTGTGTACTTAAGACTAAGTATAGAAGAAGTTCCAGTGAATTCAAATAACATTGTAGGTTAGCCTTTACCAAAGGAACCAAAGAGAAAGGCACCCAAGATCACATGTGTCTCAGTGGGGAGCGTAATTTGGTAATATAGTTAAAACTCAAGGCACACCATTATATTTCATGCATAGAAAAGCTTTTCTTATGTTAGATTCAATGCAAGGGCATTTTATTATATGAGATGCAATGCATCTCATATGCATTAAATGCAATGATATTGCATTTAAGAAAATTGCAGGCAATATATTTTTACTTCCATAAATAGGAAATGAGGAAAAATAATGCCAAGGTAATGCTAGGCACATCAAAAACTAATCCAAAATGAGTTACTCTGGTGGGACAACTTAAGGAATTTAGTGGCAGAGCCATCAGTAAATTAGTGGTTTTGAAAGAGCATAGTGTTTTGTGGGTAACCATCTATAACAGTTTTGCTTGATAGTTATAAAATGGCTACGTGTATTCAGCGGGAATTTCATAGCATCTTTAAAATATAAAGGATCCTCTAACTTAGCTAAAATGACGTATTGAATGCCAACATAAGTGCCAAGCAATTGGTTATATGACAGAAATTTAAAATTAATAGAGTCCGGTAGGCCAAGAGAATTATCGACCACTCTCACTGCTGCAGCGTCTTCTCTTACAAAATACTCAGCCTGGTACATAACAGGAAGGGAGATATGTGTGTCAGCATAATATCTCACATCAGACTGGGAGATCATTGACGTCAAAAAGATGGTTATTACAACTTGCTGTATTTCTGAGCATCTATCAGAGTCCGGTGTAAACAATGATGGCAATTTGGGAGACGGTATTTGCAATATTGATCTATTCTGATCATGCTTGGACAGCATGAAGAGCCTTGAAATTTTTGCTGCATAAGGAGTGTGTCCCACAGACGCCCATGGTTTTTGTTAGGTCAGGGCTGTCTCAAACAAAGTCCTTCTGAGAAGATGGGGAGTTTTACATGAGTTCAGACGAACTAATTACTGTGCGTTCTGCCTTGGTGCTCTGTTGAAACATACTTTCCATACTTCATACCGTCTAGCGCAGATCAAATGCCGCCTTTAGGTTAGATCAGTGTTCCCTTCATCTTTTCCTCTCCCTTCCCACTCAGCAGCAGCCTCTGCTCTTCACCCTTTCTAACAGGCTGGTAGTAGGAAGCATTTGATGGTTTGTGCTGGGGTGTCACAGGGACAGGAGGAGGCGTGCAGCTGAGTTTGCTGTGTAAGTTGTTCCTTGCTCCCTGGGATGAAGAAGCAGGTTGGATGGAAGTGCCCCGTCAACCATGGTCCAGGCCCTTAGCTGCAAGCTGGACCACACCAACTTCCAGATGGGCATGTGGGAAGGCAGGACTGAAGCCTTTTGTCTCCCAGCCCAGCATCACAAAACCAGAGAGACCCTCAGTGCGATTAAAAGACAGTAAATCAAAAGGATATGTCTTTTCCAAAATATGTAAATAAATACTAGCTGGCAGAGGGTGTCACAGAGGATTTTAACAAGAATTAAGAAAAAATACATTAGCAGCAAGAAGTTTCCGAATGACTATAATTATCAGAAAAAAAAAAGAGAGAGAATATTACGTCTCATGCTGTACGAGTCAGTCAGCCTTTTACCAGTGGAAATGAGGGTGAAGTTGGGGATATGTATTTCTATGTTGACCTGCCTTGGTTCTGTCCCTCGCTGTGTGACCTTTCTGCTGCTCACCACCAATAATGCTAACAGCAGTGTCCACGTTGGAGAGCCTGTCCATGAAGCTATTCTAGTCTGGACCTTCTTATTTTTCTCAAAATATTCTTATAACATTATTTGATATGTATGACAGACCACTGGTGCTCCTTTCCCTGGTGTTACTGTTCCAGCCAAGGTCTGGGCAAAGCTCTGATTTAATTCAATGGGGACAAGTATCCAGTCCTGACCAGGCAAGGTGCACTCCTAGAAAGAACCGAATTTGTGTTTGACACGGTATTAGTGCATAAATGATTTTTCTCTGCAATGCTAGCACCAAGAAAGTGTAAGAAGGAAACTATCAGAGATCAGGGTATGCTACCTTGAGAACATCCCTCTGTTAGAGGAAAATGTTATGTTCATTCAGATAAATGCAGTGTGTCACTTAAGACATAGCAGGTACTCAGCTATCAAAATAACCTTGCTGTAGGTGTGTAAGCACCATCTCAGAAGGGGTGCTTTGGCCACAGGGCAGCAAGTGGGGAAGGAAAAACCACAGGGAAACGATCTTCTGTGTTAGTATAAACTAGCCCTCCGCTGCCTTTGCTTTATCTGTCTCCTGGTGCTTCTCAGGAACAGCTACTGCAAAAAGCACACATTTCTCTGTCTCACTTGGCCCCCAGATGCCATCTGTGCTTGGAGTGGCTGCAGGATGAGTGCTGCATCTGACGTGCCATACATGCAAAAAAGTACTCCAGGCACTAGGAGAAAGGGAGGAAAGCTTAGGCTTCCTATGTCTCTCTGCTATCTGTCTTGGAAATGATAGGTTTCTAGCAATAAGGTGTTAACAAAGAGGCAGTACATCCAAAAAATGAAGAAAATATTGTGTTAGAAGAAATACCGTAAAGGGGACCTCGAAGTCTAACTCTTTTGGCAAGACACCAACCCCCACATTAGTTCTGCAAAAACCTTAGTGTGCCTCAGTGAGACAACTGGCCAGCTTAGAGAACTGAAACCCCATTGTCCTCCAGAGACTCCAAACCCCCCAACTCTTGCAGAGGAGCAAGGTGGAACCAAGCACAGCTTGGTGTAGTGCAGCTCTCCTGAGAGCTGTTTGTGTGCGCTCAGCTCCAGGGAACCGCTGACTGACCCCGAAAGTTTTTGACGTGGGAACAAAATCCGTTTTTCATTTGGAATCCCGCTTTCAAAGAGGTAGATTGCGTATGAAATTTCAGCCATTTCAATGGGTATGAGGAAAACAGGGAAACCTCAGGGACCTGCAAAGAATTTTACAAAATGTGCTCTTGAAAATGTATTTACTGGTCATTATTCTATTATTATGTAGGAATAGCAGCCTATATTACTTGTGAAATATCAGTGCTGTTTTTATTTTTCACAGACACCAAAAATTTGATATTGCATCGCCCCTGGATGAAAATGTACGTGATAAAATGAACTCTAAGGAAACTCTATGAATGAGGAAATGAAGAACTTAAGTAGTGGGAGACAAATCACATGAGGTAACACAATTCCTGTGAACTTCTCATTGTATCTTTTCTCTTTAGCCTCAACAGGACACTGAAATCCCTTTATAAGAAACCCCAACCAATGAAAGTGTTGTCTGAAACAACGTGGAAGGCAGGCACAGATTTCAATGTCATGTTTCAGCTTATGATCTGCATGCACAGTATTAGGAAAAATACAATCAGTTTAGTATAATATATAATTTGTATAAAATATTTTACCCCGCTCTGCATGCAACTTGGTAGCTACTGTTTAAAGTAGTGCGATCTTAGTGCCCCGAGTGCTTTCGTGTGAAGAACAACACAACACAAAGTCCGTCCGCTCCTGTGAAGGTTTCTGCTTTCTTTGTGTTGATCTTTGCTGAAGTCAAAGTGAAGACACAAATCAAAAAAATAGGAAATGTGATTTTAAAGTTAACAAGCACAATAACTAGAGGAGCTGGTGCAGAACTAGCACCTGCAACCGAACCGATCTTAGCTATTTTCTATTTGACTTTTTTTTTGGGTTATTTTGGATTCTGTTACTACTCTTCGGGTAGCTGACCAGGCCATTTTAAGCATTTAAAGAGAATCACTCAAAAGGGAAATATGAAGCTAGCTGTTTTGTTTAGTGATCTGCAGTAGGGTGGTAATGATAAGCTATCACGGCTACCTTGCGGAAGAGTGTGAGGCTTCTACTAGATGAGACTATGAGAGAAGAACTAGTTCCTGAAGTTTTCAGAATTCTTTTTGGTTTGCTTTTAAATTAAGAAACATCAAATTTTGTCTGGTTTAATCTTAAAAAATGGATAATTATGTATTTCTCTTTCAGTCTGCACCCTTAGTTCCAGCAGGGGGGTGGGGGGTGGGGGTGCGAATGTGCTGTATTCACAGGTGAACTTAGTGGGATTAGGAAATACAATTTTGTTGTTACGACTGCCTGCTGCAGCACATGCTCCCAGTCACACAATTGGGGAACAGCTGTTCCTCTGCTTCCCTGACCCTGTCGATGCAAGTTAGCTTTATACCAGGGAAAAAGGAAAGATGTAATATCATTCAGCAGTGTCATCTGAGCTTCTTGCTGGTGAAACCTAAAACCAACATTACATTTGGTCAGTTAAGTGTCACTTGACATATATCGAGGGCTTTTCTTCCCACAAAACTGAAATAGAATATAGGGGTAACCCATAACTCAAGTCTTGCCAGTGCGCAGAAGGCATGTGTCTATCGAGATTAGCTGGCATACAGAGATTAGCTGGCACAGCTAGACACACCTAAAAAATCCCCTTCTCTAAAATATCATTACAAAGAGAAAACCATAAAGATGTAATGTTTTCTGTCAGAAGCATCTTTTTACTAGTAGAGCCTAGGAGAAGGAGGTGGTTGGATTAGATGAGCAAAAGAGCTGATTTTATCTTCAGCTGATATAGCTGAAACTATTTCGCTGCTTGTGGCTTTACAGAGATACATCTAAAGATAAAGCTAAATTGGCATCATGTCCACAGTGAAGATCTGATGACCATAAATGCTCCATTTTGAAATGAAAACTGAAGATGCCTGCATGTGGAAAATTAAAATTGTATCAAATCGGTTGGTTTAGCAAACTCATAGTGAAAGTAAGAGTGGAAAGCTGCAGCTCTTGGTGTGGCTATAAAAGCAAAAGCAATAACACAGCCAGGAGGTTAGGAGCCCTGGCACCATGTAGGAGCCAAGATCAATGAGCGTGAGAGGCAGACCTCTGAGCTTTGGCGTAAGTCAGGATTTTCAAGGTTGCCAGGTTCCCTGTACTGGCAGGAAAAGCCAAGCCTTCAGGAGGGATTGAAATCCCAGGGCTCTGTTGCCATTGGAAAGGGTACAGAAGTCTGGAAAGCTGCACATGACAATGTCCAAAAGTCCTAAGATCCCTGAGACAGTCCTATCATGAGGCTCACAGGTGCTCAATGGCCTGTCTAGTGTCATTATGACACAACCCTGCCTACGCTTGCCAGAGGGCTGCGAAGCCAACAGCCTTGCACAACACCTTTTGATTTTGGTGGACTGGCATTTTCTCATGAAAATCCATTTCACCATAAAGTTTTCAGCCAACCCTATGATCTTCAGAGGGTATCTTACCTGAAATGGCCAGTTCCAAGGGGAAGAAAGTTACAATGGGGAATTTGTAAGAAGGCACAAGTGTCTATAATAGTTTCTGATACATCAGTGGTTTGTGGCCAGGGGATTGAAGCAGTCCTACACTCACTGGCTACAGTCTGTCCTATCCTTTTTCTAACATATTTACACTTTCCCTGTTCACTCACACTCTGTCCGTACATTGCATGGCTTTGTGTCACTTGCCAGAAACTCCGGTTCCTTAGAGTGTTTCTGTCTGCGGTCTCTGTGCTGTCTATGATTTTGACGCAAATGAATTGACAGAAACAATAGTTCATCTCTCTAAAAAGTTGCTTACATTGCAGTAGTGATGTGGAAAGCCCCATACTTCCTTGTTTCCTGCAAGTCAATATTCACAGCGATCACGTGGGCTGATTGCTTATGTTGTACCGTGTATGAGTCACGGATGGGAATTTTCTATCAGACGTATAGGACTGATGTAAACCAGGAGCAATAAATTGCAAAATATTAGAAATGCATCCCTTTTACAGGAATCACCACATTAAACTTATTTGTTTTCATTTGAAAATAAAATGAGAAATGTATTAAAGAATTTGTTGGGCATGTAGTAGCTGAAGAGAAGGGAAATAGCCTTGCTAAATGTTAACTTCTGAAGCACTGTCTCTTCCAAAGAGGAACTGACTTATCTCCTAAATATGACGGTAACAGGAATTAAAAGAACATAACTTTGAAAGAAAGACCTGGACAGGTTTTCTGTACAAAGTATTTATCAAGATTACTAGAAAGTTGCTAGAAAGCAAGCAGGCAAGCAACACTTGAAGGACTAGATTATTATTATCATTATGGTAATGATGAAGGAATATGGAGTTAGTAGTACTAAATTTAACTATACTGATGTTAAAATACTTTAATCTTCCCTCTAGTTATATGAGAAAGAATACATCTAAGAAACTTACACTGTTTATGTTGTAATTGCGTATTTCCATGTCTTGTCATGTTTTGTGTTGAATTTAAACTTGAATTTATTAATTTAAAAAGAAATGTTTGAATGTAGTTAAAGAATACCTGGAATATCATCCAGTCTAAATTAGTAAATGAGTGAGGCTCCCGACAGTAGCTCCATTTTGGTATTACTTTTATTTGGAAAGATAGATTTGGAAAACAAGCAGTAGGAAGTGTCCATACATGCGTATCCAAGTGTGCGTGTATGCCTTTATACATGTCATATACCAGACACGTCAAACTGGGACACTTATGAAAAAAGAATTCCCAATGGATATTGCTGAAATCCTGTCTTGTGTAACAAACAGCTATTGCATTACAAGTTCAGATAGTGGCTTCTCAGCCCTGCAGGCTCTTGTCCACTCTTCATCTACCTAGCCAACACACACACGCACATATATATAAAGCAACTTTCACTTCTTTTATCTTCAAAGGTCCGCACAAATATAAGCTCTCACAACCCTTCACTCCTGTGAAGCTGATAAGTACTCTAGCTGAAGTTTATAACAAAACCAATAGCTAAGGTTGCCTGCACATTCCTGTTCTTTAGGGCTTTTGTAGTTATCTTCAAGGATTGTGAAATTTTGGGGCTGAATTTTACTGGGTTTCTGGATTAACTATATGATGTAACAATTGCTCACGATGGTCACAGAACAAACTGCATTCTCACAAAAAGCTGTGCATAACTGAAGGCTGTTAAATTCCAAGGAAGGAAAATAATTTGGGTGTTACTTTTTGATAGATATATACGGAAGGCCTTTAAAAGGGCTGTTTTGGCTAAGCATAAAACAAGCCTTTGCAATAGCGAGATATGAGTCTTCCTGGGAAGAATGTTTGTCTGTTTGGGACTTTGATGACTTGGCAAAACACTCCCTGATGCCATGCAGGGAAGCATCTTGTATTAGCAGAGAATGACAGGAAGATAATCTGGTAAGTTTTTTAGACACTGGCCTCTGGACTCTCCCCTTCCTCCCATACAAATAGAGAGGAAATTAAAAGGAGAAAGGTGATACCGAAAATATGAGAGCGTATTCCTCTGTGACACTCCCATTACTTCCTAATATGATCTCAGCAGGAAGTTCTGCAGCAATAGCCTTTCTAGTGAGATTATTGATAAAATGTGGAGGTGCTAAGTAATAAAAAAGAAATAAATGATGACATTTGAAGAAAGAAATAAGTTTCAGTAGAAATATGGAGTAGGCTGAGATACTGAATAAAGGTTCTAGCTGCCTTTCTAACATAGCTATAGGAAAATGAATAAATAAATGAAATATTTAGAATATTTAGAAGTCTTGTTCAGGCATGGCTGGGTACACAGCTGAACTGAATTTCACTAGTAATCTTTGACAAGTTTTGTGTGTTATTTGGTGAGGAGATCCTTTTAGTGGGATACTTACTCAGATATAGCAGCCTGTCTGTCAGGTGTCACACCAGGGACTGACATCCTGAAATGATTTGTAGAAGCACAGAATGGTTTGGGTTGGAAGGGACCTTTAAAGATCATCTAGTCCAACCCCCCCTTCCATTGGCTGGGACATTTTCACTAAATCAGGTTGCTCAAAGCCCCATCCAACCTGACCTTGAACACTTCCAATGGGCCATCCACAGCTTCTCTAGACAACTTGTTCCAGTGTCTCACCACCTTTATAAAAAAAAATTTTCTTACTTTTGTTCAATCTAAATATACTCTCTTTCAGTTTAAAACTGTTGCCCCCTGTCCTGTCACTACAGACCTTGGTAAAAAGTCTCTCCGTCTTATAAGCCTCTATATATTGAAAGGCTGCAATAAGGTTTGCCTGGACCTTCTCTTTAGGCTGAACAACCCCAACTCTCACCTTTTATTCATAGGAGAGGTGTACTATCCCTCTGATAATTTTCATCGCCAGCTCCTCTGGACCCACTGTAAAAGGTCCATGTCTTTCTTGTCCTGGGGACTGCAGAGCTGAATGCAGTGCTCTAGGTGGGGACTCATCAGAGCAGAGAAGAGGAGCAGAATCACCTCTGTCGACCTGCTGGCCATGTTTCTTTTTATGCAGCCCAGGATGTGATTGGCTTTCTGAACTGTAAGCACATGTTGCTGGCTCATGTCAAATATTTCATCTACCATTATCCCCAAATCCTTCTCGGCAAGGCTGCTCTCAATTCCATCATTCCCCAGCCTGTATTGATACTAGGGATTGCCCCGACCCAGATGCAGGACCTTGCACTTGGCCTTGTGGAAGTTCATGATGTTCACATAGGCCCACTCCTCAAGCCTGTCAGGGTTCTTCTGGACCTGTCAGGTATCCCTTTCCTCCAGTGAATCAACTGCACCACTCAGCTTGGTGTCATCTGCAAACCTGCTGAAGGTGCACTCAAGCCCACTGCCTATGTTGTTGATGAAGATATTGAATAGTTTTGGTCCCAGTACGGACTGTTGAGGGACAATAGAAGTTACTACTGAATATAATTACCATGAATAGATTATTATCAGTGAGATACCTTCTATTTCTTCTCTTCATGTTTTTTCCAGTCTCTCTTACTTTTCTTGTAGAGCAACATGATTCTTGTTTCACACCAAAAAGGGAGGTGAAGACCAGAGCACTCAGCTGTGGACCTAACAACTCTGATTATGAGGTTGGTAGATAAATACATTTAGCTTGTATCTACCCAGGGAAACAGTTGCATGGCTATATCCCGTGTTACAGTGATGAGACTCACGCTGTGCATAGGGAATTGAATGAGGAAATTTTTATTATTTGGACAGCCTTGCAAACTTTCTCATGGTGAAATTCAATCAGATGGCAATTTCATACCCTATCTCCCTCTCCTGTCACAAATAAGCTTGAAAACAAAAATTTTAAAATGAGTCCAACTTTTGCTGATCCACTGCAGTCATGTTCTTAGGCAGTAATTAAAAAGAACTCTGAGCTGGTGTTTATAACTTGATGAGAATTCAGTGAAACAAATATTGAAGGGAAGAGCTTTGGAGAGAGGTATAAAGAAATTCGTGTGTTTTTCTGTCAGGTAGCTATTAACTGTACATGAGACCAAAGCAGAATCTTCCTGCATGTTGAAAACACCACTTAGTCCAATTTCAGTGACCATATTTTCATATTACCTTATTTATGCTGCATGACAATTTTGTTTTCATGTTGATGGTGACTGACAGGAAATGGTGGAACTGAGAAATAATAATATCCCTTATGCTGTTGCTGCTTTTCCTGGGGTAGGCATACATGGACTGGGAGAGAGACCAGTTCTGATATGTCACGAGCATGAGTCATACTATTTAATTTGAAATAAATCATTCAGTATCCCATTCTGTTTTGCAGCTTGAAGAAAACTGCTGAAGAAAAGATCTCTTTTTGATGAAATCATAGTCCTTTTAGATGGATGTAACCTCCCAGCTGCCCACAGGCACTTCGGTGCACCAACATCTCCCCTTTCCCTACACAAACTCTTGTGTGCTTTCTAATGGCCGCATAGCGGGCTATGTCAGTAACCTTGGGCAGGAATATCTTTGTTAGGAGCACCAAATCCTCGAGAATGAACAAATGCCAGCTAATTCCATGTGGCTGATCTTGATATGGTTGTGAAAAAAATGCTCATTTAAAGAAAACAATCAAACAGTTCTCATTTATTCAAGAGTGACTCTTCTAAGTACCAATCTCAACTAGTATCAGGCAGAAAGAAGTCTGTCCCAGAATATTCAGAAACATCAGCTGTCTTTAAGGATTAACAGCTCTAATTTGTGCTTGGTCTTTGGGTTTTTTTTTTTTTTCTTTCTGTTACTGAGATGCTAAGCAGTCTAGTAACAAAATAATGAAATATCTTTATTGAATAGCTGCACTGTGGTTGGTCTCAGCACAACTTAGCAACTAATGAAGGGCTTTAAAGTTCAGTACAGCCCTCAGTCTGTTACTACAGGAAGAAATTTAAGACACTAGAAAGTGTATTTGCCTGGAAGCAGGACAGTATTGTACGAGCAACTGCACTCTCTCTCTCACATACATTTTATTCTTTCATTCTTTCTTTCTGTGTTTACTTATTCCCTGAGCCCAATATACTGGCCCGAAGGCAGTTGCCTGTCTAATAACTTATTCATCAGCCTTCTAAAAAAGAAGCTACCCATGAGTCATTTCACACTCCCCAGGCCCTTTATACAGATAGCATGAAAGTTCAATCATGTATGCAAACTGTTTCCTTTCCATTAAGGTAATTGCTATATCCCTTTTGAGGATATGTCACAGGACTTGACTGTATATTGCCAGGCAGCACTTACTCTGAAGAGTGGTACACCCCTCCGCAGCAGATGCCACACAGACCTACTGCGATAACATTGACTTATCATCGGATCACGCTTGGAAGTGCACAGCTTTGCGATAAACGAGTTATGTTTGCCTTGCCAGTGCCCACTGCTTCTAGATAATTTCAGGCCTGTCGGTGATCCTTTTACCAGCCTATCTCACAAGTATCCTTTTTTTGCTTTATCCAGTTATCAACAAAGCAAGGAAATGTCTTTTTCTTCTCCCTGTTTCTAAACCTTCTAATTCATCGTTGGTAAAGCTTCTCAGAAAATGAAGCAGAGCTGCTGTGTGCAGATAAAAAAGAAGAGTCTCTGAGTCCTTGCTTCCTGATTTCACGAAAAAGCTGAACAAATAATAGTTTTCAGGATACTGCAAACATAATAATTCACATATTGCTGCAAGGTGTATTTTCAGTAACTTGAGTAGCACTTGTCTTCTTGATCTTGTTTTTGCTTTGATTTCCACAAACAGGTCCAGGCTTCCTGGAACACAAGTCCCTGCTGTTGCAGGCAACCATATCATGTAATCCCTTTCATACAATGATATAACTCTTCTCAAAGCCAGGTGGGTTGCTTTCTCCCACAGCGGTTCCGACTAACATAATTTTGCCTGGTGCTTCTTACAGCTTCGTTTACTTCATTATGGCCAGGGGACAGTGCTAGTATTTGGGTAGCCAGTGATTGCTCAGTACACCAAAGCCATAGATTCTACTGCTAAATTTCTTTTCATTTGTACTACTTCATTTCTCAAAGTCACCCAGAATTTCTTACATAATATCAAAATTCTTCCTATGTTTCCAACACCTCTGAGATTCATGTTATCAGGGAAATTTTCTAGCTCATCACTAGTTTCCCTGAAACCAACCAATGAAATATGTATATGAAGTAGAATTATTAAAATAAAATGTATATATCTCTCCTTCTTGGGATTTTTTGGTTTTTAACCCAAGTGTTGTCTTTATTTAGCACATACCTGAGTAGACTTGTATTCCCATATCTTTAACTGAAACATAATAAAAAGATGGTCAGAGACCAAACTGTTTCTTCACACTTGGAAATGACTGACATTAAAGGGTATATTAGATCAAAGTGGTATTTTTCTCCCTTAGGCTCATCTGCTTTTGGTGATCTGTTTTCTACTCTGTAATATTTCCATTTTTTCTACTCACTTTGACATTTGCTTACTGCAGTAGCAGGTCCCTGATAATTGCTTTCTCCCACTGGGCTTGTTTAACACTGCAGAAAGGAAAGGTGGTTTTTGTAGGGTGGAACTGCTCTCTTCAGTTGTTGACTTCTATGAACAGCACTGAAGAGGATTTAAAAATCTAGAAAGGGTGGGGGGAGGAAAAGGAAAAAGGAAGCTGCAAGGGTTTATTAGAAAATTTCCAAAAGACGCCTGAAGTTGGAGACTTGCAGCGAGATCTGGGCCATGCAACTGTCCTCAGTAATCTTCTGCAACTGGCGCTGAACCCTATGGCTCTCCAACTTGAATAGCATTTTCCTGAGAATTAGCTCAGCTGTAGAGTCCTAAGTAAATGTCAGGTTCTCCTTTTCTGTCTTCTCAGGGATTTCCCCTCCTGTTTCAAGTCCGAACTAAGACTTTTTTTTTTTAATATGCCCAAAAGACATGTTTGAGTAATGAAGATTTTCAAAGCTGGGATTTTCCCTTTCCCACTCTCAATAAAATCGTAGCATTTCCAATTTTAACTGATATATTAGATATGTCCCATTCAGGGAACTAATACATCCCAACACTACCAGAAACCAAGCTACATGCCTCTGAAATGAAGACTAGTGTCTTCCTGTCTTTGCAGCACCCACTCGTCTTCTTCAGTAAAGGATCTCTTCAGGGGACTCTCCTGCCAGTGCGAGTCCAGTTATAACCTGAAGGGCTTCACTGAATTGTCGTAAGTCATTGCTTGGTTTAGATTCATTGGAAGAAAGAACCTGAAACTTGTGTTCTTTCCCTGATTTTATTTAACCTCATTAATCTGCAGGAAGAAAAAGTGAAACATTGTGTCACAGCAGGACCAAAAGTTATCATTGAATGTCCATTCTGAAGTAAGATCTTTGGAAAAAAAAAATCTTAAAAATCCATCACAAATCTCAAAGCAAATTAGAACAGTTACAAAATAGGATGGTCTAATCCAGAGGAGGAATGCATACATGGGCAAACTAAGCATCCCAAAGGAGTTACAGAGAAAGTGGAATCATAGCTGTATTCATTCCTCTAACAGGGTTTTGGAAAGGGCATAATGCACCAGACTGAAGAATCTTTGTCATAGAGAAGCAGAGGAGGTTTCCACCCTTCCCCGTCCCTGTGCCTGGAGGGGAACACCTCTATTGTCTCATGAGGCCAGGGCACGGTGGGTGGGGTGCCAGATACTTGACAGCGTGGCTGTTCCTCAGTGTCGCTGTTTGCTAGTGCCCCGCAGGCTCTCACTGGGAAAGTGGCTACAGGAGAAAGACATGAGAGACACACTAGAGAGACACTAATGGATCATCCCCTTAGATGTAGTGGGACAGACCTTGGCTGGGTTTGTAGTCTTATGTACCTCAGATGCCCTCCTGACATGTTCTCACACAATTTGCCTTCACCCACATGCTAGAAAAAGCTACCTCCAGTAGAATGCAAACCAATCTTATTGGTGCCCTGTGCTGTCCCAAATATCCCAGCGGAACAGGAAAGGGCAAACAGGGAAAGCTGGAGTCGATCATCTCCGTCAGCCCTGCTTGTGCGAGAGCACTGGGGCTGTGTTCCCAACACACAGCGATTCACATGGTTTTCCTGCCCTCTCTCCAGAAGGGGCTTTGGGGAGTGCAGTACGGAGACCAGAGGCACCTGTTCCCATCGGATCCTTGCATTAGGTGAAAACAGAGAAAGACATTTGTTTCTGTAACTGTGGCTGTAACTGAGACAGGATGTCGTACTTTTATCCATATTTGTGGTGTATATCTAAAGCAGCAAATTAATCATAAGGCAGGCATGTGGTCAAGAAAACTAACCTATATCAACGTCTAATACAGGGTATTTTGTCATTTCTCTGTGTACTGTTTATGGAGATTCTTATACTGCCTGCTGTGGTAAAAGCCGCGGATCTACATATCGATGGTATAGGCAACATACCTAAGTATCACAGACTCCTTTAAAGACCCCATCACGCTTACTGGTGAGTTTCATTGCCTAAGGGGGTGCTACATGCATTAATAAAATGCGTTTGCTCACTTCTTTTAACTAACCTGCAGAGACAGCTTGGCTTGTATTTCACCAGGCGCCCAGTACGATGGCTGAAGGGAAAGAGAGGAGAGGTGAAAAGTACTAAGTCTAGCCTTATACAGAAGGTAGCAGCTAGATTTTACCAATGACTTTGGAAGAATCCCCCATCTGACCTGAAATGAAAGTGATACTCTATTTGCAGCCACCACGAGCTTTGCTGTGATCAAAGGCTCTCGACATTGCCATTATCAACCGACTCAAAGAAGCAATGTTTGCAGCAGCGCTGGCACACGGTCCTTCTATCTTAACTAAGATCAACTTTAAATTACTCAGTGAAACAGAAGGTACAAACTGTCACGGGCACGACTTTACGGAGTAATTTCACAGAGCTTGCTAAGGGGTTCTGACAGCGTTTTAACAGAGGGTTTTAACAGGATGCAGGATGTGGCCTTTTTCTTTGACAGGCGTATCTAGAGAAAAATAACCTTTCCTTACCCATAGTTTGTGCACATGTGCATATTTATACACAAACAAGCACCCGTGGAGGAAACCGCACAGTGTTCTCAGTTTTGCAGATCAGCTGTTTGACTTCATTGTGTGCCTATCTGCCCAGTAATCTGAGAGCACATAGCAACATAAGTGTTGCTGGGCCAAAAATAGTCCTGCCTTCAGCAAACTTTTCTCGTCCTAACCCTGAGCAAAAGCATGTGTAGGAAATGGCGTCTGTCAGATAACAGCTGCTAATTATCAGAAAACGGGTGAATGCCTGATTGGCTTTCATTAGTGTTATATGCAGTTAAGAAGTCAATTGCTTATATGCATATAGTCTTTTTACAGTGTATGGTCTCCATTATAGGTTATTGAAAAATTTCAGTAGTGCTTAAGGTGGTTAACAGAGCTATTTATGACAGGAACTATCTTCCAGTGGAAACCAATCTAAGTTTTATTTTCCATTATCACTTTCTTTGCTGGGTTTTCCACCTGTAGAATTTCAAGAAAATGAAGCAGCAAGGAAAATTCTGTTCCTGAAGCTATGTTGAGAGCAGCATCCTTCTGGCCTGTGACCTGTATGAAGCTGTTTTGAATAAAATGCACAATGCAGTCTGGAGTGTTTCTCTGTGTACATATAATACATATACACACATATATATGCATATGTGTGCCACTTTGGGGAGGGCAACGAGGCAAACTACAAAACTTCCACAGAATTCAATGGAGCGTGAAGTACGGACTACCAGGACTACTACAGCTTCCCTTGCTACTATATCCAAGTGTAAAGTATAGAGCAAGTGCCTACTGTGTACATATAATGGAGTGATTTTAAAATTTGTCTTAAAGATAATGTAAATTAGCATATACAAGAAGAGGAATCACTTGTAACTTCGTATAAACTTACACAGTTCGGTATAAGCAATCCGCAAGACATCAAGCTTAAACACTCTTCTCTTAGTTCCCTGAAATTCATTTACTCTTAAGAAATACCCAGAGATATTTTTTACAGGACTTCAGTGAAATTCACCATGCAAACATGGAAATCCCCTAGCAGAAGAAAGCTTTTGAAAGGGACAGGACAAGATTACAGAGTCCTTCAAAATGTGGAAATGAGAATGGAAATATTGGGGAAAGGCTTGAGAGCTCAGCACACATGGTATTCAAAATCCCACCAGTAGTACTCTCTAGGGCTACTGCAAACAAGGCAGAAGCAGCTTTATTTATCTTTGTTAAAGTTTCTTCTCATTCTACCTGTAACTCATGGGAATACATCTACAAATATGTATGAAAGTGAACAATTTGAATTTCAGTTCAAGCAAATTTTCCCATCTTAAGTGGTTCACGCAACTGGGACACAGCCTGGGATTAGCAAATAGAGGTGGAACCGCATGCAGATTCACAGTTATCCACTTCTTAGAAACAAACTATGCTAACAAACAACCGAGGTAGACGTTTTCTTTAACTTTTTAAAATTTATTTACTTTTCTTAGTTTGAATACAGACTTTAAACCGGAAAAAAATTGGCATTATATTCAGATATATTTACAGTGGCTTTGAAATCTCATTGGGAAGGTTTCATTTTGCAACACAGCACTTTGGTGAACATTTCTAGAAGGGCAGAAGCACCTCAGTGGAAGAAGGAATGGGTCATTGAAGTAAACAGAGCCTTTCAAGGGAACAATTATATGCTGCCAGAGATGGGGAGCAGGTGCAGAATGTAGTCAGACTGAACAAGATGTTCAGAAAGCAAAAAAAGAGGTATCTTCCAGGAAATAAAGTGCTGTATGAATCAGAAACAGTGGCAGTCAATAAGAGAGGGAGTGCCACAATAATAGATGGCAAGGGGAAGCCTTTGCGTACAATGGCAAATATCAAATGATAGGTTTTTGAAAGAGCACTGCATGTTCCCAGCTGCTATAGCTCTACTAAATTTCTCAGCTGCTCTGGTATGTATCTTACTAATTATTTCAGTTGTTTCAGTAAATATACATCATGGCAGTCTGAGTATTTAATCTAGGAGCAGCAGAATAAACTTGTGGTTTACAGTATTCTGCAGGAAGTTAGTAAAATGTGTCTCACGGGCCCGGTACCTCAGTCTGGTCTTTTCTATGTGTCTGTCTGTATGTCGGCCATCGGTAAACACCTAGAGAGTTTTCAAATATAGCACCCTTATTTATGTATCGTCCATCAGTCCTTGTTCTCTTCCTTCTGAAGACTTACCTACCAGCAGGGGTTTTTTTTTGTGTTTGTTTTCTTTTTTTTTCCCTGAGTTCAGAGATCTTTTGCAATTAGGGAGAAAACTATTGGTCTCAGAGGGCCCGAATTGTTTCCCATATGTGGCTTAGCACACAGATTATTATTTTTTTATGCATTGTACAACAATAATTTGAGAATGAAATTTTTGAATTCTGGCTCAATGCTATGTTTATTAAACATTCCACTTTCAATTTATTGCACTTCCAAAGACATATTTACCTAGTTGGCGTGTTTAACGGACAAGTTTCCATCTTGACATTTACTGGCTTCTGGCTTTCTGTTGTATAACAACTACATGCTTTGAATTGCACTTTAACTGGTATTCCAGGTTATAGACTTCAGTTTTGCATTGGTATTGCAACTTCTTGAAAACCCCTTTGCCTCACAGGACATTAAATGAGCACATCTATCATCCTCGTATATTCACAAATATTTTAAAGCAAAATAACATTTCTGATACTACTCTAATTAGGTCATCATATTTGCTACAGCTGGCAGTTCTCAAAAGTGAGAGATATAGATTATTTTTCTCTTAGTGGTTAATTGTGTAGAAAAATGGTGATTTTGGGTCTCTTTTGAAGCTGTGCATCCTACTTAAAATTTCTTTCTATTCTTGCTATGATAAAGTAAAACTTCAGAAAAGAACATCTGCTAAGGCCGCAGGAAGAGATTCTGTCTGAGCAACTAAAGCCACTGCTGAAGAGGGAGTCTGAATGGACATGTGGAAGACCTGCGCTTCTGAGGGACTGACTGATTCAGGGAACTGGAAAAGGGTTATGAAAATATTAATTTGTAGATCATAAGGAGTATAACGGCTGAATATCTGCATCAGGTGAAGTATGTCTGCAATAATGTATTGCCGCACAGTATTTTGACCTGCTTTTGGTCGACATTAGAGAAGCTGTATTGCAAAAAGGAAAACGTGTGTCAATGACGAAATTGCTTTTTACCTGGAGATGTTTTAAATATATTACGGGACGAAGATCATCACTGCACCCCAGCAACTTTTCTGCACAAAGCTGATGTGAAGACAGTCTTGAGGTACATAAAAATAATGTCACGGAGCAAATCCTAGGAAAGAGAAGTACTTCTCTCATGGGTCATTTGTTAGAAAGGGGAGGAAAGGAGGCTGTAAAGTCCCAGAGAAGGGGGGCTGGTGAGTTGCTTATTTAAGAAGAGAAAATTGAATGTGAAATATTGAAGAACTGACAGATCTCCCCTTCTATTTCTGTAAACAGGGAGAAGGAGAAGCCAACAGCTTAAATTTGATGCCTGCAACCATTTAATCAAATACAAGGCACTTTTCTTTTGATGTAGAACTTGGCAAAAATTATCTCAAGTGTCTTACATTTCTTCATGAATAAGCTTGCTCTCTCACACTCTCTTCTTAAAATGCTTTCTCGTTGATTTTCATTGTGGAATTTGAAGTGCGGTGATTTTCTCAGGCATGTCTCCCAAATGTGGGTCAGCCATTTAGTGAACAGAAGTCAATACCATGTGGCTAAAGAACAATCATATGACTCCATTTAGCAGTAAGTGGTGACTCTTTTTGGACAAAGAATTTGATTTACTATTACAAATAGGGAACATCTTGATGAGTCTAGTGAGACTTACTAGCTATGTGTACGGTCATTCATCCAGCATTAGTATTCACAGCTGCATGAACTGTACTTGATGGGTTCCTCTTTACACAAAATGCTGGTCTCTTGACACTCAGAATCACAATTTTTGGGGAAAAAAATTGCTATCTGATGGAATACAAACTAGAAAAGTTCATTTTTCTTCCAAAAGCATTCTCAGCTCTAGAAGCCTAACCTTCTTCATGATCACTTTATATTCAGCAACACTGTTCATACCTTGGCATCCTACCAGATACATTTTGGGATTACTATAATGGTATGAGAAATATTTTCCAAAATACTTTTCCAGTTTCCAAAAAAAATACATATTTCTCTCCTAGTATTTGAATTCATTCATTAAAACTCAGCCAATGAAAACAAATATTTAACATAAACATGTAGGACTTAACATTTGTCTGCAGTGCTCAGAATACTAATATAGTCTTTAAATGTATAGGTATCACAAGTCATGGATACTGATACTAAAGAGACATTCAACCATTTTTAACTTTATGAATGTGACTAGTCCCACAGAAGGAAGGAAACTGCTCATAAACATACGCGCATATCTTGTAAGAAGAGATCTTTTTCTTTAACAGAATAATATGGAAGTTATTGTATTCACAGGTTGAGCCAGACGCGAAGTTCTTTTGTTAAATTATTGTCCCCCTTTAGACTTTCAGAAACCTAGAAAGGTGTTTTTAATGCCCTATACTGATATATCTAAAGGAATTGCCCATACCAATTACTTTTTGTCCTACAATGACTGAGGGCTCCTCTGTGCTAGATGCTATACAGAACAGAGAGTCCATGCCCTGAAGATCTTACCAGCTGAGAAAGAGCTTGTTGAAACTGGTGAAACTCCCAGCACAGCTACAGTAGGTTGATTGTGCTGCTGTAGTTATAGTGGCTGAGCCAGGCACATGACAGTCCTCCCCCAGAGGTACATTCCTCTGCAGACGTGCCCCCCCATGCGCACAGAGTTGGCAGACGGAGCAAGAAGGGGTATAATAACACCAGAATGGCTATGAATGGAGGATGGGATCCCTGTGTTGCAATGGAACTGGAGAGGTTTTTTAGGTTCGCTTTCTTTTTTTTTTCCTGCATCAGAGAGGCTGAGGTTTGGTTAGGAAGGGTGATAAACTAGGAGAAGGAAATCATGAGGGCACTGAGGACAAGAGGCTGCAGCAGGTGGGGAGAAAGCAGTGAGAAGGACAGGGGAGGATGGAGCTGAGGTGAGGAGACCTCAGCCATGAGTGAAATGTGGTTACGGCAAACAGGTGATTGGTAAACACGAGGGTGTTGCAGTTTCGAGGCAGTAGGAACTCTATGATCAGCTTTGGAAATTAATGAGCCTATTTTCTTAAGTATTATGATGAGCTGTTTAAACAAGAAACTGCTTTTTCCAACTGTCTTCTCCCAAATAAGTCCAGTAGAAGCTGGACTTCGCAGGACTTTGCAGAACTTGCAGACTAAGTAGAAAATTAGTGCCAAGATGTTCCAGTTAGTGATCATGGCTGTGTAGACTCATAGATAGGAACCAGTACCACGTTAACTGAGTTGCACTTGCTTTGGCCGTTAGGTTATTTGCCAGCTCTGGGAAGATGCTTCTTCATTGGCTGCACTCCTGGTCTGCTGGGGTACACGTGCTTGACCATCAGTAGGGCTACTCATCAGGAGCACTTTCTTATTATGGTAGGCAGTCTAATCTGCTAGCAATAGAAAACAAATAAAAGCAGACCCCGTTAGCTTACAACTGATCATTAGGTTTGTCTCTAGTGGGTATGCAGAAAGATGAGAAAAGGGATTAGCTGGCTACTTCATAGGACCCTTTGGTTTTTCAGCCAGTCTCAGGCCACCAATTCTTTTGCCTTGGACTGGAGATGACTGAATGTGATCTAAAAGTATAGAGCAAGCGAAAAAAGATGGTTTATAACTGGAGGCAATGGAAGCCTGATCCCACCTTCATTTTATAAAAATAGTTAGGTTAGAAGTACATTAGAGTAAGAGGAGAGAGAACACGAGATAAGATCTAATTTCAGACAACATATAGAACCCCATCCATTGCCTCACGAGCTTCTCATTGTTCGAGACTAGATGAGGAGATAAGGAGGGTATATTTTAGCTTGGAGGAACACGGTACATTACCAAGCATCATACACCAATACAGACAGTGTGATATTCCACACTTACTTATAACTCCGTTTTGCTCGTTTGAGTGCAGAAAGCAAAACTGGCCCTCATCAAAATCCTCATCTCATGTTTTCTAATATATCGAGTACGCTTCCTTATAAACTACAGCACTTTTAATACACCATCAAATAATCTGCACTTGACTGCCTGTGTAGAGTTGCAGTATTAGTAAATGTGCTACGCTATCTGGCATAGGGTAAGGCAAAAGCATCTATATATGCATTGATTTCCACAGCCTTATCTTTAAACACCTTGTGTTCAACATATGTGAAATGATTCAGAAGTATTCTGCGGTGCCCTCCTGTCTGCCACATTTTGTCACACTCAGATGGAGATAAAACAAAAACAAAACAAAACAGAAAACCTCAGGGCATTTTAAAAGAGCCACATGAGTGATATCCTGGACCTTTTATCCATTTCATGAAAGACATTAGTGACTGATAATGATAGCCTGTCAGATAATACCGGAGCCAAAAATTAATCTCCACTTGTTAGCTATAAACCATTTACTGCAAGGGTTCTGAAAGTTTGAATGCTTGAAAAAATTCAACAGAGAAAAGGCCATTATTCTGTCACCTTGTTAAAATACAACTATGGTGGTGCTGTTCAAAAGTGTTTACAATGTCACAATGGAAATACAGGCAGTGCAAAGTCACAGTACTGCAGAGAGCTAGCTTGCTTTTAATAATGTCCATTGGGGATATTTCTGTGAGGAGCTGTACTCTTTCAAATTAATTGTCAAGGTTTTCAACCGAAAGAAAATAAATAGAATGTAAAATACAGGGCTATTTTAAAGCTGAAATTTGAACTTGAGTTAAAATCTGTGCTAATGTTGTTAGAGATGCTTCATTGTTAGATTGTGTTAGATTATTTCCATAGGTAACAGAATGGGGACAATTTGAAAAATGGAAACCAAAACTCATGCCATCGTGTTATTAATTTAGTATTGCCTTCTGCTGCCTATTATATTCCTGAGTTTTGTCCTGCGTTTCCCTTTTCATCTGTTTCTGTTGGCCTTTTCTTCAACCCTCAAGCCATCATGCAGTGAAGTGCGAATCATTTCCCTCACACCTTTAATCACACTCTCCACACAACCTTCTATTGGAAAAAAAAATCTTTTCAACTGGGGGGGAAATAAATGCCAACAAAGAGAGGCATATATAAGCCCTTGCTTCCTCATCCCCTCCATACAAGTTATAACTGGTGGGGAGGTTCCTGTTTTGGATATGTTGCCAGTATAGTTACCTTCAGAAACCCACCACCATGGCAGAAAAATCTGAGCAGGAGTAGTCTACATTACATGTAACCAAACAGAGAGGATGGGAAAGATCCTGAAGTCATAATGCAAAGGGGAGAATGGATGCCAATTTGGTTTAAACAGGATTTATTTAAGATTTAAGCAGATTTTTTTCCCTTAGGGAATTAAGATGCCATTTTAATGTCTATTTCCGGATATTTTACACATTGCTGCAATCACTTTCAGATGACTTAAACATATGCACAGTTATTATTGTTTATTCCTTCTGTCATCTCATACATTTTCATTCAGCTGCTCTTTATTTTGAACCCTCTTTGATGTATCTTGATTTAGGTCTTGCCAAATTGAGAACTCTTAATCAAGGGAACAAATACTTCAAAAGGACTTTCTGGCATTAAGTCTTCCCCCCCCCCCCCCCCTCCTCTGCCTCTTTTTTCTTTTTGCTTTTAACAGAAGAGTGGAAAGAGGGGGAAGAGGATTAAAACCTGGACCTTGCTCATCACAATATGTGATCATACAAAATATAGTACTGCTTCCCAAATTTCTTTGAAGCATGCCTCTCTAAACCTTTTTTGCTCTTGACGAAGCTCATCACATAATTCATGGCATTTTGGTTAGAAACTGTCGTGTTGGTAGGTACCACCGCCTTCTGCAGGGCTCTGAAACCTCCATTATGATGTACCATTGTACCAAACTATGACATACCATTTGTTAGACACACAGACTATTAGTTGTATTAATTTTGGTAAATATAGTAGTAGCTGCAGAAGCAGCAACTGGAAGAGCTCTCTGACAGTTATGTTACTTTGGAGAGGGTCAGGTTCAGTCCTGCAAATCTCCTAGTCTGACCTGTGAGGACCAGCAAGCCGAGGGAAGGCATTCAGGGGAGTGAAATAACTGCTTTGGGATGACACACAGGTCAATGAAAACTGAAAATTGCATTGGAAATGTTATGGTACTTAAGACGGACCCTGGGCAGATTCTGGCTTAGGGAGGCCCCTCATCACCCACCTGGCTTGGGCTGTGTACCCTCACCCGTCAGCCCTGCACTGCTTGGGCCAGGGTTTCTGTCCTACCAGTTTTGCCTCCTTTTTTCAACTCAAACCGTTTCTGATCTCCGTTTCTTTGTGAAAAACAGTGATCATATCTGAAGAACAAGATTTTCATACTTGGTATCAACTTGATAAGCAATCCTTAACACATAGACTTACAAACAGCCTTTCCAGCTCTCAGTTAGTCAATAAATTCAGTTAAGTTGTACTCCCCTTCCAATTTTTTGGTACTTGGGATGAAGTTTGATTGCCCCTCAGGTTACTTCACATTTAATTTTCTTGTAATGGAGTGGTGTTTGTTAGAAAATTCACTGAAATCACATAGTGCTGGTGCTGTTCTGAGGTCTAAGCTACTTCCTTTCAAAATGAGAGACACCTGCAGCACGGCGAGCTCCACCTGAAGTTGTCACCCACAGCTCTGTTTGTAGTTAATGGAGCATCGTTGACACATGCAGGGTATGTTTTGTCTCTTCTAGAGATATCTGAAGTAGGTGAAATGAATGATTTTTTTAGAATTGCTTATTTTTCTCCCTGGTGAAAAAGGAGTCTATGTTACCAGCTGTAGAGACAGGCATCTTCTTTTTAGGCATCCTAATGCAGATGGATGAATTTCACCCTGTGAAGCCACACATCCAAAATTCACACTGTAATAAAAGTGTCATAAACAAGATTTCAGTTACTCATGATGTGATCACAGAATGAATAATGGACTGTTTAAAATTAGCATAGTACACCCAACTAAGAGCTTCTCTGGTGCAACCACCACTTCTGACATTATTCTGGACATCCACATAGTGAAGGAAAGACTGAAACTGGAATACTCTTGCCTTTTTCTGGAGACAGAGCTAAGAAGAAATTTAGCCTCAAAGACAGACTTCTGCACTGGGATGAAGTTTCCCTCAGCTTTGTGAGTGGTGTATGTCAGCAGACCTCCCTGGCTCTATGTCATACGTCTAGAGAGGACTTTGACTCAGGACAGAGCATTAAACCTTGGTGATTTGGGGATAATGTGCGACTTCTTTGGGTTTTCTATTATTGTCCTCCTCTCAGGTCATCTTTGTGGCATGTCACCTGTTCCTACCCTGAATGTTATCTCTTCCACGTCTCTCTGTGAGACTTCTGATCTGTCTTATTGGTTTCATGGATGTGTTGACAGTTTCTTTTTCAAGTCATTGGTACTTTTCAGCTCCCATGAATTTTCTAAATTTCTGTCTGTTTTTTTCAGTTAATACTCCAGTACCTACAGTTTACTGTTTCCAACACATGCTGGAAAAAAGGTCACACATGCAATTTTATTATTTATTCTGACCTTCTTGCTTGTGGCTTTGGTTTTCTCTGGATTTCACTGTACCTTCCCTGTTTTTTTCTTACATTAAAGTTACTGATTTGTGCTTTCCACATTACTTGCAAATTTAAACATTCTCTTTTCTTGTTTTAATTTTTGGCTGTAAACATCCTGATATCCATTTGACATTGCAATGACATTCCAGGTGGATGCTCAGTGTCACCATGCACCATACTCTCACATTTTAGTTTCATGAGGTAGCAGGGCATCAAAAAACCCAGGCTCTTCACTTAAAGTCACTGGTATATCTCAGGGATAAGTGCTACTTACATGACATAAAAAAAAATCCTGTTTTGTGGGATTACTAGTAACAGTCAGTCATGAAGGGACTAGCTGTTCCTTCATGCTTTAAGGTTTGAATTAGAGGGAATCAGGTGTTTGGGATTAAACATACATGAGCGTTCTGAGACAAGAATTTGCCCTCCATTTCCATTGATATTAATCTAGTCCAGCTGAAACTTTACAAAGCATGTGCTACCCAGACAAAGAGATCTAGAAGAGGACTTGTATCTTTGAGTAAAAGAACTAGTAAGGTATGTTGAAACTGGTTTATTTTTGACAGTGTAGATTTCCATAATCTTTTACTACTTGATATCCTTTTACTGTTTCACAGTTCCGTCTTAAAAATCTGCCCTTAGGGAAATCCAGGAAACCCAGTATTCCTAGAGCAGCTTTTCTTCTAATCATACCGTTTCAAATGAATGCTCTTAGGGTAAGGTAATTCAGAAGGTGATTGCAACCCAGCAGTGGAAGCCCCATTCTACATAAGGATCTCTTTGAAGGAGTCTAGTCAGGCTTGTACTCTGCATGCAGCACTGGGGCAAGCCCTCTGTAGAGATGCAGTGATCAAAGTTGGACTGAACTGACTAGATTTTTTCCCATGACTGGCAGTATTTAATGTTAGGATAATATCACATCGTTCTGGCAATCATTTCCCTTTTTTCAGCCTTAATGGTTCCACTTCAAAATTTGCAGTCTCTGCCATTCATCTGGAGGGATGCAGGTTAGATAAGTAGTTACTTTTTGGTGGATCTCCACCACCCTCTTTCAAAATACCATATCTGAAAAAAAAAAAAGAGAGAAATTATATTAGGCTTTCAGTATAATGCTGATATACAAATTTCACAAGCCCTGACCTTATAAAGGTTTAATGCAAAAATACAGTAAAGATTCTTAGTCAAGCCAGGATGACAATCTACATACACAGCAACTGGCCACTACATGTCTGTGGTTAACTTGTGGATTCTGTCCCACGCTGTTCAGAGTTGTTATGCTTTGAACAACTAACAACAGCAGATAAAGAAACACCCTTAAACATTTTGCTTAAGAGTTATTTGCTAAATTCTGAATCGCATCACACGGTACAAAGTTTTAGGATTAAATTACACAATGGAAAGTGTGGTCAAAACTAGCTACCTGAAAAATATTATTCAAGGATTCATGATTTTTCATCCCATATATCTGAAAAGAATGCACAGTACACACCCGTCAGGATTAATGACTCTAGCACCTAGAGGGAGTGAATGCATTTCTTTAATAGTTCACACCCAAGTTATTGGCAAACTGTTCAAATTATGCAAACAAATCACCTAGGTTATTTGTAGTTCTAGGCACTGAATCACACACTTGAGCAACAGACAATTTAAGCAAAATTTCTACGTCAGGAAAACAACAAACATGCTCTATTCCTGTTAATCTTGAAATGTTAAGTACATAAAGAAGGAGAATGGCTTATGCATTAAAAAGAGCTAGTTGAAAATTTTCCAGTAGAGTATGCCTCTGGAGGGACATGCTATTACACTGAAAGAAAAACCTTGGACTGAGGCATGTCCATACTTAAATAAGATAGATTAAAAATATGGAGTAATTTAGATTTTTGTTTTGAAATTAAAACAAAACACAACATTATAAATCACAACATTGCAGCAAGGAAAAAAAAAGATACTATATCAGAACAAAAGTTTTTGGCTTTAGCAAACCAGAATGTTACAATTCCATTTGACAAGTTTTCCAGAACATTCGTTTTAAGGAAAATTCAGAATTTTAATCTTTTAAAATTTAGAACTGAAGCCGATTGCTAAGATAATAGAAATCCCAGTGGAATTATATTGTTCAGTTTTGGCCATTTACAATATCTTGCCTTTCACGGCTGGTGCTGTATTCACCAACGTTCAGCTGCAACCATCAGCCTTACCACTTACAGCTAGGTTGTGGCTTGTTAAACTCTGATTTTCTTAGTTGAATTTCCACACTTTACGTAAAGTGCTAGACTCACCAGATTGCCCAAGGTCTACTCAGAGAGGGAAGCTGGTCTTCGTTCTTGACCCTAAAAGTGAAACCTCCATTTTATGCTGAAGGAAAAGCACCAGGATTTCATAAGACGGAATAAACTGACACTGGTTGCCTTTGCTTTGGAGATAAACAGAGCACATCCAGGAAAGCTCACTCCAACAGCTTTCTGGAATATTGAAGCACAAATCCACGAATGGCTTAAAAACAAAAGATACACTACTTTTGTATTTCAAAATATAAACATTGTCTGTAACTGAAAAACAGAGGAAAAGTTTCATGTGAAATGAATTCTCATGAGATTGCCATGAGATTTACTTCTGAAAGAAATGGTTATACTTTCACCTTTTTGGAGGAGGAAACTTTGTTATATAGCACCTGCTACACAGGGGCCTCCCATAGCTGCTGGAATAGTATAATAATAGGAACAACAATTCTCACTGCTGCTCTTGCTAAAAGTAGTAGATGAGGATACTGCTAGCACAACTGGAAGAAATTAGTACAGGAAACATGCAAGCTAGTGTGAGAAAATTTCCTGACAAGTGAGAAATTGCAAGTTACGGAATATTTGTCTAAGGGAAGCGGGAGCAACTTCATTGCTTGAGATGCGTGCAATGAAACAAGGCAAGTTACTAAATAATAAACTGTAGGAAAAAAAATTAGACAAAGGGACTGAATAACCTTTAAAACATTTTCATTGCTAACCTTTTCATAAAAATGTTTTAGAAAAGGATTAGATTGTCTTCTTGGAAATTTCATGAACCCATATCATTATTTTCAATGCATTCTTTCGACTAAATCACATTTCCCTCCACGCCTCACTGAAGTCACCTGCTGTGGCCCATACATCTCATAATGAGTATGGTCATAACCCACTAACTGCTTTACTGCTTTTTCTATGCCACCATCACTCACAGTGTGGCAACTTGGGAAATATATGTTGAGTCATCTCTGTAATTAATAGCATGATAATTAAATCGATTCAGCTAAAAAAAAAAAAAAAGTTTAAATTTAAATAGTTGCATTCACAAGTATCTGTGCATTCCTTTCCACAGAATTCATGTGACTGTTGGGATAGAAAATATCCAGATTGCATTCATGGACCATATCACCCGGGTTAGTCTAGCCAAGGCTATCTTAAAGCTTCTCGGCAGCATAGAATGAGTTTTTCTCTCCTTGTTATACTGCGAGTGACCAGCTCAGGCTTAGAGGGAGTTTGGTGAAGCAAGGGCAGGGAAAGTCTGCAGAGTTCAAGGGAGCTGATCTAGGAAAGTGAGGAGACATGGAAGTTACATGAAAGTAAGAGATGTGAAAGTGTCTAGGAGTGGTCTACAAGTTTTCCAGGAGTCTGGATTTGGGATGTGTGCAGGGAGGAAAAGGAAACCAGCGGTCTAGTGTAAGTGGTTACTGCTTCTGCCTGTCCCTCAGGAGCAGCAAGTTGGAGGGTGCAGATGTGAGTCAGAAACTGGCTGCTCCAGCTTGTGTTTCCAGAGCAGTCAATCTTCTGGCTGGAGAGGCAAAAGTAGGAAGGTTGCTGCCCTAAGCTACCTCCTGTTTTGCTTTGGCCTAAAGCTAGTCCCACCTTTTGCTGCTGTGACTGGCAAAGCAAAACTATAAACCTAGCATAGCCCTAAACCTAGCATAGCCATCTAATCCAGTGGTGAGGTGCCATCATTTCGTGTGTAGTTTATGGAGCAACAAAAAACCGGTAGCATATCCCAGAGTTTCAGTACTGAATACAGTATGGGCATGGCAGAAGAGCAGCCTACATGGAGTCAAGATCCATTGTGACTACTGAGGAGTAGAATTTTGTCCCTAGAATTAAATTATCTGACACAATGCAGTTATAATGCAAATATTTAGCTCTTAGAGAAGGATCTGATAAGAATACACATTTGAATTTTATTGTATTCTAATAGCTTTCTCAGTCGATTTGCGGAAAATAATTGTACTCCACCCTGCCAGTACCACATACAAGGAAACAGTAGCTTAATGAACAATGAGGAATGTCCTTTGTGACCTTGTTTTGTAGATTCTTGTTTAAAAATATATAAGATTTTTGAATTCTAACAGATTAATCTCCGCAGATCTCTCAACCTTCTACTTCCAAATTCTACAAGCTTAGTGCAAATTGTAGCCTTGATTTCAGTTTATTCATGCAAGAAGGCCATCAGCTAGGATCCTCCTATAGCAATTCAGTATTTATTATGAGCCTTTTATTGCATTTGACCTCAGTCAAACACAGATGGGTGAGGTTTAGCCCTGAGTTATTAGACAGAACATACAGAATGAATAAGTAAGGTCCATTGTTCTCATTTTTTTCAGGGTAACCATTTTTCATAACTTAATGCCTTTAAGGACTGAACTTCAAAGGCCATTACTGCTGTAAATATTCAACTCCTAAGTAATTTTCATACAAAGATGGGCAGTAAAGCATAATGAATCAGAAAAATGCTTTCTAGCTCGCACCCAGGCTCCAAAGGTTAATAGTCTCAACTTTTTTTTAGATAAAGGTTTGGTGTCCAAGATAAAGGAGTATTGTTACTTCGATTGCCTGTTTGTTACCGCATAGGACCGTCACCTGAAGGAAAAAAGATCCGGAAGTGAAATCAGCAAGCTTGCTCTAGTAGGAAATTGCCCTGGCCAAAAGAGCCAGTCTGGAGGAGCTGGCCAGTGAGCGCCTCTTCCTGTCTGACCATTTCACCAAGCCAAGGTAGTAGATCCAAACCAGGGACAACCCTTTTTTTCCTGTGTCCTTGGCAGGTGTATTGAACTTTCCTCATCCGCCTATGTTTACCACTCTGGTTTTCACTTTAATTTCTGAAAGTATTGGATAGAATATATGACTGGAGGATTAGAAGGCTTGAAAATGTCTTTGAAAGTCATGAATATCTGTGTTCTCATATATCTCTTCCAGCCTTACATACTCTTTTTCTTATAAATGCTTTTATGGAGGCAGTGCCCCTTCTCATGTACTGTCATCTGCTTCTGACCTATTTGACACACTTCACTAAAGGATTTGATCTCAGTAAAGTACTGAGATATTGCTGCTGGAGGCGACAGATATTTTATGAGTTCTAAATTCAGGAATATTATCACTTCGCATTGTACTAAACCAGAAAGCAGCTATTAAGCTTTCTATCTCTTAATGCAGTGTTTGAAGTCATACGCTGATATCCCTGGAATGGTGTCAGATTGAATCTCCTGGACCTTGAGCCACTGGTCTATTTTATTGGACAGCTTCTCTGCAGCTGTTAGTGGGTTTCATGTACAGTGGTTGGTGTTCTGCATCCCACTGCCTACCTCAGGCTATTGACTCTCAGCATTTTTGTGTTTGTGACCTAATGGTTTATTTTTAGTTCTGCTTGCACCACCATAGTGATCTCTGGCTTTTCTTGGAGTCTGTTTAGCTCTTAAAAGATAACTGACCAACTAATAACTGATTGCTGTCCTGCTAAACTTTTGTTGAATTCACTTACTTGATAAAGTTTAGAAATCTGAAGCTTTACCGGGGATACTGATAACCTGTGTGTGTATGTGGTAATATATACACACATATTGCCTTGTACTTTCAATTATAAAGCATTCACTCACCTTTTCATTAAAAAAAAAATATCTTAATGCTTTTATTGTTTATGACAGGCTTTGAAGTTCAGAAGGGAGAGGGCCTCGGGCTAGAGATGTGTCTTTTCTTGCTCCCAAGCAATTCCAGGGAAGTTTAGCAGAGATGTAAGCTGCTAGAAATCATCATTTCTTGCCTCATACTTGTGTTCTTCAGAGAAATGTTAAAAGCCTGCACAAAATAAGTGCACATAAGCATTTTAAATAGCTGGGTTAAAAAATACCACCAAAGGAAAAGCAGCAGCAGCAGCAGCAGCCGCCTGGAAACCATAGACTGACAACCTCAGGAAGATAAATAGAAACAGACTGGCTTGCTTACAAAAATGTTTTTTCTGCCCCTCAGAAACCCAGCTGAAAAGATTCAACATTGGTTATAGCAGTCTGTTCCCATACTTTGAGACAATAACTTTCCTTTGTGCCAAAAGCATAGGACAAATGAGATACCTGCAATATTTTATGGATTACATAGGTGTGATCCTGTCTGCCTGAATCTTGTATTCATGGTGACCTGCTGCTCAGACGAGCTCTAGGCAGTAATCCAGCCTGCCTGCTTCAATGGACTGCTTACCCCTGTAGGCACCTAAATTTGTCAGGTGCCTGCCTCTTGCCCTTGGCACTTCGTTGTGCCTGTCCCCGTGTGCTGTGAAGTGCACGTTGCCAAGATGGAAGTCAGTCTTCCTGCTTATGCCCTGCTGTGATCCAGGCGTAAATGTAGATGGGCACACAAAGTCTTCCTAAGATCCCAGAGGAAGCGTGAAGGAGACAAGGTGTGGTCAGCAGTATAACAAACCACACCGTAGGAGGTGGTGGCAGTCCTTTTTTTTGTATAATGGTCTTAACTATGGTTTTAACATTTAGAAAGGAAATCTGAGGTTAAAGGATTTATCTGCTTTTCTGTCAAGGTGCAATGTCGTCCATACAGCCTGAAGAGCATCCTAGTTACTAGCATAAAAGTAAGATCACTTTCGTGTGTTTTCCAGCTGGCTGCAGGACTTCTATGTGTCTGGCTTCATTGTGCCTTAGCTTGTAAAGAAGAGATGAAAATCTCTTTACACAGGAGTGTAAAAAAATGGCCTTTACATGCAACAGATGATCACTAAAGCACTGCCGTCAGGCACAGGAGATGATGTGCAAGCAGAGCAGAAGCTAGCGCAGGGGCCACCTGCCTCCTGAGCGACTGCCCTCACACTCCCCTGTCTGGTAAAGGGTAAGAGGCATCTCCTTCTCTGTACCTTTCTCTGCCCTGCTTCAGAAGTGGCCTAGGCAGCTAGAGTGAGGTGCTTGCCATTTTCCTACTAGTTTCTGTATGATTTGGTGAACTACATTGCCCTTTAGGTGTGCCTGAATAAGAGGGACTGGGTACCCTTCAGCAGGCCTCCAAAGGCATCTTGCTGTCTTTGCTTAAGAACTTAAACAGTTTGGTTAGGTGAGTTGGACTGCATGCCTCGCTTCACTTCTGGGATGTAACTCTGCCTGCCAAGATGGACTTCAATCAAAAGGAACTGCAAGTACTGTCAAGGAGGAAGTGAAACAATGACAAAGAGATAAGGCATCTTTGGGTATAACGTCAAAAAGTTAAACAATGGCCAAGCAATTGACTGGGGAAATGTTAACTCTAGGTGCCAAGCAGAGTTGCATAGGCTACTTGCTAAGGCTCAAAACTGAGCATTTATCAGTTAAAACTTTCACTTTAGAAAGTCTGGAGAAAAGTGAGGGAGAGGGAGAGCTTGGGAGGCAGCAGCTTCATATAGTAGAGGTGACCAAACCACGAGTCTTACATAGTGGGTCGACAGGTAGACTGCCCCAAGGGGCGTGAGGAATAGCAAACTGAACATGACTACCAAGTTTGCACAGCTTTTTTGTTCCTGCTTGCCATGTGCCTGCAGCAGAATTACTCATGAGTTTCTCCGTAAGAAGTTGAGTTGTTTAAATCAGCAGCTTGCAGTCACATCTATAGACAGGGTTTTCCGAACTGGCCAAGGGGTTCGTGGTGTGGGGAGATGCAGTAGATTCCCAGGTTACTGGTGGAAGGGGGCATTTGGGTAGTTGGTGGGATCTCAGTTCCCTTCTGGAGAGAGTGGGGCAGTCCCAACTGTCTGGTGAGCAGGATGGGGGCCTGTGTAGGTCCCAGCAGGTCACTGATGCATATGGAGACCTGGGAGCAGGACTTGAGAGTCTGGGGAGCTTTTGGTGCAGCAGAGTAGTTGCTCTAATTCCCAGCTTTTCTCCATGTGCTAGGCTGCTGTTGGTCTGGGACAGAAAAAGGAACATTTCTTCTGTGTGGCAAACACAGCTGGCCCTGCCACATCAGTCAGCCGGAAAAAAAGGAAGGTTTCATCAGAGATTGTGATGTATTAATCCAGAGATCCAGTCTAAAGCGCTGGTTGCCATAGTTAAAGATGTAAAGGAAACTCAGCCTGTTGTCTCTTAAGGGTGTGCACAAAAGGAAGGGAAAGGCACAGTTCACCCTGAGGCCAGGCTACCCAGTGACATACATAGTCCTATAGATGAAGTGGTGGACTGAAAAACAGGATTGCATCTTTGGTGGCAATATACATTGAGAAGGGAAGAAGAGATCACTGCATGCAGTACCATTTGTTCAACCTTCTAACAGAACAGAAACAGCAAATTTAGGAAATTGTATTAAAAACCCCTCTGTTAGCAGAGATGTTATTCAAGATTACAAACAGAGGAAGTGAGAAGCTAGGAAATGTCAAAACAATAGCTTCCCCTAAAGCTGTAATCAACTCCTTGCATGTATGTGTTATGATACAGTTTTTAGTTACATAGCAGTGTCGTCTTTGTCCACAGGATTCAGTGCACAGGATAATCACTACAATGCATAAGCAACTGTTAACAAACAAAAAATAACTTCCATAAAGAGATATAAGTTTAAAAATGCATTCCAGCAGAGCTAGCAGTCACTACCTAAAAAATTACTATTAGCCTCCAAATAAAAAATCTTCATCCATCAAGAAACCCTTGGGATTAAAAAAAACCACCTAGTTAAACAGAAAAATAAAATGTAAATGTGTTCACAGAGCCTTGTTGCTGAAATATGTATTGCTTTGCTAAATAAAACTGACACTCTGTGATATTGCAGAAGTGATTAAGGGCCTGCAGTGTATTCTTCCAGTGGAAAAAGCTATATATAAAGGAAAGGAAAACAGAAGGACTTTTAGTTCATTTGGCACTATTCATAGTTTATGTGATAAATGACTACAAGCCCAGATGTTCCAGAGAACTGCAAGCTATTTAAGTCACCTTTAATGTTTTTGTTATTAGATAAGGTTGCTTCCAAAATGCCATAAACCAGAGTTTTTTTAACAGTTGTCCAATGGGTTATTTATTGTGGGTTCATTGGTCACATGTTGTAGCCCCTTATTGCCAGCTGCTGAGATACTTTATAAGAAGTATAAAAATACTCACTGATCTGTGCAAACAACTTCAAATGAAGGGGTCAAGGCTGTTGTCATCAGGTGGTGAGAGCTGTGGAGAGAGGCAGAGTGTGGTTCAGGAGGCAGCCAGTCCATTAACGTGGGAGCTTCGCCATCAAAGTTGTTAATACATTTTGCCTTGTTCTGCATTACTGGATCTGAGGGCAGTTTCTAGCCCTGTGGTCCCAGCACAACTCTGTTCCAGGTTAAAACTTTGGCAAGCTTGCTTTCTTATTCCTCCTTTTCCTCATCCTCCTTTTCTCCCCTTTTTCCTCTATGGAATTCGCTCCCTACAGCAAGGGAACTGCGGCCAGGTGAGGGTGCAGAGCAGCAGCAGCATGGCCAGAGACCGCGCAGTCCCGCTGTGTCTGGGGTGGCCACCTCTAAGGTGGGAGATGCCCAGCCCCTGCGGCAGCGGTCCTTCAGTGGAAACTGTCCTCTGCACCTAGGCGAAAGTGGGAGCTTTCCCAAAAGGAAAGAGCAAATCCTATTTTCCACCAGGAAAATGGAGATGACAGACAGATAGATCCCTATACCTATATATATATCCCTATATCCCTACATCTATATACAGGGGAAGGGGACAGTGAACCTGGAAATACGTCTCTCAGCAAGGTGAAGGGCTCCGATTCCCAAACAGATGTTTTTTTCAGAATTCTTTCCCCGTCACATAATTTTGGTTTTGCCTTGTGTGTCTTGCCCATATGATCCTTTTTCCTCAAACACGACATTTTCAAGAGATAGAAATCACATTTTCCAGTCATCTTCTTTCCAGCCCTAGCTATAACTCCTTCTGGCTGAGGCTCCAGCATCTTTTATCAGGTGGAGGCTTACGAAGTCGCTGTGCAGCCCAAGAAGGGCTCATCTCTGCTAGAGGACTCCAAAACAACCCAGGAATTGCCAATATCTCCAGCTGACAGACAGGAGAAGTGGCATGGGTAGCAGGCAGACTGCCATGGGAGCCTGGCCTCACATAGCACTGTTCTGAGCTGACCAAAACCAGCCATTTTCCTGAGTCCTGGGCCTCACCGTGCTGCCCTCTTCCACGGGTCACGCTGGTTTTACTGTGGTCTTCCACTACGCTGTCTCACTCTCTAAACAGAAAGAGAGTTGTAGAAAACAACTCTCCCCTTTTTCTGGGTTAGGAGGCTGCGATGGCTCAGAAGTGACAGAGGCATAGGAAGGGGACTTCTGGAGCCAGAGGGAGGGCAAGGCTGTTCTTGGAATGGCACAGGCCACCCCTAACATGCAGTCAGATGAGGTGGCTGAAATTCCTGCTCCTCCACGCTGCCCTTCTCTGTGTTCTTCTCCCTCTCTCCTCCGTGCTGTCACAGCTGTGACACCAAATCTCCCTCCTGCCCCTCAGCTTCGTCTCTTGTTTCGCCCCATGTAAGCCAGTTCAACTCACTAATCCAGCAGAAAGTTCTACACTTTTATTTGCTCAGCCGCATTTCTGTTGGGTCCTTGAGTTGGTCCAGGGGAGCACTGGAGAGTCAGCAGAAAGATTACTGGAGAATGGTAGGTAGGTGGGTGCTGCCAGGAGATGTGGAGAGAGAAGGGGTAGGGCCATCTCCATGTAGTGGCAGCAAGCTCTGTTGAGCATGGAGGTCTGTCTCATTTGGTGGCATCCTGAGTGTAAAAATGCTGACTTTCAGCCCCCGCGGAGCAAAATTACTTGAGGCTGAAGTTCTCCCTAAGCTTGTTTCCTCAGTGAGTGCTGCCTGTAAGAGAGAGCCTCAAATGGACCCTTGCAAGGATGGTCCTGCTCTTTCCTAAGTCGGTGAAACTACCCTGAAGTGCACCACCAGCTCTAGCTATAATACGGATATCTTAGTAGTAGCTTTTGTTTTATAACCACAGGAAAATTGACGCAAGGTTTCTATTTCTCGTGAAGAAGATGGATAATTAATTTGATGCATTGTGTTAAGATCTGCTGAGTCTATATGTCCCTTTTTAATTTTTCTTTTTGATTTTCACCCTTTTAAACATATGATATAAAAGCTAAACCTCGCTGTTGGCTGAGATTTAGCACAATACCCCAAGCAATGGCCCAGGTGGGAAAAGCTCTCAGGGGAGAAGTCTTTCTGGTGCTTAGCTCTCCCCTTGGCAACCTCTTTGTGACACCACCACCACAACAGGACCTGAGTCTTTGTCTTTCCCCCTTAATCCTAACCGAAGCCAAGGGCTGAGCTTTACATAAGGACAGCCCCTCTGTAGGCCCATGCTCCAACTGGACACCTAGGCTTTGTCTCACATCTTGCATTATCTGCAACCTTAAAAGTGTTTGAAGCCTTTACAGCAGACCACCCTTCCCATTGACAAAATGAAAAGGGGAAAATTCTTTTTGTTGCCCACACTTTCCCTTGGAAGCCTCTTTGAAATGCTATCACAACTATATCACAAGGTTTTGTCTCTTTCCTAACTCTCTTCCCTAGAAGTAGTCACAGACCTAACCCCAGAAAAAGATAGGTGTGGCCAAAACAAACAAAAAAAGTCGTGAGAGAATTCTTTTGTTGCCGAAATTTCCCCTAGGCAGCCCCATTGCAGCCTAGGCTTTGTCCCTCTTCTTACCTGAACCCTAGGCATGGGCTAAGCATTAGTCTGAGACTCCAGGTGACATCCCGGCAGAAAAATTCTCAGAAGAGACTTATTTTTGTTGTCCAAGCCTCTCTGCAGTGCCAGCACAACTGAAGCCCAGGCTTTATCTCTCTCTTAACCTCAGGCCTACCAGAGGTGTGTACTGTGTATTAGAAAATAAACCCCAAGGGTAGCCCAGGTGAAGACCATCTCAGGGAAGAACTTTCAGCTTAGCCCTTGCCTAGGTTATGGTTGTGACTGAAGTTAGGAGAGAGAAAATATCTAAATCTGCTGCAGAACTACAATAGCAATTAGGCTGCTAAAACAAGTCATGGTTTTTTGTGGCTTGGGATCTTGGTCTAAGGCTTAGCGAATGTCTAGGTTTAGGATTAGGGTATGATGGTTAGGAGGAAGATAGACTCTAGGGATCCAGTTGGAGAGGGGCTGCCAAGGGGCTACCCATGGAAGGTTTGAGCAGCAGAAATTAATTTCCCCTGATAATTTTTTGTTTCAGACAGGCAATGGTTGTCTGCGTTTAAAGCTCTGGCTGCTTTTAGGGTTAGGAGAATGACAAAGCCTATGAATCCAGTTAAGAAGTGCTGCAAAGGGGCTGCCAAGAAAAGGTTTGGGCAACCAAAGGTATTGTCCTCTGAGAAGTATGATTGCTCTTTGGGGTAGGTTTACAGATAGGGTTAGCAGAGATGCAAAGCCAAGGGATCCAGCTGGGGTGGGCTTGTAAAGGGGCTGTAGAGGGAAGCTTTGGGCAATGAAAAGAATTGTCTACTGACCAGTTGTTCAGCTTGGCCAGAGCTGAAGGTCCTTTGGTAAGTCCCAGTCCACACCTAGGGTTAGGGTTGAGGCATTAGAGAGACAAAGCCCAGAGGTCCAGCAGAGGGAAGTGCCCAGAGGCTGCTAAGGGGCATGGCAGACTGCAGAAAGAACTCCCTCCTGAGGAGTTTTTCATCCAGGACACAGCTGTCCTTTGTTGTCTCATTTCCCTAGGACTTTTGCTTGTAGGATATCATGTTTATTTCCATTAAAACACTTGCTGAGAAGTATGAAGTGCAGATGTGTCATGATGTCTTGATATGCCTAAACTGAAAACAAAATTACAAACAATCCCATTGAAAATGCTCTCCAGCTGGAAAATCAAAGTTGAAAAGAAATGTCGTGTAATGTTATGGAATACAAACTGTGTATTAAAGGGTCCCTGTAGAATGTGAAATGAAGTATGTAAGTGGTAAGGAAACGTAAGACTCAAAACACAGAAGCTAGTGTATGAGGGTGAGTGAAAGACCTTCCTAATGACCTGTAAGACAGGAATGGCAGGAGTATGAGGCTCCGATTACAATCTTGAACACAGTATGTAATTTAAAAAAAAGCAGTGACTTTACAGGAGTCAACTATGAATAGACACAGCATACTGGAGGTAATTCAGGAAAATCCCCCAGTTTTAATATGAAACTGGTGGATGCAAGCGCAGTCCAAAAGCACCCATCCTAGCTCAGAGGGAACTGTACACATAAAAAACAGGACTGTCAGTTTCTCGCCACTGCTGTGAAATCCCCACTTCTAAGAACTGAAAAGGGACTTGCCCAGAATTCAGAATTTCCTGGGGTTTTAGAGCTTCAAATTTCAAATTCCCTGAGATCCAGATTTTGTGTTCTGGCCCCAGTGAGGCCGGTTGGTTTTGTCTTCAGCTTTGTGGTGCCTGATGCATAAACTGAAAAATAACTTGCCTCCTCTAATGTATTTTTATGGGGAGGATAGCCCTAGCAAATACCTCTGGAGATCAGTTAGTTCTTCCTTTGTGCTGAGAAAATTAGCTCACACCTCACAGGGGCCTCACAAGCACGACAGTGTTTCCATAGCATAGCCGAGGCAGGAACCGTGTGGATCACACTGCTGTACCAGCGCTATTCACATTCTTTTAATGTATCCCAAACTGAATCGCTCCCTATTGTTGTACTGTAGCAATGATGAGACGATGGTTATTTCTATGATTTCTATTTGCTATTAGGATCTCTATTGTGTGCAGCTGCTGCAAGTTGCATCCTCCGTTTCAGCTCTGAGCATCATTTGCCTTCTCTGCCTTGCATGTTAAGAGAGGACAGAAATTCAAAGCGGGGGGATGATCACCAACTCACGTGGCAGCCCACGTGTGCAAAGAGATGGCAACCTGGATGACAAACCAGCACCCAAACCAGCATGCCCAGCAATGATGGGCCGTGGACAAAAGCCTTTGGTCGTGTGACGATGCTGTGTAGGGTGTCACACAGTAAAATAGATGGGAAGTTTTGAGGGGGATGCCATGTATTTAGTAGTCTGTTGGGATGAACAGAAAGAAATATATTTCATTGAATAGTATTTGGAAAAGGAACACGTCTTTGTGTATGTATTCATCTGTGTGTTCTAGAGCAGAAACCAGGGGCGGAGGGGCAAGGGCAGAGAAAGGCTCCAGGACTCCTTTGAGAAGTGGGCAAGCTGGGACAGGGACACCAGTACAGGAGTATCCAAGGGTTGATTAAAAATGACTGGTTTGGCTAAACAGTAGTCCTGATCTTCAAGTGGTGAATTCATTTAGCTTTATACTTCTCAAATGTTTCCATGTCTTTCCAAAGTTACTTGCGGGGCTGTACAAATTTGGTGCCCACTCAGTTTTGTAACTGGACTGCAACAGACAGACCAAGATCATAAAAATAATTTTTTTCTTGCTTACTTCTTAAGCAATACAGTAATGTGTTTCCTTCAGAAAAGCTGAGGCATCTCACCATTACTCTCATTCGCTGTGGGTGCCATGGTACATTTGGGTCTCCAGCCTTGGGTTGTCGCAAACCAAAGGCTGCGGCTTCTTCGTTTCTGCCTGCAGATCTGGTTTATTGTCCTTATGCAGCTGACAGCAAGCACAAAGCGCTGCTCTCCAGGACTCGTGTGTACCTACATGAAAGGTGGCCTGTCTCTCCAGCACTTACTTAGCACTTTGCTTTCAGCAATCCCAAATAAACCTCTAGTGTAATAAATAATTTCAAAATCTCTTCTTTGTCTTTGCCTCAGAGGAAAAATCATGAACAATACTTAGATATGCTCCTTACGCTTGCTCGATAATTTTCCTGTCCAATGAACAACTTCTTTTCAGGGCCAAATGGATTAAATACTTTGGTCTTTTTCTCCTGTGGGTCTAACTGACATAGTTTCTTCCTTTACATATAGCAACTGATTGACGTATATCTAGGTTTAACAGGAATGGGTTAGCTTTAATTCTAAAAATAAACAATAGAAACAATAAACTTGTTTATCAGCACTAAAGACTGAAAGCCATTCAGTGTTCTTCATGGTATTTAGCCTTTACCACGTCAAGCACTACTGATTTTGAATAGGGCAAACAATTTTCACTTGCACAGTAGGCACTCTGAGCTCCTCTATCTGGTCTCCACTGCAATTAACATTGAAATAATGATGTGTAACACGTTCGCCACAGAGGGAAGACATGCAGTAGATTTTCAGAAAGACATATCTGGTGTGGAGATGAATTATTTACGTAGCTTAACTGTAGACCTGGGTAATAATTCTGTCATCAAATGCTACCTCACCCACTCCTTCTGTCCTCTGCCAAAATGATAAAACCCCTGAAATTAAATTGCTGTTTTAAAATTCTACAGCATTATTTTATTTGTACTTACACGTGTCTTTTAATATAGTGAATTAAAAAAAATGAATTTGTCTGCACAATTTTGTCTAAACTTGTATTTAACACGCAGTCTGTCTGGCTAATCGCAGGTACTGAGCTTTAACATTAAGAGGTATACAGGAATTCTACCCACAAAAATTCTCGAGAGATGTATCTTCAAATTTGTAGCCTACATGCACACGTTCGATACGTTGTTATTAAATCACAGCATCTGCCCTTTGTCACAAGTAATCCCAATTATGAATTCCTGTTTTCTGGTTTGACATTCCAATTCTTAAATTTCTTATAACCCTGTGCAAAGCACAACTTTTCTTACCATATCTTGTCAGTCAGTATCCATACCTTGCGATTCTGGCTACACCTCTTATACCTCTGGTAGTGCATTATTTTTCACCTTAATTGCAATACAACAGAAACTTTTAACGTAGAAATTTTGGTTAATGCATGGGCAACTAGATTTTGTACAGACTACCCTATTAGTGCTAGCGGTGGCATACATTACTTTTCTTGTTAAAGAAGTATCACTATAAATTGAAATATAGATTGAGTAGAAGATCAATAAAATATGATAACTATGGGGAAAATACGATCTGGGGTATCTAGAAATGTCTCTAACCACACACACAAAAAAGAAGAATGATCTTATGGGGCTGGAATATCAAATGATGAATTGTGAAACCCTAAGTGTAATTTCTTTGCAGCTTTGTTTTTTTATTTGTGGTAATCCAGACTCGTGCTTCATTTTCACACTCATACGTTTGTGCTATACCCGGCATGCACAGCTGCTCGTGCGTGTTCTCATGTATGTGCTCTCATTATTTTGCAAGTGAGCAGAATGCTTTTACGTGTGCATTTGCATTGCGTGACTCTGCGTGTGTGTGTGTGTGTGCGCGCATGTGAGTGCACGCATGTCGGTGCTGAGCTTGCCTGTGCTCAGTGCAGAGACCATGCATGCAAGCACGTCATTTAACATGACGAATATCTACTTTCAGCTTCATTGTTTTGCAGACGAGGGGTTTGGGCATGTTGTGTTTACAATGGGCTCGCCTGGCATTAATTTTCTGCAGCTAATTCCCTTCAGTGTCTTATTTAAATTCATGGCAATTGCCGTGCATTTGAAGCTGAAGGCCTCTCTTACATAATAATGTGCAGCACAGCCCCACGACATGCCACCACGGTGCTGGTCCTCCCTCGCTGCGGCTGAAATACACCGTGAAACGACTGCCCAGAGCCAGCTTTCCCCAGACCCGCAGGGAGCAGCAGGCTGCACCCCCTGCGTTACATCCCCACTCGCTTTTATGGACTGAGAATAGGAGGTCGTGGGGACGAGGGAGGTGCTAATGATAAAATTAAGACACACGACACAATGGGAGAACGTCGGGCAGCGCTGAGCATCTTCTGCTTTGCAAATCTCCTGGCTCGGTTCCCCGTTCACAGGACACCCCCCGCCCCCGCACCTTTCCCATGTGGGGGCAGCTGACAAGTCTGCAGCACTCCAGACCTGATTTTAAAGAAAGGCTTAAATTCTGCTTGCATTCTGTTTCAGTGTAAGTTGTGTTCACGGTAAATGAAACTATAAATCCAAGAACAATGGATACAATAGTTTTCATATTTCTACCTTTAAGTTGTCCTTCTGATGGTTAAACCAGTAAAACCAATATTTAAACAGTTTTCCTGTTGGTTTCCCAACTTGATCTCAAAGTGTATCTTTTTTCCACAGTACACCAAGAAAGGCTAAGTGCATTTTTTGTTTTACTTTTAGATCTATTCTGCTGTAAAAGAAAAGCGTTTCTATTTTCAAAGCGATGGATTTAGCAAAATGGGTGGATTTTCTGCCAGTATTATTTGAACTTTACACAATTACCTGTCTCACATTTTAGCAGCTGTTTCCCTGCCTGAAATATATTTAATGATATATTCCTTTCACATTGCTTGTGTCATAGCAATTGGGGATGTGTTCGATAGTACATTTTTAAATGCAATCTGCCAGACAACAGTTGTTTTCTATTAATCATCTTAGCTGAAATAATAGAAATGCTTTAAATTGTGAATGCCAACTGTTCCTATAAAAGCCAAAAGCTAAATATCTTCTGTGCCTGTCTGTTCATTTTAGTGAAATAAAATGAAAGTATTGTGATGATTAGATACTTTGGGGCACCTTACAGAAATGCTACTGTATTGCAGAACATAATGAGGCATTTTATTTTCCAGGAATTGCACAAATTAAAAGGAAACATAAGTCACCCAGGTGTGCTACATGACTCTGGCAATGGAACATAATGCTTGATGGTAGCTGAGGCAGAACTGCTCATTTACAGTAAAACTTTTTTTTTATTCCTTTTATTTTTAGCTGTGCTCCTCCTATTGATTTAAGAAAGGGGGAAAAAGTGGACTTTTAGGTTCTAAAATTTTAAATCCTTATCATGGCTCATCATGTTAATGACAACTGTGGGATTACATGTGCTTTGGGGCAAAGCCACTTGAATCCAAAGAATTTAAGTCTGTGGATGGCAGTAGTGTTGTGGGGTCCTTCAGAAAGATGAAAGGCCAAGAGTGAGATCTTGCTGGTTCAAAGGATAGAGAACTTTTTGCCTTGGATTTGGAAATGGGAAGCTACTAACCCTGAGGAAAATAATTAAAATTAATTTCATACTAATATTTTTTTCCGGGATAAATCTTATAGGAGTAAAATATCCAGTGCCTTTTGGAGTCTCTGAATTTCTGATGGTAGTGCTTTATATGCCCCAGCAGCTGGTTGCCTTTTTTAGAGTTGTCATGGATGCTAGAGATTTGGCTTAATCCCAGTTTGAAGTTTTCTACCTAATCAAAGGTTGAATAGGTATTGTGCTTCCTACCTTACTAAATGCTTGCTGAGATTATCCTCTGTCACTTGCTATGCTTATTATCACTGTATCCCCAAAGAACCATCCTCTCTGATGTGGTGCTTTCAGAAGTGTTATTTCATCATTGAAAAGATGGATTCCAAATGAAAAGGCACTTGTTACAGAAATGACATTTCATCTCAGGAAGATAAAAGGAGCTGCCTGTGGCTAGGTCTGGATTGTGCTACTTTTCTTGCACTTCCCTATCGATTTTTGAGCTTCAGGCCTTCCCTTGGCCTAAAATGGGGGATAATGTGAATTCTGAGAGATTGCAACTATAGAAAGAACAGAGACACTGTGAGATGGAGATAAAAATCTGTTCTTGGGGTACAAGAAGATGTCTAGAGAGAATCAGGGGCCAGGGAGAAAGAAGAAAGCAGGATGAAGGGTCAAACAGAAGGAAGGAATGTGAGGTCAAGCCTTGAAGGACTTGCTCGTGTTGCGGTCATACGTGATAAATCTGCACCCTATCCCACTGAAGCAATGCCATGAGTAATCTGTCTTCTTGGCAATTTATGATAACAACAAAGTTTGGACTCAGTGGGTCTAGGATTCCAACAAAACTGGTTTGGCCTCTGTCCGGGCTGAGAAGAAATAACCTCCTTCTGTCGCTCTTATCAGGCACTCGCTGTCCGTTGGCCTAAAGGGTGCTTTGACCTTGTAACAGCTCTGAGTCATGTAAAGTGGGGGAACTTCTATCAAGGAAAGAAGGACATAGAAACTCACAAGCTTGGCACCAGGATATAATATGAATAGTTACAAATACTGAGCTGTTGTGCGCCAGCTCATTCAGCTCTACACTGAGTTATGAACATCCCAAACTTCTGCAATGAGCCCACCTCACAGATCAGAGTCCACCTCTGACCTTGTAGGAGGTGCCAGCTTCACTCCTGGAGGGGACCACTCTGGCCTGGGCTGCCAAATAGAACAGGGTAGGTCATCCCATGTTCTATCATAGTCCTTTTAGCCCCCATGAAAAAATTATCTGCTACTGAGAAGGGATTTCTCCACTATCATATAAGTAGTAAAGAGCATTTGGGACCTAGAGGAGGTACCTTGCTTTCTTAGAGACACAGGATTTCTGCCAGCTTTCCGCTCCCCCTTCCTTTAAGAAGTTGAGCACCATCATCTGAATGATGTTCACTCATCATCACTGAATGATCTGCCAGAGTCAGGGTGACTTAGTAGTATCACTGTTGGGGTTTCTGAGAATTAGATTCTGTTGAAAATACGCTGAAAGGTATTTTCTACTGAAAAAATGTTGACGATAAAGAAGCCAGTGCTTTCTGCCAGCTACGCCTGCCGAGCTGCCTGGCTGCTCCTGCTCCAGGGCTCCCTGGTATGCCCAGCTTCTGAGGCTAACACATTCCTAATCTCTCTGAATTGATGGCTCCCCAGCTACTCGGCTTACAAGGCTTTTGTCTCCCTGGCAGCTGGCAGCCTGGATCATTAAGATTGTGTAGAGATTTACTTCCATTTTCCCAAAAACATTTTTTGAAAATTCCTTTCAGTAAAAAGTTGGCATTTTTTCATGGCAGAAGGATTTTCCATTATGCCATCCACATGCAAGATTCTTCTTTCAGAATGGGGCATTTCTGACTGAGTGAAGAATGGACTTCCATCGTGGTACGCCAGGCATTGGGGATCTGTGTGCTTGGTCCCTCTGGCCTCCTAGTTGGTATGTGAAATTGTGGAGCAGGAGCAAGGATGCTCAGTGTCTAAGGTTTGATAGGTCTACAGTTGCAATCAAAATATGGCTTTCACAAAGAAATTACACCCCTTCATTCAGCATAGAGACCTATCCAACCAACCAACCAACCAGACCTATCAGCTTACTCTTTGCAGGTTAGCACAAAGGAGGTGTAACACAGTCATAAACTAGTCCGTTGTACCAGGGTCTGTGCCAGCTCCAAGACGAATATGTTCTGAGAAAAAGTGGAGGCAGTATAAAGGCTTGAGGTCTGTTAGCTTGACACTCAGAAGCTGGTGTTTCTGGACCTCTCCTTTTGCCTCAAGGAATTGTTTCTAAAATGGTACAAATTAGAGACATCTTACAGGTATCTCAAGAACTATTCAGACCTAGATCCCCTGAACTAGGGAACTACAAGATTTTTCCTACTTGATGACTTAAATCAGCATTAAAAAAATTTAATTCAGACTTTCTGGACTGAGAGACAAAGCTGTCTGTAAATGAAAGAACTGAATAATTTAAAACAATACACCTGTCTTAAAAACACACACAGTTATTTAAAAACATTCTTATCATTCTTTACAATCTTTATTATTTATTGCGAAGCAGTTCTAGCCTGGGTTGGGTCCTGACTGGATTTCATGATATAAAATATGAGATGAAGTGTGCCCTTACACAAAGAGTTTGGAATAGAAGTTTAAAATGCCACAACAGATAAAGAAGGCAGGCAGGAGGATTAATGGGGGATCTTACTGATTTTGATCAGTAACTCACTGAGATCTTATCTCACATACCTACTCAACAGCTCAGAAAAGAAAGGAAGGAGGGAAGATTTGAAGGGCTAATTTGGAAGGGTAGCACATGAAAGCTGTGTTTACTAAATGAGGAGGACAGCATTTGCGTCACAACCATTTATTCAGTATCTTACTTTTTCTCGTTGTTCCACGTGCAGCCGTAAGCCCGATGCTCTGGTGATCACTCAAACCCTGTTCCAAATTGTTAGAACAGTTCCTAACATGGTTTTGGCTCTTGACAAATCCTCCTTGACAATTTCTGAGCACTGGAGTTGAGCCAGGCCAGGAACTAGTCCCAGCAGACGCTATGGAGAAGCCCACACTGTTTCGGAAGCCAAGCTAAACAATATGGACCTAGGCATTCTATGCAGTTGGTCCTGGGAGCAGCGAGTGGTCCTGGGAACATTAAATGACTGTAGCCTGTATATTCACAACGTAGTTCACGCTGGCTCCTGTTACACTTGGAAGTGGACCAGTGTTCTCTGTATTAGATCTCAGGGTCTCAAGCAAAGAGAGGGTCAAGAGACCCTCGTTATGGCCCACTGCCTGTGAAATGTTGGTTTGAGAGATTGGCCTTGTATCATATTGACAGTCTGTGTCTGAAAAAGGGACAGAATTCAATTTTCCATTCTCTTCAGTGTAAGTTATCACCTTCTTTTCCTTATTATTTCTTTCCCTTATTATTTCTTTCCCTTACTATTTACTGGGGAGCGGATACAAAAATGTTCCCAACTAGAAGAGAAGTTCTAGGTATTTTTCTGTTCTCCCTGGATCATTCAGTTGATGATTCTCACATGTAAAAGACATGAATATGCTGGGGAGCAGAGATCTTCTGATTTTCCCGTTTTCTAGTTGTCACCAGTTCTTTTTCATTTACTTCAATGCCTTAATCAATTGACTATAGAGTCAGCCCCTACTTGCTTGTTCTTTTGGCCATACAATTATTACTTTTTTTTCCTGTACGTTGGCTTGTTCCAACTGAGGCTTCAGTAAATGAATTACAGAGCAACTCTCTCTTGAACCTTGGTGAGTTGCTCAGGTGTTAGAATATTTCCTGCAGGGTAAGAGTTGTGAATTCAAAGTGCCTTTGAAGTGCTACAACCACTTCATAGGTGTTTCTTTTTCAAAAGCATGGACATTCCCATGATCACCAGATATTAGCAGTGGGCAGAGTTTATCTACTGGATTCCACACCAGAGTGGGAGAGAGGCTGAGTTCTTGTATGATATGGACTTTAGGCTCTTTAGGCACATGGTATTTTGAACCATAGAACCACAGAAAAAATTTAGGTGAGAAGGGAATCACGTAGCCCATCCCCCCACCCAGGACAGGGCCAATTTCCTAAGTTAGGTCAGGTTGCTCAGGGTGTTGTACAGGTGGGTTCTTTGGATCTCAATGAAGGAGATCCCACTACTTCTCAGGTACCCTCTTCCAGTGCTTCACTACTTTTGTTGAAATGTCCCTTTCTGAAGTGTATGATGACTCACTGCATTTTGTCCTTTTACTGTCCACCTCTGAGAACTGCTTTCTATGATCCCCTTTAGGCAGTGGAGGACCATCCCCTTTAGACCTCTTTTCTCCAGCTAAATAAATCCTGTTCCTTTAGCCTCTTCTTTTCTATAGTTTAGACCCGTTATCCTCTCATTGGCCCTCCAGAGGACTGTCTCCAATTTGCCTTGTATGGAAGCGTCCCAAATTGTACAGAATATTCCAGATAGGAACTCGCGGGTGAAATAAACACTGCCTTTGATTTGCTGGTTATCTTCTTCCTATGTATGGTTAGCCTTCATTGCTGCAATAATAATCTGCTCATTCATGTTCAACTTGTCCACCATGACCCTCCAGAATATCTTCTGCAGAGCTGCTGTTGAACCAGACAGTTCCCAGCCTCTGTTGTTGCGTGAGGTTATTCCATCCCAGGTACAGGACTTTGTGTTTGCCTTTATGCAGCTTTGTGGCTTTTCATCTGGCTCTTTTCTCCAGACTTTGGGTCCCTTGGAATGACAGCCCTGCCCTCCAGTGTGTCAGCTGCTTCCTCCAGTTTGGTGTCATCCGTGAAGTTGCTAGGGGTGCCTTTCCTCACATCGCTCAGGTTGCTGATAAAGACGTTAGACATATTACCCCAGTATCGACTCAAGGAACACACCCATAACTGGCCACCAGCGGTACTTCAGACCATTGAGTAAAATCCTTCAAGCTCTACATTCCAGCAGTTTTTCCCACCAACTTTGTGTCCCTCTGTCTAGTTCACACCTCCTCGATGATGAAGACACTGTAGAAGAGCATGTCAAAAGCCTTACTGAAATCAAGGTAAATGATCTTTTCTGCTCTCCCCTTATCCACAGTCTTTCAACGCAGATGGCAATCAGATTGGACAAACACAATTTTCCTTTGGTAATTCTGTACAAATTGTTTCCAATCATTCGTTACCCTCCATGCACCAGGGAATGACTTTTACAAACTGTTACTTATCATGTCCTATACTGCGTCCACCTTCTGCAAAAAATGAAGCCTTGGAAACAACGGCTTCCTTCCAGCCTCTGAGGCAGTGGTTTTAATGTGAAAAAATTGTTAACATGTAATTAAATATCCAGATGTCCAGTGAGGAGAATAACAATATTGGGTGCTTTTTGCAACCTTGACGATATTCTAGCAATGTGTGTGTGTGATGTGCAGTATAAAAGGGTTAACAGGCAGGCTTTGTGCTGTTTCCCATTACGGTGAGTTCAGCATTTGGCTTTCAAGCTTAAAGGATATCTCATATCACATGCACACTGCCACATATGTAATTTGTTGGGTAGGACTGGTTGCATTGTGGAGATGGCATAGAAATTCCTAACAATCTTTCCTGCCCATAATAGTTTTACAGGAGACAGAACATACTGCCGCCTATGCACGTTAAATCTTTGGATGAGCTAATATGAAATACTTCTGCTGTTCTAATTTCCTCTTGTGTGTATTTTTTCCTGGCTCAGAGTCAGTGACCTAATTCTTTTCTTCATTCTGTCTGAAGTTTTTGATTTTTTCCGAGCTATTCACGTTGGACTCTTCCTTATTGTGGAAGTTGTGCCTTTTATTTCCGCTTTGTATTAGCAGTCTGGGATAGTTGCATTGACTGCCCTGTTGCTCCTCTGACTCAAGGCCTGAGGGTGGATACTGATACTACAGAAAGGAGAACGTACAGAAGATGACTTCTGTAGCTTTTCATCTCCCACAAATGGTAACCAAAATCTTCTACTGGACCCACTTAAGGGAGTTCTTGCAAGCCCACATGAAGGTCTTCTTGTAGAGTTTACACTGGAAAGAACCCAATTAAAAAGTAATGCCTAGAAGAAAGTAATTTTGCTTTCCTAGTGTGCTGGCTGGAGAGATAAACCAGTCAGTATCTCTCTGTCTGTTTACTTGCCTTTTAAAAGTACATAAAGACTTGCTCAAACTCCTTTTTGACAAGATGTGCATGGTGCTACGTGTAACTAAACAAAATATATAAACAAAAAGCTCCTTAGTTTTTGTAATTGTGAAATCCTCAAACTAGTGCATGCACGTTTCCCAGCCTAGACTGAGGCATGCTTAGGCCAGTTCAAAGGCATGTAGAGAGCAGACCCAGCAGTTTCTCTGTCTTTGATTTTGATTCAAATTCACTTTTTTCATTCCAGCATGTATAGGAGGCTGACGAAAGGCTACTCTTGCTTTTTCTGTTTCGTTCAGTTGCACTTCTAGACCTCTATTTCTTTTTTGTTCTGTGTTTCCCAGCAGTTACTACACTGTGGTGCCTTGGGGCTACCTTAATAAATATCTGCTTTCAGACTCAGACTTTTTCTTGTAAGGAGATTTTGTGCATTTGCAAAATAATCTCCATGGCACCACTCATGGGCTTACTGTACTAACCATCACGTAGACTGCTTTAAACAATCTTCCTGTCCTCACAAGAATTGGTATGAGCAGTGTAATCACTGTTTATCTGGGGGAGATAAAGGATCATTCCATTCAAGAAATAAAAACACCCAAAGCTATGAAGATCCATTTGGAGTTTTAGCCTAGGAATAAATTGCATCTTTTCCATAGCATAGGTGAAGACCTAAAACTAACTGTAAATTGTACAGAAATTAAGTTCTGTAACTTCAGTTGCAAGTTATACATATGGAAAAGTGTTTGATCTGTGGCTTGTCTCTATGTAGCCAATACAATTTCTGGAGCTGCAGAAGGCTGTATACTTGGACCCTGTGACAGGCTGACTTCTCCAGTAAAAGACCAGCTTTTCCACATTCCAACAGACATAAAAGAGCAAATAAGCTGCCTGCCACAAGTGCTTTACTACCCTTAGTTCTCAAGCCTTCCTGTCAGTCTAACTGATATTGCATGATTCTGCATCTTTGGCCAGTCTTCCCCACACTTCCTTGTCACTGTGATCTTATGCTTAGGGTTTCCTTATGTGCTGCTGTGTATTTGTACACATTTTAAAGAGGAGCAGAGACCCCCTGGTTTGTCACCAAGACAGCACTGAGGAACTCCTGCATCACTCTATTTTGGGAACTTTTTAAGAAGAAAGTGACAGAGAAGTTCCTGTCTCCTAGGTATTCTCTTCAGAGCACAGTACTATTCCTTTTACTGCTGGCATTACAAAAAGCTGGAGAAAAGGTATTTTTCATTAAAGATAAAATCCAGGAACACATGCAACTTTCTGGTTTTGCTTTGCTTCTGAATGATGAAATGACTCAAAGTATTTATAAAAAGGCCTCTCATATTACATACAGAACAAAAAGCAACTAAGTTGCTGGCTTGTAAAAAGGAACAAGAAAGTCTTGAGATGAAAGAGAGTTATATTTTACCTCACTCATAAAAACCTGTTTGGTTTTTTGTTGGGTGTTTTTTTTTTTTTCCTTTCAATTGAACTCTGAAAAAATGCAATTTCACTTCAAGACATTTTGGTTCATATCACAATGCTAATTTTATTAAGCAATAAGACCAGACAGGGCTTGAATTATTGTGCAATAATTTATGCTTAGGTGCATTCTCAGGCATGAGCCTGAAGGCTGAGTATTATCAAGTCCCAGAGTGTTTCACATAAATTATGTAGTGGTTTAAAAAAAAAAAATTAAAAAAAAACAAAACAAAACCAAAAAAACCCAACCCCCAAAATACAGGAAAGGAAAAAAAAAGTATATAGGCTACAAGGGTCTGTGCTCTACAGAGACCACCAGCTTGCTCAGGCAGCCTCCTCCCTTGGGACATGTTGGGTTAGCAGTGGCTGTTGGAGTCATCAGAGGAGGTTCAGCAGCAGTTCCTGTGTGTTTTTTTGGGGAAAGCTCCCACTGTCCCTGCTCTGGGGTTCGGTCGGCTTGCTGCTGCTCCCCTATGCCAAGCCTTTCCCTTGCCCAGGACACTTCTCCAGGAGCTATGGTTCCCAAGATGCAGGGATGAGGTCGGAAAAGGCTGAATCATGGACTGCAGGGTAAATTCTGGGATATCTGTGCTCAGTATAGCTGTGGTTCAAAAAGCACAGGGTCAAACAGATGGTAACAAACATGTTTGGCTGAGTAAATTATTTTGCTGAATAAATTCCCATAGAAATTACCTGAATTTCTAACCAAAGTTTGTGACTAAATTGCATCTCACTGTTAGACTAAGTCCCATCTCTAGTGAAGGCCACAAAAACTTTCCTCTAAGAAAAAACTTTTCATGACAAGAATGTCTCTCACAACATTGATTACTTTGTTTACCCACTCTGAAAAAAATGTTCTGAAAACCACCTGCAGCAAACAACTCAACCAGAGAAACACAGAAAATATAAAAGCAACAATGAGCAAACAAATATTCCTCAGAAAACAAAGTTAAAGCATCACTTGGGCAGAATTTTAATTGAAAAAGGCAGAACCTTTCTAAAGGTCAAGAGAAGTTTTAACAACTCTTCTGATTTTACATAGAAGGGACCAAGATATTATTACTCTGGGGAACAGTAAGAAATATAATAATAAAAATATAGCCCTTGGAGGTAAAACAGCAAGAGAGAGAAGACAGAAAGTTTTGGGAGTTGAAGGCTGTGATTTTTTTCCGACGAAGGCCGTCGGAAGATGTTTGCCCTCACCTTGAGGAGTGAGTAAGCAACGAGAACATTTGTTCTGTGCACAGAACGTGCACAAAAGTGTTCCCTTAGTGGCCAGGAAAATCAGACAGCAACAATAGCCACATGGTAGCACTGAAATGAATGGAGAATAAGGTGCCATTCAGCAGCACCTAGTGTATCAGAATACCATCTTAATCAAAGAGACTTCCCAAATAACATTTAAAATTCTCACCAAAGTATCTGTTTCTTTCTAATGCTGAAGCAAAAGAATCTAGAAACAAAGCAAGCACTTCCCAAACTGCCCACATATGCCAATATATTTAGGTCATACAAAGTTAATGTGAATAACGTATAGCTTTTAACAAAATCTAGAACCTACAGAGCTTTTCCTGACACCACCAACTTAAAACAAAGCTAGTCGGTAAGATGAGACTTTCAAGCACATTTTTGCAGCTTCAAAATTCACTCTGGATCAGATTAAGAGTGTTTCTCAATGGGTACACTTTTTGAAATGTCTCATTTCTTCCTCGATCATATGGGTTTCAAAGGGGTGCTTTTCAGTCAGGACAAGATCCCTTCAGGTTTAAGACACCACAAGGCCAAGCTGGAAGGGGAGGAAAAACCACAGATGCCAGAGGGAGAAAGAAGGTGTGAGTCAGAGAGACAGAGAAAATCAACAAATCTGACATTAAAATTGGAGACTGTTAGCTCCAGTTACAAATTGGGCATACGAGCAGGAGCCAGTACTAGCATACGAGCAGTTCTTCAGTTGGTAGATAGTAAGACAAATTTCCAGGATTATACATCTCTGGAATAATGAAGTGCAAAGCCCTATGAAATGTCAGGAAGGAGAACATCAGCAGAAGGTGCCGTGGGAGGGTTTGGAAGGGACTTCGGCAACCAACGCAACCCTCATCAGTGTGCCCCAGCCAGAGCATGCATTGAGTTCTTGTCACATCCCAGCCAGAGTGCCACCTCGTTTGTCCCTGCCAATGAGCACAGCTTGAAGAAGGTAAACCAACACTGTGTCTGCTCCCTGTCCTCATTGCTCGAGGCTGGGAGCCCAGTGTCCCTCTGACATCCCGTTCCCAGAGGGACTCCCATCACGGGCAGAGCGGTCAGAGGAGGGGAAATGGGAGGTTTATCTGTATAAATGTTCTGTGAGGAAAGCTCTGTTGCAAACACTGGCTGACTGACAGTACGTTCCCCAGGAAAATGAGCCCCATGCTGTGAGTATTAGTAAAAGCTCCTAGGTTTTTAACCCTCCATCTGTCGTGAGTTTGCACTGCAGCTCTGGGAAAGCTGCTTTTGTCACCTGCTTTGATTTCCTCCTCCACAAAATGGGGCTTGGAATTCTCATCCCATTTTTTGCACATTTGTTTTTTCCTTCTATTCGTCACAGGGATGAAATCAATTTTTTTGTACAATTATTTTTTTATTTGATATCTTGGGATTTGTTTGTTTATTTTTTTGGTGGAGAAGGATAAGGGAAGGAGAACACATCATCAAGGATTAGTCTGTACTCCATAACTTAAGTTGAAGACTCTATTTTTGGAGCAGGGATAATACGCTTGAGCTAACATCTCCAGGATCACAACTGAGTGCTCTACGCAGAATATTGTGGCTGTTGAACTCTCGAAACTCGAACTTTTAAAAACTTGAACTCCAAAATGTTTTTCCTGATGAAAATTTCATCCAAACCAAGAAGTTTCCATAAAACAGTTCAGTTTTGAAGAACTAGATTTCTAATAAAATTCAAAATAATTCTTAATGAACTTTTACCCTAGGTCAAAAGGAAAACAAATACAATAAGCAGTATTGACATTTTTCTGGAACAGCCTATGGCTATTGCGTTACCAGACCAGCAAAGACTTGCTGACATGGGGTGTGCTGAGGAGAAATATCTCCCCCTTCACTCACTGGGTCCTCCCCTCATCAGAACTGCATCCAGTTCTTTGCTTCCTTAAACGTCACAAGATGTTTGAATCCAACATGTAATAGATGATTACACTTCAGAGCAAATAAAGCCCTCACTGCAAAGTTGTATCCATGACATGTACGTGCTACTGACTCTTTGTCAGCAACGATGAAAAGCATGAGGTTTCTTTTTTTTTTTCCATCTCAGATTGAAGCTTTTCAGTCAGTCTCTCTCTGTAGCTGTCTGTGTATTTTTGAAAGTATCTTCCCTGAAGTTCTTATTTGTCCATTTCATATCTTCTTTACTTTACTCCTTTGTATGAATGTAATCCATTTTGTTTGCTGAGCTGCTTGAACAGTGCACTGTCTGCTGTTGCCTTAACTGTATGGCAACTTCGCTATATCTTCAGTAACGTGGCTAAGAGTTTGGTCACTGCAGGACATAATTCAGAGCTGATGTCAGTCGCTAGTGACCATAAACTCCTTGATCTACTTGCCATTGCCGTGAATTGCAGTATACAAATCACTGCTTCTTTTGTGAGAAAATGCAGCAACAGTGAACAAAGGAGATGCAGATGGTGCTCTATAGTGTTCCCCATTTTTTTTTGTTACCTTCCCACAAGCCCCAAAGCATGTCTTTACCCATGCATTTTCAGTAATGATTTTGGTTCCTAGCGAGAAGCACTCAACATGGGAAACACTGGATTCCACTCCTGGCTCCACAGTGACCTCTGGATCAAACACGGCATTCCTAAAAAAGCTCCTTCCCACTTCTGGGAAGTGCTTTGATATCTGCAGTTGAAAAGTGCCACTGAAGAACTAGGTGTTACCAGATGTTTTTTACAGGTGGACCTTTTTAAAGTGTTATTTAAATTTCACCTGCTCTCCCTCCAGAATATACTCAGAGCGGGTAGAAAGAGAGCGACAACAACAGAGAGAGAAACAAAGCTGCTCTAGCACAAAGGTTGATCTGGAAATGAGCAAAAATCTCTGCCTCTCAATGAGCATCCTCGGTTAGTTGTGCCAAGTCCATTCCTCATGCAAACCCGTTGCCTAGGGATGTTGTTAGGTGCTGTGGCCACGGTACCTTTGCCAATCCTGAAGACTTTATTATTTTCTTAATTTGTTGCAAGAGGCTGGAGAGGAATCAAAAAAGGGAAATAGTTTCTAGTGATCCATTTGCAACAATTCTAAGCTGCAGAAGATGTGGGGCCCAAAAACCTTAATAGTGCCTCCTTTAAATGTGTATTATTTCACAGTGGACCCTAATCTGTATTTCCTTGATTGATAGGGCTATAATGCCTAGGAAAGAGTGGAATGGATGGGCCAATCAGAAATAAAGATCCAAGAAAAGGTCAAAATTGTGGAGCACTTCACTATATTTCTTGAAAGATGTTGGGTATTAAATGTCAGATGCAATCTTTGTCATGAAAATGAAGTAACAAGCCACTAGCGTGACCCTCTTCTTTGAATGATAGTCTTGTCACTTTTCCTAATGCTCGTTCACTGGGATTTAAATTGAGGGAGAACGCTGCCTATCTTGTAAAATATTTAAATAATAGAATACATTCAGGAAACAGAAGGAAAGTGAGAAAAGGAGGGAAACAAAAAATCCCCTGTTAGATACCTGCTTTTCAAACGTGGCTTCCTAAAATGTATTTGGTGGTATGATAAACCAGATACTAAGAGTTCAATACATACTGGTTGCATTATTGTTTTATTAAGATGCTTTCCACTTTGGGTTTTGACTAACCCCAGTCCACCTAACAGTAGCAACAGGCTTGACGGTGCTTGTCTCAGTATGGGCAGACATTTCTGTTTAGTAAGTGAGACAGAGGAAACACATACTGAAAGGAAAGAAATTTGACAGATTTTACTAGAAAGATTACTTCCCAGTTGAGATATATAGCCTTTTACAATGCTCAGTATTTCCATATCATCGTAGTATTGCCTTAGAGTTTCTTAATCAATAAATCTTAAACTTTCTATAGAAGACTCAGCTAGGTCATCAGTTCAATGTCCAGTCCTTTAGACTGGCATATCCCTTCTGATCTTTGTCAGCTGCATGCTCTTCTTTTAAAATTTCCCAGCATAAAATTTTTTCTGGTAATTGAAGGGTATGTTTAGAGAAGTATATTGGGAGACTGCTACTCTGCTGTCACCCTTTCCTAATAAACATTCTGTTATCTTTTCGGTGGGTGCACTTTACTGGCAGGGGTGACAGGGAAAATAATGTGAAAAGCTTCTGCTGGGAAAGGCAAAGCTCCAATGAAACTTGCTCTATTTATGCATATAGTTAAACCAGGAAGCACAGGCTGGATGCAGGTGGAGGCACATGCCCTACATAAATGACCCAACTTGGGTTATATACTGAGGCATCATGTTCCTACTTCATACTTCACACAAACAATTCACTTCTATTTGGGAGGGAATCAGCAAACAAATAAAATAGTTTGCAAGTTTGCCCCATGATATTATTGCTAGTTTTGCATCCTTACAGTGTGGTTAATGCTGGGCATGGTTTAACTTATATAGAAATGAAAAAACTCTTTCAGCTGAGGCAGAATCACAGCAAACTGCCACCAGGAAAAAAGCAATTTGTCTCTGACTGTACTGGCAGATAAACCATGGTGGGACTGGCTTCGTGCCATCAGAGAGACAAGGCCACAATGGCTATGCCCAGCCTGCAGAGCAGGCGCACGCAAGGACAGTCCCTGCAGTCCTGTCCCTGATGGTTTAGACTGGGAATCGGTTGTACACCTTGCAGGTCCCCTTCTTGCCTCATGCTTCCCTTTTCTTCCTCTGAAAGTGCAGGCATGGAAGGATGGTGTTTCACACCTTGGCACACAACTCACTATGGAGTAAGGAAGTGAACAGAATACACATCAGAATTGAGAGCTGTGACCTGGGAAATTCTCCTAGCTCCTCCTGTAGGGATGTGTTATAGACATTCCTCAACTGAGACTGGCGTGGCAAATACTCTGTGCTGAGATTATGGATCATCGGTTCCCTTTTTCTCTGGACCGTTGATTTCTCCTCTGCTTAGCAAAATAGCAGATGTCTAGCTTGGCCTCTTACATGCAAAGTATAAGAGTCAGACAAAAGAGCAGAAAGACAAGGTCAGCTCTATCAAGAGCAAACTATAGGTGCCACTGTGTAGGAAAGAGAATGAGAAATTAAAGGCCGAAATTATGAATAATGAAAAAGTAACTTGTTCTACACACTGCATTTTTATAGATTTTCAGCAGAAGACTGGAAGTGACTGAGTGGAAAAGAGTGAACTTCACATAATGTGTTTTACCTCCTATTCATTTCACTCCATTGAGCTTTCCTTTTTTGACCCCTCTCCCGAGAGAAGAACCCATGAGTCTTTACCTCCTTCCCTGTACTTCCTGAAGTTCCTAAATAATATGTGGCCTTACCATCCACACCTGCGAGCCCACCCGGTACCTACCTGCACTGCATCTCATTTTCTTTCTTTCTTTCTTTCTTTCTTTCTTTCTTTCTTTCTTTCTTTCTTTCTTTCTTTCTTTCTTTCTTTCTTTCTTTCTTTCTTTCTTTCTTTCTTTCTTTCTTTCTTTCTTTCTTTCTTTCTTTCTTTCTTTCTTTCTTTCTTTCTTTCTTTCTTTCTTTCTTTCTTTCTCTCTCTCTCTCTTTCTTTCTTTCTTTCTTTCTTTCTTTCTTTCTTTCTTTCTTTCTTTCTCTCTCTCTTTCTCTCTTTCTCTCTTTCTCTCTTTCTCTCTTTTCTTTCTTTCTTTCTTTTCTTTCATGCCATGTTTAACGGGAAGACTGATTAGCAGTCCAGGAGTGTATCTTTTGTCAGTTGCTGTGTAGATAAAAGCATTTTCTCAAATAGCTCAGCACTGGTACAAATTTGCTGGATGCGCAGGTGTCAGACAAGACATGTGCTGGGCTTGTGTTTCCACTGCAATGAGCTTGTAGCTACAACTCAACAGGATAGAAATACATCACATTTTCTCCCTTTACTGGTCTTTTCTCACCTTGGCTGTTTGTCTTATGCACATTTTAAAGAGTTGCAGTAACAACACCTCAGTTAGTTCTTCCCCTCCAACGAGGATAACCAATAACATCTTTCATGTCATCTGGAAGTTTGCCAAACAGGGTTTTTCACATATAAAAATTCCCTGCAAGTTATGGGAAAGGGAATAAGGGATGCTATCAAAATGAAATATGCTACATTTAAAATGCTTTCATTGTTGTTTTTTTTTCCTTCTGAATCTTTACTTTAAAAGAAATTACATTATTTCTTTCAGTGATTGCTGCTTGAAGCTGATCAGGCTGAAATCTCTCTTCACACATCTAGAGCATATTTAACAGTTTCATCTTGTACATGACTGTGTCAACTTCTTTGGCCTACTGAGCTCATTTATTGTCTTTATTCTTTCAAACTCATGTTGCCAGACTGGGCTTGAAAAAAGTCTTATCGGAGAGGATCTTTTCCCTTTGTACATCGCAGATGAAACCAGCTCTGCTTTCCGTGCATCTTCTCCATTCTTTCCTTCATCTCCACCAGCAGTCATGGAGACCTGCCAACTGCAGATTGTAAGGGCATCTTTTCCCATCCAACCACACAATGGTTCATCAGAGATGACCATAACTATCAGCCAGTTGACCATTCTTAAGGAGACCATTGTGGAATGCTTGCCAGAGCCTCAATTTTCAGGATGTAAGGGAGCAAAGAAAGGACCTTCCCAGAAGCTTCCTGACTTGGCTCGGATCGATGCCATCCATTCGCTTCCCCTTCAGGCTACTGCAGAGTGAAGGCACTGAACTGTAAGCAGCAGTCGTTTCGCTGGAGTCCAGCAGCCTCAAATTCCATCCATGACTTTCTTATTGCAAAGCATTCTTTACCACAGCAAAAGTATTTGTTTAATGGGAACCAGATTTGGGTCATAAACCTTAAGCCTATCAAGCTTCATGTTAGCTAATGTTTAGCTTATTGTATTTTTTTTTTCTTACTCCCTCTCTCTCTGGTAAAAAAGACATTGCTGTAAAGGGAATGCAGGGAAGCAAATAAAGCAAAGGAAATCAGGAAATACTATGAACTGCATGTGACTTGCAGCTGCAGGGTTCCTCACAATAAAGAACCCTGCCTCAACAAAGTGGCTTATGTGCTTTAACAAATATCAGCTGTTTGTTTGGGGTGTAATGAACAAACTAGAGCCAGAGTGACAACTGCTTCAAGTAATTATGAAGACAGCTTGCAAACTATGGCTCCACTTGTTTCAGTTTCTAAATGACGACAGTCGGGCTGCTGTTGCTGCCAGCTTTATTTCTTAGCACTTTTATTTCCATATTTCAAAGGTCAGTGTGTGGTGGCGATGGCAGCCAAAGAAAGCCTGTGTGAACGGTGTGTGTGCGCCTGTGTCTTTGTGAGAGAGAGAGGAAAAAAAAAAAAGAAAGAAAAGCATTTTTCAGCATTACCAGTAACGGCTGTATTAATCATAAAGTCTTAGTGAAGTGTTTATAATATGTTAAAACCTAGGAGCCCAGATGAGTTTGGGATTTCTTTGCTGGAGGCGTTGTTTGTATCTGTAGTGAGAGGGACTCTGCCCTGAGGAGTTTACAGTGCTAATGGTAGAGATGGCAGAACAGTGACCCCAGGGAAAATCGATGTTGCTGTTCTACAGTGCGCCATGGAAACATGAAATAACTTATCCAGGCTCATAGAGGGTTCTACATCCAGGTAAAACCTGAATTGATTGGAAACCCCCTGAATCTCGGACCGTTACTTAGGCTGTATCTTTTCCTTCCTCTAATACCTATAATTTATGTTTTATAATGCTGCTGATTTATGTTTATACAGAGGCTGAGGATTTTGTGGTATATAATAATCCTCTAAAAGAACCAACCCTTGTGCTGAAGAGACTATCGTAGGTGTGGAACAAAGCCTGGTGGAACTTCTACAGGGTTTTTTGAGAAATTTTGCCTAAGAACTAGTCTGATTTTTCCACATAGTGATCTAATTTTTATTCTGCATGCTTTATTTTCTTTAATGAATTTATCTACTAAATATCACATGAAATAAACATGAAATAGCACAGGAATGGAGGTGAAGGAGTAAGGAGAGAGCTGAAAGGAATGGTTTTCTTGGTGAGATACAGATAGCGGAAGCTGCCTTTCTCGCAGAACTGGGGTCTCATTTCAAGCACACCTTGGTCACGCCAGGATTTGTGGGAGAAAGGTCTGAAGGGTGTATGAAAGGAATGAGCAAGTTAAGGGTCTCAACACAGGAATGGCAGGAGTTAATATAAATTCTGTGGAGGTTTAAAAACAAGAGATTTGCATGTGATCCAACAGGAGTGAAGCCACTGTGCTGATTTCCAAGGAAAAGATTGTGGATTTGCATGAGCCACCTGGGCAGAGTGAAAAAAGAAACCAAGCAGGGAAAAAGAAACCAAGCAGGGTCAAGGCAGCATCTTGGCTGGCAGGTCAGGAGGTATGAAATTGCTAGTGAAGTTGGAGGAAGGTTATGAAAACATGGAGAATAGTGTGACAAAAGCAGAGAGGCTTTTGTGAGATGATATGGAGGTAAAAGTGACAGCAGTTACCCTGGATGTTGTGAGAAAGCGTGGCCGGCAGCCCAATGGTTGGAAGGCTTGGATACCGGGAAGCCTATGAATTATTTCCTCAGACGTTTATGTATGTGACCTGAGATCACAGTGACAGGGAGGAAGAAAGAAAATAAATAATGCATTCTGTCCTTCCCATCAAGCTTATGATACCTTGCAAGATGGGCTTTTTCCCAAATTACAGGAAATTAGAAATTTCTTCAACCAAATCCAAAAATAAATGCAAAACAATTGATGACGGACAATAGACTGCAGCCAAAGGTAGACAAATGCTCCTTCAGTGAACTCTGAAGTGTTTAGTAATCAGATGTAAATAACCTTGCTTCTGATACAGTCCAAGTTTGGCAGCTGCCTAATCTTGTTTTTTCCTTGGTTTAGAAAAGACAGTAATTTCACTTAGTCTTGAGTCTGCTCCCAAGCACCTGTTTGATTCAGAAACACTCTTAAGCATATATCTCATTGTAAACATCTACGTTTCTGCAATATCCACTATCAATGAGGCTCCATATATAGTTTTTTTCACTCATTTAAAATCTGGTTCATCACCTGTTTAAACTATGCTTTTGTGTGTTCATGGGAAGAGAATGATAAATTCTTGAGAGATTTCCTTGTCTTGGTGCTCCAGTTCCTTTGTGGAGAATTGTCTCTTCCATAGCAGATTTGACCGGTTCACGTGTGATCCATCCTTGTGGAAAAAGCCCACATTAGGCTACATGTGCCTGAGGAGCAGAGCATCAAGAGAAAAATAGCTGATGAAAGAAATAAAAGTGATGAATTATCTGACATTATGCATTCTTAATGTATAAACTCTTTAGTCTGAAAAGCTGGGGAAAAAACCCTACTGCGTGTGATTATTCCCTATGTAGGATAATTTGCAATATCTACTAGCAACATGCGAGTTGTAAACTAACTATAAGTAAAATTTGATTCCCTTTATGATAGCCCTTTTCTTAGTTTCTTTCATAATAATAGTTTAGTCTTCTTCAGGCCTTACTTGGCAGATTTCCCAGACTGTCTTTTTGTAGGCGGCTCCATTAAATTCCGCAGAGAGCAGCACGTGCCGCTCTGAAGTAGCCATTTCACGAGCGGTCTCTGAATTTCTTTCAGTGCTGAGTGCACTCAGTTTCTGCTTTTCTCTTGATAATCTTAGTCTTACAGCACATGCTCGCACGGGTTGCTCCAGTGCTGCTGAAATGAGGGAGGCAGGGAGTTATTGCTCTAGCTGTCTCTTACGGGTGTCATTTATAGTTCTTTTCCCAGTTGAAGTCCCTGGAAATTTTTGCTCCTTAGCAAACAAGCTGATGCAAGTGTCCTAGCTTCCCTCTTCTACTGCACAGTTGTTTGCGTGTAGAAATTGGAGTGCTAAGCTTAAATGCAGACATCCTTTTAAGACTCAGTAAATCCCAAAATAGCATAAATAGAACCTTGAAAATTAAACTGCCTTTTTCTGTTACTACTAATAAGCAATTAGGTTTGTTCTCAGTAATATTTTTGCAGGTTATAATTGCTAATGGTAATAAAGATGCAATATTACTAAGCAAGTACGTGGTAGATGGTGAAGATAAGTGCTGTTTACTGTGTATCAGAACAGACTGAGAAGGAGGCTTAGCAAAACCCTAGTAGAGCATGGTAGCATTTAATATGTGGCTTACTTTTTTCTTGTTTACTTTGATGTTTGGTTGTTTGTTATTTCCTTCAAGGATGGACACCATAAGAAAAGGAGATAGTTGCCAAGGCCACTCAATAGGTAAAGGATGGCGATGAGACTAAAATACAAGTTTTGACTTCCACAGTTACTGAGGTGAGCAATGTTAAGTTGGGCTCTTACACCGTATCTGTGACTCCAGAGCTGACGCTTTCAGAAAGACGTTGACATTTGAAACTGGACTTGATCAGCCATTTTGTTTAATATGTTTGATTCAGTGGTGAATAACCACAAAAAGTTTAAATACAGACAACTGATGTGTCTCAGGTCCAACTAAACAATTGAATGTAAGAGATTACGGATTTCAGGGATGTCTTATAAAGTAGAGTAGTGATAATAATGTAACTGTGAGGTTTTTTTCTCTGAAAAGTGGAGAAAAATATCCTTTCCCATGGATTTTCCTCATCTGGGATTCAGTAGGCCAGGAAAAGGGAAATGGTACACTTTGCCTCCACCATGCCAGATTTCTGCACGATTGATGTCTCCCAGGCAATTTGTGAGTGAAGTGATGTGCCAGTACAGAGTGGCTTGTAGGGAGGGTCTTATTTTAGAAGCAGACTAAGTATGCTGGGAAATTGCCATTTTTCTCCTCAGGTAGCCTCTATCTTTATTCTTCTTTGACAAGAAACTTAGGCTTTGATGCCAAGAAGCACAATGAAAAAGAATGGTTTTCCCTTGCCCATTATCTTCCTCTTTGTTGAACCTGAGAATGCACCTATTTATTTCTATGAGAGGTTAACTCAAGAGTGGCAAGCTACTTTTTCATTTTCATTTATTTTCTCATTTCCAATTTCTGCTTTAAGATGAAACATGTGGAATTTTCCAGTGCTTTTTAAGACCAGGTTAAAAAAAAAAGGTGAATAGGCAATTATAGCATGGCAATTACATTAAAAACCCCTTGCTATAGCTGCCATTCTTGCAGCATTTCTAGTTTTGTCTTTATTATAGTACCAGCATCCATTCTCCTTATTATCAGCTATATTTCTCTTCATTACTGGCAATACAAAAACAAAAAAAAAAAAAAAAGAATTACAAAGGACTGTAGATCAAGCAGAAAATACTGACATACTAAGTCAATAAGGGATTCCCCCAAAGATTGTCTTCTGAGATCCCAGTCTTGAAGTGTTTAGGACCTTTACTCATCAGCACAGGCAGACATTTCTGCAGTTCAAGGTCCTTAATGCGTTCTGAACCCCACTGGCCTTACACTTGCAAAAAGAGGAGGGAGAGGAATCTTCATTAAGCAAAATCTTTCTCATTTTCACATCTGCTCTACAAGGTGATGCCACTCTGCAAATAGACTTTCAAAATGTAGATTTTTCTGAGAAGATTTATGCTTTGTTCCTGAAAATTAAACCTAATGTGCTGGTGGAACAGTACAGTGTCACATTTTACTATGTCAAATGGTCTGTGAAGAACTAGAGGGGCTAGGAGATCCTTCCTTAGAAAATTATTTGGAAAAACCCTGACACCTGGTGCAATCTGGCACATTTTAAAAGCAAAATATTTACCCAGAAACCGTTTCAAATCTTTGTATTAAATTTCATGTCACTTATTTGCTTACTGACATTGTATTTTAAAGTGGCCTAGGGACAAGCAATTCTTTTCCACTGCCGCTACAGTAGCAGTATTCAGAGGGAAGCAATACCATGAAAAGGGAAGTCACACCCTTCATTGTGGTGTTTAATATTTTAATAATATTGCTCAAAATATCAACCAAAAGTTCAGATCAAAAATGAGGATCTCATAGGACAAATGAGGAGGTCATAGGATAAAATATGGTCTTTGTTTGGGGTCCGGAAGTGGAGGAAATGATGGCATGATATAGGCTTAGCTGCCAAGAGAATGGGGAAGGCATTTTGCTAAAACCAATGTCTTCGCATCAGGAAAATGGCAGGTTGGACATGATTATGCAGGTTTTGGATGAAAAATATCTGGCCAAAACTGAAGCAAATGCTGGTCAATGAACTGAAATAAAAAGTTGGTTGAATATCACCTCAGCCTCCCCATTGAAAGCATATACCTGTTTTTCAACATTTGACAAAGTCTTGGGAAGATGAGGGAGTTGTGTTTATTTGCTGATGAAATTGGGATGAACAGCTCACGTTGTTTTCTAAAGAGCAAGGTAAGAGTGAACAGAAGTCTAGGAAACATCCACTTAAGGCATCATTGTATCCATCCATTAATATAACCTTCCCCAAAGGAATCATCAAAGCCAAGTGAAAAATGGTAGGCAGAAGGTTGACGCCGTATATCTGATGGTTTGGCCCAATGTGAACGTAACACGTCTTTAGAAAAGTCTTCCAGCTACTCAGGTCAGCTGTTGATGCCAGTTTACAGCTCTTGTCCTAACTTAAAAAGCAATTAATGGATCGAGTCTCAGCTACATAAAAGACCAAATTTCTGTGACAGCTGAGGAGGTTACAAATCCCAAATATAAAGAATTATTTGTTTGGGAAAAGAAGGGGGTTGAGAAAGAAAGATTCGCTATGAAATGGTCTGATCATGCAAATCCAAATGCTGACCACATTTTAGGGTGCATTGAAATCACTTACATCCTATGTGTGAGCCATAATTCCAGATTTATCCCTAAATTTATTTTTTCCAAAAATCCCTAGACCAAGATGAATTTTATCCTCAAAGATGGCAAAATGGCAGTGACCCTGAAATTCCCTAGGGATTTTACTGTTGATTTGATTCGAATGTGGAAAATCCTCGTATCTTAACATTGACGCTTATCACTGTCTTAGGAAAAGTAAGAGGTAATAAGGTGGAATTCCACATGAAAGTAGAGGTGAATCTGTGGGTAGAATGGAGAAATATAGGTGGCAGAATGATCTTTGTACCACGATAGATGCATTGATTTCAGGTGCTGTTTTGGAGTTTTCAAAACTGTGGGTGGAGAGCTGTTAATGGATGTTATCTCATGGGGAGATGACCACACAGTGATTTAATTTATACCTTGTTTAATTACAAAAACAATGTGGCTCATCACTAGCATCTACCTTAGAGAAAATATTCCTATATAACAGACCAGCTGTTCTACCTAAACAAAGCATGGCACATGGGATCCAAGCTATATACTACCTGTGAGATTTTGAGGACTAAAATGCATTAAGTCCTAAAACAGATCTAAAATTAAGTTTCATTGAGTAGGTGGATCAGAAATCCCACCACTTTATCTGAACTAATACAAAGGCTAACAAAGGATGGCCTTGGTGAAAAAGTCTGTTAAGCCCATGGATATTTATAAGATGGCTATAGCAAACTTCCCCACCCTATTCGTTAATTAATTAATCTTATTTATTTATTAAAATGAATGCTATTTATTTTACCTGTTTTCTAGGAAATACTGCTTCTTAATGCTTGGCCCCAGTATTTAGCTGAGTTTAGTTGCCTGTCCTTCCTGTGCTCTGTCCTACTTGTCCTTGCAATTTTTGTGGAGACCACACCACAGAAGGAGAGGCCTGGAGAGACCCCTGCAACGGAGGCCTTGAGGCTTGTAGTTTGTAGGGAGCTTTGAATATCAGTGGTCATCAATGGCATGAGCCAAGGGGCTCAGGTCAGTGCTGGCTTGGAGATCTCTGCACCACGCTGTCTTCCCTGGTCTTGATTGCCATGGTTGTTCAGCCCTTGTCTTCTCTGACCTGTGACTGTAAAAAGGACGTTTGACACCTGTCAAATCCTTTCGACCTACTGAGGTCAGAAAAATCTAGCAGGATCAGTTCACTAATCCTCTGCATTTGCCAATATTGTTACTTAGATTAATGTGTCTTTTCAAATGCTGTGTTATGAATGAAATAATTGGTGGAGGTGAAATTGGAGAATTAGGGGGGTTTTTTATTGCATTTAGTTTCATGTGGTCTGAAGGCAAATTTGGAGGCTGGTGCTCTACAGACATGCAATGAAGTTAATTATCTCTTTAATCTCTTATATTAAAATCTAGCAATAAACTAAGGAAAGATGAAATTGATCTGCAAGTACTTGATGGGGACAAAGCAAGGACTAGAGAAACCCAGAAATATTATGCATAATTAAGAAAATTGCTGATGATCACTTTAATCAATGAAATTAGAGATGGAAAGGCTGCTAGGTCATGTATTCTGTCCAAGGCCTCTGACAGCTTATTTTCTTATCACCAAGAGAACAGTTTTCAATTTCATGCCTGATTTTGGCTCATCCTTCCCTTCCAGCTAACCAACAAAATCTGTCTGAATTTCACAGATCTGATACTATTTTTTTCCAGAAAGCTTAAGGCAAAACAAAGAAGGCATTTGCAAGAATGAAGGGTTAAAAATATGAGGGATTTCCATTATAAACCAGTTTTCCATAGCTCACCCTAATCTGTTGTGGCTTTGCCTGGAACAGCTTTGCATTTATTCTCTGCCCTGGTCCTTAGCAGCAGCTTGCACTTTTGGCAGACTAGAAGAATTTGGGAGGTAGGACTGTGGGCAACTGAGGTTCTGATTGAGATAGGGCTGTACTGTGCCATGACTTGGGCACATTCCACCTGGTAGCTACAAGCTCCCCGGAACATTTCCATGAGCCTTAAGAATGACGAATAACATCACTGCAGTTTGGGCACAGGCCCCAGCGAGCCCCAAGTGGAGCATCTGCCCTGTGTGATGTTTTTCAGGGCACTGGTATGTCCAGCTGACATACCGCGTCATGTGTCTCCAGACTTGGTAACAAGACAGAAGAAGCAGGGGAAGCGCTTGGCTGGTTCGGCCTCTGGTGATAAAGGACCTTGGCAGTGATGAGTTTTGGGTGGCACTTAAGGCTAGCACTCCAGCATACATTTCTGCATCCAGGTAAACTGAGGTTCGTCATATCAAATGTAAGTAGGTCCACTGCCTTATTAAGGCAACAGGCTCCCATTTCTCCTTAGCTCAGTTTCTGGAGTAATTTTTTCATCAAGACAGACTGCATGGGGAGGGAGAGGATTATGTAAAGTAGTACAGAGGGAGTGCCTGCCCATGCGTCACAAAAATTGGATATAGATCTGTGTAACCTGAAAGATGCAACAAATACTTGAGTCCTCTTCTTTGTTCCCACATTGGTCTTAAACAATAGGGTTGGTAGTGTAGGGCAGGTATAAGAAAACTAGGTAATGAGTTAACTGTCTCATGCTGTGGGTGTAAACAGATTAAACACAATTTTAAGTACATACTCCAAGAACTGCACTTACATGGCAAGATGCTCTTTGAATTTTGAAAGACAAGAATATTTGCCCATGGAGACGAGACATATCACCCGCAGAAACCTGATTTATACCAAGGCTGGATGAGACAGTGGACCAGGAAACTGAAGTATGTACAGAGAATAGAAGCAGGGAAAGAGGGAAAATTTCAGGGGTAAAGTGGTGAATAAGCATTTTATTCAGGGGGGGAAGAAACGTTTTACACATAAACACCGAAAAAAGATACTGAATAGTAGTATTGTTTGGGTGCTTTTCCTGTTTAAAATTACTAATCTCCCTAGAGCCATAGGTCAAAATCTAGGCAGGATTGGCTTTGCCCTTCATCCTCAGTTTTCATCTCCATGGGAATAGATTAGTGTTTAGCAGCGCACACTACAGCAGGAAATGGTCTCAGTGTGTGCCATTCCTCTGATCAAGAGCATTTCCTCGCTCAGTACACTCCGGTGATCGACTTAGGGTTTCCTTTTTCATGTTCAGCAAAGCCTTCTGCATTACTATAAAAAAACTCAGTGAAATTGCAAAATTGTGTCACTTAATGTAATTTAATTTGTGCTTTTTTACATCCCCCAGTAGGAGAATATATATATATAAATATATATATAAAATCAGGCTTTTTCAGCTTTTTATGTATTGATTGTCCATATGCTCCTTTTCTTCTACTCTGGATAGAGTCTGTAAGTCTGTAAGAACTATCGAATTAGATCAGTGTTTAAATTAAGACAGGTTCTTTCTAGTGTTCACAGAATACTAATCAGACCTGCTTCATCTGACATAGTTGCTAAGGTCATTTTTCACTTGAATTACCATAAAATTAGATGAGTAAATCAGTGGTACATATGTTGTTTAGATTAGTTACCACTTAAGTCTCTCAGCTAGCCAGACATATGGATAAGCTAGGCACAGATTAAGCAGGTCTGAGTTGACATTAAAATCCTATTTTTGTGATAAATATTGTAATACAAACAAGTATATGGCAAATGTAATCAAGACTGCATTCATTTTCAGGGCAATATTGACGCAACCCCATGACTATTCCATATGTGATATGAATTGGTTAACAGATGACAATAGAAAACAAAATAATCAAGTTAGCTTTCTTTTAATTGTCTCCCTAGGTAGGTGTGGAAGAATTTTATAACTTTGGATATTCAAAACAGTAATTACCCAAATAACCAGAAATTACTTGTAGCGGTAGGTGGGGTTTGGGTGGCAAATTGAAGAACTTGAGATTTTGAAAAAACAATGTAGTTCAGCCATAGAAAGTCAGCTCTTAATAACGCATTGAAGTCATCACCAAGCATTGCAATAGGTCTTTTTTTTCTTCTTAATTGCAGGCTGGAGTAGGAGCCTAATAGAGTTAGGTGCTCTAAAAGCTCTAAAATTCAGAAACAGGTGGCAAAGTTACTGAGGCGCCTTTTAAAATACAACTTTAGGGCCTTATTGTTTAGTCAGTGTGATGGGCATCTGTACAGAATATCAACATCTCTGCTCTTCTGTGGCTCAGGGCAATCTGCTGGCAGGAGCGTACACTGGCCCAGGGGAACGGCTGCAAGCTGCGAGCTGTTCTGCACATACTTCGTTCTTCATAATGTTGTCATTGGTTCTTCCTTGGCTTCTACGACCGTCAGTCGTGAGCTGTGCCTTGTGGTATTCATATATTAACCCTTCTGCTGGGGTAGATGGGTTCAGCTCTGCTGACTTCTCTTTGTGTCAGCGCATCACTTGATCTGGTATTGGAGCCATCTTATTCTGCACCTTTGAACTGCTGTTTGCATTTTTCATTTATTTGTAATGGTGTGTTTTATAGTTAGGACCCTGCTATTTTAAAAATATTATTACACTTGTTTAATCATGTCATAGTGGTGGGGTAGACAGTTGCAGTAGTTGTTTGTATTTTCTGAGCTCGTTTTTTTTCCTATAGCCAGGAAATGCTTTGCCATTATTCACTTAGGTTTCCTCTCTAGGTGCCTGTACCCAAATCCTAGTTTAGACAACAACAGACAATGAGTTTGGTGTCATCTTTGCCCCTCTGATGAGCATCAGAAACTTGTCGCATCTGGCAGTCTCTGCCCTGGCCTGCAGTAATAGGGGTGAAACAGACCCTGACTGAGGCAAGGAAAGCTCACAACTTGCTTGCTGATGCTTTGCCTGGCTTTCGCTAATGCCACTAGTTTCACACTTACATGAACTCTAAACTGCAAATATACGGATCCACTATCCCACATAGCCCTGTGTTATTTCAAGGTGACATTGAGCTACTGATCTGCGTTTTTAAGCTGAAGGGTGGTCAATGACCCTACTTAATCCTGTAGCTTTTGCACAACTCTGAAGCTGCGGCACCGCAAGAGAAATGTATCAGCAAAAATGCTGACCACATTCATAGCCTAACTCCGTAACAACCCCGCATCAGTAAAATTGTTTGTGTTTGCAGGGATGTAAATGGACACTTGATTTAAAGAATTTGCTTTTGTGATGAAAACTCCATCAAATCTACTCTTGTTTTCTAAAATCTACTGGTTTATTTTGCTCTGCTCCTGCTTTATACTTACATATATTTATGTGCAGCACCAGGAGAAAATACTTTTTACTCTCTCCTGCCGTCAACAAGGAAAAAGGGCTTTCAACACTATGTTGCAAGCATTTCAGCTTCTTTCCCCTGAGACTGAAGTATCATAGCAATTGAAGTTGTCAATTACTTTTAAAGCAAGCTGTTTATAGACCATTATTCCCAAGGCTTTCTTTGCTTGCTTTCTTTGCAAGTAAGATGACGGAGACAGTTCGACCCACCATCCCTCCTACTAAGTGCTTACCATCAAAACACCCTCTTTTTGTCTTCTGCCTCTGTCCTGTTATCATGTATTTTTCTATGGACTGGAAGGCTTGTGAATAACTATTTCATCCATCACTTACGGACATGAGTATCACATAGGGAATATACAGTGAACCAAGCATCTAAAAATTAGAATCAAACATTTTTCTTTGATTTTTTTTCTTGGATTTCTTGTTTTGTATTTTGAAGGGCTCCACAATGTGACCATCACACTAACTAAAGAAATGCCTTCTCTTTTGTATTCCTTGCTTTAGGTTAAATAAGGACTTCTGACGACTGATAAACATTGGGTTGCACAAAAGTTATTGGACTTGGTACAGATATTTTGGTGAAATATACTGCCCTGTAAAAGAAAAAGATGAATATTAGATAATTTAGAAGTCTCTTTTAGTCCTAATATCCATGAAAAGATGAAATGCTGTAACATTCTTTTTCTGTATAGTTTAGCATAGTGTTTTCAAACACACAAGAATTGATACGCAGGCTGGGAGAAGGATAGCTTGATAATGTTTTCCACAGTGTATCAGGGGAGCAATTCCCAGTGACGTCAAAGAAGCATTATTCCCATCAAACAAGGTCCAGGTAAAAACCACATCTGGAGTTTGTTGCTGCTTGCTGAGAATGAAATTATGTGGGAACAACTGAAGAAAGACTACAGGATTTTAGTCTACAGGACGACAAATGAAAGAAGAGTACATCTTAGAAATATAGATGAGCAAACCAAACTGTTTAGATTCATGGAACAAAGACTGGGTAGGGAAAATATTGTTCTGTATGAGTATGTCAGGGTATTTTAGACACCAAAGAGGGAGAGGAGTGGCTTAAGCTAAAGGACAGTGTTTGCTCTGGAAAAAAATAGCTATGAACTGGCAACAAATAAACTTGAATAAAAATGGGAGGACAGTTTGGAGGCGTCACAGGAATAAAGCTCTGGGACAGCTTATTGACAGGAGTCGTAATTGCAAAAGTCATAGCCGTTTTAAGGAGCCTGATATTTTCATGATTGGGTTTAAGCAGTGTGGTTGCCTGAAATAGCTGAGGATTGTTCTCCTTAACCCAGAAGGTCCCTTCTGCTGCTGAGTACCAGAAATAGCATTTGAGTCAGTAATTAAAAAGTCTTTTAAGTTTGTGTGTGAGGGGGTGAAAAAGCCGACATACAATCGTAATTGATTTTCTGTTGTTGTTTTTCAGTTTTGGCTTTAATTTTTGAGCACGTAATGGTTTGACCTTAATGTTATCTTCAAATAATTCCTGTGGAGGATATATATTATTCAAAGATATATGTGCTAATCCATGCCACGCATAATGCAATGCTGCTGCTCAGTAGAGAAAAATATTCTAAATAGAAGAATACAGTGTTTATATTTCCCCTGAGTTCAACACCTTTAAATAGGCCCCCAGATTGCTCTGTTCACGGACAAAGCACCAGCGCGTTGGTGTCCGTTGGGAAGCTGTGCCCTGAGTCATCCGTCTGCTTACAGTCTTTTCCTTTTTTTTTTTTGTTACCATAGTAACATTCAATAATTTCTTTCTTTCCAGCCCCCCCCCCAATTGTTCAAATTCAGAGGAATTTTAGAGAACTCCCAGGGATGAAAACAAAACAATAGCTGGGGAAAACACAGCTGAAGCACTATAGGGGAAACTCCAGACAACAGATGCTAATTTGTGAGCGTGCAGAGCTCAGGTTTTGTTGTCAACAGGAAGTGGTGGTTCTGTAGCTGCTCTTCGGTTTCTATTCCAGTAAAACTGTACCATTTTAACAGAAAGCAATATGTGGTTCAAATATTTATAAGATAAATGTATAATTAATTCACGAGAGTCTCTTTTTTTTTTTTTTTTTAAACAGAAATCATATTGTGGTAATGGAAAAATAATGGCAAGAAAGTATTTGAGGAACGCTGTTATTGAAGACTTACCTGCAGTTTCATTTTTAATTCTTTTTTTTTTTTCGGATAGTATTTGAGAAACATTGTTATTGAAGACTTACCTGCAGTTTCATTTTTAATTCTTTTTTTTTTTTTCTCTGATGAGGATAATTCTACATTTTTTTTCCTTCTGAATTTTATGTAGGGTACAGAAAAAAATTAGGTATATTAATTTGTACTGCATGTTCTCTCTGGTTCATTTTGCTACTGAGTGCTAGAGCTGAGCTGGGTAATACATTTATTATTACCCTGGCAGAGGCTGGGAACAGGAAATGAATGTCTGCTGTCAGGGGAGGAATGGTTCAAAGCCCTGCGAGGTCAACAGACGATTTTCCATTTACTGCAGCGGGTTTGGTTCAGTCTGTTTATCTCTGGTAATTCATTATGGTTTCAAGTGAGGGAAAGGGGCTGCAGAATCAAACCCGTGTATGTGTGACTATGGAAAGGCAGTTCTGCAGTGTTTAATATACTACGTGCAAGAAGTAACTGGGTGCTTTTCTTATCAAAACGTGTGACTGAAGGTTGATGGTAGACATTAGAGAATGAAGCATCACCAAGGAGGAGGGAGTTTAATACGGTAATAAAGCCAGGCAAATAAGCTGTATAATCAAATCAGAACTATAAATTGTTAAAGGAAAATGGGATTGGGTTTCTTATATTCTTGCAGTATATTCTGGTTTTGATTTATAATGTCAGCTGCTGCACTTGCAAAATACTGAGTTATATTACTATATCTGTTGGGGAAAATTACTTCACATTGTGTGATTCTCTACCTATTGAAACTATAAGCCTGATTAAAATAACATCTGGGAGGGGAGAATAAAATCCTGTGTACCTTATTCTTCAAATCTGCAGTATTTGATAGCACTCGTAAATACACTATAAGCAATTCTGCTTTTATTTATTTCACTCACTTTTTCACACTTTTTAAAAATGCTGACTTTGTTTATGAGCTAGAATCCCCCTTCTTTTTCTCTGTAAAGAAGTTTTATTTGCTTAAAACAGACCTTCTGTGCTAAAAATCATTTTTTTTGGTAATCAAAATGATTTCTACTTCTTAAAGCAAATCTACTGTTAACCAACTCGTCCTGGAGAAAAATGGCTTTAATCTCAGAGACTGCATTAAATTTAGGAAGAAGCTGAATCAATAAAGGTGAAGGTCATGGAAACAGATGATTAGAGCAAACAACAGGCTGCCTACTGTACAATAGGGTTATAAAATAAACCGAAACAAAAGCCTATCAGAATACATCAAGAATGAACTCTATGAAGAGGTTCCTCTTCAGAATGCTGAATGGTCGGATTTATTTCACGCAGGTGATTTCCCCTCCCTCCCCCTTTTCTGCCCTCCTTCCCCCCAGCTCCTTTCTCCAGGCTCTTTTCCTCTGGTTTCCCGCTATGTTATAAACTAAATTACCCTGTGGAATGATCAGTGAGCCCTGATTAACTAACGTGTTGGGTTTTCAATGCCCACAAATACCTTGTGCTGACACGTGAAATGAATATTGTTCTGAAATTGGTGAGAAATGGACCACTTCGTTATCTGTGTAGCTGGCTTCTGTCTCTCTATACACATGTAATCCAAATCGCCACATACAATTTTTAGCTGATTTTTTTGAGTGGGAATCAGGGGAGAGGTTGGGGGATGGGTCTGTAAATAGGAGGGGTGAATAGCAGCCACAATGATTGAGGACTTGGTTTAGATCCTAGAGCTTAATAACATTTAGGGTTAATGGCTTGAGGTGATTAACTGGTTCCAACCAGTCATTAATCTGCGGGAGGTGTCTTTAGTCTTGTTCATTATTGGTAAGAAATGACACCCTAGCATTTTGCTTGAACTTTGTTCTTTTGTTGTTGACAAATGAGTCTGAAAACAAATGTGGTGGAATCAAAACCTACAGCGTGATGTCACTTTTCTGGTTCTCATATCAAGGGCTGCCCCAGAGCTGGGGTGGAACTCCGACCTCACCATGCTGGCAAAAATTTGGCTCCTAATTCTGCACCTCAGTGTCTATTTTTCTTCCTTTTTTTTTCCCTCAGTGTACTGCACACCTAGTAATTCTTATCACTATCGAAAATCGGGACACTGAACTAAATGTGGATTTGAGTCTTATCCTTGTATTTTAAAAGCAGGGATATTATTTTTCACCCAGAGCTAAATTCAGAGTAGTAATGTTACCTTTGCCCACTCCCATCATATTTAAGCTGTAGGCTGGCAACACTGAAGGGAATTTGCAGGAGCTGACTGCGAGGGTTTTAATCTTGGTCCCCTGCACTCGCCTAAGCCAGGTGAAAATCTTGACAATCCACTTCAGCAGGGATGACAAGAGCAGTCCTGGAAATTTCACTGCAGTGGCCCCAAAGGTGATGATAAGAACGCACAAAATTATTAAGCTAAAGCTGGCGAAGGCATCGATGATTTTGAAAGCAGACTGTTTGATTCTTTCCTCAAAGTCCAATCTGACCTGACACGAGCCTGACAACATCCTTTTATTCTATACAGGCCCATCACTGTCTCATTCTGCTACATTGCTAATAGGGCCAGTGACCAAAAGAAAAAAAAAGAAAAAAGAAGAACAGCAATGTTAGTGTGTGTGAGGGGAACGAAGCAAGGGGAAAATAGAAAAGGTTAAAGGTTTAAAGGGACAGAAAGAAAATATCCTTTAAATACTAATTTAAACTTGCTCTACCACTGCAGGTCTTTTTGTCACCTCCAAAGAGGCAAGTGAACAGTGACTGGCACATGCAATTACACTTTGAGATAGAATACATAAGAAAAGCCTAGCATTATCTTTTATTTGAAATATTAAATGTGCCCTTCCTCTCTCTTTTATAAAGGGAAGGGAAGGGAAGGGAAGGGAAGGGAAGGGAGGGGAAGGGAAGGGAAGGGAAGGGAAGGGAAGGGAAGGGAAGGGAAGGGAAGGGAAGGGAAGGGAGGACTGCTCCTATACAGGACCAAAAGAGGAGAAATTCCAAGGAAACCTTGATGCAGAGAAAGCTTTGACAGTAACAATGGATGTTATGGATGAAGAACAGCATCTTACAAAAGATTACCCTGACTCTAGAATTAAATTAGACTTGGTGCAAAATACACCTGTCTTTGCTGTCAAACTTCAGGCTGGCATGCAATGGAAAATGAGGATAGAGGCTCTGCTGCGTTCTGGGCTGCCACTGTGACTTGAGTGGCCCATTTATTTAAATGACTGAACTTTGTGCACACACAGTAGACTGCTTCCTGTGAGTTGAGAGCTTTTTAAAATTACATTACAAAATCAACACTGACTGTGACACACGTTCAATTTGGCGAGTCAAACAGGATAGCACAATGTCCTTTTTCAGGCGTGCAGTTCACAAAATGGTTGAGTTTTTACAGCAGACTCGAAAGCTGTAAGCCCTGGAACCCATTTAAATGACTGCTTTAGACCTGATTGGCCTGCTGTTATGATTAAAGATTATAGTGTAAATAACAGTTTAGTCCTAATGCTGAAGATGTCGCGGAGGCCAGTGGATAAAGGACTGTTTGAACTAGTTCACATCCAGGCACAAGTGGCTCAGAGTCACTGGTCTGATCTGGGTCAAGTGCCGCTGTGGATAGGGAGCCTCATCACTCCTCTTTCTCTAAGGGTGCAGAGCTGTTGTGCCCAGGGGGTGTTTCTCCGTAGCTTCTCTAGCAGAGTTTTCAGGAGGACCTCTGTACTGACTGTCCTCTATGACCACACAAGCACGTAACAGCCAGGTGGAGAGGAACTTCTGGGCAACATAATGATGTCTGTTCCTGGACTAGTGGTCTGTGTCTCTCAGCATGTTGTGGCAGGCAAAGTTAAACCTCCTTGTACCAGATTTATCCTCGTCCCACTGCATTCCCATAGCAACGGTTTTAGCACCTGTGTGCAAGTCCATGTGCCATTTCTGGGCTGTGGCTCATGTCCAGAGGCTTTGGTGTCCTCACTGTGTATCTGTCCTGAAGGCAGAGGATGAATTGCATGTGCATAAGCTGCTACATGCCAGAAGTTCATTGCTAAATAAAAAGACATCAGCAGCATGGGAAATGGGGTGACCGGAGCTCTGGGATGCCTATGGCAAAAATGCACATGGCAGCCTGGACAGACACACTCCTGGTTGCCTGTTGCCTTGCCTGGCTGTGTGTTTTTTTGAAGGAAGGGCTACTGCACACTGAAATTCGGCCATCAAATCAGTCAAAGGTAGCCTGAAGCTCTCCAGAGCGGTGGACACAACAGAGGTGACTACTACGGCTCTCCATGCATGTGAGGATGGGGGAGGTTAGACTGAGATTTGAGGATAAAGGTACTTTTTAATCTAGTGCCCCTTTCACCATCTCTTATATCAGCTGCCCTCTTTTCCACCCCATTAACTGTATAAGCATACCCTTTTATCAGCTTAAAGGCCTTAAAATACAATATTTCGTATGTGGATTAAGGGCAATGTGCAGCTCTAAGTAACTCATGCTGATGAATTCCTCTTTGGGGTGAAGTTGTAGAGGAGTGCTGCAAGGTTGCATGGCTTTTCTGTGTCACTTACAGAAATATCAGATAAACAGATGTAATTTGTCAAAACCCCAGGTGGGGTAATACATTTGTGCCTGATTTCCCCTAGAGTTTAAGTAAGTTTACTTACACTCAATGTAAGAAACCAGAATGTATTTACTCTCAGTTTTATAAATAAATCCATGACAATTTATTTTGTATGAAAAGTTAAATGACTTAATAATGTCTTTCTCAGAATGTTTTCGTATTTTATGGATGTTGGAAAAGAAGTGCAATTTTTTTTCTCCTAGATAGCAAAAAAATACATCATTATGTTCTTGCTTTAGCTATGTAAATGACCTTACCGATAAATGAAAATTGATATTTCAAAGCTGTAGTTTATTATAGCCTGATGGCGTGTTAGCCCTTATCATTCAAGGCAGTATTTAACTCTGACTAATATATTATGTTAACTCTCTGAAATTGTTATTATGAGATTTTAATGCACCATAAAACAGGTCTTATGATCTGCAGCATGCTAAAATGTCAGTCTAACATATTAATCTAACATATATCTTGGAAAGCAGTAGTTTGACAAAATCTGTCTTCATATGTAGAGTTTCTTGTACTATATGCGTGGTTTTATGTGTAAGTATGGGATTGGCAACATCTGAATAAAATAATTATCTTTTTTTTTCTGCACATATAAAATCTAGCACAACGAGATCTCAGCCATAACTGGGAATCCTAGATTCTGTCAACATTTCTTTATTAAATAAACGGTGGTGTTGGCAAAGCAGCCATGATACTGAAGTGATGTATATGAATATATTCTTGTTTTTTCACTTGAACTTTTCCTGTTGTCCCTTTCTGATTTGAAAGTATTGGTCTTAGTTTAGATGTTCCTATTTTATTTTGTCAATTCTTAGGGAAATGTATCAGCTAATCTTGAACTGGACGATGATGGGGAAGAACAAGGACAGGGAACTGCAACATGGAATTTATGCAGAGGACAGCAAAAAGAGGTTTGTGATCTGCTGTTTCCACTCAGGTGGGCCAAATCTGTGCGTATTCACATTTGTGTCTGCTCAGTTTCAGAGATACTCTGGGCCTCATGAGGACCACTGCTGAAGGTGGACATACAGTCAATCTGCTTCAAAATTAGAGCTAAGAGATAGGTGGTGTATCTGCTGACCCAAAGATGTTAGCTAACCATTAGAGTCTGCTGGGGCAAGATGACATCTCCATTATACCACTTTTTTTTGGTGATGGTCAGGGTGGAAAAAAGAAACTGTCAGAGAGATGTTGTATCATCCAAATATTCCTGCAGCTTGTCAATACCAAGTAGAGGAGTGCTCTGCAGGGCTTACAGCTGGACTAACTGCAGAGCAGTCAATTTAGCATTGCATCCATGGAACACAGCTGGAGTAATCAATCCAGGGCTCTGTCTGCTCAGACCTGAGTTTAGCAAATGGAAGTCCCAAATTAAAATGTTTTCTCTTATTTGTGCCTGTATTAATCAAAATCTTGTAATTCTGGACTTTTGATTTGACAGAATTTGATAGGTCCCATAAGAAGGATGGTTTAGAGGTGATCCTTATTTTTTCTAACTATTCTTTTTTTTTTTTTTTGGATGAGAATGGATAGTTCACAAAGCAGATTAGACATATTTCAAATTGAACCAAAAAGTCAATGTATATGCTGTTACATACATTCTGCATGTTCTTCCTTAAGAAGAAAATTAGTAACTGTAACATATATCCTTTCAAAATGTAACATATATCTAAATGAAGAAAACTGCAAAACGCAAAAATGCTCCTATTTAGTTGTACTAATTAATTAGGCAATGGGATTTAGTCCAGAAAACTCTGTAAAGAAAAGCAATTTTCATCTGAAGCCAAATGTTACCCAGCTACCAGATCACATTCTTTCTCTACCTGTGGACAGCTGTCCTTGAACGTGCATTAAATTTTCTGGTTTTCAATCTAAAGGGCTTGACTACTGCCATGCTTAACGTTATAAGGATATATTCTATTTTCTGTCTTACCTCGTTCTGAACTAGTGTTAAAAACATGAGGCCTGAAGGCTCTATTGAGATCTGCATCGTTTGAAGACACATGCTTAGAAACATCTATCTAAACATGTTGAAAACTATCTAATCCAAGACTTTTACATTTAGGTGCTCTGATTTTCTAAAATTTATCTTTTCAGCTTACAGGAACTGCTTTTGATTACTGATTATTATTATTGATGATTGACTGATTGACGATTATGATTATTTATTATTATTACACATCTGCAATGATCAGAGACACTATTTTCTCATTTTAAAGAGGTAACAAAGAGAAAAAAGGAGAAAAATAATGACCAAATATAATGCGGAAGGCACAATAATTGAAAGAAAGAGCAGTATTTCTTAGTATATTGCAAACTGAATGGAGGGTGTGCAGTTTAAAGGAGAGCTTACAGGGTCTATTGCACATGAAAATTTCAATTTGGGGCCAGTAGTGGCCACCTGCGGTAGGGAAGATGCTGGTGAAGAAGAGGAAACAAGAAGTATGATGCATGGATAATAGGCCTCGTAAAGAGCGGATTCAATAAAGCAGCAGCTGGAGAAACATCCTAGCACTACAGCAGTCTTTGTTACGTGTGTGCTGCTGTATGCTGCTCCTCTTCTCATTCCTATTGAAAAAATCAACAAGGGACTAAGTAGTACTTAGGAAAATTATATTACATTTTCCCCTTATTATGGGAAATGTGCTTTTTTGTTCAGTAGAAAATAACAGAAAAAATATATTTGTTATTAAGGGGGTTTGTGCATATCTTCTTTCATAAAACAAATCTCCAATGAGTCTCTCTCATACAGATTTCAGGGAAACAGTTGTGTGGCTATATCTAATGGAAATTTCTGGATTGGTACTCATGAAGAACTGTCGGGGCAGACATAGACTTCTCCAGTCCAAAGCAAAGGTTTGTAATGTGCTGGTCTCTCGGAGCTGGATATAAGCAGGCATAAAAATATTTACAGGCAAATAATTTATCCTGAATGTTATTGACACTAGCCAACTGCAGACAAATGGCATTACGTGAAAATCTGTGAAGACCTAGTCATCACCAAAGAGCCCAGTGCTAATTAGTTAATCCAAGTGGATGGCTCTTGAAATGAAGCATATAAAGAATTTGAAAATTCAGACCTTCAAAATTTCGCTGAGTGTAAATAAAGCTCCCCTGAAATGGATGGAGTTGCACACACTTATTTGCAAAAGGATGGATTTCTGAGCTTGAATTCTTGGCATAACTACTGAAAGTGCAGGGATGCATCTGTACCAAGGCCCAAGCCAAGGGCACACACTGGAATCACCCATGACACTCTGAAAGCCCTGGTTGGCCTCAAGTGGAATATTTTAAATCATTGATCTTCGTGCTTCTCTGCTTCATAGAACTGATCACATCATCTACTTATAAGTGTATTTCAGTGGCACAGTATCCAAAACCAAACCAGCCAACCAGCCCCTCTAAACAAACAAGGGAGCTTTGTAACTTCAAGTGAAAGAGAGCAAGGAACTTATTCCCTGGGATGACAACAAGGAAGCAATGAATCACAGAATATTTCCATCAATAAGTTGTTGACAGTTTGAAGAAGGCAAATAATTCAATGACTAAGTGCAAAGTCTGTTATTTTTCTTTGTTGTACATTATTTGGGAAGCGTAATCTTTATTTATATACTTTCTGAGTAATAGTAGACGAGAAAGGATAACTAACATAATAGAAGGGGAAAACGTCTCTCAGACTGTAAAGTGAAAGATGCGATCTCAGATAAAGGTTCTCTAATGAAGGAAATGAGAACACTTAAAGGGCAGGAAGATAAAAAAGAATGCAGATTCGTGTCATTGCATGAACAAATGCTTCTATAGGTTTTGTTTCAAGTGTGACCCTAGGGTAATCAATCACAGTAAAGCTGTCATCCATGCAAGCTTGAGTCTAAGATGAGGCAGCTCCTGTATATTTGGAGAAGGCTTGGAGAGAGGGAAAATAACCTCCATACATACCTCGAATAGGAGAAAAGTGTTTCTAAATTGAATCCAAATTAGATCATGTGAAGTTTCGCATGTTCTTTTTCTTTTCTTCCTTTTTTTTTTCTTTAAATATTATTTATTTTGTTTGTGTACATGCATGGATAATGGACAGGAAACATTATTTTGGCTATGACAGTCCAACAAATTAGATTCCCCGTGGCATAGATCATCATAACTCTGTTGAAATCAATGAAGTTATGGCAAGATATCACCAGTCATAGATTCAATCCATAATGTAGAGTGACAATGTTTTCAACAGGCTGGAGGTGATGTTTGCCATGACCCTCCTATACACAGCTGCACTGACATAAGCCAGCCCACGTGTTGTGCCGTCTTATTTTTTGTTGCAAGCAAGTAAGCAAGGACTGCAAATATTATGGTCCTCACTTGATCCATATGGCTGACAGTAGAACAAGATTTTAGCTTGGACCATAGCTGTTTACAAAATGTTTTGTTCAGCTCTGACTAATACTTGATGGGGGAAATTCTTCAGGGAAGTTTCTACATGAAACTGACACATCATGTAGATGACTAAGTTATTAAAATATCACTCTTCCTTTTCAGCAAACAGTGTGGTACTGTGGACAAAGTCATTTGGATGACCAAAAAAGGGAAGATGTTAGAAAGACCAAGGCATCTTCATTTAAAGCAGAGGTGTTAGATCTGGTATTCTGGCTAAAGTGAAGTCTGAGGTGCTAAATATCTTTTGAGGTTTAAAATATATGATCAGTGTCTGGCATCTCATCTTTCTTTTCTCTTGTCTCTAGGGCAAACAGTTCTTCTAAGCTGTTTAAGGCAGTGTTATGTTTCAGGTATATCTCAGGATGCTTAAACCAGAAATTCTTAGTCGTGAGCATGAATCTATTCAATTGCCAGTATTTATTCATAACATACAGACATGCCTGTTTGAAGATATAACTCCTTATTTTCTTCATACACGAATGGAGACCAAATCTTGGCTCTCCTTAGCAACATCCATAGGTAGACAATGTAGTTATATTAACTTTTCACACTTTCATAGAATCATAGAATCATTCAGGTTGGAAAAGACCCTTGGGATCATCGAGTTCACCCATCATCTCCACTCTACAAAGTTCTCCCCTACACCATATCCCTTAACACCATATCTAAATGAGTCTTAAACACATCCAGGGATGGTGACTCCACCACCTCCCTGGGCAGCCTATTCCAGTGTCTGATCACTCTTTCTGTGAAGAATTTTTTCCTAATGTCCAACCTAAACCTACCCTGTTGCAGCTTGAACCCATTCCCTCTTGTTCTATCATTTTCAAAACTTTTTGTTTCTGTCATTTGTTTAACTTGTGCTGGAGACCAATTTGGAAAATACCTGTTTTAAAGTGAAAATATATGTTTATTTTTATTATTTAGGAAAATCATTAATAACGGCTGATGATGAACTCTTTCATTTTACCCGCATTTTTAAAGCTTTTTTAAAACTGTTATGTTAGATATGCATTGAAGCCTTCTGTATAAGTTAAGCATGACAAGCATAGAAATAATTTTCTGGCTTAATGTAGCATAAAAATTGTTAAGATGTTACTGACCCTTCTAATTTAAAACCTTCTCCTGCAACTCATCCTCCTGCAAATAGTTTCATTACCTTCAATTTCTTTTGGAAATTGGAGACAACTTGTGACTAAGAGACTGCAAAGCTTGGTTCAGTGCTTATTTTGCAACTAAAATATGAAGGTCTCTACAATATTACGGAGTTTAGACACAGTGATTACAGAGAGGGAGCGTTTAACCCTCAAAATGAGTGCTGCATTACAAATCATTCAAAAGGACTTATTTTCAGGGACCAACACTTTCCCAAAATCAGGCTCAATTAAGATATCTCAATCAGGGCTTTCAAAACCCTTGGTTTACTGAAATTCGAGATATGGTTTTCCCAACAGTTTACAGACTTTCTACGCTGCTGTTCTAAATGACCAATTGACCTTGTTTCTCAGTGCCCTGTTTAATCAACTAGTAACATCGCTCCTAAAGCTGTTAGAGCATTTTGGGAACAGTATCTGTGGGTTTTGAGTTTGGGATGGTACTGATCCTTCCAAATCTCAAATAATGACAAGATATATTTTTGACAGATGCTACTTTTTGGACTTCCCTTTGTCTGTCTGGTTTTCTGGAGGCCAGAGGAGGATTTTTGCTATTCACAAAACTAAAAAGTTCCTGGTTTGTTTTCATACATAGTATTTGTTAGCGTAGTATGAAATACAGCAAAACAGAGAGAAAAATCCTCAATGGATTTTTTCCCTGCAATTTCTCCAACAAAACAGTGATTTAGTACTCATAAACATTTAGGTAAATCTTTCTTATTTCTTGCTACCTAAAGGAACGATCTCCAAGCCCTGAAGCTGGCTTCTTCCTGCCCTAAGTGGGTGCAGACATCTTTCAGGGTAAATGTAAAACTCCATGGAATATGTGGGGAAAAGTTTCTCTCTCTCCAGGTTGGTTTTCAGACGTAAGACTTATCCTCCCTTCTGAAACTGCCAAAAGATATCCCTACTTCTGCACGATTCTAAGTGATGGTAACTAGAACAGGGAAAAAGAGTACATGAACATATTGCCTAATATTTTTGTTAAATGTGTCACTTAGGAGGAAAAAAATGAAGAGAAAGCAATCTTTGGTAATTTCTTGTTTAGACATATATTTGCACCAAGGAGACCAACACCACATTCCCTTAGGTATGAAAAGTCTGAGAGCTTCTCTCTCCTACAGTCAAACACAGCTGCATGAGCGGGAAAATTTTGTAGGCTATAAAATGGGACATACAAGTAATCACACTTTTCTTCCCCGAAATCCTCTCTGCTCTACAATAAGGGTCAAGCAGAACAGCTCTTTCATCTCCTGGTGTTCACGGCTAAGGACATGCATGGTAATCTCCTCAATACTGAGCAGTATTCTTAAAAACACATTATTCATACTTAAGCACTGAGGCCTTATAGAGCAGCTGCTCCGTAAATTCACCAGAGGAAGGTGATTAAGTCCTTGTATGGCCACTGTATGATATGCAGACCTCTTGGTGCTCTCTTGCTGTGCTATTCTGAATTTGAGGTGTCAGTGATTAAAAGTCGGTGTGAGATGACTATTTGCAGCTCAGCACTGATGTCACGCTGTAGTTAGTCCGACTGCCATCAAAAAGGTGCCAAAAGAACTGGGGGCCCTTCGGCATGTCATGAGCCCTTTACTCTGGTGTAAAATTGTGGGTTTTTTCCTGTGCCTATTTCTACATTCTCTCTGCCTTTTCATCTTCTAATATTTCTCCTCTTTCCTGGTTTTCCTGCCTCTTGATCCTGTTTCATTTCTTGTTTGGATGTCTCAGTCTTGTGTTGGTGATCCTTCTTCCCTTTGTCTGTTTTAGCTCCACTCTCTCTTACCGCTGAGGGATGCCTTGCAGTTGATATGACGAGATTAGTAATGCTCCCAAGACAGCACGGAGCATGCCATGCTTAGCTAATCCAGTCCTTTCCCGGCTCTCTGTAGATGACTTCAGAACAAACGGAGAAGAGAAGGCCTCCAAAGATGGCAATGAGATAGTCCACTACCATATGGGGTGTAAAGTCTGTTTTTTAAAGAGGGCTATTATTTTTCTGTTTTACTGTTTTCAGTGCTCCCTTTCCCATCCTACCCTGCCACAAGGCACACAGATGCAGATGTGCCCTACATTCTGGAGAGGGCATGTTTTTACAGCCTAGATGGACTTTAAAATTACCCCCACGTGCCATTCCATCATCCGTGTAGCACTGCGTGAATGATATATATGTTGTATACCCAGAGGTGGCAGTATTATTTTCATGGCGTGATTTCCTTGGTGTCCTGAAACAGCTGTGTCAGGCAGCAACTGTCTTTGCAGAGGGATGTCTCTTGGAAATGAGATCTTTAGGTCTCCATCGTAAGTAAAATCCCTGAGGGAGAAATGCAAGCAAACCGATCTGCTGATCTCTGGCCAAAGACATGAAAGCTGAAAGGGCTGACTTGGCACAACTTTCTTAGTGAACTCAGGTTAAGCAGAATCTGCACTTAAGCCTAACAATGAAAAAATGTGTGTAGAAGGAAAAAGGGACTGAGGGAAGCTGCAAGCAAAGTAGTGACAGGACAGATTGCCATTTTGGAAGAGAATAACAGCTTTTTCTTTGCGTCTGTGCGTGGTCTCACTCCTACATCCAAGGAGCTCACTACGTCTTTTAGTAAGACTGATGTCATGGTACAGAGGGATGTACAGCTGAACCTCAGATAAATCCATTGTCTCTTCTCCCCTGATCTGTGCTCCCTGAAATACCACGCTGCAACGCAACTGCTGTGCAGCATCTCAATTTTTTAGATTCCCCTCAGAATTAATCACAGAAAAACATGTCCTCTGTTTCTAGGTTTGAAGAAAGTACAAATACAGATACATCTCTAACAGGAAGTCATTTTGCATGAAACAATTTACTTTCCCAATTCACATATCACATTTCAACTATTTTAGTTAATGACAACAAATCTACAGCAATGTATTTGGCCTGAGAGGGAAAAAAGCATATGCAATACACGGAGTTACAAGTGGTCTGTGTTTCAATAACCTCTGTAACTTGAGAAATGCCTCAGATACTGGGCTCCAAATTTGGGCACTTCTCCAGAGATCTTGATGTTTCTGAAAATGCAGAGAGCTCACTCTGGAAAGCAATGGCTTAACTGGCACCAAACTTCTTAGTTTTGGGGTTTTTTGGGGAAGCGGTGGTGGTGTTGGGCTGTATGTACCATATAACTGTATTTGTGCTCTCTAAAAATATAGGTAGTTGGCATATGCCTTTACCTGTGCCTACATCACTCTCTCTCTTGCCATTTGAGATAAACTTCAAGTATTTACGATTGGTGCTCCCATTTAAGAGGCAAGCTCTACAAACAAATGTGGTTTTCCTGTATAATATTCCATGCAGGCTAAAGGTTATAAATTACCACAACACACCACAAGACTGAGTGATTTTTTTTTTTACTGTCTTCAGTTCTGTTTTAGCGTTCTCTAACAAAATAGGCTTGGGTGTAGGTCTGTTATGGAAGCGAGAAAAAGCTTACTCCATCGTACAGAACTCCTCCAGGGGGCTCTGATTATCCATCCTATTTATTAAGCCTTGTGATGTCTACGGGTTTTGGGGCACTTTACTTTTATGTACCATTTTTGCAATAGGGCATCTTATCTGTTTCCCAGGAAACATTTTTTATGTTGTCCATCTCATTAAAGGTAAGGTTTATTTTCTCATTAACTCCTAAAGAAGGCAGAACTAATCAGCTGTGGATGTTTATCCCACAGATCAATGTCATCTATAAATTGTTTTGGAAGGCTAATTCCTTGTTTCTGCACTAGGGAACTATAGAAATAATGCAGGTCAAGGACAAAGACATATCCTGTGTAAGCAGACAGACTCCTGCCAGCATAATCTGTAAGGGGAAAGTTAACACTTGGCTCTTTGAAACAAGTTCTGACCTGACAACAGCAATAAGCTTCTCAGAACTGGGTCAGAGAGACTGAAGGGTCGAAAAATTAATTAATGTTCTGCTGAAACGACATGATTTCGGTACTGTTGAGCACGCAATCATTCTTCCCTGCTACTGCTCTGAAGAAATACACCCAGAAAAGTTATATGACATATTTCTCTCTACTGATCCTGAATAAAGCATAGGAATATTTTAAAACCATATAAAATCAGTGCTGGAACAGCTTTAAGTCTTTTTAGCTTTGTTTCTGCAGGTAAAGATTTTTTTTTTTATCAGAAGCGATAAAATAGGTAGTATCTCTCTGTCTTTTGAAAATCAGACGTATGCCTAAAACATTGGCCCTCTGGCTATAGATCTCCCAGCTGTGGCATTGGTACTAATGACTAAATGACTCCATAACTGACTAAAATCTGTTAGATGATGCCCTTCTACATTTAAGTGGAATGGTCTCGCAGTGAGCTGTGAAGTGTAAAGACAAAAGGCTCACCCTAAAGCAAACACAGGAGCAAGCCCAGTTAGCTCTCCCTTTTTCCTCCTCCTCCCCCTGCAGTCACCTACGGCAGCTGGAAAGGGCATTCTTTTGATTCGTTTTTTATCCATGCACCTTGTAGTGTCAGCCTGCTTACTGTCAAGCCTGCAAGTGTGAAGAAATTTGTATTGCTCCTTGTCTGGACGGGTGGTGCCTCTTGGGATGAGAAAACCCATTGGACTGGCTGCTGTGGGGCTGGAAGTGTGATAGCAACAGCGTATTTAAACATGACTCTCCTGCAGGATTGAATCACTTTATCAGCTTATTTAGACATGAGTCACAGAGGCTAGTGAAAGGGTTCCAACGGCTTGCTGCTTTAATAAATTGTCGTTTGTAAACTAATTTATGTTCTTGGCTTGTACCCTTTTTTCCATTTCTCAGGAGAAATCTTAGCTAGCAAACACCCTTTGCCAATAAAAGGTTGCAACGTATCTTTCGGGTGTGCCTTTTTTGTCGCAGGGTCTTCAGGGATGGTTGATTTACTGCGGGGGAAAAAGTAAAGCTGGGGACCTTTAGCAACCCTGTGAGAAATCCAAGTTTCTTTTTGCTGTGGAATTGTCCATGAAAGACCAAGTGCCCCACGTTGGAAAGGGCATAGAGCAATGCCAATGGAACTGAGAAGAATCCAAGGAAATTGTTTGGGGTGCAGCTGGTGATCGCACGGAGCAAGTGTATGATGCTGCCTCTGCACAATGAATTATATGGGGAAACCTGAGTGGAAACATCTCCTTCTTCTCTGATACGGCCCTGAGGGAATTTCTTGAGGCAAGGCCCTGTGTGTGACCCATAACTCTACCCAAGTGGACAGAGGGCTAGGTTGGAGCTGGAGGTCATGGGTGGCTTTGGGACCGGCCTTTCAGTAGGTCTGCTCAGCAGGGAGGATTTGGCGATGGCAGGTAGCCAGGGAGACTGGATGAAGCTTGGTAGCTGCTCTGCAGTCCTTCCTCTCCCATGGTAAATGCATCTTCCTGTTTGGATACTTTCACTTGAGACCAACTGACGGGGTTTTTATGTATTTGTTGACTTCTATGCCGCTTGCGTGAACACACGTTAGCCCGCGACGTGCCGTGACTAATGCCCAGGGTATGTGATGTTCGTAACCAGGTGTTTGCACAGGGCTGCTGCCCTTGAAGCGGCAGCCAGACGGCTCTGCTGCCTGGAAGTGTGCACAGAAAGGAGCCCTTGTTTGGGTACCTGAGGTACCGGATCCACACCTCACACCCTACACTATCAGGAGCCGGTTTGTGATGATAAACCAAACCAGTGCCAAACGCCGCTGTGTGCACAGGCAGGCAGGCACCTGCCTGCTGTGCACGCGTGTGCGGCTTGTGCTTATGCAGAAATACGTGCTCACAGAAGTGTCTGGGGTGCTTTCAGCCCTTTCTGCCAGCTGATGGGGGAACAATGCTCTGTGGACACCTGCGGGAGCAGAAAGTAAATAAAGAGGGCTCACACGTGCTGCTGGCTGATGCCCATCCCTCGCTGCCCAGCGCAGTAAAGATTTACTCTTCCCCGTGAATTTTGCAGTGTTGTAGCTGGGATGGTCTAATGCAGCTTGTCATCTCTTTAATCAGCTAGCTTTAAACAAGAAATAATTTGTGTTTCAAAAATAGTTTCGCTTGTATTTTTTATTTATTTGTTTGGCAAATACTTTTATTTCCAGGGCTCTATTAATTAATGAACAATCAATTTTACAACTGCTTCCCTCATGTTATTTTAAGAAATACTTTTAAATGTGCTACCCATTTGCAGCCATAAGCCATAAATATCTCCTTTAAAGGCTTGAACTGGAGAAGTATGTACTTTAGGTTTCCTTTCCAAACTGAAGCAAATGCGCTTGCATTCCTCATTTGCTATCTTACAAATTGCTCTCTATCACTAGATAAAGCTGGCTGGAGTCTTGTGGCAGCTCAGGGGCTCAAACTTTCTATCTAATTCAGGAGATTTTTTTTTTATTTTTTTTTTCCCTCTACAGGGTTCACAGCTAAAGTGATAGAGTCACCTGCAACTCTGGCAATAGCTGTGTTTCCCTGCTAGCCAGGGTCAAAGTCTGGCTCCATTTAAGTCAGACAACCTCCGCATTTTGTGCCCTGCTACCAAAACAGGACAAACTCCTGAACTGCCCCTACCTCCCATCATGTAAGGCGATAAGAGACTATAAACTTAATATCTAAAGGAGAGGGATTTATTTTGCGCATGGGTCAGCTGAAACATTATTTGCTTAGATGATGGTTACCCCAATTATGGTTTTGCAAGTAGGCATATTGCAGTTGGCTGCACTTTACCTGGGATAAAACCAGTTGGATCCATAGCTGTGACAGTACCTGAGGATTAAAATGATGTCCTGTGGTTTTAGCATCTGTGCTCTGGAAAGAGATGCAGGAGCATATATTCTAAATGTATAATCAAGGAATGGGAAAAGATTAACAAGCAATATCTGTCCTCTGTAATCAGCTTTGGAAACAACAATAATAAATCTCCCTTGCTTGATTATTTGATGGGGTCTAGTAAATATTTGAACCAAATAGTAAGATGCATCTATAAACAACTGAAAATGCAAGACTTTAGGTAATCTCATCTTCAAGAAGCAACAGCAGCTAAACACTTCCTCGTGTGCCTCTTCACCTTTGATTGACCCACTTTCCATCTGTGTACCACCTTTCTGCTGTCTGTCTCCTGACATAAACAATATCTTGCTGATGGGCCAAAATTAGGATTTTGTGGAGCTTTGTCTGACTGACCGGAGTGGGGCTATGCCTATGCTATCTGCTTGGTCAGATGGTAGGTTCCCTAATGCTGTTTCCCTGGTCTAGACGCCTGTCTCCTGAGGACTGGTTTTCCCTTAATATACTGGGAAAACAAATTCTCATCTTATTTATTGTCTCCATAACCATCAACAAGTATTTGAGAGTCTCTCAAACACCAGAGCTCTGATAGCGCAATTGCCACTTGGTTGTTTTTGTAGACGGAGGCAAGGGCTCACTTAGGGGGAGAAACACTTTAAATTGTCAAGGCCATACTTAGGCCAACATAGTTACATCAAAGTTGAGTCTGCAAGGAGAAAAACTGTATGTTTCCTTGACTTACTAGCCTAGACCATTCTGCAATTTTAAGTGGCTTTGAGTAGTTTTCTAATAGTCCTTAGAAGTCCCCTTCAAAGAAGACATAGAACGCCAGTCAATTAAGAACAAAATTTAGTTTGTATCTTGCATACACAAGACAACAGGACAACTTCACGCATTTTTCTGAACTCTTTATGTAATCCAAATAATAGCAATATTGTTCCATTCTTGCGTTTTTGTAGATTAACGTGCTAACAAAGAAAAATCCTTTTCCATTTTAAAGAATATCGATGGACAAAAGAAGACAGTGGTGTCCAAATACGAGCTCGTATTTGCATGTTATTCAGGGTTACCTCATCATCCCCTCACCAGATGTGAAACAAAAATGCAGGATTAATGCGGGAATTGCAGCAACATTACCACCAGAACAAAATGGTTGGAAGAAAGCTTACTGTGACAAATACAATATTTAATGGCTCTAACTTAGCTGCCAAAATCACTTGCTATCTGTCCTTTACCACAAACAGGAAGGAAGGAAAATCTGGGTCCAGCAAGAAGCAGTATGCTGGGTCTTAGTATTCTGCACTTGGAGGCTGACCCTGGGTCAGTTTTTGGAGTCTTGGTCTCATCATTTTTCAAAATCACTATATTTGTCTTAGACAGTAGAGCCACAGTTTTCCCATCATTTCGTTATGAAACAGCTCACAAGAAGCATAGCTAAAATCCAGTGTGGAATTTCTGAAAGAAGCATATGAACCTTACAGCATGCCCAGTCTGAATGTTGGTCATGGAAGAAATTCCAAACTGGGCATAGTTTTGTTTTCGTTATGAAACCCTTTGAACAGTCTTACAACTCTATTTGGGTAATTTTTACCCATGTTGAATAATTTCAGGGCTATATTCTTCCTGAAGATAATGTTTTTCTTACTGTGTTAAAACACTGACAGGGTAATGGATGTACTTAAAGCATGTTTCATTATTAGTACATTAACAACCAAGTACTTTACTGACAACACAACCAAGTATTTGCCATTAAACATTTGAATCTCCTGTCCAGTACTGCATGGCCATTGACATAAAACATAACAAACGTGCTGGACATAAACTAAAGAAGTTGAAATGAACTCCCCCTGAAACAGCATTTACTACCTCTGGCCATAGTGTATGGGTTTCTGTGCGTGGGTAGGAGGGAGAGAGGGTCAGTCGGTCGGTCTGTCTTCGTTTTGGCTGCATGTATTTTGAGTAAGCTCAATATAAAAATCTTTCTTAAAACAGTAACTTACGTTCTGATTCAAAAGCAAAAATTACATTTTGTGCCTTCACAAATATGCTTGCAGTTAGGTAGGCAAACCTGTACACTTTGCAGAAATAAAACCTGCAACACAACCTTCAAATTATTATTAAAAAAAATAGTCACCCAAAAAATTCACTCTGGTTTGTAACTTGGTTTTGAAATCATTTACAAAGCCATGGTTAAAGTCCTACTAGACAGGCTATAGAGCTCTGCACTATTAAATACACTTATTTCAAACTGGGTTAGTCTGTCCTTCGGGGCAATGCCACAATAGTTAAGGTAGTGCCAAAAAATCACACGCTTGCAGAATATTTACTTGGAAATAAGGAGTGTATTGAAAGCCAATGTCAGCGGTTTCAAGATCCTGTCTCCACCAACCCCGTGATTCCAGGCAGTGGGAAGCACACCTGGACGGGTTTCCAGAGGCATAATGTGAGCGGCATTATGCAGGGGGTGGGAATGGCTTAACCTCATATGGCTGCATGGTTCAAAAAGCGTTTAATACTTGTTTTCTTTTTTTCTTTCTTTTTCTTTTTTAAGGGTTTAACTTTATCTTGTGAACAGGCAATCGGATGCATCACAGGAACAGCTTGTTTCCTTTTAATGGAATGACATGGCACAGCAGTTCCCAAGCTGTAATATGTTGATTAAGGTTGTGTGTAAACTGCAATCAGGTGATAGCTGAACTGGTTTGAAAGTACAAAATCAGAGGAGGAACACATTTAAAATGCATGATTAAGAAAGCTGGTATAACCAGGTGTCTGAGCTTTAAGTGCAGTGTGTGCTGGGAACCATCCGAGAGCTGCTGATAAGTTTAAAGACTGGAGAAAAGGAGCCGAGTTGGTGCTTCCCTCCTCGGTTGTACAGTGCTGAGCACTGCACGTTATAAATAATAGATCTCTCTACAGAGAGTTAACTTATTCCTTAATCACCATGAGGGCTGCGGTTGTGTGCTTGAATCCCAGTTCAAGCATTTGCAGCTGCTCTGACATGTACTTTCTTTGTGCCCTTGGAAGCCAGCCACCCCCTCCCCAAAGAGCAGTCCTTATTTTTTCACTTTCCACGCTTTTCCCTGTGCTTGGGCTCAGAGGGGGAAGTTTCAGTCTAGTTTGAGAAAAATCACTACATTTGATTCAAAATATTAACTCTGCCTTAGAGAACACGTTTTGTAACAAGAGCACTTGAGCACTAGGAAAATCTGATAGTATTTAGAAAATTTACCCCTGTGTATGACAGCACATGTGTGCGCGCGTGCATATGTTGTTTCAAGATAAAAACCCATGATCTAGAAAATCGAAGGGTCACTTGAAGCTTGTTTTCGTGTTAGTAGCAGTTGTTTTGTTTTGTTTTGTTTTGCTTTTTGTTTTTAAATGAGCAATACAAATTTTTTTAAGAACATATATACTGGAAAGCAAACATGACTCCATCAGCCTTCTCTCTGTAAAAAAGTGCGAGCTGTTACCACTTCCTTCATGAAACATGTCTGTGCTAGTGGTGCAGCTGGCGGACATTTGTGCTTATCTATGCTGTTGTCATTTTTGATTGTTGGATTAAACTTTGGAAAAGGCGGGGGGAGAGTATTTTTGTATGCCATTTATATAGGTCAGAAATTCTTTTCTTTGTGTACTGAATGTAAGAGAGAGAAAGGAATACGAAATTCATTTTGGCAAATACTGTACGAATGTCTAAATTCCTGTATAATCATTCAGTAACTTAAATACCCTGCAAAATAATAACATGTCATGGAACTAATTCTTTGTTTCTACATTAAGTTCTACAGTGCAAGCAGCTCTTTTACTTCGGTACCACTTAAGTTCAGGTGAAAGAGAAGGAAAAAAAAAAGTCCATGTAAATAGAGAGAGAACTTGTTCTAAGTTCTTATATTCTGGGCGTAGGCATGCTGATGTTTGCAAATATTTCGGTGATTTGGGCATGTATTTGTTGCATGCGGTATCACTCAGTCACCCCAAGTCGCACGGTGAGACACCTCCACAAAGCCCAGACAGGAAACAAGCAACTCAAACAAATTTCCAAAGACAAACATTCTGACATTCATGAAGTAAGAGCCGGTATTGTTTTGCATGAGAACGTGTGCGTACGCATTTTATTTCAGACCATCAAGTCAGAGCTCTGACAACGCTGAGAGGAAAGTACAGGTGTATTTTTGTTACTGAGTATGAGGCTGAGGAAAGACTTTGATTAAAGCTGGTTTGGCTGGGAGAACACCTGAAGACACACTTCTGAAGATCTCGTTAATGCGACCCAGTTGAGTTGCAATGCGTGTAAGGAGTCTGACATTTAGATGTGCATGCAAGCATGCACAATCTCAATAGGATACAAAACCGGCAGCCAAATCCACGACGGTTAGCCTAGCTAACACCTACAATTTCCTTTAGGCCTCTGATAGCAACTGTTTTTTTGTAAGAAGAGTGAAAATAGCGTCTTCCTAAAGCTTCAGTGAATATGGTATTGTCTGCTCCCTACTGTGAGCAACTGCATTATGTGAATGAGTTATAAATTGTTAATTTACTTTGTGCAACGTATGCAGTTATACAGGTTTTCCTGTGTTTCATCACAGAGATGGTTTCTTTATAGAATACCTTCTATCTGGAGCTGAAGCTGTCATTTGTTGCCCTGATAATGTGCTTTCAGCTGTTCGGAGGCAGGAGTCTTACTGAAATAAGATGTAATTTTATTCACGGTGTATCCCTGGGGCGTCCCCTCAGCAGAGGCGTAAGGCAGTTAGTTATTAAGACTTGGGAATAGCAGGTTTTTTTGCTTGGATCAGCTGGTGCTCATGACGCTTATGGACATCAGTTTCTGAGTAAATACATTTCAAGAACACACTAAAGTTTAAAGTCGGGGACTTAAGGCTGATACGTGCCTATCAGTGGGACAAGTAGCTTTATTTGGGTTCTTTTATGACCCAGTCTGTCTCAGGCTGGAACTGCAGATAGGGCGATGGACTGGCTGATTTGCTCTGGAGATCTGGTCAGTGATGTACAGCAATTTTTAAACTTCTTTTCTCTATACAGTATAATGGCAAGAGCTTAGGTTTTGCATTATTTCTGGAATCTGGGACTTCTCCCCAAGAGGATGGTTTCCCTCTTTATCTGAATCAGTAGGAAGGATCAGTTCTCCAGCAAAATTATTGCCATATGACCCTATGGTGTAGGGGACACAGAACACTCCGGTGTGCACATATCTATCCACTTGTGGACTCTTCTCCCAGGTTTTACAGCTATGAGAAGATGAACTCAGTTCCCCCAGGACATACAAGGTGTAAACACCACTTTCTGACTTTCAGCACTTTCTCAGTATTTCCTCACCTCCAGAAGCTCCACCTAGAACCTAAGTCAGAATCACATGGGAAGATAAAGTTATGTGTGATACTGTAGATGAAAATGGATCTGGACTGGAAGGAAAATACTTCCACTTCCTTCCACTCGTATTTCCGTTGTGTCCCCTTCCCCTTGCGGCCTACCTACGCCCAGGACCGGGATGATCAGTGCTGGTAACTAAATAGGTCCTGAACAGGTCAGGGCTCTCCTTCCCCCAGCAAATATCTGCTCTTTGTGCTGCCTGAGATGCCACGCAGGCAACACGATGGTACGAAACTCCCTCCTCCATCCGGCTCCAGCTCTTCCCTCCCTGTTCAGATGCCCCCTGTGGCTCAGAAACAATAACTGGTTTAACAATAAACTTTCTCTGTTTGTAATTCAAATGATTTCAAAGGCTACTTTGTTGCCATAAAACAATTTGAAGAAGCTTTTGAGCCTTTTAGGATAGCCTTACTCTGCTAGCAGCACTCAGCTGTGTTCTCCCAATTGCCTTGTTCCTTGGCGTTATTGAGGGACAAATGGTCCAGGCAGGGCTGTGAGCTGACAACTGCTCCCTCGTCTACAAGCATGTCTGCTCTGTATCTACAGCAGCTGCTCCTGTAATAACAGCGACAGAGAGGTGACGGCTACTTAGTTCAAGCTCAGGCTGGCTTTTCATTATTTCGAGCGGTGCTGCCCCAGCTTTACTTTGGAGACGAGTGGATGTTTTAATGCTTAAACAAAAGGCAGGCTGCCTGATCTTTAATGTTGCTAGATTTGGAGTGAATTAGTTTCTCTTTCTCGTTGTTACTATCCTGCTAGTTCTTTAGTGTGTGAACTGTATTCACAGTAACCATGGGTACATCTGTTAAAGATAAAGGGTCTCAAATGGGCCACCCAAAGTCACCATCCATTTCTGAATAATGTCATTAAAAAATCTATAATATTTTTCTTAACATAGGGAAAACAACTCAGAAATTACTACAGGTAATCTGATGACTATCCATTAAACACGGGATACGAATTAAACACTGATGATAAAAGAATGACACATTAACGTATCAGGCTCTCTCTCCACTTTTGTTCAACTAAATACAGCTAATAATAAAACTAAGATGCTAATAAGGATTGGATGTGAAGCAATTCAATACAAAAAATGTTTTTCAATAGTAGATGATGCTTATGTATTCTTGCAAAACAAAACAATTTATATTTGATTCACAACTTGCACCAACATATATTAAACCTAAGTGTAATTAAAAAAAAGCATTCACATGCTTTTTAGGTTCTGCCAGTTGGCGTCTTGTGCTTTTACGTGTTCCTAAAGAAAGAGGCCATGTATACATTTAGTAAGCATAAAGGGTAAAAGAATTATGACCTTTATTTCAAGCAAGGAAATGTATGCATGTATGCATGTATGTACGTAAAATGCAGAAGAGATGATCTCATGGAAAGCAGCCCTAGTTCTATTAACGCCTTGTCACAGTTTTTTACTTTGTTTGCTGAATCTGGCCAGTTTTATTGTTCCCTCTAAAAATGACAGAAAATAGAATGTACCGTGAGTGAACTGCGTGTTGCTCGCTGCATTGCCATATACCATGGTTTGCTTCTGAGCTCTGCAACATCGACTTTTTGAGCTGGATCCCAAATTTGTCAGCGGATTTAAACACCTATTACAGGCTGTAGGCACTTTCTCCCTTCCCCTCCTTCAGTGCACAGTATGTATAGGCATAAATGTACATAAAGTGCTCCCTGTGTAGAAAATTGTTGCAATTTTTGATTATTTTTTTTTAAATTGAGCTGGTGCGTAGAACTGCTGTGCCAAAGTATCCGTGCCCTTTTACAGGGCTTCCCAGGAGCACAGTCAATAGCTCACAGTTCCATGCCATATGCTCTCCTCATTTGCCCATAGAAAGAGAGACCCTACAGTGGTCAATGCACTACAAATGCCTAAATAAATTAGGCAAAAATAGAATAGAGCATACATTAAAGCAGCCTCGGGCAGCACTACAATATGTTAATGGAATAACTGCACAGTACAGTGACCATGAAAAACAAGATTAATGAGGTCAGGCAGCGTGGACATCCTAAGGAGGAGCGATGAAGTCCAAGAGCCAGCTTTTTCACTAGAGGTGAATTATTTCTCATACAACGCTCCTGCGGGAGAAACTCATATAAGCCATAGGACCCACACGGGTTTCCTAGGAAGAACATACCAAAACTGGATGTTGGGCATTTGCATGTATTACATCGGGAGGAGGTTCCTCCCTCCCACCTCACCCTTATTTTGAGATACTCTGTGACTCAAGAGTTTCTGGGAGAAGATGACAAGCAAAGCAGCTTGCCAACGTCTCATTGCCTTCAAGTCCATTCAGAGCTCCCCACTGTGAACTTTCTGAGCCAATGCAGTGCTTGAGAGCTGCATGTGAGAGAAGATAAACCTATCTCTTTTTAAAATCCCTGTTCTGTGAGAGGATCTGTATGTACGTACTTGAGCGGCAGCTGCTACCTCACCTCTCCTGTTAGGAGGTGAGAATTAGATGCCTTTTAAAATCCAGTCATCCCAAATGTGTACACCTAACATTGTCCATGCTTCTCTTTTTTTGTCATTATTTAATTAACCAATACGGCTGAGAAAAATGCAGCTCTTCAAATATACACTGTCAATTATTTCAGTACCTTCGCTTGATCATGAAATCCACTTCTTCGTGTATTTTCAGCAGATTTAGGTATTTTCATAGGTTTCAGGGGATAGGATTTTTTAGATGTTTTTCTGAGCTTTGTTTCATTTTGTGTATTTTCTTTTTTTTTTCTTTTCTGCATCAGAATATGTATTTCTGAGTTCTTTAGTTGGTACTGCATGAAAATGTGTCAGTATAGACGTATTCATCATGACTGAACATTTATTTTTTAATTCAGTAAAATATTTTCTGCTTTCCTATTGCCCATTTTTTGTTATTAGCTCTTTAGGGCTCAGGATCAGGCTGCTATCCTTCCCTTTGACTACATTAACGATTTTAAGTGTAAATTCAATTTTCTTTAAAGTCACACATTTGGCAGCCAATACCTTTACCATACAAAACCCCCACATATGGTTGGGTCTTTACGTGACCTCTCACACATCCTTAAAACGTGTCTGAAATCTTTAGACTATAATCTCAAATTCTATCTAAATCAATCTATTATTTGTGCTTTTGTTTTCCCCCTAGGCTCCAAATGCAGGCAATGCAAGTAAAATGTATGCCATTGATCTCTTCAGATCACAGAAGGCCATTTAGAAAATATAAATACTTCTTTGCACCTCGAGTGTCTAAATCGAGTGGCCTATTTTAAATCAAAGACTGAAGAAAGTGAGTCAGAAATTCATCCATAATTTTGTTATCTACTAGGCAAACTAACCAGCTTCAGAAGGAGAAACTCATAACAAAACAGCTACTTGAATTGTTTATATGCCATTAATTTTTTTGGCAGTTACATTATCAGTAGCAATAGTATCTGACTCTTGCTAGCTCTTTGCTTTAGCTTAGGGCCTTAATTGAATTAAAGGGTATGAACATGAAAGAAGTTTCAAGGCTCCCCTGTGTGTAACTTCTTCATGCTAAAATGGTGAACAATTAAAGGAATAAGGTCTTTTTTTTTTTCCTTTTTGCAATCCCCAGTTGCATTTATTTGAAAAAGATAAGGCAACTTTGTTATCCTCTGGATGATAAAATCAGGGTTGATTTTGCCATACAAGCAAAGCAGGTCATTGCCTAGGGAAAAATACAGGAAAAATTGAATCTTCTATAATTATATTGGGGATTTCTGAGGGAGAGCAAAGGGACTCCTGTTTGTTGAGGCAGCAATGCCTTAAATTCAGCTCTGGGTAGACAAGCAATTAGAACAGCTTGTTAAGGATCACAGGATCAGTTTCTTTCCCCTGAAATGTCTAAGGCAGATAACAGAGGTCCCTTTACAAGAAGAGCTGGCATTATAACAAAACAGGGTATCTTATGTATTATTGCTGTAGTGGCAATAAAATGAAATGCTTGAATTTGAGCTTTTGCTTTTTTAAATACAAGGTGGCACATTTAGAGGCATCTGAAACATTAAAGAGATGACCTCCTAATCATGTAGCCTGCTCCACCCTAGTGCAATTTTTGGAGTTTAAGGAAGCTGTCCTTGGAGAAGGGATTGCATTTGTTGCGATACGCTATTACAGTCAGTGACCCAGAATATTTAAAGCATGCTCTAAAAAACAGTTTGGAAAAACAGGTCACAGAGTTCATGTTTGTGCTGTCATCAGGCCAACTGTTGTGCCTCAGATGGGAGATACAGAGCTGTGACTTTAATCTATGCAGGGTGGCCCTAATCACTGATATATTTAGACAGTCACATTATCAGCTGCAAGGTGGACCTGACTGCTGCTAAGAGCCCAGACCCTCCATCGCACCAGCGCTCTGCCTGGTGTAACTGTCACAAGCAGGCAGCGAAAATATTCTGAGATGACTGATGTCCATCTGTCCCGTCAGTCCTGGGGCTCTCCATGGTGGGCCCCACACTTGGAGCCCACTCCTACCACTGCAGCAACAGGCTCACAACACATAAACAGCCTGATGTACACCGTCCTCGTGAAGGACCACACAACTAATGTGCTCCATCCACTAATGCACATACAGCCCATGGGACCAGACTGGAGGTGAGTGGTCTGAAGTAGACCCCTAGAAGATGTCTATTGCGGTTTTCAACACCAAAAGTTTCACTCTGTAAATTTGCTTCTCTTGGGCCACACGGGCACGGCGACTTTGTGGCCTCGAGGACAGGGCCATGTGCTATAATTCAGGGTGAGGAAACACGTAACAGGCTAAAGGGGTGTTAATCGGGGGTTAAATGGGAATCATACAGGAACAAAAAGACTCTCCTGTCCTGCCTGTTCCTTCTGTGCATGCCTGTGGATGCAGCCTTTGTTATCCAAGCCCACTGCAGCTACCCCAGAGGCAGAGAGATGGGGGGAACTGGTCATTAGCCCAATGTCCCCTCATCTCTGGGGGGAGCCAGTTAGAGCCAGGGGTATGGGAGAATCTGCACAGATTTGAGAGGAAGAAAGTGCTGACCTCTCCTCCCTCCCCTCTCCTCTTCTCATAAAAGGCTTTCCTAAGCGGAGGTAAAAACAATTACCCATTTTCTATGAGCTCTGTGATGTACAAATGATATACCTAAATACATTTGAAATGCTGCACTACTTCCAGTTATACATTGTCTTTGCTTCCTGTCCTGGCAAGTTGAAGAGTGTTTACATTTTAGGTTTTTTTCAGGGGACATCCTTGATTCTCTTCAAAGTATGACCTGTGCATATGAAACTGAAAGTAGAAATGGATTTATTTCTCTTATGGAGTAGGGCTTTATTTGTGTCAATACAATGGCTCCAATTTAATAGTAAAACTTTAAAGTCTGTTAACTGAAAACATCTTCAAACTTCTTTAGAATTTAATTTTCTCTTTGCATCTAAATCACAAATGACTTATGGAGGAAAGTGTCCATCAAACTGCGTTTTATCAGTGCTGTAATCCGTGTGGTAATCTACTGTTTTTTAAAGTCTAACATTTCTTGTTTTTTATAACAAAATATGTCATTCAAAACTTTATTCTGTCATCAAGTTAAAAAAAAAAAGGGGGGTTAGGTCTTTTTGTATTGGTAGAGGGATTCAAATAATTCAATTTAGGAAAAGGATGACATCCGTTGTTGTTTGTGTTGCCTGATCTGCAAGGGAGAAACAGTTCTTTCAACCACCCTAGAAATAAAAATAACTGCTCTTACAGTAATGTATATGCCTAACTCCCTTTGAAGTGACCCTTCAGAATTTCAATAATTTTGGCAGCTTTTAAACTCAATTGTCGCGTGCATGAGGTAACCAAAGTTCTCCAGTCCTAGGACTTCTTAGAGCTACATGCTCTAAGCTACAGAGAAGATACTGTTCCTAACAAGCATCCTCTGGACTTTGCCTCTCCACAACACCCGATCTCATACTCTGCTATTGGCAAGAAAGAACTAATTTATTTCCCGATATTTTAATGCCTTGTCAGTGTCATGATTTAACCTCAGCCAGCAACTAGGACCACACAGCTGTTCACTCACTGCCTCCACTCCCTCAAGTAGGATAGGGAGAAGAGGGAGAAAAAGGAGGGAAAAAAATCTCGTGGGTTGAGACAAAGACCGTTTAATAGAACGGTAATGGAAGAGAAAATAATAATAATAATAATAATAATAATAATAATAATAATAATGGTAAAAGAATATACAAAATTGTGACGCAATACAATTGCCCAGCACCTGATGATCGATTGTCCAGCCCGTCCTGAGCAGCGATCGCAGATTCCTGCCTCCCAGCCAACCCCCATTTATATACTGGGCATGATGCCTATGGTATGGAATATTCCTTTGGCCAGTTTGTCCCATCTATGTTCCCTCTCAGCTTCTATGGGAACCTGAAAAAGTCATTAATATAAGCATTATATTAAGCCATCCCTGGAGGTATTTAAAAGATGGGTAGACGTGGTGTTTAGGGACATGGCTTAGCGGTGGTTTTATCAGTGTTAGGTTGATAGTTGGACTCAATGATCTCAAAGATTCCTACTAACCTGGATGATTCTATGATTCTCTTCTACGATTCTACTTAGCAACAACTAAAACAATATGTGTTCTCAGCATTATTCTCACACTAATTCCAAAACACAGCAGTTACTGGGAAGAAAATTAACTCTATCCCGGCTGAAACCAGGACAGTCAGTTAAAACTGAGAAAGGCAGCAAGCATGAATGTCAGGCAATAGGTCAAAAGCCAGGTGAAGGAAAACAAAATTGGCTTGGTAAATTTTAAATAAAAGGTTTCTAAATCATTCAGCACAGTGAAAAATGTTGTAAAGTCTTACCCTCTTTCTACAGAAGTCCACAGAAAAACTCTTCTGACATCAGAAGAAAGCCTGTTGATTTTGGGAAGTGTACGTACCAGCAAAGAGCTGACATTAGTGCATAATAATGTGTTGACCTTATGCTTCCAGAACAGGAAGGTATGGATAAACAGGCTGGTCACCTTCTTTCCAAGGAGTTTGTGCAATTGATATAAAATCAATGAAGAAGTTAGCAATGATAACTGTAAAAATACTTGGAGACGACTCACAGCAGTTATAAAACAAAAATATTCCCCTGCCTTTGTTTCATTTGCTTCAGAAATGAGTACATGTAAAATTCTCCTCTACCCTCCATTAAACATCTGGTTAGTCTCCAATGTTTGTAGTTAATGAGCAACACTACTGCATTTTTATGTGACCATCCATACCTTCATTTACTCCAGGTATTATTTATGTCTCTGTCTTCACAGAGGAGGGTGTTTACCTTTATCAGTAATAGTAAAACTGCTATTGCCTTTGTTCTAAAAACTGCACTGAGGACATAAGCACTCCTGTGGTCAATGTAACTACCTTATAGCTGGAGTGGGGAAGGTACGGTAAGTTTCTGGCATTTACAAATGCAGGGTCAAAGTGATTTGAGACGATTAGATTAAAAATGAAATGAGATCCACGGTTATCAAACGCACTGTGAAGTGGCAAAAGGCGAAATTTCCATTTGCACCCCAAGAAAGCGGGATTCTTCACATCATCAAAGCTCTTTGAGGTACTGAGCTCTCATCACTGTTGTGTTAGTCTGAGGGTTGTAACTACTCTTCCTCTTCAAATCTCGAGCAACTGAAGTTCATCCTTGTTATACTTTTGGCCATTAGCTAAAATGTTGAGGTTAAATCAACAAAGCAGAAAAGAAAGATTTGGTTCATCATTCCGAGACTCTCTGTTTTGTGTTGAAATCACTGCAGTAATCTAGCAACTTAAAACATGTACAAGAAAAATCCTGGTTTCAATCACTATTTCTCACTGTAGATTCCACTACTTTAAGAAAGAAAAAGATGACCAGCCTTCAGGAAATATCAGCTATTACTACGCCATCTTTATATAAATGAGTGATTTTGCCTCTGATACTAAGTACGAAATTGCATAACAGACATCCAGATCATTTCCTCTGTAGGAACTGAAGAAACTCTTATGATCACTCCTGGACATCCCTAGTAATTTTTTTATACTATGATATCAATATAGAAAATCCAGGGGGTATGCACCCAAACTTGGATGTAGCTGTGAACAGATTTGGAATATCCTTGGGGAGGAAAAAATTGGCTATTTTTGTTGTTCTTAGTTTTGCTTTTTCTTTCAATGTGAAACAGAAATGTTTGGGTGCTGCCAGCACCAACTCTGGCATGGCCCTACTGAAACCATGCTGCCTGGTAGATGAGACTGAAGCTCTGAGCTGGTGGGAGGAGATGACTCTGCAGGAAATAGCCTACAGCTCCAGGGTAACAAAACTGAGTGGAAACAATGAAGGCATGTCTACGCGGAGGAAAGGAATGCGCTGCAGACATTCCCCGCCTTGGCCTTGCACATGTTGGTTTCTTGGTATGAAGTAGCGCAGTTTTGGGGCCTGAGCCGGCTGCAATGACGTTGCACCAGAATAGGGCTAAGACAGCTGGCGGGGCTCCACCTGCTTATGGCGGAGCACAGCACCATGTTCTCGTTCCATTGTGTAGATGTACATGGCTTTAGCTCTCCCTTCTCCCCTGTTATCTCATACGAATTTCCATTTGCCCCCTCTCCACTGACTGCTAGTTGAGTTGTGGGGCACAAAAACCCAAGGTGAAGAAAATGTTGCTGCAAAGACATTTTATGCAGATCTTTAAGGGATGCTTTATGCGACTGCTATATCTCTTATGTAATTCTTTAGAAGCAGACTTTCATGAAGCAGTGAATTTTAAAAAAAAAATCATGTTTGAAAAAAATCAGAGCCTTCTTAAATAATTTAAAAGTGAATTAAGATGCAAAAAAGAAAAGGAAAGAAAAAGTTCTGAAACAGTAGGTTCATCCTCTGCAAGCTTGGGATCTTGTATTAATGCATTGCATTGCTGTGAAGAAAATGGCTTTCTATCTTTGCCTGTATGTTAGATCCTGCTGGAACACTCTGTTCCGTGCTCCCAGGAACACTTAATGCTGCTCGAAGCATGTGTACCCAGCGCTACATGGAAGAATCGAGCGGCTCCTCCCACACAGCCAGGCACATCTCCTTTCTATTGTAACAGGGGTATCAAGCAGCTTTTTGTTCCTCTGTCTCTGGAAATGCATCAGAGACAAACACGAGGGGGGAAAATGGTCACTGTTTGAAGGTGGTGTTGGAGGCAGAAGACAAAAAGACTTAGATCACAAGGCTGTGCTTTTTTAGATTCATAAATGCTACGCATCTCTTTTTTTTTTTTAAATTAAAAAGCTGTGCTTTTCTTGTTTATCATTGCAGGCCTGTTTGAGACATCTGGTTAATCTAAATCAGAACTAATGGCCTAATTTTATAGAGGTGCATGTTTCTGCTGTCAAGATTTTTGTTTCTGTTTTAGTTAGTCTTTTCTGATGTTCTTTAAAAACAATGGAGGAAAAAAAATAATTCTTTTTTGGTGAGATAAAAGTAGAATACTACCTCTGCTTCTATTTAAGCACCTCTCCCCCCTTTTCCAGTGTTATCAAGCATGTTCATATAAGATACTTCTATTAACAGTCAGATAGCTCTTGTGTTCTGTAAAAACAGTACTATTAAAAAACAGGAACTTTTTTTCCTTTTTTTTTTTTTTGGTAGGAATTGGCAATTTATAGGCAATATAGGACAAAGCAGGTTCCTCAGTTTATGGCACATCTCTCAGAAAGGAGAAATAGCATGTGGTGGGAGCTCTGAGATGCAAAGTCTTCGGTTATGTGCCCTAAAAACATGACCCTGTTCATTTGCAACTATATAGATAATCTCATCAAAGCCAGGGAGATTACTCACATGAGTGAATTTAGGAAAGTAAGTTATGGAGTGTTCAGGTTTGTTCATTGCTTCTGGGGAAAGAGTTCGAGTTGCATGGGGACCGGCCAAACAGATTAATTTTAGGCATGCAAAATGCAATGCAATCCTGTTAGAGGGATGAATGACTACATTTTCACACAAGCAAGCCTGTAGTGTTCCCACATAAATGTAGTTGAAGAGAAATATATATACAGCTACACAACCAATAAGAACTGTGTATCTGTGACTTTTAAATTTTTTTTCCGCCTGATTATATCCAGAAAATCTATCAGTACTCAAAGGAAGGTGATCTACAGACTCTCAATGTGATGTACCCTCAGCCTGCCAAATCTGTCCTACAGAACTAATTATATTAATTTTGTCCTGAGAATTCACAGGCTAAATTTCTGTCTGAGACTGATTAAAATGCCTGAGTTAATACCACTGCAAGGAGGAGAAAAAGCTGTAACAGAAGCAGTGCCATGACTACAAATGACAATGGGAGCGAGAATAAGTTGTGGTAAGTGTTGGCTAGGAAAAATGGGAAAAAAATGATAAGTGCCTGTTTTTACAGCAGTGTATTCACTGCATTGATATGCAGGATTTAGATATGACAGACCACAATGAAAGAATAAAAAAAGCAGCTAATCCGAAATCATTTGTTCCCCAAAGCCAGACCCTGAATTGAATGAAACACGTGCAGGAGGACCTGATTTACAGACAAAAAAAATAATGTCTGGCCTTGGCAGAGGGATGTTATGAGTTTGTGAGGCAGGTGTGTATATCTATCTACATACTGAAGTCACTGTTTTACTGTTTCTTCGGTCTTAATAAGTGAATAGTGGGCAATTTCCCTTGCAGTCTGTGGAGGCCTAGCCTGAAATCTCTGGTGTCATGGAGACATTACAATGTCTCCATGTTCTGCTACTTTGAGGTATTATTGAGACAGGCAGATTTGCTGAAGGTTTGTAACTGGTCCTTAATAACTGGTCGAAAGGAGCCATCCATTTCAAAGTCTATCTAGTTTCCAAATCACAAACCTAAATAAAGCTTCTTAAGAAATTTTTTATGACATAACTGGAAAGTAAATGAAAGGGGGTTATATCAGATATTTTAAAGGTTTTTTAAAAAATCTGTCTAGATTTTTTTAACTACATCATAAATCAAAGTACCTAAGGTGCAAATACTCAGGAAAAATGAATACTTGCGGGACCATCATATTGGTTTCTTAAAATCTTTAATTATTTTAATGAAATTTGCACCTAAAATCTGCAGACGGTCACAGTTTTCATTCCAGCAGACAGGAAATACTGTTATAAAAGTATCGTTAAAATTCCTGGGTTTTGGCTAGCAGAGTTAGGCTGGTGGACTCTCCACTGCATGCAGCTCTACTCTGGAAATATCTTTGTAAAAGAATGTACTCACATATGTGTAGATGGATTGGATGTTTAGATGCCTATTCTGTGGACAAATATTATGCAGGTGGCCACATTATAATCCATAATTATTCTTGCTGTCCTTAACACAGTAGTTGATAAGCTTGTTCTAGCTGTAATCTTTTCCCTGCTGCTGATTTCATGCCTCCTTAACTACTAGGATAAACACCAGGAGAAACCAACTCTTGGTTGAGCTGAAGACACTACCTGTCATTGCTGAGGGTGATGACCCTGCTTTGGGAACCATTGGTTTGGGAACCAGCAAGGCCAGGCTGGATGGCACTTTGAGCAGCCTGGTCTAGTGGGAGGTGTCCCTGCCCATGGCAGGGGGGTTGGAACTAGATGATCTTTAAGGTCCCTTCCAACCCAAACCATTCTATGATTCTATGAACCATTGCCTTCAAACCTAGAAATCAGCCCTTCAAGAACACCACTTAATGTGGGACTAAACATGGGACTACATGTTAGGCCTCTCCCTGCTTCTTTAAGCTGCTCCAGCAACATGTAGGATCCCTGAAATGCCTAAGTGGGTGTCGGAATATTCTTCTTCCAGCAGGTTACCTCTCTAGGTTTTCCCTCTGCCTGACCGCGGGGGAACCAACAGCCCCGTGCTGACCGACACAGGCTGTTCTGGCAGTCACCAGTCAGTGCAAGAGCCTGTACACAGCCACTATGGAGAGGGGAGTTCTGAAATGATTTCAGGGCTTCCTAAAGCTTTACTGCAGGCCAGAAAAAAAAGCAAAACTCTGGGAACCAGAGAACTATAAACCACTTTATCATCCCTCCCATCCCAGCTGGACTACGAAAAACTACAGGAGCGAGAAAAATTTGGAATTTGAGATGACATCATTTGATTGCAGAGCATGACAACAAATGGTTAAATCATTCTTTTCACTTAAAAGCTCCTTTCCCTTTAATATTATTTTTAATAACTTTCCCATGTAGGATTGCAATGTCTGATTGTTTATCTCATCTATATTACTCTCTCCTGTTTTATTCATAACTGCATACAAATGAAAAAATGGATGTGTAATAATGGTTATGTATAATGCTGTGTTGTGAGCAGGTCTCTATTGACAAGCTTGCAAATAATCTGCTTCTATTGTCTTCTTAAATTTTTCTTGTTGCTGGATCCAAACTATGGTTGCACACCTGCTACTATCCCACTTGAAAAAAAAAAAATTCATCTTTACAACAAAACCAGAATGCTATTTTCTGAATTCACTTTTTATCTGCTACGTGTGCATGCTGTCACATGTTGTTTGCTGAAATCAAAGCAATAGCATAGGAAAAGCCTTCTGTTGAAACTGTCCTGGCCAGATTCTTGTTTCTGCCACCTGAGGCTCATGCCACAAGGAATCTCTTCTCTGTGAGCGGTCCCTTGAAATCCAACTTATCTCCCACAGAGCAAGCCTTTTTCTGTATGGAATAAGGGCAGCAGAGGTTGTCGTTTTAGGATGTCATGAGCTGGTTTTCCTGAAACTCCTTTTGCAGACCGTGCCGTAGTTATCACCAACGCTGACAGCTTCCCCTTGCCCCTCCGAGTCTTTCCATCCCCTCTCAAGCTTCCTGCAGCGGCAGAGATGCTTGTTCGACTGTCACTGGTCTGCAGCATGGGGCTCTGGCTTACGGGACTTGTCACACTTGCTTAAACGGGACTCTACATCTGTGAGAAGTGGTTTGAGGAATTCATTGCCTGACAGGCCAGTCCCCAAATGCAGAGTTTGTGTGTGTGTGCGTACGCATGTGTGTGTGCATGCATGAGCATGTTGAAGGGGGGGGGGGGGGGTTCCCAATGTGGTCACAAACCAGACTTTTGCCCTTTCTGTGACTCATACCAGTCTGTCTTATGCTTTCAAAAGTAAGACTTCTCCATTTTGGAAGAATGTGCCACTGACGTTTTCACCCCCACGCTTTTTCAGGACAAAACACTCGTTGCTACAACACTGCGGTTACTTTCCATGTCGTAATGCTGGGTTGAGAGAAAGGCTGCAGAGCCCTCACCCCCGCCTCACTGCAGGGTGACGCTTTACCGGTGGGCTGGATCCCTCAGACATGTCTGAGCCCAGGTCTGAGCCCCAGCTCGAGTCCAAACATGTCTTGTGGCGGCACAACATGAATGACAGCGTGTTCTCAAGGCTTCAGGGAAAAAAAACCACGGAGGCCCAAGATAGGCTTTGACAGGCACTGAAGGGCACTCACCCACCCTGCAGCCAGGGGGGCGAAACGCTTCTCTCTCCATCTTAACGCAAGTTGTGCAGCCAAAGTCTTTCTGAGAAGGACACCAGTATCGCCGCCATAGTTTGAGGGGTGCCTCTTTGAAAACTTTACAGAAGAAGGTGGGAACCCATCACCAGGCCATGGGGTCAATGTGGGGAGCAGCGTGGACACGCAGGGCCGGCTACCAACTCTCTGGGTTAGATCTGCCTCCTGGAATAGCAACTTAATGTCGCTACAGCTGTGACTACATATTCAGAGCAAAGACTAAAGCGGCTAAAACATTAATACATGCATCCCATGGTAAGCTTTCCTCTGCAGAAACAAAAAATAAAGAAAAGAAGCAACTCCTTGCCTTGCTATACGCTTTCAAATGATTGCTAAATGATAAAAACAATGTGGCATTTTAATAACATCAACCTACAGTAAAAATAAACTCTATACATAGAATGGATTATTGTTTTATTTTATGCATTGCAAACAGTACTCTTCAGCCAACAGGTAAGTGAAAGCTTATGTCCATCTAAGGCACATATACAGCTTTTTTGGAACAAATACCAATTATTTCTCAACTGTTACTTCTTTATTAGGTCAATGCCAAGCCGTGCAAAACCATAGCTAGAACTGACAGTGAAATAGGAAGAGAACAGACCTAACACCTTTTTACACTGAAAGGCTTTAACAAGATACCGCACAAAAAGCCTATAACACTTTCACACTTTCTTGCATTTGCTTATTCTGTCAGGAATAATTTCCCAAACAGGAAAAAAAAAATCCATGCTGTACATGTAGTATATTTATTTTCATAAACAAATGTATACTAATTCAGACTCTAAGACCAGAACCAATTTTTAAAAAATCACATAATTCTAATTCTTCTCCTTTGAACTCTTGAATCTTCCCACTTACCATAAAGAACACTCGGCAGCTTCCTTCAGAAAAAGCTGGGAAAAAGAGCATGTTGCAATAGTCGCAGGGTGTGTATGTGTGTGTGTGGCACAGATAAAAGTTGTTGTATTTCTATTACTTATTTCCATTATGACAGAACTCACAAAGTGCTAGGCTCTCTCCAAACCAACGGCGAGAAACAGTTCCTGCCAAAACAACATGAAAGAAATGTTGTAAAGGTTGCATTGTATTGCTTAAAAGTTAGGAAATATCAGAAGCCGGGTTGCCAGTACAACCTTAATTCAACTCTTCTGTGCACATTCATTATGATCCAGTCTTTAATTACATGATCACATACTCTTTTTCTTTATTTTCTCTCCCTAGGGCCTCTGCTTCATTTTAAGTATCAGATGGGATGAATAAGGCAGTTGTTAAATGTTTACATTTATCTTCTTCAGCACCCTGCCATTAAGGTATCGGTGAGTATCTCGCACTCTTGACCAGGCAAACTGCCTCCTCTGTGTCTGGAGCTGCAGAGGCAGGAGAAGACAGCTGGGACCTGGCCAGAGACAGTAAGAACAACTTCATACATCCCAAAATGTACAGGTGCCAAAGAAGTTCAGAGCAAAACAGTGGATCAGTGAAACACGCTGGCATACTGGCAGGAAGCTACGGCACAAACCAGCAACAGGCTGACGTATGGCCAATTTCTCTGATGTTCTTCACTGAAGTCCTATCGAGCAAAGTTGACTTTGATCCCGTGAGCTGTATGCCAAAGTCTTCATCACTGCTAAGAGCCTGCATACTTTAAAGATGAGGATCTGCGGGAGCATTTCACAAGCAGAAAGTGGCCCCAGCTCCTTTACTATCCCACCATAGCACTGGGCTGGAGGCGGAGTTGCCTAGACTGAGAAAACAAGACGGTTCTCTGCATTAGCAGCTCCTGTTACGTTGTCCCTTCCCACAGGTAGGGATGAAGTCTTGCTGGCAGGCATCTTGCTGAGCCTCGAAGTTACCCATGAACTGCTTGCTGGCTGCACAGTAAGAACACCAAGGCAGTTCATTCGTCACTAGTAGACTGAATCTTTATGCGCAGACATTTACCTTGCCCATAAACAAGACCCTCTTTATATGTGCTGTAACTGTTTGGAAGCAATAGGGACTATCAAAACTTCTTGACTGCTAAAGCTCTCTGAATTTATTGACTCTGCAGGAGATTTGAGGGAAACCCCTTGATGGTCTAGCAAGCTTTAAATAAAATAAAAAATAAAAATCTTCAGGAAGTGCATGCTGGCACATTATGTTCTTAAAAGTACAATTCAAGGGGGGGTGATTCAAACCTGAATCACCTTGCTGTCCACAACAGTTGTTGTAGCAAGCTCAGGAGAGCCTTTTTAAACTTCACACTTTGGGGTGCTACTACATAAGACCACTTATCTACTGGGGAGTTCCTATAACTCCTGCCGAGCATTTGATTCTGGCTGGAACAAAGTAGGAGAGATGAGAAACTGGCCCAGATAAAGCTCAGGCCCAAGCAAAGGTGGTAAACATTATACTCTTTTTTGTTGAAGTATTTACAGTAGTTATTTTGGTGTAATTGCGATGCTCTGAGAATAATGTTGATTTTGCACAAGTGACATTCTCCAGTAGGATGATGGACCTTGTCGTGAAGGGGTGACAGAAGCATCTGCTGCTTTGAGGTTTGAAAGAGAAGAGCAAATTCCAACCTATGAACAGAGCAGAAATGGCAGCTCTGGATACACCTCACGTAGGCTGTGGAAGCACTGAGAAGAAAGGATGGCGGGCACCTATGGAGCAGCGAGAGGAGGGGCCAGGTTGGCAGCTCCTCCCTTCTGACAGGACAGAGGGACAGCTCATGATCACTAATGGAAAAGTCAGAGGTTAGTGGGGGGAAAATAGATGAGACTGTGCTCTAAAACCACCACCAACATTTTTAGTGTGCAGTGAAGCTGTGAGTTTAAGCTCTCAGGATTATCTTTTGAAGGTGTTTTGCAGATCTCCCTTGCGTATAGAGTCAGAGTCCCTTGAGGCTGAGAGTCTAAGATAGAAAAGATCCTGAGAGCAAAGACCAAAAGCACTATTCAGGTGCAACTCTAACATCAGACAAGCAAAAATGGTGTACTTTCATCTTTTATTCAAATTATTTCACACGTGTATTTTTATAGATTTCACCACTGAATTATTTTTACTGAAAAAGAAATCTTAGGATTTAATTGTGCGGTCTTATTGTGCCTTTAATGGCCTGATTTCTGATCTTTGACTGGAAGAAGTGTACATGTAAATATCAGGCTGCATTTCCTTTGCAGCTTTGCATAGGGGCAGGGCATATACCCTAGGGGAAGAATGAGTTTTCTATCACAGAAGCTACACACTATGTTTCTAACAAAAAAAAGGGGAAAAAAGAAGAAAAAAAAGGACTTCGCTGCTTCTTTCATCTCCCCTTTGGTTTTGCAGAAAGGGAGACAGAGACATTGAGAGGCTTGTGGCTTTACCCTCTCCTTGGCCATCAGTCCTCCTGTCCACCCAGGGTTTTTGCCCTGGGGTAATTGCACAGTCCAAAGAAAGATCGTGCCATTGAGTAGTGTGCATGAGGTGTACGGAGGTCCAAGAAGGGTATTTCTGAGGTGTTATAAGGCACTGCAACAGGGTTCCCAGAGAAGTTGTGGATGCCCCACCCCTGGAAGCGGTCAAGGCCAGGCTGGATGGGGCTTTGAGCAGCCTGGCCTAGTGGGAGGTATCCCTGCCCATGGCAGGGGGGTTGGAACATGATGATCTTTCCAACGCAACCCATTCCATGATACTACGAACGAGGGCTGAGGTTTGGCCAGTGGCCTGCGAGAAGACACCTCCCCTGCCGACCAGCAAGCCCTTCCCTTGGCTTGCACCCACGGGAGGACCCTGCGTGGAGACCCCGCTGTGAACGTGGCCTTCGGGCCAAGGGACACAAACGTGAGGACAAAGCCACGCTGGGGACCCGCGGAGCGCTGGCCACAGGGGTGGGCCCAGCGGGGCTCCCACAGAAGGCAGGAGGGGGAAAGCCACGTCACCTCCGGCGGCTACGGGCATAAACAAACGCTGCTCCCCGAGCACCCCTGCGGCGGCTGGCGCCACCTGGACAGACGCGTTCCAGCGGGCCCCCGCGCACAGACACGCCGGGGGCCGAGCCCACGCGGGGCACGGCGCAACGAAACAACAGGGAGAGAACTCCGGCCGTCAGCGCCATCTCGCTTCCTCCTCCTCCTCTTCCTCCTCCCGGCCCGGGCGGGCGGCCCCCCTTCCTCCGCCCCCGCGCTGACGTGGCCCTACTCTCCCCAGATACAGCGCACGGCCGCCGCTCTGCTCCGCTCCGCTCCCCGACCGCAGCGCGCCGCCGGCGGCCTCCCCCGGTTCCGCACTCCGCGCGGGCAGCCGGGCCTCCGCACCCCCCCCGCAGCCCACGCCGCTGCGCGGAAGGCGAGCGCCCGCTCCCCCTCCAGGCGGGACCTGCGCGGGGACGCGCCACACGGACACGGGCGCGCTCGCGCTCCCGCTCCCCTCCGCGCGCGCAGCCCGCCAGCCCCTTGCACCGAACTCCGCGCGCCTCCGCGCGCCCCGGCTCTATTTGTTTACAGTCGATTACGTCACCCACTCAACCACCACCACCCCCCGCCGCGCGCCGGCCCCACCCCCGCTACTCCCGTCACAATGGTGCGATCGCTCGATTGGCGGCGGCGCGCCCTCCCCCCCCCCCCCGGCGCCCTGACGCCACTTCCTCCCCCGGCGGCTATAAGAGGCAGCGTCCGGCAAGCAGCTCCCTTCGCCCCTCGCAGCAGGAGATGCGGGGTGCGCTGCCGCGGCCGCCGCTGCTGCCGCCGCCCCCACCCTGCCGCAGGAAGAGGAGGCGGAGGCTGCCGCCCCCGGGATGTGAGCTGGGCTCCGCCGCCCGCTCCTCTCCCAGTTAGAGCCGCCCCGTCCCGTCTCCGCTCCGTTCAGCCCCGCCGCCCCGTCCCATCCCGCTCCAGCGCCGGCCGCCCCGGAGAGCTGGCTGCCGCCCGCCGCCGCCTCCATGCATCCCGCCCTGTACACCCGGGCCAGCATGATACGCGAGATCGCCGCGGCCGTGGGCTTCATCTCCAAGTTCCTTCGGACCAAGGGGCTGATGAACGAGCGGCAGCTGCAGACCTTCAGCCAGAGCCTGCAGGAGCTGCTGGCAGGTGAGGGCGGCGCGGGCGCGGCGGGAGCCGCTCTCCCCCCGACCCCCAGCTCCGGGCGCGGAGCTGCGCTGACCCCGCCGCCGCCGTGGGGGCCGCCTGCCCGGGCCCGGCAGGGCCGCCCGACGGCGGCAGCGCCGGAGGCGGGGGGGGGGGAGGGGTGAGGCGGAGAGCAACCCCTCCGAGGGGCTGTAGCCGGTGCGGGGTGGCGAGCGGGGCTGCGCGGCCGCGGGTCGCCCTTTGCGGGGACCCCCCCCGCCCGTGCGGAGCCGGTCCCGGCGGGTGGGGGCGGCAGGAGCGGGCTGTAAACAAAAGGGGCTCGGGTTTCGCGCAGGCAGCTCCCCCCCTCCCACCCTCGGCTCCGCAGACAAAAGCTTTTGGAGCAGCCCGGACTTGGGCTCCGCTCCAAGGGCCCGGTTTCCAGAAGGAAAAACGCTCCGAAGTTGCTTTTTTTTCTTTTTTGTCCGGTAAAATTCAGCGGTAGACGATGTGTGTCTCTTCCCCTTTCTTCTGGAAACGTCTCATAGCCGGCCGGCAGCCCCGGTTAGGGTCAAAATACCGAGGGGTTTCTTCGCTACCCCATGGGTTTTGTAATCCCGAGCCCATGTCCCACCCTGTGTGCTTTGGTGGTGGCCACAAGTAGCCTCAGACCGGTAGGGTTTTGGGTGGGATAAAAACTCCTAAGGTAAGTGAAGTCATTGGTATCTCGCCCTGGAAAACAGGCTGGGAAGCGCAGTGGTGAAATACAGCTTGAGTCAGTCGGTAAATGCTGCCCAGCGCCTTCCCTAGTTATTTTTGGGTGTTCTTAGAATGTGAGGAATCAAGCAATGGGTGTGATCTCAAGAGGATGCTGGGAAGGAGCTTTTTTCCTTCTCGGTTCATGGAATTTTGAAGCCCTTGAGTTTTTCTGCTGTGTATGTAATCACTTCTGTATTTTTATATTTGTTTCTATGAATGCCAGGAAGTTGCATTTCACTCCTTTCAGATGGCAGACATTGTATACGGTAGCACAAAACAGTAACTTTATACATGAGTACTTCCCAAGGGCCGCTGCACTTATGTAAATTATCAGCAAAAATAAAGGCTGTAATGATTTTTCAGGGCACTTGATGCTAAAATAATAAGCTTTTCAACATCTTGAGGTGTGAAATTTGCAAGAGAACAATGATCACTGTTAAATCTTTTTGAATACAGAATTAAGGAGGATAATCTTTTTTTTTTATTTTATAGAACATTATAAACACCACTGGTTCCCAGAAAAGCCATGCAAGGGATCAGGTTACCGATGTATCCGGATCAACCATAAAATGGATCCTCTCATTGGACAGGCAGCACAGCGGATTGGATTGAGCAGTCAGGAACTGTTCCAGCTTCTTCCAAGCGAACTCACTCTATGGGTTGACCCGTATGAAGTGTCCTATCGTATTGGAGAGGATGGCTCAATCTGTGTGCTGTATGAAGCTGCACCAGCAGGAGGTAGCCAAAATAACACCAACATGCAAATGGTAGACAGCAGAATAAGCTGTAAGGAGGAACTTCTCTTGGGCAGAACTAGCCCTTCCAAAAGCTACAATATGATGACTGTATCAGGTTAAGATATAGTCTGTGGATGGATCACCTTAAAAATGGATGGATAAATTTGGTTTTTACTTTGGGTGGGCACCTCTGGGGATGGATTATGGAATTTAAACCATGTCACAGCTGTGAAGATCTGGCACACGTTAGAGTGGTATACTTTAAAGTGACAGTGCCATAGTTTGGACAGTACCTTTCAGTGATTTAATAGCCTGTGAGTCAAAACGATTGCAACTTGCTAGGGAGTGAAGAAGATCTAGGAAGGCTCAGTTTCTCCAAGACATCTTACTTAATTTCTACACCAATTTTCAACCCCAATCTGTATTTATAAAGTGATTCTCTGCAGTAGGTCTTGCAGAGTAAATTTGCACTATTACATTTATTAATTGTTAGCATTTTTGGCAGCTCAGTAACAAGACTTATTGTTATGAACACCATAGTACTGGAAATTTTATTTTTCCGACTTTTACCTAGCACTTACAAATATGTATAAATGTACATAAGATAAACTAGTAAGTATGACCTGGGGAAATGGTCAGATCTTTTACATTGGCCTCAAAAGTAGCAAGTGATCAGAACCTGCCATGGCAACAGGCTTTAAAAAGACCATATAAAGACACTGTCTGAACTGTGGTGTTAGCACCAGCCAGCTATCTGTACATTTGCTAGCTTGTAGTTTTCTAAGACTGAGTAAACTTCTTATTTTTAGAAAGTGGAGGTCTGGTTTGTAATTTCCTTGTTCTTAATTGGGTAAAAGTCTTTTCCACAAACCACCATCTATTTTGTGAACTTTGTTAGTCATCTTTTATTTGGTAAATTATGAACTGGTGTAAATTTGTACAGTTCATGTATATTGATTGTGGCAAAGTTGTACAGATTTCTATATTTTGGATGAGAAATTTTTCTTCTCTCTATAATAAATTGTTTCCTATCTTGGCATTTTAATTAATCTCTTGTCGTGATTACATAGGACCAGTTAAACTATTTTTGTCTCACAGTAGAAGTGAAATAGGTACTATAAAAGCTTGAGAACATCAATGGCACCCTGATGCTAGGGAACATTTGGTGCAGATATGGATTAATGAAGACCTCGTATATAAATGCTTGGGAAGTTTAGGGAAACACAATGATGTACATGTCACTTTAAACGTTTTAAAAATCAGTCAATGTGGAAATAACTCCAGGGCCAATAATTCCAGGATATGAGGAAAAGGTACAGAAATAACATCACCAAAGATGACTTGAATAAATCCAGAGGATTAAAGTTTACTTGGCTTCCTGATGAAGGACATAGCAAACCTAAATGTCCATTTTGACCTACTTGCTCACAAGTTCTCAGTTCTTCCCTGATGGATTCCCTGCTCAATAAGAGTTTCTGGGACAAGTGTCCCTTAGCCTTAAGAGCAGGTTAACCACTCTACAGAAAGGTTGCTCGCCTTTTGCTTTCTTCAGATGCAAGACTTTCACTTTAGAAATCATTAAGATGGGATTCAACAAAAGGTATGTAGATCTTTTTTCCCAAACTTAAAAGGCTGGTTGAGGCGAAGTGAGAAGCCCATACTTATATGTGTATTCAAAGTTAATGAATGCTGTGGAGATGTGATTCACTTAAGCACCACACTAATGTCATTTGTACACAGCGCAGTGGTTAGTTACACTTGAGAGAAATTCCTTACCACTTTATTTGCACTTGTTAAAGTGCTGGAGTAAAAATCAAGAACTTTCTGTTCCTTATCTCCTGTGTACTTTGTTCTGCGAGTGTTTAATAAAAGGCCTACCCAACTTGGTCACTTTGGTTATGAGAACTGCTGCTGTTACTCTGAAGGAAAAGAAAACAATCATTACTTGCCAACTAAACTTGCTAGCTGTGGATAGAATGGAGCTTCAGATTCGCCATGCGTTGTGGCAGCTCCTGCTTGGCTATGAGCCTTTACCATGTGGCAATAATAACGTTTTATCTCCAGTTTAAATCTTTGTCTTCTGAACTATATTATAACTGATTATATATAAGCAAAACATAAAGACTGACCTGTCTAGCTTTTTTACCACTTTCTTTTCCATTGTTTTTTTTTTTTTTGAAAGTTCAGCTTTACAAATACTATTTTTACCATGATCTGCATACGTATGTCAACATTCAGAACTTTAAAGCATCGCTAGGGCTTCTCCAGTGCTGTGACTTTCTGGCATAGACCGGTGGAAGCATAAGTGCTCCTGAAGCAGTGAACTTTGAAGAGCTCGCTCAGTGTGTCTGGATCTGGCAAGAGTAGATCTATTACCAAAGCTTCAGAATGAGCTTGCTTTAAAGTACAGGCGTTACTCATGTGTAGAGTCAAAGTTCATGTTCACATCTTGGTACCTTAAAAATTCTACTACTTTTAAGATGACGCTTTCCAGTTTGTTAAGTCTGTAAGCAAGAGATTTATGCAGGCAGTAAGGAGTACTCAAAGACATTTCTGTTGCGTTACACGGCCGCAGACAGCATAAATATATCCAAATAGAAAGGAAGAAAAACATTGAGCTTGGCTTCCTGTAAAGCCGTATTAAACTTTCATGAAGCTCGCTGCTGAGTGAGCCGTGCTTGGTGTATCGTGGTGCTGCCTGCGTTCTTTCCTGCCGCACAGTAAGAACAGCAGCAGAAAGGGTAGCTGTGTAGTTGGTCTTTGACATGAGCTGTGCACGTTATGAAAGCATCAGCTGTCGGTACTTTCTTTTTGGTAAGTTAAGCATAGCTTTGGGAGGCAGCAAGTATTCCATCTGCGAGGCTGGCATGTGACACTGAATCAAGAATGAGCCTGCTCCCTTAGATGGTTAACATTTTAGTCCTTTTACGGTAGGGTGCTTTCATTCATGGCATAATTTTTAACTGCAGCTGTAACGAGTAATTGGTACAACCTGTGTCCTCGGAGTTGTTGGGATTTCTTCCAGCTGGAATTTAAACATACCCCAACGTGCACACAATGTGCCCTTGTCTGATTTTGAAAGTACTTAGCACACTGTGGCAGCAGGGCATAGGAAGGACTCCAGAGAGAGATGGAGTATGGCTGTAAGAGGAGGCTGTTGCCAATCCTGTGTTCTGGTGCAGGTAGAACAAACAGTGCGCTAAGCTGAATGCTTGTCGCTTTTGAATTTCATTTAAGGTGCCATTATGAAACCTGCAAGGCTTTTATTTTAACGCAAATAATAAGAGATGAGAGAGCACATTCAAGACCTGCTTGCCCAGTGCACGTTAGTTAAATGAGGTGGACTTCCCTTGTGAAGCACTGAATAATCCTGTTGTTCTGTTGGTGTTCTGAGGGCAGGCTCAGCTGTACGCAGCTTTAATGTTCCACCTCTTCTTAGACTGACGTCTGCTAAGACTTGTTGACCATTCAGTGAATGTCTTTACAAAGTGTACAATTGCCTTCTGATTTATGCCAGGTGAGCAAATGCTTCTTTTTCTCACAGCGTGTTCCTTCACTGTGCTATGTGTGGTATCAGATCCTATGCACTCGAGTTTACTTTTGTATTTCGTGCTCGGTAACAATCCTCCTGTAGAGAGTTGTATTAGGTGTATCCTGTAAGAATCTCTGTTGTTCTGTTCTCTTTGCAGTTGTGTGGTGGGTTTTTTGCCTGCTTATTCTGGAGGTGTACGTCTGGCTTAAGCAGGCATTCAGACCATGATCTTTTTCTTCCTGTACATCTAGGGTCATTCTTAGGTCCGAATAGAGATCTGAGGGCTTTCATTCAGTTACTAATAATGCTGATTTTAATTTTTTTTTAATCTTTATATATATATATATATTTAATTTTCTGCTGACTGCAAAGATTTTCTGGTAGATCTGTATCACAGGCCTCAGGATTTTCTTATTATTGGTTTGTTCTATCAGTCTACGTGAGAATTTGGAAATAACCTATGTAAGGCACTCTTCTGATGTGAAAATACCGTCACCAGCTTCTACTTTTGTTGTCTTTCGTACTGAACCAGTTCATAGGATAAAAAAGTCTCTCCTGTTCATCACTAAAAGGAGTCTCCTTGGATCAGAAGATCAAGTTGTGCTGTCTTGTGTCATACATAGCTAGTGATGACGATTCTGAAGGATAAATATTGTTAAGCCTGTATGCTCTCGACTGCCTTCCATTTAAATGACTAAAAGAGTAGCTTGAGAGATGATTTAGAAGCAGGGGGAACTGTACTGCAGCAGTTGGACCTTACAAAACAGTTTACTGATGTGCAAACCATAAAGAATCCAGTTAATATTCCTGGAGTGGTTGGTTCATGCTGATGCTTGTAAACATTTCTGTCACCAAATTAAGCAGATGTCACTGAACATGAACACTAAATCTGCATAAGGTGTCCTTCTAATTAACCTTGCTTACTTATGCTGGGAGAATATGATCTCTTGTTATTGTGCAGGTTAGTAATGAATAAAATGAAGAACATTGCTGCTTTTCTTTTTTTTTTGTGTATCTATGTAAAGCTTATTTCTGAATTTCCATAAATCAAGTAGCGCTCTACGTTTTCCAAAGTTTCCTCTACTTGATGCCATAATTTTTAGGGAAAATAGTTTATATTGGCAAAAGCTGCCACTTGACTGAAGAACGTTAAAGATGTTTTTAGTTTGGAGTGAAACATGTATAGACTGGAGATAAATAGCTCTCCTAAAAAGGAATGTATATTTACACATTCTTGGTGTAATAGCCGAGGTTATTTTTACATGTTTCAGATTTACATTCCAGTGTGGCATAAAGTGAACATTGTGAAGCAGGATGTTAATTCAGTGGCTTTCAAGGGTTCGTAGAGCAAGCTGGGCTTAGACAGTAAATGCTGTATTAATCGTTAGCCGTGACAATTTCATCAACACAGGAATCGCAGGGTATAATTAACATCAGTTGCTTTGACACTATGCTCTTAATGTATGGTTTCAACCTTTCTTTCAGTAGCAGTTGGAGAATGCACTGTGACAAATTATTGCTGATACAAAGTAGGTCAACAGTAAAATGGCTGACTTAACCATAAATGAACAGATCTAAATTATTGTAACTTAACGTCCAGTGGAATTTTCTTAGTGGCTACATCTCCGGCGCCCTTGCGTTTCTCAAGCGTGAACTTTGTATACAGCTTTTCCTAACTCCTTATTTCCTAACCATTTGGTATTTTTGTCTAAACAAGGAGAGCGTTTCCTCCCAGCTGCTGGGAAGAAATCCACACGAGCAGTAAGGCTGCGGGCATGACAGCAGAGATTTGCCCTTGTAGTATTGCGATTCTGCGACTGCAGAGCTGGCAAGGAGAAATGACTCGCAACTAAGGAAAACAAGTAGAAAATGCCGCATCTTCAAGTCTTGAGGTTTTTCTCTGCTGAAAGTCACCCATGACAACACATGAGGAAGGGAAGTAGGACTGTGAGGATACTGGATGAGAAAAATCCCAGGCTGAGGGAGTGTCACGTATGTTTGCAGAGGGAAGTGTTTTTACCTTGTAATTCCTGTGATCAGCAGCTCAGCATCTCGTGACTTGCAACAACCTTTTAAAGTTTTCTTGAGAGATGTCTCTTTATTTGATGCGTTTACCTCTTGGATGTCAGGAAATGGCCTCTAGCTTTGCAGTTTCTCTGGGGCATGGTAAAATCCAGCGTGATTGTTTTATGTGCTGATTATATAACTGAATAAAATGATAAACAAATGCATCTGTTGGCATTGTGAGGACGCAAGGGAGAAGAACTTCAGTGTTCTTGGAGCAGCCTTGAATATATGCAAGGAGCAGCAGTGTCTGAAATGCCCAACGACAGGGGCAGGGCTGGGGATGCTGCCCAGCTTCCATGGTTGGGTTGCAGGCAGCAACGCCTACCTAAAGGGCTATAACATGGAGATAAGAAACTGTCTGCAAAATATGCTGTTAATTTCAGAGAGTTAGTTAGAAGAGACTTAACTGAAAATTAAAATTGCTGAAAAGAAGATTGGTTCTGTTTTGCCTCAAACCAGGACACTTGGGTACAGCTTCTAATTCCAAGACGGCCTTAAAAGATAGATTTCTAGTACCAATAGTATCATCTGCTGACATTGGCTGCAATTAAGAAATTCCAACAGTGTGCCCTTGCTGTTCTGTGTTCTATAAAATTCAATTATTATTGCTTTTTTAACCTAAGAACAAGTAATAATTGGTATCTTCGGAGTTCTGCTGGCCATGGGTTAATTAACGAGTTTCTTGTACTTTAAGAAGAATATTGAAGACAGCATTCCTTCTACGCGTTGAAGTTTAAAGCAAATTTTATTTATATGTACATATACACAGGGGCACATACGTACATTTCTTGTATAAATATACATACACACACATATTTAATTATTAGCGTCTTTCTCAGTGGGTCGTCCTCAAGTCCCTGCTTGCTGTGATTTAATTCACAGGTGACTGCAGGTGTTCTGAAGATTGTAAATTCACACAGACAGGGGAAAATTATCCTCCTTATTAAAAATTATCCTCCTTGTTCACTTTTTATGCCTTAATATGTTGGTATTGTCAGGAACATACATTCCTGTTTTTCCCTTTCCCTTTTCTGAATTTGAATTTGCAGCTCGACTGAAATTGCTAGTCAATTTTCAGGATTTCCTGTAGAGTTTTAAAGCAAATTGTAGTTGACTAGAGGAACGCTTGCAACATCTTAATCAATTCAATACCAGGCTGAAATGAAATAAAGCTAAGATGCTTTTAGAATCTTAATTGTATAACCATGCTAATACTTTGTAACAAAAGAGAGAGAGTTCTCTGGTTTCTGGTAGGCAGTTGTCTGAACAATCAGCAAAAGGTCCGTTTCTGTTGAGCCTAGCACCTGTTCCTAGATGGGTGCACCAGAACAGTTACCTCTGCCTGGTAACATTCAAGTTCTGTAGCGTGTAATTAGAAATTTGTTTGCAAGTGTGAAAGGTTCTATAGCATAACCGCAAAATAACGTCAAGCTGCTGGTGTGGTACACCTACTGCTAGAAAGTTATACTAGTGACATTAACCAGCCTTTGCAATTCCATCTCTAAATTTAGCTTGTATTATAATAATCTGGGTTTTTTAACCCCTAACAGCTTGCTTCCTGGGTTATTTACAGCCTATTGTCTAACTCCCCAGCTTGCAGTCGGTGTAAGGTGGTTCTGTTTGTAGACTTCAGATCGGTAGGGAAAAAATAAGGTGGTGGAAATGTCAGTATCGGTCTGAATCATGATGACATTAAAGCAAATGATAAATTTAGTTCCATGTTTGCAAAGGACCTGTTTCTGTATAAGAAAGGTACCAGACTAAATTTTTGGGGATATTTATCATACTTTGTTGTTTGGGTATATTTAACAGGGGTGAGGCTTTTGTAATGTAACTGAGAAGAACCGTGTTGCATATGTGTAAGTACTTTTCAGAAGGACAGCTGAACAAATATATCTGCTTGATTGTTTATCCAAATGTGCCTGTGACTATCTTCAAAGTTTGTTGCTTGCAGAATTGACAAGTCCTGCATCGTGAACAGCAGAACACTGACTCTGAATACTGAAAGTGATAGTTTCCACAATTATTCAGTTGAAAAATATGTGCATGGCATTCAAATTTGAAATCACTATTCGTAGAGTTAACTGAAGTTAATTCCAAGCCAAGCGGCTTGTGTACAAAATGTCTCCTGAATTATCAAACTGATGTAACCCCATGACTAATTCTGCAGTACAAATATGTTGATTTCTTTTTCTTGCCCCTTCTTGGTGCACCCTTCTATCTACAGGAGCATCCCTTTGTAAGCAGTTTACAATCAATAAAAGGAAGATTTGAGTTCCAATGTGATCTGCACTTTTAAAATGTAAGACCCTAGCCTTTGCACACTCTTAATTTTACCGTTATGAGTACCATGAAGCCTTTTGACTTATTAATGTGAATACGTCATATGCCCTTTGGTATTTTATGAGATCAAGTATGTGGCAAAAGCTTTCTCAGCGAGGCAGAAATGTGGTTTTTATTATTTCCATGGGCACTGGAAGGCATATTAAAATCTTTATTATTGACTGAAAGGAAACTTTCCTCTTTATTACTGTAGAATATAGAGATAGTGAATAGGCTGAAAGGAGAATGCTGCACACCTACCGCATCATGATCTCATTCTCAACATGATTGCCTTGGTGCCTGCCAGTTCCAATGTTCATGAGTCACACTCCAGTATGTGATTTGCTTAAAAGCAATAAATGTCAGCACTTTTATTTACAATCTGCCTTTGAAGATTTGGAAGTCATAACTTCAACACATTTTTTCTACAACTGTGAAGGCTAGGAACTAGCTTTACCTTTTTCCTTTAAATGAAAGATGAAAGCTTTGACTGATGTATTGCTAGGTCTGACCTAGCTGCAGCGGGTTAAGATGTGTGACTACCCAAACCCACTCTTTCCTCCGCTTTGCCAGAAATTACCATCCTGGTAGGTGGGGCGGCAGAAATGGCTCTTCTGATTCTTTCTCAAAAAATTCGCAGAAGTCGCTGAGGTTGGTAGATTTGTGTCACGCCAGACCGCAATGCCCGAGACAGGGTGGGAGCCCCGGTTCCACCGTTGCATCTGGCAGACGGCTGGGGGTGTTGAAGACTTGGGGAGCTCAACGCCGGCGTGTGGGAGCCCTGCAAGAGCCGGGGTGTGTGAAGCAAACACACGCGTGCCGCCATTTTCAGGATGGGGTCATGTATGATCCATGGGGGAGGGAAGGGAGTGGAGGGAGCAAAGGACCAGACAAACAATCCATATGGTGAGTCAGTGGGAAAGAACCAAATGTAATTCCAGCCTAATAATGACTCATAGTCCCGTTGTTTATAGTTCTTGAGAGAGTGTCTGATCACATGGGCTGCAACGTACACATTTATATGATGTCCTTGAGGACATATGAGGGAATTTACAGGGGAACAAAAAAAACCAAACCAACAAACCCAAGCTTACCTCTTTCTTGTGCATATTTGAAGTTTTCAATTTATTCTAAATCTCATTGCCCCAGGCTCCTGTGCTTATAAGCCTGGCAAATTTTACTTGTGAACTAAGCGTGCTCGCTAGAAACCTTCCAAGCATTGTGCAGCTGCTTTTAAGACACCTACAGGAACGAGGGGTGCCTGCTGCTCTGCAGCGCTGATGGTACATGCTGGTTAGGTAGCAGGGCAGCGGTACTTTGGGAAACTGACTTTGCACATTCACAATTCGGGGGCTAATCCTATCCTTCATCTTCATGGTCCTTGAGTTTGGTATGTGTTCGACTGCATCCACTGTTACTATATATTGCTCAAGTCCAAGATAAAGGGCAGTGCTGATTTGCTGGAATTAGGTTCTCAAGTGATTATTTTCTCTGCAGCCTGCTATCCAGATGTAGCTGTAGGAGTGTGGATCCAGCCTGGGCTGCCGATGACATAAGGTCATCAGCCAGGGGAGATGCAGTGATGTAGAAGGCAGTTATTCTATCTGTGGTGGTGGTGGGGTGTAATATAAACTGCAAAAAGGCCTTTTTGGCTAACAATTTCTAAAGAAAGAACCCTTTTCAGTGGAAATTATTCAGGGAGAGGTCATTGTGGTTGGTTGATTGTTCCTGTGGTGGGTCTGCACACTGCCTCACCTTCTTGAGAATGATCAGGTTACTTAAAATGTTCAACAGTAGAGGTACATCCATGCAAATATGCAAGAACCTAAATTATTGCTATGAAAGAAGAGATTGGAGTGGCATAAAATGTGTGAGAAGCTTCCATAAATACCTTGGTATGGTTAAACAATTATTATTGCATAATATTTGTGCAAAAAATGGTGGACACAACCAAAGGCAAGAGAGCGTCCTGTGTCCTTCTCCCTGGAAACATGGGGAGAATTCTTATACTTAGGCTTTTTATCTGAAGTTCTGCCCTTTGGAGTAACAGCAATGAGAGGAGGGAACTGAAGAAACTGGAAGGTGGAAAGTCAAATGAAAGTCTGGTTAGGGCATGTTAAATCTCATTATGAAATGCTCAGACCATGAACGAATGTCCTTTTCTGAACTAACTGTGACCTAGGTGTCATCAGTTTGAGTTGAAATTAATTTGGCTGATTTTTATCAGGAGTTGGAGAGACTGATCCACAGATGGAGAAAATACTTTCAGAGAGGCTTGTCACCTCCTTTACAAGTGGCCCTCCATCCAGTTGAGATTGCCTCTCCATGGCCTGTTGGCTTCTCTCTCCCAATAGTAACTCTCTCCAGTCATCTCCAAACCTCAGTCTGAGACCTCGTCCCAAGGGTCACCTGGTGGTCGATCAAGAGAAACAGACCCTTCGTGGGGAAATCCTCAAAGTGATTTCTGTGTCCTAGGCTAGAAGCATGCACTCTAGAATAAGCATGCACTCTAGAATAATCTCTTCTTCCCATAGAGTGAGAGCTTATGCAGATACCACTGACTCCATCTAGTTAGATGAGTTTCACCCTCTCCTTCTGAATAGTCCTACGTGTGATTGTTTAATGTGCTGTAAGTTGCAGTATATTGATTAGATACCTGATTGGTTGTTTAGGTACTATTTTATTAACTCCTAATGCCACAAATGAAGAATAGCTTACTCTGCTCACACATTCATTTTGAAATCCACTGGAATTGCAGTACCTTAGAGGAAATCATTAGCAATATGTTTCCTGAATTTCGGCAATGTGTACTCAAGTAGTTGGAATGATGGAAATTTATTTCTGAGAAGTTGCAAGGTTTGGCTCGCTCCATGGCAGCTTCCTGTGCTCTGTGCCCATGGGCATACACACTTTTCCCCAGGGAATTGTGTACTACGTGCAAGTTTATATGTATTATTTTCTTGATGTAAAGAAGAAATAGGTATTTATTTCAGTCCTCATCTCATGCTTCTCTCAGTTTTCAAAAGTCAGTTCCCAAACGCAAGAGGCCAAATTCTGCTGATTGGTGTCAAAGTAAAATGAAATTATTTGAAATCATTGCTCTCCCTTTGGATTGACGTCAATGTACTTACTAATCAAGTTGAGCTTGCTAAGCATAAAACTGGACATTTTAAGTGCAGCTTCCTTGAGAAAAGAGTGCTCTAACAGGACCTAAACACACATGTTTTTTTGTATCATCTCCTCTGGGTTTACACCTAAAACACACTGGAGTGGTTTGGTTTTGTTCCAGCTGCCAGGCAGCTGCCCCGTGTTGTGTGGGAACCCTGATGGATTCCTGCTCTTGGGTGGTAGCTGTTGGGGGTGCAGCTCTGCTGGATGAATTATACCCCCCGCTCAGTTGTGCGGGGTTTAAACAGGAGCACCAGGCTGGCAATAAATGGTTTGAGGAACCACAGGGTAGGACAGGGTCTCTGTGCTTCTTTCAGGTGGCGCCACAGGCCCAGAGGAATAGAAAAGCGTTGTGTGATAGTGGCTACCGAAGCGCAAGGGACGTACTCTCACTGCAGCCTGGGAAGTGCTAGACGAGAGGAGTCTCTGCCAGTTTAACATGAATGCTTTTCTGAGTCAAACCCCACCGGGCAATAGATGCTGCCCAGGTACTCTGCAGTCTTGCAAGCACTGCAGGCACCATTTAGGTATTTTTCCCAGTACTACAGCCGGCTTCTTGGGAGATCTTAAGGGACTAACAATGACATTACTTTTATGTAGTAGCTAGAAATCATATACTTGTTTACTTTTTGTAACCCACTGGTGAAGGTGTCAACAGTTAACTGAACAGTTAACTGTAAGAAGCCAGAATAAGATTAAAACTGATTTTTCTTACACAGTTCCATCTTAGTGCTATCTTTGTCTTCTCAGACATCCATTTTTGCACAAGATGGGTATGCTGCTGCCTAGTTTTGGGGCTCTAAAATCCAGAAGAGCAGCTGGGGAGCCAAGGCAACTCTAACATTATCGTTATGAAATACTGAAATAAGTTTTGGAAGTAACAGGGGCTGCCCACATGTTCTCTTTCTTTAGGAGACTGCTAACACTCTCATAAAGTGCTTGCTTTCTTTTTGCTCCATGAAACTAGGAGGACGGTCATATTGAATCGGTATCTTGTGAAGCAGGGCTGTCTCATGACTCGGAAGATGCTTACTCATGACAGGGAAGGGCAGCCGGGGTCACTAAAGGAGCGGAGCGCAATAGATAGACTCTTAGAAGCGTCCCTGTTGTAGATGGTGCACTGAACTCCACTTTATCTTTCATTGAATGTGTCGTAAATAGGGCTGCCTCCTACTCCTGTTTATCTGTCCAACTAAAACTTCTAAGTGATGGTGAAGAGGACCAGGCACTGGGCTCATCTTCACAGCAGCACACAAGCCCATCGACTTCCATTGTTTTTCATCAGTTTTTCACTTCTGTTTCCTTTAAATGGTACAAGGGGTTCTGTTTGTTTTTATCTTGCGCTGTGCGTTTTATTGCACAATGATGTTTAAACACCACCTTTCAGCTGAATATTTGGATATTCAGTGACTGCACAAAACCCTGCAATATCATACTTTTTGCATGATGATTCTTTAATATGGTCATGGAGGGAATTTATCCCGCTTGTAAATTAATACACTTAGGAATAAAGAATTGTGGGTTATTTTGATTTGCATTGTTTTGTTTTTCAAAGTAAATTGCTATTCAGTCTTGCCTTACTATCTATACTTGTGAATGCTAATGGATCATTTTAGTTAAATCCACTAAAAACTTTCTCAGTTGACTAATGTCATTCAGATTATAGACCAGATTATTGTTACTTTGGATTAGAGGGAAAGATGTTGTTGATTGCTGGAAATGAATTTCTTCTGTGCGCGTGGCAATATAGGAGTGAGTTGTGGTTTAATTTTTTTAGATTGAGTCTGCTCCTGCTCTGAACAAAGAACATTCCCAGGCTCTACTTGATTTCAGAGAGAAGAGGATTTGTCCCTTGGTGCTCTAACATACAGAGCTTTCATTTGTTTGGATATTTTTCCCAGTCATAATAGCTTTGTTAAGAACTGTGTAATGTATCATAGAACACAATAAATGGAGTAGAACTGGCTGTTCTCAGAGAGTTCGTCAATGGAGACTCGTCACTGAATGGAAATGTTTCCAGTCAAGTTCTGCAGGGACCAGCACTGTAAAAGCACTGTTAAGGATTTTCATTAGTGTTTTGAAAATTCATATAAAATCTCTGCTCTTAAAATGCCTATATGCCACAGTTTGGAGGAGCATAAAACAAGGACAATAAAGTGCTGATACTGAGTAATCTGTATTGCTTGATAAGCTATCCATTGATGTTATATTTGACCTTATTGAAACATATTCAAAGTCATCCATTCACTTAGGAGTACGAAATACAGGTCCTCTGTCTATGCAATGGGAAACTCTGTCCAGTGGCTGGAATCAATTTGCAGCTCAGGAGATCAGGAAGAGCAGGAGCTAACACCACGACGTTAGGGCAGAAAGTGAGACCCTTGGGTGTATAACAATTGGGGGAAGGAAAGGTGCAATTTTACTTTGAAATGTGGCATTACGGATGCTAGGAAACTGCTTGTCGTGTTGGTGTCAATGTTGGTGTAAGGAATTCAGAAACTGGGGAGAGGGCAGAGCAGTGCCACCGCAATGACATCAGGGTTGAAAGAACTCCTGGCAGCTGGACCTTAGCTCTCTATCCTGGTTAGCATAACAAAAGGACAGGACTAAGAAGCCGCTTAACAGCATGAAAGAACCTTCCCAACATCAAATACTGGGTGACCAAGAATCCTACAGCCTTATGGAGAGGGAGAGAATGAGAAGTTTGGGAAATGCCTGAATCCAGGCATTTTTTCAAGCAGATTACACATTTTTCACAAAAAGGGTTTGATCCTTCCAGCAGACCACCACAGGAACCAAGGGCCCCATTTCCTGACGTCTACAACACGACCATGTGACTTTCTGGAAACTATATTTAAGTTAAACATGAATTAGTATGTTTATTATTAGAAAAACTGGATGAAATGTGGAGGCCTGTGATATAAGAGAGGTTGAAAAAGTTAATAAAATCTTAGATCATGAGCCCTTATTTTTTGTCCTTAAGTTCTAAGTTCACAAATATGTAAGTTTCTATATTTTGGACATTTTCTCCCTTTTCCCTGCATTCCCTGAGCAGTAACTGGCCGTACTATGCTGTCTTGGTAGTCATTCTTTGTATATGGGTCTAAGGTTCATTAAAGGTGTGCAGATTTTTTGTACCTTCTTCCCAAGCCGTGCCTTACGCAGCTGTCCCGACAAAACAAAACAAAACAAAACAAAACAAAACAAAACAAAACAAAACAAAACCCATCTTAAATATTTTACAAGAGTATTTAGGGATTAGCCTTTTTTTAGAGAGGAAGAACCCTCTTTCCATTAACATCAATGATGAATACACATTTAGAGACACTTGCTTTGTTTTCAAGGATCACTAAGTTGTTTTCAGCTCTGATTCTTTAAAAAAGTTGCAGGATTAAACAATCTATATATGCCTATAAACTGTACCTTTTGAAATACTTGGTGTTACTCCACTTTCCTGAGCATAGTCAAGCCCTCTATTACTATGGAAGTGAAGGAATGTAAGAAAACTTCTGCTCTGGGCAGACATAAAACAGCAAACAGATAGTACTGTGAAAATGAAGTCTTTTTGTATGGTCACCTGAACTGGTGTAGGAAGCCCGGAGGAAGGGAAGAGGTGCTCAAGGAATCCGAAAGACAAAGGTGCTTTTCCTGCTTATTTGATACTGTTGAAATTGTTACCTTTCCAAAATAACATTTTCATTGCCTTGATGCCTGTTTTTTTGCTTAGTTTAGGTTATAATTTTGAGCTCACAGTTTAGTGACTGGAGAATAAGGTAAACACAAAAGGGAAACAAAAACATGCACAGAGTTTATATAGCAAAAGTGACTGAATGTCTACAAGGGACAGTTGTTTCAGTGCATCCATAAATATCTGTTAGAGTCCCAAGTGCATCTCACAAATGAAGAGCATCAGTTGCCACGTCATAGTGACAAATTAGTTACTTGTATCAGATTTCTCATGGCTCTTGGACCTCTCTATGTTGAGTACAGTATTTCAGAATGGATCATAGTGTTGAGAGACAGAAGCTTGATTGATCTTGTCTTTTATTTTCATAAGTACATTAGTGACTAGAAATGAAAACTGAAATTGGGCTCTAGCTTCTAGGAGGAGAGGGTCCCTCAAGTAAGGAATATGTAAACTCAATAGATGTGATTGAAAAGCAGTATCATTTTGCATATGTTGACCAAATCACTTTTTGGTGATTATGGTCTGCTATAGGGGACAGGAGAGGAACACAGGTTATCCAGCTGTCTTAAGTGTGGTGTGTATTTCTTATTTCAGCAGTTACAGAACTCATATTTGATTTCTTTTTGCTTAAACACAAATTCAGACAAAAAGCCTAAATGAGCGAGAGGCTTTTGTCTCCTACCTGTACCGTCCATGTTTTCACACTTTGTCGATCACTATTGAACAAATCCAAGTTCTTGTAACCTGGGCAACTTTGTAAGCCAGTCAGATCCATGGAATTGAAGTGATCCCTGCATGCAGTCCTGCAGATGTTGCATTAATAAGCATATGATATTTCTGCCTGCATTTTATTGTCATGATTGGGAAGCAGTCAATTTCGGAAGCTTACAGCTGCTGTTGGGTTTAATGTCAATATTTTGTTTAGGCCTTTTGATGGCTCAGAAATCACCTTATTTTCTTGTCCAGATATATTACTTTTTATTATTTTTCTTGAATAAAAGATCCATAGAGATTTCCATCAGTTTATGTGAAAGAGGCTATATGATATAGCTCCTGCAACACGGTGAGGGGAAGGGGGCTGAAATAAAGGCCCTGAACATCCTTTGCTCTCCACGTTCCTTGGTACAAAACAGTCATCTTGGCCCATGTTGGTACATGTCTTCGTTCTGCAGCTGTAGTGGTGGAAGTAGCCATTTAAAAATGGGTTTAAACCGCAATACTGAAAGAGATCAGTGTGCCTGACTAGAGGGAATTCAGGGAGCTGAAAGCTTGTGCGCTGCCATCTCGATGGTGAAAGAAGCAGCTTTGTCCTCTTAGAAGCCACGATCCCGTGCCTTTTTGTGGCTCTTCCTGCAGAAATGTGCCTTGGGAGCAGCCCTGGGGAGCAACGCCACAGATGTTACACTAGATTTGCATCAGCAGAGAGCCCAAGCTTAGTAGAAAGCTCCTTCTATGGACAGCTTGGTAGTTTCGCACTGCTTTTGGGTAGTGGTGAGGAACCGCCGAGAGAGGTGTGAATGCCAGAGAAAGCAACCAGCTTTGTATGTTCTTCTCCTGCATTAGGTTCACAGTAAACATGAATTTGCTCGTTTCTCAGGGTTACACAAGTGTTATGTCGTAATAAACAATTTAAAGAATCAATGTTACGGAAATTATATATTTAGGAGTCAAACCACGCAGTGGAAAAAAGTGTTCAAATTGCCCCAAAGCAAAATCCACTAAAATTCTTGCTGCTTGTAAAAAGCTTTAGCAGCTTTCTGAATGAAAATATCCTAAAATCAGAAACCTACATGGTTTGACTAGCAAATGTGGAAAGCAAAGTTTTCTATGTTTGTGATTTTTTTCCTCATTTCAGCCTGTCAAATTCATTCACTCAATTTAATCCAAATTTGCAAAGCTCTTGGTATCTCTGAAAGAGGTTTTTAAGTGGTTTATTTTTTCTTTTGCAAACAAAGGGGAAAAAAATCTCAACAACAAAACCTCAGCTGTAATTTCACTGATGTGCTCATGATTTTCTCTAAATCCCTAAAGAAAATAAAAAACTACTTTTTCATGTACTTCATAGTTCTCATATCCTGAAGATCAATTCAGTAATGCTTATGATAGTTTCATTGCTGACTTTCAGAGACACTCTATTTTCACTCTACCAAGCTTCGTGTTAAAAGCTAATGGGAAATTTCACTTATTAGTAAGTGATTTGTTTCTGTCAGTACTAAAGGAGTGATCTTAAGGTTAATATACCTGCATGCCTTGTACAATGGTAAATAAAGGAGCTGCCTTTGATCTTGTATCTGAGTATGTTGTCACACATGTGAAGCCAAGGTCAAAACCTTAGACTCAAGCTTTAGCACGCATCCATCTGCACTGTTCAAACACTATATATAGGCTTATGTCCTGCAAATGGTGGTTTGAGGCCCATCCAAGGGTCAGCCCTGATAAGTGAGTTAGGACTTGGGTCCACACGCAGTGTAACCCTTGCTCAAACCGGCACAGGAGGAAAGAGCAGAAATCTGGAGACCTGGCAAAGTTTTCCTTACTTCGCTTCATGTCTGTTCCTGGTATCAGGTGGCCAGGGCACCATTGATCAAGTGTTCCCAATTGGAAATAGGATAAAGGAAAATAACATGGTGGGCAGGGCAGGTTCTGGGGGCTGCCAGGCTTTCTGGGTGGCTCCGGTGTGAGCTTAAACCCGTTGCAAACACAACCCCACTGACTGAACTGTGACAATTCAGGCTGTGGAGGGTACCTTAAAGGTAATATTGCTGATTCTTTTCTAATATTTCAAATTCCGGAGGATATAGTTAATCTGTAGGAACTGCCACTTCGCATATGTTAAGTTTTTTGTTTAGTTTTAGAAATGCTAGTGCACACAGATGGCCAGTCTGAAAAATATGTTGACAATACAGCACGCTACACGTAGTGGTAAATAGAGATAATCTGTTAACAAGGCTCAGGTTTTGTAGCCATATGTAAGAGATAGGAGAAGCAAAAAATGCACGGCGTAGGAAAAGTTATGTTGCCTTCGAAGAGGGTGTATCTGGGTGTGCAGCAGCCAGATAGCTATCCTGCAAAACACCCCGCAAAGGGCAGCGCTGGTATCTAACTGCCAGATCAGCAGCTCTGCTTCCTCCTTAGGGGGCATCATCCTGTAGTCTACTGCCCGACAAGGGCTTATGGCTTTTTTGTGTGTTTCGTTGGTTATCTGGGTTTTCCTTTTGAGAGGGGGAGGATTTTCTCGACCTCTTATTCCCATGCAATGAATAAGTCAGGATCATCCGGCATTAACACTTGGAAGAATACTTTAAAAATATCACCTCGAAAATTCAGTCCTCCTGACACTGAAGCTGTGGTCCACATGCACACCGGATATAAAAACACCAGTTAATAGCCTGATGATGAGGCATTCAATGGGAGGCAGAAGGCTGAAGCCCTTCTTCCATTAACCTCATGCCACCAGTCTGTCTTCTAGGGCTGTGTGAAAACAGCCCGAGCATGAAATATTAATTGGGAAATACTCACACTGTACACGGGGATGCAAACTGTGAAGCTATTTTAGGGACCTCTCTCATTCATTTTAAATCAAAATGTTATTCTGGATCTAAGAAACCATTTATTTCTGAACATTTTATCACAAGTAAGCCATTCCCATGAAAGTTTCCATTTCTATAAATTAATATTTTTTCCAGTGTGGAATGAACTTCCATTTTACTCTGGTTTGTAGAATTATGCAGCTCTTTGCCATAGAGAGGCCTTTGTCAGCTGGGCTCCCAGTGTGGCGTTGAGGGAGGTGACACATTCTTGTGGAGATGGTACTTGGACTTAGAAAGTTTAGGTCTACAAAGAATTTGGTTCATTTTCAGATTGCTGAGGGACCGGGGCTAGTTCATGTCCCTCTTCCTGTTGCTGCCCTCTGAAAATAAGAATACTGGTACTCATCTCATTCATACTGGTCTTCAGAATCTATAGATGGCAATGCTATAGGTGTATTTTATGTACACGTTTTATCCATCTTCTAAGGCAACATTTTGTATCAGCAAGATTCAAAGATCGGTGTTTTCTAAACATTTAATTTTATTGGCACTCTTGAATAATTGAACCATGTAGAAGAGGTACATTATATTGTTGTCATGCTGGAAGCAAGAATTTGATCCATAGGAGTGCATCACCTATGGGTTCTCTGCCTTTTGCTTGGAAAATGGCATAATTTATTCTGAAACCAGTCCTGTGTTACTGAATAGGCATCTGATCTGAGACAACCCCGTTGATTGTGACCTGCCCTCTAGATTCATAGAAGAGTTACATGTGCAGTCCATGGATATGATCAGATTACTCTGTCTTCACTCACAGTTTTAGAGTCATCTTTGTTTGTTACTGTGAAGAGCATCTTTGGCTGCTGTGAGTGGGGGGCGTGTGTCCTGTCAGTTTACATCAGCTGATGATTTTGCCTAGCGATTTCCCTCTCCCTACTCTTTTCTCTTGGGGTAACACCTTATGGGTGGTGTTGACTCCAGAGCAGTTGTCCCATGTTAATGCATAAAGCTTTATGCAGGCAATGGGCACTGAATTGTGCTATCACTCAACACTCTTCTTTCAATATATGGTGATGTTTTACCTATTCATGTCTCTTCCTGAAATCATGAGCGTGTCCATGTATCTAATAAAAAACCAGAAAGGTGGCTCTTTCATTTCCTGACCAAAAGCTTTTCGATTAATCTGTGTTAAAGTAATATAATTTGGTTTATTGTAAACATATAAAAATCATTCTTTTATGTTATTTTTTATGTTAACGTCTAAATCGATGGTTTGTCTCTCACTATCATTTCTGTTTATGTGTTTGTTCTCTCCAGACATAGGTACTGTAGTTTTTAGGTATCGATTAATCATTCTTTCTCTTTCACAAAAAATCATGTTAATATGATATCCTGCAGCTCTCTGTTGTTTACATAGTATTAGCACAGGGAAATACTACTTTCAGTTCGATACATAAAGCCCTCCTTGTCTCTTGTGCCTTTTGTCTGTAGGCTATTATGCATGTGACTAAAACCACGCATGACTTGAGCAAATGTTTGAATAGGGTTCTTGTGCAGTAGGACTGTATAAGCCATTAGGCATACTCCCTTTAACTTGGTGATGAAAACATTGTGGTACATTCGGTGGCACAAAGTAGAGTAAAATTGCTTTTGTGGCAGCAGAATAAATAGCATTCTAATTTGGTTTTGTTATTGTGCACGTGTGTGTGCTGCATACTTCTGGCAAAATTATCAAGGACTAAGCATGAAAAGTGTGAAGATTATTGGAGTTCTGGGCTGAAAGCTAGGCTGAAAAGAGTAAAAAAATTGCTTTTTTCATTCTGAAATTGTAAATTACTATTCTTCTGTTATTTTTGTTATCAGAGCCCTGTTAATTGACACGTGAGGCTGTCACTAACCATCTTTTCTATGTGTAAAGCCTTTTGTAAGAGCGTCGTTTTTCTTTCCTCTCGATATGTGTTGAATACTATGATAGGGACTTGAATTTTTGCTGTGGGAATGTGAAAAACATGGGAAGCTGCTCTCTGCCAAGCTATTTCCTTAAGGATCCACTTTACATACTGCCAAATCAATGACCTGTCAGGTGTAGTTATGTGCCATAGCAATGATGTGAGGTCAATCAGATGAAATGAAGGTATGTATTCCCAGCAGATCCCAGCTATCTATTTAACATTGTCAAACTAAATTTTCTTTGGTACAGAGCATCCTCTTTCAGTTTCATTTGTTTCTAGATTTAATTAACTCTGAATTTGCATCTATTTTATGAAATTCTAACAATGGAAAAAAATACTTATTTTGCTTTGTCTTGCAATACTATACTATATGTTTGTTATTTTGTCTTTCAATACAAAACCATGCTTGTAAACCATGCCATCTATTTGCAGCTCTTCCTGGTCTAAAGAAAGTATCTGTTCTGTATAATAAAATAAACAAGTATGTTCTTTGGTGTAACGGCGAGGTGGTATTTAATTAATCTATCCTACAGGAACATAAATTTAGTGTCTCCTAAACACATAAGTATTTTCTTTGAAAATGCCATCTTATAGATACAACACATTCGTTTTCTCTTGCAAGTCCATATTTGTCAAGTAAAAGATATACCAATTAGGTCTGTAAATCACTGTTTTTACACTGAGTCACTTCTCATTGTGTCCTGGAAAACTTGCATTTTACCAATGTTTCAAACCTTTTGACAGCAGAAGAGAAATTATTTTCTTAAAATGGATCCTAGATTTCCTTTTTTTTCCTAAATAAAATAAAACTTTAAAAAAAGTTCTGTTAGCCTAATCACTGAGAACTGCTAAGTGTTTAAAACAAACATACATTTGGTATACTGTGTACTGCATACAGTATATGAGTGCAACAGCATTTTTAGCTGTTGCATGTATCTTATTGAAAGCAGAAGATAATGTAGAAATCAAACATCTGGGTTAAAAAAAGATGTATTTCTTAAGTAAAGTTGCAAAAAATGAAAGAGGAAAGTGGATTTTTTTTAAGGGAAAAAACAGACAATGAAGTAATAGGAAGCTAACCCCAGAACTTTTAAAAATATATATTAAAAATATCTCATTCAGAAATGCAGACATCCTGACTGAAAGATGCTGCAAGATTTTGTATAAAAAATCTGTTTTGTTTTCAAGATATTGTAATTCATCCTTAATTCGTTGTCTTGCTAAAGATAGTCTAAGCACTGTCATTTGAGCATGTTAGCGTACGTCTGCACTGTGATTTCTTTTTTTCAGATATTTTGAAGTCATCTGTTGATTTTCTGAGCTGCAAGACCAGTGCCAAATCATTTCAACAACTGTACTTTATGTTTCAAAAACGTGTAAAAAAATTACAGTTCTTCAAACAGAAGAAGCAGAGATCTGGTTCCACAATGGCGCGCTGGAAAAAGAACACAAAGGTGGGATGTAAGATGATACCCTCATCCTTTCATGGGGCATAATTTGTAGCTAACTTATGAAGTTGATACACAATTTGAGGAAACGAGCATCCCACCCATTTTTCTTTGCGTGCTCCATAGAATTCACATCCTTCCATTTTTGTTTTTTGTTTCCTTGAATTGTGCCTCATAACTTATTGTCATTGCTCGTTAGCTGTTGATGTGTTAGGAAGGTTGTCCAGACAGTGACACTACATGGAAACAGCTGAGTAGCTCAGAAGATAGATTCATACTTCATGGTGACCTTTAGTGAAATACAAAGCTAAAGAAACCTGCTTTTAGTTTACCACATCTGAAGCAACATGAGAACTATTATTATCTCTAGTCTTTGCTGTCATGATATTTAAAGATAAAGAGGAAACATATCTTCACATGGGAGCCTACTTTTATCATTGTTTTGGTGAATGGGATGGGTCATTTGTACTCTCTTTTCCCTCTGACCATCAGATTTAGGACCTGGTTGACCAGCTCTCACCCAGGGCTGCTACACGGATTGACAGGCAATCCTGAGAGCCCCAGTGTGTTTCCACCTTACCCCTTTCTCCTGGAAGGGAAGAGCTGCGTGTAACTCTGAATGCAGTGCTGTTTGCATTTTCTCTTTCTAATTCTTCCCTGTTTTCCCCGATAGCAGCAAGGATCCCGTCTCCTTTCTCCTTCCTACCATGCCGGAGCTGTGCCACGGGAGCAGTTTGGGTTGCTCCAAACCAGCTGGCAAAGAAAAGCATCCATATGACAGCCGCGCGGGATGGCAAGGGGGAGGTGGGGGCTGGAGAGGACGGCACTCTCCGGGGGTAGCTGTGTTTGGGCAAGCTGCAATCTGTCCCTCAGCGTGCACCTGCCCGCAGCGAGGGGCTGAGAGCATGGCTGCCAGGGCAGAGCCCGCAGGAGGGCAAAAAGCGCTGGGGGCCACGTCCTCAGCTGCTGCTCAGCTCCAGTGAGACAACGAAAGCCATTCCCACTTTCCTCAGGTGAGGAACCGAGTCTGCAGGCTAACTCGGTGAATTTTTCCCTAATCTGGTTTATCAGAGGGTGAAATTAGCCTCTTCCCCCAGACAAAGGTACTGCCAAGACTGAGCGCTCGCCTCTCCTGGAAACTTTCCCTCCGCTCCCCGGGCTGCTGGTTGCCCTGCGCCCTGCATATTCGTCCCACTCAGCTGTGTTTTCCTCCTCCAAAACCCCACAGAGGGGGGTCATGCTGGCTGCCCACCTCTCTGCAGAAAGACACAGCACACTGCCTTGCTCTCCCTGAGGGGGATTTTGTCCAGGTGCCACAGCCCGAACGACAGCTTGTGGGGCCACTGGGGCAATACGCTGCCCATCCAGCCTATCGAGGGACCCTGTTTTACACATTTGGTCCTGAATGGAGAATAAATGCTCATCGAAATGACAAAAGAAGTGCTATCTTATTGCCTTATGCAGATGGGAAACCTACGTGCATTGGCCATATTGCTTTTGAGCAATTCCCCGAGTTCATCCGCATCAAAATATCTGTCCCATGAGCCCGAGATCTCCTCCGGGCAGCTCATTCGGGACACTTCACAAATCTGTCTGGTGGAGACCTACTGAATACATCTGGCTTGCTCATATTTCTAAAACTGAGCAAAGGACTTCTTTATTTGTGGCCGTTCCCTCCATTTGCATGGCACGGGGTTGGTTACCCAAGAAGGGATGCCTGCCGTGCTCTAAAATGGAGAAGATTATCCATGTGCAGCTTGAAAATGGAGCTGTGTCGCAGCACCTGTTCAGTCCCATTACAAAGAAAGCCAGGATGGCAGGAGTAGAGACAGAGCAGAGCGTATAAGATGCAGGTTTATTTTAAGTGAAATTTAAAACCTACTACTAGAAATAAATGCTTTCTTCACAATGCAGTAGCAAGGAAGGGAGAACACATTTTCCAAGTAAATTGCAAAAGTTCAGGAAATTCTTGGCTCGCTATTTGTTCCAAGTGATATAAAGGAGAAGGAAGAGACTCTATCCAGCATAAATCATATTTTTAAGAATTTCCCAATATTGCTTCCTGCCTTTGTGCTTAGGCAGCAGATTGTAAACAGAAATAAAACAAATTTGCTTTATCTTTTCAGAAGAAAGTGTCTGCTATATCATTTGCTGGCTCTCGTTCGTTCGTTCATTCAAAAACAGCAGGAAAAGGGCTTTTGTATTAAGAACTGTCAAGGTCAGGGATTTTTGGTTTTGATGTTGGCTGCCGGTAGCTTGAATTCTCTGACTACTACTTCCAAGTCAATCTCGGATAGCAATCTAATTGCTAGCTTACAGGGAGATATTTCACAGCTACAGGTTAGCTGCAGTGAGCGCAGAACAGAAAAAGATTTCAAGACGAAATTAAGTCGTGTACTGTCTCAGCCCCTATTCATTGCAATCTCAAATTAAGTTAATCAAGCCTACTAAAGGGCTGCCAATTTGACCCCGATGCTGCAAACTCTTTTTCATGCACACTCACCTTTGGAATCTATATGAGCAAAAGCTTTACCTACGCGGCTTGGTTTATGGAATCAGGCCCATAGACACCAGAATTCACCATACCAAATATTTATTTTCATAGCTAGCAATCAAGAATGCAAAATAATGTTGTGATTTTGTAAAAGAGAGAATCAATGTTCTGCAAGTGATGACCTGCACGTCTGGGGCATGTTTTCAAGCCATACTACCTTGACATGGCACAGTCAATTGCCCTGTCTCGCTCACAGTCAAACTACTATATTTTTAAAGCCTCAAGTTAATGGCTAAATGAAAGTAAAATAAACCATCAGCCAAAATATCTATGCCATAAAATGTCAGTATGGATGTATGAGCATTTCTTGTTGATTTTATTTTTCTGGCAACAGGGCGTTTTGGTGGCAGGCAGGCACAGCAGAGGTAGAAATGTGTTTTAGTTTATTCCCTGGTCTGTAGAACTGAGCCACCATATAAGAGTGCAACTTAATCATCCATCTACTGACAACTCCTGTTGAAGCCACTCATTAGCAGTCTGTGAACACATAGAGAGATTTCGCCTTTTTTCACCTTTTAATGTAATTCTCAAGATTTTATGAATGTATCAATTAGAGATTTCCGGTAATGGAAAGCAGGTTTCAAACTCTGGCGAAGTACGATAAATCACCAGCCATATGGGCTTTTGTCCTTAGAAGACAGCCATAATAACACAAAAACTGAAGTAAGTTAAAACAGCTGAACAGTGATCTGAGGCGGTCTTAGGCAAAACCCACCACCTTGGCTTGTTCACAGGCAGCTTCTTTAGAAGGCTGAAAGAAAACCTTTTTCAACTCTTTATTTCTTGGCTATGTCAGAAAGAAAGCAAAGAAAAAGCCATCTCAGTGCCGCTTTTCATGCTCTGCTTACTTTGTTTTCACATGAGATCCTGTGCGCTACCTTTGTTTTTTCCCCCCTTGCTTTTTAGAGGGCTCCTTGTGCAAAACAATAGAGAGTCCGGATAACAACAGGCAGTTGCTCCAAGGCCTAGTTGTTCAGCAGGATTCACTCCAAGAAACCGAGAGGGGTGTGTTGAGTCTTTTTTCCATCACCAGCCTTTACAGTCGGCGGGCCAGATGGCACGAGATGGGCGCAAAAAAAAAAAAAAACCAACCAAAAACAAACCCAAAAAACCCCCCCGACAATAAATAATACTGCGACTTGCGACGTGGACCGAGCTCGGTTACTTCCACTTCATCACGCTGTTTGGAAGTGCCTTTGATGTATAAAAGCACCCCCTAAGATAATGAAATGCGGTGGCAGCTGGCTAATGGCTGGGAAAGTGCAAACCCTGCATTGAACTCTTCCCACCAGGCTATTCAGCACCCAGGCAATGTCAGTCTCAAGGAGACAAGGCGACGGGGAAGAAACGGAGGCTTGTTGCTGTGCAGCCTTTGGGCTTCTGAGCAGGCTGCTGTAGGTGGGGTATTATTTGCCTTGCTGAATAGAAGTGATGTGCCCGAGGCAAAGGGAAAGTTTTTACTGTCTTAACACATTAACCTTGCAGACTCTGTCCTAGAAATGTTAAATGAAGCCACAGGGTCACGCTGCTTGAAGAGACACTGCTCTTGGGTAAACTTTAAAATGAGCTATATTTTTTTTTACGACAATCCCGTCAGTCATGCAATCAGGGTTAGTTTCCTTTCAGGGAGGACTATCTTGTGGCTCGGCTCCATGGGAAATAAAAAAATAAACACATCCAGACTTTTCTCTCAGCTGCCCCAGGCCTAAATGTGGGGCAGGGTAAATGACAAAGATCCAAAACAGGCAGCGGACACAGACAAATATGAAAACCCTATTTGTTTAGGAGCTTTGAAACAGTAGGGTATTTATTCCTCGAACACAAAGAAAAGTTTTTGGTCTCTCCGTTAAATGATCCTGTGTTAATAATATTATAATGGGGTCTGACCCTGCAAATATTTGATTAGACGTACACTTATCTTCATGCACGTCCTTAGTTCTGCTAACCTCAGTGCCCCGGTTTGTCACCAGAAAGTTCAGGATATGCAGAAACTTTGCAGGTTTGGGGCTTGCCACTGCCAAATGCGGCAGCAGCCCGCCTCAGCAGAGAAGGTGCAATGCAAGATTTGAAATCAGGTCTCATCATAAAAAGAGTAAGAGTCGAATTTACCAGAATAAATATTTGGGGGAAATAGAGGTCAGCCCTGTCTTATATTATTTAGCAGAAAATTATTATTTTTTGAGCAATTCCCCGAGTTCATCCGCATCAAAATATCTGTCCCATATTGAATGTCCCAACATTCCAGTTAAACTCTGGAATGTTCACGCGCAATTATAAAATTCAACTTGCCAACTGTCTAGATTCAAGGTCTGGCTTATTCTGAAATATTACTGTCCTGGGTGTTACGTTCTTGCAGGCAAGAGCAGGGTCATGTATGACCAAATGGTCATGTGCTGACACTTTTATCCCCAGAATAGAAGTCCACGATTGCCTGAGAGCTGCGGTAGCCTCTGAATCTCATCAATTCATGAGAGGGCAGAAAATCAAAAAAGGGACATTTTGCATACTTTTTCAAATAAGCACCGAGATCCCTTCACAGGGCAAGGCTGCTGAATTGCAGTGTGTATTTTCATTGACTGTATGCCAAAGGTGTATTGACTGTTGTCGCTTAGGCTAATGCGTGCTGTGTTCCGCAGTACAGCTCTAATATATTTCCTAAGAGTAAACATAAGTCAACGTCACCAAAATTTTCAGTGCCAAGTGGGAATAGCTCTATTTAATACTAAGATTCTGGCAGCAAACTTCTGATCTGTTCCTTACGGTCCCTTGTCCTGGCGATGTGTAGTTGCTTTTTAGGAAAAGTCTTTTCTGTTTCTTTAGGTTGACATTCAGTAAGAAATCCCAGCCCAGTTGGATATATTGGCTCTATCAGTCAGCCTTCGACCGGTCCTTCCACAGAGCTTGTTTTCTAAATCTGTTTTTGAGAGCTGTTTGCTTGACAGACTGCTTTGCAGACTTATGATTGTTTGTTTCTGGCTCTTCTTGATTGCTCTGCTAATCTCTAGACTTTGGCCTTGAGGCTATTATTTATATTGTACTTTTATTGGTGTTTATTATTTGAAACTTTGTTTTCAGTAGATTTGCGGCCTCTTTCTGAACTGCTTTTCTGATTAAATTTTGTCGAAGGGGCTGGGTGGATTGCTTTACCTTTTTTTTCCCCCGTTTGTTTTCTTCCTAATCGTTCAGTTGAGAGCTCACCTGCCTTTTGTTTGTGCCTGCCTTTGTGATTTGTTCTCAGATTAGAAGGAGCAGCTGCACAGCTTTTACTTTTATTAGTTCTTCGCAATGGGTCAGGCAAAATATTAACCACCCATGTACTGCTCTCCCAAAACCTCAAGTGGATTACAATAGAACTCTTTCCTCCACAGTTCATAAAAAATATTTTACTTTTTTGACTGTCACCTCATGCACGGGGTTTTTTTTGTGTGTGTAGATTTATCTGAGTATCAGAACATATGAAAACAGCCTGACCTTTCTGACAATTTGTCTAAACTTAACTTTGCAAGAGTTAGAGTGGGCAATTCAAACCCAAATTTAGGCCTCAGCCCTGCAACACCAGGAGCTCAGTGGGATAAATGCATGCATCCAGTATTTCCCAAGCATACAGCTTTCCAAGGTATTGTGGTTCTTAGCTCTCGGATTCTTTATCTACCACAAAATGTAGCTTGGTCTTTTTTAGATCTGCTAATAAAGTGGCTTCTGTCTTGAATTGGGTGATTTACAACGTTTTACTGTTTCTCAGTTATTGAGCATTCTGCCTGTTTACATTTACTGCTGATTGCTTATCCTTAATGGGGAGCCAGGTCTCCTACAATTTACTTACAATAATCTCTGATGTGAGACTTTCTTCCTACTAATACTTTTCAAAAATGTGTTTTGTTTTTCTTTTGGGCTCAGGGGTAGGTTGGGAGGAGAGAGAAAAGGGTGGAATATGCCATAAATTAAGCTAAACTCCCAAAGACCAATTATTCATACCAAATTTCAGTTCTTTTATAAATTTTAGGTTACAGTGTTTCAATTTCTCAAACTTGGGCTCCAAGACCTTAGCTGAGCAAGAAGCTGAATGGCCACAATAACAGTCAAAGCCAGCAGTGTCTGCAAGCACTTCGTTTTTTTGGGAATTGGACAGTATGTTCAGAACAGGGGCTTTAATGGGAGACAGTTAAGTGCAAAACACTGCTGACTGTAAATGCTTAAGTGCCTAATATTTGGGATCCCAAATTAACTGATGCACAATTAGTGGGTTATGTTGAAAATGTAGCTCTTGGCAAAGAATGATAATAGTGTCATGTGCTAGCCAATACTGAATTTGTCCATGCCCAAGTCTGTGTGTCTACATAATGGGTGCTGAGGCTGATAAAGAATATAGATAAACTGGTTTTCTTGTTAACCATTGTTATTTCTTTGTATGCTGTGCTGAATGGCTACGTACCACCTAGTGGACCCTAGTTATTGAATTTTCTTTTTCTAATTATGACATGCTTTATAACTGACAGTGTATGTCTGTGGTGATTGAGGTGTGTTCAACTCCTGAGCAATCCCACTCCTGATGTGCTAAACCAGGCTGCGGCTCCTCTCACTTCTTCACATTTCAGCTACCAGCAGTGGATTTGCTTTGCCCCTTCTTTTTAGGCTGAGCACCTAGGTTATTCCCTCAGCTCTACACTGGCTCTTTTAACCTTATTTCTGTCCCGTTCTGTATAAGTATTTGCCTCACATTTTTCAAAGGCACATTAGCGTTCATCGTTCTCCTGACTGATGCTTTCTAACCTCCTGGCTGAATGGTTTTCTGGGTTCGTTTCCATTGCTTATACTTTCTGAATTTTTGGCCATTTCAATTTGCATTTTTATCAGTTCTCTCAACCATCTGTCTTTAGTTTTTATAATGTGTCAAATGATTCTTTTGACATCTGGGGTTGCTGAAGCGACACACAGGATGGGTCCCACTCTCTTTTCAGGCTGATGTGGTGATGGTCTCTTGAGGTCTTTTTAGTGAAACCTTCTTCACTTTCTGGACTGCAGCCTGAGCTCATTCCAAGCTCCATTTCATCCCACTGCAGGTTCCACTAGCTCAGTGTTTCTTTGAAGCACTGAAGCTGTTATATTAATAATTGGGTTATATGCACAGTGAGTTGTTTGATCCTTTGTGCGCTTTTGATGCTAATTCTAATTTAGCGTTTTGTTTTGTTTTCATACAAATGCCTTAAATAAAGTTAGTTTCCTAAGATATGCACAGTTTTGCTTCACTGGATCAGGCCCTATTCTCTACATTCATTTTGAGTTTTGTCTCCCAGCCAGAGTCTGTCAGAGGTGCATGGCATTTGATAGATATTTTCTCTCTCTCAGGAGTGAGGTTCAACATCTGCTGTAGGACTTACTTGAAAGGGTTTCTCCCAGTGCAACCTCTGTGCAAATTTAGCCTACTTACACCAACAAATCTATGAGCAACTATATTACAGTGTCTTATCTGCTGGAGTCCACAAAGCATTTGATAGTCTTCTTCAAAAACAATGCATGTAGGTGGTTTGTTTCCAAAGGAAAAAGTCAGAAAAGCATAATTTCTAGAGTCCAGTAGAACAAAAAAAACCCAGAACGTTTTGTGGATTTTATTTTTTTTTAAAACATTCTGAGTGCCTTTTCTCACCAGTGTGGTAGTGTACCTTTGTGCCACCAGGTCACAGTTTCTCCTGGAAACATGTGGTAATTGCCTTTAAGCTGCAAGTGTTCCAGAGCAGACCTGTCCTCTGCAGGAGGAGTCTTCAAGGGTATTTGCATTGCTCTGATCGATTCAAAGAGGGCTGCTGGAAATCTCTGGACTTGCTGCCAGAAGAAAAGGGATTGATAGGAAGACCCTCTGTGCTGCAAGAAACTCCAAGCAGAATTCTTTGAGAGGACTTCTTACAAGTAAAATGTAGGTACTCTCAAAGTGAGAACAAAGTAAAACTACCAGCTGTCAGTTTGAAGAAGGAAGAAAGCAGGAAAGAAATGAAAAAAAAATAGCGTGTAGTTGATAATTAATCTGTAAGGTGCTGCAGACTGCACTTAGTCTTTATAGTTTCTAGAGAGAAATATTCCACGTATTCCCCTTTACTTCCATCAGAAGGTTGCTTAGGCCTTACCTCTTCAAAGGTTTGTGCATGTATTTAATCTTGCTGACTTTTCAAATGGTAAAATAAAGCATGTACGTCAATCTTTGCAGGAACAAGATGTGCACTTTTTTTCCCAAGCGCATGTCAGCCAAACTAAACTACAACAAAAAATCAGGGAGTGTTTCCAAACCATTGTGTGTAGACTTGCTTGGAGGGGTTCCTGGACTGTATCTCTCTCAGATTTCACTGATACTCCTGGGTATCAGGATTGCGATGGATACACATGATTTTATTCGAGTTATCTCAAGTGCTTTACAGTCAGCCAAATTTCCATTTTCCAGTAACTGAGTTTTCAAGAGGAAAAAAAAATAATCTTACTCACTTGTGACAAAACACAGAAAACACATTCTTTTGGGGGAAAAAAATGAAACCTTATAAAAATCTGCTTTGATTAAGAAACCAAAGCATTTTATTAGGAGGCAGGGTGGAAGTGGGATGACCATTTGGGTGGAATAGTTCAGGTTTTGTGGGCCCACAAGGATGTTTCTGAGGAAATATGTCCATATGAAAATTTCCAAAATGGCTATCTGCCTTGGATGGAAAGTTTCTGGAAAAAAACTTTAAAGGCAAAATAGTTAAGCTTCTTCAGAAAGCCATTTTTAAGAGAAAAGAAGTTTTTCTTAATAAAAAGGAAAAAACCCTCAACCTCTCAACGAATTCATTGGGGAACACTTCCACCTCTGCAACTCGGAAATGACATTTCATTGTCAGGTTTTCATAAAAAGCCTGACAAGGTTTTTTATTTTTAATGAATTTTCTTTTTGTCTTCTTCTCCTTTGGACAAATTGACCAGTGTTGGCCAACCTGAACATTTTAAAAAAATCTCTTTGTATGTGCTTTGCTGGGACTTGTTGAAGTTTGGCATCTAAATTCTCAGAAAATGGGAAAAAGAGACCAAGCAAAAGGTGGAAAAAACAGCAGAAGAAGATAAAGGACAAAAATAACATAAAGGAGATAAAGGAGGAAGAGAAGAAAAATAAGATAAAGGAAAAAAGAAGAAAAATAAGAAAAATAAATCTGTCATTCATAGATATATGCTAGCTCCAGGGTGCCTTGCTCGAATCAGGACTTTCTCTGGTGCTGCTTTTGTCCAGTTAAAGGGTGGTACCTGGGTGCCAGGAGCACTGGTAGAAGGCAAGGAGACCACTCGTGACTGCTCAGGTGGTCTGGAAGTGGAGTTAATTTGCTTTGTATGAGGAGTGACCAAGAGCTAAGGTTCAAGCCTGGTGGTGGTAGAGGGTTACTTACCAAGATAAGGATCGTGAAGGATGAGCTGGAAATGCTTAGTGGTGGAAAGACAGTAGAAACATGAGGGTCTGGGAGAGTGAGACCAAAAGAGAGGATGTGGGGAAACCTAGGAAACTAATAGGAAAAACTGGATTGGGAATGAAGGGTATTTGCATGAAAAATGCTGGGAAGATTGTGACTGCAAAGAGGATAGGGGGAAATGTTCGGGCCTTGGATAAGGAGGCTGAAGTGGGAAGGCTGGGACTGGGACAAAAAAGTAGAAGGCATAGGGAAGAGATAGAGAGGAGCAGGACAGTTTGGTCAGGGCAGGTAGGTCAGGACAAGAGCATATGGTCTTCTCCTGTGCATGGCCCTATCCACAGCCTGGAATGAAATGACAGTTTCTTCACTGGCAGCAAACGTCTGTGAAATTCACTGCCAGATTATGTGCCTATTCTTTAGTTTAATCAACCTTCAAAAAGAAAGTATGAAATAGAATTCGAAATAGCTGCGTGTTGAGTCCGCTGCACACACTGAAGCAGGGTGGGAGAGGGCAGGGAAGAAAAGTGTCGTTATAAAATTAAGACTATATCTGAGTGCGTTCAGCTAAGCAGGCTGGATTGATGTTGCCCAAGCAGCTTTCCTTCTGGCATTTTCAACCTTTTGAATGCTGACTTCGCATCTTTACTGTAGTTTTAATGCACTTTAACTACATATGAATAGAAAACAGTAGAGATGTGGCACAATAGACCATATGGTTGGTCAGAATTAATTATCCACTGATCTAGCTTGTGACTGGGGAGGCTCTGCAGTACACCTTTTCCTTTCAACTCTTGTTATTTCATGTATTCATTTAATTCAACAATAAGAAACTGAAAACATTACAATGCGGAGTGAGGAAAGACAGCTTTTTAATACTGTTTGATTGTTTGCCAAAGTTTTTGCAAGTGTTCCTGTCAGGACATATTACTACGTACCATATACAACATATTTATATTCTTACAACATGTTTAAACTTCTCAGTTATAAATTTCTTGTATGTCTAGAATTGCCTGGGAAAGCAAACCTGCACAACCTGCCCTTGTCCTTCTTCCTTGGCAAGGTTGATGCACCTTTTGTCAGGTTAGTGGGATCTTGAAGACAAGGTCAGAACTCCACAGCAGATGGCAAATGGGTATGTTTAGCAGGGGAATGGGAGAAATCTAAAGAGGAAAACCGAATTATTTATGTGAGATGAAAAGATAAAAAAGTAGATAGTAAGAGATCAAAGTACGTTGATTCAGTTGTATAATTTGGCCTCAAGACTATTAAACACAGGTTACTGTTCACCAGGGGAATTTTTTCTGCTAGCCTGGTCTCCCAACCAGAGAGGAGGGAGGGGGGATGGGAAAAGGAAGCAGTTCTCAGATCTACCCCATTGTTTTCATTTCTACTAAGCTGAAGCAGAGCTCAAGTGGGGAATATTTGGACCATAGCTGTGTGACATGTTCCTTGCCCTGCCAGTCTGTTTTGTTAATTCTTCTTTTTCCTCCTTTGGAAAAGGTTGTAGTACACTCTATTAAATATGAAAGTTTACCACATAATGAATTTTGGATTTTTTCATTAAACGTAAGGCAAGTTCTTCAAGATGCTTTTCTTGGTGAAAAATGACAAAAAGTGTAAACAGGAACACTTATATGATCCTTGATGTTTTAGTGCTAGAAGTATGTGAACAGTGAAATTGCAGAAGTTCAGAAATGCCAATAGGAATGCACTTCATTGTTTCTTCCTCAACAAGTATCTACATGCACCTATTACCACAGAATGGAGATTTCCTCCTTGTGTCCTTGCCCAGGACTTAAAAAAAAAAAAAAAAAAAAAAGAAAGCAGAAACCCTCCCTAAATTAAGTTCAAGACAAAAGGAAATAAATTGTCCGTAGGGAGGCCGGTGCATGCTTTCTTAAATTCCTGTTCCCACTGAAGTCTCTGGGAACTTTTTGTTGATTTAAAGCATGGCCAAAATGACTCCACTGATGATGAAAACTTGGCCTTCTAATTCTTTGGAAAGTTAATTTTATTCTTTGCTTATTCTCATCAAGGGGTTTCCAGAACAACTTTGTCCTGCAACACCATCCAACATACTTATGATGTGGACCCATAGGGCCTGATGGCTTATTGTCCTGTAGCTATTTTCAGCAGTTGCAAATGGGTAAGCAATATTGCCTTAAGAGAGTGAAGGTGTGCTACAAGCATTGACCTTGCATGAACAGTTTACAATGAGCACAAAGCAACAGGGAATTCAGCAGCGTTGTTCGCATAAGGAGCTCTTCTTCCCGTGACAAGATTTTGCCTGTTCTCTTGGAACATCACTACATTGCAGATTCAACCTATGTCATTGTTCAAACAACACGCGTAAATAATAGATGGTTTTGTTCATTGGCCTAAATCTGAAAAGCTAGAGGGGAGTGCGAGCAGAATGTGAGTCAAGCAGAAGAGAAAACTATTCAAATTGTAAGCGAAATTCAAAACCCTTTATTAAATTTGTGGGATCTTCAACATATTTTCCTTGTCAGCTGGATTGTTTTAAAGCAAAAAATGCTATTTTGAAAGGAAAAGTAAAAAATTCATTTAGAAAAATATTGAAATAAACATTTCACAAGCCTTCCAAACAAGCCGTTCCGTTTTTAAAATGTCAAAATGGAAATGTCAGTAGTCACTATTGAAATGTTTTCTTATTACTTTTTACTCTCTCCCCCTACCAGATAGGTAAAGCATGAAATGTTTTTTTCCTTTAAATTTCCTGGGAGTTGTGGGGAGACAGAAACATATTCGTCACAAAATTTTTCCAGCTATAAAACTAAACAGTCACTGAAGCATCTTCTGCTTGGGTATTGCAAAGCATGAAATATATTATTTGCATTTTAACCTTTGTGTATCATAGGCTGATTCTGCTTGCTTATAATTCAACCTTCTCTTGCTCAGAGCAGAAAACCTTGGCAGAGGTTTGGACGACTGACTTGCTGCTTCCTTCCATTCTCACTGCATTCTTCCACACAGTGTGGATGCTCATTTTGGTGTAATTTGGGGTTTAGAATAGTTTGGGTTGGAAACCAAACCTTTAAAGGGACCTTTAAAGGTCACCTAGTCCAACACCCCTGCAATGAGCAGGGACATCTTCAATTAGATCAGGGTGCTCAGAGCCCCATCCAACCTGACCTTGACCAGAGCTGGGGCATCTACCACCTCTCTGGGCAACACGTGCCAGTGTTTCACCACCTTCACTGAAAAAATTTCTTCCTTATACCTAGTCAAAATCTATGCTCTTTTAGTTTGAAGGCATTACCTCTTGTCCTACTGCAACAGGCCCTGCTAAAAAGTCTGTCCCCACCTTTCTTATAAGCCCCCTTTAAGTATTGAAAGGCCACAATAAGGTCTGCCAGGAGCCTTCTGTTCACCAGACTAAACAACCTCCACTCTCTCAGCCTGTCCTCATAGCAGAGGTGTTCCAGCCCTCTGATCATATTTGTGGCCCTCCTCTGGACCCACTCCAACCGGTCCATTTCTCTCCTGTACTGAGGGCCCCAGAGCTGGACGCAGTACTCCAGGTGGGATCTCACCAGAGTGGAGTAAAGGGTCAGAATCACTTCCCTTGGCCTGCTGGCCACCCTTCTTTTGATGCAGCCCAGGGTGCGATTGTCCTTCTGAATTGTGAGGTGAGTGCACATTGATGGCTCATGTTTAGCTTTTCATCCACCAGTACCCCAATGTCCTTCTTGGCAGGGCTGCTCTCAATCCCTTCATCCCCCAGCCTGTATTGATACCAGGGGTTGCCCAGACCCAGGCGCAGCACCTTGCACTTGGCCTTGTTGAACATCATAAGGTTCACATAGGCACACTTCTTGAGGTTGTCCAGGTCCCTCTGGATGGCATCCCACCCCTCAGGCTTGTCAACCACAGCACTCATTTTGGTGTCCTCTGCAAACTTGCTGAGGGTGCACTCAATCCCATTATGTCATTGATGAAGATATTGAACAATACCGGTCCTATTACAGACCCCTGGGGGACGCCACTAGTCACCGATCTCCATCTGGACTTTAAACTACTGACCACTACCCTCTATTTAGGATATTAGTCTTATAAAGGCTGGAAACTATGATCTTTTGAAAAAAGCTCTATTTACAAAAGATGGCACAATAATGTTTCTTTATTGATTTGCATCCTTCCTGAGTGATCTGTAAAAATAGCTGCTTACTTCCCACCAGAAACTCCTGTTCTGTGAGATGTACCCTTCTCCAATCTCCTTTATCCAAAGTACTAATACTAATACCTTTATCCAAAAAAGCTAATTTAATTTCTAGGTACCTTTCTTCCTGTAATAATAGAAAGCCCCTCAAGTATCTTACCATGCCTGCTACTGTTTACTGTATCAGTTCCACATGCTAATATGATTTCCTGTAAGAGGAGATGCATATATTAGTTCTGCAGTGAAATCATCCCCCCCCCCAAAAAAAATGGCAAAAGTCTGACCGGTGCTTTTAAAGAGAGTCATCTCAATGGAAAATATTAAATTGGTTCCATAGTATGAGTGTTAGATGTAAAATCTTCCTCTACCACAGGCTCCTGCCTTTCTCTTTGGTTTTCTGGTGGGTGACGGATGTTGTTTCTGCCACCTGTTTGAAGACAATTGTGCAACTGGAACCATGGAATGATGTCCAGTTGCCTTTTTTAGAATATGAATAGGGCTTTTGAATTTGGCTGTGCTGAGCAGTTTGGGGCTGAATCACTCTGTAGACTTGCCAGAGAAAGTGTTTAGCCTATGGACATGAGCCAAAGCCCGCTGGATCTCACAGCAAGACTCTTTTTGGCTTCGGTGGGCTCTGGCTCAATCTCTATAACGCATGACAATTTTTTCTCTGGAATTATCAAAAATTCTTAATTTTTAGTTTCTGTTTTTCTTTTCCCAAAGAATTTCACCTTTTTTTTTTTTTTTCAGTTTGAACCGCCATCACCTGGCTCTGCTCTTCCCTCCTCTGAATGGGATGCTAGGGCTGATGGTAACATGGATGCTCTGTCATGAAAAAGTCAGGGGCAAGGAGCCATCTCAGAGCTCAGCTGCCTCAACCGCTCTGTACCCACTGTCCACTTTTACTTGCTTTTCATTTCTGAATGTGTGCTATTTTGAAACGCCTCAAATACTGTCAGACTCCAAGCTGTTTTGGACATGAGCATGTCATTTCCCTTCCCTCTGCTGCAATCACGTTTGGATCCTGCAGGCATTTCCCATAACAGGCCTCAGTTATCAACGGCAGGAGTTTTAGTGTATTTCCCTTCTCAAAGACTTTTGTTGCCAGATGGGAGTTGTTAGTTGTTTATATCAGGCGATGAGTAATGCCCTTTTGCTAGCACTGTACACAATGGTTTTTTTTGACATTTATTCCTTCTGTTGTTATACAATGTTAGCTTTGCAAGTTATAAAGAACAACCTTTTTCCCTCAGGTGTCCTTTTGTGTGCTTTTTGCTCTTTTTTTTGAGATTCTTTCTTTTCCAATTTTAAAGGTAAAAAGAATATATAAAAATAGAAAAACGAACAACAAGCTTAGAGACCTTTCCCAGTCTGCTATTCACTGCTGTGAGTAGATGCTAAACATAGATTTGTGGGTCCACTTTCAGGTTTCTCAAATGCCATTTCTTCTTTAGTCTCTTTTACGTCTGTTACAGGGTCCTGCTTCCATGCTGTTTTCCTTGGCTCTGTGAGGTGCAACCTAAATTTTACCAGCTCCTAGCAATTCCATTAAGTTTGGGATGAGCTCTTTCTCTGCAGACCTCACTCCACCATAATTCATACAATAAGACTTTATCCTGTGGGCCATGGGGCATGTTTTGTGAGAAGAGCCCTCAACCCATGATTATTCTGAGTATCAACTGTCAGTATTTGGTCCATCGGCCTGAAGTCATATCTTGATAATGAAAACTGTCCATGGTAACTTTGGCATCTCTCTCATGCTTTTTCATTTCATGGATAGATGAAATTTTTTTATCCTTCCATCTGCTTGCTTCCCAACTTTTTTCTGCCTTTTATTTCCAGCAAAGTTGGCTTTAGCGTGACTGTATAGACTGTCTGTTAGGCACTACACATTGCTGTAATGGTGTCAAAACCATGTAGACACCTTCAGAGCCAAATTATCATACTTGTTGTACAGTTTTGCATAGAAGATAGAGAGCTATGCCAGTCCCGAGCCCTCCAGAAGGCCTTGGACAGCCCATGCCTACCACACTGTTTCTCTGTGTTGCTTCTTGCACATAGATGTATAAAAAATCTGCTCCAAGAGCCCACCATCAGGAAATGCCCCAATTTCATGTGGTTCCCCAGGGACCTATGGATCAGGCTCCCTGTAGGCCTGCTAAGAAGATGCGCCTCTTTGACCTTCCACACTGGCTAATGCAGCTTCACCTTTTTTTAAGTTTATGAACATGTACACCTTTCCCACCAGAAGTACATGGCCCATTGCATTGAATTAAAACCTCCCTCCCCAGCTTGCTTTTGCTCACTTCAGTTATCTTTCACGTACCTCTTAGGAATAGCCTTTAACAACCATAAAAAAACCCTTAACCGTAAATATATGGGTAACATCTGCACTGTGTACTCTACAACAACATTTATTTGAGGAGAAACTTAGCAGAACTTCTGATTGGATCCTAATTATATGGTTGCCCTTTTGCCTTTAGCCACTACTTTGGAGTCTCCCCCTACTTAGGACTGTGAAGTGTTTGTAAGAACAAAGAAATAGATGACTGCTGTTAAGACTCTGCCTTCTCTCTAGCACTAACTCAGCCATGGAGAAAAATAAAGGAAAAACGTGCCCTCAGGTATGCTCTCCTTGATGCATATAAATTCAGGTCCCATGAAAATATTTGTCTGTAAATAAGCCGTTTGGTTTAGTCTTGTTTCTCAAGGTTACCTGGTTGCAGGGTATAGCTTGCACTCGGTAATAAATGAAAAACAAGTTTGATCACTGGAATTCTGTTATTTTCATCTGCAATATTATGCAAGATCAAGGTAACAAATTTTGTTGCCAGCTGGAGCTGCAGGGTAACAGGCTGCTGCTGGTTTTCCCTGTAGACAACAGTAAAGAACACATTTTATGTCAAAGTAATTGCACTAACAGGTGCCGTTGAGCAACTGTGTTTTGGTTGCGACACTGTTGTGGCTCAGTGCTTACCACAAATGTTTATATATATAAAAAAAATGGTTCTGCTTTTAAATTCCTATTCAACTGACAAGAAAGAATAGGGTAAACAAGGGTGAAGCAATAACTACAGTTTAAAGGCAAGAAAGCCTCCTTCCCACTTCTGGTGTGTGAATACCCTGTCCTATCACAAGTCCTTCCTTGGACGTTTATCACAGCAACTGTAAGCCAGCATTCAGTGCTGACAACATTAAGACCTGTAAGAACTGGATGAGATTCTTGCAGTGGGATACATCCTGATGTGATTATGCCACATATTCAGGGAATAATGTCATTTCATGCGCTGAATGCTGGACACAGACTGCTGCACATGCAGTGGGTGCTCTTCTTGCCTGCCTTCATCGTGTGTTCGACCACTGGACTTGGCTGCTCCTGCTGCAGGAAGGGCAATCAGCTTAAGGTGCAGCAAAGGGAGTGCCGGCAACACTGGACCTGGGAGCCCTTAGCATTTAGGGAGTACAGAAATGTTGGTAAGCTTGGAGAAGGTTCCTCCTAGTCTTGCGAACCCATGTAAGCTAACCTGCTAAAACTGTCACCTGCTTTGTGCCAGGCTCAGGACTGTGTTTCATTTGAGCTTTTCAAGGCTGTGGACAGCTGGGGAGACGGGCACTCCAAATTAGTGTATGAGCTGAAACACTCCACCTCTCCGAGCTGAAAACCTTGTGTGAGCTGCTCCGAGGGTATGTTTACAGGGCTGTAGGTATATACAGTGATGTAATGGGACTAATGTAAGATTTCCTAAAGATGGATTCTCCGAATCAAAATTTAACCATCTAAAAATGGGACCAATGGCTTTAGCTATCTCCTTAGTGTCCCCATAAAACCAATGCACACCTTTATATTGTCTAACCTAGATGTCTATTCTAAAATTCAATGTATCTCTTTTTGGAAGCCAGACACATATGCCTGCATTCTGCCAAATGCATCCGATCTAAAAGACATCAGCTCCTCCTGACAAACACACTGTGAACAGTCTGGAGACAGTGCAGGAATCCAACAGTGCCTTGCTTTCTTTGTCTAGCACCCCCACCTCTCTGTCTTGCTACATCTTGTGCCTACAGTCTCCATGCCCTGTTGGTCTGCCTCAGCTTCTTCCTCAAAGCTTCTTTCTTGCCCTTATCACGGGTAGATGACTTCTGCAAGGACTGCAATATGTGACCAGACCTCCTTCCCATGCTTTCCTCAGCATCCATCTTCTCTGTCTTTTCCTTCTTAGAGGACACTGTGTTTGCTCACTCGTGGGGGTTCCTCCCAACACTCCAACTGCTCCCTTTCCTCCATAGCTTTATTTTGCCAAGCTTTTCAATCTTACCAATTTCTTTTCACCCTAAAGCCAATGACTCTCAATCCAGTTACTGTATCTTCATTTACTGGTCATCATTGCTGCACTAATTGTACACATGCGTGTTCTGAGCCACACAGGCGAAGCAAGTGTACATACTGTTGCCTAAACTTCAGTGAATGTGGGTTAAGATAATTCATGTCACTTCACATTTTCTGGGGTTAAAGAATGCTCACAGTAATGAAGGAAGCCTAAACCCTAAATTAGACTCATTCTACATTTTGGCACCCTAAGACTTCCCTGTTCTCATTCCCTTCACCTTTAATTCCTTTCCTCTGTGACTAATAATTTTTATTTCTTTTGGACTGGTGTAATACCCACAGTGCTATGTAGGTATCTTTCTGAACGGGTTATTATAGCTCAGTTTTGAAGATGCAGCTAAATTAATCCGTGACTTTTCCATGTTGTGCTGTCACACTTTGTACCACCAGAAGAGCATATGACTATTCTGTCTGAACTAAACATTAGAGTAATCTTGCAGAGGCTTACGAGGAGATTCATCCTGGCTCTGTCACAGTGTGCTGTGAGGCCTCTCTGTGTCCTTGGCTGTAAAATCCCACACCCATCCCCTTCGCTTCCACACTTGTGAGAATGAAAAATATTTTCATGGTATGGAACGATGCTTTCAGTTTGGGTGCTCTTTTTAATTTGTTTTCCCAAGGAAATATCCCTGCATTTTTGCTAACAGTTTTTTATATGCATGGGTGTGGAGGAGTTTCCTTGCTTGCTCAGCGTCTTTGCTGCCCTTAGAGCACTCTTGTATGATGTTATAGACAGATTACCATTGCTTAGTACTCTTCAGAACACAGCATTTTACTGTCTCTTCATAAAATCCCTTTCTTACACAATGCCCATGCTACAGGCATCAATAAAATTCATATTTTTATCTCTTCATCTTCCTTTTTTTTTTTGTAAACAGCTCAATGAAACCACCAAAGTTGGCACGTGTTTCAACTGAATAGCCACAGCATTGCAGTGCTGTGCAATACTTTCCCCATCCTCTCTCCTTACCCCAGATGTCACGTTCCCTTACACTGGCACGTACAAAATGTGGCTGGATAGTCCTAGCAGAGACTGAGTTGGGCCACAGATGGGAAACAGTTGAGAACAACTTTCTACCAGGACAAAACTGCTGTATCCAAAGGGCTATTGAGGACTTTAGTTACCTGCTCAAGTCAGTGTTTCTGGCAGGGGAAATCATGGTTAAGCAATGAACTATGGTGACCCTAAAAGGGCTTTCCTCATTTCAGGCAACTTCAGGCTAAGAAGACCTCTGCTGTATGAAACAGTTTGACTTGGTCATTGTTGGGCACTTGATTGGTCTTAATAAGATTTTTTTTTTGTATGTAATAAGGCTAATGTGGACACAACACAGTAGTACAGCTTTTTCTAGTTCTTATGACTGGTTTCAGTTTTGGCGGGGAAATCTAATGCTTCAGACTGGGCTATTCTGTTGAACTTCTAAGAATTGCCCTTTCCCGCTGTCAGCCAGCAGGCTCTTGGGATGTACCCTTGGGTGCCATTCCTGGGGCTGCAGAGTTGCCCTGGACACAGCAGTGAGGACATCTCAGCTCACGGCATGTCTAGCACCCCTCGTCAAACAGAAAACCAGCCAAGTTCACTAGAAATAAAAAAATCCAGATTTAACAAAAAGCTTGCAAGACATTTGGATAAATCTGGGGCCATGGAGTGATTAATGGAACGGTTCTGAAGGATTATCTGAATGTGAAGCTCAAGTTTAAACTTGTGAGATGTGAGACTATATGAAATTAAAACAAAACAACAAAAAAAAGGGATTGAACACTTGGGATAGAATAAGTTGTTTCAGTCCCTCGTTGCATTTCCCCATACTGGGAGGATTTGCTGTCTGCGGCAGAGGCACAACAGCTGCCATCTCACTGCAGAGCACTACAGACGGTGAAGAGAAGAGACAAACTCTGCCCTTCTTTTGATGAGTTTCTGGGCTTTCTTCTTTCTGCCGTTCACATGGCATGGGAGATAAAACAGTCTGGCGAAAGAGAAGCATTTTTATCTGTCATTTTGTTAAGCAAAATACCCACAGATTATAACTCGCTTGTCTTGTTGAAAATGCAGGTGAAGGACAAGAGGTGATTTACTTTGGTGAAGTTGAAGGGGAAATGTGACTTCCTGCAGCAGGAAACCACCTTCTACAGAAAGAAGGTTGCACGGTAACATCTAAGCTGGGGTTCGGACGACTGAGGGTCAGAAGGAGTGTTAAAGTCAGGGAGGAAGGGGAGGGAGGGAGTAAGGCGGAGCTGGGTCTGGTAGGAACTGCTGCTTTTGGGGAGGTATCAGCTCTGGGTTTCTGCAGGTGGGAGCAGGGCAGGTGGGACATGGGAGAGGCCCAGAGTCTGGTGCTTCTTCAGCTGACCAGGCAGCAGGACACCCACTCCTCGCTCCTGTGGAGGCAGCGATGGCTGTCACTGAGCTTGCTTCAGATGCCAAAACTGCTTCAAAAGACACCAAGGACGTTATGGCACCCCAGTGCTGCCCGTCCCACTTCAGACCCTCGCCAGAGGGCTGCTGCGTGCTCTCATATGCCCACTGTCCCCACTGCAGCTTTCTGTCACAACTGAAAACTACCAGAGGGGAAAAATGCTCTTTGCTGTTTGGTAAAAAAAGATCTGGGCAAGCAGTATCCCATTTATTCCCTCAAATAATAATAGTAAATAATAATTCCAGTGGAAAACAGTTTCTGTTACCAGGAGTTTGCCACCTGAGTTGAGATCCATCTGGAGACTATTTTTTTTGAGAGGAGAGATCATCTCACATGCTCTTGATTACTGCTTATATTTATGATCAGGCTGCTTAGTAAAAAAAGAGGTGTCTTTGCTGCCTGTGACTTGGCTCTGACGCTCCCGGGGCATGTGCCTATGTGCTATGTATCGCCCCATCGGCGGGGGTGTGCAGCGTTGCTGGTTGTGGGGCAGTTGTGCTCCCAGAGGATGAATGCTCTTTCTCTCCCCGGTGACAGCTGTCATTGCTGAGGAGCCGCTGTTTGCTTTAAAATCACGTGGCGAGGCTGGTGGTGGTGGCAGAAGGGAAGAAAAGGAGGGGAGAGATGGTTTGCCCAAAAGAAGATAGTTACTGTTTAACTACACAGACTCTTCTGCCGCACACCTTCATATAAGAAGTCCACAATCATCCTGCAAATGCTGTTGCTGGGGAGGGAAAGTCTGTTTAAAACATCAGCCTGTTTCTCTCTTTTTGGCTGCAGAATGAGCATTTTCTGTTCCCTCTCTGGAAGTGCTCCTTACCTGACCCCGAGGAGAAATGTTTGCCCCTGCCCTGCACCAGCACATGTGGCAGTACTTTCGCAGCCCCTTCCGAAATTTCCTTGGATGGAGCAGGACTTGGCCCTTGCTCAGGAGGAGTGGCTCAGAACTTCATAGACCTGTTGTTCTATAACCGAAAGGCTTTTTCCTATCAGAAGATAAAGATGTTACATGGCCAACCTTTCTGCCTGCAGACTGGAATCATAAATGGATGGCTTCAATGTTTCACTCGTGTCTGCCTACATCCACAAAGATTGTTAAAAATTAGCTCCCAGTCAGGAGCTATTCAGATACTTATCTTAATGTTTAAACAGCTGTTTTCCTATCAGTGTCCTTCCCCATGGTTTATTCACACAGATTGCCTGCTTTCATTGTTGTGCAGGGTAGAAGCAGAAGCTGACTGTCAGCAGCCTGCCGGTAAAACGTCAACTGGAGCAGTAACAACCAAGCATCCTGGCATGATGCAATCCATAGAAATTGCTCTGAGAAGTTAACTTGGGGCTGGACAGCAAGAGGAATAGCAGATACATCTTCATGAGATTTAAAATATAGATGATATATAACTGTTTTCTTAAAATCTGATCTTATTTTCTGTTTTCTAAATCTTAAATTCCAGCCAAAGACATTCCTGAGCTAAGAAGAAACAAATAATTTTTCCATCAGAGTCCAGGAGAGATGAAAATTTCAGGGTTTTTTATTCATACAGCTACAGCCTCAGCAGAACTCCCTGATTTCCCCTCCTCCCTTCGTCCCTCCTGCCAAGTGTGCAGTTACAGAGAGCAATGTCAAGCTGATACGGTAGGTTTGAATCTGCTCTCATGGGCAGTGATGATGTGTTAGGAGGAATGCTATGAGGGTCTGAAAGTCTGCACCGCTCTGGAAATTAAAAGTCAAGAGCTATGACTGTAGCTGGATTACAGCTCTTCCTGAAAACTGAGAATGTGGAAAGCAATGAATACAGATGCTAATTTCCTGGGAAAGAGGGAGGAGGTTTATGTTTCTATACCTATATATGTGAGGAGAAAGTTCATTAGAAGTATATGAATATTGAACCAAATCTTTTTCCCTTCACTCATGAAAGTTCTCCTGCTAACACTGGGTGAACTATTTGTTTCAGGTACTGAATGGGAAGGAATTGTGCCTAGTTGTTGTTTCAGAGCACTCGTGTGCTCAGATTTGCTCACAGCAGAGTCGGTGCGGGTGATGCCGTTACGAAAGCGGCAGTGAGGAGTGCTGCAGTCCATCACGGCTTGGAGGTTGGCTGCCCCCCCTCAGGTGACGACACAGAAATCAGGAAGGATTCACATTTTCTCCTCTACTTACACGAGAGAAATACGTTTTGTTCTTTGCCCTTCTTTTAGCACTAATTTGCTTTAACTCTTCAACTTTATTCAGCTCTTTGATAGCTAGTTCATTTTTGATAAATAAAACATCATTTTTATCTCGAGCAAGCCAATTTTCTATACTGATTGCTGGACTTAAAATGCTACAGTTCTCTGCATGAATCACAAGGAGACAAAAGACATCTCAGATTTCATGGCTGTTTACAGTAGGGCTAATATCAAGTCCTTTAGCCAGCAAAACACATTAGTTCAAAACTCAGAGGACTAGAAAAAATTACTTTGCCTGATTAGCTTTAAGCTGGCATGTCTGAAAACATCAAACAAGAATCAGCCTGCTTTTGAAATCTGTTTCCAGTTATAGAAAATGACCTTCTTGATTCCCAGCAGCATCACATCCTAACTTAAAAGAGATGCACTTTCCTCTCACATCCACAAAGGTGCCCCCACAGACCCTGATGTGTTGGATAACACTGTCGGAGACCCCTGCTGAAATCCTCCCATCCATGTTAAGGTGGATGGGGAATCAGAATGATCTCTTTGCCACCCTCAGATCCAACCCTTTCTGCAGCAGACTCTCCTGATAGAAAAAAGTTGTCCTTGAGGTGAAGAATATTCCTCCAGCAGGCTGAAGGAATATTCATCCTGCTGTCCTCCTGTGAGAAGACACAGTCCTCTAGGATGAGAAATAGCAAGCATTTCCGCCAGACATAGAGTACCGAGTATTGAAATGACAAGGGTCCAAGATCCCAGCGCGGAAGATGCAGAGGCAGGAGAATTTCCCTGCAAACCCTCACTTACATATCTTGGGTTTGCTTGGGCTCTCAGGAGGGGGAGTCGTGTTGTTGTCACCTCCAGAGGGAGGTAGGAAATTATTCAAGACTAAGGAAATAAATACAAAATCAAAATGATTAGGTGTTTCCTTTTGGGTCTATGAAACCCAACAGCACTGCTTTAAACTGGATAATCTTCTCTACAGCCTGCGCAGCAATTTCAAACAGGTGACTCTAGCTCATACAGACTTCAGTAGACTGATTCCATATAAAGAGGCAAGGACCAAGAATATTCCAGCAGTTTACACAGTGTAGAACAAGCATCCAGTGGCTTTTTACAGTGACTATTCTGTGTATTTATTTTCCATTCCTGTTGGCAAAAGTATCAATGAACAGGATTTTAGAGTCAAGACATGAATACACGTCTCTCAGACTCTTTACAACCCATATTCTGATATTTACCCCGTCAGGATAACCAGGTCAATTGTTTTTGGCACAAATCCATAAGCATCAATTCCTCTGTCTGGTAAATGCTGTTTTTGTAGCAATCGGCGGGGCTGCTGTCTAGTCCATTTCCAAAACATCCTGGTAGGAAACAAGGAGCAGATTTAGCAAAACAGCCAGCTTCACTTAGACCAAAAGCAATCATCTGAGGCAGGTGATTTCCATACGCGTATGTAAGAGTCCAGTGAACTGGTAAAAATATCTGCAAAAGCAATAAATAGCTCCAGTTATAGATGGAATTCCCACCAATGCCATAGTTTAGAAGTGGGACCCTTATTATATAGATTGACAGCAACCTTCAGCACACAGGGAAATTTCATCCTATGATCTGCTTCTGTTTTGGCCTTATTCTTAAAATTTATCTGTCAAACTCAGCGATAACATCCAATATTTAATTTGATTGAATATAACTGTTTTATATGTTGTGTGTGGTGACAGTTCTGATGAGTTATCAGAAGTGCAATGCCTAAAGCAATCAATTATTAATGAATTAATAATGTTAAATTTATAATGAATTTATAATCATTACACAGATCTCAACACAAAAGAGGTTTCTAAGCTTAGAAGGATGTCTACTTTAAATTTTAGTCTTGAAAAGTGAGCAGACCTCTTTTGATAGTAACCTGCTGTAATTTAGACACCCAAGCAAATGCTTACAAAATTAATTTTCTAAGACACTCTGTAAATTTTTTTCCTTGAAAACAGTTATCAGATTTTAGGCTATAAAAGATGTCAAAGGCTGAAATATATCCATGTTCCAAGGACTGTAGAAAGGGCTGGTTTGCATTTTAATTTGAGGTATGGTATCAAAATATGCTTGAGTTCTGTATTTGCATTAATAACTTAATTATCTAAATCATGCTCACGTGATGCTGAACTTGAAACGGGCCATTACAGCTCAGAAAAGAGTTGTCTGGGGCCAAAATGAACTCAGTGTGCAACATGGCCAAATAAGCTCTCAAAATGTCGGGCATCATCAGGATATTGAGAACAGGACAGGGAGCATGATTTTCTCCTATTCAAGACCTGATGTGCCCCCATCTTGAGTAGCATGTGCAGTCCTGGTCTCTGCATCTCAAGGATTTAATGAAGGTGGAGAAGGTACAGAAAAGGGCAGCTACGATGATCAAGAGGTTGGAGCAGCTGCCTTAAGAGAAGAGACTAAAAAGCCTGGGACTACTTAGTTTGGAAAACAGAAGGTTGAGATTTGTGTTAAAGTGGCAGATACACTGAGTGTGGAACTGTGGGACTGTGCTACTTGATTAAATTAGCAGAGGAACCAGCTTAAAGTTAGTAAAAGATTTCTTTTTCAGAAAGATTTCTTTTTTCATGGGGCAGCAAACTTCTGGAACTTGCTGCAGATGTTATCAACGGATTCAGAAAGGGATAAGACACATTTGTGAATGCTAGAGGCAATAGGGAAGAAGGTGTCCTCTAGCACTCCTGACCAGGGGAAAGGAGAGAAGAGTGTGCCCTCACTCATGTGCACTCCCCAAATAGCATCTCTTTTCAGTGTTGAAAAAGAACACTGTGCAACTTGGACCAGTGGTGACTCAGGAGGAACTTGTTATGGTTTTATTCTGTTCAGCTGTTCTCTGTGCTGAAGAGGATTTTAGTGCTAGTTGTATGACCCCTTTTTAAAGCAGAGACCAAGCAAGCTGACAGCGCGACAGGATGGGTTACTGAAATAGTAGCTGGAACTTTTCCCTCCAGGGAAGGCGAACTTTCCTGGAAACGCTGAGAAATTCTTCCTAACAACAGACTTTCCCCCATTTTCTCACCATTGTTTTGAAACGATAAGGAGTGATACGTAAACCATCCAAATGTAAGGACAGAGATGACACAATACTGTATGGCTCCGTAAAATCCAGACAAAAATGTAACCTGTGTGAGTAGACAAGTCCTTACAGAGTATTTTCCTTCCTGTTCTCTTGTCACATTTCATGTATCTGTCCCAATTTTGGTAGGTTGATAACACTCTGTCTGCAAGCCCTTAACTTTCATTTGCCATCTCTTTTAAAAGCCATCCAGCCTTATCTCCCTGGATCTCGAAGCAGCTTGGCGAAAGGTTGTTGCCTGCCCTTGGCATAAGAAGAAGTGTGCAACCTGAAGAGTGAAGCAGCCCAGCACACGGGTACCTGTTAAAATCTTCATTGCTCAAATACGTCTCGTGACAGCATTTCCAGACTGCTATCCTTGCACTTCACACTTGTCGGAATTGAAGAGACAATAACTCACCATTTCTGGACAAATAAATTCACACTATCCTGTTGTGTGAATCCTATAGGCAGCATGAGAGCTACTAGAGTGTGAATTGAATTGTTTGCTTACTGGATTTTTTCATACAGGAGGTGCGTGCGGCCTTTTACCATGTTTTTCCCTCGTGCACACCGTGCCACTTACTAAATAGAGGTCGATCATCCTAGAATTTTCTTTCAGCTGCCCCATAAATAATAAATAATAAACATAGCTGTGGGAAGCTAGGCATGAAGGATCTTGGTGGTTTGCCATTAATCTTTCAAGCGGCAGCCAGATAACTCCTGCCAGTTGTTGTGCAGTTTGCTAGGTAAATTTTAAGTTTGTCTTACTGGATACTATGTGTGTGTTCACATGCGTGCGGGGACCATTAAAGCTCATTTCAGGTGAGATGCTTGTGGGTTTGCTGACAGAGACCAGCTGAAGGCAACACAGTGGGCTACCAGTGCTGCTGACCTGGATTCTTAACATTTGCTGTGTTTTTTCAGACTTTTGCCAAAGATCCTAGATTTTGCAGCTTCCTACTTCCAGCCTGGTGCCAAGTACTATTCAGCTGTCCCTCGCTCAGCAGAAACCCAGAGCTATGAATCTGCATGCCTTTACTCCCAATTGCAAATATCCTTACATAGTCTATGGTTCACTGATGCAGAAGTCGTATTCTATGGTGTATGTCTGTGTGGTAAAGAAATATTTGAGAAATTAAGTTCAAAAGAGAACAGTTCACTGTTCTGAGCCAAAGGTGTCTCAAAAATAAAATTCATATTCATATTTCATATATGAAATTCCTCATAGTATTCACACCTCTATTGGAAAATAGCAGATGACCTGCAAATTGAAATTAAGTTACGAATCACTACAGTGTTCTTCTTGGTTGTTGTTTTTTATTTTTTTGGGGGGTGGTAGTGGTTTTTTTCATTGTTTTGGTTGCTGCTAACCAAGCCATTAGATCATTCTGCTTTTTGTGTAATATATTAGATGTTGACAAATTAGTAGAAATAGTTACTCTATCAGCAGTGGGGAGCGGGGGGGTGGAGACCTACTGGAGATCCTAGGCACACCGCAATGCCCACTAACGTTACTGATACTGTTCTTCAGGCTTCCTAAGGCAACTTTTGCCACAGCTGAGGAGAAAAGTAACGAGACTTTAAGGTGTGTCCATGGCAGAGCAGCTGTCAAAGAGTCACACTGTGTGTTACGTATTTGCTAGGTAGGTCTGCCAAGAGCTGGCATGCTGAGGAGATAAATCTGCAATTCTTGGAGCAATGCTACACAGTGACCTCAAACAAAAGATCTCTGGGTTGAAGTGGGGCAGCTGCTGCAGCCCTTTCCTTTCCAGGCGTGGGATGCTTTTCACAGGGATGTTCGTGTCACCCAGAGGCAGTTAAGGATGCGATACAGTCTCTGCTGGTGCATGAACTGAACTCTTGTTTACTGTTTGACCGACTCCTACCTTTGGACGTGTCTTTGGACATGCTATCTTAAACTGCAGTAGATCCAATGAATGCAGAAACTGGCCATCTGGGCACTGCAGGTGAGATTTATCCCTGAGCCAAAGCTAACACAAATCTCAGACTTACGCCTTTCTTTGGGATTTCAGTGGGGTTTTGCAGAGCCAGCTCAAGGCTTCTTGGCAATGCTGGCCAAAAAATAATAACAGTAATAAAAAAATTCCTTCCTGCCAGAAAGCAGAGCTAGAGGCAGGATGGACATGAGATGGAGACATGTGGGGAGCGCTGTGGAGAGCCAGCTTGCTGCTCTCGCTGCTGCCAGGAGGCAGGGGGTGGCCGTGCCTGCTTCTGGCAGACACCATCCCTGTCTTCCTCCCTTGATTTGCAAAGGGAGCAGACACAGCTGGCTCCAGCACAGCTAAAGCTGCCAAGGATGTTTTGTCGCTGCCCACAGTTATCATGAGACAGTTCACAGTGAAGGCTCGCTGGGGTGCTCCAGCTTGGAGACAGCCGTTCTCACAAGGGTGAATTTCATCCTGGCCATACACAGGTCCTCATTCCACATCATCCATGGATGGATTCACAAAGCTGAGATTTTGTTTTCGTGTTTGAGCTTGGGTTTTGCCATTTCTGAGAAGTGTCCTTTCCTCTTTTGTGTTGTCATTGGGCAGAATGAGTCATGACCACTATCTGTGTGGGAGCAGGCACTGGACAATGACTTGCAAGATCAGAGCTCGTTTCCTGCATCAAACCACAGATCTTATGCATAACCTTAGGAAGTTACTTCAGCTCATTCAGGCATCACTTCCCTACACTTGCCTGTAGCTTTCTGCTTCAGTGGGGATTGCTACAGTAGCTCAATTTAGGTGTGAATGTCTAACAGCCGAAGTCACGATGAAGACACTATCGTTACTCAAATTATTATTTGAAAAAAAATGTTCTCACTAATGACTGTGTAAAATTTCAAGCAGTTAAACAGCAAAAGTCTGAGCGCAGCAGCACAGCAGGCTTTGTGCAAGCGCTGCTGGTTTCACTGGAAACTGTTACAGCTCCAGGAGGTTTTTCCCCCAGCTTCTTCCCAGTTAAACCCGCCAAGTTTGAGCCAGTCACTACAACAGGAGCTGCTGACAGTTTAGCAATAGTGTGTCTGCCCCTCTTGGCCACGGCCAATTAGATTCAAATGTTGCAAACTTTCCCAAGAGAATTAACGTATCAGCACTAAGCAGCGGTTCACAAGAACTACGCAAAGGCAGTTGGGGCTCTATTAATTGCAATGGAAAAGTAGACAAGTGGCGGTAGGGCGGAAGAAGGCAGGCATTCGGGGCCATATGACACCGGGAGCAACTGGAAGAAATGTCTGGGGCAATGGGCCAAACTGCTGGTGTTGCGACCCTGCGAGCCTGTTAGATGTTTGCAGTTTCCCAAGATACCCTGTCTCCCTCTCACTTGCCTCTTCCCTTCCCCAGCAGCAAAGTCCGTATTTTTTGCACACGCTGCCCGTGTGTCGGAGATGGCCCGTCCCTGCTGCAGCTGGTGACAGGGAGATTGCTGGCCCTCATCAATGCCATCCCAAGTGCATCCTCCTGTTAGCGTCTGCAGCAAAGTGCATGCCACACGAGTGGAGCAATCAAGTGTACGTGGCCAGGCAAGAGACAAGGAGCCGTATGGGCACAGGCTTCAAGTAGAAGCCATCTCCCTGCCTCGGAATGCCCTGCTTGTTCCTCCACCTTTGGATCCTGGTGCTGTTTGTGTGGATGCAGGGCAAAATCCTGCTCAACAACACCACTGGCAGGTCAATCTCCGGCCTTGCTGGAAAGACGATGAGGCCCATCTTACTCAAGTCATTGTGTCTACATATAAAACTCAAAGGGTTTGGACCGTGGTGATTTTTCTGAGTTGTACGTATGGAAAGGGCCAGAGGAGGCTTGGCTGGGGGCAAATATACAGTCCTCAAGATATAAAGCAACATCTTGCTTGCTGAAATAAATATTTTTGGTGGAGGGAAGGAGTGAGGATTCATAGCTAACAAACTATTTCTAACAACTTCTCAATTTTGAGGGACATATTTCCTTAATGGATTTCAAATCACTCCACAAATGAGTCTGAAAATTTATGTGTAGGGAGATTTGCCCTAGCTCTATGAACAAGGAGAGACAAGAACAGAGCTCCTCTGAAACTTACTGCGTGTGCCACCCCACTGGCCCATCAGTGGGAACAAGTCACTATTTAAGCATTCAGCTTTGAAAAGCCTCCCTAGAAAGAGTATAAAATTTGCTCATAGTTTCAAAAATGCCTATTTATTTGGGATATCATGATCCTGGCTAAATGAAATGTGAGCAGTCCTTAGAGGCCTGACTTCCTGAAAGTCCTTACATTCATTCTCTGAAAAAAAATTGTTTTGTTGTCAGCTATGCAAAAGGGGAGGTACTCAGATTCAGGAATTGCATGTGAAAATTTGGGCCAAGTTGGACTTTTAGAAAATTAACATGAAAGGAGAAGTTCAGGTTTAAAAAATGTGGAAAACAGTCCTTTTTGACTAGTGCTTTGAAGGCGACCTCAGACTGGAAAAGGCATTGCTGGCACAATATGACCTGTGAAACAGCAAGAGCAAATCAGATAATATTCTATTACTCTTTTTATGAGAGATATGCTGAGTAACTAGAAGTAAAATAAACCACAGAATGATGCCTTTACGGCATGAGAAATGCTGCCCCAAGGAAATTAAAAACTGCACACAACTGCAAGCGCTAATCCCCGCCTTCGATACTGTGAAAAGACCCTTGAGTTTCCTTTGGCAGAGCCTCAGTTCCTAGAGGGGTTTTTGTGTGTGCGCAGCAGTGGCCTGGTAGCCACATCTGGGTCTGTGCCCTGCCTGTACCTGCTCAGCAGGAATGCAAACAAGGCAGAGGCACTGTCGCTTTTCGCGACTTGATCTCTTCAAATCAGCGGAGGAGAAATTATAACGGTGCTGCTTCTGTCTCTGCGCTGCACATGTGTGTTTTGTGGCAGAGAAAGGAAATTGTGCTTTTTCGCAGGTGAGCTCAAGAACAGAGTATAAACTCCTTGTGACTCAGAGAAATGAGAAGTAACATAAAGCAAAGGTTAAATCTGCAAAAGTGCCATTCATTCACTATTCAGCAAACGAAGCTGAGGCGATCCCTGAGCAAAAGCATCCCAGACAGATAACGTAACTGCAATCATATATGTTGGCTTTTATTTGTCTTGCCTGGTTAAAGCTCTCATGCTATCCACGTTGCACAAGAATCGATATGAAAAGGTCAGATACGTTGCCTAGGTGAGAAGAGAGTAAGACAGGGCATTTCATCGTGTTCCAAATGCCTATCAGACCAAAAGCTGCAGCGAATTCATGGAGATCCCGTCTCCCCAAGCCCATTAATGCTTGTTCAATGCAGCTACACCTGATGTTGTTCTCTTGTTTGAACTGTGTCCTAATGTTCAAAGGAAGGCTGTGAGTGAGGACATCTATGGCTCATTTCTAGTTTCGGGTACTGTCTAATTTTGAAAAACTTCAGTTTTTCTTGTGTCTGACCCTCAGTTTCTGAGTAATTAGAGAGATGTCACTGTATAAGTTCATATATATATATGTATGTGGTCATAACAAGACTTCTGTTGCTCTTTGCAAACCACTCATATTCCTAGAAGAGCTAGAAAAGTGTCAGGGGTTTCACCTCTTTGAAGATAAGAATAATGCTGGAAATACAGCTGCCAGCTGATGTTTCACAGCTGTGGATTTCTCCACCATGCCAGTGCTATAGTAGTAATTAAAATGGCAGATAAACAGCATCCATGTTTGTTTTCCAAGCCCAGCAATGAGGAAACTCTGTACTGACCATGTTAGAAGTGCATGAACTGTGTTGACCTTTGCCTGCACCACTATACCTGCCTCTTGAGAATGCAATGTCCTTAATTATTGTTATTACTTGGAACAGAGGGTTTGATTAATGCATGATTAGTGAGAAAAAGCACATGTACTTCTGTGGGCACAGAACCATATTCTTATTCCTGCAAATGAACAAGAACTTAGCTTCCTCCCAGTGGGAATCTTGACATTTATTTAATCACAGGCAGGATTAAACCCTGCACTAGGCCGAACTGGGAGGTTTACTGTGAGGAGTAAAATCCAGCACCCATTTAAGCGTTTGCAGGTGTAGGGTCCAAGTTCTCTCTGCACTACCGCAATACTTTGTTTTTGAGGGGGCTGGGGAGGAGGAGAAAGCACGTGTGGCTTTGTTTCTTCGGTACTGCCACATGACGAGAAGTGGCTTAGTTCACCCGGTCAGGTGGAGAACAGTTGGTGTAAGTTATACAGCAGAACAGCTGATTCCATGAAATGTATCTCAGAATTGGTTAAACAACACAAGAGCGAGCACAGCCTGTGGTTTAATGACAGCTGAGTGAAGGTTCGCATTGTACTAATAACATCCTGTATCTCCGTGGCGGTGATGTGGTGTGTGCACACGTACTCCTTTGCAGCCAGTAACTTCTCATCAGATTTTCACACTGGCTGATTAGGCTGTTATTTAACAAGTGTGTTTTCCTGTTCCTGCCACGGGTTTATTTTTGTTGCTGTTGTTGCAGTAGTAAAATCGCCTCTGATATTCTCAGAAATTCTTCATAGCGCTGCTAATGTTTTGCTTGATGTTTTGCTGAAATAGGTTTTGCTAGGATTTTTTAAAATGTCAGGTCTGTTCTCAAAGTGCATTTACTTAATTGGTGTACAGTGCTGGATTGGATTCAGTACCTACGCACGTATTACCTAGGTACAAAGCTGCATGGGTTGTCAGAACACACTTGAAAAAGAAATGTGAGCTCAGCTTCCTATAGCAGAAAGATGACAAGCTCTGATAATGCGGAAGGCAGCACAGCAGGGTAATACCCAGGGCAAATCAAAGACACAGGCTCTGCTGGGTGGTGCAAAACATGAGCAGAAGCCAAGGAAGACTTCTCTTCTGTGGAAAAAGTCCTACTTTTGGAGACCTTTCAATCTGAGTAAGAACAAAATCAATAATATCGGCATCTCCTATAACATGTCTGATCTCTTCTCATGCCTATATAGATTTCTTAAGCACGGGTGAATGCTTTCTTATACTGTATATTTTATATGTAACATAGAATTAATAAAACCCAGCTTTTCCACAGAGCCTTTTATCATAGATATCAACGTACTTAACAACGTACTTAATCAGTGAGATCACACATCATTCCCATTTCATGGGCTGGGGAATGGGGAATCAGAAATAAAATGGCTTGTCATACAGGCCAGAAGTGCAGTGGCAAAACCCTGAATAGAATTTAAATTTCATTTGCTGTAGCCCAGTTGTTTTGCTAGGAATTGTTGCCTACATATTTTGCAGTATGAAAATATAAAAATATGGAGCAATGATATTAAAATACCAGAAATGACTCAAAGAAAAGCAATAAAAAAAAAAGCGGTAAAAGAAAAACAAACCCAAACCCAAACCCAAAAAACTGGAAATAAAATGTTTTCTGAATGGAAACACAAAATGATCTATTCAAGTGTGACTGTCACATTCCAGTCTGCTTGTTTTTTCCTAAAACAACCTCTGATATACATTGCTGTATGTAATGCCAGTATTGACAGATCTATATTTTTCCAATGGGAAAAAAAAACCCAACTAAACCTGAAATTATTTGACTGACTTCATTTGCTTTAGAGGAAGGGAAGGAAAGCGTGCAAATCCAGCAGGACTCCTAAAAGGCCAACTGTTGGGGTTTTTTCTTTCCATTTTTTTCTTTCATTTACTGCACTTTACAAATGTGCTGCAGGCTCAGTTTATAGTAAGAACACATCTTATCTGACAAATGGTAACTGATGCAATATGATTTAAAAGTCTTCCCCATCATGCAGAAATTAAAATCCCCTCCCTAGGGACGTTCCCCAAAACATAAAGCAGAGCCTTACTCCTCATTAAAACATTTTGTTGTGTGAAAAATGACAATGAGCCATAAAATCTGGAGGAAAATGATTGCTGAACACTAACATATGCTCAACTATTTCAATACCAGAACGCGTGGATGCTGTCAATTGTACTTCAAGCCGGGGAAATGAGTTTCTTGATCTTGTCCGGATGGAGGGCAATTTAAAGAGATGTTGCCAACAGAGTAGTTAGACCCTGAAAGCCGGTTTTCAAAATAGCAACGGAAGATCCAGCAGCCAACAATATGAAGGTGCCAGTTTGTTTTGTTTGCAAAAGCGTATCTTACTGCCCCTTCACTACCCTGGCGTGCTTTTTTTCTTAAAACTGATGAGAATAATTGTCTCCAACATTATTATTATGTACAAAAATGGCATGAAAAGAAGATAAAGGTTGCCTACTCAGGCACTCAGAAGTTAGAAAATAATGGGATTATTGTTGCCTTGACAACATTTCTCTCTCCTTCCCCTGCCCCCAGTTTCATTCTTGGAAATGGCTAAACGACTTTGCTGAAACTCTATAAAATAATTAAATAAAAGATTCAGCCGTGGAGAGACACCTGGCATGAAAAACTGCCTCTTGCCCTCTCCTAGGGTTGGACAAAATTATAAACAGATGAAAAACAGGGCTTTATGATGAGAAGAATCAGATAATGCCGTGTACCTTCATAGTACTAGTAGCTCCATCTGCGCTTTGTCTTTTAATTTAATTTATACTACACACGTCCCTGAGGGCCACATTTGGTGTGCACCCCTTTGTGCTGCATGAGGTAAGACCATGTAAACAGCAGCAGCAGCGCAGGGCCCTCGCTTTCTTGCAACTGTCCAAGGAGGGTGGACTTTCTGCCCCAGGGAGGCGAAGACCAGGTGGGACTGAAGAGGGCTGCAGTGATACTGGAAGCACAGCTTCGGCCTTTTTAGCACTATGCGTCATGCTTGGGTGATCCACATTCAACTCAAATTGATGTGCCTGGCAAATGGAAAGAGCTCTGATTCTCTGGAGGCATTGGAGGGTCTGCAGAGGTCCTGAGCTGGCAGCCCCGGAGGGCAGGCGACAGAGCCCGGTGACACCCAGTGCGTCATCTCTAGCTGAGCTCTGAATGAGGTCGGGCAAGAGACTGATAAATGGCCTTGCCTTGTCAACACTGCCGTCATTAGTGCTGTTATCACCCGGCAAATGGGAACGTGAAGGAATTTGTATCCCTGCCCTCACCAAAGCTGGAGAGCAAGTGGGAACAGGAGCCGCGGAGGTGACTGTGTTTGCTCATACCACTTACGTTCTCTTGCAAAGAAGTTCAGTGTTTGGTTTGTAACAAAAGGGACTTTGTAGCCGATTATGAAACATTATCCATGGTTCATTTTTCAGATTGATTGAATTTAGGATGAGGTTTCTTTCAAGAAGGGCCAGAACATTTCAGCACACACGGGCATGGCTGAAACACTAACAAATCACTGGCCTAGTGCAAAGCCCAAATACTGTGATGATCCTTTCCTCGTGCAACCTATCTGAGCTCACAGGGCACCCAAAACATCAGGTAAAATAGCATGCATAGGGGTTGGGAGTGGACCTAGCTGACCAGCATGGTCAGCACTGTGAGGGGAGGGAGCATTGTGGCTTATTCAAAAGCTGAGTACTCTGGAGAAAAAAAAGAATCACTAAATTTGTGTTTAATGACATGCATTTAAAAATCAAAACAACTATAGTTTCATTAATTTTTCTTCCTTTCCTTTTGCTTGGAGCACATTCAACCCTTGCTTGTTGCTTAGGATTCCCACTGAATGCCTTTCTGACTCAAATTGGAGTCCCCCGGCAGCCCCTCCATTTACCTCCGTGCACAACCAGCAGTGTCAGTGGTGTTTCATCAGCACAGAGACTCGTCCATCAGGCCCATCAAGTCCTGCTCTGCAATCGGTACTCAGCTAAGGGGTACAAATAATTGGCCCCACAGGTCCTAACTGGTGTGTTTGTGAAAATTATCTAAAGTCACAAGCAAAGTCACCCGTGGCTGACTCATACAAGGTGAATGTCTGACTCATTCCTGCATTGGGAGTGCTGGGTGATATGGCTGCCCATGACCTCAGTCAGAGGACTATGGCTTTCTGGTTCAAAAGCATCTACATGAATTAGATATTTTGTTAATTTGTCAACCTCAGTATTCTACAAGAGGTGTTTAATTTCCAGGGAGGAAACCTAAGGGCATTTGATACGTCTTGTTTGTGCAGCTCTGAACCAATCCCTTTTTGTTAGGTAACACCTGGAGTTTTTATCAGTGCTAAGTAGTACTTTTAGGTTTTAAAGTTTAAAATCCTTGGATTGGTTACGTGTGGATGCAAGATAATAAAACACCGTGGTTCTCATTGGTCACTATCAGTCCCTGCCCCTCTCATGCACTCATGTCAAAAGAAGTGTTCTGCTTTCCAAGTAAAGTATTAAAGAGTGTTCTCTGTCTAAAATACCATATTTATAAATATGGAAGGGTTAGGAAATGTGCAGTATGCTAAGGTTGGGCAGCAGCTTGTGTAATACAAGGGAGCAACCTCAACAGAGCAGTCCAGACATGCACCAGCTAAAGATCTGGCTTGTAAATTGATGGTTAATAAATATGGAATAACAGGTATTTGTCTAGGAACACCAGACTACAACCAGCCGCCATAAAGTGGAACCGGTTGTTCAAACTCCCCCAAATACATGTATGCAGTGTCCTGCATTTTATCACAGAGAGATGAATGATTGCTCTATAGGTCCTGGTGGCCAAAACCCAATTCCTCCCCCAAGGCAGAATGATCTGCAGCTGAATTATCTGTGATGTTGGTATTCCGTATTCCTTTCAACACGGTGACAATTTTGGAAGCATAATGCAGTTTGGTCTTGCATGACAACAATTTTTGCAGCAGAGTAACACACATGAAAAATCTAAATCCTGCTAGAAATTTGAAAGGAAAATCCATTTGATTAGGACATATAGCCTGGGAAATGCTCTCTCAGTTGTATTTCACATCAATAAAAGCTTCTCTTGATTTGATTTGTGAGTAGCGAAGCTTCACTGGAGAGATTACAGGAAGTCTTGCTGCAGAATTGAGGCTGAGACATAGGTGGTAGATCTGTAAGGGTGGATAAGCATATTCAACCAAAATATTATTGAAAAAAATAGTTGGTTTTGCTAAAATTATTTTCCTCAACCTTGACTTCTGCAGGGAGGACAACAGTGAACAGTGTAGCATTTACGGGCCCCCAGCAGCACTGAATGCCACCAAAAGCAAAACACCATTTACACTGAAAGGGAAAAATAAATTAAAGACCTGGCTAAAATCTGGGCAGGAAACTTGGTGTCACATCCTGCTCTTCTGAAGTAAAAATGATAAGAACTTTGATGAGTAGACATAGTAAACAGGGCCTTGGCTTTGTGGCTCATCCAGGTGCCAACACTTCATGACATGCAATCAGTTGTCCATCACGATGCAGCGCAGCCCTTCCTTCTGTCCTGGCTCCGGGGGAGGATGCAGTGCTCTGAGTCACCCTGCTCCTCCCTGCAGCATTCCCATCTCCCAGGGGCCATGGGTTGGCGGGAGGGAGACGTCCACCCTCCGATGAGCACCATTATTTCTTCTTCTGGACAACTTTCTCTTCCACATCCCACTTGACTTCCTTTCTCTCTTCTTCTGTTTCTTTCCCACTTTGAGGTTTTGTGATCACTTTTTCATGGCTAGCCCACCCCTCCTTTACCTGTGCTTCTCTAGCCAGGGCTCAGCATTCACGCAGGCAGAGGACTTGCTGTGGGTTGAGGGGGTACCAAATGGGTGATGCTGCTACCCTGTAGAGCTCAGGGAGGTCCCTGTTTTGCTACTCTTCTGTCCGAATCCATAGCTGAGTCTCCCTGCTTGGAAGAGCCCAAGCCTGGTTACTTTGTATGGGGGCTAAAATCATTGAAGTGCACTTTTCAGTATTGAAGGGATTTGGGAACAATTACCCATCTGCTGTTAAGTCTAATGTCCATTCTGCTTCACAGTCTGTTATCATTTGTACCCCAGTTACTATCATAACTGAATAGGTGACTCCGGCTAGCCTTTGAACTCTCAGCTCTTTGTTACCATCTCCCAGCTAAGAGGCAGTTACCTGCCATATAATCACTCTTAGTGTGTCTGGGAGCAAAGTCACACAAACTTAAATTGTTGCTGCAGGTTTGCTTGTTTGACTTTGTCCTCAAAGGGGCAGGGAGTCTTTGTACAGTCAGTCGTGCCTGTCAGCTGGGAGAAAGTAAACACCTCCGGGAAACAGTTGGGAGTGGATTTTAAGCTTCTTTTCCAGTGCCCTGGCCATGTGGCTGCTCCACATCCGCATTGGTGCAAGGTCAGTGAGGCTAGATCAGATAAGCACCGTCTGCTACACTTTGCACAGAGACTGGGGAGTGCTGTAGGCACCATTGCCCACAGCAGGGAGGTGGTTTGGGAGGCTGCTCCTTCCTGCATCCCTGACCTATGGCCATGGACTTCTCACAGGTCTCCCACCACTATTTGGGCTGTGTGAGACTGAGGCTCAGGCTGGCCCAGAAATGCTGTCTGTGTGCAGCCCAGGGGTGTCTGGGTGGTTCCCACTCACCCCCAGGGAAGAGAGGGGCTGTTGTGGAGCTGGCAGCCCCATGGCTGGCAAAGGCTCCCTGTTGCAGCGTGATCCCGAGCACTGGGGCAAGAGAAGGTCTCTGTCCCGGAGACGCTCCTCTCCTTGGTGCTGCGTTTCATGAGTCAGACCGGCTCCTCCCGTCTCTTTCAGGCAAAGCTCCAAGCTGAGAAACACCCTGTCTGGGTGGTGGTCGGCAGGTTCCTTCCCAATCTGTCAGCCAGCCAGAGATACACTTTCCTTGGGAAGGCCGGTAGGATCAGCAGGTAGGATCACCCAACAGGTGTGATCCCAGGCAACAGATGCTAAATCCAAACAAAAAAAGCAAGCATGCATTCCACCTAGTTATCCAGGGTCCTAAACAAAGCTGGAATGGAGCGAGACATTAATTTAATTGTGAGGCTGAGCCTCTTGAAATGTCAAGGATTTCTTCTTGCACACTTATAATAAAAACCTTCTTTCAATATGCACAGTCTGTTTTTGCTACCGTGTGAAGTGCATGTCTTACCTCCCTTTGTCTTTTACTGTCAGGAGCCCTCAAGCACATAATTCTACTCCAACACCTGATTTCTCCAAAAAAAGTGTGCAAGTATACATCTCACCTGCATCTGAGGAACAATCCCAACTCCTCCGTCAACAAAAAGAAATTGTGATAACCTACAAGAAAGTGTAGACTACACCATTTGCATTACTGAAATTTAAGTGCAAACCAAAATTGTCAGATAGATTTGAGCAGATTCTTACTTTTGTTACAGGAACTAAAGATCTGAAGCCTGTCAAGGCCAATTAGGTGGTCATTGACTTCAGAGCACTTTGAATTGGCTCTACAAATAGCACCATTAGCCCAAGTGGCCCAAGCACCTCTTCTGTCTGCATGCCTTCAGAGATCTGTCTACTTCCTCTCAAGATGCAAGTTTTACTTTGCTCTTATTTACTCCTGGGTGAAGGCAAGATCACAATGTGTTTGTTTTTAGACGTGGTATATACCTGCATTAATACAAAATGTACCTTTTGTTTCACACGCATACAGAGGAGGAAGTGGTGCACTCTGCCAAACACACTGAAGTTTCTTGCCATTTATCAGCAATGTGAGAGAAGAAATAATCCATTTTATGTTTTACTGTGTTTGTTTATCATCTGATTTAGTACTTGTCTGTCATGGCTAATTACTTTAAAAGAATTCTAGTTCTAGGTCACAAAATCTATAAATAAAAGATGCTCATGTACACCATCTAGGCCAGATGTCACAACTCAGTGCAGATATCCACACAATAAAATATGTCTGATTTTAATTACTATGTGAATGGATATGCCTATTACATGAAAAATCAATAAAATATTAATCAGATAAAGCAAGACAGCAGGTGGCCAAAGATATCAACAAGACATATGTCTGTACAACACAAATATCTCTCCGCAAACAGGAGGGGCACGCTCATGGCATCATTAGATGAACTCTGTCACTGAAACAGTTCAAGTCATCAAAGTGCCACCATGAAAAGCTGTTTAATTTTTAACCAAGAGTAGGTACATTTTCTATTTAACCCACTTGGGGACCAACTAGTCCGGCTTACCTTCTGGAAACACAATTTCCAGGCAGGTCAGTGGAGTTTTTTCCTGCCTGAGGTGGGCAAGACTGAAGTCGTTGAGGACAATGACAAAGACCAAACCAAACAAAACAGAATTTATGCTCCTTCTCACTATATTATAATGTGTTTAAAAATATGCGCAGCTTCTTTTTCTGTGTTTGTTTCACTTTGGGAATATCAGAAATATCAAGAGAGCACATGCTCTTGTACTGTCTCCCAGCCCTTCTGGGTGTGCTTGTTTAACTTTTTCCAAAATCCATCCGTCGTTACAGAAATGAATACCAAAACTGTACCCAGCCTAGCTAAATAAAACGTGTAGCTTCTTACTTCACAAGCAGACATAGAGCAAGCAGTCTGGACTTAGTTAGCATAGGCATTTGGGTGACTGACAAGCCAAAAGTATTCATCAGCATCCTGCAGCCCAGGACGGGGCTCTGCTCAGAGGCCAGGCTGCTTGGTGCAAGAAGGACCTCTTCGTGCCCTCTTGGCACCCTGGGTACGGACTGTCATGCAGGCTGTTACTGGCCTGGAAATATCATCCTGGTAGTGTTTTGAGGCTCGGGCCCTTTTCTGTGCTGTGTTGTGCAGAAGAGTGAGGTCCGGCGTGAGACAGGCTTTGTTCTCCTCATGTGAGCTGAGCTCTCCTCCCATTTCCCCTCGCACATCCCTGGGCAGGATATGTTTTTATTGCACCCTCGCTCTCCTCGGTTCAAGCAGAGTTATTCATTTCCTGGCTGTATGCGACCAGATGCGTGGCTGTTGTCAGTGGTGTAAATCCTCAGCCTTCAGCTGAACTAAAAATCAGCCTGTGGTGTTTGATGTGCCGTGTTAATGGGACATGGCTGTTCTGAGATTTCTGACTTCCACAGAGCCAAACACTTCCTCTGCGCCGTTAGGAAATAACAATAACTCATTAAGACCACGACCCCATATTTCTCTTTAAATGCAGATATTATTCAATGTGGAGCTCTAGACTGGTTCTGACAATACATTTTTTGTTCCTTCTCTGTACAAAATTGAATAATGTATCTCCCCGAGTATCCTTTTACTCAAGCAGCAAAGGTTGCTCTGATGTCAGCTGCAGGGGTGAGATGTAACGTGGATAGCTGTGAAATCCTCTTTGACAGTTACAACCAAAGTGAAAATATCCTTCCAATCCAAAAAAATCTTTCCTCACATATAGGCTTCTACTGTTTTGTCATTGTAACTGCTAAATCGTGGCACCTCAAACAGATACTGGACTTTTGAGAGACACAGATTCTTCCCTGGAATCTTTTAAAATTCAGAATATAAAAGACATATCCCCAGGAGAATGCAGCCAAGAGAGATGACAGAAACAGAGTTGCCCTACCAAAGGCCAATGAAATCCATAATAACAGAGATACCAGGGAGGCAGACAGTCTGTAAGGGCCCCCTCTTTAAACTGGTGCCTGGGGGAACTGCGGGGTGTGTTTGTGAGGAAGGGGAGAGAACGGAGGAAGAACACTATTCCCCAAGGAGAAGATCTCTGAAGGAATCTGGCAGGCATTGTGGTCCCATTAGTCCTCATTCCTGTGATATGTGACAAGAGAGGATACAGAAAGCAGAAGGGAACATGCTGATAATACGGGGAGTTTTCAAAAAATGTTGGGAATGGTTACTTTGACTTGCTCTTTGTGGCCTCAAACTTCGTTCTTGTTAAGTTAGCAGCAGAAGACAATTGAGGTTAAGATCCAAGAGTCAGCCAGTTAGGAAGTGGTGGTCCCAGAGCTGAACCTTGGCTATTTGAGGGACAATCCCAGGGGCTGAGGAACAGCTTGCTCGGAGAGGTATCTCAGTGCGTTGCAGGAACCCACCAAGTAACTTAGAATACATGCTTAATTTTTAAGCAAATAAAGTTCACTGAGATGAATCTGACTCTTTCTGATAGTCAGTGGCTGATATTTCAACTTACTGGGTTTGGGGCCCAAACACGTTGTGCCTAGGGAGCCAAAGCTCCCTTTGAATTAAGTGAGACCATACACGGTAAAGCCAAGAGGCTGGTGATCTTATCAAGCTTTGGCTTAAAGTGCTGGGACATCTAGGTACTTAGCTGCATCTATTTTAGCACAAAGCCTTAGATATTTTCATCTTGCTTCAGCAATCCCTACAGAATTAGCTTTTCTGGAACATGAAACCCTCCTGGACTGTGTAAACAAGCCACATTCAGCTGAATGCAAAGCCCAGCTACAGTTTCAATTTCTGTAAATTATGCAAGGATATAAATGATGAGTGTATCAGTAAGCTAGACCAGAGGCTGATTCATTCATCTGTTGATTCACGTCTGGTTTATCTTCATGCCTTGCAGAAAAAACACAATTAAAATGGTTACACTAAGCTATAGAACTTGAAAGCCGTGGTTGAGGGGGAAGAGTGCTTGAAGAGTGGCAGATGAAGCTATAGTTTCTGTATTAACCCTCTTCTAATTTGCATCATTTTAAATGCTTCTTAGCTGTGTGTGACCAAAGTGGAAAAAATAATTAGCTTGAAAAATAGAGGAAATTCACTTGATATTTTATTCCTTTAATGCCGTGTATTTGTTCAGTGCCCTTTTTTCTCACTGCCTCAAAAAGCAAAAATAGAAAAAGATGTTTATATTTTTAAATCTATGCGACAACAAAAATAATAGCAAAAAGTCATTACCGTGGTCTGGGAGTGTGACCAAGCACCTTCGGTAAAAATTCCCATTAGAGGCTGTACATGGACAAGTGGGAAAACCAAGGAAAGAGGGCATTAAAGTTTCCTAAAAGCAAGCAACTAAAGAAAGGAGAAAGAAAATATATCCATCCCTTGCAATCATCAGCCAATGGGGATGCAGGAATGACACACAATTTTCTTCAGCGTGTGGGTGAGTAAACCGTAATTCTGCACTCCCATTGTCTTTGATGATAAAATGTAGCTATAGGAAGGGTAATTTTTTTTTTTTTAATCTTGAGAAGCTTTCAAGAAACAAAATATCACATAAACAGACTGTACATACAGGCAGTTTCTTGAATCATGAAGTGTTTATCCGTAAGCCTGAACACAAATAAATCCAACTTACATAAAAGCAAACCACGTAATGGATCTGCTTCTGATTCTTTCAGCTTCTATTTTAATTAGCAAATGCAGACACTGAGCAAACGGTATGTTGCTTGTTGTTAAGGATGCTTTAGTCATCTGCCACTTTTGCCCTTTTTTGATTGGCTACTGCGAAGGGAAAGGAAAGCTCTACAGTGGCTGTACGAAAGAAAAAGAACTCCAACACAGTGCTGCGGAAAGCTGTGTTTTTATCTAGCTTCATCTGTGCCACCCCCATGTCATTACGTCTAAGTTCTTTACTTCGGCTGAAAGTTTTGAGCACAACATTACTAATATCTGCTTTCATATACACAGTTTTCACTTCTTAGGTTCTTCTCAGTGTAACTCTGTTTATTCCAGGAGTGTTACACCTGGGATTGTTTTAACCCAGCATGTCAAAGGTATAGTTTTGAACAGTTGTTCAAATTGCATGCGAACAATTTTGCGAAATTTGACTGCCAAAACTGAACCAAAGGCAAAATTTATTTTCAAAGGCAAAAGATAAGTAAAGCCAGGTTTAAAATATGAAAATCTCTCCCCTGCCCCCCCCCCCCCCCCCCCCCCCGTTTTGTTGTTTGTTTTTTTTGTTTGTTTGTTTAATCTGGTAACAGCTTTGAAAATGGGGCTGCACTTGATTGAAAAGTGCACAGGGAACCCCAAGTCCTTGCTGCCCTCAGGAACAAGGCACTGTCCTTTGTCGATGTTTGAAATGGAGGTATCTCATGACAGTTGCAGTATACATTTTTTTTCTGAAAAACCCAGAACAGCTTTTCAAAATGCCAGCTGTCCACTCTGGATGCATGTACAAATTTTTGATAGACAAGGAACACAACATATCTTTTCATTTAATCTAGCAAATGGTGTAAAAGCAGACTATGTGCTAGAGTTGGTTCAGTTTTATCACTCTTGTGAATGGTAAAAGTGACACAGTGGCAGCCTATCCTTTCTCAGCAGTGTGGTGTTCTGTAAACACTCCTGAAAACCATCACTCTGCATTTTCAATGATACAATGCAATATATCATCCTCCCAAAACCCCAGATAAGGTCAACTAAGAATACTCCCCTTCCCCAGTTAGCCTTTTTCCTCAACTTACGGAGCAAAATCAATTCAGTTCCGTAGTGAGTGATTTTGCAAATTTCACATAATGAGAGAAAGAAAATAAAATGCCTGAAGAGCAGAAAATCGAAATGCTAAACCTTTGATCCTGGATTTGAAGATAAAGTCTATGCAATTAGCTGTGCTTTTCGTCACAAAGGGAAGAGTCACAGGAAGAAAGGATCGCACGCAGCACAAAGAAGTGATCCAGGGAAAAACTGAGAAAATGGTGCTTCAATCATCTTCACAGTCACACAAATCCTTCCTCAAGAGTAAACAAAGCACATGAAAAAAAAATGAGAGAGAAAGAAGGAGAAACAGCATCAAACAATCAGACAAACACTTCTAAACAATTTCCTCCAGGTTATCTCATCCCATCAGGGAGGCTGTGTTCAAAGGAGGGGCTTCCCAGTGTGTAGGAGCCATTACAGGGATCTGAATATGGCTTCAAGCTGTATTTTTTCTTTAGTAACATCTTCCTGGCTTGAGAGGTTGCTTACAGCCCAGGAGAATGTTTAATGGCTATTTGTTAATGCACATTCCCACAGCCAAGAAGAACTTTCCTGGCCTGGCAGACCGAATGCATGGACTAAATGCTGCCAGAGAAGGAGGCAATTTAATGTGTCTTCTCTGGTGGAGCATAAACATCCACATGAAGAGAAACCCACGCATAATGATACATAGGTATCGTTAACCTTTCCTTTTGTTGGCAGGAGGGTCACAGAAACAAATTGAGAGTCTTGCAAGAATTGTCTTTGTGAACGAGTTGGGCAGTATTGGAACCTCTGCTGGTGCTTCCTTACAGCCACTGGCTCCTTTGCATGTGGCTGGCAGGTGAAGTCTCAAGGCCCTGGTCTTAGGCACAGGCCGTGGCATTGATTTTGTCCTGGATGCCTATGTAAGGGTATTGCAAACCATTGCAAACTTGAACTCATGTGGAAGACAGAGATCTCCTCTCTCTCAACTTTTTTCTTCTCTTAACAATGACACAGGAATAATTTTTAAAGTATTTGGAAGACTGTTGCTGATGTGTACCGCTGATGGCTTATCTCAGAGAGGTGGGATTCTGACTGAGAGGATGCCTGTGACTCCCTTTCAGCAAACATCTACATGAAGCTTTCCCCCCGTCGCCAAACCAGAGAATGCTAATCAAGATTGTTTGCAGCTTAAGAGCTTTGGAGCTAAAGAATATCCCAGTTTGTGGAATCCCCAGCAGTGCAGCTGGTGGCTGTAATTCTTTCCAAAGGAAGGCAGGAGAGTAAAATTTTTATGGGTCTTTTTGACTTCAGAATGTTCAGTGACTGAATTTTCTGGGAGGTTTCTGACCTCCATACCCAATTAGTCTTTCAGCAAGTGTGATTTTTCTCTGGGAACTAGTACTGAAATTTATATAAAGAAAAAATATTAATGTTTTATTTTAAGGTATATGCAAATAGCGTGGACTTTTGGGTGTCTCTGTGTCCATTTTCTTTAGCAGAAAATGGCCTGTCTCCATTCTCTCTTTCCATCTCATGGTTTTCCCAGGTTGAAAAAAAAGAAGTAATCTCTTTATCTAACTTGGTCACTAAAAAGTTATTGCTGCACATGAACAGGTATTGCTGTTTGAATCTGTGCAAGGAGTCAGGATGCAGCACAGTGAAGGCTCAAATGCTCATTATGCAACGGTGCTTCATTTGTTGCTCACTGTCCTGTCATAGACAGCTAGCCTGAGCAAGGCTCCGGTTAGGTAAGACCGATTACCTCATTCAGAGAAAAATGGAACCACTTGGTGCTCCAAACTTTCCCTGATTTTTGCTATTAATTCTGTGATGACCCATTTTATTAGAATATGCTTTTGAAAAAAACAATAATATACATTTGACTAGCAAACGTCCTTGGGAAAATCACAGTCTTCCTTGACCCACAGACACCTTGACCCTAACAAAGTTGCTTTGCTGATCGCTCACGCTAAACTGACTGACAGTTCCTTGCCATTTACACAAAGGACGCAGCAAATGCTTTGACTGTGGCTCTTCAGTTGTGGATCACCTTCGTGGGGAACTTCACTATCTTTTAGTAGCTTTGGCGACCTGCTGCCAGCAGCAAGCCACAGCTCCGTGGTAACGACCGCGCTCAGGTGGTAGGGAGTGGCTTGGACCATGTCCACAAGTTATCATGTGGGGATACTTTTGCCAAAACAGTCTTGTCTAAATTGTGCCCGGTGAGAAAAAGATGTGTCAGAGGTGGCATAGGGCGAGAGGCTGATACCAGCTTCTCATGACTCATGTTGGGTAATGGGTAGACGGAGCTATGTACTGAGGCTGCTTCTTGGCTGGTAGAGCTTCTTTCCTTAGTTGACAGCATAATTCAGTCCGTCGCGTTTCTGATGCCAACTTCTTTCTATAGTGTACTTGTAATATTACGTAGCTTGCCAGCAAAGGCTCTGTGATCCCCTATCCAGTACTGTGAAACTAATGAATTCTGTAATTTAAGATTTTATGACAGTTCTCTGCTACCGCTAAAATGAGGATTGGCTTTTCTGGCAGCAGGTTATGGGATGTATGGAGAAGGAGGGAATAGACTCCAGGTTTCCAGAGGCAAATGAGGGTGCCCAGAGATGGGAATCTGGAAACGAATCCAAACTGTTCAAAACACATTTAGATACCTATGCACCGTTCAGCTAAAGCACTGAAGTGTGCCTTCTGTGGCATTCCTTCGATGCTGTGGAAACCATAGAGGCTCGAGGTTAGCTGTGTTATTTATGCATTCTGTACATTGAAAAATGGATTAAGCAGATGGTATTTGAAATTTCCCATATATTTAATCATAATTCTGAGCTTCCTGGCTTTTGAAAGTTATTTTTGAATAACTGGACCAATCTGAACTAGGCTTTCTGCCACCGTGTTACGTATCTGTGCTGTCTAATGCATTGCAGCTTAATGAAATTTGTTACCTACAATATAATCAATCGTTGTAGGAAATACAAAATAGCATTTGTTTTTTTTTAAATGGCTTTTCTCAATGTACTTTTTGTTTGTTTTCTCCAATAATTTGTTTAATTGAACTTTCAGTTTTAACTCCACAGAAAATCAAAAGTGCATTTTCCAGTTGCAAAGAGATGCGATGAACTTTTGACTTACCTGTCAGGCTCATTGTATTGCTGCTCCATGAGGCAATCTGGAAGCTTCAACAAGCCATGGAAGGGTTCACAGGTTTCTGAAATGCAGTCAGTTTGAGCCATGGAATTGACTGAATCGGGCACAGATTTGCCAGAGGTGGGGGCATATCTTGGCTACAGCTGGAGAGGTTGTACGTGATGGTTTCATGCACAGCTCTTTGCTGCATCTGCTTGCTCTGGAGCCATAGCAGAGCCACTCTGGTGCCCTGAATTTGATCCTAACCTCACTTAGTGCCTCTGTTCCTTTGTCACCTCCCAGGAAGTAAAAGAAATATGGACTGCACTGGCTAATATGTGCTTGGTTATTGACCAAATATTGACCAAACCCTGTACAGGGTTCAGTTCGTTGCGTTTTGTGAACAGCTCAGGCTTTCTGCAGTTGGCTCAGACTGGCAGCATTGTCTGAAATAAGAAAGAAAACAATGTTTTCATTACAAGCTGTGGTCATAGTCAGCACAATCCTTTGCATTGCTCCGAGGCAAGTAATGCAGCCTGGGAATAACATATGCTATCATCTCCTGTGCTCTGCACCTACAGAGATTATTTTCTTCATTAGTTCTGAAGTTTCATAATTGGGGAACCAGTGACATCAAAACCAAGGTTGAAGAACTGTTTGTTTTCACCTTTTCTCCCTGCTTGTGTTTGTTTAGCTGGTAGTCGACAAATAGCAGTCAGCAACAGAGCATGGACAGAACAATTAGCAGGGAAAATGAAAAGCATGCTGTCTACTTCCACTGCTTCTGGTACCAAAAACAGTGAGTGCAGAGTCTAGTTGGGTATAAACTGAGATGCTATGTCATAGCAGAAGGATATATTTTATATATTAATGTATATAGACTAGAAGGTAGGAACAAAATCCTTACATTTTTGGAGAAAAACATAAAAAATGTGAAGTGGTTAGTGAAGAGGGGAGGGTGGAATCCCATTTCACATGTCAATACTTGGCATACTTTGGAAGGGCATTCCACAAAGATGAACTTTAGCTGGGGGCTGATCTCCAGTGGGAGAAAAAGAAGCTTGTCTAGGGACAGTCTGAAGAGGCTTTTAATTTGGGTGCTCTGTATCTGGAATGTGTGCTCTGAAGTGGGGATTGGCAGGCTCTCCACTGGCAAAAGAGAAAGCCCATCAGGACTACTGCCCTGTGCCTGCAGGCAGCCTTTGGGAAGATTTCTCTTAGCCAGTATTTCTAAGATTATGCACATTGAATGCAGTAGTTGGTGTCTATGTCAAAGCCTGTACAGTTTGCTGTGCATTTCATCAGGAATTGTATTTAAGGTATGTAAATAATGTTGTCAGAACAATGAACCAACAACACTTCCTAGAAATACAGTGGAGAACACGATTCTGGCATAGCCCTTTATTTTTAAGTTTTCAGAGTGAGATTCTTTTTTTTCCTTTTCTATTTTAAAACAGCTTCCAAACAGTAACTCATGCCAGGAAAAACAGAGCCATTCTCTCAATGACAACAATGCTCATTGTGTTTTCTGTAACAGATGCCAGGATTTTATCGCCAGGCCAGACATTAACCCCCTTGGTATCATTCTGAAAGGAAGCATCCGTGCACCCCACTGACTTCTATTCCCCATGGTGCTTCATTATGCCTCCTACCTTTAAAGCTTCATGCGTACTTCCTTGCCCAATACATCAGGAAGATCTACAGTGCTGACCTTATTTTTTCTCCTCTCCTTTTGAAAGGCAGAATTTGTGTTTTCTGGTTTCCCATCAAGAAAAAAAACCAGAACTATAGCTTGGGTTTTTTTCCTCCTAAACAAAAGGAAATAATTCGGATAATCAAGCTTTAAAAAGCTTTCTGTTTACTAGACAAGTATCACCAGAGCTTGTCCACAAAGGACACATTTTTTTCACAGAAGCATCTATTCGAATGATACCTCTTCCAGTCAACAGATTTCAACATGTGGAAATCTGAGACCAGCAGTTATATGTTTATGGCATAAAAATGCTCATTGGAAGTGCTCCCGACATCCCTTCTGTGTTTAAGATACTGCAGTCACAGTCTCACACAGATGTGCAAGGAAAGCCTCCACTGATAATTCCCTGAGCACCACAGTGAAGAAGAGAGGCTGATCCTCTAGCTGCCAACAGGTTTCAAGTGAGAGGGATGTGCTTCACCGACTGCATATTTCTCTGTGTACTTTGCAGTAATGGACCAATTCCGAAGATATTGCAATGACCAGTTCATGCAGCTGCTACTGCTCCTCTGAATGGGATTATCTGACATGCAAAAGTGTCATCAGCACTGCTAATGTACTCAAGAGAAACTTCTGCAAAGCTATGGTTGGGTGTAGTTGCAAAGGGCAAACTATTGTCACTAGTGACTATTATTACTGTGTTCTTATATAGCGCTTTCCTTTAGGTTGCAAAGTGATGAGTTAGACATCATCTGGGTTATTGGTGTTTTTTGGTGAAAGATGCAGCAGTATGTCTTTTGAATAGAACTATTTGTTCAATACACAACCTTTTCTTTTGAGGAGTGAAGAGGTAAAAATGGATGCCATAGAGGCATATAAAATGATTCATATTACTGAGACAGTTGAGGACAGCTTGAATCTCCTTGTTGCACTGCCTGTAACAAAAAATGAGAAAGACATGCAAGAGAAAATTGGATGAAACTGAAACATGCTCATTTAGATTGAGAACAAAACCAAATGCAACATGAAGTTATCCCTGGGAACTAACAGTGACAGGGTATTACTAAAAGAGAGTAATCAGTAGGATTCAGAAAGGAAGGCTAAGGAATAAAAATATCATTTGCAGTCGCACTGGGTAGGATAACAATTATCTGTCCTCATACTTCAATATATGAGCTGATTACCAGCTGGGGAAAGTTTTAAATTTCCCCTCGAGCAGTAGTATTACACAATTGTCAAGTACACTACAGGGAATTTAATGTTTTCCTCTGGAACATCTGCCATACAGCATTGCCTGAGAAAGGATATGGAACCAGACAGATCACCAGGCTATTCCAGTGTTAATAAGTCCCAAAATAATTTTAGCAGGATTATGTACACTACCGCTTTGCAAACACTCGGGAAGAGATGGGCCAGATATGGATGTGTATGTGCACAGTGGTGTGAATGTTCAAAAGGGCTCAAGAGGTTACTTTGAAAGGCTATATTTGATTTTTTTTCTTTGTTCTTAATTAGTTAGAAGATATTTTGATCTTGTTTCAGGCATACAAAAGGACAGTAATCCGCCAGGTTAGTATGAAAATACAGATCTGCTATTTTAGCTGCCCTTAGCTTAAGGAAAAGAAGAAAAGATTTTAGAAATGAATAATTAAACTAGGATCAAAATAATATAGTCACTGATTTTCCATAAATCTATTGATATTTTACTATTGCTCTTATTATTTCTATTTAGACAGATTGATAGCAGCTTTTATCATCCTTCTAGGTGTCTTATCGAATTCTGGTGTGTGCAGCAGAGCTGATAAGAGATGAGAAATGCCACCCTTGGGATCTCCATGGATTATATTTATGCATGGCTGTTCAATGACAGCTAGTCACAGAGAGCTGAAAAGTAGTTTTATTGTTCTGGCAGGGCAGCTGCTATTCTTCTTCCACCAGCAGATTAGAAAAGGATGCACCTGCCATTGTGTGAGAGATTGAAATTTAATTTCTCATAATTTTCAAACTGCATTGGTGTGCAAAAGGGCCATCTTCAGGGGATCAGGAGGCCAATGAAAGGAAAGAAAAGCGGGGAGTAAATGACCTCTTAGCCTTGGAAGCTGATGCTGAAATAAGAAGTAGGGGCCCAGAAGAGAGCATGCAGGAACTTCAGTGAATAGTTTTTTGACTGAGCAGGGAAGCACAAAATAGCTTGGGTTTTACTAATTTTGTCTTGTCTCAAGGACCTTTCACAGATCCTCATCCTGGTAGGTGGGAGCATCCTGTCCCCTGGTGAGAGAGGTGTATGTCAAGAGTGACTCCCTGGCTTGACAATAATGCTGAGCAAGAGAGGTCTGCAACAATTTGTGTTCCCACTGTCAATCTCTTCCAACCTTCTGCCTTGCTTAAAATTCAGTCTCTCTTCTCTCCTCAAGGAACTGAAAGCAATTATGATTTTTATACTTCATGCTCCAGTCTGCAGTACTGTCACAGATTGCCTTCTGTCATCATGGTCTTGGGCCTGAAAGGGGCTTACTTTGAGAACAGCTGGGACCATCGGTCAGTCGGACACATCTATCAACATCCATCTTCACCTTGCCTCTTCATTCTTCCCACTGCTCTTATTATTTTTTTTTCTTCTTCCCTTTCTCTTTTGGAGTATTATTTTTGCACAGACACAACGAAGAAAGCATCAAACTATGACTCCTGTATCCTTAAGGCTCAGCAGCGACAAGGCAAACTAAAAGAACCCGAAGCACGTTTGTTAGAAAACAAAATAACAAAACCAAATCCAAGTAATGATTTTTAAGCACGTTCATTGTATTGACAACTTTTGTTCCATTTTACTACCATGCTTGCACTAACTTTATGGACAGCCATATATTTAAGCAGATTCATAAATGAACTGCCAAACCATTTCAGGAAAGCAAATAAAGCAACTTGGTTTAAAAACAAGTTTGAAATGGGTGCAAGACACTTCGCAGAAATGTACCGTGTGCATTACGCTGAAGAACTTAACTTATTCATTTAGTTGGTTGAAAAAGAAACTGGACTATATATCTGTCTTCATTTATATTTTAAATTCAGGCATAGTCACATGAAATAGTGTGTTTGGGTTCTTCTGAATGCGATGAGCTAAAATTATATTGCCCAGCGATTAGTCTGGGTCTTTGTTTGATTGTACGTAAACAGGGCTGATCTCCATTTTCCTTGACAAAATAGATCATCACTTATCACTATTATCGGGATTGCGATTATTTGTCAATAATTTTGTTTTCAGCCATCAGCAGCTGTACATAATGGTATGTCTTGTGTGGGTATGCCAGACAAATTACATTACTTAGTAACTGTTTTTATGTACTGTCTGGTGTAATCTAAGAACAGCATCTTGAGCCTAAACAGATTCTGAACGGTGACATATTACCCAGATACATCTATGAATAGGTGAAAGACTGATCCTGCATTTTCAGCACTGACTATTATTCAGTACAGGGTCTGAAAACCAGCATTTGAAGGTGAATATTCTCCCTCCAAGGAGAACTTCCTAACTATTGGGACAGAGAGGCTTCAGGAGTTGAGTAATTCTACAAATTTAAAATGTGTGAATTCATAGGAAGGCACTGGAGTGTCTCTCTTCCTAGAAAATTAGGCAACTCAGTGAGTGACAAGTTATAAAGAGAATGTAAATACTGTGTTACCGCTTAATAGGTTTTTGGCCAGATTTTCCCCTGCCGCTTTAGATGTCTCATTTCATTACTGTGATACTTGAGAAATTAGTGCCTGGCCCCACCAAGTTGACTGTGGCAGCCTGAATTAGGCAGCTCGCTATCCTATATTGCCATCAGAGATCTGTCCAGGGAGAAAGGCACCTCCAAAGGCTGATTCAGGGTCCTAAGGTGAATAGTATTCACCTACTATATTGGGAAACTAACTCTCTTTCTGTGCCTACACAAACCAAGCTGCCTACCAGCCTGTTGGAAACTACATGTGCAATGATGCGTCTGAATGGGTGGTTTACTGACAGGCCCACAACGTTGGCCTCAGTCTATTCAAGAAGCAGAACATCGTCAAGGACAGGTGTCAAAGGACCTTCTTTAGGGAAATGGTATAGTGGTGTGAGTGAGGACTGGAGATCTCGAAGGCTGCCTTCATACCCAAGACTGCCAGTTTCTGGAGACGATCTTCTAATAGAGCCCACTTAGTCATATATGTATCTTATCTCCCTCATCATCCCTTAAACACAGCATTCCCACAGGACTTGTGCTGCTGTACACTAATCCCATTTCCCCACTACTCAGAGATGTCATGTTTGTTAGCACTTTCCCTACCTCCACCCATTGGCAAATCCTCCAAAAAAGGAGATAAAGGCACTCAGAATATGAATGATAAATAAAACTGTTCAGTCATTCCAGAAACCATCAAGGATATCTCCAGCAAATGCTCATGATCTCCTACATGGAGTTGTGAAACTAAGGCTCAGGAACAGGTAACCAGTGATAGAAAACATGTCAGCTGTTTTGAGATGCAGGTTGTCTTGTCAGGTAAGATGAAGAATTAAATCCACTCTAAATCTTTTTCCTCTTCTCTTTATATACTATGAACAGCCTCCAGCTATCTTGTCTGGCTAAAGCCATCCCAGAATGCAACACTCTGGGATGTCACAAATACCCGCACCTCTTGGAAATCTTTGCCATTACAGAGTTTTCTGGGGTAATGGCATTGTAAATAGATTATCTCATTCTGACAAAAGGCTGGAAATGAGAGCTCTTCTGAGAATGTTTCATCTCCAGATAGTTTTTTTTAAGGTAGATGAAAATGTCCTCATTTTGTTCATGTTGCCCGTGGCTGGGGGAAGGACGGTCAGCAGATCTTTCAGTTACAAATCTGACTTTCACTTGTGTTTTGCAACTCTTTGTGCTTTTTCTTTACGCTTATTTCCTATGAATTTGGAGTGGTCCCTTGCATGCGGATAAGATATTTCTGATGTCTCCACGATCAGCATGTATACGTTAAGGCTTTCTTTCATGAATCAAAGTAAACTGCTGGAAGGAAGCTGCTATCTCATTCTACAGTTGTTGGCATTCTCCCATAATGGAGTTTTCCCCTTTGGCTTACATTAGATAATGCCATACAAACATCAGCTGAGTGAAAGGAAGTTCATACAAGAAGTACGAGACACACAAACATGCAGATTTTTGCATTTGCCTTTATCAGAACTAGAGGGTTTTAATACTACAGAAAAAATACTTTGGAAAATTACCTAAGCCAGATAAAATATTTTATCTGAATTCTGCTATGGAGTAGTACTTTATGAAACAAAAGGTGGGAGCTGAAAGGAAAGGAAACATAAAATATACACTGATAGGTTTGTTGGATTTGGACAGCATATTTAAACCATGCCTTGAGTATAAACAGAATTCTGGCTTGTGGGAAGCTATGATTGGAAAAGTTTGCTTGAAAAATGATAAAATTGACCAGTTTCTGAAAGCAAAGAAACTTTCCAGGCTTTTACAAGACCATTCCCAGCTCCCAACTGAAGAGCAGCTAAGAACTGCCATAGGGCATGCAGGGTGAAGTGGAGATGTCCAACTGGGGTAGTGGGCTGTTGTCCTTGACCTCTACATCTGCTTCTCTGCTCCAAAGAGAATCAGGTTAGTCCTTTTGTCCTGCTGGGTGCAAGCAGGGAAAGGCAATAAACAAGAGAACTTGGAAATCAGTATAAGAGGAAGGCACGGGGCAGCTTCAAATCACTTCTGGGCCATTCTCAGCTGCACTCACATGTGGTGTGTGTGGGATGCTGCTCTACCGAGAAGCTGGTCCCTTTTTTGGAGATCATCAACTTCAATGACTTCTAGAGCAGGGAGAAGCCAGAACATCCAGAAAGATGCAGATACGGCTTTTTAAGAAATGTGGTAATATTAAAGCCATAAACTGGAAAAGAATGGGTTCTTCATTCACTCTAGAGAATTTGTCTTTTCTTTATTTTAAGAAAATGCTTTTCTGACAAAATAGAAATGTTGTACAAAATGTTCAAAATAAATAGGAAAATAGACTTCTGCAAATCATTATTATTTTCCTATGAATATTCAAAAATTGAGATAAAAATATTATTTCTGTTAAAATCCAGCTACTTTCTGAATGTAGTTTCAGAATTTTTGACAACACTTGGAATCCCAAAAGTAATAAAAAAGAAGGGAATGGAAATGCTTGTCAAGGGAAGATAGGATTTCCTGATCAACTGTAGCTACCATAAATCTGCTCTCATTGCTGTGACTCCTCCATATCAATGCAGCCTTTTTGGAAATCCTGGGGAGACAATATATGCTCCCTCTCAGAAGTACTATTTTTTTCAAAGACTCAGTCATAGAAGAGAGACTTTTGGATCATTAAGAGTTGCAGCCTCTACCTAAAACCTCAAATATGTTTCACTAGCTAGGGAGCAATATGTATTTCAGTAGCTTAAGCTTTGTTGCAAGCAACACTGTCAGCTGCTAAGCATTCTTGTGGCTTGCATTTTCTGAGGTGAGGGGGAAGAAATGAAATCAAATCCCCAGAAAAACTTGAGAGACAATGCTATGGTGGATCAATAAAGTTAAATTGGCAAGCAAACATTTGACAGGTTGCTAAACTACTTAAAAGGAAAGTGGATCTGAATATTAGTCACATGTATTGCAGATAAAGAAAATAGGCCTGCTGAAGAAAACAAGCAAATGGTTTGCTGATAAGCACATACACATTCACCATGCAAAGCTCTCTATAAACTAGATAATATGTTTTAACAGCAACGTAGCTATATGGCCAATGCACTTGGATATAACATCTTTCTCTGGTGAAAATAATATCCATTTGATAAGGCATTTATGAGCAACTCTAATGGTTTCAGCAGAATGTAGATCTTAATTCTGACTGCTTTTTTCCTTTCAAATATGATAATATTGTAGTACAGCCAGCAATAATCACGTCTGATAACAGAATCCTCTCCTTGTAATAGACTTCGCACCATCTTCCATTTTTCTTCTAAGATTCTCTCCATAAATAGGGTTTTTCATTCTTCTGGTTGGCCAAAAATTGTGTGAGATAGTTACTTTAAAAAAAAAAAAATCTGATCTATTTTAAAAGATCATTCTTATACTCAAAACCAATATTTTACAGTATAGTTCTACCTGGTTTGCCCTTTTTTGTGTTACTGTCATTCCAATCATAAAGTGGATGATAAAACAACTCGATTCTATACAGTAATTTCTTCTACTCAGCTAGCTCCCAAGATGAACTCTAAGGAATTTACAAAATCTACATGTTTTTCCATTTCAACAGAACAACAGAATTGTTACATACAGTGAAATCTTTTGGTTTTAGCTGACTGAAAAGATGCATATTACTTCTGAAACCCCAAATTGCTCTATTTGTTTTCAGGGTTGTAGAAGTAATTTCCCAGGATTTCAGTGTTCCGATTTTCTACTGAATACAAGTAGATAGATAGCTAGTCCTGAAAAGACAGGACATCAAAATATGAGTGCTTTTCAATAACAAATCTTAAAGTAACACAATCTTAATCTTTAAATAGAATTTATTTAGAATATGGAAAGAGAAAAAAAAAGGAATTTTTCAAGGGAACTGGAATAGAGATTATGCTAAGGACTTTTTAATTTTTTCATGGAATCTCAGAAATACCGGGAAGACATGAAGAAAGCACCTTAATCTTCAAAAATCTAAGTATTATTTGCTGTTGATCCATTATCTTCTTTGGAAAGATAGTCTGGGTCTGCTGACATTGCTACTATGTTTTGTCTGGAGAAGAGTGCAGTCACTGACTCTGCAAGATCAAGAGGGGCTCTAACAGGGTGAGATACTGCTGGGTATTAAGTATTTTTGTGCCCACATGTAGAATCATAGAATGGTTCGGGTTAGAAAGGACCTTAAAGATCATCTAGTTCCAACCCCCCTGCCATGGGCAGGGACACCTCCCACTAGACCAGGTTGCTCAAAGCCCCATCCAGCCTGGCCTTGAACACTTCCAGGGATGGGGCATCCACAGCTTCTCTGGGCAACCTGTTCCAGTGCCTCACCACCCTCACAGTAAAGAATTTCTTCCTAATATCTCATCTAAATCTCCCCTCTTTCAGTTTAAAACCATTACCCCTCGTCCTATTGCTACACTCCCTGATAAAGAGTGCCTCCCTGTCTTTCCTGTAGACCCCTTTTAGGTACTGGAAGGTCCCTAGAAGGTCTCCCTGGAGCCCTCTCTTCTCCAGACTGAACAACCCCAACTCTCTCAGCCTGTCTTCATAGGAGAGATGCTCCAGCCCTCTGATCATCTTCATGGCCCTCCTCTGGACCTGTTCCAATGGGTCCATGTCCTTCCTGTGCTGAGGGCTCCAGAGCTGGACGCAGTACTCCAGGTAGGGTCTTACAAGGGCAGAGCAGAGGGGTAGAATCACCTCCGTTGACCTGCTGTCCACACTTCTTTTGACGCAACCCAGGATGCAGTTGGCTTTCTGGGCTGCAAGTGCACATTGCCAGCTCATGTTGAGTTTCTCATCCACCAGCACCCCCAAGTCCTTCTCCTCAGGGCTGCTCTCAAGCCATTCTCCGCCCAACCTGTATTTGTGCCTAGGATTGCCACGACCCAGGTGCAGGACCTTGCACTTGGCCTGGCTGAACTTCCTGAGGTTTGCATGGGCCCACCTCTTGAGCCTGTCCAGGTCCCTCTGGATGGCATCCCTTCCCTCCAGCATGTCAACCGCATCGTGTCATTGGCAAACTTGCTGAGGGTGCACTCAACTCCACTGTCCATGTCACTAACAAAGACGTTAGTTACAGCATTGCCATTTCAGATGAATCACCCTTCAGTACAGTTTTCTTTGCGTTAAACAATGATAAATATCTTAGAATGTACCTTGTACTTCATAACTACTACTTCGACACTGTTGTTTCCATGGAGATAGGATGATTAGCTCATTGCATTGACTTACTGCCCTGATTTTGTTTTCCCCACTTTTGCAACACACCAAATATTTGATAGTTTCCCAGGTAAAGAATTCTCCATTCTATATAGTCAGTTTCACAGATTTCCCTATAATTTCTGTTTGAGTTGAAGCAGCTCTTCTAAAAAAGGCATCTAAGCTTAAATTAGATTTTAAGTGATAGTGACGCTGCCAAAATATTAGGGAAACAGTTCCAATGTTTGATTTGGGTCACTACTGCCATATTTATTTTCATTTTCCAGCTACAACTGGTTCAAAGTTTGCCTTTTTCAGTCTTCTGGACCCACACCTGCTCTCCTCAGATTGCATAAGATAACAAATAATGTCCCTGAGGACTGTTTCAGCCAGTTGTTTAAGTCCCCTAGGGCAAATTTCATCAGAATTTGTTGATCTAAAGCAATCCAACTTATGTAAATACTCTAGCCTGGTCTATTCCCTACCCTTTTCTTCCCCTGTTCTAACCTGAGATCTCATTCCCTTGTTACTGACGTTAAACATGATATCTGCAGGATTGCCATTGATCTTCTTATTAAAGAAGGGAACAAACCAAGAACTAAACATTTCATCTTTCTTAATTCATCTATCACCTTTTCTTCTTCTTACTACTGATCTTATTACTGAATGAATATGATTCACCTCTCTCTGTTCGTTCTGTACAGTGCCCTTTCTTCTCTTGTCCCCACATGCCTGTGCTCTTCTTTCATACTCATCCTTATTACTCTGCCTGGTTTTCACTTTCTTACTGTGCCACTCTTAAGCTTGAGATCATTGAAGAACCTGCGATTTTAGCCAGCAGGGCTCCATCTATGCTTTTCATTCTCTCTCCACATTAAGATAGCTCATACCTGAGTCTTACCATTGTTCAGGAAATTGCTGTCTCCCCTTACCTGTTTGGCTTTTATTTTTTTAATTGTCACTTGCCTCTTTTGGGGTTTTGTCTTCCAGTCTCTGAACGTATGAAGTCTGCCTCTTGAATTTCACTGGCATTTTTGCTGTTCCCTTCCCTTCCTTTGTAAAGATCATGAACTCTTACAATTTCATGGTGATTTTCACCTAAGTTGTCTACCATCTTTTTATTCTCAGTTAGTCCTTCCTTATTCAAATTCTTCCTTCTCACTGCTTCCAGCACACCCAGAATTATCACCTCTCCATATCATGCTGTTTTCCTTTCCTGATTAAAGACTGGGCCATTAAAATCCCCCAAGCAGACCCTGTCCTTTTGATGGAAAACTTACATAAGGCTTCATCCTCTTGATAATCTATTCATGGTGATCTGCCTCGTCCTTCATTGCAGTCCCCATTCTTGTTCCCCTTTCCATTGTTAACCCTATTTCATCAGGTTTACCCTGTGATTTCAAATCATCCTCCCTCACTTTACCCACATGTCCTTAATGAACAATCTGTATTCCTTCTCGTAATTTTTGAGCATCAGTATTTATTATGCCTGGAAAATCACATTTTTTATCACATTGCAAGAGTATAATTTCATGTTTATTCTTGCAGCAGTCTACACACAGACAAGTTTTCATTCAACTGAACCAGTACTTTCCTTTGATCCTCTTCTGATCCTCTCATCATAAGTGACCAATGGGCTCTTCTTACAAGTCTCATTCAGTTTATCCTAAACCAACCCCAATAAGGGTAGCAAAGCCTATGTACAATGAAACGTTTCATGTTTTTCAAAGTTGGACTGCACTGTTACCAGTAGGAGGTAGGACACTGTATTGAGAAAATCAAGGTCTTCATTGTGAGACCAACTTTTCACCACATGTTAAATTTCAGAACACATTTCTACTTTTTTGATCCTTTATCCATGACTGAAAGGATTATGAGGGCAGATCATAAAGCCAAATTCTTTTGCCTCTTCTTCCTGAGACATTTTTGATCTGTTTTGGCTCTTGTCATTTTTTCCATGCAGATAAACAGCATGGGTTAGTTAATATACCAAATCACTTTGTCTGACAGATTACAGAGCAAGTTACTCAAATGTTGTTTCTCTGCCAATTATGCCAGAATGAGAAGAATAATGTGATGGGCAGCACTTTTAGGTGAAGCATGGCTCTTCATTCCGCTTACAGTTCCTGGTGACACACATCAGATGAGTCTAGCATTGATGTTGATTTCAGTTCATAGGAAAATAGTGGCTTAGCACCCTAAAATTTAACAAATATTTTAAAAAAACCTATGTGGAGTACGTCTGAGATCAAAGCCAAGCTTGTACTTGTTCATTTGCTCGCTCTCTCATTTTTATCTCCCCTCCTCCCCGGCCCCCCCAGCTTTTTCCCAGGCTCTTTTTGTCATAGCTGCTCTTGTGGCTCACAATTGTGATCTCTTTAGACCCCAAACTTTCCATTCTTATTTGTTCAGTGTTTATAGAAAAAAAAAAGAAGGAAGACTTAGTCCCAACTGGAGCTGTTTGCAGCTACTGTAATGTAAATAATATGTAGCCCAGACGTACAATGAACTGAGGGACTGCCAGTACTTTCTAGGCCCACACACTTGGAAGGGGGTGGAGGGGGCAGGAAACGATTAGGAGAGGGGAAAGGCAGAGCTCCACCAGGCAAGGCTGAAGTGGCTCTGCAGTTTTGACTGCTGCGAGCCCTGCTCAGGGCTGTCTTTGTGCACAGGTTGGGATGTGGCAGCTGCTTGAGGCCAGCCAAAAGTGTTGTTTCGATACTCACTAAGATGCTGTCTTATTAGCCTGAAAGCACTGATATATTAATGGTAAATAACAAGGACATAGTAAAGAAAGTGAGTAAAAAGCTTTTATTGAACTTAGTGGTTACCAGCAGCACTATCTGTGTCAGTACCAGAAAAAAAATGCAGCATAGGTGTCTGAAGCACCTCATAGTCGCTCAAAGGATGAAAAAAAAATATTTACTTGGGCTCTCTGCTTGGTTTCATTCACTTCTACAAGCTTGCACACACACTAGACCCAGTTGTGTTCTTTTTAAATATAAAGCAAAAGTCATTTTATTGAGTCATCAACTAGAAGAGACACGAACTCTTTCAGTCAGTATGAGCACAACAGATTTTCCACAGGATTCTTTGAAAGTCTTCTTCATCTGGGCTGAACCCTCACATCTGGCAGGAGCTCACTTCTGCTGACTCCAAGACCCACATCCAGGACATGAATATTCATCGTGTTACTCATGCTGCGTTCCTTTCCCTCTGATGTGTTTAACTCCTGGCACCAGGGAGACACTCCAGAGCAGCTGTGGAGCTTTTGCCAGCTCTTACTAGTTGGGCTAAGCAGGAAATAATTTTCCTGTCCCATGAAACTTTCCAATATGAGGCTTCTTTCTTTCTTTCTTTCTTTCTTTCTTTCTTTCTTTCTTTCTTTCTTTCTTTCTTTCTTTCTTTCTTTCTTTCTTTCTTTCTTTCTTTCTTTCTTTCTTTCTTTCTTTCTTTCTTTCTTTCTTTCTTTCTTTCTTTCTTTCTTTCTTTCTTTCTTTCTTTCTTTCTCTTCTCTTTCTTTCTTTCTTCCTTCCTTCCTTCCTTCCTTCCTTCTTTCTTCCTTTCTTCCTTTCTTCCTTTCTTCCTTCCTTTCTTTCTTTCTTTCTTTCTTTCTTTCTTTCTTTCTTTCTTTCTTTCTTTCTTTCTTTCTTTCTTTCTTTCTTTCTTTCTTTCTTTCTTTCTTTCTTTCTTTCTTCTTTCTTTCTTTCTTTCTTTCTTTCTTTCTTTCTTTCTTTCTTTCTTTCTTTCTTTCTTTCTTTCTTTCTTTCTTTTTCTTTCTTTCTTTCTTTCTTTCTTTCTTTCTTTCTCTTTTTCTTTCTTTCTTTCTCTTTCTTTCTTTCTTTCTCTCTTTCTTTCTTTCTTTCTTTCTTTCTTTCTTTCTTTCTTTCTTTCTTTCTTTCTGTTTCTCTCCTTCCTTCCTTCCTTCCTTCCTTCCTTCCTTCCTTCCTTCTTTCTTTCCTTCTTTCCTTCTTTCTTTTTCTTTCTTTCTTTCTTTTTGTTTTTCCTATTCTCCTTTAGGAGATCGTGACTAACACAGGTTTTCAGTGAAGAAAACCAACAATAAGGCTTACCCTCCCTAAACCAAACTAAATCAAATCACACCAAGTCACTAATTCCCAAATCAAGAACGAAGGGAAATTTTCTGTAATTCAGGCCACAGACGTAAACTGGGGTTTTTCACACCCAGAAAGAATGCCCTGGCACCAAGTTATCTTTTATTTCAGTAAATATTATTTCAGCCTGTTTGTCTTCTCCCTTCATTCCCCACTTCAAATTCCAGCATGAATCTGAGAGCTAGTTTTCCCAACAAAGCTTCACTGAAACTGCCGCATTTTCAGATTCTAAATAGTATGCTATTTTTATACACACACATGTAAAGTCCTGCCTAGCTTTATTTGAGCTCTTTAAGAACACGTGAGAAAATTTGGTCAAGAACTATCAACCTAGCAAGTAGTGCACAAGGAGGAAAAAACAACTCCACTTGCTGGTGGGGAAAATTCCCTCATCTGTTGGAACATTTCTCATGGTTACTTTTTTCATGTCTCAAAAGGAACACAACTTGAAACACAATGATTGATATGATTTCTACAGGCTCTTTGTAAGATAAACTGCTGCATTCAAAAATCATAGAATCATGGAATCATAGAATCATAGAATTATCTAGGTTGGAAGGGACCTTTAAGATCATCAAGTCCAACCATCAACCTAATACTGCCAAAACAACCACTAAACCATGTCCCCAAGCACCGTATCTACCGATCTTTTAAAGACCTCCAGGGATGGCGATTCCACCACTTCCAGGTGGAACACTTCCTGTTCCAATGTTTGATAACATTTTCGGTGAAGAAATTTTTCCTAATATCTAATCTAAACCTCCCCTGGTGCAACTTGAGGCCATTTCCTCTTGTCCTATAGCCTGTTACTTGGGAGAAGAGACCGACCCCCACTTTGCTACAACCTCCTCTCAGGTAGTTGTAGAGAGATGCTGAACAATTTCCACAGTTGTCTATTGGAGCTTACAATGAGTGGGGGAAAGATGGCATCAGTTGACTCCTCCTTGGTAATTGAAGGAAATGTGGGGTCCCCATTAACCCCCCTCCATGGCTGTAAGCAGGACAAGGGGCCGCTGCGCAAGCTCTGCTTGGTGCACGACCACCACCTCGCAGCACTAGCACAACTAGCAGATCTGGCCGTCAGCCTTGACGAAGTTAGGAAAGGGAGGCCTGTGAGAGGCTGGCAGTTCAACCCTTGACAGGTTTTGAATACTCCAAATGAATAAATAACACCAGTTTTGAAATAAGTAAAGGATTGCTAGTATTGTTACTAGGCACGCGGACTAGAGAAAAATGAAGATGCTTCTATAAGATGAAGGGCCAATTTGCTCTAAGACACACATAAAAACAACTCTAAAATCTTACTGCCTAAAGGAGAAGCTATTAATACTGGATAAGACAAAAGTGATGGGGTGATGAACCTGTTAAACACAACATAACGTATGTAACTCTTCACAAACAAGAATAAAACCTCGCTACCTTAGTCATTGTCAACTTAATGTTTACTATTAAAAGAGGTTAGTTTAGGATTAAAAGAGGTGGCTTCTACAAAGGAAACACTGTTCAGGAGGATAAATCTATTTATCTTCCACCAGAAAAGATATTTCCCATAAAACAACCCATAAACCCTCATATAGATGTTTGACTTAGTCAAATATTTTGTATGACACTGAGATATTTGACATTAAGATATTTGTGTATAACCTGAGCTTTAAAGTACATTTTAGCATCTCATTAAAATTCCACTTACAGAACATATGGCATTTAAAAATTCATTTGTTATCTTGATTGATGGCATTTCAGTGAGCACTGTTTGAATTTAAAACTGAAATATAATCTTAGACCTAATGAAGCAGACTGTGCAGGCTGAACTTTTTGTAGCTTCCCACAAACTGCCTCAGTATTTTTTGGCATTGATCTTGCGAAACTTACCACAAGAGACAGATCAAACGTATCTTTAAAATATGTAGCTTGATAATAATTGTGATTATATGTAGGAGAGATAAAATAGATATTAAATGATTTAAAACATTAAATAATGGGTTGTTAATATATTAAATAATTTCTGGGTTGTTAACATATTAAAAAATTTCTGGGAGAAATGGAAATATGTTATACACGGAGAAATGTTTCCATTCTGCCTGGGGCTGAGGGAATGCTGACCAATGCTTTTTAAGTGATGCAGTTTGAAAAACAAGTTGTGTGAACAGTGTGTGAAACATGCATGTCAGCAATGTACCATTAAGTGTTAGCTGAAAGAAAATGAAGAGGTTTCAAAGCTGTTGGCTGAGACACACTCGAAAAGAGCAAAAGAAATCTTATAATCAACAACAGCTGCACTTCCTGAACTCTTTTGTGGGTCCCGCATCCTGTGCGCATCTCTAGGAAAGGAACCTCTTAGCATTTCAAAAACTAGGCTTGTCAGTTGCCAAGATTTCCATTATGGACAATGTCCAGACAGCAACCGACCCTGTCTTGTCCAGATGCCTATCTAGAATCCCCCTCTAGAGGTGTCTTTTTTTTGCTCTTGATTATGGGGAGAAACCTAAATGCTCAGTTCAGACCAAACAATTGGATTTTAAATGGCTGCAACTAGCTGAAACAAATGTTGTCCCCAGCTTGTAGACGTGCGGAGCAGGAGCTGCAGTGAGTGTAGAAGAGTTTAGCTTGCCACGTTCTTACTGCTGCTGCTTTGGGAGCTTCCCCTCAGGACTGTTCAAGTATGTCCAGCATGCATGTAGCTTAGAAATTTTTGCTCCACCTCTGCAATGTTTCTTTTTGAACTGCATCTCTTTTTTTTTTTTTTTTCTTTTTCCTTTCTTTATTTCTTTTTTTATTTTTAATTCTCAATTAGCTTGGATAGCACTGATGTAGGTCAAGAGGGAAAGGAAACATGTCAAACCATCCCTCCCTCCTCCCAGGACTTAAACTTGCAAGCAGTGCGTTATTTTAGAGGTAAGTTTGGATGCAAATGCCTGGGCCAGACTTAGGTATACAGCAATATTTCACACTGAACCTGGGACTACTGCTTGTGTCCTCCAGCACAGCTTGGTCTCTTACTTCACAGAATATTGGATAGTTTATTGAATTGCTTTTAGATTCAGTTTTAGGACTGTGGCAGTTTGCCCCATCTCCAAGGAGCAATAATGAGCTACTCTTGCACCTCGGTAGATTAGCAAGGTCTCTTCTCCCCTAGAAAGTTAGGAAATGCAGAGAGTAGCTCGGTGAACCCCATATGGGACTAGGCACTTTGTACCTCAAAGCCTTCCAGGCTGAGGGATGAAGGGGGCAGAACATGACCATAGAATCATAGAGAATAGTTCAGGTTGGAAAAGACCCTTGGGATCATCAAGTCCAACCATCAACCCACTCTACAAAGTTCTCCCCTACACCATATCCCCTAAGACCACATCTAAACAACTCTTAAACACATTCAGGAATGGCGACTCAACTACCTCCCTGGGCAGCCTATTCCAGTATCTGACCACTCTTTCTGTGAAGAATTTTTTCCTAATGTCCAGCCTAAACCTACCCTGGCCATGCTTCCCTTCTTATTGACTTGGGCCATGCCATGCTCCTGGAAGGGGTAGCACCTTCCATGTAAGTCACCATCAACCTTTTGAATAAGTCTTCTTCAGTATATGCGGGTTAACAATTCAGATGCAAAAATGTATCATATCTATACTATTTACACAATATTCCCCACAGAGCCCAGATGTTCTTTCTGAATGATGATGATGATGGTGGTGATGATTGCTACGGCGGGGATTGCTGGGAGAGTTGTTATTGCAAAGCAGAGAAGTTCACAATAACAAACCACACCCCTCTCTGACAGCACGCGTCGAGTACATAGTACACCACAGGCTAAATTTATACTTTCCTCAAGTTGCTTTTTAGCTGCATTTTTCTTCCCCTGGCTCAAAGCCATTTCGTGTCTTATTTGGGGTTTTGATCTGTTCTCAACAGAACTGCCACATGATTATAGGAGTGTACATATTATTAACATGGGCCACAAAGTTCAGGGCAGCACATTAACGTTGAGCGTGGGTTATGCGAAACACTCAGGCTCTCCAACACAGCATTCCTCCCCACCCCCCTTTCCTTCAGCCCCAAGATCAGGCTTAGCTCACATTTCTTTTTAGAAAGCAGAACTTGAAGCCAGGTATTTTGCCACAAACATTTGCAGGCTTACAATCCAAGCAGTCGTAACTGAATGCTGTCTCTCACATGGAAAACAAATTCTGTACATGCTGTACATTCTTCAGTGCAAAATAAAATCCAGATGGCCTTTATTTTACAAAAAAAAAAAAAGTGGGGCAAACAGATGAAGAGACAGAAGTCCTTTCTTACGCACATCCATCTCTAAACCTTGCCAAAATAAAGGAACCAACAGAAAACTCTTGTGACTGGCCAAAGGTAGGCAGTTGCTGAATTATGAGGTAACAATACAAGGAGAAACATGTTCTTTTTAAAAATAAAAGGACATTAGCAGATGAAAATCAAACAAACATAGGTGTATATCATTTTGTAGTCCAACAGAGTTGGTCTTTAAAACAGAGCTGGCCAGCCTGGTATGTGGAAAAGTCAGGTCTGATGAAGAACAGAGGTTGCTGTCACAGGACACTGGAAAAAAAAGATAATGGAGTAAGGTCATTTTGAGCGGAAAATGCAGACATTCTGTTCTTGATAAAGGACAAGATGCAACACTCCAGGGCTATCAAGATCCTTTCTCAATATGTTTCAAGACAAAATTTAAACAAGTTTCCACCTTGTTTTGTGTTGGAGAGGAAACTAGTAATTGATGGTCCATTGGTGGCCCTGTTCCAGTCACAAAATCCTAAAACCAAGAAGAAATAAGAAATGTTTCCCAATAATAGGCTAAAATTCATTTAAGCTTCTCAGCAAATGCACTCTTTCATTTGCACAAATAATGAAGACAGACATTCCTTTTAATTTTTCATCAGTATTACACAGAGAACTTTTTTTAAACATGTTTTGAAATGTTTTTGTTTCATTTTTTAGCTGTTGTTTACTCCTGAATCTATCTCCCCCCACTTCTCTGCCTTCTTGTGTTTTGCTTTTTAAAAGGAGGAAAGTAGAAGAAAAGCAAAGAAATATATACTTTAGCTAAAAAAACCATTTTTCGTCTTTTAAATTCATTAAAAAAAATAGAAAAAGGACTGAGAGTTTTTGGTTTTTAAAAGTTTATTTTTCAACAGTAACCCCCATTATGCTAGGAAGATTTTGATTTAAATCTATTAACAGCTTTGAAGATGAGCCAAGCAGTCAGTCCTCAGAAATTAACTTTAATTAAGTAGAAGTACTAAAAGTTTCATTTAGGTGGGATGGGAGGGGAAAGGAAGGGATCTGTATGTTCCAGTGTGGCAGGACAACGACACAAATTAGGAAACTGCCACGGATACTGGCTATTGTTATGCAGCTTGCCACATTTATTCAGTCTTTATGAGTTTGCTTTAGATTAAACAGAGATACAAAAACAACAACAAAGAAGTAAAAATTTCAAAAACAATGTAGTGCACGGTTGAGAGTATGTAATACTGCCCTTCTTTTACGATAAGATCAATGTACACTGAGCAAATGAGAATCTTCTGTACATTCAAATATTTACATACTTTGTAATTTTTCTGTGCAGCAGAACATAGCACCGTGGAGTCAAAGAGGGCTAATCACCATGTTTAGAGTCTATAGAAATGAAACACTAATACCTGAACTATGAATGAACTGCCGACGTTAATGAGGAAGGAAGATAATGAGACAATACTGTATATTTATATCTAGCACAACCTTCTTTCTGTACTGCTGAGGGTGACTCATTCCTGGAACACAGGTCAGAGCTCCAGTCACCAAAAATATGTTAAACAATTCAACTTAATTACTGTTCTAAACTCTGATAAATAATTGCTAGTCGTTCCCAGTTGACTTTAAGTAAGACACATAGAAAAATGAATAATGTAAAATATAATGAATAGCATTTGAAATACTATTATAAGAAATATTACACAAGAACTTTACTCTAGTTCTTCATGAAAAGCATATTTCTGCCTTTGCAGTTGTGTGTTTAAATACAAAGTTTCAGCATACTGTGTCCTGCTCTGTCCTTTATTGCAGATATTACACCTGTATATACAGTCTTCCATGAGCTTTTTTTTTCTTTTTCTGAGAGCTGATTTCTCGGACTTACAGTGAAACCATTAGTGACCAAAATGGGCTACTGGTTGGGTAAATACCTTAGATCTTATAGCCAGATGTAAAACATAAATGCCAACTGTTTTCAAAAACAATATTACAAAAATGGGCTACTGAATGAATTGTTTTAATATCAGACATTTTAAAGCTTCACTTCCATCACTAGTGACCATCATATCTGTCTTCGGAGCTCTGGAAGAACAGCAGTTCAGAAGCCTGACAGCAAATAAACCTGACAGCAGACAAATAACAGGCAGTGCTCCAACTCTGACATTAATAGTTGTCTGGCCCTCAGATATTGTTGGAACAGTAATGTGAGCGCCACAGAGCCAGTGGTGCTGGTATCAGCTTAAAAGTTATCTGTTCAGTGGGCCTCACAGAGGTCCACCTCATCCCCTGGGGCTCAGGATTCAACAGGAACATCCAAATCCGTCCTTCGCCCAGCTCTGGCTATTAGCTCTGAGGGAGAAGCCCAGTTCCCAGCTGGCTAAGCAGGATATTGTGAACATGACTGTGTATCCTTGTGAGACAACTGCTTTCCTTCCAGCTTTTCCTCGTAATTCATGAAATGCACTACCGTTTTCCAGGTGCTGTAATATGGGAGAGCTGCCCTGCCTTTTTCCATGAGCTAACATTTTGTTGGATCTAAAACATTGGAGTTTTATCCCTATTTTTAAAATAAAATACAAGTTTAGAAGACTTTACATCCCTCCAAAAACACCTAAGTGAAACACTCAATCACCACCCCCTGCAAAAAAAACCAAAAGCAAACAAGCCCACCAAATCCAGCATGTTGTGGCGGTTTCTAAATTCTCCTGACCCTCTTTTTTGGTGACTTGTGAGAGGAGGCGACAGATCTATTTACAGATCTACATACAACCGCATTTTTTGGCTTGTATACCTGTATATGTGTATGCATGGCTATGCACATGCGAACATACACACAGATGTACACGTATATATGTATGTATAAGAAACACCTGGATATCAGCAAATGCTTCTCTTAATCTTGGATTGCTCCATCGATCTGTCGTTGGGATTCACAGCGCAGCCCGTCGTGGCAAGGTGCCGTCTCAGGCTGTGCTCCCGCAGCTCAGCTCTCAGCGGGTGGCTGCCCCCCAGCACTGGAGAGGCAAGACCTGCAATGAAAGAGAGATGTCCAGCAGCAGCCTCACGCAGTCTGGGGATGTTTCTGGCTTCTTCCACCCAACTGCGCTGCTTTGTACTCTGCAGGCGTGTTGCTGCCCTCGCATCCCTGTCACTGCCCTGCTCCCTCAGACGCTGGAGGAGGAAGCCTGAGATCCCGCTGGTAGCTCCAGGGCAGGTAAGGCAAGAGCCGCACAGCTCAGGGGACAAGGACCAGTGTTTACTATAGAGCTGAGAGACTTCTTGCCTGAGGGAAACAGCACAAGTCTGTAGCTAAATGCCATCAAACGGCTAGAAATAGTTGCTTTTATTTGGGTCAGAGGTTGCCTATCTCTAAATTGGCTGCTGCGAAGGAGAAAATAAAAACAAGAGCTGTGAGTCACAGGTTGCTGAGGGAAGGGACGTTGTAGAGGACTGTAATGAATTCTTCCCTGCTGCTGACATCCTCCAAACTACTCCTGGGCTGTAGTTTGATGAAAGCAATGAATGCAGATTTTTCCACGTCCAGATACTCATTTAGCCAATATTAGCAAACGAACGTAAGCGCAAAGACATCATTGCACTGTTTTGTATGCTCAGACCTGAGAGACCATCAGAGCAAACAGCACTGAAATGATCTGATTTCATACTCCTTAATGAGTTTGCCAGCTATGTGCTCTCAGAGACCTCTCACGTGCATTCAACATTGTACTAGGAATGAATAAGTAAGTTTTCACTCAGGGCCAGATCTCTAAAAATGGAGAGAGTTGGACATCCCTCCCTGTAAACTATGAACTATGCAGGAAATTCTTAAACGTCCTGTTGAAGCTATGTTGCTGATAAAAGCTAGCGACCTTAATATTCAATCACATTTGCGTGATCTTTCCTTTCTTCTGTTTATGTAGTTTATTACAATTTTTTTCTTACAAGTCTTACAAGAATTAGATGGCTAGACAATTTACAGAAAACAAATGTTGCAGAAATATGAGTACAGCTGGAGCAAATTCCTGTTTTATGTAAGCCAGAAAGTGATTTGTATTTTCAGTAAGTAGTTGTCTGTTTGGGTTTTTTTTTGTGTAACTTTATATTACGCATTCTATTCTCATGTACCCAAACTCTGTGTTTGCAGTAACATTACTTATTCATATTCCACATAAGTCCATCTATTTCTGCTACGGCTTCTTTTGTTGAACATAGTATTTCAGACAAGGACACACCATTGATTTATACAATATTATCATTCATTTGATAACGTTTCTGTACCTTTGTAATAGTATCGAAAATTGCTTGTTTTTATTAATGGAGTTATGTCTTCAGTACACATATTTACTGGAGCATCCGTTCTGACTGATAAGATACCTTTGTCAATGAATAAAGTTATTTTGGATTTTTGATGTTTGTATGAATACTTCTCAGCATTCCTTCTTCAATCTTCTATTTATCAATCCTGAAGAAGTGGTTTGATGATGCATTCAGCAACAGTATTAGATTTCTCTAGCATTCTACAAAGAAATGCGTATTGTCTGGCCGAGGTATTTTTTGACCTCACAGGGAGACGCTGTTCCATGCAACTTATTTATTTTTTTTTTAAATTAGGTTACATTTCAGTGACTAATTATGTTTTAAGGAGCCAGGCAACAGTTTAGGAAGTTTGGACCCCTAAGTTTCATGATTAAGTTCAAATAAGAACCACAATGAATTTTTTTGAAGACTCCCAGAGTCTCATGTAAAGGTCAGTGAAGTAAATTTGAGGCTTTTTTATTATTATTTTTTTATTTTACTGCAGTAAACATCAGATGAGGCATTGAGACAATGAAGTTGTCATCTGCAGGGAAAATGTGTACTTTTATATTTAAACATTTTGTGAGAAAACAGAAAGCCAGGAAGATTAATTAAGTCTTTTTCTGTCATCGCCAGTGTAACTGGAACTACATTTTTGAAAAAGATTTTGGAAATTACTTTGAAAATCCAACATAGTAATATTAAAGGATTAACAACATTGCGGTAAACTGAGCAAGTTATATTTCATTCAGTTCCAACTCTTCTACCTGGAAAGGAACAAGTTATATTTGAAAACTGTGTAGAAATGTTTGTGAAAACTGACTATTCATCTTATTACCTAACTGTGCAGGTAACAAATTGAAGGACTCCTTTTACTGTGTTTCTTGGGTCTTACTGCATGACATTCTTTGATAAAACCTGAGGAAGGAGCAGAATGGGCCAGAAGAGGATAGTTCGCTGGGAAGAATCACCTGGGAAAAGCAATTGCGTTACTCTAGGCAAATCACTTCTCATCTCTGTATAATTATTTTCCTTTCTATTTGTGGTCTACCTCATTTAGACTGTAAGTTTTTTTAGGCAATTAGGCGAGACTCACTTCACCGTACGTTAACCTTCTAAAAGTGAGAAATCTCATTTCAGTTAGTTACCCAGACTGCCTGTACATTTAATAGAGAGAGAGAGACACTATCAAAGGATGATTCATCTTTCTTGTCTAAGACTGGAATAACATGAAGTGTTCTCTGGACATTCTTCTCACTCACTACCTCTTCCCATTGACAGCACTTTAAAACAGATATAAAATTACAGATAGATAAAGTTAGGTGAGATGACTCAAGCTCTTGTTGTACACTGCCACCTTATCTCAGTCATGATTTCCAGATATGACATTAATAGAAATAAATAACAATATATTGGGTCAAATGGAGGCCTGACGTGGTTTTACATTTTTATGCTGAAAAGCTCATAGAGATCTTAAGACTTCAGGGCAGTCCTACAGCCTGCGTTAGGCAGAATACCAAGCTGGATGACTACAGTGGTTGTTTCCTCCCTTATTTATATATCATGTGGAGTGGGGAGGTGGTGACTATTGACAATATTGACTTATTCTAACTCGCTAAGGATGTTTTATGAAGAAATACCTTAAGGGCCCAGAATGAAACTCTAATGAACTTGTGAACTTTATAAACAACCTGCCTTTTTAAGAGCAGCAAAGGATCTCTGCTGCGTTCAAGAAGGACAGGGAACTGCTGGAGAGGGTGCAGCAAAGGGCTACCAAGATGATTAGGGGACTGGAATATCTCTCTTACGAAGAAAGGCTGAGGGACTTGGGTCTCTTCAGTCTGGAAAAAAGATGGCTGAAGGGGGATCTTATCAACACTTATAAATATTTAAAGGGTGGATGTCAGGAGGATGGGGCCAGGCTCTTTTCAGTGGTGCCCGGGGACAGGACAAGAGGTAATGGACACAAACTTGAGCATAGGAAGTTCCACCTAAACATGAGGAGGAACTTTTTTACCCTGAGGGTGGCAGAGCACTGGCACAGGCTGCCCAGAGAGGTGGTGGAGTCTCTGTCTCTGGAGACATTCAAAACCTGCCTGGACACATTCCTGTGCAACCTGCTCTAGGTGACCCTGCTCTGGCAGGCGGGTTGGACTAGATGATCTCCAGAGGTCCCTTCCAACCCCTACCATTCTGTGATTCTGTGATTCTGTGATTCTGTGATAACTCCCTGGTCATCTCTCTTATGGCACCGGGCTTCAGAAAGAATTGATGGACAGGTCTATTTCTACTCATGCTAACTCAAAGCTGAGTTTTTTATAAAAGAGCTTCATCTGAATCATCTTTAATATAGTTTTATAGTCCCTTAGTGGTATTCTGAAGCTGCAGAAAGCCTAGACCAAAGATCTAGCCTGTAATTCCAGATGTATTTTATAACACTGTACCAAAATGGAGGATGTTTATTCAACTCCCATGTCCTTCAACTTCTCTCAATGTCTCACCAGAGCTTTCTAACCCAAGGAAATAGATTTTCAGTCACATTTCCCGCGCATCTCTAAAAGTTGACACAGCACTCAGTCTTTAATAGAATTACCACAAGAAATGTATTTTAGAGAATTGGTAATTTACAAAAGTGGGGTTGTAGGTGCCTAAAGACTGTTCAATTCAAAGCAAGGGGCTCTGCTGCATTGCCTTCTATATGGGCAGCGCCTTCTCTTCACAGTGTAAAGGTGTTTTCCTCTACAAATATTTAATGCTAACCTCAGCTATGCTGGACCATGTGGAGCAGAGAGGCAGCAAGTCATGTCAAGGCAATGCAGGCTTTTCACCCATCCTTACCCAACCCCTGTCTGGGCCAAGAGCTTCCGCACCTCACTCTACCAAAACACATGTTCTGGGGAGGTTTCTAAGAGTCTTGGAGTGTGTCTTACTCCACTTATAGACCTGAATGCATGTGTAAATTGTGCCACTATATAAAACTTGGTACCTACATGTTGCAAATTGCCTTTTTAGTGAATACAGAATCACAACTGAAAAATGACACGTCTAACATTTCTGCGCAGCAGTCTGAGCATCCCGGAACACTTCTGTCAGCAGTCATCCTATCAGATATCTGAGTTCAGCTGTTCCAGGCTTTCGTTTTCACTTAGGGAAAAAACTGTCTTATGAAATAATTGTCAAATGTTCTTGAAAAAACATGAAAAAGAAGAATTAAATATTCATGATTCATATGCTAAAATTCACATTTTTGTATGGTCTGTGAATGTTGATTTCTGAAATGCACACGGTGGCAAACGGAAAGAGGAGCTTAACTTCAGAGGAGATGTTATAAAGGTAAAGAATATGATGTAGCAGTTCCACCTTTGTTCCTCCTTCTGTCATTCTGCTAGGTGGGTTACTGCCTTTTGTGTCTCATCTGCCCTGTAGTATTTAACCTCATTTTACAGGACAGCTGCATTTCATCACTCATGGCATGCTGGAAGCTCATTAGGTGACAACCTCTTTCTCTTCAAAATGTTTTAAATCTGTTAATTATTTTCTAAAAGATCCTGAGCGCATTTCAATTCACACTTAAATACATAAATTTGAATATGTGTATTATGATATATTCTTTCACTTGCCTACAACAGGATCCAAACGCGAAGTGAAATGCCTCATTAAAATGCAATTCAGTATGGCTTTTGAGTCCCAGAGAAACAGAGTTTGCAAGACAATGGCAACCAGCTAAAAGTGAGGATATTTCCCCAACTTCATAAGAGATAATTGGCGTTTCCTAAAAGTATATGTGGTCAAATTGGGAATATAGTAAACTTTTCATTTACAGCTTAGCTACCATACAAGCAAATTCTGTTTTGTCTACATCACAAAATCTCCACATGAAGAAAACTCACTAGAAGTATATTGCTCAGGTAGGTCAGCAGAAACATAGGCTTCTATTTACAAAAGTTGTATTTGTGTGCTTCTATCTCTGAAGGTTGCAGTGACTGTCAAAGTTGGTCTCTAGGCACCATTATGACCTATTTATTCTTCATATACTGCGGCACATTTTTTTAAAGTGAGAAACAAACTTCACAAGGTATGAAAACTATCATCTGCAAATATATTCTCTGAATTCACATATATAGGGACAGATTTTTTTCGCATGCATGATCTATATCTTCTGCTAAACTCTGAAGTTCATATTTGCATATGTTGCATTAATAAATTAAATATGTTTTTTGATTTAAACTCTAAAGCAACATCTTAATGTACATTTTTTCATGTATTTTTTAGATTCTAGTGTGTAGAGTACACAACAATTACACAATTGTTTTCAGGTGAACTGACTTAAATAATGCATATTGAGGCATTATTAGGAGAGACTGCTTCTTTTTCTAAACTAACAGACCAAATTTCCATTTTGATTAAATTGATAAAGCTCCAGTAAGTCAGTAGAGCAATGCTGATACCAGCAGGATCAACTCAGAGCATAAAGACTGTTTCCAATGGCAAAAGAGCTCATTATTTTTTGGTCACCAGATTTTTGGGAAGATATAAAATACCAAGACAAATTTCACTCCAGCTTTCATTAGCTAAGCATCTACCTGTAGCAATTTTGAACATATAGATTACAAAGGCTATCTGCTAGTTCTGTAGAAGTACAATGTGATGATTTTTTAATGTTTGGGTTTCCAGCATTGATCCTTATGCTCTTCAGAAGTGGTGTTAGGGATTGAGTAGTTTTGGAAGGTTCAACCAAAGTCATAACGTAATTCCATGGAGTCAGGACTTCCTCTTGGACATTTTTTGTTTCCTGTAGTAACCTATTTCCTCAGCCAACTGTCTTGTTTGAATACTGGCCACCAAGAGATGTAACTGCACTGCCTGAACGAGATCTAAGCCCCAAAGCCCTCTGGATTCTTGCCTGAACCCTGGCACTGACTTTGTGCTTTTTCATAAGTCTCATGTCTATTCTTTTTTTTTTCCTCCCCACTCATTTGAGAACTGCTTTATTTATGTCGAGCCCTGCTTCTCTCAAAGAATTGGGCATTTATTCTGCCTAAGAGTGGCGTTGAGGCCTGGAGCCACACAGCCCTTGAGCAGAATACAGCTCATTCCTAGAAAAGCCCAAGTGCCTCAGGGAGGAACCAATACCAACAAGGCAGTCTGTGTGAACAAGAAATTCTGAGGACAGGGACAAAATTTAAATTTATTTTGCATTTTTTGAAAGATGCCTACATGTTCTTTTGGGATTCCAACTTAGGGGTATGAATAGCCTGAGCCATTATTTGAGGATTAAGAGGAGGAAAGAGTATGTCTAATGACTCAGATGATTAAATATCTGAGTTTTGTCAGGTCTTGCATGAATATGTACAGAAGCCCAAGTAATGGAAGTATAGATACTTACAAAGCATATTAGTGGCGCAGACTTCAGAGATGTGGGTATTTAAGTGCTGTGAGCTCTGGCAGCAACTTAATGAAGGCTTTGAGAACTCCTGTTTTGATCCCAGACTTACGTTCTTAGGTCTTTTGTGGCACTTGGCTTACATGACTATTCACGAGGAAGTTGTGACCCTTTGTGTTTAAGAAGTTTTATTGCTCCTTTCTGTACAACTGTAAGTCTGAATCCAGGGGGACTGATGGCCACTAGCCATACACGGCGAAAGGGGTCTCAGAGGATATACTATAATGAAAACAATACCTATAGCAGCTTGTTCCATACATTAATGTATGGACTGCTTGCACTCGTGCATGTTTGAGTATATTATCCCCTGCACTCCTTCAGTTCTGCTTTTTATTTTTTTCCTATTCCTGCTCAGGGTTTGATATTTTAGCTTCTGGCCATTTTTGTAATCATTTTATTTTGAAGAACTTGGTAACAAAGAACAAAAACTTGGTATAACTGAAGAGTGTAGTTGCAGATCTTCTGGCTCTGTGATTAGCAGATTAATGATCTGCTTTGTTGCTGTGACTCCAGAAGAATTACTCAATTCACAGTGATGTCTGCAAACCCAGTGTGTGCATTTGTCTGTACAGCCACACATGTTCAACTCTGGCATATATGGAGTAAAATACATTGCCAAGGAACAGAGTGCTACTTGTTTACATGGTTTTTTTCAGAGTTGCAAAAATTCAGCAGTATCTTGCAGAACATTTTACCTTTTTTTCACTTAAAATGGCTCCAATGATCCTGTATATTTTTACGAAACAAAAATATTCTTGAAAATGCTTGCCTTACCAATATTCAAATTAGTTATGTTGCAAACCTCTTAATTCAGCTATAGAATAATCACTGCCCCATTTGCTGTTTATGATGCTTTTTGGTTTTGTTTTGGTAAATGACAACAGTTAACACTATGACATGAACAGATATTTCAGTTTTGCTATTTAATCTGTCAGACTCCAATTGATCAATAACAACATGAGTTATATCTAAAACCACTTATCATCTGATGCATTTTTGCACCTTTTTCTATAGTTATCTTGCTATTAATTGTTTGTTTTAAAAGAAGATGCTAATTTTATATACGGAACATCATCTCACACTTTATGAAATGTGATAAAAGGAAATCTCTCTATTCATCTCTAAAAGATAACATGATGACATGACATGAAACAAAACAGTTGCCTAAAAGCCTGTATAACCAGGTAGGGCGGAGAATGAGAAACCTAATGGAAAAGACAGAGGAACAGTCAAGAGTGTCACTGCCAGGGATAGACCTAGGGCTGAAACAACCAGAGCCTGCTCACAAGGGAACAGGCAATATGTGCAAAGAAACACAATAAAACCCAAAAGGGATTACTTGTGCCACTTTAAATATATATTTGTTCTTTCTTCATATTCACATAGCAATAAAGGGAATCATGTGGTATCATGTTATCCATTAAAGATGCATGTTGTTATCACAGAGATACAATGATTTCACCCTAGCTCTACCAGTCAGCATAACATTAGACCTCCTTCTGCAGATTACTGATTGCAGGCTCGTAGCGCATGACCAGATTAGTCCCATGAAGGGGGTTGTGTGCTCAGACCTGCACAGGGAGCCAGCTACAAGCTGTTAAAAATATGTGACATTTACCTGGATTCTGCTGGTGTGCTGAAACAATCATAAAAGCAAGAAGTTCTAGACTTAGGTATACATAAACATCAGGAACCGGAAAATTCATTCCGCGCTGTGGGTCAGGAGAGCATATCTAACCAAAAGAATAGTTAACCACAATGAAAACCAGTCCTGCACATCAGAGGCCCTTTTCATTTCACACGCAGAGAGCAATCATTTGTTATGCTGCTACGGTGGGTGCTTGCTGTTAATGGAAACTCTTTCCTCTCTACTGGTTTCAGTTTTGCAAAAGGCTAGGGGAGAGATCTTGGTATTTCCTTTCCATACTAACTACAGACTCAAGATGCACCCAGATAGGTAGTGTGATCAATAATTCAAAGCTATGTTAGCAAGTGACACGGTATCTGCCTCTACATGCACAATTCTGCCCCAGGGTTCAGCGGAAGATGTGCACTCTTTAGCTTGCTCAGCTCTAGTGTTAACATTTTCCACTTCTCCATTTTGAGTTGAATGCCAGCAAGATTTGGGTGAGCCCTTTTTCATTTTCTTGTTGATTTTTTGGTTGCGAGTTATTTGTTTTGTTTTCTTTTCTTTTCTTTTGTTATCAAAAATTTTTTTTTAAGATACGGAGAGAGACAGCAGATATTTTTCTTCAAAGCTATTTCAACTAACAGGGCTGTATTCAGACTTTAGGACAAGTCTACAAATACTAACCTTCAGGCAGTAAGCAAACAGAAAATCTCAGCCCCCAAGGAGAGCAGCTGAAACAGTTACAGGGAAGCAGAAAGGGGACAAAACATGACATGATGGCCTTTCTCAGTATTGTCAGTTGTGATTCTGTTCTTTATGTGCGATTTTGCCATTGAGCATGGACTGGACAAAAAGGTCTTTAAGGTCAGAAAAGCTCCCCGACCAATATATTTAAGTATCCTTCAAGAAAATAAGTAACTTTCAAAGGAGGGTTTATGGACATGTATTAGAAATATGCCTGTGTACAGGTGAAAGGTGAAGAAGGTAGGCAAGAAAGATGGACTCTCGTGACTTCTTGCTTTAATTTTTCACAATCTAGGATTCTTTAAAGAAGAAAAAACCCTGCTGTTTGGACATCTCTGTCTGTTTAAATGACCTGGGTAGCCTCAGGATGGCTCTCCTTTCGCAGATGAAGCACATGCTCACAATTTTGTTTGTGATGCCAGCTTTAGATTTTAAACAACTTGTAAACTGGGTACAAAATTAACAGAAAGCCTTACCTTTATGCACTGAACCTTCCCACACTGTATCTTCAGGCTCAGTTAAGCCTAATTTTGGATGGGAAGATAGTCTGACATTTTTGTTTACTCAAGAACATTTTTTTCTTTACTGAAATAAACAAAAAAGTTGCCAGACATATTTATTTCTGAATTTGAAATACTTATGGTACACGAGTCTGTAATTTTCATGAAGTTTCAACTATCAACCAAATCTCAAAATGACTTTTTATACACATATCAAATTATATGACAAATGCTTCTTGCTATATGCATCATTTTAAGTTTACATGCATGCTATAAATGATGTTTTAACTTTTTATGTTACAAGTTTTGGGCATATGCCTAAAGCCCCAAATATTTTTTTGCATATTTTTTTCACGTGCCTGAAAAAACACAGCCGTGAGCTTGGAAATGGAAGATGCATATTCTTTTGATTTTTCATTTAAAACACTCTGAAGTTAAGGATTCCAGCCTTAGGATCATGTTCATGAGTTTCTGCATCAAGTGCTTTTGTTTAGACCTGGATATTGCTAGAATACTCTTACCTGTATTTTAATGCTATTTCACTATTTCTTCCTCGTCACAGGTACTGCCTTGCCCCCAGTATTGCTCTGTTTAACTATTCCAGCAAAACATCTCATCTTAGTCAAGGAGCGATGGCATTTCTACTGGAATCTCCCTCCTTCTCTCTGTCCTCACCATGATATGAAGTGATTTTTATACCCCTCTGACTTCAGTATTAAGACGTGACATCTTTATTTCCTGGCTGAATACCTGCTGTCATTGTTATCAACATGAGTAAGCAGGCAAGCCTGTCGCAGAGCTTCCTCTCCTCCAAATCTCAACAAGAGCTGAGTGACGAATTTCAGGTGATGCCAAATCTTTTTCCTTTATCTATCTTGCCCAGCCTCCCCAGCTACCGGCAGAAGGCCTTGCCTTAGCTACATTCACATACCATTCCTACCCCAGTGCAGCTAGTCAGCTTTTGAGAGAAGGTGAACAAATATTTTTTTTCTTACTTTTTAAATAGTGAATCGTATTTATAGTAACTGTAAAAGACACTTAAAAGTTAGATCCTAATGTGCATTATGAGCAAATCCCAAGACATTTCACGTGTGTGTCTAAAATAAATTTTCTGAAATTCATATTTAAGCAATTTTATAGGGGCTTGATTTCAAAGGAACATCAGCATTGTGGAAAACAGGCACAGAATCAGTAGTTGGAATAGGAGCCTACAGTCAGCTGGTATCCTGCAAAATTGTAGCCTGGAAAATTAAATTCATATTTTCCCTACAGGTATTGAACTTATGAGATCATCTGTCACATGGTGAATATGTAAATAATAGTTTTCAATTCCGTTTTCTTCTGCCAGAGGACAGTGCAGTTTTTAAATGCTTCAGAATTTTTCTGGCACTCATACGCATGAGTATCTCCAGTCTAAAAACTAGCACAGAGTCAAATTTTAGGCATCAAAAGAAGACAGAGATTAATATTATGGGAATTACAGAATGCATGCTCGCTCATGGGAAAAAAAATTGAATTTCTCTGGTTAGGAAAAATTTTAGCAGCATAATACAAGCACAGTTTTCTTATGGCATAGTAGTGTGGAGTTGGCTTTTTGCCTCCCTCTTGTCAAATGCTGACATATCTCATGTATAGTTGTTACTATTAAAAACCAGTAATGAAAGAAAATTATAATAATAATAAAGATGGATATTTTACTTAGCTGTACTATAGGTACTCTCAACTTTCTTTCATACAACAAAAAATGGCAATTTTCCACATGCTGGAAATACATTACCTTATTATGGGATTGTGCTTATGTTTTGAGAACAATTAATTCATTAGTGATAAATGTGAATGAGTTCACTAAAACAGAAGAATATCTTGTTTTGTTCGCCAGGGTTAATCAATAAAAAGAATTCATTCCCATCATTGTTTTATTTCTGAAATAAGATGTCTGTTTTATTACAGTAACCATGAGGATTTCAGAATATAAGCAAGACAAAGTTTATAAACATAGATAATATTTACTGCTAGGTCAACCAATACAGTTTTAAAGAAATAAAAACAGACAAGCCAAATGGTGAAGTGTGTCTTTTTTCCAACAATATTGACTGACCTTCTAGAAGATACTACTTGCAAACATGGCGTAATGAAATATTTTATCTGTGAGAAGGACTGGTAGTCACAGGCTTTCTATCTTTGTAAGAGCAATAGAAAAGAAAACTCAGGAAACTGGTATGGGAGGGAAACTAGCTCACCATCTAATAGGCAATGACAATTTAGTCTAAAACTTTGAAGTTAATTTCAGTTTCCCATCTACTGTATCAGCCTTTTAAATCAGAAACCAGAAAATCCTGAGGTTTTTCGCCTCCTATCTTATCATGCAAACCAACGATCTACTATTGGAATCTATTTTATTAGTAGAGCAAACAAAATCAACTTGTACTTGAAGAACAAGTGCAACCTGTACTTGCTTTAAGGAATAAGCAGTCAAACATTTATGAACCGTGTAAATTATCCTTAAATGACTGTAAAATTGTAGAACAGTTTTATATAGCATCCCATGTTAAAATTCTGCTAAATGAGTACACAGTTGGTTGGCTTTATGTGCATTTATGTATTTTTAAGCAAGATATATATTGCATGAATTAAGGAACTTCGGGAATTTTCTTGCAAAGAGGAATGTCTTTACCCCTCTTTGATGAAGCCCAGGTGTAAGTAATTTATATTATTATTTTCTGCATGTTGACTAGTTGCTGCTACAGCCTGATCCTTTACCAAGACAAAAAATGGCAACTTGTGCAGAGAACATGAATGGAAGAAGCCATCATTCCTGCAGTGCTTCCAGTAGAGACAGGGACATTGCCTGTGAGGTGTTAGGCTGCAAATCTGCTCCTTTGCATCTCCTGTCCTCCTCCTCCATTCTTCCTCACGGCTCCTTTTGTTTTGCCCAGCTGCCAGCCCCACTGCTGCAGAGTGTCTGTAGGTGTCCATCACACTTCCCAACATGGAGGTCAGGCTCACTCCGTTTGCGATCTGTCAGTGTTCAGGTAGGATGGCTGTGCCGCATTCACATGGACTTTTGAAGCTAAAAGGCAATGGAAGTTAGGCCCTATCACTAGTAGTCTCACTTATTGTTATCTAGAGTTCTTTATCTCTGAGTAGCTTTGCAGCTTTCCCTGAAAGTTAACAAATTCTGGTGCATTGGACGGGAACAAGAGAAAATCTCACTTGTTGGTCTAAGGAGAACAATTTTCCGGCAGCACCTCATCGCGCAGAGTTGTATATACCGCACCTGACTCTAATGTCAATGCTTATAATTATCTGTCACGGTATGAAATTGGAGGAAAAAAGGGACCTTTTAGGGAATTTAAACCTAAACCAGGCAGAGCTTTAAACTTCAGCACCATTCATGCCTGGAATTGTATTAGAAGGTTGCTTGGAGCCTTGTTAGAATAGAGGTGGATGGTAAGGAGAAAAGAATGGCCGTGGAAGGGTGAGAAAAGCATAATTTGGAGGAGAGGACTTCACTCTGAGTCTTGCTGGTGTGAACTTTACAAGTGTGAGAAGTGAAGAGCCATCCAAAGGGATGTTAAAATAGGAAATATGGTCTTTGAGCAAAGAACATTGTTTTAAAGTCTTCTGACTAATGCATAATTGTGCCACAGTTTTTTACTGTTGACCAAGAAAAAAACCAGCCAAGTTATTTGAAGTTCCTTCTCTCCAGAGTTACACTTGGAAGGGAGCTGTGTGTCCTCTCTCCTTCCATGCGTAAGGTGACCCAGCTGCCTTCCCTCATTGTCACAGCTGAAATCACCAGAACTATGATATCTGACTTGAAAGAAGTAGAGGTAAGTGCAGGCTCCCCATGGCCCAGTTGTACTGGGTCTTCAATGAAAACAAAAGAAGCAGTCTTGTGTTTGTGTACCCTGAGGGACAGTGTCCACTTCGGCTTGCAGGGGTACTACTCCTCTCATCTCAGCCTAGTTGGATTGCCAGGTGAAGGAGGGTGAGACGGCATGTCCAGATTCACCCTCTTTCTCAGTGATTTCCCATTCCCCTGCTTAAAACAGAGTTTCCTCCAAATTACTGTCCAGCAACTCGAAGATCAAATCTGCTCTTTCCTTCTTCTCTTTTCTTCTCTTAAGAGGCCGGACAGTATCTGCCTAATTCTGATAGTGTGTGCTTTGTTCTGTGTTCATGTGCAGTTGCATGTGTGGAATCCAGCCAGTGGTTCTTTTAGTTGTATTAAATTAACCTGAAATACAGGCAAGAGATAATTTTTAACATCTTCATCTAGTTCTGGGTAGTATAACAGCAAAAGCAATTATGCAATTCAGGGAAAGAGAGAACATGTAGTGGAAAACAGCATATGTCACTGAAAATTGACACTATGCTACCTCGAAAAAAAATTATATAACTCTGTGATTCACCTTCCATTATGTGGTCATTTGAGGGATTTCATAGCCTGAAATTGTTTTTATTTCCATGTTCTATTTAGGCAAAGGGTTCTCAGCATGACCTGACAGTACTGCATAGTGCAATGCGGCTCACTTATCTTGATTTGCCCCTCCCAGAGCCCTTCTATGAGGACTCTCGCTGTCTATCAGCTTTCTCAATAACGCTCCAGTTGCATGCTGAGTAGAATGCAAAGTTCAGGTTTTGCCTTGAAGGCAAACATGCACTTCTCTTTGGGGATCTCCATGATGGAATTTGTCTGTCATTGAGACATTAGATGTAGAAGATTTAAAACTTCCCCATCAGCTATTTGATGTGCCCATACAAATCACAAAGAAAAGAACAGCTTGCTTATACATGGGGGTACCTGCTGTTAAAAAGAATTCAACTTTATGAGATATAGTGATTCTGCTTAGAAACTTCTTGTCAATTTAATTTTATGGGTGCAACCCCCCCCCACACCCAATAAATAAAGAAGTGAATTTAAACTGAGGCCATCACCCAGTTTTGGGATGTTCTCTTGAAGAGCTGGTTCTCTTAGCCAGCATCAACCAAGCGAGCTTCGCCAGTATCACTGGAGTTACTGCATCTCACTGCAACTGAGGATTTGATCCTGTTATTTGCACAATCATACAAGAATACCCAATGTTTAGGAATTAGGGGAAGCTAGACAGCCATGTGGTGTGACATAAGCCAATGATTTGGCCTCAGTTTCGTCTGGTTAAAGTATGTAAAGCAGTGGTCATGAAAACAGTAAGTGAAGACAAAGCAGTTTTGTCCTGAAATTGCTCAACGAAGGCAGGACTGACTGAACAGTAGCATTGGTTTTTAGTGACCTTTCATAAGAAAAGGCAGTCTGTCTGTCATTATGCAAATTCAAGAACATCTGTTCCATGAAACCCTGTAATAATGCCTGAGGTTTGCATCGGATGAGAATAAAAACTGTTTTGACAAAGGCTGCAGAGTATGCTTTTATTAGCCAGACAGCTCCTTTTTCTAGTCCAAGTCTACCTCAAGAGTACGGGGGGGCAGATCTTCAACTGGAGTAAATTGTCATGGCTCAGTGGAACTGGTTTCTCAGAATGCTATTTTATTCAGTGAATAACGTCAAAACCTAAGAGGTAAATTAGACTTACAATTGCATTATCAGAGCATTAGTATTTCATTAGTAACAATGGCAGCAACTGATGGGCAGCAACTGACGTGAAGTGTTTATCGCAGCCTTCCTATGCAATCCACAAAAGAGGCAGCAAACACTGTTTTAATGACAAGTCTGCCAGTGACTAACTCACATCTGCTTTAGTTTAATAAAAAAAAAAAAAAGCAAGCAATACTGACAGCAGATATAAACAATAAGTGGATGTTTCAGTTCTGTTTGATACTTAATAAACCTCAGGAAATACCTGTTAAAACCTATTGATTTTTTGCAAGACTGTTACCACCTCTGAATTTAAATGATGGAGGGGCTGGTGTGCTGAGGGTCGTGAGTGCTGGGGACTTGTGCACTCCAGTGGTGGCTGATAGAAATATTATGAACATGGAGATGAGACAGGAACACGGCGTACAGCTGCTCACATCATCCCTTGAGGAAGAGCAACCACAGGCTCCTCTCACAGGCCTAACTAGAGCATCGGGGAATTAGAGCAGAAGTTCATCTTGCCAACATACGTCACAGCTCCTTTTCAGCATCGAGAGCAGCAACCTCCTCTGTGTTTGCAGCCAAACGATAGCTCTGTCCTAGGGAGCAGGGGACAAAGAGAAGGCTGCTTGACTTCTCTGCATTGGGGCAACCACGTCTAATGTCAGTCCTTGCTAGAGGACCTGTTGGAGAACAACCAACACCCTTTCAGAGCCCAGCTGAGTAGTGTAGGACTCAAAGAATTATTTCTGCCATACCTATCTTTAAAAGTATTTACTAACTTTTACATCACAGACTAATTCCTAGAAATTTTCACAAAACATAATATCCCAGGGAATAAAGAAGATACACAGATTTTTGCAAAGACCCACCATCAGCTGATGGTGGTGGTCATCGTGTTCTTTGCTTTTATGCTGGGTTTTGTTTATTTGTTTTTAAAATACAGCCTGGATTTTAAGGGTGGGGATTTAGCCAGTCTATCTATAGGAATGCAAACACTAGACGATAGGTCTAAGCTAAGAAGGGTACCTCCAGCCCATCACAGGTGTTTAATATAAGCAGGAGGAGTCAGTCTCTGGATATGCCCATGTCTGTTCATTGACCATAGGGCTGAAGTTAGGCAGTTAGCTCACACTAACCTCATGACTTCCAGACAGCTAAAAGCAGGTGAAAAAACCATCCTACCCCAGAGCCTATAGCTTACCCTGCCAGAAAAGGCTATGATAAATGGTGGGACTGACTTTGCCTAATAACTAAAAATAGGCAAGAGTCTGGCAGTCGTTAAACTACTTGGCAGTTATTTTGGTGGTGATGGTAAAAACAGTGAAATAGTCTCTATCTCTGGTCCCCATTCAGGAAGTCACTACCGCAGTCAGCAATTGCTGATGTGGGTGTCTGTGGGGGTTGATCTCTGTGTCCCCTTTTCTCACTGCAGTCCCTTTCCTGCCTGTTGAAAGTGGCAACAGTATAGGACCATCTGCCTTACCACTATAGTTCTGAGATGTTTATCTTGGTCTGGAGTGACCTTCATGGGCAAGATGACCATCCAACAGTGATTCCTGCAGTGGGTGACTGCACTAAAGCTTTCGGGAAATGGCTGTGTTTCAAACGCAGGGTTACTTGTGTTCCTGAGGGTAGCACGTGAGCAATGAGTTATTTCTGGTACTTGTCATCATGGGCTGGTACACATCCCATGGATATTTTTTCCTACACCTTGCAGGTTTAGGGGTGGAAGCCTGGGGACTGCTACTGGTTTCTATTCTTGCTTTTCCCACCATCTCTCACGTATACCCTCATGAATTAATTTTACCTTTGGCAGTGATCTCAGCACCACAAAAATTGTGAGTCTGTATTTTTTTTCCCCAATAAATATCTGGGACTAAAATTTTGACAGTAAACTACACAGCAGATTGAAGGTATAGCTATCAATATTGTTTTCAATGAAGAATAGATTGCTTGCTCTTAAACAGAATAGGTGAATGAAAATAGCAGCTGAATGGTTAAAGCCACAACTTGCTTACTACTAAAATTGAAACGTTTTCCACTCATTAAAATTTACACAGATGTTTTACCCTCAAAATTGACATTACTAATTCTCATGTTATGGTAGTGACTTAAAATATGACAGGAAAAGCTAACAGAATTTTTTTCTTAAGAGATATAATCAAAAGGTCAGAATTACATGAAGTGTGTTGAGGCTTTTGTGAAAAGGATGTTTTTAATCTGAAATTACCTTCTTGCATTTCTAAATGCAGTTATCAACCAAATATAGAAAAATCTATTTGCTGTCTTTTCCTTCTCTGTGTGAATCATCTTGCTTTCCAGGGTGGAAGTGAGAAAGGAAAAATGAAAGACAAAACAACAAGACACAAATCTGCTAAATCAAGTAGTATCTTCCTGTAGTTTTAAAAGACTAGAAAAATACAATTTCCTAAAGATTTTATAAAATAAAGATAATTGTGAACTTTTTAAGATGCTTCATACAATAGTTCTATTCTTCAACCAGCTCCACAATTAAGATGGTCAAGCTGACTTGTTAAAGAAGTAACATGTTAATTCTACATTTCCTGTATTTTCAATTGCTTTTATTGTTAGTGTTATTGAAAAGTTAATAGGCACTCACATCAACCAATACATGCCTGCAGCTTTAGCTTCATCTTAACATGTTATTACGTGATTATTATATAATGCATCAGCAATGACTTCTCATTATTGTTTTTAATTATGATGATTAACTGGGATTCTTTCTTCAAAAGTCTAATTCTGCATCTTTATTTTAAATCCCAAGAGAGCTTCATTCAAACCGAAGACATGCCAGAACCAGACAGACAAATTATGTCATCAACACATATTTTATTACTGGTTACATGACAAGTTTGCACTCTTTGGTGGATCTGTCCACGTCAGTGGACGCAACACAACCTTGTTTGGCCAGGCTGTCTATGGATAGTGAATAACACATTCAGTTAACTAGCTTTCTACAGAGGCAGAATGTGAGGAAGCAGAGATCTTTTATTTATGGCATAATTCATTTTTTAAAGCCATCATTTATTTATTCTGTTGGTGCAGTTTTCTTACGAGCGTCATATCACAGTTGACTATGCTTTCAAGCAACACAAAGACCCCCATATTTTGCACAAACCAACACCCAGGCATCACGGGCTGTTAGTGCAGTTTTCCAGCGTACACTGCACAAACACACACATCCAGCAGAACATCAGAGCAAAATAATCCTTCATGCATAATTCACACTTCCAGTCTCTGCATGCTTTATGCACTGATGAATTACTCGGTTGTGCTGAGGTAATTCAGAATGAACTAAAAAGCAAATTATGGGAGGCATGTGCTGTAACATTATTATTCTGCAAGCCTCGATTGTGAAATTACTGTCCCTGAGACCTGATTCTGAAATATAATGTATTTGGCCTCCATGATATTTCAGCCCAGTGTCTTATGTTTTAGGATGTCTGTGGACTCATTTCAAAAGCTTACACAGTCCAGAAACCCAATTTGATTTCTTTCTTTTTGCCTGAAATGGGCCTTGACATTTTAAAATCATTAAATGCAATCTCTTTCAAATGCTCACAAAAGGTCACAAAGACTATGGGACTGCCCCTGTTACGCTACACCACCACAGCTCTGATCCACTTTAGCAGGGGGACTAAGTGCTCAAGGCGTTCAAAATTGAGCTTCTAATGCATTAAGAGTGTTAGTAATAGTCACAGCTCCACTAGAATTTCCATTACAAGGTCTAGATTACCAAGAGGAACAGGCTGTTTGGGACGCAGTTGACTTTGAAAAAGGTTTTAGTATTGTGCTGGATCAGAGCCTGAGCAAACACTTGACATTTTCAGGATATTTTTTTTCTTGAAAAATATGTTGTTTTTTTTGTTTGTGGTGGGTTTTTTTGTTGTTGTTGTTGGAGTTTGGGATTTTATTTTTTTGTTGTCATTTTGTTTTGGTTAGGTTTTTTGTTGTTGTTGTTGGTTTTGATTTTGGTTTTGGTTGTTTTTTTTTCTTTTCGGGGGGTGGGACTTTAAAAAAATATAATTTGGGCACAGTCTGAAGGAAATACCACCATGACAAAACAGAGCGTGGATGACTCATGATGTACATTCTTGCTGCACGTAGCATATTGCATGTATCGGCAGCTGTTTACAAGCCTCTCTTTAATTTCACACCAAAAGTAGCCAATGACAACCTAAGAGAAAAAGGAATAGCACTAGAAAACAGAACAGCTGTGACATGAATACCTATCTTTCATACATTGCATTGTTGTCTGTTTGCCCTTAAAAAGAGTATTTCTCAAGTTACTGAAAAGAAAAGGTTCATTTGTTTGGGGAATACGATGCAGAATGCACAAGATGTGCTAAATTTCATCGGGTTTACTTAGCACTGGACCAAGTTTTAAGGCTGGCTTTTTCATTCAGCGACAGAAGGATTAAGCCCTAAATCTCTTCTGGTGGATCAGTCTACGGCCAGACAGAGCTTTTTAAGAAATCTTCTCTCTCCTATTTCCCGCCCTTCCTCCTGCCCCCTCCTCTCCATTGTGCCAGGGCAGCCTTTGCCTGGCCATGTGGCAAAGCCTGTTTCTCACCCTGATCCCCTGTTCATGGCACACCTGTGTGAACAGCTGTGCTGACACAACAGGGGTGGCTGCAGAGGGTCAGAGGTGGCCTGGGTACTCCCGACAGCAGTCCCACTGAAAAATCTGTACCCAGGGCTACAGCCTAAAATTCAGTTGGGTACTCCCATGCCCCTGTAGTAATATCACAGTCTCAAATAACAGCCACCGGAATGACATCAGCATTGCTGTAGGAGAGAAGCATATGTTATAATCTAGTTTATCCAGAGTAAAGCTGCCAATCTCACTGTTTCTCACAGCTTTCCTTAGCTAACAGATAAGGCAGGTACCAAATCCTGGAGATACATACAAAACCACGGGCACCTGAGTATTTATCTGTGCATCTTGGGTACAGCAAGAGGCTCAAAAACTGTACATGGGCTTGCTGAAAGGTCACAAGCACAAACGTCCTGAAAAAAAACCCAGCTATTTTATTCAATATATTTATTTTTAAGTATTAACGCTATTTCATTAGAGTATTTCCTCCTTTCTGAAAGTGCTTGAAAGTGTTTGATTTGTCATCATCGCATCTATCAACGGGAAAGGATGTGGCTTGACCTTATGTAGGTGCTCTACATCAAACTTTGCAAATCTTTGTAGTCTGAAACCTGAAGTGATACGTCTGTTCTGAGCATACGGTACAACTGACAGAGGCTGAAACAAGCATGTGACACATAAATAAACATGGCAAAATATGTCTGGAGCTCTCTGTTCCAGAAATGCATGCAGCCTCTTAGCTTTACCTTCCTGAGCAGCTCCTCCAAATCCACAAGGAATAGAACCAAAAATAAGTGGATTTGCAAATCCACCTGTGTTAAAACATGCTGATGTCAAGTAGGAGAAAGCTGGCATGAACAGGCACTGTGAAATTAATGAGGGGACAGAGTGTATCCTCAGCAAGTTTGCTGATGATACCAAGCTGGGAGGGGTGGCCAACACTCCGGAGGGCCGTGCTGCCATCCAGCGTGACCTGGACAGGCTGGAGAGCTGGGCAGAGAAGAACCTAATGAGGTTCAACAAAAGCAAGTGTAGGGTCCTGCACCTGGGAAGGAAGAATGCCAAACACCAGTATATGTTAGGGGCGGACATGCTGGGAAGCAGCTCTGAGGAGAAGGACCTGGGGGTCCTGGTAGACAGCAAATTATCCATGAGCCAGCAGTGTGCCCTTGTCGCCAAGAAGGCCAATGGCATCCTGGGCTGCATAGGGAAGACTGTGGCCAGTAGGTCGAGGGAGGTCATTCTCCCCCTCTACTCTGCACTGGTGAGGCCACAACTGGAGTACTGTGTCCAGTTTTGGGCTCCCCAGTTCAAGAGGGACAGGGAACTACTGGAGCGAGTCCAGCGTAGGGCAACCAAGATGATTATGGGACTGGAGCACCCCCCCCGTATGAGGAAAGGCTGAAAGAGCTGGGACTCTTTAGCCTGGAGAAGAGAAGGTTGAGGGGGGACCTGATTAATGTTTACAAGTATCTAAAGGGCGGGTTTAAGGAGGACGGAGCCAGGCTCTTTTCAATGGTTCCCAGCGACAGGACAAGGGGCAATGGGCACAAGCTAGAACATAGGAAGTTCCGTTCAAATACACGGAAAAACTTCTTTACAGTGAGGGTGACAGAGCACTGGAACAGGCTGCCCAGGGAGGTTGTGGAGTCCCCTTCTCTGGAGATTTTCAAGACCCGCCTGGATGCAGCCCTGAGGGATGTGCTTTAGGCAATCCTGCTCTAGCAGGGGAGTTGGACTAGATGATCTCTAGAGGTCCCTTCCAACTCTGAAGATTCCGTGATTCCGTGACTCCGTGACTTGTGTCCACTTGAGTACAAAATGGTTCTGCAAGCAAGGACCACAAGAAGCATCTATCTGCAGAGGGCAGGGGTGCTCCTCTGGTTCCTGTCGTATCTGCCATCTAGTTCTGGTCTTCTTCTAGGCAATAGCATCAGCTGAATCTATTTTTGCTACTCTGTGTCCCTTGTGGCTTTCATGTTACTTTCCTGGTGTGCCCTGCACACCATCCAGTCTTGTCCTCCATCCCTGCTGCTAATTCCTTTACAGCCCAGTATTTGCACATCGCACTATTACTTATGCAGCTTATGGAGAGATTGGTTATTCATTGATTATTGTGAGTCATACCACTGGGCCATTTCTTTCTAAAAATATTTGAGTATCAGCTAGGAGTTTTTCTTGCTGATACTGTCTCTGATTGGATCCGTATACTATCTGTCTGCTATACAATGTGTGTCAGTGTGTAGGTCATCATGTGATGCCTTTTTCCATGAATTTCCACTGCTCTGCTAGAGTTCAACCTTCCCTAGAAGGGTTCCTCATAACCATGTTTCTGTGTTCTCTTCTGCAATTTTTTTTTCCAAACTTGTCATATGAGAATATAGATGCCAATCCAACAAAGCATTTATTCACTTGCTTCCTAAATATCCCTATTGAACACGGATAACTATTTGTATGCTTAAAATTCAGTGCTACTAATCAAATGCTTTATTGAATTGACACCTTAATTTGCATCATGTGTATCACCAGAGGTGTGATGTGGAAGAAAACACGAATGCTTGCGCTGGCTCCGAACCTTGTAATGAAGAGCTGATTTGTAACATCCACCTACCCTGGTAGAAATCCAGCCATTTTTGTAACTGAGGAGTAAGAGTTCGATGAAGTGGTCTGGACTGATACCAGTACAACCAAAACCAACATTTGCATTGAAATTTTTTTTCCAAAATGTATACGCGGTTGGTCTCGCAGGACAAAGAACTCTTGTTTGCAACTCTTTTGATCAAAGCCATAATAAAATGATGCTGCACAGCTCAGAGAAGCCCATCCATATTAGTGACATTTTTTGCCAGGTTCAGCTCCAAAGGAATGCAATTTATTCTGTGCATATTTTACCAAGATAATGACCATAGTGCACCAGTGTAGACTGACACTGGTCTTATTTGTACAGTACGCATGGTAGTGCACAGAGATTGCAAGAGCCAGATTCAGAAAAGGCTGTAGGTATCTGAAGTGGGAGTTGAGAATAATTTAAGGCTGTGGAGTGAAAATTGAGATCTGGGAATCTCACTTCAACCGTTAATCCACAGCCACCGCTGAATTTGTCTGGGAGAAGACAGGTGGTGGAAGTGAAGGTCTGCCCAGTGCAGCGACTGTCCTATAGATACAAGGGTGAGATTCCTCACTCCTAATTTAGAAGTTTACAGCAGACTTCTGTCTCTGAGCTAATCGTCTAGACTCCCTTTACAGTCACTAGAGAGAAACAGGCACTTCTAAAAGGCAATTTATCTGACCCATTTTAAATGAGTCTGTGAGGAGAAAATGCACTATGCTTTAGAAATGCCTGTTTCTCACCAGAGACCACAAAGGGCGTGTGAACGATGACAAAGACACTGCAAGTTAGGCGAGCAGGATCCCACTCCAAATTAAGGATTCACAAATAAATTCATTCTGGCATTTCCCAGACTTAGAGTGTAACTAATCCCCATTTGCTATTTAAGTGAGAAGGGGTGGGCAGGAGGAGGTGCTATCTTATAGACATTTTTCTCTGACCTTTGAGAAGCGTTGTACTTTTCACAGATTCGTGTCATAGGCATCCAAATCTGTAAGCATCCTTGCACTGACATCTGAGAAGCGAAGTGTGCAGAATACACAGTTAGTAGCAAATGGAAACTATTGATAAGTGAAATGTGCATGTCCTAACATCTCATCAGCTACACAGGTAATACTTTTGTAGACTGGGACAAGGATGATTTTGTAGCAAAGGTCTGGCAGTGCCAGCAACAATTAAATGTAGGTTTATTCTAAAGAACTGATCTGTAGAAGCAGCATGAAATGCCTACAGACACCCCCCACGCTCCCCACTCCCTTGTTTACTTGATCATCATGTTTACTTGATCATCATGTTTACTTGATCATCAGATTAACTGTAGCAGAAGTATCTCTTCTGATAAGCTAATTTTGCGCCCAGGAAGTTGACTTGGGGTTCTTGAAGCCAAACGAAGCTCCTTCCATCCCATGCCTCACCACCCGTAACAGCTCTCATGAGCCAGAGGAGGTATCTTCAGAAACCTGCTGCCATCACGTGCCCCATGGAAGCTCATGGCTCTCACATGGGTCCGTGTCACTGAGTTCACAGCGGAGCTCAAGGAACACCCCTGAGCACACCATCCTGCCTGCAGGCTCTTTCCCCAGTCTCCAAGACAGGCCTTCCACTAAGTGCACGTGCAAAGAAGTCGAAGAGGAAGAGACTTCCTTGCGGCTGTCATTCCCCACTTACCCCCTGAGGTTATCTATACACAACACATGCCTTTTTTCCAGATTTTCTCCTTGTTTTGCTTACCTTTGGCTAGCTCTTGTCATGACTTTGAAACCTGATGCTGAAGATGAATATATCTGTGATCAAAATATAGTAGATGGATAAATTCTACATCTGAATAAATCTACAGGAACTGGTTCAGAGAAAAGAAAAAGAAAATAAGACGTGACATTAGTAGTATTTAGGGTATGTTTTGGTGTCTGTACAATTAATTCAGAAAGTCATCTAGAGCAAGATAGCAAGATATTTTTAGCATATGACTGTTCGATACTGTTAAGCTTCTGTAATCCTCAAGTAGGTTTTTTCTGGTGCACTTTTTAATTACATTTTACATGTATGTATGGCAGTTTGTAGTCTTCTTAAAATAAATATTTCCCATATATCCATATGCATGATCTACACTTATTTTGTAGTACAAGATGTGCTGACAGAGATTAAAAGATTGCAACACAGCAGAAGGCGTTGTGCTATCTTGCAAGTGCAAAGTAGGTACCTTTATCTGACTCAGTTTTTAGCATCTGTCTTCCGATTCATAACAGCTCTTGTTCCACATAAAACTATAATCACCTCTCAAGCCTCATTTCTTCAGGCACTGACATTGTAGGCTCTTTGGGGTTGTAGCAAATAAAAACCTAAATGGAAGTTTAAGTCCCAAGGGTGAAAATGCTTAAACTGCAAAGTTTTCTTATTGCAGTCTTCAATAAAGCCTTTGCGCTGGGGGGAATACACCAGAGCCTTTCAAGTGGGTTAGACAATAGCTAATAATACCTATTTTCGTTACAAGGATGTAACACCTTGCCTCTCAGGGTGGGGTTAGGAAAAAACCCCTTTCATTAAACCCCTTTTTTCCTTCTAAAAATTAGTACCTTGCAAAACTCTGGAAGCAGGGGTTTTGACTAAGGGGAAGGTTAAAAATTAATTTTTTTAATTTTTTTTTTACACTTGCTTACTCGTGCCTCATTGTAAAGGTAATCTGATTAGTTTAAAGTTGTACTTAGGCTCATTAGCAGTGAGAAAGGCTGAGCCCTGCAGTTAGTAAGGAGGTAACACGAGGAAGCTTGCTGTGCCTTTTGCCCATCTGACAGGGATGCCAGTCCCCATTCCTGCCAGGAAGACTGAGAAATCAGGGCACAGCCACTGACAGAGGATTTGGGGCATCCGTCCCCGACAAGGCTGCAGCAGTGGAAGCTCCCTGCTGGGATGCCCCTTGGCATCATGCTGCATCCCAGCCTGCCCTCGGCAGCGCTGCTCCTCATCATCCTCCTGTCCCACCGCGGGGACACTGGTGTCAGCCCTCCTCACTTGCTTCCCTCACCGGTACCACCAACGGGGGCACAGTGCAGCGGATTTGGCCCTGAGGAGTCGTGGGATGTGTTTTGTTCTGCTTAGTTGTCTTTAAAAATATTTTCCTGCTGGACGTGGAGCCTGGTAAAAGCCAAGCTGGCTCTATGGGAAGGGGAATGGTGTTGCCCTGCTGCTAACACAGTGATGTCAGTAGAATCATAGATTTAAATTACAGTAAGAAAAGTCTTAATACTAGATTTTGTCTGTCTCCACCTTTGCCTCTTCCACTGCTGCCAGCACCTTCTTTTTGCACACTTGGAAGGGGTTTTATGATGTTTTTACTGGCAAATAGCTACGGTTTCTGTATAACAGGCTTTCTTGAAAGGAAAGAAAGATCAAATAAAGAAACACTGTTTAGACAAAACTAGTATCATAACTTGCAAGCAAATGGGTGAGACACTGAACCGTGGTATTTCTATTGCACTTCCTAACACAGACTAAGAAATAGGTCCCTCACCTCTCAGCTTGTCACCTCACATGTTTGACAAGGGGGAACTCCTGGAGGCTTGCCACTGTTTCAGACATAAAGGCTGAGGAAAGAATTTGGCATCCAGCAAATGGACAGGACCTTTAGGTGTCCGACTTTCCCTCAGGACTGTGGTGCAGCAGGCACACTTCACTGGGTTTGCCTGAGCTGAGCAAGGGCTTCCTTACAAAGGAGAGCCTCTGTGAAGTCTTCCCAGTTTACTCCATGCCAACCCTTCAGCAGTAAGTGAAAAGTAAGTAGCACGAAGTGTCACTACCGAAGCATGAGCTACGTGAACCACAGGCTCATCCACTGGGGAAACAACTCCTTAGCAGAAGAATAAAATCCTTTTAAGTATTTAAGTATTGTAATTAAAGTAATAAATAATATAAAATTTAGAAATTAATATTGTAATTGTTAAAAATATTTTTAAGCCACCAACTTGCTAGGAAATTTTGTGAGAACAGGAGAAAAAACAAATCCCACCTTCTCTTCTAAAGCAAACAAACTCTCTTAAATCCTTGCTTGTGAGATCTATGTTTCCCAGATATGTTTGCCTGGGAAGAAAAGAACATCTGGTATGGAAGCCTCTTACTTTGCATAGTTTTCACAGATTTTTCAAAAACTCCCACTACCTATGAAGGTATTTCACAAGACACTATATGATTAGTTGTTGAAACTGTGGTTCAGCCAATATTTTAAAAGAGTGATACTGAAGTGGAAAATTGAGTTGATGTTAGTAACCTTGCAATGAGGAGAAAATCTACCCAACAGAGGAAAATAAATCTATGACAGGACACGTATCTAGGAGGAAGATAAATAATCCCCACAATCTATTTTCTCACTGTTATTTTTTTTTAATTTTAAACTGCAGTGTGTGCAGATCAATGTAAAGCAATGAGCATTTAACTCAAGTCCCACAGTATGAAAAACATTTTTCTGAAAAAGAACTTGGCGATTTGTAATGCTTTTGTAATTCCTTTTTCCAGAATGAATGGCCTTTCCAGGTCAGTAATAGAGAAAGAGAAAGACATTCTAAAAATTTTAAGGTTACAAGGTCAAGCACTGTTAGGTCAAAAAGTGACATCTAGGGTTTCTAGTAATATAATGTTTAATGCAATACTAAATTGTGCGTATGGCAATCATTGCTGCATACTTAATTTTGCACAAAATTCCTGCCCCAGAGAAGAGACAATCCTCCCCAATCAGCGGGTATTCTGCATTTTACTTTGGTGATTATTTGATGCTAGAGTTCATCTTCTATACTATTCAAATTATTTTTAAAGTTTAGGATTATTAGATTTCTCTTGGTGCTTTTCTATAGGTGCAGATAACAATTTTTGTAGTTGCTACATAAAGAAATAAAAGAACATTTGTTGATTCTCTCTTCTGATAAATTCAAGTGGTTTACTGCCTGCAGAAACTAAATGGCAAATGCTGCACAGTTATGTTAATCCACTTTCTTGGACAAATGTTGGACAAGCCAGGGACAGAACAGGCAAAGGTCACAGTCATTGAGAGCAGCCACCATCTCCTTTCCCTGCACTTGAAGGATTTGGGTTTGGCTATACTGGCAGCACTGGCTGCTGCAGCCATGCCTCCTGCCTCCTCACCCCTTTGCAGCTCCTGAGTAAAGGGTTATGATGGGTGGCACAGGAGTAACTGCCCTTGCAAGTCCAGTTATTGTCGTGGACATCAAAACATCTGCTGATCCGCACTTCACTCCTGCTGGTCCTTCTGGGAACGCAATGCCTACCTCCAGCCTTGTATCCTGCACCTTCACACCATGCTCAGTCTGTTGCTGCAGGAAACTGAAATTTCACTCACAAAGACAAAATAGGAAAAGAAAATGCAGTTTTCCCTTGCACCTTGGGGAAGATTTATGCTGAAAGTGCAGATGCTGCTACAGCCAAGGGCCATTAGGTGCTGTGATCTTTTCACTTGGAAACCAATAAAGTTTTCTTTCTGTCCAACTTCACTAAAGTATGTTTGAGGGTCCAATTCAGTGACACTAGAAGGCACAGGCATAGCAGGTGTCTGTCAGTAAGTGAGAAAAACAACTAGACATTTCAAGGCAACTATAGTTTAAGTCAACAGGACCTCTCACATATTTATGTTTTTTTTCGGGATTGGCTCATAAAATGGTAGCTAATCCTAGCTCGTAAAAGCACGTAAGTTCACCAGAATGAGTTGAGTTTGGCCAAACTTCGCGAATGTGCCTCCCTACCTGGGAAATTTACTCATGATGCTGAGATATGGGTAAAGCAGAAAATTAAAACCTGTGTGTCACCAAAGTACCATTATCCCAGTACTCTTGAACCCATGAAGAGAAAGGACGGCCAGAATCATAACATCTATATGCTTCTAATAAGAATACAATATATACAATATATTCTGTCTCTTACATGTTTGTGCAAATGATACTTTACTCACAATAGCAGCTCTTCTGAAAGGAGCTCGTAATTGCTACAGCGTCTGTTTCAGACAGTGAAGGAAAATATTGTGTGCCCAAAGCAACTGGACAGAAGGGTGGCATGGTTGAACACTAAGAAAGTTTCTCAGTCCTCTACTCAGTCTTCCTAGGTGAAGTAATGTGCCTCTTAAGAAATAAATCCTTCTTTTTTTAATCCCCTTCTGATCCTTTTACTGAAGAAGCTGTGGTGAGACATGCCTACAGGGATAGCTGAGCCATTTGTGTTAGGTCATCTACATATTCATGTTACCAGCTGAGCAAACCAAGAAAAAAAAAAAAAAACACAGCAAAGGAGAGAAAAATATTTGCATGTAAGGTAATCGTGTCAGGAACACAGCATCATTTCTAAGCCACAGGCTGCTCACAGGGGTTTGTTTGTTGTTGTTATTGCTTTTTTGAAAGAGAGATATTAAACTCTGAGTCTTACCCATGCAATATTAGCAAGCTCTCACAGGTAGGGGTGGTAATTATAAGGCTTCATTCATTGGGAAGAATGTTGAAAGCCTGAGGGACATGGTTTCTTGGTATGGTATAATTGTACTTCCTTCTCATAAAAGGATGGTGCTTATTTCCCATAACAGCTGGGCAAGCATAAATAGTTACCTTTACCAGACTCAAACCACTATCCATTCATGTCAGGGGAAAGACTTTCATTGTCCTCACTGAGTGCTGCTGGATGGGGTTCATAAACCCTGTCAAATAAAGCATTTAAGCATGCAAATAGACTCATTGCTCTAAATGGGAACATTCATGTGCTTTGCTATGCTAATTATAGCGATCAAGAAATATCCTTACATCTACATGAACAGCAAGTCAGAAACAAGAACCGAATTGCAAAGGCTTCATTTGGAACCAAAAGCTAGAAATGCTCAGCTGGACAATACTGAGTTGAGGTCCCCACCACATGGGGCCCGTGCATCTTCAAACCCTTTTTTGACTTGAGTAGACTGCAGCTCTGACCCTTTCTTTGACTTTTCTTTAGTTTTGAGGTTCTTTAGTTTCCTTTGCTTGCTTTTGGGCCTTTTAATAACCTGTCACCTGCCTTTGGACTTTTCTTTAGTTTTGAGGTTCTTTAGTTTCCTTTGCTTGCTTTCGGGCCTTTTAATAACCTGTCACCTGCCTTTGGCTCCCAGAAACAGATCTGACCCTCCTCACAAAAATCTTCTCAACTTCAGAGCACTCTTTCCCACATCTCTCTTGTGATGGATGGTCTAGGTCCAGGAGTCCAACATTGCAGTTGAGGCAGACTACAGACTTTATCAAGGATCCCATACATAACTTTGAAGAAAAATGCTAAAGCCTTACTTACGTATTCTTTTCACTACCTCTGGTTTTCCAACAGTCTTTTATTCCTTGTGATTAAGACTGTAAGGAAACAAACATTTTCTCTCTAGCACATATGTTATTTTCTGGAAGACTATTTCTTTTATCTCTTGATCCAATCTGGTAATTTTTCCCATATCTTTCCACCTGCTCTCTAAAAAGAGCAGTCTGACAGCTTGTCTCCTTTTTAGGAGATTCATAATTAGTCTAATCAGAAGATGACAGTCTCCCCCCAAATACCCTGTCGCTCATCTCCCCCTTTATCTCCAAGGTTCAGTCAATTGCAGGTATTGTCTCCAGGAGTGGTTAATTTAAATGGACAATCATCAGATTTAATAACTCTCATCATTCTTCCTGATGACAGCTCTAAGGATTTCTTCCGTCAGCTCCTGTGGTTTTAGCTCAAGACGGAGGAAACTGATAATGGAAAAGACAAGCTCCTTCCTCCCGTTTGCCATCCCATTCAACAAGGCAATAGAAGTATTACAATACACACCTGGGGAAAGCCCTCCGTTTTAGGCAAAATGAATTAATAATGTGCATATTCCTAAAATCCTTAGTTTGGGTGTTAACATCCAAATAAAAGCCAAGAAAAAGCATAAAATGCAATAAATTCTGCTTTGTTTGGAAATCTGGGTAGGAAAAAGCACAGCCAGATGCCAGGAAGATTACCAGTTCATCCACGCTACAGGGCTTGAGACCGTGGGGAAGGGACTGCACCACCTCAGGCATGGTCTGTCTGGAGCTGCCCTGAGAAGGGCCCAGTCACCATTTCAGCCCTGTAGCTAGATGTCACAATCCGTCTCTTAATCAGCTTCTTGCATTTAAAAGCTTCTTCCATGGGACTGTATATTTAATAACAACTGAGGGTGGTGTCTCTTAAAATGCTGGGTGTGAGCAGAACCTGAGGGCTCTTCCGTGGTATTCCAGCTGGCTGGTACATCTGAAAGCAAACCTCAGCCTGCTCCAGAAAGATGTATTCAATGCATTTCATCACCTCCCCCTTTATTCATTCATGTACCAGTGGCCTGTGCCCCATGACTCAAAGCCTATTGAACTCCACAATAGTTGTTCTCATGAACATCCATGGGTATTTGATTTAGTCACCCCAAAAGCAATTTGTTTTGGAGAGTTTTTCTTTCTAAACATTGTTCCTTTACAGACAATTGAATCAAAGTTTTCAAGACTCACAATGTGTCCTGTAGCACATTTGGAGAGGGGAAGTTGCAATACACAAAAAGTATAAAGGTCAGCAATTCTTTTTTAATCTGGAGAAATTCTTATGGCTACAAATAAGGAGGTGTTGGTGCAAAAGAAGACTGTGATGCTGCTCAGAATTAAAATTTATACTTTTCTAGAAAAAAACTTGTAGTATTGTGAGTCTTATGATGAGAATACACCTGTAGTCAAACCATAGTCCTATAGAATAATTTCACCATAACAACAGAAAAAGAGATGGAATGAAATGACTACTTGTTCTTTTATTAAAACAATAATAGATAAAAATCTGTCAAATAAGATTTTTTTAAGGGGTCCTTCTTAGAAGTTAAAATGAAGTAAATTTATTACCTGGGGTAATTTGACCAAAGAAATTATTTTAAAGGGGATATACATGTGGAGGGGATATACATTATTAAATGTGAAGTGGAAAACAATAAAAGTTGTCTTCTAAGTAGCAGCACAATTCTTAACTGTCCATTAGTTTTCAGGATATTCCAGTATACTTACTTTCAAGCTAATACTTGGCACAGCTGTAGTAATGGATCACATTTAATCAGAAATAGTTATTTTAAGTTCTAAAGCTTAATTGCTTGAAGTCAGTAGATTAAGAATTACAATCTACTTAAATTTTCTAAATTTGAACAAGAACTTTACTTTATGCAAATGAATCTTTAGTGGTACGCCTCTGACCAGGCACTGTAGTTTCAGTCCTGAGAGCGGTGGCCCTGTGGTTCCCATCAAAAATTTTCTGCTGTTGCTTCACTGCAGATGGTTCAGACCAGGATGCAATCTCAAGTTATTTCAAAATCTGAAGGGAATTTGACTTTGGAAGAAACATGGGCAGAAGACAGGATGACCAGAAAAGATGACCAGATAGTTCCCATGGAGCTCTGCAAGAGTTCTTAACATGGCCGGTGTCAAAATGGAAAAGTCTCGAAAATGTGTGCTTCTGAGCTGTTACACTCCCAGAGGACTGAGCCAGAGCAGCTGATGTGAAACAAATGCCATCCCCTGCCACATGGGCAGTGCCCAGGTCCAAGTCCAGGACTGGAGCCCTTCCACCTCCCCTTGAGACCCGGCGGGCGGTCCAGGGCAGGCTGGCGCAGAAGCCACTCGTTCACCCTCCGGAGCTGCACTTTTGGTCATGGACCAGCAGGACATGTGTCAGGCTGGCCTCGTGACTCACGCCTCCCTCCTCCAGAGCTGCCCCTGCCAACGACAGGAATTGCCCAGCAGTCAGCTGGCGCTAACGGGAAAAGAGCAAAGGTTTGGACACAACCCTGAAGTGGCTGGTTGCATGCCAAGGCAGACTTCGAGCTCGCTTGAAGGCACATCTCTGTAGACATAACAAAGGGCAGCTCTCTCCCATTCAATCGCAGTCAGCCCATGGAGCTTACCTCTGTCTGAAAGACATGAGATAGTTCCTGCTGTCTGGTAATACAATTAAAAATATTTTATTTTCCTCCTGAGTCCTTGCAAGATATGTGGATATGTGCATGTGAGTGTGAGAGACTAAGCACAGGCAAAAGTGACCTCTCTAAATATGTTAGCATAGACTAAGCATTTTGTACTGTTTAAACTATTCCACTTTCTAATTTAAAAAGTCAGGGCATTAGTTCATTGTAATTCTATCTTGGAAGAGAGAAAAAAAAAAAGAACAGCAAGCTTGGAAAAGTAAAATACATTAAAGTGTCAATGTTCTCGTGAGCACACCACTGTGTGCAGACAAAGCAAAACTAAGTCTCTGCTTGGATTCACAGTCTGCACCTTATATAGGTCAGATTGCAGCAGCGCTGTGAGTAGGCAGCAAGTTAGTCCTGCATCCACGCTTCTAGAATACCTATATCATATCTATATCATATAACTCCAGTGGCCCACCTTCCCTTCCCCCTCAGGGAGCAAAGAGAAAAACACGAACATCCTGGGAAAAACGTAACAAGAAATGTGTAAAATGTAAAATAATTTCACGGACTATAGTTTGACTGTTTTGTGAGTGCCAGGAGTTTTATGAATGAACTCTTTATGGTGTTCAACCAATAAACCTCCAAGATTTGGAGGCTTTAATTACTGCTGTGCTTTCTTTGGTGGTTTTTTTTTTTTTTTTAGTGTTTCATTTCAAACACCTCCAGCAGGACAGTGTAAATCATGGAGCTTAGACCTTTGTGAATATTATTGCTCTTTCATGTGGCTCATATATATTACCCAACAGTAAAATTCAGTGTCAATATTTCTGAGACAATGTGTACTTAAGTTCTTTCTTTTTTTTTGGTCAGGTGCTAATTTATTATTCCTGTGTACCAGGAGCTGTCTGTTAATGATGCATAATAGAACTATTTTAGTGCACAAAGTGGGAGGAAATGCATATATAAATCATTCTCCCCACCACCACACTCTTTTGGGAAGCACAAAGAGCATACATTAATAATGACTGTAGCGAAGACTAGCACTTTGTTAGAGCTAACGTGAAGAAGAAACATAGCTTCCTCTCAGGAACATTCAACACTTGAAATAGACATCTGCTAAGTGATATTTCTTCTGCTTAGCTAACAAGGCTTGCTGGTTTCCTAGGAATTCTCAAAGTTTTCTTCTGCTTCATCATTCTTGGGCCACTCCTAGGGCAGTAGTTATTGCAGCTGGGCTAGGTCTATTTCTAGGGCTCATCTCCTCATTTTCATTCCTGCAGTCCTGCTACTGCAATTAACCTTCCTTAATGTGGTAAAATCTCCCACCAAGGCATCAAAACATTGTCCAAGGGACACAAGAGTCTTTTTTAATTAGAAAAGCCATGAAGGAAAAAACTTGTCTTAAACCCACCCACAAAGAAGACTTGACCAACCAGAGTGATGCACTAAAGGCGCGTGATCTTTGTCCAAGTGCTCTCTGGCTAAGACCTCTCATTTTTAGAGCACCCAGGAAATGGACATAGAAATCCTCTCCAGCACTCTAGGTTCAAAATTGCCCTCAGTAAAAGGGAGCAAACCTGTCCATCTCCTCTGTGCCTGAGTGTGTTGGTGTGGGTCCGTGCTAGCTCAAGAAAATTTCAGCTGCACCGTGTCAGGGTGCAATCCTGCCCTTGGAGCCCATTTCCAGCACCCACATGCAGTGCCTGCTTAGGACAGGAGTGAACCAACGTAGGCGTAGTAATATCCCTCCTGCTTCCAGCAATTAGCGATTTAAGGGTTTTTCATGTTGGAGGCTGCATCCAGACTTCCATGTTTAATCGGTCCTCCATGGATTTGTCTAGAGTGCAATCTTATCTCCCTCAGACGTTTCTGCAGTGAGTTCTCATTGCTCCTCAAGTGGTAACCGTTCCACATTCCCCATCATCCTGGCCAACCTTCCCTGTACTTAAATAGTGCCATCAAAGATGATAATAAGCAGAACTGCTTGTAGTTTTCAAGCTATGGGCACATCAGATATTTATACGGTGCCCTAACAATGCTCTCTGTTCTGCCCTCTGCTCCTTTCCCAATAGTTCATGACATTTTATTTGCCTTTCTGACTGCTGCTGAGCACTGAGCTGGCATTTTCAGAAAACTATTCACAATGATGTTAGCATCACTTTCCTGAGTGCGGTAAAATAAAATTTAGAGTTGTCGTAAGCTTCTCCTGGACTATTTGGATTTAATTATACTCCCCACTATATCGCTGGAGGCTGGAGAGCTTTTTTGGCACATGCAAGACTTTTTCCCATAGACCCCCTCTTTATTACCAGCCCTTCAAGTGGCTTGTGCAGCTGACATGGCACTGTGTATTCTTATTCTTGGGATGTTCTGGAACAATGTATTGTGAATTTGTGTCCTGCAGAAACACCCGTTAGCTGCGGCTTATTCAAGAGACAGTTTTGTTGTCTGCTGCACTATTAACTGCCCTCCTTCTCCAGAATATCTCCTCCTCTCAGCAGAACGCTTACATTCTTAATTTAGGGAGGGTAAAATGTTCTTTTCATCTGGGAACCCTCTTCATAAATCTGGGTGCACACCTTTCCAGTGCATGAGACTTGATGTTTTATATAAACATGCATATTTACAGCCATATTTTATGCAAACATATACATACCATCAATGTATGAAGTTCGTTAGTGGCTTTTGATTGGGTCTAGACAAAACAAGGATGTCTTCAAGGGATACAATGAGAAGAGCTCATTATGTATATGCAGTTAAGTGGGATGAGATCTGTAAGCAGAACTAATATCTTTCATTAGACAACTGGTATAGTTTGAAAAATAAAAAACAAGCTCTTGGGCACATAAGATATTCAGATCTGAAAGAAAAAACAGCAGCTTTCAAAGCTAAAGACAAGCACAGACCAATTGCTCAGACTTTAGTTAAATATGTATCAATTAGATCATCTCCGAAAAAATGACAGCTGGTATCAGTGAAGTAGAGGTAGAGTACCACTAGAAAATGTAGAGTTAGGGTTATTTTTTCCTCAGCACTTGGCTTTTATCAACATTGAATTTCATTTGCAATTTTATCACCCTGTCTCTCCAGTAATGTGAAAGCTTTCTGCAGCTCTTCACAGCTCACTGTAGATTTGATTATTCTGAATAACTTTGCCGTCAGCAACCTTTATCACCTCACTTTCCTTGCTTTTACCAGATGATTTATATTGACTATCCATACATCCTGCTTTATTACACAATACCAACATACTGGGACTGTATGGCAGTACAGCCATAATCTGTGCTGTACTCATCATCAAGTTTTTGCAAACTTCAAAGCGTAAGAGAGTTTCAGGAAGGTGACCATCACATAATGAGATAGTTTTTCAAACACTTGAGGATATTTGAGGAAGGATTCACTTGACAGATCAATTTAAAAATAAAACAAAAGCCAGGAAACTTAGGGCATGCAGTATAGCTCCTCTGAGAAATATTCATTTACATCAGCTGAAGATCTATCTGTGTGTATTTTCTTCTTTTAATTATGCTTCACATCCTATAGGTTTTCAAAGACCATTACAGAATACTTTATATTTTACTCTGAGCTGTAAATGTACTGACCTATACCTCCCTAATTTGTGAGCCTTTGACTTAGAGCCCTGTAACAGAGCGAACTTTAGTGGAATTACATCTGCTCTGCTTTTAGATCCAGCTTTGATTTGAACACGGGGCAAACAGAGGTATAGAGGGTTTGTTTACAGTTATTTCCTATATCTCAGAATGGAACTAAAAAAATCAAATGACCAGTAAATAAATTACTTGCACCATGGATTGGCATTTTTGGCAGGAAATGCAATTTCATGATGGGACATAGTATATCCACATGAGATTTTTCTGGGTTTCTGCCAAATATTTAACATAGTCTACAAGTATTTTTGGAATTGGACAAGCTATTATTTAAATGCCGTAATCTGTACTTCAGATAGAACAATGTGCCTGACAAGCATGGTAGATAGTTGGAAAAATACTAATTATCATTATTTTCAGTTTCAGTAAGATTAGATAGTTCTTTTTCTGAAATTCTGTTGCCTTCCAAATTTTGTGTTACAAGTTTGGGAAATATGAGGACTACTATTTTTTTCTAGTTTGCCTATTACCATGGAAATACGAATTCTTATAGACATAATAAATAAGACATCAGTCACAGTAGACTGCAGGCCCTGAATCTACCCCTGGGCTCTAGACTTTCCGTGCTTGTCTCCTGGAAGGGGAACAATAGATGGGCGTCCCTCCAAAACATTCCCTACTTGGCAGCAAAATGTGAGTTTTCCCACTCTAAACTGTGCAGAGCGATGCCATGCCATCTAGGTTACAACAGCTGGAAATATTAATCCTTGATCATTATCAGCGGGCAGCTGAATTAAGATCTCACTGAAATGAGTGAGGAAGCTGATGCTGCTCTGTATCATAGTGCTATGCCCTCTGTTAACCCACACTGTGCCAGTTTATAGCAGAAAACAGAGCACAGAGATCCCAAATATTTTCCCCGCTCTGGTCACTCCAATACTAAAAGTCAATACATTAAGTCACTATAATGTGCAATCAAAGCTCATTTAATCTAATGTGAGACTGAACTGAATTATGTTGCAGCATGTAGGTTTGCCCCCAAGCGCTTCTACAGGTAGATTTGCCCTTAAACATTTCTGGATGGGTTTCTCCCTCTTCAGGTCCTACAGTTTTTCTTAGAAACACGTCATGTAGGAAATTACTTGATTTTAAAAGAACCGTGGCCATCAGGTCAAGGGAGGTGATTCCACCCCTCTGCCCTTCTCTGGTGAGAGCCCACCTGGAGTACTGCGTCCAGCTCTGGAGCCCTCAGCACAGGAAAGACATGGAGCTTTTGGAGCAGGTCCAGAGGAGGGCCACAAAGATGATCAGAGGGCTGTAACAGCTCTCCTATAAAGAAAGGCTGAGAGAGTTGGGTTTGTTTAGTCTAGAGAAGAGAAGGCTCCAGGGAGACCTTATTGCATCTTTTCAATATATAAAAGGGGCTTATAAGAAAGATGGGGACAGACTTTTTAGTAGGGCCTGCAGCAACAGGACAAGGGGTAATGATTTTAAACTAATAGAGGGTAGATTCAGACTAGATAAAAGGAGGAAATTGTTTATGTTGAGGGTTGTGAAACACTGGAACAGGTTGCCCAGAGAGGTGGTAGATTACCCACCTCTGGAAACATTCAAGGTCAGGTTGGACAGAGCTCTGAGCAACCTGATCTAGTTGAAGATGTCCCTGCTCATTGCAGGGGGGTTGGACTAGATGACATTTCAAGGTCCCTTCCAACCCAAACTATTCTGTGATTCTATGAGTTTGTATGAATTTAAAAAAATTAAATGAGAAATACAGAAGAACAAGATTTGTAAATGTATCTTTCAAGACATTTTTCATGGAAGGCATTATCTCACACTTGTCACCGAAAGACCTAAACCTCATTGCTTTAACTTAACTTACATAAATAAATATGTAATCTGTCAGAACCACTTTACCACTTTGTTGTAGAGTTATGGCCGTCATAAGAGAAAAGAAACGGTTTGGTGTCCCTAATATGAAAAGAATTATTAGCGTCCAGATTCCTATTTTTCTTACAGATTAGACCTGTTTTGTGGAGATATATTCAAAAGGTAAGCTAGAAGCATGTATGGTAATAAGTAAGGTCAATCTTATCAGATTCCGCTGCCTGTATTTAGACAGTTTCATTTTATGTCGAGGTCCAGCCGAAAAAAGGGCTTATGTGTCTAAAGCCAGGAGTGTGAGAAAAAGCCCTGTTCATCTATTGTCAAAACCAGAGTCTCATAAATATCACAAATGCCTTGGCTTTCCACTTGTAAAACTCTCAAGAATGGAGGAAATGCAGCTCCTCTGAACCTGGGAAAAGGATACATTTTATAAAGTGGGATTGCATTTTATTTTATTTAATTATCAAGGAAATAGACTGCATTTTGTTATGTTTCTTTCCCAAGATAAGAGGTTGGAAACTTTAAAGAAGAACAGATGGAAATTTGTTTTGAAAGGATATAATTAAGGATCAAGAGAAAACTAATCTGGATTTAAATAGCTTAAAGATGTTGTTGAATGTATTAATGCAAGAAAATATTAAACTGCAATGCAAGTAAAAGGCTTTTTGAAAGAAGCCCGAGGACTCCAATCTATGAGCAATCATGCTGAAATTTGGTGCTTATGGAGATAATCCATATGCATTGGTGCCAAAATGATTTAAAGAATTTTGGTTGCAAGATTTGACCCTGGAAACTTCAGCATTCAGGTCTTTCTGGCTTAGTTCCTCATCTATCCACTCTTGGGTCTTGATTCAGTGAATCTAGGAGAAGAAAACATGACTTGGCAAGGCAAGGATCCTGTGTTTTATATATACGTATATAAAGGTAAGTGTGTACATAACTATTTTGCTATGCAGAACTGGCTTGCTGGGTTGTGGGACATAAGGATCACCTGTTTTCAGACCTTTCCAAGATCATTAGAAATTTCTGAAAATTAATACAAGGCTGATATTTCCAGCTGCTTTTAAGAGTCTGTCCTGTAGTCGGATCTGGAAGAAACAGCCACGGTGCTACCACGTACATTGTTCATTCTATAAATCGGAATATTTCACCTCTGTACTGAAAGTTTTCAGTAAAACCGTGGTGAAATATGGTGTGATTCTGTTTCCATAGCAAAAGGGAAGTCCCCTATCAACCTCCATGGTGAAAGATGGTCTAGTTTTCATTGATGGGAAGATCACATCCTGTGCCTCAAAAAGAAAATAGTCATATATGCAAAAGGTGTTCAAAAAATTTGGGTGACACCTATGTCAGTATCTTGCTAAGCTACCCGACTGGTAAAGAAAAGTGCCAAGTTTCTGGATATTCACAGAGAAATGCAGACGTGCTAGAAGTCTAAAAATCAATTAAATTTTCTGATTCTTTAAATAGAAATCAGAAAGATAATCACCATTCTTCAGAGCATTTGATAACACTACAGTGTAACAGACTGAGGGCTTTCAGTTTTATTTGTTAGATGTCAGCATCCTGGTTCTTAAATGCAAATTAAAATTTTCTTAGATTTTATTTTATTTTATTGGCTTTTAAGTTCATTTAAGTTGTATTTGTTGGAAATTTTGACTTAAACCTTTATAAACTCTTATGTTTGAATTTTTGGTAGATTTGTTTTCTTGTAGGGGGTAGCTGCATGTATAGATGAGGGGAAAGAGCTCAATTCCTTTTATTTTTGCCATGGTGAGGTGTTTGAGGAGAAAGGTCTAGAATTTAGGAGTAGTTTGTAATGGATGTTTGTAGAGTTGTGGGTTTTTTGAGTAGTGCTTCACTTTTTTTACCCAATTAATTTTTTTAATGACAAATACATAAGAAAAAAACCCCTCACACCTTATCCCTTGCCTTAATGAAATGCTAATTTAATCATTCTAAACATATGGCACTTTTAAATTATGGATCTGAGATAATAGTTCCAAGTGCAATAAACTGTCATGTAAACTGTGATTAAGCACCATAATAATACGAACACCCACCTATTGTATTAGAAAACCACTTTTACAGCTTGTGTCAGCAAGGCAATATCTCAAAAGATTGGTAATAGCTAGACCCAACCCTCTTCCCCACGCTAAAATATGACACAGGCAGGATTTGGACAACTGAGTTCAGGAGAGAGATCCACTATACTGTTGCCCTTGGTGACGTGCAGAGAGCAGAAGACCCCGGTGGAGGATGGGCCATGGGCTCTCCCTGCCACGTGTCCTGATGGTGGGCTGCAGGGTGATGCTGCTGGTTCCTGGCGGTTTGCCTCAGGCAGTCGGCTTCACCTCCCGCTTCCCACCGGCAGCCTACCCTCTGGTTTCCCCATACAAAACAACCGGCGGCGATATTTGCTTATGGGATTCCTCCCTCCACATCAGGGTGTACTCTTTGCTCACCCAAGCCCTTATGACTCTTGCTGTGCTATGAACCATATCAGGGAACTGATGTCTTCAAAATAAAGCTCTGAGAAAGAAAAACAAAAGACATTGTGTTCCTTACTCTGAAATCATACATTAATTTCTCCCCCCGACATGTGTTTGTCACTTGTTGTGTAGCGTCCCCTCCCATTGTCACTAGGGACAGTCCTGGCTAAAGAAGGTCCCACCTTCCTTTAATCCTGTATGCCCATCCCTGCAGCTGGGCATGTGCAGCGCTCTGTAGGGCTGTGCTACCGCTTGATTGCACGTACCATTTTGTGGCATGGCTTCACAAACAACTTAACGCAACCGAGAGGAAAGAAAACTCAGGAGGGTGGTGGTGGGAACAAAACCCTCAGGATGGGAACCTCTCAAACCAGCTTTGCCAGCAGAGATATTGCAATATGGAACTACACCCCTAGGCAACAGATGCAGCATCATGAATTTCAACCTAAAGCCAGCACCTAATTTTCAAGCACTGTAGAATTGAACATTATAACACAAAAATGCGCTTTTTTTCTTTTTTATTTAGTTTTTTTTTTAAATAAAACCTAAATGGCTGTGATAAAAAATCTACCATTTTAAATCTGAAATCTCTAATCTTAGAAAGGTACAAAAACATCACTCGTGGGCTTCTTAAAACTGTTTAATGGAATTATGGCATAGCATCTTATTTCCTTCTCTACTTTTTAAAATATCTTTTGGCATTGGAGCCCTATGTGTGGAGAAAGAAGCAACAGGACAACCCAGTGTCCAGAGTTATATTCTCAATTAATAGTGATGTGACTTCAGGGAAGCCTGCGCTTGTATATTTCCAACACGTACGAGAGTCTCTTAACCATTAGATCATTTTAGATTTTCCCTCATTCTAAACCCAGTAGTTTAATTACAGTTTAATTTAGATGCATTGTAGAAAAGTTCACTGACCTTCTTTTGTCCCTGATAGAAGGCGAAACTGGAGGGTCTGTGAGGGTTTGAGAGTTATGCTTGATACATTTTTTTCACTCTTATTTTAGATTAAATCATGAAACAAACTAGTTTCTCAATTCAAACATTAAAGTCTGGTCTATTTCACCAGACTCCTTTTGAATATGCCAGTGATTCCTTAATGAAGTATGAATTACTGATTATGAAACATGAAGAGATAAAATAAAATCTAAAATGAATAGCACACGCCCTCTTACAGTTGAGCAGGAACTAAAGTCTGATTGTATTAATGAAGAACATGATCTTTTTATGGATGAGAGGAATAATTTATTGAATTTGATTATTTTTTAAAAGTATATTTCTTTAATTAACTGTATGGATTGTAATTTCATTAACTAAATGAAAACTGTGTCACAACCTGTAGCCCTGCGTGTATATACATATGCACAGATTCAGATGGGTGGTACGAACTCAAACCTCCGTTCTGGAATTCAGCCATTCCCAGGGCTGGAGGGCATTGTTGTTTGTGCTTGAGCGGTCTGTTTGTCACTGCTGGAGGGGATGTCACCAACCCTCCTCCTGTAAAGAGGCACTTTGCGTATCTGGGGAGGCAGGGGGAGGAAGGACGTGCAGATGCACAGTCCCTCTTGTGATGGGTTCTTGCTACAGGGAAAGAAAGTCTCCTTGCAGCCTCTGTGTAGTTCTTTAAACATTGAATTAACTTTGAAAATAATTTGCCACTTCCTCAAGTGACGGATCCATCTCTGGTAGCCCAGGAGTCTGGTCTAGTCTGGAAGGCAACTGGCCATCAGGTCTGTCACGCATGTTCAGTAGGTCCAACCTGGAAGGCATTTGGTTACTGCTTCCTGACCTGCTAGTGTTAGCACAACTGCATTTTACAAATCCCAGCTCAATATGTAAAAGAGTACTATGCCAGGCCAGCTTTTAGGGCTGCTTCTAGGTTGAATTTGGCCCACTGTGCTTTGAATAGTAGCAAGCACAAAGAGGCCTTGATCTTGACTCAAGTTTATAGATATACTATTTATATTATCCTTGGTAAATCAAGCGCTTTCATAGGTTAGATCTTAAAAGAGAAGTTCCCACGTGGGTATTTCCCAGTTTCATTCTCAAACTCTGCTGAAGGTAACTAAAGAACAGGGATGAGGAGTTTAAAGTGGCAGCAGACCTGTAGCATGGTTCAGGTGGCTCCATGTGGGCTGTGAGTGTTCAACAAGCACCCAGCAGAAGGTCCAGCTGCCAGGACTGGATGCTCCTCTGGCAGACCTCTGCCATACCCAGGTGCTGCACCTTGGACCCTGCCCCTTCTGCTTCTGTTCTGCAACTTCTCAACTTCTCTGCGCATGAGTTGGGTCTCTGTCAACTGAAAGCCGTGTCCAAATCTCCTTTTCCCTGTTTGAAGCCAAGCCCAAGTCCAGGAGGAAATTCGCTTTGCTGCCAGTTCTTTGACAGCCTGAGCCCCCTCAAATCAATGGAAAACAATAAATGCTGAGCCCTCTCCAGTCACAGCTCCATGTGGTCTGAAAAAGCAACCTTAGAAAAGCTGCAAAACAGAAAAAAAAATTGATTTCACAAAATGGATACTGCTTCATTGTCATTTTTCTTTGTTCTCCTTTTGTACCTTGTTTATTTCCCCTCATTGCATGTGAGACTTAGCATTTGTTGATAGCAAACCTCACCTACTTACCTGAAAATCCTCAGGGCCATGTTCACTTCAAAGCCCGGCCTCCCTGAGTGTTTATAGCCTCTCCGGTTTTGAAGTTATCTGGAAATACCAGCGTATTTGAATTAATGCTATTATTAAAACACTCACCAGCAGTAAACATGCTGTATTCATTCCAAGTGCGGAGTTGTCATAATTTTTCACTTTAGTTTTATCTAGTCAGTTCCTGGAATGACTACAGTTTCTAAAATGGAGACACTTATGTGCAGATCACTGGTAAAATTATCTTCTATTTCTTTCTTTCTTTTTTTTTTTTTTTAAATGAAAGAATTACTTTCTGAAGAAAACAAGTACAGGGATTAAATTTGCTTAAATCTTGCCTGAACTGGAGTTCAGGTACTTAGAACCCAAGTAATCCCCAGCCTGTGAACCACATCTGCCTCTTTACCAGGACTGCCTAGCCCTGGAGCTATTTATATTCACTAGACAACTCCCTGCCTGGTTTGTGAATTCTCTTGGCACATATCTTGGTTTGTACATATGATCTAGAAACAAGGAACATAGACTGCTGCACTGTACAGTCTAAATTTCCCATTTAAAAATTCAGTGAAGTGGTCACTAAAGTATATAGATACAAGGAAATGAAGGGAAGAATAAGGAAAAGGCACTTTAAGGAGTCCACATATAATTTAGGAGTTTTCAAAGTAGTTGGGTCAGATCAGCCTCATTTTAGGATATTTGAAGCGCTGTCTGAAGCAATTGCAAAGCTCCTGTCTTTGAAAAGTGATGTTGAATGTTGAGGTGTTGAAAGATTAGATAAAGAAAAATACATTGTATAGCTTCTGAAATGAGTCAAGGAATTAAAGACTTGAAACTGGCTTGATCTCAATTCCCAGGAAAAACCGTGGAACAATCAGTAAAACAAATATTTGAAGGCACTTGTTTTAAATGCATGCTCCCCAGCAAGCCAGGAACTTGGTCTTGAAGAAACTAAGGTAAGGAAGGTGCAAACCTGTCTGCGTATGCATAACCGGAGATCAGTTACTTATGGAAATATTCAAGGGCATAAAAGGAAAAAAGTATTCTATAGAAAACCTTAGAAACCAGATTTAATTTCATTCAGTGCTTTATTACTTCCCAGATAATAGAATAAACATGATTTGGTGGGGGGGAAGACTGAAATAATTGGTTCCTTGTAGCCTAAAGGAGAGAAGACTGGAGCTTGTCGGGGGAATAGGGGAAAAGACCAGACTAAGCATGTAAACGTTTTTGCCAAGAGGAAGAGAATAATCATTTATCCATGTCCAGGACTGGTGAAAAATAGGAAAGGATGAGTTTAAATTTCAGTAAGAAAAACTACAGTTAGACATTAAAAGATCTTACATGGAAAGTTTATGAAATACTGTAAGTGATGACCAAAGGGGCTGTGGATATGCCAGTAGCAGAAGTTTTTAACTGGTTAGATCACTATATGTCAGAATATGTATAGCTGATCCTGTCTGATAGCAGAGGAACGCAGTAGATGATAACCTCTTGGGATCCTACTTTCCCGTGATTTTATTATTTTATGAAAACAACAGAAACACATGAGTTGACATAGAAAAGATAGCTCTTTGGAAGTAATTTATAACTTGTTGAAAGAACACAATAGCCTTTATTATGTAAGTTGAACCTACTGGCCTCTGTCTCCCATTACTTTTCTGTTAGTCTAAAATAGACCGAACGTAACAAAAACCCTCTTTTTGTCCCAAGGAGAGGGGGTTTCTGTAGCACACTGTAAGAGAGCAGGAATAGCAGAAAGGTCCATATTCCACACCGGTCACAAGAGGTTCTCAGCAGAGGAGAGCTGTTTGTTAAAGGGTAAAAAAGAGTCTTAGACAACAGCTAAACAAGTGGTGAATAATTTGGCGAAAAAGTGTATGTGGACATATGATGAACACACATAAGTTGGTGTCTGAGGACATCGTCACTGTAAAATGAGCCGGGTGCTCATTTGTCTTTGTAGCTGCACTATAAAGGATAGAGCCTAAAGTGAAGAAAGGGGAAAACGATCAAGCTCAGGATTGAATCCTTTAAATAGAATACATCTGGTTTTTGATCACAGCAGTCTTCTGGAAATCCAGTATCAAATGATCAACACAGGAAATACATGGAAATAAATGTTTCAGGGAAGAAAAACATTGTTGTCAAAAGAAAACACGGAGATTATTTTCTTTTTCCTTGAAAGAGCACCATTGAGCTCTTTTAGATATTTAAAGAAATTTAACCTGGTAAAGGTGGGACAGCACTTGGTTAGCACGACTGCACACTCATTTGTGTTAACCTCATGCTAAGCATGAAAAAGACTAGATTTACTTATTGCCTTTTGCTAAGACGAAGTACCAGATAAGTATTATTGTTGCCAATGGAAACACTATTCAGGTGCATAAACATGCAATAACATCCCTCCGCTATCTTTAGCACAGACCAATAATTCTGGTCACTATGGTTTGCTCGACAGTTGCTGAATTTCTGCTGATGTGTTTGGCATTTGGTTGTAATTACCTATTCATCTGAATTAAAAGATTGATCACTGCAGTCAACGACTGATACAAAACAACATAAAAGAGATACATTAATACTGGAATTTTATGTAAGCATTGTTCCAGAGGGAAAAGAACATATGCAACAGGAAAATTGAGAAGACATCTGTCACGGTAGTCAAGCCTCTATCAAGCTTGATAATGATTATGAATCCATTACCATTGATATATTGCATAAAGCTGTGGGAATAGGAAGCTTTTCACATTACACAGAGAGTAATCAACATCCAACAGAAGTAGTCCCATCACACACACACCTGCTGCGTGCCTCACATCAGAATATGTTATTTGCAAATCTAAATGTTATTGGCATGGCAGAAGGAGACAGACAAATAATGAGATTCACTTATGAGCTATTTTATTCCTCTGCTAATGAGGTTTCCTGGTAGCAAAACAAGCATTTGGTAACTTGCGCGTATTCCTTAGAAGGTGTTGACATACGTAATTTAATCAATACATTTCAAACGCAGCCGAGTAATATTTCCAAACCGTTTCTTATAAAGAAAGTCCAACTGCTTTTAATAGAAAGACATATTTATTTCTGGTATATTTAGGGTTATGTATTTTTCATGTGCATTTTTACTATTATTATAAAAAAAAAAAAGAAAAAAACTTCGGAGCATGCTGACATGAGTGCATGCCTTAGAAAACTGTGGCTGCAAAAAAAAAAAATCTTATTTCAAATTAAGCAGAAAATGCCTTTATTTCAATCATTTTTTCTAGGGTTGAACTAAATTCAAATGTGTATAACATGAATAGGAGCCTGTGTTTTGAAGACAAGAAAACTACTAGAAAATGAATTCCTTCTAAGAAAAACAACATGCAGCTCAGAATCTGGTTTTTTTTTGTGTTAAAATCAGATAATACACACATCTCAGATGGTGGATTTATGTACATGAACTGTAGTCTATGTTTTTCAAACAGTTTCAAAATTTGCCAAAATATGCTCACCCAGCATGAGAATACACACACACACACACGCATATGCATATGCACATACAGAGAGGGATGTTTCAGTATATACATACACATAAATATATATAAACAGAGCGTATACACGAATATATTATATAATATATATATTACATGTTTCAGCAAATATTTAGGTACTTTTTTCCTGCTAAGTGGTCTGCCTTTTCAGATCTGTATCATAAAAGTTAGGTGCCAAATGATGTGATGTTTTAACATCTTGGTTACATGCAGTGCATTTTTAACACTTGAATCAGCAAATGACCTTATTACTACCTTTTTATTGGATTTATTTACATCACTAAAAAAAGGAAAACATATAAATGATACAAACTAAAACTGAAACAAAACTTTTAGCGTTTTAAATTATGAAAGAACTTTTAAGAGGACTGTAGAAAATATGCTTTTTGCATGTTTCTCTTACAGAGAAACATTGTGGTAAAATAGCCCATCAGAGATGAAATCCTATGTTGTTGGGGAAAAAAAGAAAAATAAGCAGCTGAAGTGGTGAGCTGGTGTGACAGATAAAGGACAACACAGGCAGCAAAAGAAACAATTGCACAAATAACAAACCAAAAGTAGTTTAAACATTTCTCTCAGCCATTTGCAACGAAAGTGATGTTTATGTATTCATTTCTCTGAGTGAAAATGAATACATAAACATCACTTTCGTTGCAAATCACCATAGTCTAGCCAGGACGAGGCAAAGGAAAAACCATATAATTGTCACTGTTCTATAAAAAGAGACAAACGTTATGTGACACAGAACAGGAATCCTAATTTGGTCAATATGAAGAAAGTTAGGGTAGCTTTGGGGTTTTTTTTTCTTCATTTCTCATTTTCTCAGCATATTCCATGAAGCGTGTATTGGACAGGGTCTGTTCCACCAGACATGCTCTGAAAATGGCTACAGAACTGCCCCCTTTACGTGGAGGTACACGTCGTCTGTAAATCACAAAAGTCCTTAGCTCCTTAGTCCTGGGCTGCCCAGCACTGCCAGGACAGCAGAGAACCAGGTGTTTAGGGAACTTACACAGGAAAATTCAGAAGAAAAGATTTGCCAGCCTCGTAGGCCTTACGCAAGATAAGAAGAGTTTGCCTCAAACAAGCAGCTTTTGGGAAAGTTCATTGGTGCTGGCACTGATAAGTGGGACAAGTTTTTATTACTTCTCTGCTCAATTCCTTTTTGATGCAGTAAAGAGTCATGTTGGGTATTGGCTCTAGTTTAAACATCTCTCAAAACCCACCTAAGAACATGACATAGTATCAGCTAGGTGTTGTGAATAAAATAAATACAAGCAGGACTATAAGCAGGAGGAGTGAAAACTGAGAAGAAATGGAGATGGTGAGAAAAAGTGAAGGAACAAAAACCTGAAGTATTTTGCTTTTTTTCTGAAAAAGATCTGCTGGGCCAGGAAAATTTTATGCTTATGATACCAAATCCATGAAAACATACCACTCCCTTAAAAAATGTTGTTTTGAATGGTATCAGCTGCATACGAAAAAAAACGAAAATGCATTTCTGAAACCTCTGTGACCTATTAGAGAAATGTCTTCTGTAATTTAAGATCTTGGTTTGTAACTTGAGATCTATGTTTTGGGGAAAAGACTGATTTCAACTTTAAAGAAATAATGGCGATTGGGAGGCCACACAGAAGAACCAGAGAAGAATGAAAGCTCTGGAGATAAAAGACAATCCTGTGATGGTCTATATTACTAAACCACAAACTTACAGAAACATGCAGTAACAGGAATGCACAGAAGATATTAAGAGAAAATCTGAGAAGCACAATGAGACTGAGGTTGCAATAAACAGAGTGAGCTTGGAGTGGAAGATACCACAGCATGTCCCCTCTGCACAGAACTGTTGCATCCACAGGAAACTAATGCAGATGCCCATAGACGGCACATTTCCCATTCCTCTAAGGAAACAGAGTAAGCACGCATGCGTTTTCCATGGAGATACAGGTTTCTGTAGAACTCCCTGCAGCAACGCATAGCCCCATGAACATTTAAGAGACTTTTCTTCAGCAGCCATCAGCATTTATTTGTGGGAACAGCCAAAAGGGTTTGAGTAGATGGAACACTGGTTGGAATAAGAATGGAAAACTTACAACATACAGAACATGGAGGTCTTTGGGGAAGGGCAGATCTAAGGGTAAATGGGCTAGTGAGAGGCTGGGACATCCCACTTCAAATCAGCTATTGTTCATAAAGTCCATTGGCACTTATACCTAACAATGTGGAATACAGAGAGCTCTTTCTCTTCCTGTTCCTTTGCTCCCTTACACATCAATTTTTCTCTAGTTACCTAAGGAAGTCTTCCTATGTGTTCTGGCACTGGCCCTTCATCACCACCCAAAAAATGTCACCTAGTCCACTCTACTCCATTCAGCATGATGGTGAGGTCCCCAGGCTGGCAGCCACTGGTGCCCAGCTGGGAGCAGCGTGGCCGTGGCTGCGCACGGTCGGCTTGAACTACCAAATCCTGCTGTGGGCAGGGGGGTGCCTTGGCAGAGCTCCCCATCCTGTGGTGCCTCTTCACAGCACAGCATCGGCCCAAGCCGATTTACAAGCTCTCCCAGAGCTTATGGATCCCTAAAAATCCCTCCAGACACTGTACACATCCTCGCAGAAACACACATTTGTAAGTGAGCCTCAGCGGCAGTGGAGAAGGAGATGTTTGTAAGCCAAATTTGGAAAGCAGCACTAAGTCTCTTAAATCCTGCCTGGTCCTCTGGGGTTCTAGCATAAAGTGCTTTCAAGCTAGCTGTGTGAAATAAGTAGCAGTAAAAATCCCTGGCTGCATTTTTCTTTTTTGTTGTTATTTTAGTGAGATTGAGGTAGATTGAGTTTTACAACCTGCTTCAGCCAGAAAGTGTTTCCTTACATTTCCTTACATATTTTTTTTTTTTAATAGTAAATACTGCACTTTGATGATTTTGGAATAAAATGTTGAATTTAAGAATTTGAGAAAAATACTTAGTTTTTAAATTCTTTTCACGACAAATGCATATCTCTAAAGGACGGCATTTGCCTCACTAACAAACATGTATTTCAGTTTTTCTTGTGAATGAAATTTGATGAACATTGGGGAAAAATCTAGTACTTTAGCCATGGATGCACCTTTCTGTCCTTCGAAGAAATGCTGTTGAATCAAAATAGTGTTAGTCATATATTCATTCACGTAATACAAAATTTGCCTATGTAAAATTGTCACAGGACAGCCCAGCCAAATGATTATTCCTCAGACTCTCTTCCTGCCAGCATCCCTGAATACAAAATGCTGTTCATATAAATGTTTATGGAAACTTAATTTGATAAAAGCAAAAATGCAGGTTATTTTCTCCAGGCTAATTTTATTTGGAGATTCTGCTGCCTTTGTTGCTGAGGAGTCCTGTAAACAGCTTGAGTAGTCTCGAAGAAATGAATGTGTCTGTTCCACAATAAGGTTCTAATTAGTGTGAGTAACTGGGAGTGACTCTGGACCTTACAGATTTGTCTTTTCGCTCTACAACTATTTTGTTGCATCATACTATTATTCATGGCTGCAAATTTTTCGATATTTACTTTGGTGATGTCAAACCACAGTCTTTGTCCAAATTCTTTGAAGTTAGTGAAATCACTTCCACTTACTTCCATGGGATTTTGATTAGTCCTAATGTGCTCCATGAAAGTATATTGAAAACTAAACCTGTTTTTTCTTTGGAATGGAAGGAAAAGATAACATCTTTCTTTTGTGTACTCAGTGCACTTTTAAAAACACAGATAAGCAAAATCAGTGTAACTTTGGCCATTACCAACTGCACCTCATATTTGCTGGCACACAATTTGGGCCGGAATGTAACTGTTTATAGTGAGTTTTACCAGTGCCTCAAGAAGGCTAGAATTATAAAGACTACAGAGCAGCTTTTGGACATAGTCTTTATAGGGCTCTCCTTTCATCTGATGAGAGTACCATAAAACAGATTTAGAGCTTTGTTTTCTTTATCTTCTGTCCAGTTCAGGCGTACAGTAATTAAGAAGTATTTTTTCTTGAGAGGTTCAATTATTGCCATGCATTATCTGTAATAATTGGTCTTTTTACTTAAAGCGGCATTGAAAAAGAAAAAAAAAAAGAGCCATACAGAAAATATTATGAAGTATTGTCAGACACTGATGTTTGCCTTCATATAAAGGGGAATGTAAATGTGTGCATGCATTGAGTTTGATAATCATATTCATGACATAATTACCAAGAGAACATGCCGAGTCTCATTGCTGAATGCTTCTGTAACTTCTCATGATGATTCACTAACTAAAGAAGCAAGCTCTTAGAGGTATATAAATATCAGATACAACTTGTCCATTGACTCTTTGAAATAATTCAAAAGGTCAAGCTTTTATGCAGACTGCTTTCTTACAGAACAGTTAAGTAAAATATACAAGCAGTAGATACTCTTTTTCAGTGTTTGTTTCATTGGGCCATGCAATGTGAGATGGGTTTTTGAGAAAGCAAATTAGTGTGTGGTCTGCTATTTGAAAACTGAGTAAAATAATCCCTTGCAGAAAAGCACAACAGGTTTCAATTTAAAAGAAGAAAGAGCTTTTCTATGGACTTTTGGACCCTCTTATTAAGCTTATAGAAAATTATAATCTTCTTTAGAATTCTGAAGATGAATATAAAACACTGTAGCATGGGCACTGATGGCCTCGATCTCTAACCAAAAATTTAATTTCTACAGAACGTTATTGATTTAATCCTTTTTAAAAACATGCTAAGATTCTTAGGTTGCATGCAGATTAGTGCTGACTATATTTATATGGTTAGTCAAAAATACTACAGGCAAAGAACAAGACCGGGACCACCTGCATTTTCAAGTTCACTTCTATTCAAAGGTGCGCAGGCCTGTAAAACAATATATGCTGATATATCTGTCAATTCAAGGCAAATCTGATGGTATCTATACATAATTTTTGTTTTAAGCAGCAATACTGATGTGAATTGGTTTGAAACCCAGCACGAAGCAGTCTTCATATTTCCTACTCCAGTCAAATAAATATTCTTGCGGGACTACCAACGTCTTTGATGTTATTGCCCTGGATTCAGAGATCGGCACTATGTGATTCACACTTTGCTGAAGCTGCAGAAATTCTGCTTTCTGAAAGTCTGCCCAGTGACTTACGTACAGCTAGTTGGCAATTTTCTCCTGCTTTTCTCTCCCATGACAACTGTGGACTCATCAAAATGATGCTTTTTTTTTTTTTTCTGTAAAAATGTGTGGATTTCATCACTCCTATTGCCTTGCACATTTCTCTGACTTTTGTATCATTCAAGTCTCAAGAACCTGGGGTAGATGAGTGAAGGGCTGACCAGGGCTCACAGGCACTGCGAAGTGCCTCTGGCAGCTGTGGCCAGGTCTCAGGTAGGAGCCACAGGGGCAGGTAACTCAGTTCAGTAGCTTTCTTGTAATCGCAGGGTTAAACTCATTTGCAACCAGTTTTCCTGTGGGCTTGGAAAACAGACTGCTGTGCTGGTTTGGGGCAGTGCAGACCCCATGAACTCTTCTTCGTCTCACCCAGTATTCTGTCTCTAATAATAACCATCCCCTATGAAAACAGGGCAGGATAAACTCTCCCTGTGACTTACTGGTCCTCCCTTGAGCCTCCCTGAACTAAGTAATGTTTTCGCTGGCACAATAAATGTTGTATCGGGGGGGAAAAAAATAGTAACCATAAACAGATGCCTAGGGAAGACTAAGAATAGAAAAAATATGATATTTCTCCTTAACAGTTTTCCCATCTCCAGTTACTTTTAGCTAAGGAGATTTCCTGAGCCTACCATGATTTGTATGTATGGTAACCCACAAAATCCCTCTCTTCCAAGAACGGTCTCCCCTTGAACTGTGTTGAAATTTTTGGACCCACAAAACTGTTTGGTGAGGAAGTTGGCAGAGCGGCTCTCTGTTGTCTGAAGAACCACATCTTTTTGTTTGTTTTCAACCTGGTTTCTGCTTGATCCATTTGACCGTCCATAGTTCTTGACCGGGAGGGATGATGCACAATCGACCTCCCTCCACCTTCTCAGTGCTACACATGCTTTGGTTGACTCCATCACTTCTCCTCTGAGCCACCTGTGAAAGGTCCTTAGCTATTCCCACTGTGGAAGCAGCCCTAAATCTCCCTCTCATGTACTTCTCTGTTTCGCCCTTGAACAGTGCCATGTCCTTCTAGTGCTGCCCAGTAAGATTTAATTTTTTAGCTGTCCCTTTTGGTTGCTTTTAAAGAAACTACCTCATCTTGACACAATGTCTTCGAAGCTGAGCGTGGCTGTGGTGGATCTGCAGAGGAGCCCATTGGGATAGTGACCTATGAACCCCATGCACACTCTTACAGGGCAGCACTTCCAAAACCAGATTTTTGAACCTGATCCTGGACGTATCTTGGCATCAAGTTAAGAATGCTACTTCCTCTCGTGCACTCAGTCAGAAATTACAGAGAGCACCTAAACATTTCAACCCTGCTCCATGCTCCCCTGTGATATTTGCCCAGGTAGGATGGGGTTAATTGAAGTAATCCAATAAAGTTGTGTTTTCTGCCCTTGCTGCCTCTTTGACCTGATCTGTCTTTGCACATTATAGTCAGTGCTGCTGTCCTGATTGGGCCATCAATGATATAGACCCAGCACTATATTCTCCCTGCTCAGACCCCGGATTTCAATCCATACAGATTTGGTGTTCCACACAGACGAACCCATACAGACTGCAGCGAAGCAGCTAGGGCGTTAATTTGATTTGACTTAAAGCTCTCCTTAGCATATAGTGCTAAGATGCCAACTTTCAACTTTCATAATATACTGTCCTTTTGATTGCCTTCCCCCTGCCAAGTTTTCTCTGACCAATGCTTTCACTGGAAGCCATACATCCTCTTTCCTAGATTTCTTCTACCATTTGTGCAGAAGTGGATATAATGCTGTTTTGGGTTCTTTCTTGGCATTGTATTTAAATGACAATCTGTTTATTTTCCATTTCCTATTTCATGAGTTTCTGTGTTGCCAGGGGCCTGAGTTCCTCTGTGTGGGACAGAACTAGGCTAAAAGCCAACATATTTGGGCAATCAGTGTATTCTGGTGCGAGCATATACCCTGCCAAGACCTGAACCTGAGCCTATCCAACTGTATAGATAGCTCATCCAGGCTTCCTGCCACAAATCTCAGAGTTTGTGAAGCCTGGTAACCCTGGCAGTGAGTAAAGCACACGATTCAATTTAAAATGACTGGCTGCACAATCACAATTAAGATATGCAATTTAGCATAAAATAAGGCAAACTAGCATAAAATAACTGATTTGAATTTGTAATGAGATCATAGAAGGAATTAATTCCCCCTAAGAAAAAAGTATGCTTAAAGAACAACTAAGCAAAAAATTTTAAAGGGAAAGAGGTAAAAAGTCTACCAGGGAAACCTTGGCTGACAGAAAAATTTTACTAGAGGTAACAAAGAAAGCATGAATAGTTCAACACGTAAGATTTATTAGTGCCCAGGGATTTTTTTCTTCCCTATAGTAACAGTCCTGCACTGCCAATATTTGACAATCCTCTATCAGAGAATTTCTTCACTTTCTGCTATAAATTCTGTGTGTCAGGTTGCCATGGTTTAACCCCAGCTGTCAGCTAGGACCACACAGCCGCTCGTGCAGTTCTCCCCCTTTCCCTAGAAGGGTAGGGAGAAGAGGCAGAAAAGGAGGGGAAAGGAAAGGGAAAAAAACCCAAAAAACTCATGGGTTCAGATAAAGACAGTTTAATAGAACAATATCAGAAAAAGAAAATAGTAATAGCAGTAGTAGCAATAATAATAATAAAAGAATATACAAGTCACTCTCACCACCCAGCAAATTAGTGAATTGTCACCATCCAGAGCAGTGATCAAGGATTCCCCCCACCCCTTCTGGCCAACCCTCATTTATATACCGAGCATGATGTCTATGGCACGGAATATTCCACTGGCCATTCAGTTGGTCTGTCTATGATTCTTCTCAGCTTCTATGGGAAACCGAAAAGAGTCCTTGAAAAGTGTAAACATTGCTTAGCAGCAACTAAACCAATAGGCACTGGTATTCCTTTCACAGCCGTCATTAGAAAGAAAATTCACTCTTTCCCAGCTGAAACCAGGACACAGGTGTATATCATTCAAACAGAGGAACAGGGAAAGCAGGGGATTCTATTTACTTCTTTTGCCATATACACAAGCAGATTTTTTGTCAGACCGGGGCAAAAATATTGCCAGGCAAGAGCTGCTCTTAACAAGCCTCAGCAGAAAACGAACAGGTTGCACATAACACAGCATAGACCCTTGGAAAGGGATCCAAAAATTAGAGAGTTTATAATGTGAGGAAATACAAAGATATTGGATGGAATAGGCTGCATGCAAAATATTAGCTCTTGGAGAATATTGTTATGTCCAGAATTTAATTATAAAACTAGTCAAAGTAAATGCCTTCAGGTAAACTTGCAGGCATGCGAAATTAACTGCACCAGAGAGAAGAATATTTGCCTTTCTGCTTGGCATTCAAGCTTCCCAATAGTGCAGCTCTGTGGAGTACCTAAGCAGGCTGATCAGGATCAACAGGAAAAATCCTAAAGTTCATAATCAGTTTGTAATGAATCAGATCTCGGCTGAACTCAGAGGACCTTCTGCCTGAATATGCACTTCTGTATTTTGCTTACAGGGAAGATTTTACTGCTAGAGATGCTAAGAAATATTTTTTTTTTTAATTTTTTTTTGTGGCAGAAGAGAAAAGTCCCTTCAGTTCTGGCCTCCAGTCCCAAAAATGTCCTCCTTCCCAACCCATTGTTTTTGGTTGGTTTCTATCCATTATTGTTCTGGGGTGATAACAATGGCAAATGGGATTTCCAGGAGTGGTCAGGGTTTGCTTAGCTCTGTCCCCATTGCGGTTAGTGTGACCTTTACTGCTGACTTCAGCAGAAGAAAGTTAAGAGAACAATGATCTTTTGAAAATTTTAGATTTTTGAGAATCCAAGTTTACAATTGGAGGGACTTCTGCCAGGCTTCCTAGATACTGCAGGTCATTCTTCGGGAGTAAAATGAGCAACTCTCTCTCGTAATTGTCTTTCCTAAGAGCTTAATTCCCAAGGGAAATAGAGTCATATTTATGCCAATGAAGCATTCATTTCCATGCAGGGGTAAGCTGCATGTCATGGGTGAAAAGAAAGGAAAAAGGCTGAGGTGCCTTTTGAGATAAAACACTTCATATAAAACACTATGGGACTGCAGACAGGCCAAACCACAGAGATTTACTGCCATGCATCAAGGCCTGTGTAGCAGAAACTTCATTGACTTGGAGTCACAACATAAATAGCGAATCAATGTAAGGCCAGCTCCAGACAAGCAGCAGTAGTGAACGAGACCTGAGGCAGGGTTGTTAGACTTCAACATGCAGAACAGCAGAAAGGTAGATGTTTGCAAGAAGACATGGCAGAGCAAATTAAACTGTGTCCTCAGCCCGCAGAGCAGGAATGGTGGAAACGCAGGGTGTGCTTCTCCCAAGAATGATCAGGCTGTTTTGGCCAAGGATGGGTCTTTTGACATGTTTTGAACATCTTAATGGGCCCATTTGCTACAAATAATGTTTCAGCTGATCAGTGCTCATATTAGTAGGGCTAACAGGGTTAATAGGTATGTGACTGTTGATCACTTAAATCCACTGAACCCATTTGCACTAAAGATAGTGTAGTCTGCTAAAACTGTACATTCTTTGTTGCTCCTCATGAAAATACCTTAGATATAGATGATCTTGTCACAGGTCAGGTGGGTGGATTCGGGAACTTCAACATCTCTTCCAGCCCTATTTGATTTTTTTCTTCATTGAAAATTTCTGCTTTATGCCCACTTCCATCTCCTGCATTGCATTTTGGCAGGACAGTGGTCATTTATTATCACCACTCAGTGTTACCTTCGTTAGAGAGACAAAGGGGTAATGACAGGTTATTGCAGGGTTTTCTTTTTCAGGACTAAAGAAAGGAGAAAAACAGAGATTACGTTCCTGCAGGTTAGCAAACCAAAACAGGAAGACAAAGTAAAACAAGGCAGAAGATGGTACAGGAGTGAAGCAGTTGCAATCTATTGATTTTAAACTCTCTCCTCTGACTGCTGTTCAGTTGACTGGATGGGAGATATCACATTCTGCTGAATTCATGGGTGCTATGTACAATAGCCTTTCATCCGCCTAAGATTAAGGCAACATATTCAATTCATTTTTCACAGAAAGAAAGAAGCTACTGTTTCACAAAGTAGCCTGCCTTATCTGGAAAAGCCTGAATTTCGAGTTTCCCCTAATCCTTAGCATATCAGATGGTGACAGGCAGTGAGTGGCCTAACATGTTATTCCCTGATCCCCCTTGGGAACTGAAAACTTTAATTCTTTCCTAATGTTTTGACTGATACAGGAATCATAGCCTATTTTTACTAGAATATATGTGTTAGACTTCACATGTTATATGAGAGCATAGGACCAGCACACGTGCAACAAAACCACTGGAGTGGACAAGAACTTTAATCTGAACTTTGCCAGCAGGTTTAAAATGAAATGTGTCCGTGACAAGAAAAAAACCCAACCAAATAAAAAACTCAAACTTTTCTGCAGGTAGACACAGCACGGGAAAACCCTGATCCAGATATCACAAAGATGGGGACAGTTCAGGTGATTCACAGATTTATTGCATTCAAAGTAACCTCAGCAATAGATGAGCAGTAGTGTTACACGCCAAGCAAATACATTCTTATCTGAGGGAAAAGGCTTTCTGGTCTGAGCAGGCTTCAGTTATTAATGTGTCAGCTGCAGAGAGCAGGCTGCTCTGTCTGAGAGACAGGACAGTCAGATGTACCACATATTGAAACAGATAACTTCTATTTCCAATCCCAACGGGAGGTGGGATTTAGGGAAATGTGGTATCTCACACTTCCAATATTTCAATATGCCTTCAAACCATCATTAGCATGTCATCTCCCCCTTCTTTTATACCAATAATACACGGAGGCTTTAGGCTTCAGGAGATTTCTGATCCAAATCCCTATCAAATTTAAGCTGCTTTTGTGCAAATTTAAACATGGAAGCTCAGTAGGTTAGATGGACCACCACAAAAGTTTTTTTTCCTATCATTCAAGTAAAGCCTTGTTAAGGTAACAACATATTTCCACATCTAGTAATAGATACTCTTTGAGACCTCTGTCTTTGAAGCTGTGTATTACATTTGATTATAGATTGTTTTTGTGCAAATACTATTATATAACTTGTACCAGGAAGTTGCACTCATTAAAGGGAGGGAAATATTTACATTTTGATAGTGCTGAAGATAAAAGGAGAAAAGCAACAGAGGGAGTGTGCGGCACATACTGTGTCACTCTATTCCACGCAGTTGCCAGCAATTATTTCAGTGACTTCTCTCAGGCCAGGATTCCATCTCAAGTTCACCTCTGACGATAAGGGAGGCTTAACTAAATAAATGTGAAACATTGGGGTTGTGTTTCTGTACAAGCCTCCTGAGAACGGAGCAGATCTGAGAGTTTTGCAACCCTTCACCTCTGGAACTGCATTGCCTAAGAGAGTATGAAGTCTTAACTTTCTGCATCTCAGTAAGAGCAGACGACCTCTGCGCTATTTCTTTTCTTCTTTACAGCTACTGTTTCTGAGCTCCGACTTTCCCTCCTTCTCCTGTCTCCCACAATCTCTACACAAACATGGGAAAAGGGAAATCAGAAGGCAATAGTTATTGTATTTGCATATACTGCACTTATTGTATCCAACTGACTTTTCAAATGCTAGGTATCTTATTTCACTGGCTTTAGCTTATACAGAAGCTGAAATATACTCAGTCACTAGCTCTGCAGTACGAGGTGCTCAAAACCAAGACTACTCCCAAGGGCTAAAATTAAACTAGCGGGCTCTTTTTTTAGATTTAGCAGCATTGAAACTTTTAAGATTCCTTTGTTGTAAAAGGGGTAGGCCAGGCATAATGAAAGGAGATGAATAGAAAATAGCCCTGAAATGTGAATCCATCCACAATATGCATCATCAGGTTGCTCTGGAAATGGTGATGTGAGGTAGAAGGAGGAGTCACTAGTTATATGACATTCAATTTAAATTAATGGCCTTCAAAAAGCAGAAATTAATTTAAGGAGAACAGACCTACAAAGCCTCAGTCACTTGGAACGCAGTTTTAGTCACTATTGACATCAAACAACATCACTCGTACTGAGTCCAAACTATGTTTACTCTTGTGTCATTCCTTGCCAAAATTCACATTCTATTATCCTGGCACCCCAGAACTTGGAAGCTGTAATTGCAATTGGAAGAGAAAAATAAATGGAATGGAAGAAAAAAAGCCTCAACCCTCTAAATATCTGGTTTATTTAAGTTAATAATAAAATTACAAGTGTTTAAAAAAATAAGCTTTCATGAGGGACTATCACCAACTATTGCTATAGATTTTTCATAAGAGATAATAGATAGCTGCAGCATTCTTTTTCAACATGCTTCCATAATGACAACTTTCTTTACAAAAATGAAATCAATGCTTACTCAACACTTGCATTTTTGAAGAAACAGAGGCATGGGAAGGTTTTCGTAAATGCTCACCATACATAATGTGTAAGTATTAAGGATCAGTTCCTGAAACACTTTTCCAAATCTTTAAGGGAATTTTGAGGAACAGTCCTTTACTTTTCTTTCCACACTTTTATCGCTGGTGTGAACAGACAATGACGCTTTAACAGCAGCTGAAGAACTATTTTTTTTTTAATAACTTCACTGAAGATATTTGTGTGTTTGGGGGATAGAAGAAGGAGATGAAGCTTTTAAATCTTATTTCACATTCCACCTTCAACTTGAGATTAGACAACAGTAGAGCCAGACAAATCTTGAATAACTGTTTGGGGCTGCAGGGCTCAGCACCAAGACAAAACATCCCACTCCCACTTATCTCCATATAAAACACAAAATATAAATACGGAATGTGAAGCTTTAGAATGTAAAACAATGATTGGGGGCTGAGGGTGGAGGGGAAGAAATACATAGTAACACTAAGAACATCACAGGGTTAAAAATCAGTAGATCTGCAGATTTTACATGTAATTAGCAAAGAAAAGGTAATGTAGACCACTGGCTAAAGAATACATGCACTTGTGAAGTCTATTTTCTCCTCAAATTATACTATCGTTAAAGAGAATATGCTGAGAGCATTTTAAACCATACAAGGAAAAGTGAGCAGAGATTTCATAATATCCTAGATTTCATGGTGGCAGTAAATCACATGAATATAGTTCCCAGAATGATATATTTATAGCAGTAGATGAAAACTACAATAATCCTGCTTATTTTAAAGTTATTTTAGGAGCTAACACAGTTTACAGCAGTGGAGGGAACATGGAGACACTTTCACAGAGGAAAGAGTATGTCTGAGAACACAAACCATAAATTCAGATGCCAGCACTTGTCCTGTTCATTATGTCCCATTCACTTATGTATAAAAACATGTGCCAATTGCCTAAGACCAGGAGTACAGTAACATGCAAGATAAATCACCTCTCATGAAAACTGACATAAAGATTCCCTTCCTACCACCCCGCTTTCAAGTACTGCTGCAATATCAAGAAACTATGGCAAAGACTCCACTCAGATGTACCGTTTACTTCATGGTAGTCGTTAATTGTGGAAGAGACTATTGAGCAGCCCCTTTTTCCTAGTCTGCATAGGAAGACCGAGGTCTTCCTTGTTATATGTCTGTCTATGACTGATCAAAGACTTCACACATGTCATCTTCTAATCTGTTAAATTGAAGAGTTAGACTAATAGGATTATACACAGCAAATAGTGATAGTTCTTCCTCACACCACAAGCTTTAACTGAATACTTTTCTGATCGTGAATTGCTTAGAATTGTAATAGGAAATGTATACTCCTAGAACTATAAAGTAAATGCATCACACAAAATTCTGGCCCATTCGAGTCAATAAAACTTTGGCTAATTATTTCATCAGAACCAGACATAAAGCCGCCTCTTATGTCCTTTAATCAAAGAAATGTGATCTGCTGGAAGAGATCAAAGTCCATATGAGCAGTATTCACTGATGCCAGTTCTTCTGATTTGTTGCTGTAATTGGAAACTCATTAAAATGCAATGGTATTTAAAACGCATTTTAGTGGCAATTGCTTTACTTCCCCATGAAGTACAGCTTTTTGCTATGACTATGCGCATTGTAGTTGATATAAACCTAATTAAGGGACATGCAGCTGTACAACGAGATTCAACTGATGAATAGTAGCTATTTAAAGCTACATGGTATGACCAGTTGAAGACAGACTTGACAAAAAAATTGAGCTAGATGACTATCTTAAAGACATGAGAACTTTGAATCCACATTTTATTTTTGTGGTGAGCCATGATCTCTAACCAGTTGACTGGCATTAAAAAGAAATCCAGAATAGAATCTATTTTAATTGCTCTAATTTTACTCTCATGAAATAAAAAGTATAAATTATCCCATTGATCTGATACAAAATCTTCCTTCTGTTGTTTTCAGACTATAACGCTAAATTCACCTGGTGTAAACTGAAGGTATCTACAGAATTCAATGGTACTGTTTGCTACAGCTGAGGTTTTGATCCAGCAAGTTCACAGAAAACCTGTGATCTACTTTTGCTATAAATCTGCTGAGTTCCTTTAGCGTTCACCTAAAGCATGAGACACTTCAGAGTAACCTTCTCAGTGGTTCACAGAAGTGCAGCACAGAATAAATTGACCCCAGAAAATACTACCTGACATGGGTTTTAAAAAGTGAACTGTTTGAATGATCTGAACATGAAGTCTTACTAAAGTCTACTGACTCAACTATGTCATTGGCTCACTCAGCAGAATACCGGATATCTGTTTCAATGGGTAAAGGCAGATTGTAAAGCAAAGCATAGCAACTTGCATGATCCACACAACCAAGAAAATCACACAGCATTTCTCTGGCTGTTAAATAAAGCTTAGAAGCATAAAGGCCTATCTTGTCTCTGAGCACTAACTATAACCTCCCAAGAGAAAGAGGCAAAGAGAATTTTTTCTTCCCACTTGTGTGAAAGGCATAGGCATCATAAAATAATATGGCTATCATAGCACGATATTTTGCAGTACAAAATCAAGGAAATTTAAATTCTTTGGAACAGTAACAGGGACTTTCTTGTTGGTTTCCTAGGAAACTAAGTGGCCTAGACTCCTCCTGTGCCAAGAAGCAACTGGAACATCAGGTCAAAGGCTTAATTAACTTTTTATGTGAATTAGTCAGCAGTAAAAAACAGTTAGCCTGCTCAGGAAAGAAGATACTTCTTAAGTCAATCACAAAAGTACTTATTTAGGTGGAAAAAACCTCCACAATTAAAAGCAAAACAAGCAAAAAGAAGCACTGAGATATAAATGTGCCTGCTTTATAATTTAAGGAGCTAAGCATAATAAATATTTCAATCCTTTAACTCTTAATTGCAGCTGATCTTGACTTTTCTGCCTGTTTCTTACCATCGATAGAAAACACCTAAGAACAAGAAGAGGAGGCAACTCCACATAGAATCATAGAACGGTTTGGGTTGGAAGGGACTTTAAAGATCAACTGGTTCCAAACCCCCTGCCATGGGCAGGGACACCTCCCACTAGACCAGGTTGCTCAAAGTCCTAACCAGCCTGGCATTGAGCACCGGCAGGGATGAGGCATCGACAGCTTCTCTGGGCAACCTGTTCCAGTGCCTCACCACCCTCACAGTAAAGAATTTCTTCCTAATATCTCATCTAAATCTCCCCTCTTTCAGTTTAAAACCGTTACCCCTCGTCCTATTGCTACACTCCCTGATAAAGAGTCCCTCTCCGTCCCTCTTGTAGGCCCCCTTTAGGTACTGGAAAGTCTCTAGAAGGTCTCCCTGGAGCCTTCTCTTCTCCAGACTGAACAACCCCAACTGTCTCAGCCTGTTTTCATAAGAGAGGTGCTCCAGCCCTCTGATCATCTTCATGGCCCTCCTCTGGACCTGTTCCAACGGGTCCGTGTCCTTCCTGTGATGAGGGCTCCAGAGCTGGACACAATACGCCAGGTGGGGTCTCACAAGGGCAGAGCCAGAGGGGTAGAATCACCTCCCTCAACCTGCTGACCACGCTTCTTTTCATGCAACCCAGGATGCAGTTGGCTTTCTGGGCTGCAAGTGCACATTGCCAGCTCATGTTGAGTTTCTCATCCACCAGCACCCCCAAGTCCTTCTCCTCAGGGCTGCTTTCAAGCCATTCTCCGCCCAACCTGTATTTGTGCCTAGGATTGCCATGACCCAGGTGCAGGACCTTGCACTTGGCCTGGCTGAACTTCGTGTTCATATGATGTATGCCATGATCATGAAGTTGAAGAAATCAAGTCTCAGATACACCATTGAAATTCATCTTCATGCTCTCAGATGAAAAAGAGTGTTTAATATACTTCACAATAACCTCTTTAAAATAAGCAAAAGATTCTCTAGAAAAGTCTCGAGGGACCTGATCCTTACAAAGGTGCAAGAGACCTGCTCAACAGACAGCTCTGCTGGTAGTTTGCAAGCTGGCTTCTGCTGTTCCTGCTCACCAAATACATTTTGATTATTAAAAGCTACCCGGCAATGGCAGTTCCTCCATGCAGGCTGCCTTACCTGGACTTCTGAATTCAACAGCTTTCATTGTTGTTATTTGCTTTATGAGGCCCAACACGGCTTGCACAGGCAACAGAGTGGAATTTGTGAAACAAATTCTGTTACCGTTTCACTGCTGAAATAGGGTTAAAGCCAATGGATCTAGAAAATGAGATTTTGGCACCACCTCTTAACTTTCTTGTTTATAAAGTATCCCCATGACACTAATCCTTGACAGTTTGCATTAATAGAAGATCAATTTAACAGTTAACTGTAAACCCACATAATTACATGTGCGTGTGATGCAGATATACCAGTTCTTTGCAGATCAGATTCCAGCACTTAATACTTTACCTTTCAGAGTTCCATCTAAGTGGTCACAATTTTAAGGGGACTTCTATGTACATAGGATGTAAAACATTTGTGGGTGCCTATGAAAAAGTTTGATGTTCTGCTTGCTTTTAAAGAAATAAGTAGGAAAATGTGGGAAAACACACAAGTTTTAGGAATAAACATCTTTCTTACTGACTGAACGCAGTGATGCCATAATATCCAAGTATCATCTCTTGGCAAAGAAATACCTGTCATATCGCTGTTTCTGTACCATGATTTCATTGGCAGACTGAAAAAGAACAGCAGATGGTTTGCAGAAGAGACTTCTTTAATTGATGAATATTTTTAACAACTAGCACCCCCAAAAGTCACAAATAACATTTCTGATAAATAAATGTGTTGAAATATTATTAGTTCTATCTTTAGAAGCCTTCTCCCACATAGACATTATTCTATTTTAAGGCAGATTCATTATTGCAGAAAAAGGTTACAGGTGAATTTCATGTCTGAGAACACAGGGATTATTAGAACAGACCAAATGTAATGTACAACCTCAGCATTTCCAGTTCCTGACCTACATATGGCTATTATGCCAGTTGTTACTGGGTTTCTTTTCCCCAGATTTCTATCCTGTTGGTAGCACACTATTCACTGAGGATTAGTATTTTACTGGGGAATTCATTTCTACTTGAGACTGAATATTGAATTCAATTCCAAGTGGTGAATTTTAGACTTGGCAATAACATGTAACAAGAATATTCTCTATTTTGATAGGTCAATCATTTTTTTATGATTAGCTTTTTTATATTTTCATTGCTATTAGAATCTGACTTACACTTCTGTATTTCAAACTCTAAGCACAAGATTTTCAGGAAACATTTGAAAATACTGAGGTGAGTATTGTGTGTATATATGTCTAAGGCATATACTGCTTTTTAATATATGTGCAAATGTGTTCATCTTGCTTGAAGACTTTATGACGTTATGCAATTTAACTTCAATAAATATCTTCCTTAAAGCAATAAGGCCTCCATTTTTTTTTCTCAAAGGCAACCTCTTAATGCCGCGACATGGACACCCCATATTTCTCATGCCCACCTGAGGTAACTTCACTCCAGCAGGTGCAGGGAGTGGGCAAGTAGGAATGAGAAAAGCTCTGCTCATCTGCACATTTTGGAACAGCACTGAGACCAAAGCAGTATGACAGCATCTGTTTTAAACCACCAAACATGGAAACAAAGGGAGAGAAACAAAGGAATTGTATGTGCTGGAGACCAGCAAAATCCCTCTGGGGAGCTCAGGAGTTCTGGTAAACAGCAAAGCATACATTTTTTTTGCTGTAAGAGAGCTCACAAACTTTTTCTATGTTATTGTAAAATACTGTTGGAAGCGACAGACTATTACTTAGAAGTAGAGCAAATAAAGACAGTTATGGACACGGTTACAGAACTAATCCTGCCTAGCTCCCCTCTCGGATAACTGTAGTGTTAGTGCCCATTTAGATCCAACCGTAAAAGAACTACTTTGCTTTTATTACCTCATTGTAAAATACAAACCACTAAAAAACTGCCAGCCTCCTATCTTCCGAAGCAGTGAAGACAAACGTGACCCGTTGGTCAGTTCTCCTTGCAAATGGAGATGCGTGGGAATAAAGCCAGTGAGGGGCAAGCTGCAGAATGAGTCACAATGAGCAAAGGAAATAAAAAGGAAAAATCAAAGTTTCATACATGCACCACTGAAAGAGGAAGGAGGACAAACAACTTATGATCCAGGGAAGGATGAAGTATTTAATGCAACTTTTTTTCAGTCTTCATAACAAAGCAATTCTGTAAACCATTATAATAAGGCTTGGCTGTGACCATCAATTTAAGCAAGGCAATAAGAAAAATAGAGGGTAGTATTATTTAACCAGAGTCCTGTATCAGATCATAAGACCACCAGTGACGACTTTATATAAACAGTGATGACATATAAACTTCTATATAAACAAGTAAACTAGTAAGCATTCGGAGCTTGTAGAAGATAAATCTGTGGTTGCCAGAGAGTCAAACTGTGAGCCATATGCAGGTTTAAATACAAATGTTTTGTGGAATGTTACATTTTTTTCCAAATGTCTAAGAGAACAGTTATCCTTGTGCAGGCCAGAATTATGAAAGAAGTAATGGTTAGCATAATTAGATTTTTCAGCCTAAAGATCCTGATGAAATTCACTTCAGAAAATCACCAAAACAGCATTTCAACAATGAAGCATTATGTTTGAGAGTTCATATAGATAAGATTAAACATAATTGGAAGAAAAAGTAGACACAACAAATATAAATATCTTATAAGACAGAGGACTGGAGGAATAGAAGCCAGTCATTTTAAATATGATCTCCAGGGAAAGAAAAGAAAAGAAAAGAAAAGAAAAGAAAAGAAAAGAAAAGAAAAGAAAAGAAAAGAAAAGAAAAGAAAAGAAAAGAAAAGAAAAGAAAAGAAAAGAAAAGAAAAGAAAAGAAAAGAAAAATATATTAAGTTCTCATCTTATAGGGTTTCAGAACATACAACGTGATTTAAAACATCCAGTATATTTTTTTCAAGAAAGTATACACAATATTTTCCTGTTTCTGCTTTTTCAGGTCAACATTCCTTCAAATATGTTCAGTATGCTGATGCCCTTCAACTCACCTGCCGAAATGAAGAAGTTCATATTGACTGACTTTGTTACCTTTTTGTTAATCATCTTCCTTTTATTTTACTGTCTTTAACTGTTATCTGTGGTTCTGCTAAACAAATGCTTTGCAGTACCAGCATCATGGTGTTCCAACTGTTCAGTCAATTCCAATTTTCTTTGCAAATAGCGCTGTTGATTCAGCTTACATTATTGAGATGAAGACATTTGTTGCTTTATTATATTTTTATGCAATACATCATTGTCCTTTAAACAATATATGGCTTAAAGTGGTCAATACTTATGAAATTTCTGCAGGAGTAAGAACAAAATTGCTCATGTTTATACTCACTGATAAGATGAACGGTTGCTACAAGAGGAGCATGCCAATGTTTTTACAGCTTACATCATCGCTATAGATGCAGATTTCTGATTGTCTGGATGCTTACGTTTTTAAAAGCTTGGATTTCTTGACAATTGAGTCTTGATTCTGAGTACTCTATACTTCCATTTGTTAGCTGATTTGCTTTCCACAACTATATTGCTTTAGTACTTGCGATAATATTAAAATAGTACTGGAAATAGATACTATGGTTTGTGTTCACTAAGGAGAGGCACAGAAATTACATGCAGTACTTGATGGAATTCAGAGGTTTCACCATAAAAGGAAATTTCTGCAAACGCGCCTTTCAGTTTCAATCCACAATGGTGGTAGTATCCACATGATAAATTATTACAACCTTTAACCTCTCATCTGCTTTCTGCACACTAATCCATTTCTGCAGTGAATGCATCTAATATTCAAAAGTCTGAAGCAGTTTCAGATGGGAGTCATTATGATATTGTCTGGGGTGCTAGTCAAGCAATAGTGTGAAGCAAGGGGAAATTTAAAAATTCGTTGGTAAGATTTTTTTGTTTATTCTTCTGGGAATTTTTTTTCCTGATTCAATAGCTTCTGGCCACATTGTTGCTCAGCAGATGTACGCTGTATTTAATTAGAATTTCTGTGGTACCCTATTTTTCACAGTGCAAAAATCAAGATACTATCCTGAAAAAAGTCATTCTGAAACACCTTTCTGTATGTATGCCATTGATAACAGTTACAGATGTCTTACTTTTTTCAGGAAAGCACAATGCAGCACTCAAGTCAAGGTGTTTGCCTGTACATATTTTATATTTTCCTTCCAATGCTTGCAACAAAGGGAGACTGTTTTGTTACCATATACATCATGAAAGCTGGAATGCTAGAATTGCAACAGTGTCTGTTAAGCCTATGCATGTCTGACTCATGTTGATGCAGAGGCTGATTTGCATATGCACATATACAAATATGAGTAAGGAAACGCAGGGCTGCAAGACTAAAACCTGGTCCTCTGCATATGCAGGCCGGGTTCAAATGCCTGCACTCTTTTGTCCAACACTTTCGGAAATCTCCCTCTTATCAACTTGCATTGTGGCTGCATTGCCATTTCACTGCTTGGGTGACTAATATGTTAAGAGGAATACAAATGGCATACGTTGTTGAGAAGTAAATTGGATTTTTATTGTCAAATTTTCTCTCCAGTTACATTACTAGCTTACGCCCCCGAGTGAAGTGAACAGAAAGGCTATATACATGAATGTTGGTGGACTGTGACCTTTAAAACCAATGCAGTCCTGAATAATACAGGAGAAAAGATACTGCTCTATCCTTCATTTCCAATTTGAACCTCAGGTTTTTCGAAGCAACTTTATGTTATTCTGGATGCTCTGAGCTACTAACATGGTCAAGTTATTAACACCTTTCCCACTCCCTCTCCTTGAGTAAACTCCCCTAGAAAAATGTATTTCTGCCTTGAAATTGGCCTGTCTTCTTCCCTTGTGCCATCTTTGGAAATGCCTACAGGCATGAACAAGTGATGGGCCTAGAAGATGCCACAGACCAATCTACATTATTTCATTGGTATCTTTTTGCAGTATACATCTGTCAAATGCTCTTGCTTGAGAATAGCAAATCACAGAGTCTATGGGTGTTTCCACACTTACAGACTTACAATATGTCTTCTAGAGGTTACATTTCTGTGGATTTCAAAATTATCCTAAAAGCTGCATCTTCTTAATACTGGATTATGAGAATTCTTTAATTTTTTGTTCACACAGGGAGCTCACCACAGTATTTCTAGAAACCAAAATCACAATTTCGTCTTAGAAAAAAAGACAAACACTTGATATATCCACTTAGCCACTAGTAAAACCCTTGTAGAACAGTAGAAGCATCTATAAATTAGCAATATTAAAGTCTCTGGCAAGCAACTCCTTGCATGGGATATACCCCTGCCTTTGAACTGTCCCAAGGAAAGTCCTGCTGATTTTAGCGAAATATCTTGTGCGTGCCTTAAAACTAATGGTTGAAACTCTCAGGTTAATGCTTTATTCAGTATTCTTAAAGGAACCTTACAAGTCTTGGTCTGTGATTACGTATATGGATGGAAAGTTGAAGCAGTCAAAGGCTAAACGCAAATGCACTCACATATGTGAAGAAAAGACGGAGATTAGGACTCAGCTGTTTAGACCATGGTCTCCTTAGAGATTCATACTATAAAAAACCCCACCACATCACAATTAGCTGCCACTTCCAAAAATGAAAGCACATAGTTTTGATCCAGAAAACGTACATGCTGATAGTTAAAAATTTAACATGCAAATAACTCAATTGGCTTTGATGGGTTGCTATAAATTGTGCTCATTCCTAAGGTTTTTTGTTTGTTTGTTTTAGAAGAACTAGGACACTAGTAATTGAAATCATCCCATGGGTCACTCTCTCGGTCACACAATGACTCATCTGCTGAGCTGGTAACAGAACTGTCTCTGCTGGATCTGTATTGCTTTCCCTGTGTTTCTGGCACCAGGCTCACTGCTAGCTCAGTATGATCTGCAAACTTAACATCACCATCTGCTGCCACTCAAGTGGTACAACTCTTTCCCAGCATTCCTGATGTTTTATGTGCCAAAAGCAGAGATTTTAGAATTTGTCAAGTGCTTTGAAGTTGGAAAGGGCGAAACGACATCAATTTTATGTCCAGTCTGCCTCACCACTTGCATAACCTGAGTTGTATTTTGGAGATCTCCGAACCTCATTCTATAGAAACTTAAAAAAATAAAAGAAAAATCAGAATGCAAAGGTCACTCTGTGTGTGTGTGTTTATGATGGTTGTCTTAAGACACACACCCCATGTATTCCTACTGACTCCAGCCTGACAGAAAGATAGAGACAAAACACAGTTGACTTCAACCATGAAAACCAGTGAGTCAGATCCTTGCCAATCTTGAATGGGAACAGTTGATATAAACACACAGGATTTTGGCAGGAAAGTTAGTGTTGGTAAAAAAAACTCAAATGAAAATGCCATCCATAGAAAGATGGAATAAATTCCAGGTAAACCTCTCTCAAGGAAGGCTTAAAAAGACTACATTTCCACTTAAAACTGGCCATATGGCAAATCAGGAAGACTGCAAGAATGGAAAAGGAAATTGAAGACAAAAGTATAGTAATTTGTAAACTGATTCCCTTTGTTCGATGTCTCTACCCACTCTTGTCCCACATGTTGACAACTGCGAAGGGGACAGCAAGTGTCTGAAAGCTGTTGACCAAACTGTGAGAGGACGGGAATATGGAAGTACCTTTATATTCTCTAGCAAGTGCAATCATGCTCTTAACACATCCCCCAGATAAATTTACAGAGACTTGATCTACATGTCTTTTCAATCTAATGGGGAAAGAAAGTGAAGTGGAAAATCCAACAGTGGTACAATAGTCTTAAGTTGCAAGGACAAGGTCCTGAGCAATACAGTATAATGGCAAAGCCCTTCTTTGAGTGAGGGGCTGGACCAAATGACCTCCAGAGGTCCTTTCTGTGATTCTAATTAGCAATTGCTCTATTGTTTTTTCTTACTGCCCTAGAAACATGTATTGGGAAGGGACATTTGCTCCTTGAATGCTCATACTTTGACAAGAAGGGTGGGAAGTTACTATGCTGGCCATGAATATCAGTGTCCATGCTTGATGAGACAAAATGACTGCCAAAACCAGTAGTCTATACCTCCAGCAACAGCTAATTATGCATGATAAAGTAGGGGATAAGAATGGATCAAGCAGTCAGTGACACTTCCTATTCCTGGTATTCAAATATCATAATATTAATGATAAAGAGAAATAATAGAAATAACAAACAAAGTATTGTCCTTTTCATTTCCAGACACTTCGTTCTTTCACACACACAAAAAATAAATTAAAAAAAAAGGCTTTCGATAAATCTGTCTTGACTATATCCCTTATATTGGTTTGTTCAGCATGTATTGCTGTGGGCAGCTTGCAGTACTCTATGGTAGGCAAACCAAGACCTCCCATTTTCTTTGTCCTGTTGTCCCAGTTCACAAATCACAAATTGCTGCCCAAAATCAGGAGAATCTGCATCTGACTCTGCCAAGGCTGGAGGAATTATTTGTAGTGAGGCAGGCAAAGGACCTTGCCAAGCCCCCCAGGAAAGTAAAAATAAGATTTATCTTGTGATTTGAAGGAGAAAAGTAGTGGCTATTGCAGTTCAGGAAGCTACTGAAAAATTGGTGGCCTGAGAGCAAGCACAGTGAAGGGAAAAACACTGTTTCTCTCCTGGGAGATGTTGGGCAGAGAGACAATTGACTGTCATCCCTTCTTTTTTATTCTGTCCTTCCTGCCTAGTACATCTGAGTTTTCTGTTAACCCCTCCCAGCACATTAGATGCTGAAAATACTTTTAGTGTTCTTGATGGACTCATTTTAAGTAAAACATACAGAAAGTCCACCTCCAGACCGGTTGATCTGAGTTATCATGTTCCCCCCCAAAATCATTGTACCTGAGAGGAACCCAAATGATTTAGACACAAAGAAATGCAATTAACATAAGCATCTGGATCTAGAAATAAAATCCTGCCCTACATTGGACCTACATCTGTTGAAGGGAATATACGGCTTTCATTATGATTGTTATTCCTTTGATAGCTGGAAAGCATCTGTAAGGCTTTTGGATAAGGTCTAAAATGAAAACAACTACCCCATCTTCAAATATTTCCCAAAACTGGAAGGGTGTTTGCTTGGCATCTGCATCTGGGATATGGAGGATGAACTGGCCAGCCTGAAATACATATGGTTTGCTTTCTTTGCCTTACATCCCTGCCCAAGCTGGGGGGACAGACCCTCTCTGTAGGTGCTTCTGGCTTCTTCCAGAAGCTATAGAAATCCCAGAAATAAGTGGGTTTCTTCCCACAGCCTCCTCAGAGTCAAACCTTCCTTCCCAAAAACAACGCCACAGGAAAAATTCCAGAAGAAGAATTTTTAGATAAGATTTTTCCCTTTCCCAGTTCAGCCTCCCAGACCCAATTGGCTTTTCTGCAGGATATAATAAAGCAGTATATAAAAACTGGCAAAAGACAATTGGACAAACATTACAGGACCCTAGCAGATCTGGTAGTGTTTGTAACTTGACCTTTTCTGGCTAGCATCCTTGGGTGTGGGAAGCCCTCCCACAACCATTTTAATTCCTTTAAAGAGAGCCAAGGAGCCAGTCCCACGCTGTGACCCATTGCTCAATGTAGTGTGTAGCTGGAGCTGGAACTGAGGTCTCCTTCTGGGGATTTAGTGTATGACAAAATTGTTGCTGGGCCCACTCTGCTAAACAACACGCATTCAGCAGGGGACTCTGAGGTAAGTGGCAGTCTTTATGGATTTGCTTTGTTTGAGTGAAACTTGCATATGCACATACAGAAGTGAAAGCCACAGCCTACCGAAGGCAGTGGGAGTCCTCCCATTGTTTCCAGGAAGTTTTAGAGCTGATTCAATGGGATGCTAACTTGTTTTGAGAAAACATGCACGCAAACATCAGCATTTCTTCCCAGGGCTTTGCAGACACAGTCTTCTGTTCCATGAGACAGTTCTTGTGTACAGCACAAATTCCTTGGGTTCCAATCCTTACTTATATTTTTCTAGTATTCAGCACAAAAAGACCTAAAATATGATTTTATGTCTTCTAGCTACTACTGTAATGCAAAAGATTAATGTAATCATCAAATCAGTTTGAGCTCCAGGAAATCTGAGGATGGTTTTGTTGTTTTCCACCATCGAAACTCATCTTGAACGCAGCCTTTTGGCTGCTGAGTTCTATGTGCTGTTCAAGGACCTCTGAAGAATGGAAAGATGTTATATTTTGATATAATAAATTGAGCTTTCTACTATATCCAGCTGAAAGTATAGAAAGAACTGCTTGATGACTTCATAAGATAAGCAATTATATCCACATAGCCATGCTGTGAGAGAGAGGGAGGTGAATTAACTGCAGACAAGACTCCTAAAAGCTATCAAAAAATAAAGACATGTTCAAAAAATGCTTTACCTTTTAAAATAAGGATCAAATTGGAAGAGATTGTCATTGGAAGAGTAGATCTGTTACCAAATCTTCTGGGTATGAAATTTTAACTCATGGTTGGAGGTATCCCTGGTTATTTTTCATCACAACTATTTTCCTCAATATCATATTTGCATAGAACTACACAACTCAATGATTGACAGGAAGGGGAATGGAAAAAAAAAAGCTGATGTTCAGTTGTGCACCTTTAAGGCTTCAACTGATAGCAGATGCAGCAGATAACATAGTGATTTACCTGTGTGAACCTTCTTAGCCCTGTGAAGCTTATAATTATTCAAATTAGACAAGATTATGGAGTTCACAGGGAGAAAAAATGGCATACGAGCCTTGAGTTCTTGTTTTCCTCATATCCCATTGATAATCCAAATTTTGTCATGTCTAGATTCTTCAGCACTGAAATTAAGTGGAAAATATAGTTTGGCAGCTCATTAATGGTTTTGCCATTTGCAAGAAAAGTGGCTCTAGATAGAAAAAAATGTGTTAATAGTTAATGTTCAGCATGGTCTGCAAACCAATTTGGCTTTCAAGTCTGGCATGGTTGGTTTTATATTATACTGATGGATTTTTTGCAGCTAGAACTAGTGCTGTCAGACACTTCATTTTCTTTTGTTTCATAAATATATTATGTTGCTCCATTTTCTGTAGTGATAAAGAATGGTAAGATTATTTTCAATATCTTCAAAATTTAAATTTATTTCTTATTAAATTACCAGTGGATAGTTCACGTTTGGTTTCAGGTTTTAACATAAAGCCCTTGGAAAAAAATGTACATTGGAATGATATTTTTCCCATATGCATTGTGCTTTCAACACCTTGGTTCTCAAAATAGAAAAGTGATATTAAACATTTCTCTGTTTCTATTGCACCGGAAGAACTGCAAGGACTGGAGTTCTGTTCGGAACTACCATTTGTGCAACAGGATTTAATAAACAGTAGCTAAGAAAAAAGGCCAGAGCAATCCATATGTGCAGCACTCGGAATAACTTGGCTAGGTTTATTCTAGAAAGACAGGAACTGTTCATGCCGAGTCGTTCTTTTACGAGTGCTATGTCACTTGCCTTGAAGCAAGAGACCTCGGGGTACGTCGTCTGTAGGGGACTGGGCATAGGCAAGCCTGCTGCCCCTGCAGAAGGTCCACACAGCTCCGCTCTCGAGCAAGTGCTTCTTCTGCCTGGGAGATGCACTCCCATTTTGTTGCTCATGGGTGTTTCTTCGGTGGCAAAGGTGAGCCCTGAGCTGTGAAGTAGGCAACCCCAGGCAATCGCAGAGGAAAAAAAAAAGCACTGCTGATAAACAGTGAAACCTGTTGAACCAGTACCTCAGGGGAAGTAAGAGATGCTATCATCAACGGTTCCACAGGAAAAAAGGAATCTGAAACTCAGGTTTTGGCAAATAAATATAGGCACAAATATTCTTAAAAGAGGTAAGTCTGTGTTCTCAGACAGATGGAACTGAAAAATTCCTTCTCTGTAGGGCTTTGAGGATGGAAATACCTCCGAGTAATCATTTTTCTACTTTCTTTTTTTTTTTTTTTTTCCAGACTCTTGGAAAGGGTCATCTTTCTTTGGCAAGATCTGACGAGCTGTCTGCAGAGCCAAACACTGAAAACTAAACTTTCAAAGGAAAACATTTCAACGAAAGACATGCCAGTTTTGACACTCGGTCAAAAACTGTTGGAGAGCAGCCAGCATCTTATACCCTACCTAAGACAAAATCCAAAGACAAAGTCTGTTTAATGTGATTTCAGGAATTCGACTCAGATTGCTCTGAGATCTCATTCTGAGGCCATCAGGGCCCATACAAAATGTTATTTTCTTAATAGACCTAGAGTGTGCTGTTCCTTCCTATACTGGCTCAAATATTTACCAAGGTAGAGGAAAAATCTGAGTTTGGTTCTCTGTTATCCTAACGATTTCTCCCACTCAAAGCATTAGGGTGTGGGGAAGGGAGATGATATCTGTTGAAGCTGTGAGTGCAAAAGAGAACACAGCTCTGCAACCTGGTGTATAAGGGCAGGACTGGACAAAAAGGATCCTGGCTTCCTGCCCCCACTGCCTAAATTTAACCTGCAAGGACTGATTTGAGAAAACACGATCTCCATTTAATTTTTTTAAAGGAAGAATTTATGATCCTACTTTCAGGAGCAGATCTGGGAGGCCAGCTTAAACAGGTAGAATCACTTTGCTGAAGCATTGAGCAAGGAGCTAAGTGCACTAGAGGAGACAAGATTTAGGACTCATCATTCTTTTCATCACCTAGCTCCAGGCCTACCTTTCTCACACAGAAGTACTCAGATTGTCTCTAAACCCAGCTGGCACTTGGGATTAGGAGGTTAAGCTACATCAGTGTCCATAGCCAGCACCATGCCAGGAAGCAAGATATTTAATATTGCATTGACCGCTGTGCTGAGTGACCAGTTGTACCCACTGGGGACTATGTGAAGCCTTGAGCTTCCAGATCGAAAGCTGTGGTGAGATGTTTGCTGCAGCCTGTGGTGGTTTGGAGCCGTGATCTGAATTCTACCCCTGGGATCAGAAACATAAAGTAGGTTGTATAAGGGTAACATGGTGGGATATAAGTCCCTCTGTAATGCTGTGACGACTAGTTTCTATTCTTAGTGAGGTTTGAAAATGTTCAACTAAATGTATCTATAAGAAACTGGCAATGAAAACTGAAAAATGAGTTGTTTAATAAAAATGACACCAACAAAAAAAAAACCAAAACAAACCAAAAATAAGATTTGGGGCTTATACAAAAAGAGCTATCTGCTAAGACGGGAGATTCCCTCATAAGTGGTACAAATTGTTTGCGTAGACTACTTTTGCAATCAAAACAAGAACCCAAATGAATTTCACAGGGCTTATGTTAATGCTGGCTTGCTCAAAGAAGGCTGCAAAATTGTTTGTGTTGCTAAACATAAAGCACAGCTTTGAAAAAAATGGAAGGGCTGATATAATAAGAATTCCCACTCTCAGAGATCTCTGTCAAATCAGCATAAGGAACCCATGAAAATCAATCACACTTCAATTCACTTTAATTCCCTTGACAGGATAGACCAGTAGATGGGTAAAAAGTGAAAGTGAAAGACACCATTAAAACTAGACTTATTTTGAAAAGTGGATTGTAAAGAGCCCTGTGTAGTTTGACATTAGAAGCTGCTACTCCTCTGAATTGCAGCGGCTGGGATTTACACCACCGGAGAGAGTTGGGACATCAGCGAAGAGAAGCTGACCCTTTGTGCCTCTGCTTACCTGCGAGCCTGCTAGCTCTGCTCCTGAACAAAGATGCTAGATTTTTGTTGTTGTTCTTGTTTTTCTTCTCGCTTCATGGAGACTGGGTATTACTCTCTAGGCTGTTATCTTAGACTCACAGTTAAAACAACCAATCATTAACTTGATTTCTTTGGAGGAAGAAATCCAGAAATATCAAAAGCTGTGCACTTTAAATAATGACTCAAGCCTGGCATTCTTAATTCCTGTGAGAGCCAGGGCGAATATTCAATGCATTTCAGGCAAAACAAAATGTCAGTTTCACGACCAATCTGAAAATCCCAGTAAGTCAAGTGAAAAAAAATGAATCGAAAAGAACAAAATTCCTTTTGTTGCCTCAGGATACTTGATAATAAGCATCCCATGAGGATCATAGTAGAGATTTGTAATACTGAACCAGGGGCCTGCCTTGTGCTCATTCCATACATGAGCACGACCATGGAAATGAATCGATCTAACCAACAGGAGTAAGGGTCTGCAGGATCAGGCACCTGATCAGCAGAATTTACTTCTGCCCTTTTTAGAGTATACAGTATTTTTGAGGGGATGGGGTGTGGAGAGGAGGAAAATACCATAGAAGAAAATACCATAAGAATGGGAAGGTCATCTAAATAAATCATAACTAATGAGGCATCTGCCATTAAAAATAAATCATCATCACTTTGTCACTATCCAATTTCCCATTAAATTAGTTTCCAGATATGACATCAGGTCCAATATTTTCCTATCAGCATTGATGCTTTATTATTGTAAAATGGGAGCTCTGGAAAGATGAAAGTGCTCAATGTGCATTAGTAATCAGATTCAGTAATCAGGCTGTTTGGAAAGGTGTTCCTCTTGGTGTGTTCTCATTCCCGCTGGCATTTCCGATACATAAAACATAAACTAAACAACTAACTCCTACTTGTGCACTTTTGGCAAGGCAGTGTATTCTTCACATAAGTAATTATTGCTTGATTTTTTTTTAACTTGTATACACTATTAGTAGAAAAATAATACTGTGACAAAGACTGTCAATCCAAGAATTTCATAGCAATCTAACCATTTTATCTTAATTAAAATGTTTCCCTGGAGAGAGTCATTTTCCCTCAAAACACTGCTCAGATGTGCTGGATGACATTATCTTCCTAATAATAATTTAAGAAAATGCTGTCAATATCATTGTCTTACCAGTTAATCTACTTTGCCTGTTCTCTTGTGTCCTTATTGCAGGTTTCTTATTTCATTTGGAATTACGTTTTGCTGAACTATAACAAATAGTTATATAAAAGGTAATAATTCAGTTTGATCTGTTGCTGGTGTTTGTATAACCAGCAGATTAATGGTTCTCTTTCTATGTGGCAGGGTAGGGTCACTTACAAAAAGGATTCAACAGGATTTAGACCAGTTGTAACCGAGAGCAGAACTTGGCCCATCGTATGGTTAGTGTCTACCTCTGTGGTTAGAGTGTAATTGCTAACTTGTGATAGTTGCAGCAACACCGGGCACGTTAAATGAGAAAAGGGCATTGCCTGATTAACTGCACTGGGGACTGTCATATTAGATGGATGGTTGAAGGACTGCTTCTGTCAGGACTCCCTGGCACTCCCTCTCTGGAATTACAGGTTTCGAAAGTCAGCCATGGACAGCATGCAGTTGTGAGCCCAAAAGTTTGTCGCAAGATACGAAGAGTTATCTGGATAAGAGGAAACTCAGCGGCGCCGCTTCAGGCCAGGAAACACTTCGGGTTACAATTTGGTTGTGATTGGTTTCCACTGCCTCATAAATCTGCAGCTCCAGCAGCGCCTGAATTTTCCATTTCAGGGGAAATGGATTTGCATCGTACCTTACCCACAAAGGGTAATAACCTTACTGAGCAAATAGCTTTTGCGACTTCAGTGGAGCTGCTCACAAACGGGGCTTCTAAACTTTGCCATACTCTTCTTGTCTGATTCACAGTTGTTTGTGGGCTTTTAAGAAATGCATTTGTTGATAGTCCTCAAGCCCATAGCCATCAGCCATCTGTACTTTAACCCTCAGGGACAGTCCAGCCCAAGCCTGATGAACCTCCAGGCATGAAGCTGACTGCTTACTTTCCTGTCTCTTTTTTTTTATATCCTGGTTGGCACCTAAAAATACATCCTGGATTTAAGGTCAGGAAAGCTCAAGAAATTTGTCAGATGCAGTCCCACACTTCCTTTTCCCTGTGTTCTGATTTTCTGCAATTTCTCCACAGCATATGGGAGACAAGTTGCAGACCCATCATTTTCCAGAAGACTTTGCTTGACACAGCATTCGGAAACCTTAAGTGTATTTTGGTGCTGGACATGCAAAACATACAAGGTAATGTTGGAAGCTTTGGTGCGGGTGAAATGACATCATTAAAGTAGAGAAAGGTGATTCATTTGACTTGGAGTGCTGAGAAACAACCTCTCATTTAGGCCTAAACATCAGTGAAGACAAAAATTAACACAACAGTTTCTTCAGTTCTGATGTTATCTTGTGGCTGGAGCTTCCCCTTTAAGGTTACTCCTGATTCACTTTTGCCCAGTCCAAAGACAAAATCTACATTAGCAATAAATCTTATGCTGCAGTTTGCAAGAGGTATGTACCTCATTGCATTGATAACACAACATGAAACTATTGCAGACAACGTGTCAGTTAACAACCTGCGAGAAGGGTAGGCTGTTCTACACTGAAAGCAATTGCTACTGTGAAGCTTTAAGAGTCTTAAAACACAAGCCTTATGTAGCTGTTTAAAGAAGTTATTGAAAATCTTACCAAAAGGGTGCACAAATAGCTTCACAAGAAGGAATTAAAACTTTAAATGAAATAAAAGGAGTGCAATTTATTCTGAACGTACACAGGGCAACCAAAAGTCAACCATAGTCTGGAGTGTCAGAAGACCAACATAAACATTTCAGAATAACAGCAAACTCCTCTTTCTTACAAACTCAACTTCTATTCACTCCCAGTGACAGTTTAGGACAGGCCTACTTTGTCCTAGGTTTCCACAATGCTGTGTTTTCAAAGGTATCTTCCACCCGTAAGTGCTTACGTCAACAGGTACCCAGAGACTCAAAGTGAGAAGCTCTGCTTTTCTTGGTTGAAGAAGCATTGAGAACTTCTTGCCTGAATTGTACAAAGGTCATTCCCAAAACAGGCTGTTCCCATGGAACTAGCGATGTGGAATTCGTTGGGCGATGGAAATTCAGAGCCCTTGCCGATTTTGATATTTGAACAATAGCTTTCACCACAAATGAAGACAAGAGTCAGTATATCATAATTTTTTATTAAAAAAGTCTAAAAATTGCATTCAGAAAGGTTAACATATTTCACTTTGGGTTGGATCAGTGTTAAGCTGGATATGTATGACCTACTGAGGTGTCTCAAGGAAGCTATGCTTCAAATGCTGAATAGCTCTGCTCACCTATGAGTCGGGTTTCCTAGTTGGACAATGTCTTATGTACTCCAGGTTGGGCCGTGGCTTTAGTGCAATGAACAGCCTCAGATGGTGTCATGGGCCAGGTGGTACCATACCCCAGCCTAGTCTGCATGAGGCATCCTTGGACTCCTTGTCTTAGATTCACAAGTGGAAATAAATGTCTTGACTAGATTTTCAGAAATAGTAGAAGAATATTTTCAGGAAATGCTAGAACTATGGGAAAAATACCATGTTCAGAAAAAAAAAAGGGACTTGACTGATCCGTTATTGAAATGCAAGTGCAAAGCAGTAACTGAAGTTGCCAGATATAATGTCTACATGAGCAGAAGACACCTAACAAACCTCTCAGTATCCATCCCTGTTACATGGACTGGGCCCCAGGGCTGAGGATCTACCTAGCCTCTACCTCTTTTAACTACTGATTTAGACTGTGTGAATGGAAGTTTAGTCCTGTGTAAAACAACATTATTGGCATTTCAAGGTTGCAGGTTGTTCAATGAGCCTGGTATGTCTGTAGGAAAATAAATCAGTTCTACAAAAGTACTGACAAAATCTGTCTGTGAAATTTGGAGGATGACCCACTAAGTTTGATTTGCTTGTTTTATGGTGCTCCCAGGGGCTGTGTTTTGTTTAGAGTTTGGTATTAAGTAGTCTAATTGTGACTGTAGATGGGGGCCTTTTGCATTTGCATAATCTTCTCATGGGACTACAGCCGCTAATTTGGTGATTAATTATCCATATTACACACTGTTTATTTGACCATGCCTAGATTAATTTCTCTTTCCAAGCAAATCACATTTAGATATGAATTTGCATATCTTGATTACATTTTAATGCCTTGGCTATCATTGTTTCTTCCCTGGGTACCTCATCAGATTAGAGAAGAGTGCTCAAGCAGAGAATGATGGAATGTCTTAAATGACATTGCGTATCACTGGACAGACCATGCACATGACTCCATGTTAATGGAAAATGTGTTCCTCTTCTTGTCATGAAGGTTATGACACCTAGACTGCAGGTCCTTTGCAAGTTTTGTGGTATTATTACTTAACGAAATGTTTCAAGCACGTTATTTTAGCAAGGTAGTATGAAGAAAATAACTAATATATGTTCACAAATCTAAAAGATACTGATGTTCATAGATTTTCATCTGCACTCCAGCTCTTCCAAAACTTTTCCACCTTTATAGGAAGAATAAATATATGTAAAGCTTCTCTCTGATTTAACAGTAGGAGCTAAGTCACAGGCATAGAACATGTATTTTAAGACTAAGGTTCAGAATGTAACACGGCAAACCCTTGAATATATTCCAATAAAAAGCAGAAAACCAATTTGTTCCTGACATGCTTTTCTGAGACAAGTTTTTGCAAGAATTGCATTCTATCACAGCTGGAATCTGTGCAAACAACAGGAAAACGAGGATTAGTATATTCATAAAAACTTTTCCAAGGATCACTGTAGTATCTCAACAGACAACTAGGAAATTCTCTTTATAAGGCAAGCTGCTTATTCTGAATACTTTCAAGTTTATGTATGCCTTGTATATTTGGAATTTTGTGTCTCATTTACTTTCACAGCACATGCACTACAGAGGCACTACAGCTAGGTATAGCCTTAAAAATAGAATTATATTTATTATAAGAAGCATGAATTTTTATAGTTTTTATGATTAAAAAGTGTTCTCATATACATTTGTCTGTTTCATCATAGCAATGATGTGTACACAATATAAATTATAAAATGCAATACATCACTGTTGTAATAGTAATTAGTTCCATCGTTCTTTCCCATAAGATGAAGGCAAAAAAATAGACTGAGGTCGCCAAACATGTGGTTACACATGGGCTTGCGGGGGCGGGGGGAGAAATATCATATACACTGACTTACAGCAATCGTCAACTCTAGTTCTATTTGATGTCTTCTAAGTGCTCTTCCAACACTCCTTGTATCTAGGAAAAGAAAAATAACACATAAAACTGTAATCGTTAAAACTTGATAACCCAAACATATTCCTATCTTTTGGAGGGGAGTTTTTTGGGCGTTCGGAGCATTTTGTCACCATATGAAAGTCAATGACTCCTATCCACAAAACATTTCAGGAAGTATGTCAAAATATTGGGAGCCTGACCCTAAAAACACCTCCCTGTTAAAATCAGTCTGATTATTCATATGAGTGAAGTTATTCACATGTGTTAGTATTTGCTGTAGCAGACCCTTGACCTTTGGCTTTACGGGAAGACAACACAGTTGTCATGATTTCACAATATAAATAGACACTATTAAAAGACCCAGAGTAACAACATAGACTTACTGGGATTAAAACCAAAGCATCATAAATGTTTATGGATGTCACAAATACAAGGGCAACTTCAAGTTCATGTGAGCTCTGCACATTTGTTGTTTGAAGTCCAAGTTCATGGGCTGCAGTCCTCCTCAAAAAAGGCCTGCCAACACATGTACGCATATTTCAGTATCAGTTTGATCCTCCTTTAAAAAACAAACTGTGTTTTGTTGCACAATGAAGATGAAAAACAAATTAAACCAGAATTAATACTCCCTAAGGAATGAAAACCAGCTTTGGAAATTGCATACAAACTTTTAATTATTATTATATTGTAGCTTATAAAACTTTCAAATGCCAAACTAACATTTAATAAAGAAGTGGGTGGGCGACTACATCATGAAACCCCCAAACACAATAAACAAAGCTGCTGGCAAACACGTTGCCTTTCGCTGTTCCAAAATAGTGTTCTTTGTGTTATTGTCCTCAGTGAGGCATGCAGGGTTTGGATGAAGTTCTTGCCACATTGAAATCAATGGTAAAAACTATTGACTCGGAGCCAAAATGTCACCCTCTGCATTAAATTAAGAAGAGAGAAGCGGGGAGGGGATGATGACTGAACTGACCCATAGCACAGAAACAAGGGCCTACTGCGGGCTGCGGCCCCCAGCTGCTGGTGCTGGCCTGGCCCCCAGGCTTGCCCCTGGTGAACGGTGGGTGTCCGTGGTCCATGTTGTCTCTGGCTTGGCCCAGAGCCTTGCACAAGGGCAGCAGCCACTCCACCCCTTGCTGGCGTCAGTGCTCCAACCAGCAGCAACTTGTCTTTGCAATTGTGCTTTGCTAGTTTAGGACAAGTAAACAGGGAGGAGGGCCCTAATAAAGAGCTTTACTGAACCTGCAAACACCTGGGAAATTGTGCTAGAGAAGGCCCTCAATCTATCCAGCTGAAAGTCTCCCTCAAGACCCCAGATGTATTTGCTTTGGTTCTGATGGTGAGATACACAATGTGGATGACGCAATAATGTTTTATACTGCTAGTGTACCTATTCCCCTTGTCTAGCTGAGAAGGAACTTCCCTGAAGAACCTTATTCACGTTCTTTCCCCACCTGGAAAACACCGGGAGAGAAAGTGTAATGATAGCATCCACTATGAAGTCACACTGCTTTACACCCAAAAGGTTCTGAGAGAAACTAGATAAAGGTGTATTCTTCTGTCTGCTTGAAGCCAAGAGGTGAGTTTTATTCCCCTTCCAGGTGTAACTCTCCAGATGATCTGGCATCTTGAATATGGCCAAGCTATTCTTATGTTACAAATCTAGGAGGGAGTTCAGTAAGAAGGCAATGAAGGAAATAGTCCATTGTTAAAGGGAAAAGTTGAAGAGGAAGAAAAAAACAACAAAACCACTCTACCAAACAACTCAAACATCTGCCTGGGTGAGATTTCCTGCATGGAGCCAGTGAATATTACTCTTTCTGTTGTTATATATTGGGTGTGTATTTATTACTTGGATGTGTTCCTCAGTCTTAAGTTTCTTCTGATAACAGAAAAGGAAAATTAAAGAAATGACTGTAAATGGAAGAAATTAGGAATGTTTTTCCAAATGTTCTGGAGCTTTTCAGTATCTCTCATGGACTAGGTTGGAAGTCCTCCTCCTACTGTTCTATTAAGACACTCAGGAAGTGTACCTGTATCTAAGAAAGACACAAGGGTACTAAATTTGGACCTAACTACTGCTCTTTACAAATCAGCATGATGATAAACATTAAAAGTCAAAGGGACTCCAATGAAATTCTTTCAAAAGCCTATTGTGCAATCTGTTAGGGTTGTGTCTCTTTACATGACGCATACTTCTCTTTAATTAGAAAATATGTCTCTATACCATTGTTCTGATATACTTGCATGTAATATACAAACTCGTGTGTCTATCTGTGAGGCCACTTCCAGCAAAATGTTCTAAAATTTTTGATAGAAATCTTTTAAGTCTCCATATATATGTTAATGTTAACGTTGCATGAGAACAGCCCGCTGTTTGGCTGGTAGCTTCCATCAGTTGCAGCTGTCCACATCTTTTTTTGTGTTGTAGGTTCTTTCACTTTTCAAACAATAGCTTTATGTCTAATAAAGTGTTCCTTAAACTAGTACATACCTTTATAAGCCTTGGAAGCAGCTGTGTCACGTATGTTAGCTCAGATGTATTTCAGCCATTTTCTCGTGGCAGTGGCTATACTAGGGAATGGGAAACGTGTAAGCACACATGGATGCCATCCTGTGTTAGAGCTCAACTTCTTGCAGGCAACCCCAGAAAAGGCAACATTTGACATGAATTAATCTTTTGAACAGTTATTCACAAGAGGCAAATGTTATCCTGCTCATTTCTGAGTGATATTCCCAGCAAGAGGAAGATAATATATCATTTAATTACATTTGTATATGACTCAATGCATTAAAATATGCACAGTTATTTAAAACTAGCAAAACAGTAATTTTTTTTTAATGACTAACATTTACAACTTACATTCCTAAGAATCAAGTTGGTTCTTGCTAAGAGCATATTTACAGGATATTTTTGTACGAAAATTACAAAAGAAAACAAAACTGGTTGGATGGTATAAATAAATAAATATAGATTGTAATGAATAACAGCAGCAAGGTTGTTTTCTGCCTGCACTTGGGAAAATGTCACTATAAAAAACAAGAGCCTGGGAGATTTATGGAGAAGAGCCCTTCAGAAAAAAAATGTCAAGGGACTCAAAATTGAGTGCATGGGTTATTCACCACAGTAGATGAAAAGGAATGTTTGCCTAAGAGTTGATACGTGCCTGTAGGATTATTCAGCATCCTTCATCTGCTCCCTCTCAATCAGGGTAAAATTAAATCTTCTGCTAATCAGTATAAGACCCTGCTGGATCCTGAGTTATCAGCTGAGCAGTGAGCATGACCTAACTAGCCTCCCTAGGGAAGAAATTCTCCTTGGACTCTGCAACCAAACTCCTATTGATGGAAGCAGGGTCAGAGTTGCACTAGATCCAGTCTCCCCTGCCTTCCTTTCCTCCTCCTTCCTGACCAAGATGATGTGGAGTTGCACTGTGACCTCTTTGCTGGTGATGGGACGTAGTAGGAGACGTGTGTGTGTACCAGGCCTTTCTTTCTGGCATCTTTCTAGTGCCTTTCTCTCACTTACTAAGTCACTTACCCACAGAGAAGTGCTGCATTCTGATATATACAACCGTTAATTCAGAAAACCCACATTCCTTTGTATTTTCTGTTCCTTGAAAGCAAGCTCTTGGATAACCTGCCGTGGTCCATCAGCCTAATAGGCTTCGCTATGCCGGAATAGAGTTCTTGGCCAAGTGGGAAAGCCCAGGTTGCCTGGGGTGAAAGCCTTTCCCTCTCACCTGCCGTTGCTGCTGGTTCCTTGAGAGCTCCCACGGGAACGAAAGCCTATCAGTGACCCTGCGCCTGGGCAAAGGGCTGGCTGATGCCCCAGGAGAGGCCAAGCTGCTCCCTGCAGAGTGGAAACGATGCCTTGGATGAGGCTCTGCTGGCACCCGACTGTCCATGGAGGGTACTCATTCGGGGCCAACAACCCAGAAGGCTGAGGCTGTCCAGGACAGCCCTGACACAGTAGCTCTTGGGATCTACAGCAATGAGTGTGAGAAAGTTTTTTAATCCCCTAGATCTCCTTTCCTCCCAAATCTGACAGTCTGGAGACAGCTTGAGAGCTGCAGCAAAGCGGGTGATTGAATGCGCTCGGTGCCTTTTCAGTCCACACCTGCCTGCCCCGCAGGTAAGCTCCCTATATTATCCTCCCACAGAGAGTCCTGCTTTGTCAGAATTAAAGGTGGAGGAGCAGTGTGTGAACGTTTTTAGAAGCCCACTGAAAACCTGTGGGCCATAGGCATGAAAACCTGGTAGCTCCCACTAAGACAGGAATCACCTTATTAATTTTATCAAAAGTGTCATACATATTTCAAAGCCAATGACATTTTTGCCCTGAACTTTTGCTCCACCAAATTAGTAAAGGTTTCTGCATAAGCATTCTGACCCTGATTCAGCAAGTAATTAGCCATCTACCTCAAGGCCTTCTAAATCAAGAACTTTGCGCTGATGGAAGAGCATTGTAAGTACCTGTGTTAATTTTAACCGACTGTACACATCAGCATTTCTTTCATACTTTCTCAAGCTTAAAGGACATTAATTTTTATCTTCTTGCTGCTTCAGCCAGTTCCAAAGGTACTAAAATATTTCTCCAAAGAGCAGTATCATAAGGGGCACAAAGCATATCTTGGTGTCTAGTTAGGTCCAAGTCTATAATTTGACTAGTGAGGGATTGATATGGTTTCTATTAAAGCAGCCAGCAGAGGCAAAGAGAAATAAGTGTTCATATACATACAGCCATAACCCAGCCCATATGCAGCCTGGATGACCTGCACATTCTGTAAATTGCATATAAGCAGTGAAATTGCCTGTGATGTAAGAGATCCCCTGTTCTGATAAACAAAGGAGCTATTTAAAGCCACCAAACATTTGCCTTATGCATACACTCTAACAGTACAAGGGAACTGGAATATTAGAATTTGTGAACAAATAAAACCAAACAACTTACACCGTAACAGAAGAGGTCAACAGAAGTTAGCAAGAGATAGAAAATTAGTTTGATTTAAATGTGTAAATTGAATTATTGGATGAGCCATACCAGAAGAGAAAAATAGCCTTTCCTGAATGCTTTAATTAAGTAAATAATGTTTCTGTCACATTCCCTGAAGCACACAAACACTGAATAATGTAACTGGTGTGGTGTTCTTATAAGTTTCTCTAAAACAATGCTGCGCTTCCAAAAAGGGATAGCTTTACTTTGTTAATGAAGTACATCACTGTACTGGCATGGAGTTACTTACTTGGGAAACCAGGCATGGTTTGCATTAAAACTGCCTCACAACCCGAATTCTCCAAACATAGAGGGCTTTAAACACATACTGCACTAGGATCATGTTTTGGTCAGCGAATTCAGAGCTGCGTTTGGTGTTTCCTTAAGCTGCCTCGGCAATGTGTGTGCCAGGCATGAGGGGCTGGGTTGTGTTGTTGACTATATTTTATTTATTACCATAAATGCCGTAAGTTAGGCTGGTCAAAACCAGAACTGTTTGTGATTTTTTTTTACTATAATTTGAAACGAATTGCTATCTTTAGTATTTTATTTCTTTAACCCTTTCCTTTCTCTATTTTACATTTCAAATTTTTAATTTAATTGGAATCTGAAACAATATCATGAAAATTCTCTTCAAAATAGGCTTTGGAAATACTTGTTTCCATGGGACAATAAACAGGAACCATCTTTCTACCTATCCTAATAACTAACATTTCTTGCTGGGTGAACAAATATAAGTAAAATCCTTTTGTTGGACTCAAGGCAGCCCCCTCTAATCCTCCAACTAATGTTCCATGGGAAATTTACCTGCCCATCTTCGAATAATGTGCTGTCTTGTTAGCTGGCAGATCCAGGTGTCAAGAATTTGGATTGTTTTGATAATGCTAAATCAAACAACCTGGGGACGAATCCATAACACACTGATTAACAAAATAATATATTCAAATAAAAAGTCCATTTATAACAGTCACACAAGAAGTATGATAAATAGAAGGGATGATGCCAGTTCCCTGGAAACAAATGTTATTTTAAACTACAGATCTGTCTCACAGTATCATGCTACTTCATATAAATTGGATTTTCTGATCCTTTTTGCACATTCTCATGGAAAGTGTGTAGAAAGAAGAGCAAAAGGTGGAAGGGCACTGTTGTGAGACAGCCTTCTTTAGACAACCTTAGGAATCAATTTAACGGCTCCCAGAAAAAAAGTGGAGTCAGTATTTAATTATTTTGACTAAAATTATATATTTCATCAGCTGTAAACAAAAGTAATCACATTTGTTATGATGAAAAATGATGCAAATACTTACTTTTGATTTTGAGAATGCCAGAAAATGAGTCCTGTTACATTATGATTAATTGATTCAGAATGGTTCTTGTCGAGTAATTTTATGCTTAATGAGAGTCCATCCATTCAATTTGTTATCCATTGTCTTTTCATAGAAACTATAACGGTCTCAGGTGCAAATCTAAACTGTCTTTCATAAAATATAGATCTTCAGAAAAATAAATTATATCTCCAAGATTTACGAACACTCTTTAGAATAATGCAATTTCAAAGAATTCACATTGATTCATGTGTTTCAAAAAGAAAAAGCTGTTCCAGTGAATTCATATTTTTGCTTACTAGAAAAAAATAATCAGAATAACAATCAGAATAACCTGTTAAGAACTGCATGGTATACAGGTGATATCTCTGTAAGTCTGTATGACAGCCTGAAATATGTCACATAGATACATAATGCCCATACTGTGCCCTGTTTCTGGCAGCTAATCAGGAAACTATCATTTGTTAATGATTAATTAAGGGAGGTACACCTGAAGTCATTATGACCAGTGGGTATTGGCAGGAATCATATTTATTTTTTGCAAATTTCATCTTGTCAAGCTGCATTAGGACACAAGTTGTCATATTAGCTTATCCTTTATGACAGCTGATACAATCACACTATGACATATTGCACACTGAACAGTGATATGCAATATACCAAACTATGATGGCAAAGGTGGACCTTGGGAAAAAAATCATAGAATCTTAGGGTTGGAAGGGACCTCTGGAGATCATCTAGTCCAACCCCCCTGCCAGAGCAGGGTCACCTAAAGCAGGTTGCACAGGAACGCGTCCAGGCAGGTTTTGAATGTCTCCAGAGATGGAGATTCCACCACCTCTCTGGGCAGCCTGTGCCAGTGCTCTGCCACCCTCAAAGTAAAGAAGTTCCTCCTCATGTTTAGGCGGAACTTCCTATGCTCAAGTTTGTGTCCATTACCTCTTGTCCTGTCCCCGGGCACCACTGAAAAGAGCCTGGCCCCATCCTCCTGACATCCACCCTTTAAGTATTTATAAGTGTTGATAATGTCCCCTCTCAGTTGTCTTTTTTCCAGACTGAAGAGACCCAAATCCCTCAGCCTTTCTTCATAAGAGAGGTGTTCCAGTCCCCTAATCATCTTTGTAGCCCATATAAATGTTTCTCTGAAAATGAACATGAAAACACATTGAACAAAACGTCTGTCTGTAATCAGTAATTTGCATTAAACAGAAACGCCTTCTCCTCCTCATGTTGCATGAACACGTATGTGTCACCAGGACCAGGATTGCACCTGAATCTCCTGTTGCCACCAACGTGAGCCGAGGAGCCAGAGGAACCGCCAGCACAATGCCGGTTGCAACAAGGGAACAGACTGTGGTGGTCCAGCTCTATAGCAAATACAGTTTATCATTTCAAATACGCTGAATAAGTCTTTAGTCTTTCCCCAGCACTGAGAATACATAGAAATGGCAGGACTCAGTGAGTTCCTTGAAACTGTACTTAACCCATGACTTTTGAGCTCCGCATGTACACAGCCGCTCTGGAAGCTGGGCAACTCCACTCAATATCGCCCGGGTTTCTCAAAGAGATACGGTCCTGCTCTTGCAAACTCAACACTGTCTTTTGCCTCTCATGACTTAAGGGGAGGACAACACTGAAACAGGGGGGCATGCAGTTCTGGCAAATTTTGGCAGGGGATGCACACACTCATAGCCCCTAAGTTGCTCAGGTATCGCCGTGATTCCTTTTGCCATGTGCATAATTTGGTTTTACTGGAATATGACAACTGATGTAATATGTAAGATCTACTTTACCTTGTTTATTGATGCCTGTGGCAATCTAAGGTTTGCAATGATCAAGCTGGTATGCGTCTGTTCCTGGTCCACCCTGGGAGCCCCTGCAGAGAACTTTCTTACGCATCCATCTGCACTCTCTCTTGCCAAACTCCACTCCACACAAGTAAAGCTGCTTGAAGTGCACAATTTTTCATGGTGATATGTGTGATTACTATTGTTTAGAGCTGATGAAATGCATAATTTTATTCACACTAATTAAATACGGGCTCAGTTATTTTCTGGGAGCCATTAAGCTGACTACTAAAGCTGTTTAAAAGAGGTCATCTCACAGCAGTGCCTGCTTCAGCATCTAACAGAGTTTGTCACAGTTGGGGCTGAACCTTTTCAGAAGTGACTTAACTATGCTTGTGCTCGCACCATCCCGCCCCGACATGTGGGTGCGTTCCTCCTCTCAGCCCTGCTGAGCTGCAATCCCTTGCTATGAGAGGGAAGGGCTTGTTTACCCCATCCTCGCTCCTTTCTCCAGCCTCGGTGAGAAGAGATGCAGACCCATCCCCGCAGCCTTGACTTTCTGGGGGCATCAGCAGCAGCAGCAATGTGATCCCTTCCTCATCTCCTGTGAGGCGACACACTGCTACGCTAGCGCCTACAGCCCGCGTACCATAGCTAAGAAATCCTCCTCCAGGAGATCGATTTTTGCAAATGGAATCATCCTGTGGCAGATGGAAATGATATGCTCAAAACAGCATCCCACCCCCATTGGTAAATGATCCTCTTACATGTGCAAATTCATTATCTCGGTAGGGGCAATACGGAATTGAGCCATGACATAATCCAAGGTTATCTTTCAGGAGGAGATGAAGCTGCCTGGCATAATGCATTCATTGATTGATGAAGATAGAGTGTCGACAAATGAATATATGATCTGCTCAAATTAAAAGAAAATTCAATTCACAGGCTGAAATGGCATTTAGATAGCATTAAGGATGAGATAGAAACCAACAAGTCAGGAAATTCTGCAGTGAAAATCGTGTCCTATCTGTGACTTTTCTGCCTTTTGTAAGTTTATGCCACAAACGTAATTATTCAGATACAATTATCATGTGTGTCCTCATTTTTCTGTTTGTGACACAGTATTTTAGAAAACAGCTTTTTAGCATCAACTATGTAAAATCATTCCTTTCTGTAAATACAACACAATGCATTTAACAGATTCTTGACTCTCAGAATATGCACCTGTGGGTGTGTTTTGATGTATCTAACAACATTTTTGTATTAAGTCATTACACAAAACAAGAAAAAAAAAGGAGTGCCTTTTGCAGCAGAAAACTCTGCATAATATTTTGATAACCAAGTGTGCTTATGTTGTTAACCGCTTTGTATATACATAGATCACACAATCACTATGCCAGTCTACTCACAGAAACAGAGTTTTGATTTCAGAGGAGCCATTATTGTATAAATTGTTTATGGTTCACATAGTGAACCAAACGTTTTAAATGGAAATTTATAGCTTTAAATTAAGTGTGAAATTTTAAAAAGGGCAACATTTACTTGTTCTGTATCTAATCTTTCTAACGGTCTCGGTAGTTGCATGCACTGACACGCACACCAAAGGCACACAAACACTCCTTTTTATCTTTGTTGTGATTGTGATTATTTTTTTTTTTTTCTCAAGAGAAAAAAATCCCCAAGCCGAAAGCCTCGCGTTGGCGTTGCTCCAGCAGTGAAGGCTGAATTGGACACTCATGTCAGCTGCACATCTGGCCTCTGGCCGGGCAGCTCCAGCTTCAGCCTGCGGACCTTGCTGGGAGGGCCACAGCCTCACCCCGTCCCTGCTTCTGGCTTTTTGCTATCGTTGCCTGAAACAACATCCAGTGCGAGAAGGGATTTCAGATACTCCAAACTGAGTGGGCCAGAGAGCTGATCTCTGAGGGCTGTTGTTGCCATGCCCATGGACATCGCTTTGGAGTATCGACTCGGTCCCTTTCTTTGCATTTTTAAAATACATGTTGTCGTGCAATAGCATTACTGCACTCAGAGGAAAAGACAAGACTCTGGGCTTGTTTCTGCACCCTATTCTGAGACTGCTGTTGGACAGAAGAGTAGGATTCCAAGCAATACAAAGACATTTCACACCCGAATTCCCATAACTGAATACACTGGGACATGTCTGTATATGAAGTATTGCATTTTTCCTGTGAAGAATTGCATCTCGTTTCCCCTACTGTTATCCCTTGGACTTCTGCTGAATTTAAAGTGCATTAGATATCCAGCTCCCTTTAAATTAGGTCCAAAATATCCTATGTCAGACTCTAGAAGACTTCACAGGTCAGGGAAGAAGGGCCTCACCCAAGTCAGTTATGCCTGGACACGTTAAATAAAGCCTGTCCGGGCAGAGAACATGGTGCTGGAACAAATGTCTGACATCTCTGAATACATATTTGCCAAAGATGAAGAAGCTGAATTGTATCAGATTCGTGGGGTTTTTTTTCTGTCCATTCTGACATTTGTTTTCTTAGGTGTTGCAATTCAAAGTTTCCTAGCTCTCAAAAACAGGTCCTTGAATGTATATATTTCTGCAAACTCTTCTATGTTGGTGAAATGGATTTAATGATCAAATATGTAGCTATAATTATTATTATTATTAATAATACCTATTATTATTATTACTATTTTTGTTCATCTTTATAAAAGCGTCTAAGGATTTAATGTTGGCAAAAAAATGGCAGCCTCTAAATGTGTACATCCATTCTGTTAACAACCTTTCTGTCTGCTCTTAGTGTGTTTAGCTGCATTTTTACTTTGAAGTGATAACTGTAACACTTTCATGAATAATAAGAACAACAACAATAATAATAAAAATTAAAATGTTTTTATTCACTCCACTGTATAAATCAGCACAATCAAATTTCATCTGGAGCACAAGATAATTCAGGCTGACACTATTCTTGATAGAATCAGGGTTCCAATAGTTAGGGGACATTTATTTTAATTCATTCCCCCAAGGATGTAGATACACCCTTGAAAAAGGTTCCAAAACAATACTGACCTATGCAGTACTTTCTTCTAAGAGACATGTTCTGAATCTGATTCTTGCACTGTTTCATATCGAATATGTTACTGCATTGAAATCGCTGCATAGCTGCAGGAAAAATGCACTTAAACCGAAAGGTGACATTGAGTAGCAAGACAAAAAGTAAAAGTGGATTTGAAGTGACAGGCAGAGCTAGAATAGCAAATACGTTGTTCAGATACTGGTATTTTATGTATGACCATTACTTGCATAAGTGATGATTCAGCAGCAAGACTTTAATCAAGATTGGAGCCCCATGACGCCAAGTGGCACACTGCATGGACATGAAACACAGCCCCTGCCTCAAACAACATTCCAGCTTACAAGGAAAAGTAGAGTGGAAGGAAGTACAGAAGTAAAACCAAGCCAGGACTTGTACACCGCATCCTAACTCCATTTCTTATGGCTACTGCCCCATGAAATTAGTTTGACAAATCTATGTATGTCAGCTGTCTCTTTGATTTCCTTTGGTTCTGCCTTTGAAGTCAAAGTTGGCAAACTTTCAAGATGCCTAGCTTACGTCTGAAAATAACACTCTTTGGTAGTTTTTTAAGAATATCTTTTACTCGCTGTATTTTTTGGAGAAGTTAAGCACCTAGCTCCCAACATTTCCAAGGGAGGTAGGTTTCAGAGCCCTTTCAAAAGGATCACCTTGATGTTCGCAGTGCTGACTGCTGTAGCAATTATGTTATTTAAAAGAAGGAAGAAAACTGCATATATTGAAATGATCACTGGAACATGCCCTGGCTCAACTGCCTACTGCCAGCTTCAACAAACTGGTGACGCTGCACTGCAATATTACCACAGTACTTAGTGGTATCCTAGTCGATAACCTGGGGTAGGGTTTATATCAACTATCTACAGATGTTGAAAACCTGCAGTCCTCAATAAGCCAGCCATGGAAAATGAATTGTGGAAAAGAGGCACTTAGGGGTGTATTTCATCTCACCCAAAAGCAGAAGTCCAAAATAGGTCACATGAGTTTCCATTTTACAGCAAGCTTTATCTGCATCTCAAAAACAGTTACTCCTTTTGGAAAACTACTCCAGACTACCACTCCTGTGAACATTAACCCAAGTTGGCTACCCACAGGTGACAACAGTGCCTGAGTCTCCCTTGTGAATCTAGTGCAAAGGGATTTAAACCGTGCAAGTGCCAATTTAATAATGATCCTATAAATAGACTGTGCATTACTCACATGTAGCAATTCAGCTCAGAAATACAAATCTGGGTCAGCAGTATCTTAAATGAACTGTATCATTCTTGAAACATCCAGCTTCATTTCTCAGCTAATGAACAGGAGGTTGTTTGTTGGGTATTTTTTTAATAATTGGCAAAATACTCATAATTGTCCCCTTTTTAGATACATAATATACACCTTGTGACTGCTATGAACTAGAATACCCCTCCAAAGGACTGAGGGGAAGAATCAGCAGCACATTGGTTTCAAACTTCTTCTCCAATTGCATGCTAATAATGCATGTGTCACTGCTTTCTTATATTCACCATGGGGAATAAAGGTAATTAGAAGCTACTTATGCCAAAGATATTTGTAGCTATAAAGAGGATATTGTGACCAATATGCGGTAATGAGATCTGTGCTCCTAATGTGCAGAATTTTAGCAAAACAAAAGTCTTACCAAATCCATGTATGTTTTGGGGGAAAGGACAAAGGGCAACAGTCAGGATGTTTTGGCTTTTAGGATTTTGCCGGACAGGATGTGGCTGCTGTCATGGGGAGGGGGGCTCTGCAGCTACATGTGAGTAGGAGGGACTATTAGGTGAGGGAGTTACAGGCACCTTCCTGCCCTGCTATCGCATTGTTGGTCACTGTGACACCTAGTTCTTACTGTTCTGGCATCAGCGGAGAACTGAGAATCATATTGAGGCTCAGGGGTCCTATGGAAGTGGGACTCAGAAGAGACCCTGTGATTCCCAGGGCAAGAAGATGCCTTGAGCTACCCAACAGGAACCACTGCTGAGGACTGTACCCTTGTGTTACGAGGGGGGAGTCTCAAACATGTCCCTTCATGGGGAAAGATGCTCCTGGTTCACAGGCTGAAGTCCATTCAGAGACTCAGCCTGGAGGAGCTCCCCAAGAACAGGTACCCACTTGATCTCTTTTGAGTAACTGAGTCAGGTTCAGTCGTCATGTTTTCAAACAGGGGTAAAGGAATAGCGTTCATGCTCTTCAGACACGATCTTATTTATGTTACTGCTTACAGCCCTGGGAGAAGGTACCGAGGGCAGGTGTTCCCCTTTCAAGCATAATGCTCTAACTGCGCTCTTTGTTGGTTTGCCAGCAAATTGATTAAGGCACTCACCTGAAATATTTGGAAAAGAGGCTTAAATCTCCTGCTCAGACAAAACAGTGTAAACCTGGGACATCAATTTTCTGGAAAGGTAATTTAACAGTACCACCACTAGACAGAAAATGAACATCACCACCCTCTTCTTTGGCTACGTCTTAAAGGCAAGGGGAACCACAGCTTCATTTTGGCAAGGAATCCTGCCCAGAGATCTTCACTTCACCCCAACTTCATCTACAGGATAGAGGAGCTGGACGTGGACTTCTCAGGTCCCACACCCTGGCCTGATGAGACCAACCTAGTCACACTGTGGTTGGTTGTGAGTGCTGAGAGATCCAGCTGCATCCACCTGGAAAAATGTCTCAGCACTTCAGGCAAACATGAAAGCAGATGCAAATACGTGGGTCTTTTCAAGGCTGCAGTTTTGGACTGGTGGAGGATTACAGCACGTTTTAGATTTGGCTGCAAGTCAACAAACAACATGTTAACTTCTGATTTGTATCCCATTATAGCCAGCTCCCAGCAACAAAATTCTCACTAGCTTTCACTAGAAAAGGCTACAGCTCTTAGTATTTCTGCTTGTTTCAGTGCAGTAACACCACAGACGACCTTGCCTCATAATCTCAGGCTGGGGAAGCGACACATTCATGCTGAGGCACCAGTGGCAGAAGTGCCTACTGGACAGGCCAATATTTTCCAAACCAGGCTTGCTTAAAGCATAAATAAATGACAAATAAAATCAACAGATCCCTTTGTTGTGTAAAACTGGAATGGAAAAGAAAGCAGCCCAATTGATCACTGTTATGTTCGGTCTCTCTGGAGTCATTGTGCCTGAGGAAAAAAAGAAAAACCCTATCAAAACATGAGTTGCATAATGCCCTTCGGGTGATGTTGCATACAAAGGGAGATATGAATCACTGTTGTTTTAGTACCTATGAGTTGGACCATTAGCTTTAAAACCTTGTAGAACAGTTAAACAACACTCTTTTGTTTTTTAAAAAACCCTAAATCTAACATAGAGCTAGCATTTTTATTTTATCATGTGATAAAAGAAACTAAGAAGGATAAATTAAAAGGAAAGAGGAAGAATGTGAATTTCAAGAAAGAGGTAGGAAGAAATAGTTGATACTCCTCAAAGAGTGCTTTGGCTCATAAAGGACAAAGGTAGGAATGAGGTTTTTTTTCTTTTGTTTATTGGCATGATCCCATGAAAAAGAAAGGACTCAAAATAGTACTGGCCTATCTTTAGAGACATCTATTTCATTTTACCTTCTATGGAAAAGCTGAACAGAAGGGGAGGATCCTGGCTGCTGTCATTGAAGCTGTTTCAGTCAGAGTAAGAGTGAATAAAAAGCACAGCTGCCAGAAATGATACATTGCTGGCTAAAGTGTAAAGTCCAAATATTCATTTTCTCATTAAAATGGGGCTTTATTGCTAGTGGATGCAAATAGGCTGGGAGGTTCATTTCTCCCTGTATGGAGAAACTAACAACGGACAACATCATTCCAGTGTCACAGGCAATATAAATAAAGCAAAGTTTCAATCTCACCGTCACAGAAAGCACGATGGTGCCGGTCCAGAGTTCACTGATACTGCACTGGGGACAAACCTTGGAAAGTTCTCGGTAGATTCCCCAGCAGAAATGCTGCAAATGCAGAGGATTCCATAGTAAAACAGATTAGTCACAATACTTTAAACATCTTCATCCTTCAGGTTTGAAAAATTTACAGTAAACATAAATACAGATAATAGTCAGTATATGATTATCTGACACTTTTTTTTAAAAAAAAAGCTTTTGTAACTAAATTAACCATAAAAATGTGTGGTTGATACAAAATCCAAACACAATAGAAAACCTACTGCTGCTTAAATGGTGAAATTTGGCCAAGCTAGTTTAAGGTTAATCTCTGCTTTTAGTCTGCAACAAGCCCCGCGGGGGTGATCTTTACACAGTTGTGAAATTAATTGCATGGCTGAACTGTTGGCCTGCCCCACATGGATTGAAGGCTAGGACTGCTCTTCCCATTGGCCACATCCAGAACAGGACAAAGGTGTCTCTGAGTTAAGCGCTCCTCTACCTCACATTTAACAACCATCTCCTAGCTGAGAATACAGAATTAGATGCCTGCAATCGTTATAGAGGGAGAATTAGGTGACTCAGAGTGGCAATCCAATCAAACCCACATATGGAGCTGCCTAGAGCTAGGAAATAAGAATAACTGTTCAGGCACAGACCTGGGAAGCATGTCTGAAGCTGTTTCTTTCTCTTAAGTGTATTCAGGCTTCAGGAAACAGCTCCACTCAGGGTCACCAGCGCACCTTCTCCAGGTGGACACCTAGAGTCTTCCTTCAAAGAATTGCGTGCTTTCACTGGGACACTGCAGGGTCAGCACAGTCACGGGACACGCACCCCACGCAAACACTGGAGAGCTGCAGTTCAAGAGCCAAACCCCTTTCTTACAGTTAAAACTCACTCATGTTTTCCCTCAAAAAAAGATAAAGACAATAATAATATTACCTTGTCAGCTTGAAGCAAGCTACTAAAGTATTACAGTCCTTCATCAACTACCATCCTCCACCCCCAGGCTCAATTACATTCTCTCTTTGTCATACCCACCTGGGCATTGCCATCAGCTTTTCTCTTGCACCCTGTTTTCAGCCTTTGGTTTCCTGCCTAAGACTCCACCACAGAGCCTGTTACAGTGTTTATATTCTCTGAAAAAATTTGCAATTTTCGTCCCAGCAGAACAAACAGCAATGACAGCTTCACAGTCACAACTGGGCCAGGGAGGACCTCACCTGCAGCCAGGATTTCACTGGGGGAGTTGTCCTGAGGATAAGTAACAGAAAAGTGATCTGAGCACTTTGAACCAAACTATACGCCAAAAAATGGCAGGAGGATACAAACGGAGCAAAGCTGGTCATTGCATGCAACGCCACCCGCCTGACCTTTGTGGATTAATTATCAATATGGAAATTAATTCGGGAACCCCCAAATAGCTCCTATTTCAGGTCCTTCATAATAAGGGTAAAGTTTAAACTGGCCCAAAGCATTCTCAGGGTTTGTTGAGTACCACAGATGTCCCTGACGAGGCCTGCTGGCCTGACTTCAAAGAGAAGCTGCTGCTACCCTCCCGCAACCCAGCTCCCAAGCGATGGAAGCAGCTGGGCTTAGTTAAACAGTTACCAAGCAAAAGTCATCTTCTTGCTCTGCTGTGCAAAAGGTTGTTCTAAATGTTATTTCCACTACTTCTTTAACTCTACTAAAAGGGCAAAACATTCTCTTGAGAATAATGCTTTGGCTCAGCCAGTCAGTGAGTAATGTGTTTTGAGTATTGCTGGCCTATCTTAAGTAAGATTTATCATCTAGGTCTTCATTCATTAAGCCTGTAGGTTTTGTTTTATTTTTTTAATTTTTATTTTCTATGGAAAGAGATTAAATGCTTCTATAATTCAGAGACTTACAAATAATTTATACAACAGTAGTACCTATTTGAAAGCCTACTTCATGGTACATAAAAATGTCTCTTCACGCTTTTGGAAAGTTATAACAAGAAAATCATAGTCTCATAGGAACAATCCTCCGCAGTGAAGACTAATTTAAAAGTTCTGTGTTGTGAAGACAGGCTTTTATTTATTTCAGTTTGATTTAAAGACTTTTAACAGACTCTTACGCTCATCTTTTGTTTTTCCTGAGTCATGGATTTTACTCGATGAAAAACCCCAGCATGTACTATCCCAATTTTAGGTCAGCTTTCTTCACATCCAGATGGAGCAGAGTTCTGGCTAACAAGCTACTTGTTCCTCACCTGGGATAACTTTTGCAGCAGTCCACAGGCAGCAAAGAAACACTGGATATTTATATCAGTGGAGGACCCTTGTCTGTTTTTACTGATGGCACGTTTAAGCAGAACAAAGTATGAAAATGTTTATACTCTACAGAAGGTCTAGAATCCAGATTTTCCCCTTGATAACATTTCTAGTCTCGACATATTAAAAACCCCACCATCCTGAATTTTAACATAAATGGATGTTTGAATTAGTTGCTGCATGTATTGCACAATTTTATTTCAGGTGTCTCAGTTCCTATTTAGCTTTGGCTAAACTTAGCTACATACTGACACCAGGGGACATTACTAAAGTATTCAAAGCAAAAGCTATTTATTATCCCTTGGTAGATTAGAGTTAAAATACTCAAAGGAACATTTTACATGTTTGAAAGCAAGTTGAGGAAACTATCTATATGCACGTAATCTGTCTATCTCCCTGTCCCTTCTGGGAAGGAAACAAGGTAGTATGTGAAAGGAAGGTGCCTCGAAAAGGAGGAAAAAAAAGCCCAGAAAGAGGTAAATTAATTGCTTAATATAATCTGCATCATTCTGTCACTGACCTTTTCCATCTCTCCATGCTTACCTGTACTCCTTTGACCGCCAAATAGTATCCGGTAGCAGTAGATGTGATTTATAGTTGATTAAAAGCACTAATATGTTCAGATATTACACGTTCTATTGACATTTAGCCAGCAAAAAGCAAACTGGAGATTGACATACTCCAAAAGCACTAATGCATAGCATTGATAAAAGCGCTGGAACACACAATGAAAAATCAATCTATTGCTTTGGTGACTGATGCCTGCTTATTTTGCAGTTTTCACTGTCCTCAAATGTGCTAATTACATTAGTTATTGCTATGGTGCTTGAACAAGTTTGTGCTGAATGGTTTTGTGGTTTCATAAATCATCATCAAGCATTAAAAAAGCCTCATTCATATGAGAAACTCTGCAGTAAAATGCTGTCCCTAAGTTCAAACAGAAAACGTTTAAGAGTGAGAATTTGTCTTGATTTTTCCCACAGTTTCTGTAATGGATGTAGATCCTCATTAGGAGTGGAAGAATTGGTAAAACCAGTGGCTCCCAAACACTGAAGGTCTTGACAGTAGCAGGAACTGAAAACAGCACCGCCAGAATTGTCACACACCTGATGCCTAAACACTGTACGTCAGGTCCCCCAAAATAATAAAACTGATTTCAAACAGCATTGATAAATGCAATAGAAAGTACATTTGGGTGTCGGGCTCTTTCACTTGTGTTTCCTGAGGTGGGTTCACACTGAGTGAGGGCTGCGACTCTCGTGGATCTGTGCTGTCACACACTTACGAGACTTGAAGATCAGAGACTTTTAAAGACCTACTTGTTATCGCAAGATTCACAGTACCGTCATAAGAGTTAGCAACCTTGGATTCTTGCATTTTATTCACAGCTGAATAATTACTTTGCTCTGTGATTCTGAATAAGTAATTTCTATTCCAGCAAGAGGTGGAAGGATTAATATTAAATATGGAATATCCAGGAGTGGTGGTAAATTCAAAGTGACTCTGAAGAGTCATACCAAGCAAGTCCAAAAAAATAGTGAATGAGTCAGAAATTTTAACATCAAAGAAAATAACTCATTCAGATTTAACCTAAAACATGGAAAAGTAATTTCTTCCAGTTGGATTTTTTGGAATATACAGTTAATTTATATGCCATTTCAATTCCAGAATCCTGGACTAATACATTAAAGTTGGAAATATGGAAGGGAATGAACATACAGCATTCAAAGAAAATAAGTTGGATCCAATGACAAAGTCCCAGCAAAGACGACAGGAGGGAAAAAAGGAACAATGTGCCATCGATCAGAAAAGGAAAAGCAAAAAATGTACTGTAATTAAAGTGGCAAGACAGATACTTGATCTTAATTGCAAATAATTTCTCTGTGTTTAGGCTCTCTTCCAGGACTCAAACAAATATGGTTGTTCTCTAGAGTAAGAATGTTTTTACTATTTAAGATAGAAATTTCTGTCAAGTGTCTAGAATTCTGCAATCACAGCCTTTTGAAACTAAAGCAGCAGATGTGCTCCAGCAGCCAAGCTTCTTACGAACTGCAATACTCTTTCTAGAATAAAGCTGAAAAAAAAAAAAGATTTACGAGCAATTGAAAAGGAGCATTTTACTTGAATATAAGTCAAGAATCCATAAAGGATTTTTATTTTTTTTTCTTTGAGTACATTAGCCACTCATAGTGATCTATCCTTTTGTTTCTGGCATCCAGAATTTTGACCTGGTTTCTGATTTATTCCTACAGTATATCATTTCTGCACCAGTGTGGGAATGCTGGTTTTAACAACAAGAAGACTTTTGAAAGAGCTGTTTACTGGTGAATCACAAAGCCTGCAATACCCAGTTTATTTCATTGCTCTTTGGAATTGTTATTCTGCAGTATTCAGAGCCTGGATATAACAGTCCATAAAAAAAAAACAAAAAACAAAAAACAAAAAACAAAAACCAAACCCAAAACACCAACCCTCCCACAGCAGTCTGTGAGTCACTCATGTTATTTTGTCACGGTTTTACTCTCCAATATTACCCTGTGGCATTTTGCTGAATTTTTCTTCATTAGGCTATTCAGAAACCAAATGGGAAATTCAGGATGAGCCTGTTTCTGACAAAAGCCTCCTCTAAACTTCAATTTGCATACTTGACAGGGAATGAAGGCTGCAGAACGCACAGTCACCAGTTTGAAGTCACTGCTTTGAAGGAATCAAAACAATATTTGGAGCCAGGTTCAGTGCTTCACCTCCTACGGGAGGGAGAGAGGACACACAGAATGGTTTTATAGTGCTCTGGGAATGTGTCTAGGGACTGCCCCATGCTCTGGGCTTGAGAGATTACACCATGTTGCCCACTCTCCTCTTCTGTCCTTTGGCTGGTTCCCCAGAATATCCTTGTTCTGGGAACTGCAAGAGAAGGTAATTTTATTTTATTTAATGAGTAAATTCTCTATTGTGTCAGCTCTCCATAGGGGAGCTGCTTGGGCCTCAGAAGACATTTAAGATGCTTGTAAATATTTGCAGAAAGAAACTCAGAATTTTGCTGGCAACAATATGTGGCGGTGGCTGGCGGGATGGTCAGAGCCAGGTTCAGATGTGTGGGAGAAGAGGAAGACTTGAAAAGTCACAGGCAGCTCAGTTTGCATATCTGAACCAGGACTGACTCCTGGGGCACCTTGTGAAAATCCTTCTCTTACAAGGAACTTGAGCTAAGGCTGGGATGCCTGAGCACGTGTCTCTGGTAAGTGGTAAACAGCTTTGACACGAATGACGACAAGGATGCTGTTCGAGTTGTGGAAGCAAGGGTGCACGGGCTCCTGCAGGGAGACTTTCTCTCCAACACAGACTGTGAAGATCATCAGATTCGGTTCTTCACCAACCTGCTCCGATGGGCAGTGCCTTTCCCAGACAGCTGGCAGGATGTATGGGTACGGCTGAACTGCTTTTAGGCTCTGTGCTTGTCAGGCCACCCCGACAAGTTCCTGTGGCAGCAGAAACTAATGCCATTGCTGATGATGCCACAGATGTCAGCATATATCACCAGTGGAAGAAGGGAGCCGCAAAAGGGTGCTCTGCTTGCCACAAGAGAACTGGGTAGATCCCTGTAAGGTGTGGATGTTATGCATGTATTCACTGCAGCTGAGGTTCACCTGCCTGAAGTTGAACAGCACCTTTACAGCTGCAAAAATCACAGGAACTGTGAGCAACTCTATTAATAACCTCAGCACAGATGGACACCTCACTTTTCCAGACCCCAGTGATGATAACTGGGATGTCATGGACAGTGACAAGTTCGGCAAAAATTTTGCAAAAAACAACAGCAGAAGGTACTCGACAGTACTGAACTGCTCATCTATTCCCATACAGGTCTGGCATACCAAATACCCAAAGGGTGATACTGATTTCTGAAACAGGCTGGGCCTAGAAAAAGAGGTACTGCTGCTCCATACGTCAGACCAACTCCTGGAACAAAGCCAGGTGAACAGATTCCTGAATCTTGTACCTGGAAAATAGCAGCCCACTGTTGACATGGAGGCCAACAGGCAAATTCAGGGTACTATCAAGATACAATGGGGCTGATATGGACAGCAGGAGTCTCCAGTCTTCTCCTCAGGACTCTCAGAACTGTCAGGCATGTGGCTGCAGGTGGTATACTCATTGTAAGATTGCACCCCTGGGTGCATCAGGGGACAGCGGGCTTGCATCATGGAGAGCACTCATGGTGGTCCTCCCACATGGTGGCCTGCAGATGGCGGGCAGCATTGAGGCCGTATAGTGCTAATATGGATGGAGATCCTCTTGGGATAGACATCTCTCCCAGGAAACCATGACCAGGACGGCCTTAGAAATAATTCAGACGTGGTAGAGTAACTTCACTCTATTTAGAAGTAAATCCACTGGAGTACATTTAAAATGATTGCTAGCTCAGGAACAGGCACATGCTACCCCGGGTACCGTTCATGGTCAACTTGCAGATAAGCATGTTTAACATAGTAAAGCACTGAAAAATGCATTTTAATGAAGACTTACTGTGATTTTTACTTGTAAATATGTTTCCACATTCAAAACCTAATTAAAAGCAGACTTGATATACCCATCAGTATAGGCTCAAAAATCTCCCTGTATCTTTAGAGAACAAACAGGTTTAATTTCAAACAGTAATGCTATTACAGCTCTTTAAAAGATAGGGGGGCTCAATGTAAACATCGACAATTTTCATTTAATGTGTGCACTCATCAAATACCTTCCAAACCATTACAACTCCTGTGCTTCTGTACAGCGTCAGTTTATCAGTTCTACAACTAATGAATCCAAACAGCATAATGGGGAATAGATGCTGGGTGAGACAGAGACAGACAAGTGTGCTAAGTCCATTGTTATATTTCTGTAGGACTAATTAGTCCAATGTAGATTTGGGAATTCAATTTGAAAGGATGTTGAATGTTTTCAGATCTTGCTGTTAATTGATTTCAAATGAGGTTTCTTGTTTTGTTTTCTTTTTACGAATTATTGTGCTGACATGATGTCCAGAAAACATATTACCAAGGAAAGCCTTTGCAGTTTAAAAGCCTGGAAATTTCTCAAATTTACAGATTTGAAATTACAGAATTAAAAAATAACTGTGAAAGAAATTTCCCACTTTGCAGTTTCCTCTACTTTTTTGCGGAAACTGATTCTTGTGCTAGCAAAATATGGGAAATCAAATATCATATTTCAGCTTTTTCCAAATATTTTAACAGATTTTGTTGTAGAGGGAATACACATGGAATAATTCAACCACTTGAACCCCTCTCCTGGGCTTGGAATCACCAGGCGTTCTTGAAAATCACGAGTGCTACTGACCTGTCATAGGTACAGCTCCAACCACCTCTTAATTTTGGGCCAGTGCGATAAACTGGAGGGTGATACCTGCCAACTCGATCACAGTTCACACAGAGGCAGTTGTGATTAGTGCCCAACACTGCACCATCTTGAGCGAATTATTGATGTGCGAGTGCATTAATTCGAAGGCTCGTAAATTGTTCTGTTCCTTTCCTCTGTGGCTGAAGAGTCCAGCCTTGCTGTGATATCTTCTTTCTGTTTCTAGTACATGAGCTTTTGGTCCAATTTATTTCCACTGATTAGAAACAGTTGTTGGAATATTATTCACTAGGGGCTACAGTTTAATGCAGTATCACTACACCGCATATACATTCAATAAATTAAATAAATGAATGAATAAATAATACCTCCCAGCTCCACACAAGAGTCGTTGTGTATCACTGTGCTGTACAGTGTCACGTCAACCCAGCACATCCTTTTTCCTGTCACAATATTCATCATTATACCACCCAGGGTTCATAAAGCACAATTTAGAGATAATGGAAAAAATACAGGACACAACATGTTTCTGGCTGATAATATTGATTCCAGGTGTTCTGAGAGAAAATTAATTCAGTCATATGTTCCAGCTATAACACTGCTTACCCCTTTTATGGATGCTTGTTGAAACAGCTCCTAATATTCTGCAGACCCCAAACCACAGATCAAAACTAATTACAAAAATTAAGCTAATTGTTTAAGAGCTTGCGGCAGAGTGCAGATTAGAGACACTAGCAGCTGCACAACGCCACCTGACTCTTTTCTCACCCATGTGGAGTTTATGAGAGGAATGATACTGAGACGAGAATTAGTAAATTCCACAGATATGGTCTTAAATTTTTCCCAGGGTCTTATACTCTTGGAGCCCAGATAAATCACAACCATGATGTGCCCCCTTTTTCTTTTTTTTAAACTTGCACGTAATATATGTCAACAGATGCAAAACATTGCCATTTATTTCAATTGGTACATTAACCAGACTACTGGTTAGTAGAGCAGCTGAATGATTCCTCACAAATACTGTCTCGTCGGTCTGCAGATCTTCAGCAACTCCATTCACATTTGTGCAAGTGAAAAAAACCAATTTGCCAAGCAGTTCACTTGTGGCCAAATCTGAACTTATGACACGCTCGTGAACTACTCTTTTTGGCTATATCACTGACACTTTGCCATGGTTATTCATCATGTACAATGTGTCACCTCCTGCTGTGTGATGTTACCTTTGCCTCACGATAAACTGACAATGGTTAGTGTGAGAGCATCCACACAGATGTCAAACAATGAATATTGCATATTGGAGATGAGTCCTTGGATGAAACTGCATTTCTGTTGAGTAAAATAAACATTTCAAGGCTACCACATACACTGATAAAATATTTCCATATTATTTTCTAGTGTTCCAGAAAATTAACTACTCATTTTCAGAAGACCAATGGTTTAACCAACCTCTGACTATAAAAACAGTGCAATGCAAAAGAACTGCTATGACAGACATCATCTCTGGAGTCAGAAGCAGCAATATCAACTTTCTTGAGCCAAACAGTGAATACATACTGGGTAGGAAAAAGCAAGGATTCCCTTGTGCGGCCCACAATGCCGATGAGGCAGAGTGCTCTTCCTTCAGAGCTCATTCAGAGTTACAGCCAGGACTGAAAAGACGAATGTGCTAGCCATAAAGCTGACTTGCATTTTCCGAAATGCTTTTGTGCTTAAAGAAGAATTGTTTTTCACCTACAGCTTGTAGTCTTTCTTAGAAAGGAAGGATGAGTTTGCTTAAAATTCGTAACAAAGGCGTAGTGGCTCTTGATGAATCAGATTTTGGGTATGAATAAGAGTGGTCTAGGATTTGCAGGAGCAGTCAGTCTTTATGTTCATATTTACTAATCCTGGCGTTAAAAAGAAAAATTGTCAATGATATACCAGGTGGCGAATCTGAATTTCCATGGTCTTCTGCACAGGATGAAAGTAAACAAGTTTGTTCTGCTATTCTACAAGAAGGTACTGAAAAGCAGTCTGACAGCAGAGCTATTTAGACATTCTTCTTGTTTACTTTATTTCTAGATTATTCAAGTACAGATTCTCTTGCAAGGCATAATTCTAATTTAAAATTATTCCTATTTTAATTTTGCTATGAGACTATTTTGGAGCTACTTGAGAGCTGATTGAGTTGCTCTCTGAAGATAGCAAGCAAATTCCATTGCAGAGAAAACAAAATAAGCTAATTTTTATCTATGAAACTCTGTGGTGTTGCTGTCCTGTATCTTTTTTCAGTTTATACTAGAATTCACCTGACGAGACATTTCTGTTTCTTTGTCCTGTCTAGCTGGGAACTGTTGGTATGCAAGTATGTATCCCACTGTCATGGGAGTGAAACTGTACACATTTCATGAAAATTTCCTCTCCTTGTATCGAATTCATACCTAGTTATATGGCATTTATCAGAAATTGACCCCAGTCCCGTAATTACATGGAATTTATCACTCTTCCTTGAGGTTCTGGGTTTTTTTGTTGTTTCTTTTTCTTTTTTTTCTTTTTTTTTTTTACCCTACTCTGTAACTTTAAAGCAAGCATATGGGTACTTATAAGGTCTTCTGCAAATGAATGAAAATGTATGCAAATGGACAATCTGGTGTTCCTTCACAGAGGACATTGGGAGGTTCAATACCTTGAAATTCACATTCCTATTTGTGTTAGCCCTCCAATTTGTTGAAAATACCCAGACGGAATTTGCTGAGTGTTATATTTATCAATCCTAACAGGCTGCATGCAGAACCTTTTGAAGTCAAACCAGCCATTAGCAGCTGGAAGTGTGATAGTTTTTACAGCTTAACTAGAACAAATAGCCTGATCCTTCGGTATGGAAATATTAGCTTTGTCAATATTCACAGGGCACTGGGTTTATTTGTATTAGGTTTAAAAATGTACAAGGTGTGCCACTTGTTATGTTCATGTAGCATATTCATATTCGCATATCATGTTAAAAGTAAGGAGCTTCAAATCACTTTTGTTAACAGCTAAAGACAGCTAAGATTTTAATAAATAGTTATTAATCTCTTTTCTGTGAATCTTGTAAATCTTTTTGTCTATAGTGGGAATGGACAAACCAGAAACCAGGAAGTTTGCTTCCTGTATAATTTTTTTCCACGCACCTACTTCAAAGTTTTACAAAGCTTCTTCTAAATAGCATATATTCAAAATGAAAACAGATGAATAGTAAACTCTGTGTTCACTGTTAGTACACCACTGAGAAACCAGCACTGTTGGGGGAAGAAGCTCCCATTGATACTGAGTGAAACTTTCACTGAGGAATAAAATACAGGAGAATCAATCCATAATCCGTATTATTAGTAGATTTTGTGACAGGAAGTTTCTCTGTTAAAATAGTCTTACATCAACAGCACTCTTCTCCTCTGCTTATGAAATTGCATACCGTACCTGTGAATTACTACTAGGTTAATCCGTCAGACCAGATGAGGAGTTAGGAACATGGCTATCCCAAATAATAAACTCAACAACTTAAATATAAGCCAGCCCTCAGCTTTTGCACTGATTAAAACTATGAAAATGTGGAGGAAGCAGGAGTGCCAACTGACAGAGGAAAGTGGTGCTGGTGTACTGCGGCCATGAGCCTCACAGCCAGGAGAGTCCAACCTGGTGGGGTTGAAAACAACAAAGTCTTGACTCCTTGTAAAGTTACTGAAGACAGGTACAGTTCCCGGCATGGAAGCTCTGTTAAGTGTAGTGTGTGTTACAGCCATGTGGAGACCACGCTCTGATCTGTTTGTACCTGCCAAGAACCTTATCAGCCAAGCCCCAGATTTTTTCAGCAAAACAAATGCAACATTAAGGGCTGAGAGCAAGGCATGGAGGCAGTAACATCCTCCACAGCTGTATCTACTTAAAAGCTAGGCCTCTAGTGTAAAGGGACTGCTTTGCCTTTCTACTGCTGGTGGAAAAGATGACACCTCAAAAGGGCACTTAATTCCACTTACTTCAGACATACTTTAGGTAGCTGGATTGTCCTCCAGAGGTTAGTTTCCCTCCATTGACCACAGAAAGAGCTTCAGTAACTACTCTACACTAGATGTCTAACTTTTAAATTGCTGAGGTTAGTGAGCTGGATCCCATTTCAGTTCTGCAACTTCAGAAAGGTGGGGAGCTGGCTTGAATGATCGTTTGTTCGGTTATTTTGCCAGTGCTGTGCCTGAGCAGGTGTTTCTATTGAGCTGTCCACAGTGACTCCAGAACTTCTCCCGAGTGCTTGCCATTAGTTTAAAAGTCAGTCATGTGTGAGTAGTTTAGATTGTTCCTCCCAAAAGTCCATTGCATTTGTACTGAATTTTATCTATTTAAACTAATACACATATGCCTTTCTTTCTCTTAATGACTGTGGAAACTATGTAATGTAATAATCTGAGTCTGACCCATGATGCTTTTTAAAACCCTATGTGTTCTAGTATACATGGGAAACTTTCTTGACTCAGATTTTCACTGTATATGCAAAGAATAACAGAGATGCAGTTTTAGATGATGAAATTAATAGATTCACAATTAAATACCTGGCAGTCTGCCTCAGGAATTCTGAAGAATAACATCTCTTGTCATTAAGCGGTATTATTTGAAAATATATAAACACACCTTGTGTTCATCATCAGACCACAAATAAATATTATCAAGAGACGTGAAACCGGACCAGATGGAGCACAAGCTCAAGAGGCAGTTAACAAATAAATTAATTGACATTCAAATTAAAATAATTACAATTCTGATCACATACAAATATTGAGCTGTCAGATCTAAGCTTTGTTTGGAAATACAGCATTTGCCCATATTGATAGATGGAAGAACCAGAGTAAGTATTGACTTGAAAGCTCAACCTCTATTAAACACACCATCTCTGGATTCCACCCTTTGTTCACTGACACATCTGAGTGACATTTGGTTAATGGCTTGGTCTTGATAACATGTTTAGTGTAATCTCTCTCACAATGTGATTAGCTGTACTGGAAATGCAGATGAAAAGGTGTATTCAGTGTTTTGCAAAGGATCACAGATGGAGAGCATTACCTTCAACATTTGTAGCTATCTAGGCACAGAAAGAGATAATCCATACTCAGTGGCAGACTACCAGTGCTTTTCATGCTACATGTAATGACCATACATAATAGATTTCAGAATAAAAACTAATCACCTCATCATGCAACCCAGAGACAATACCAATCCCTAATAATTAAGGAAGGGGAGCAACAACTCATTATACGATGCTTAATATGAAAGGTTGGAGGTTATAATTACCAAGAGTTCTCACTTAGCTTCAGTCAATAATAGAGGTCAGACATTTAAGAGTAACCTGACTCTGCAAAGAGACGCATACGTATAAATACGCACATGCACATGCACACAGACACACACAACTAATTGTGAATGGCATAATTGAAATCAATGGGCCCACTCACAGGGTCTATGACTTATTTACTCTGCGGTTTCTCTAAAATGGGCTGGTAGCGAGATTAGTCTGAAAGTAGTCATCAAGTGCATTTACATTCATTACAACAATGTAAAAAAGGCCTCAGTTTAACTAGGAATAAGGCCCAGGGTACATTATGTCAAATACATACGTAAATCTTTGCACAATCAGAGCTTAAGGGCATTATGCAAAAGGTGCTGCTTTCAGATAAAGTCATTTGACATAAGCAGTTAGCATAATTCACGTTACTAAACAAATATGAATAAGGCAAGAAATGTATATTTAAGAGAAACTACTCTGCAAAAGCTCATTACTTTCTGATTATTTCTCCCGTGCCCTTTCCTAGTTCACTCTTTGGTAAGTACATGTTGATACCTTCTACGCCAAGGAAAATGAAAGCATGTTATTCTGTTTGCTTCAAATTACTGATCCATAATTTCATAGACCAGGAAAGCTTCCTCTCCCCTCATTCTCTCTCCAACAGGATGTGTCTTCGGAGCAGCAAAATTAGAAGCCATATTTTGTTACCATTGAATTTCTTATGGACTTCCCAGGCGCCTGTCCCAGCACAGAACTCCTGATGAGAAATGAGGCTGTCCATTCTCCTCACTACATGCGGAGGACACGGTCTGTGCTCTGCCACTGCACGCTGCGTGGTCCTCTCCCATATCCACGCTGTGACAGCAGCTACCCGTGCACGAGCCTTTTACCACACTCACAAAATATTTATTTTCATATACAGGTTTGGCCCCTCCTGTGGAAATATTATTATGATGTTTTGTCTTTCATGGGCTGGATGCAGTGGAGTTTTGGACACATCTCCTCACATATGGAGAACACACATGAATTAATGTATCTGCCAAAGGCATAGATTGAATCCGCTTGTCTTCCATCAGTCACCAGTTATTAATCATGAACAGATTGGTCTTAATTTGGCCGATTAGACAGGGGTTTAGGTTGCTGGCATTTTCTCATTCTCCTCACCATTTTCTTACGTAAAGAACCAGATAGGGCAAAATTACAGTGCTGTACCTATACTAATAGAAGTGAAGTAATGCACCAGCCCTTCCCAGTCTGGGCAGGGTTACAGTGGCATTGAAGTATGGGAACATGAATATATGTGTGTTTACATACTTATCACTAAATGATATTCCTACTCTGGGAGGGGAAAAAACTCCTGGAGTAAGCATATATTTATGATAGTGAACCTATGCCCATCCTAGTCAAGCTATACCAGTAAAAATACCAGTATGTCAGCATATAGGAAAATAAAACCTATAGGGTTTGGCAGCTGGTGTAATAAATGCTGTATATGCCATAGCTGTCACAATTGCAAAGGAATATGCATCAGCTTAAACCACGTCTGTTGAAGTTCAGCTGATCACATTTCACTTCGCAAGGCAACTGGTTAAGCATATGCACATGGCCAGTCAGTGGAGCTCGTGAAAAGTTGAAACTGAGTATACCATGATAGCTAGGTTGTTCAAAATATTCCATTACATGTCTCTATCTTTCATTAAAATGACACGGGAAATGCTAATGCCAGATTTTTTGTCTCTATCTGTTCCAGTTGTGAAGAAAACTTTGTCAATGTACTTTGTAGCTAACCAACACGACAGTTTCAAGTTTTTAGATTACAAGAATTGCCAACTGCAAGAAGTGTAGATAGCACTGCCAGAGGATGAAAGCTCAGATACTTAGTGGTGGCTGTTTAAATATACCATTTATTAATTTTTCTCACAGTGGTGAAGCAAGTATCATATTTGCAAGGCCAGCACAAAGTACTCTTCTGTATTTTACTGCCTTAACTGGGTATTCTCCAGGGAGCTCAATTCCATAGTAATGGCAATGTCCAACCCAGGTGGATGCCTGAGCTGCAGTGAGGAAAGCTGAGATCCATGAGTATAAATGGCCAGATTTAAACTACGGAGTTACATCTGTAGATCCTAGAAAACTGGCATGGATCACATTCGGCACATCTATCCAGTCTATCACAAGTAGTGTTCCATGAAGACGATTAAGGAACTGGAGCATCTGACATGAGGAGAGGCAGAGGGAGCTGGGACTGTTCAGCCTGGAGGATCTTGCCCGTGCGCATAAATACCTCTTGGGGGAGAGCAAAGAAGATGAAGTCTTCTTAGTGGTGCCCAATGAGAGGACAAGAAGCAATGGGCACAAAAGGAAATACAGGAAATCTCACTTAAACAGAGGGGGGGAAAAAAAAACCAAACACCATTAATGTGAGGGTTGTCAAACACTGGACCAGGTTTCCCAGGGAGGTTGTGGTGTCTCCATCCTTGGAGATGCCCAAAATTCAGCTGGACACAGTCCCGGGCAACCTGCTCTAGCTGACCCTGGTTCAAGCGGGGTGGTGGATTAGATCACCTCCAGAGGTGCCTCAACCATTCTCTGATTCTGTGATTCCACACTGGCATGCTTCAAAGCAAGAGCTCATTTGCCTCTGGAGCTAGGAAGGCTGCTACCATTTCTTTCCCCTCAGTTACCTTCTCCTGCTTTGAACCTTTATACCAGCACTGCTGTTTGTCCAGACTGCAATTGTTTCCCCCTACTCTCCCCCTGACTTCAAAGGGAATTAGACCACGTTCTAAAGGCCATAATGCTAAGGTGTCAAAGATGCCCACTGTCTCCACTGAGGAAATCAGTGGGAATGAGTGGGAATGCCCACCTGTGAATTTCTGTGAATTCAGCGACATTCCTAAAAACTTTTTGTAACATTTTTATCTTTACATATATCCGGCCCTGATAGTTTCCTGATCCAAATCAAATTCTTCTGTGGTTAAGAATTCATCCCCTTTGTGGACCAGCAGCTTTAGTCACAATATTTGTTCCACTCACTACTTTCCCATTTTATATATTATCTGTTGTGGACAAAGTTATCTTTTTAAAGATGAGTGTTTTACACGCCCTTGTTAACTCTTTTACATTGACTCCTGTTTTCCCTCTTTACCTCCTCCCCCACCTCCATCTAGATTTTCTTACAGTTTCTGTTTTCCTGTCAAAGCAGAATTTCTTTAATAACCACAAGACCCCTTTAAGCACGACAAATCCATCTGCACCGAAGCTTACAGAACTTCTGCCGGCACTTCAGCAGTAAAAGCTGAAGTTGTATTATAGCAGTCAAAGTTGATTTTGATTCTGCCAGGAACTGGTTCAAGGTGTTGAAGATCTTTGCATGAACTGATTACATGCCAAATAATTGTGAAAAATTAACAAAGGGACACCTGAATAAGAAGATATTTTATGGTCTTGTTATATGCTTTCTCTCTATATATTATATATATTATATATATATATATATATAAAAGAGAGAGCGCAAGAGAGCAAGCATATGATTATATACATATATATACACATAATATGAATATACATATATGCTTCATTCATATATAAACACACACAAATATGTACACAAATACATATATGTGAATACATACACACATACTTCACTCAGTTCAGACATTATTTCCCTGTAATGAAAACACCTCCGCATGACTGATCAGAAGGCAATATTGGATACCGCCGACTTCTTTTTACTGTACTGCAGGTGTTAACGCACTTAGGAGCGCTACACTTCCATGATTAAATTTGCCCCCAGGAAAAAAGGAAGTATTTGCTCTTCATTAGCATTTTTTGCTAGATGGGATCCCACAACCCAGTCTCAGGAACAAATGAGGCATTTTCACTCATCACTGCAGATGCAGTATATTTGTGAAATAGGCTTTTAAGAAATGCAAATTAAGCAAAAGCTATGAAAAAACATGCAGACGGGAAAAAATCCCAAACTACTGATAAGAGTGCCACTCCTCTTTGGCAGAGCTCTCTCCTGGAAAACCGCACGGTGCAGGGCTTGAAGTCACCACCCTGACTGCACTTGGCTGGCAGCAGCTACAAATCCCTGCAGCTGAATGCCTGGGAGTTTTTAATAATCTAGATGAAACGGGCTCCCGCTTTCAAGCTTTTTTTGGTGGCCCAATGCTCCCATTGCAGATTCACTCCACTAACCTCTCTTGTAACCTTGGCAAAGAGGGCAATTTGCGGTGGGATAAAAACTGACCACCTCCTTTAGCCCTGAGGGTGGTTTTCCAGACCATATTATAAGGGTAGCCTGGTGAATTTTTTATGGCAAAGAATCTCTTCAGACATAATACATTCAGGCTGAGAGGCTGTTAATCCATCCGCTGTCATGAGCAATGTGTTTGTTTAATTATGTTCCCAGGCAAATAAAGATCTCAGTTGGCTGAGTCCTCAATCCTCTCCTCTCCTCTCCCCCCCCCCCCCATTTATTAATGATGGAAAGGCCCTTAAATGTGGTTAGGTATCTTCTTCAAAGAGTCATTTACTGTAAAAATCAGCAGCCTTCGTCCTGGACAACACGTCGCTCAGAGTACTAAGGCAAGACTGAGTGTGGAATCAAAGACGGTGGGAGTCACAAAACACAATTCTCTGGGAAATTTTAATGTTTCAGTATACGCACTACTTCTCACCAGAAACTTCCAGAAGACTAAGAAGTTCAAAAATAAATACTGACTAAAGATGACTGAAGCATTTATTTTCCAGGAAAACAGCAGTCTTTTTAATTTATGTAGTACATGATATATTGTGGTATATTGTATGTATTAATATGATATATTAATATGAGTATTAACAAAAGGACTTTGAAATGAAAATAAAGTATTTTTATGTTATCAGAACCGCTCCCTGGAAAGATTTACCCTAGAGGATTTAATTAGAACTGATTTATTCACTCAAAATATTTCCATTTCAATGAAATTGTGTTTTCCGATTGAAACACTTCCTCATTTTTTTAATCAGCTCTCTTCAGTATTTTGTTAAACCTGAAAGAATATTACTCAATCTTTTCTTCCTGGAAGGAAATGCTCAAGTCCCAGACACATTTCATTTGGTTACACTTAGAGATATTTATAATATTTCTTAGCACATTGTGCACATTCTTTGTCAGAAAGCTATTGAAATGAATAGTTTTTTTAAGCCATTACTGAAGAATTTTTATTTAACAAAGCTCCACTCAGTAAATTTAAACACTACATTTTCTGTCTCAATTTTGTGTAAGTTTCACACAGGTAATTTCTGAATTCCTTGAAAAACTACACAGACTCAGAACCCAAGCTACTATTTTTGTTGCCTGCCATAGATATATATATTGTCAGAAAGAAATTTAGCACTGTGTTGCTAAATGTTTCCTTTCATCACACTCTCATGAAATATTAATAATATGCCCTGTAGAGGTCAGACTTTGTTCCTATGCAGTATTTTTTTTTTCTGTGAAGCTGTCATAAAATTCTTTTTTCTTACTTTATTATCTCTTTGGTAATATACTGGGCCCGCTATTCATTTTTTATGCATGCATACTCTTTTTTTTTGTTAGGCACAGTTCAACTCTCCGGCAAGGGCTGGTCCATGGCACACAGATGAGGGAAGAGAAGCCTTTTGAAGAAGTTGTTGGCTGGTTTGCTTCCTTCATCTAAGCAGCTTGTTCCCGTCCTCACTTCATGGTTTGTTTTTCCACTGGCTCAGCGGTACCTGTGGCCCTTCACTGAAATGACAGATTATTTTGGGAAGGCTTCTTCTTTTAATCATTTCTGTGACATGCAGTATGACCCCATAAACTGCTCCTTTTGTAGAACAGAGGGGGCAAGGCGGAAGAATCAGCAGTGGGATGGATGGGAGATGAAATGAAACTTTGTAAGCCAGGTTTGCTGCCGAAACCCAGCTGCCCCTGAACTATGGCTTCAGGCAACTTTGCTAATGTTATGGCAATTGATGGTGTGGAAGAACAAGGGCTACATGTCAGCTATTTAATTTTTAGTTTTGTGCTTGACCAGTGTGAAGTAAAATGGTACAGGGTAAACAAACCAGCCAACCCTGAATCCTTTACCCAGACCTGATTAAAATCAAACATTTCAAAAATCAAGGAGATCCCATGAACTTTTGGAGGAAGTAGAATGGTCGAGTGAAAGGCAGGAATGCAATGGAAAGAAGTAGGTGACCAAGAGAGACATCAGAGCCTTCTGGAAGCTGACATAAGATCCGCTGTTAGCTTCAAGAGGATAGAGACATCACGCTGCCTCTGCTCCTCGCTCCTCGCTCATAATTACACTGGCTGCTGTGTCTTCATTTGCAACTTCTCCAAATAATTCCCTACATGCTTTCAGCAATTTAAAGAGACAATAAGCGTGTGGATACAACTCCTCAGTGACCCCAGAGAGCTGCGTAACACAGCTGAGGTGACTGGCTTTTTGCCACCTTTCGTGCTTGTCCAGGCTCCAGGCTAATATGTCTGTGAAATGCCTGTCTGTCTTTTGTCAGACAAAAGGTGTTTTACCCAATACAAGGTGACTCTGGGTTGGACTTTATAACGGATAAGAAATTTATTAATAACCAGACCAAAACTTTATGGTTGCTTAAGGATTAGTCATCATGTATTGCATAGAAAGAACCTTCACAAAAGAAAGAAGGGACCTTCCAAAGAGAAAGGAAAAAAAAATATGGCTGGAGACTGAAGCCAGGCACAATCAAAGCAGAAATTAGATACAAATTATTAACAAATTTATACATCACATATCTTGTATTGTGAATTTGACCTCTCCTGGCTTCCCAAGTCCTTCACACTTAGGAAACATTTGTAAATAGAAGACTAGGAAAAAGCCATGTGGATTCATTAGAACTTGAAACTTTCACATAATGAATTTCAATTTAGAACACTTCAGAACAAAATAGCAGAAAAGTAAAACAAAACAAAAAACACCCCAGTGCGCTAAATAACATTTTCACAAAGCTAATTTTGTGACAAAATAGTCTGAAATGGCATGCCAGAATCTGTTTGCCTGTCAGCTCTGCTGCTATGCAAATTACAAATATGCTATTAGCATTCTAGCACCTCATCCTAGCACTTATTTTCATACAAAATTAGCCCTGCATACAAGATGTACACACATGTCTTTTTGTGACATAGCAAGGCTGATTTAAAAACTGGAATTCACAGTAACCCAATAAAAATGAGGGCTGTAAATTAACTGGGCATAATGTAGTCTTTGCAGTTCTCCAGAGTCCTTGAATAAATACAAAAATAAATGAGGAAGAAATGTAAGTGAAAAGAAACAGCCTTTTCTTCAGATGGTCTGCATTTCTAATTGAAAATTTTGGCTGGCATTAGTTGGCAGGAGCATGGAACACACAGCATGAAAGGTCAATAAATGAGTCTAATACATGGAAAAAATGAAAATGCCTTACTGGAGAAGCTGATGGACACCATCAGTTTAAGAGTTACATATCCTGCTTGTTTACCCATTTCAAAGCCCTTTCTAACACTGTAGTGATACAAGTCTGTCACAGTGATTGACAAGGACCTAATCAGTTCAGGTTCCAAATTAGGAGATAGAGGGGGAAATTTGTTAGTACTTAACATCTATCCAGTTCACATAGCTGGTAGAAAACCCATATTTGCAAAAGAATAATGCTGAAGAGAAAATACACATTTTATTCTGCAACAGTAATAGGCTGTGCCAGGGGTATTTTAATGGCTTGGAAAACACTAGTGGTGTGCGAGAAGAGACACATTAAAAAGAAGCCTTACAAAACATACCTGAAACACGGCTACACTTCACATTCATCCAGTGCTGGTTTATCTAACAACTCACAATAATTGTATTTTAGACTGTTTTGTGCTTAGCCTCAGGGGAATTCTCTGCTGACTTCTACAATACAAAATGAATATATTTATTTAGATGGCGAGTCCTCCAGAAGCAAAGACTGTCTCTTATCACGTGTCTCTTACTGGGCCTGACACAGTGGGTTTTTCTTGATGGTGTTGTAATACAAACAAGTAATGTGTCTGAAAGCCAGAAGGTGCCCTGTAATCACCCACTTTGATCTCCAAAACAAAATGGCAGGGATTTAGGAGGATCCAAGTCCTGCTTGTTTAGGAAGCTAATGTGAACTATACAGTGAAAGGAGTTTAATGGCTTCCTACATAACAAACAGAGTAATTTATCACTAACGAGGAGAATATGAATCCTTTTGCATTCCTTCCACAACCCCAGGCCACTCACCAATAATAGCAATAATGAATAATACCAGAAGCAAGTGAAATATATTTTATTTCCTTTCATTTCGTTCTTCTCAGAAACTCAGCAGTGGTGTGGTTACATTAAACTACATTTTCAATAGTGTTTAAATTAAAAATATGCACACAGATGCCAGCTGAGAGTCTGTATTTGATAGATCTGATGATAAAATGGAAGAAAGCCCAACTCATGGATTCAGGAAGCCAAGGTCTTTCGTCATTGCCAAGGCCTTGCTCCAGATAATAATTTTTTTAGATAACCTTTTGTTTTTCATTATCTGTACATGGCTTTGATCTCTTTTATTTTATTACTTGCAGCATTTAAGTCCTCAGGGATCACAGCTTCAGATTAGCAAGAAGCCCTGCTGTCACCGAAGCGCAGTGAAGGGTTTTGAGCAGGGGGATCAGCGCCTGTTTTGCGGCTTTCATTGGAGTTACTCTTCAGCCGTCCGAAGAGTAAGAAATGCCTAATAAAAAATCAGAAATGGCCAACTCGATGTTTGTAACATTTTTTTCCCTGACATATCTTCCAAGTTCATTCAAAAATATCTCACTAGACCTCGATACTTAAGTGATATAAATCACGTCAGCTTCACTGATGTTAAAGGAAGAATCTGGACCTAACATCAGTTGAGATTCAGGCCTGTGCTCTTTGTATTGCAGAGGCTATATTTACATTCGCAAGCAGAATGGTGCGTGGAGTAGGAGGAGCATGGATCTCAACCTATAGAGTGAAACAGAGATAAGGAGGAACCAATGCCCATACTGTCAGGGATTTTACTTCGGGTCAGTTTTTCCCATAGAGTGCATACCCAGAAGCAGCTGGCATACAGCAAGGGTGCTGCTGGGGGGTTGGCATACAGCGGGCTGCTGGGTGCTTCTGGTTTAGTCTCATTCTAAAGGATTCCGGTCTAGGTGCTCCAAGACCACACCAAGATGCAGACCAAAACATGTTTAGATGAGATGACTGCGAAATCTGTTTCCAAAGCACGGTTCCGATATGAACAAACATGAATCAACAGCATGAATCAACACAGTAAGTCTAGAGTATTCGCTTAGAGCACATAAATTGACCTTAATTTTGAAACACGCCCCTTCAGGACTGCACCAATTACCTGCGTTAATATAATATTGAATATTTTTCAGAAGAACACTTTGTCCTACGGCCATACAAATGTAATCCGCTTTCAGCATTCTGAGCATTTTTGAGGTAAACATTTGCTCATTTATGAAACTAATTTTCATATTCTCCAAGGATGTGCAACATGGAATACAACAATAACGTGTCGTCTCATCCGCTGCTTCTTACTAGGGGCAGAGGGCATAGTTTCAGGTTCAGACTCAGGGTACCTGCTTAGATGCCTAGAATTAGGCTGAGAGAGAATACTGCCAATGCCCGTAACAACAATAAAGTCTCCTCCTAGTAAATACTGTTTCACTGTGCTAACGTCCTGTTGTAAGCAGAATGGATGTCTTTCGACTATTGTTGAATTAATCAAACTAAGTTTAGGTCCCCTTAAATTTTAAGTGTAGTGTATAACAAAGGCAGACTGCTTTGCCAAAACTAATCTTCCAAAATACGCGGACTTAGCATTTGCCAGCCAACACTTTCTAGCACTACATTTTCATACCTAATGTAGACGAGCCAGAACAGACAGAGAAAAAGTCAAACAGTGAGGTATAAACCAAAAACATTTTGAGGAAGCAGAGTTTATGTCTTCATAAAATAACCTGTTTTTTTTTTTTAAAAAAAAGTCCTTTCTTAGACTTCAGTCTAAGCTTGGCAAAAGAATGACTATTGATTTTATTTCTATTGCTGCAGCATCTGGGAGGTGTCACTGTTGTGTTAAAAAGAACACAACTCTAAAGCACTTTTGCTTTGGCTGAACATATTTTATCCAGTAAGTTAAGGAAATTTACTGCTAAGTGTCACACAGCTAATGCAGAAGATCTAAATCTCTCAGCTGTCCTAGCAAAGCTTAGCTTTATGATTCAGAATACAAAATGCAAGGCTGAGAAAATATATCCTGGGCAAAGGACTGAAATCCAGAACACCGTCTTGAAAACAAGAAAATAATTTTGTAAGTATACAGGAAGTGTGGTCTTTATTGTAAATATTTTGCAGAGGAACCTTCATTTAAGGAATGCGTTTAAATGTCTCAGGAGAAGTTGAAAGTACCAATGCTCCTGCGCAATACTTACACGAGCCTCAGAGTGACATGGAGTGTTACATATTCTTTCTACTACAAGTCCAGTGAAGTCCAACGGGAAGACTTGTAGAGACTTTGTATGAGATATCAAGTGGAAAAAGCAAGGCAGTGCCTTGCCACAGAGTTTGTAGCACCAAAGTATATGGGGGGATCAGGAGAAAGAGCACAGCAATCTCCTCTTTTTAGGTGAGGAACAGAAACAAAGGGACAATAACCTTATAGGTACACAGGTGTCTGACTCTGAACAGTTTCATTTTAGTTGTGTATATAGGCAGGAAACATACAGGTGATGTATATTTTTTTAAATACAGACAGCTTCCATTTCGGTCTTCTTAGCAAGCAGGTCTGAGGCACATCTTGATTCCTCCCTCACCGCAGGCAGAAATGTCCAGCAGGACTATGTCACTGGAATACTGTGATACTCACGATGGCAGGGGCATGGAGGTGCTGGTGGGAAAGGAACTGAATACTTAGACAACACGCAGAGAAAAAAAAACTCCGATTTTTAAGTCTTTTAAAGCTGCTGGGATGGCACAACGAGAGAGTTAAACACCTGGGAGGAGGAGCTGCCTCAGGCGAGCATGTTGAGGAAGGGGCTGTCTCTAACGCCAGCGACCCAGCAGGCAACATCACAGAGATAAAGAGTACGAAACCTGGTGCACAAGGGTAAGTCTCACCGTCGCTCTCACACAACCTCACCCCACCCACGTAGGTTCCACTGTGAACACTGTCAACACATGAAACTTTTGGGTGATGTTTCTGGATGACGGGGCTTTGCGGTGGGAGACATGCTCTGCTCCTTCCCTTTGAAGCCAGGTCACTGTGCAGCAAAACGTCCCAGATTTAGAGGAAGAGAGTGAAGAGAGGGTGCAGCTCACCAGTTTGGTGTAGCGGGCACTTGCATCAGAGAAGATGCCTTGACTTCTGGTCTCTGCTTTAACGAGTGTCGGTATTTGTTGAAGTTGGTAGCACAGGAGCCCTGTCCTGCTGCGTTTGTGTTCACCATGCTGAATACACCTGCTGGGTGAAATAAGCCAAGGAACAGCCATGCCCAGGCGCGAGGAGATGCTGAGCCACTCAGAAGCCAGCATCAGCTCTGGGTACGGGCACTTCTCTGCCCTTGGAGACTTTCACGTGACGAAAAGAGGAGGCCCCGGCAAGCTCATGCACATCCAGGTTTAGGGAGCAGTTATGATGTTTATTCTCAAGGTTATTATTTTGTTCTGTAGCCCTTTTGTTTTAGGCACTGAAGTTTTTTATTAGGGTTGGCCCCAAGTAACTTGCCTAAGCTTGTGGAGCAGCAGTTCACAGAAAAGCCAGATCTTCTCAGTGCCAGTCAGAGGAGAGGATGTGGTCATGGATATGCAGGAAGGAGTCCATAAAACTGCACTGACCTGTGACAAATAAGCTCTTTTGCTTTGCAGATCCCACCATGGTAATACTGACTTCTGCTTGTATGAGAATGAGAAAGTTTTTTACCCAAACAGGTGTATATATTTTGTGCTTGCACAGGTCAGGAATCGTCTTTGTCCAGCTTGCCTACATTATACAGTAACACAATACGCTGGATTTCTGTGGGTTAAGCCACTGTCACCTTTATCACAGAAGAATTTTGCCTTACAGATTAATGCAAGCAACAAGCCATTTCGAAACAGCGGTGGATGGATTGTGGAAATGAACATTTAAGTGCAGCTTGTTCAGGCTTGTGCTGGTATTTGGTGCTGAAAAGAGCTTTTACTGATGTCTGTGGGAAACTTCAAATAACAGCTTAAAGAATTTGCCTAACAATAAGCCTAGAGAAAATACCCTGGAATTACAAGATACTTTCCTTTCAAAATAATCACACGTTAATCATATATATTATAATGAGTAATATCACTTCTTCACTCAAGAAAATTCAGTTTCTGTATTTCTAACACTTGAATCTGGGCTCAAATCACAGGTGGTAAAGGCTATTTGCAGTTATCAATTTTCATTGCTTTTCAGTTAGAAGCCTTTTTTTTTCAACTTTGGTGGAATGAATAAGACAAAAATATATATGTGCTCAGGAAATGAATCTGTTTTGCCTGTCATTCAGAGTGGAAAAAAAAGCAAGAAAATTTATTGGAAGAAAGAAGCCAGCAATTCCAATTCAAATCAATAAAATATTTCTTACAGTTTAAGCATGGGATTCAGCTAATTCAATTACCATTTACAGTGTGAGCACCTACCTTGGAGCGATTTATCTTGGGTCTCTTTTCCAATCAATAGAGTGAACTAAATGTTTTTAAGGTGCAAAACTCCAACCCATTTTAGGTATCTACTTTAGGAAGAAATTAATTTTCCCTTAGTTTCTTTCCACTGACCATCAAATGATATCATACATGTAGGCATCTATCTTTAGTCTGATGAATTCTATGATTCTATGATTCTACATTTTAATTGACTAACAAAAACAAGTTCCATTGAATATAAGCAACAGTTGGGATTTTGAAGTGTTTTAGCTGACATTTTTTTTGTTGGTTTTTTTTTGCCTTCCTATGAAACATTACACTTGTGCCACAGCTAGCTGTGGCTGAGATAGGCTCATGTTTCTAAATGCATTAAGACCTCTTGAGCAGTTGTTCACGCTATGAATCATGCTATGTTTACTAATATCACAGAGAACTGGATTGGAGGGCTCAGATGGTCCTCTTGATCCCTCTGTTCCCATATTCCCATAAAAGCATTCAATACAGACAACACAGATCTTGATCCAAAAAATTCACTTAACTGCAAACTCATGAGTAGTCATATTGCCATCAATGGCATGAACTAAAGTTAGGCACATGTTTATCAAGGGCACATGCGGGTCAAGAAAGTATAAAATAAGGCTTTTCATAAGGTAGACATACTTGTATAAGTGTAGGTATTCTATATCTTCTGAATTATTTGCCAGAAAGGTTATATCAGGGCTTGTAATTATTCCTGGAATATTTCCTAGGTCTCTTCAGAAATAAAAGCAAATAAAGAAACCTAGGGAATTCACCCAGTTTCATAATAAACCTAAGGAGACCCAAAGAGATTTTATTTTTCATGCCATCCGAGTAAAGCCAGTTTCACTCCCTGTGTAAATACCCATTGACTCAAAAGGGTGACAGCATCTGTTTTATCTGACCATTAACATTCTTGTGTGATGAGTATGAATACAGGGCCTAAAAAGGAAGGAAGGCCACCAATAACAGGATAGAAAACAAATCAGAATATTGCTTGAATTAATTTTGAAGATTTCTTGTGAGAGCTATAGGTTAGTCCAGCCTCTTCACATCACGTAAAAGGGATGAGGCAGCAGGAGGTGTTACGTAGGCATTGCTAAAACTCTGCTTTCATAGGAGGATAATTCTTACGTGTCCCAGCAAGCAGACAAAAGTCTTCAGTCTGGAGCAGTCCTCTTAGGCCCTGGGAATGGTAGGAGCATGTTTGGCACAGGAGGCAGGTAGTGATGCAGAACTGAGTGACACTATGGTCCACTGGGCAGCATGGGGTAAAGGAGGATGTTTTTTAGGAAAACATTCTAAATTACGGCTGGGGACTCTGATTGTTCAATCATCGCTCGCAGCCGTTGAGTGTGACAGTTCTGCATATTTCAGTGTCTGAGATCTGACCGGGAATTCTCATGTAACGCAAGAGTTTATGTAACTCGTCGACAGCTAAGTAATAGCTAATGTGGAGCTCTTAAAGTATGATCCTTTACAAGCAGATGTTTTCATGTTTTCACTTCCTGCTTATATGTTCCAAAGCTGTGTGCCTCACAGGGAAGGGAGTGATGTTAAAGTTTGAGACCTGAGACCGTCCCCCATCCACGCACTGTCTTTTTCCTTTCTTGAACAGGAGTGGGAGAAGTGGGAGGTGATGCATTAAATCTTGTTAATAGTTTTGGTTGGTTTATCCTTTCCGTTTTGACATTGTATCTTGTATCTGTCATTTTTATAGATGTACACAAAATTGGTTTAAGGAACAGATTCAATTTGGCTTCCAATTTTCAACCAGTGTTGCTCATAAATCATACACAGTATGTATCAGTTTTAAGAGGAAAAAGCATGGATGTTCAAGGCTTATGAATTCCTCGCAGCTCATAAATTCTTCTGGAAACCTGGCTTGTAATAATGTGGGCATACAGTTTCAACTTCCATTCTTCTGTAACTTTCACTAAACCCCAGATCAAACTTTAAAACCTGATTTACTGTACAGAGGTCACAAATTGCATTTGTTTATTCATTTTGTTAGAAACCCAGCATTGCAAAGCCTGACAGATTTTGTCCATCTTTGATTATACTGATAAAGAGGACAATATTGCTGTACGTAGATGAGATGAAGGGGAAGGTTTACTTTCTTAAATTAGATGTGGAAGTTTGAATCTGAAAACTGCAGATTTCCAGCGGAGTTGTGGTATCAGCTTGCATTTTTGGGCACCCGAGTTGTATCTTTGTCCTTTTGCTTTTTCACATGTTTTTTCTCATCTCTTAGGCAACTCTTGGAAAACTTAAATGACTGAGAATTTTAAAGTCGTCTGCCCAGGAACTAAACCAGTACGCATTTTTTAAAGGTGAGTATTGGAGAAAGGACATCTTCTCCCAGGAAAATACCTTTGATATGATATTTCTTTCACATCAGGAAGGATTTTACACACAGACCAAGGCTGACCACAATTTCTGATACTGGATTCAGATTTTTGTTGTTTCTAGAGGAAAGGGACATTTCTTTTATAGAAGCAATGCCAATTTCAATCAACTCTAACAAAATATTTTATCAGCCTACTGAAATGCATGTGTGATATTTAGTGCATATCTGAAGGAAAAATGGTCACTATTGACATTTTTGAGAACTCAACATTTTCCTCATCAAAACTGTCAGAAAAAATAAAAGCATTTTCATAAAGTCATATTGAAAACATTTTTTTGGGAAGGATCAATTAAAAGTCTCTTCATAAAAAATGATATAATAGTGCTTTAATTTAAAACAAAGCACATTTGATAATACATTTGGGGGGCATCAAATTAAAATTTTAGACTTCTGATTATATTAAATTTGTGTGCCACTTTAAGACATTTAAGACTTCACTTTTTCTTATTCCCATGAAGTGAATAATCCTTGTCTTGGTTGGCTATGAACTTCAAAAGAACCCCCCTTCTTCTTTAAAGGGAAATTGACTGTTACAGTGCCTCCATGTTTCCTGAGCTCTTCATATATACATGGTACAGTGATCTGGTACCTGGATCTCTTGTACCTGGTTTTGCAAGGGGAATGTAGGTCTGTTTGGTTGAAGCCTCATAAAACCGTAGATTTCCATTTGCAGAAGAGAAATTTACACAAATTATTTCATTAAGAGCTTCCACTTCCATTTCACACATAAATGATTGTATGCCCAATTTTTTTTACCTCTTGACTGCTGTAACCAATGCATTTTTAGCTCTAATATACATTATACGGGCGGAGGCTGACTTCCTGCTTGAAGAAGTCGCTGTGTTTTTCAGCTGCAGTCTGCGACAATGATCGTCTTTTATTGAGCTGCTTTGCTGCTTCTTCCTAAACTAGTATTTCTAGAATTATGGTCCTGACCTCAAGTCATGATGCTTTGTCACTTTTTATTTGTGACTTTTACAAGGAACGCAAGCCCAAGGGGAATTCAATTGCAGAAGTCAGGCTTACAGGTGGAAGCGAAATCAGGGTTTACAAGGGAGGGAATATGACCGAACAGGGTGGTGTGATTCCATAAACACCACTAACAGGTGGTTTTTTCCCCTATTCCCAATCTGAAGACTCAGTAGCAGCTTCTGTTTCAGCTAATTGTCTTTCAGAAGGATTTTCTGAGAAACTAAAGTCAGTCTATGACCAAGGACGTGTGGAAGCAGCAGAGCATCAAGAGCTTTTCTCTCCTCAGCTCACAGGAGAGAAATTGTGAGATCAATTTCCCCACAGCATGGACTGTCAAGTTGACCTGCATACTCTTCCAGAATTTCTTTGTTCAAATTCCCTCTCATCAGCAAACCAAACCTTCTTAAAAGTGGTTCCTTTGTGGACTGGCTTTGGGCTTGTCTGCGATACTCTGCCGATGACATTCATTACAACCAAATGTTATCAACATATAGCCTTTAGGTTGCTAGAATACATTGTCCTTGCCATTTCAAATCCAGTTTAAAAACAATGCAATGCCAATAGTCTGGGAAGGTTCTGGTGCAAGTTTATTTTCATAGACAGTAAATGCTCTTTTACTTGCCTGGATTTAATTTAATTTTACTTATTTTGGGGACCCTTCATTAAATGCTGTTCCTTCGAAATTAAACATGAATTAAGAGGCAAATGTTTCTCCCAACTCTGAAGTTCAGTGATACATTCTCAATTGATGTGACGTACTGGACTGTAGTTTACCATTTTTTGGCAACAGTAGGATTTGCAGTATGGCTTATATCCAGTGCAATAAACCTATTATCTTAAGAATCAGTCCAGAGTGTTCTTGCTTTATAAGTATTAGACCCATGGGATAAATTAAGTAAAACCAACATCCATTAAACAACTGTTTAAATTATTGTTTTCATGTTTTATGGACATAAAAATGTACGTAACTTGAAGGTAAGTTAGATAATATAAATGTTAAGTTATATTTGCAGTTCCAATTCTTTGGCTTGATTCACCTCAAAAACTGGGAGGTCATTTAGAGGACAGGCAAGGATTCCCTTTGCAGTATCATTCTTAATGCTTCAAACGTGATAATGTAATTTACATTGAAAAAGGAAGACTGAAAGAAAGCTGGAAGCAGAGGATTTTTGTCTCAGAAAGAACATTTACATGATCTGATACAGTGGGGACTGTAGGTTAAATTGTACCTTGCATAGCTTTTCCTAAGACAGGAAGGACACCAGTTAAAGAATTATTCCTAAAATCCTGTAAGTTTAAACAGAATGTTGAGTTGAAGAGGTGTTATTTCCAGAGAAAAGTAAATATTTAAGAGGTCTATTAAACATAATAGCACGTCCTGCTGATAGAGGTACTGAGTTCAACAATGCTTGGAAAAACCTGTCTCGCATGCTGCAAATTGATTACATGGTTGTTTATGCAGTGGATTGGCCAGGGGAGGAAGTCAGCCGGCATTTATCCTCTGGTGTGCAGTGGGAAACAGGGTCTTCCCAAAGTCACCCGAACATGGAGCGTGGGTGAGTCTGCTGCTGGGCTTCTGCTGAGGCAGTCCTGCAGTACTACAGGCAGCTCTTGCAAGCACACAAGTGATTAGCTTAATTAAAAGACATAGGTTTAGGTAGTATGTAATTATTAGAAATGAAAAGGAGCTACTTCACATCCACCGTGGCATGTCAATTATTGCTTTTCTAATACAGAGGGTTTAACACTTCTGATTTGGAAATTGCAGGCCTGATTATTTAGTATGCTGTTTATCTGACGATGTCACCCCGCTAATGCCAACAGAGATACAGGGGGTGAAATCAGTGTAAGAGAGAGAAGAGCTGATACCATAAATAAAAAAAACACCAAACCATACCTAACTTAAGAGCCCAATAACTACCATAAATTTCAGCTTCCTCGTTTTCTTTTAAGTAAGCTTTTTCTCCTGATTGATTGTGTTTGGTGGAGTAAAGTGTGGTGACTTAAGGCCACAAGGCTGGAAAAACAGAAGACTAACTATAAGAAAACTGAAAATACTGGGGTTTAATTGTCGTGATTTTTAAACTGTTCAGCGGTTTTGAAAGCAGAGGTTGATGGTATCTTCTGTGACTTTATTTGCAAAAGTAAGCAACTGTGAGAGCTTTGCAAAATTTTATCTGCAAAATTTCTCAACTTTAAAAACCTGTGTATGTAACTTGTGTAATGCCTATTAATTGTACATATTCTGACTTTTTTTTTTTTCTTGGTATATATGCACCTATTTCTGTATTCACTTTGGTCACTAATATTTCTGTATGTGTATTTCATCCTTTATTCTTTAGGAAGATTTTCTATCCAGTCTCTATCCATCTATGTACTTGCTACACATTCAGTCAAAACAAACACAAGAAACAAGAAAATAGTGTTAAAGATTCTTCCGTGCAATGCTGTTCATCCTTGTCTTTGTTATTAATGTAACAGTAAAAGGTATCAGGTCAGGGTATCTTTTATGCCTGTGAGTGTAGTCTGTATCTGATCTTTGCTCTTTCCTGAAAGGGTTTGGTTTAAATAATCCCAGTAGCACAGTGTCTCACATTCCGAGTCTTCTATTTTAGTTCTCCTTTCAAGGGAATTACTGCAGTTTCAACCTGGCTCTTGCTCCTTTTCCTAGTGCAAAGCTGTGTGATTACAGGGGAAGGGTGATGAAGCACATCAGCTCTCTCTCTTAATCTTCTTACAAACCCTAACAGATTTTGAAGATGAAATTTGGCAAATGTTAATTGTATGTGCAGAATTCATGCTGGGAAAATCTCCTTCAGAAAAAAAAATTAAAAAAAATCCCCAAAAAAAACAGAGAAGAAAAAAAAGCTGAGTGCACAGCCGGGCCGTTATGTAAGATGTTTATTTCCATCAAATGTAGCCCAGTGGAGGCTATGCAGAAAATAGGCCAAAGCTGCAGAGTTGTGACATCATAACATCATCAGAAAGGTCAAAGAAAACATTGGCACACTGAGAAATACTAGTTTCTAGTATGGGTCATTTTGCTCTATATTTAAGATCTTTTTTTTTTTTCCCTTACATATTGGAATAGAGCCCAATCGTGGTAAGCAAGCCTGGGCTGTTTTAAAACTGCTAAAGAAGCATGTTTGTGATAGCACCCGGCAGCACAGGAATATGCCTGTGAGAACTACTCATTGTTTTGACGACGAAACTGAAAACCAGAAAAAAAAAGAACATAAAAATTTGGTAGAATGTGAAAAGTTGCATTTAGTCAAAATTTGACTTCGGAATTTTGTCTGAAGAAATTGAAGCATTTTGCGTACAGCACATCTGAATTAGTCTACTGATCCCTTAAAAAAATTAACTACTTTTTTTTCTCAGTCAAGTCAAGAACAAAATAATGAATTAATTTAAATGTCATGAAACTCTTTTTCTTCTGATGGAAAACCTCATGATTAGAAACATTTCTTCAGCTCTTGCTGTATTATTGTCAGGCTCAGAATGGCACTGAGGCACAGTTGCTGTTCTGTTCTGTCCTTGATGAATTTACAATTTAGTCCCATTACATTCACATGGATCATCTCTTCTCATGTTATGACTAAAGTGAGTCATGTATATACTCAAGTACATAATAAATTCTACACAAAGTAAACATTTTTAATCCAGATTTATTTTAGCTTTCATGCCCCTTCATACTTGTGGCCACATTTAAAAAACCACCCAAACCAAAATCAGACAACTCTATTCACAAAAATATGCTAGTATATAGACACAATTGCCTGAGTGTAATAATAATTCTAACTAGTTTCTTACACACTGACTCATGCCCATTTTTTAAATCAATTTTGTTTTCTTATAGGCTATATATAATCAAAACAAATACCAGGGGCGTTTTTAGTGATCATATGTAGGTATCTTGGCTTCGGTACAGACGAAGGTACTGTCAATTCATGTTTTATCCCCTGCCCTGCGTGAAGTAAGTTATTGCAAGAAATGAAAGTGTGTGGTGCCGATAGGCTAGCGCTAGCCCATAAGACACCAGTGACCTGAGAGCACAAGGAGGCCCAGAGAGATGCATGAAGTTTTCAGGCTCCAAGGCAAAGGCTCCTGCTCTCCTTCTGGCCAAAGGCAGCCAGCCTGTTGTCGGGCCAAAGGAGAGGGAAAGGCACCCATGTAATACCCACTAGATGTCTTCCTGCTCAAGAAATAATTAAAAACATTTAATTTCTGCTTTTTCTTTTTTTACCTTCTTTTTTAGCTACACAGATTGGGTGACAGTCTTCTGCAGACTCTCCAAACAGAAATTTGGAAACCAACCTTAGCAGCAGATTGTATTTGCCTCAGCTTGTGTACGCGAGGGGAGGAGAAAGCAACAAGGCTGAGTATTCATCTGACCAAGCATAGATACCTACAACACAGTTGCCATGTAGGCTGTTTGCTAGATTCATGGAGAAAAATAGGCATTGCTAGAATTGCTGGGGAGCAATTTTTCTCATCCTGAAGTAGACATCTAAAACAGGTCAGAAGAATCACACCATAAAATGTCTACTTCTGCACTGTGGCACAAGGGCAACCCTGGGTGCCACAGGATCTGCACTGTCAATGTCTGAAGTCAGATCAAATGAATCTCATCCCAAATCTTCTTTTGCACCTCCATCCTTTCTGAGACAAGGAGTCAACATGGCTTCTCACATAGAAACTTCTTTCAGGCACATATTTTTGTGTGTGCTTTTATGGTGCCTGGCACAGTGGAGACTACTTGAAGGCTTTGTTCATAGGGTGCAACATCTACCTCCCAGGGATCCTGGGAACATATCCTTATCTCAGGGATAAGGATATTTTCCAGTGGCAGAACCCTTCACTCCAATGCTCAGGGTTATTTCAGCATTTCTGCATTGACTTAACACAAATTTTTGAGCCAACATCCCCCTTCCAAAGATTGTATTAGTCTTTAATTTATGATGGCAAATTTCTAGCTGAGTACTTTAAGTCTTCTTTTGGGGAATGTAACCTATTATTGCTTGCTTACTCACCAATGGGCACTTAGGTCCATGAGATGATCCCATAGGCACCTGCAGGGTCATGGCTACACGTCTGTGCTGCCTTCGCAAACCAGAGGACCAGTTTGTGCTCTTGTGAGAACCTCAAGGCACATAGAATCATAGAATCGCCTAGGTTGGAAGGGACCTTTCAGATCATCTAGTCCAACCATCAACCTAATTCTGACAAAAACCATCCCTAAACCATAGCACTAAGCACCACGTCTACCCGTCTTTTAAATACCTCCTGGGATGGTGCCTCAACCACTTCCCTGGGCAGCCTGTTCCAATGCTTAATAACCCTTTCAGTGTAAATTTATACCTTGTTTGTAAATTTGTACCTCCAGTGGCACACTTGTGGCAACTGAGGAATGGAACCTGTAGATAACGGCACACAAATATTTATTTCACTCCCATCTGACCTGTAAGTCCTAATGAGCTGTGCCCTTTCTTATTTGCAATGTGTAAATTGCCAAAGGCCAGGGGTGATGCTGGACTCTGAAGGCAGCAGAGGATGTGCTTTCAGCCTCAAAGCTGTTCAGGTAGCTCAGCCTTCTCTTTTGCTGCATTTCTTCTTTATTACAAATTAAATACTTGTCCCACAAAGGTTAAAACTGTCTATGTCAGGAAAATCAGTTCTTGATTTACTGTCATTTGCTTTAGCTCTGGCCCTTGGCTAACTTCCAGTGGGATTTATTTGATTAGGGCATAAATGAGACAAAATGGAATTATAATAGGCATTCAAACAAAACCAAACTTTGTCATGATTATTCTGTGATTTATGGCTGATATCCAGAGGATGGAGGAACACTAATCAAAAGAAGAAAATTTTGCACATAAAAACCAGACAATGCTGATGCAATCAAAATTGAATCAAACAAATGACAATTCAAATTAGCCAACATCTATTTTTCTCTTTTCCTTCCAGTGAGTGCATGACTTTCAACCAAGAAAGGGTTTAAGATGATTACAAATTTAGGTCTGCTGCCCTTTTGTGCTTTAAATTTGTTTGATATTTCGAATATATTAATCTTGCCTCTTTCTTAAACCACGATGGCTCTCACCACTTTTTGTATAAACAGCTGCCTTATTAAGGCTCATTCTGTGCTGAATTCCAATAAGCACAAGAACTTGCCCCTCTCTCAGTATGTGTGAAGTGGGCATTCACTAAAAAAGCTTTAAATCAAACTGTGGTGTGCATTTTCTTGATGGTGGTGGAATGACCAGTATCTTTATATTAGGCTTTTCAGAAGGATGCTCCTGATAACTGTTTTTCCCTTTCGGGTTCCTTCAGCTCTTATTTTGCTGACCAAGCGAAAAAACTTTCCTGAGCATACTCTGAAGGCCTTATGTATTGAAAGGCTGCATATCTTTATGCTTTCCCTTTCAATTTTTCTGTGAGTGACAGTGAAAGCTGGGCCTGATAAAATTCTTAAGAGGTTTCATTCTGTTATCTAGTGTTCCCTTTTCATCTTCCCAACCTCTGCACATCATCAAGATTAATGTTTCAAGTTACAGAAAGCTCAATCGTTGGAGCTCTCAGGTGGCAGCTATAGATGAGATTTCCCAATATTGATCTTCTCTTCCCCCATTTCTTTTCTTTCCAGGTCTGAATCATATCTGTCTGAATTACGAGCCGGTGCAGACTTCTTGCTCTGGCAGATTGCATTAGAATCACGTAGCACTGGGCTTTGGGTTATCGATTAGCAGCAGACTGACTCTGCTGTTAACCAGACGCTGCTTCTTCTGCCAGAGACATCTCCATTCACAAACACTTGTGCGGAAACACAGAACCTGCTGCACTGTGGGGAAAGCTGCGCTGCCAGCCTCTGAATGGACGTTAGCAGAAGGACCAGAACTACTCTCTGTCTTTGATGCTCATCAGAGCTGACATACATTGTTGAGCCTCTTTTGACAGGAGGTGTGCATGTTGGGAAAGACTAAGGACCCCGCAGTTTCAGGCTTTTGCTTCTATTATAAATAAGCAGGAAAACCAAGTGCTCCACGACTACTGATACAAGTGTAGTGATTTAAATGAGACCAAATTTGGGGAAACTTGGCCATGACTGTTAGGCTTGATTCGCAAAAAGAATTAAACATGGAAGCATTCAACCTCAGTTTAATATGCCTTTTTGTCAGTCAAACCTGAAGGTGACTCACCACATCATGCGTGGAAATGCAAATGCCTTTGATGGATTCTCATGGTGGGGGTGTGCATGCAGCACGCAGTAGTATGTGGTATTGATTTGCCAGCAGCATGTTATTTACTGGAGCAATATTTTGTCTTGTTATTTTAAAGGGGTCATCCACAAGTGCCAACATTTTAAAACAGGAATGTTTGCAGAACTCTGATTTCATAAAGGCTGGAAAACATGCGCTGGAAAGAAGAGTCAACATTGTAGTATTTTAATTTTTCATTAATTTTAATGAAACATGGCTGAGAAAAAATAAAGAGACTCTAAGATATAAACCAACATATAAAGCAGTACAGGTACAACAGGTACAGCTTAATGACTAAGACTCTTTCAAATACAGAGTTTAAGAAATCTGGTGTGTAAGGTACAGTAAGTGACATAATCCCTACCTGTAGTTCACTTATTTCTCCTTCTGAGGAAGAGCAGTAGTGAAGACAGATTCACGTAGTGCAGTGAAGTGACAACCTTGGGAGAATAGTCACCTGAATCTCCGTCCATGGAGAAACGTAAGAAATGAAAGGTAGCTCCAACTCGCATGTGCTGGATTGCCTTCTAGAGCTGCCCGTATTCCCCATGGATAATTTAGGACATACACAAGAGGCAACACGGGAAAGTTCCAAGAAAGGAAATCCAGTCAGATTATAGAATAAAAACCTCTTCAGTATAAGGGCGGTTAAGCACTGGAACAGACTGCTCAGGGAAGCTGTGCATGAGCCCTGGGCAAATACACCTCGCTTTGAAGTTCGCGCTGCTTTGAGCATGTGGTCGGACTAGAGGTTGGACTAGAGACCTCCAATGAAACCCTAGCCTCACTCTTCCCAGGATTCTGTGTACTCTTAGTTTAGGTAATCTGCCTCCATCCCTTATCCCAAATCTTCCTCTTTTTACCGTAGTACTGATCCTGGACATATTTACAGGTGTATTTGCTCACTAATCTTGCTAACAGTATCTGTATGCTTAAAACTAAGCATATTCATGAAACAGGGATATATATATACACACACACATATAAATATGGATATCTATCTATCTATCTATCTCTATCTATCTATCTCTCTCTCTCTCTCTCTAGATATACATATATAGATATAGATATACAGATATAGATATATAGACATATAGATTAGATATAGATAGATATAGATATAGATATAGATATAGATATAGATATATAGATATAGATATAGATATAGATATAGATATAGATATAGATATAGATATAGATATAGATATATGCGCGCGGATATTGGTTTGCCAACTCACATTTCAATTGCTAAATTTGCATAATGCTATAGCCCTTTATCTTTCTAGCTGATTTCTGTCTTGCTTCCACAGAGACGGTAGTTGCCACTGATACAGAAATAAAAAATCTGTTATCTTTTTCTGTGCTCATCAAGAAAATACCTTAAAAATGACTGACAAAAAGACATTCTTTTTGGTGCCGCAGAAGTGGCTTGCAATTTTTGAATATGAAAGGTAATTGTTTGAACGATATCTGTCCATGTTCAGAGAACTGCCTCAAAGATGAGTCACTAGAACTGGCAAATGCAACCTCGAAAATGCCAATAAGCTGTTCTTCTCCTTTCTGTTTGTCATTACACTATCTGAAATCTTACCTTGATGCAATCGTCATATACTAGTGTTCTCCTACATTACACTCCATGCAAATTGTATTTACTACTGTACTTCAAATGGTCAAAGGTGTATTATTTATGTTAAACATTACAGAAAATTTTTACCAGAGTGGTAAAAATCCATACAGCCTCTGATAAAATCCGCAGAGCCTTGCAGGACCAAGTTAAATTTACTTGGCTACATAAATTGAGTAGAAAGGATATTTTCAGCTATACGGAGGCCAATGCATGCAATTTTGTGAATGCTAACTGTAAGAGACTGCATAAGCTCTTCTCATAAATATATATCCTTATACGTGTGTCTAATTTTACCCGTGGTACATACTCATCTTTTCTTCAAAAGAATGGGGAGGCAGAGCAATTGATACTATTTATTGACTTTAGTACAGGCCAGATAAGAGGACAATGGACCAGTTGAGCTGCCAAGCTCAACAGTTGTGGTCAGCAGCACACAGTCCATTTGGAAGCCAGTCACTAGTGATGCACACCAGGTGTCGATACTGGAAATTGATACAGGAAAATACTGCTGAAGGTCTTCACTAATGATCTGGATAGTGGGACCAAATGTAGCCTCAGCATGTTTGCAGACGACACAAAACTGGGAGGAGCAGTCAATACACCAGATGGGTGTGCTGCCATTCAGAAAGACCTCAACAGGTATGAGAAATGGGGTGACAGGAACCTCATGAAGCTCAACAAAGGTAAATTCCAAGTCCTGCACCTCATCAGGAATAACCCCATGCACCAGTACAGGCTGGAGGCAAGCTGGCTGGAAGGCAGCTCTGCAGAGAAGGACCTTGGGGTTCTGGTGGACAACAAACTGACCGTAAGCCAGCAACGTGCCCTTGCAGCAAAGATGTGCAACGGCGTCCAGGGCTGCATTAGGAAGACCCATGGGTCAAGGGAGATGATCCTTCTGCTCACCCCAGGTGAGACACGGCTGGAGTGCTGGGCCCAGTTCTGGGCTCCCCAGTAAAAGAGAGACAAGGACATACTGGACCAAGTCCACCAAAGGGCCAGGAAAATGATTAAGGGACTGAAGCATCTCATATATGAAGAGAGGCTGAGAGATCTGAGACTGCAGAGCAGTCTGCCTGGAGCAGAGAAGGCTCAAGGGGATCTTATCCATGAGTGTAAATACCTGATGGGGGGGAAGTAAAAAAGATGGAGCCAGGCTCTTCTCAGAGGTGCCCAGTGAAAGGATGACAGGCAATGGGTGCAAATTCAAATAAAGGACATTCAACCTAAATGCAAGAAAAATATTTTTTACTGTGAGAGTGATCAAACACCGAACCAGGTTGCCCAGTGAGGTTGTGGAGTCTCTGTCCTTGAAGATACTCAAAACCCGACTGGACACAGCTGTGAGTAATCTGCTGAAGTTGATCCTGCTTTGAGCAGGGGGGTCTCAGTAGATGATCTCCAAAGGTCCCTGCCAACCTCAACCATTCTCTGATTCCTTGTTATTTCACAAATATCCAAGAGTAGTGGTTGGCATAGTCATGAGCTCAGGCAACGTGATAAAGAAATTATCTAAGACCTTTTAAGTTAGCTATTCTGAATAATTACGGAAGACCATTGTTTGGCATGCTCATTGAACAGTTGGATCTATCTGAATTTCAAAACAGACCTGTGACTCTTCTTAAAAGTAGGACATGTGTAGTCTTAAAAAGAAACATAAAGCAAGGACATGCAACTTCCTAACTATTCATTCAAGTGATTAAATGTAGAAAATCGTTACATATGGACAACTACTTTGAAATAATATGAAGGCTAAAAAGACATAAAACAAGAAGGGAATATATGAGCTGAAGAAACCATTCTTTAGAGAAAAGTCCTGGAAAATACATTCATGCGATAGAAAATGCTAACCTTTGAAAGGTTTTTGCACCAGGCCATGCAATATAATGGAAAACTAGATCACTTCCACAGAATTCTATGGGATACTTCAGAAAATCTAAACAAACATCTTCATTTTCTATTCAATCTGAAAGATTTTTTTAGTATAATTTTCATAGAAATTTCTCTGTAGAAGACCCTTGGCTCCCTCCCATCATTCGGATCCCCAACAGTAGTGTGAACATTCATTTGTTTTATTGTTATTATTTTTGTCTTTTACTTTCACTGGATAAAAACCCAAAACCCCCAGTAATGATAAACTCAATTCAGAGTTGCTGTGTATAGTTACTAGAGCATGCATTGTACCTGTCACGATCTTTTAGGCATCAGAGAACTAACATATGCTTTTAGTCTTTGTGACTCCATATGGAGAGTGCGTACATCACTGTCTGTTTTTATACCCACTTCACGGGGGTGCAGTTCTTTTTTTACTCTCTGAGGCATAACAGCTAAAACCAATCCTAGTGCAGGATGGCTATAAAAGATCAGATAGAAGAGCATTTTTTCTTTTCTTTTTTTTTTAAAATATGATTGGCTTGAGAATTTTCTTTCAAAAGTAAAGTAAAATAAAATGAAATAAAATTATAAAATAAAATTATAAAATAATAAAATAAAATAAAATAAAGTCATCGACTGTTCTACCAGTTCATCTGAAAATGTTCTTAACATTTTTGACAGATATTTGACAATCAGGCAGGTATGTGATTATCTCATTGGTGGAATTACACAGAAAGTGCATCATCCTATTGTGTAAAACTCTTCTGATGTGCTTCCACAGACACAAAGTATAGGCCTATGTGCCAGCCAAGCAATCACTGTACGTGAACTTCGGGCTTTAATGCGCACCTGTGCTTGGCATTGGAGAGCATTTTAGCGCTGTACATGCTGTGATTTAGCCGGTCCATACCTTCCCTTGTTGAGGAATTCTGACATTAATGAAGTGTCTTTCACTAAATCTAAATGAGCGCTTACTCCCCGTAAGAGAATCAAATGGAAAAAAAATACTGCGCGTGTTTTTATGCTTGACAATTTTCTTCCTCTACAATTTCAAAAGACATGAATCCGGCAATTTTCTCCATTATTTATTTTTGCACACAAACAGGTATGTCAGTGATCATACAATACACTGCAAACGATATTGAGAAAAAAAAATCCAGACTATGTATGTAATGGCTGCTCATTCTTCACTTTGACGTTTCTCTAACAATTGTCAGCTAAGCGTAAGAATTTGGTATCCACCACTTTCTTTGTTTGTATTACGCAAAGCTCTACTACCCGCTAAAAATTGTAGTATTATGGTAAAAGAGAGGCTACAGGAGATTTCAGTAGGTGCTAGGAGATTTTCTTCTATAAAACTGCCCTTGTTCAGGAGGCTTCAGTTACAGTTTAGCAGGACGTTATTTATGTGCACATATTTCTCCTCTAAAAGTTTGCAAAGGGCAAACTAGGTAATGTGATTAAGTGGCTGAACACAGTAAAGGTTCCAAAAACTAGGTCATTATTGAGATTAACGACTGGATTAAAAGGATTTAGGAGAGTGGTAGGATTTTGATTTGCATATTACTCCAAAGACCTTTGACTTATGTAAAGCCTCCTCTTAAAGACTATCAAGCCAAAGCATTACATCAAGCAATTTAGTTGTTGCAAATTACTCTTGCCTGTTTTTTGACCTTGTGTATATTACCCATATTTCTACACTGGAATTATTTTTCATAATTCAACACTTGCATTGCTCCTTTGGATGTGGCAAATGCAGGGGGAACACCAGTGTGAAAGAGATAAGTTGCAAAATAATTAAATCTTATTAAGTATAAGCTATGGGATTCTTGAAGGATTTCACCTGAGAGTGTTTTAGCCAGCTGCTAAAACAGGAGACCTTGTTTAACAGCAGATACTAGCAATTCAATCAAAATCATTTCTCCATCAGAAGCCTTGCAAATTTAGATTAACCTTTGTGCCACTCTACAAGGGTATACACAGCTGGTTTGGTATATGAAAAATATATGTAAGACCTGAAGCCTATAACTGCTTTGGGAAATTAAACTGGAGGGTCTGCACAGCTGAGGTCACTCATTTAGCATCAGCTAAAGGAAAAAAATAGTTTCAGGGGTTACTCAATATAAAAATCCCTCCATTGAGAGCACGTGTTTGTCTCTCAGCCTGTGTGAGAAGGCTGTTTATGGTACTTGTATGTTTTAATGTATGAAAGAAGGAGGGGAGGTGCTTCTGTGGGGGCAATTTAGGGCAAACAAATGTGGTGGTGGGAAAGAGGACAGGTGATGTTCTGCAGATGAGTGCTTCTGTAAGACATGACATTAGTGACAATACGCAAAATGCTTTGAATAGACCACTGGGTTATAAAAGGTAAATAATTTTAGGATTTTCAGCACAAACTCGATAAATGATGGCAAATACTTGCAGATCATATTTTCATAAATCATATTGTTCATGTATTATCCAGTCACTCATATCTGAAGAGCACTCTATTTATTTTTATAAACCTTTCACCTAGAAAATGCTCTTATCATTTCACTGCTCTGCTTTTAAACGGCATTGCTTCAAAGTGTCAGTCTTCAGTGTTGGGATGATGTCATTTCACAAACTGCCTCAATCACCCTCAACCTCAAAAGTACAAGTTTCACTCAAAAGTACTAGTAATACTGATGTGCCTGAAAAAACCCTATGCAGCATATGGGATCATTACTTCCTGTAAGGGATTCAGGTACATACGCTACTCACAACATGCGCTTTTTTCTGGGTTCAGGGGGAATGGGATGACAGATTTCGCATGTCAATCAATCTTAATTATGCAGTGAGTGAATGAATACAGAATTAAGGCCAAGGAATGGACCAATATGATGAGCTTCATCGCTTGCCCTATCCAAAAGTGTGTATAACCTGATGGTAAGGGCCACCACTTCAGAAGCAAGAACTGTGCCTTTGAATTCTTTTAGACTGAGATGTCCAACCCAGGAACCCTACACATCCTGGGAAAGTGCCCTTGCCACTAAGCTGCAGCATTAGAAGTAATTTGTAGTGATAAGTTGTTGCAACTACCTTTTACGAAGAGTCACATCTTGTTGATTTACTTTGGACATGTTGTGAGGATAGCCAGCAGATTACCCCCTTGAGGGGATTCCCATTGAGAAGTGCCATGTTGCTGGATTCCCTTCAGGTTTGAATGGAAGACAGATGCTGAAACACCCAACCACAACACTCACGGTCCTGTAGAAAACAGAATTTTAGCTGCTAGGGAACCTTAGAAGCCTGAGAGACGCCTACAAATGTAGAAAATGGCGGAGTAAGGCATCTGGGGCTGTAATATTCAAACTGGATTTTGGTGTTTATGAGCCTTAATGAAGTCTTTTAAAAAGACCTCAGGTTTCCAACGCGCAGCACGTTAGAACAGGAGTGCTGCAGGAGAGTGAACACCCGTCCCACAGGTTGTCCCCAGGTCTCCACAGAGGGGTGAGGGCACTCCTTCAGCCAGCCCTGGCCTGCAGATCCTGGGAAGCGCTGGGTGAGAGCCTCACCACGCGCAGCCTCTGACCGCCCACAGGCAGTCAGTAACAAACAAGCACATATTGGTGGATTATACCCGTCCATCATGACCGACATAAACATGTTTATCATTATCTACTCTTGGCTTTGGTAGCTGTTTCTTGCTCCAGCAGAGGTCTCTGTTAAAGGCAGGATTAAATGATGTTCTCTACAAAATGAGGACTAACTAACTAAGCAATATTTCTCTTACTTTTGAGGATCAAAACCAGTGTTTCAAAGCAAAGTTTCAGTGCACAAAATCAGGATCATTTTAAGGGAAGATTAAGTGTTTGTTAATTACTAGTTCTTATTTGCAGAATCTAGAAGGAATCAGTCCAGAAAAAATAATTAGTAAACATCAGTTATAACAATACTAATGAACAATATGAAGATGCAGAACAGCATCTTTGTAACTCTGGAGTAAAGACACCTTCCTTTAAAATAATCAGAGATAAATCACAATTTTTCAAAGTCATTTTTGCAGACATTATGTTTTGGAAGCAGATTCCTGTTTTCTCTATGACTGTTTCAGATGTCTGAGGCAGTGAAAAGTGGTTGTGTTCTGCCTAAATGTAGCCAGCGGAGAAAATCAAATCCATAAAGAAGCTCCATGTTGCTAGATAATTAGTGAAGTCAAAACATTTGCCCAATGATGGCTTAAGCTACTTGGCTAATGCAGCTGATGAACATGTGCTCTGAAAGCCTGCTACCAAAAACAAAAAATAAAAAAAACTTCAAGTTACTATTTGAAAATTCTTATTTTTCAAATAAATTAATTTAAAATCTCTTACGTGGTAGGACAAGGAAAGGAAGAAGAGATTCTTGGATGATTTTCTTTTTTAAATGAAAACAAATTTTAAGAAGAAGCCACTTGAATGCCACCAAAAAATCTGATGCAATATCTCCAGTTTCACTTTCACACAAAAATAATTATAAATTTAAAAAATCAGGTGTGTACACCATAAACTTCAGCAGGTTAACATAAGAAGAGCTCTAGCTCACAAATGCTGTACAGTACCATTGGAAGTTTAAGATTTGGACTTCCTAGTATTTCTAGCATGTCTCAAGCAGCCCCAATGTCTTGATGCCTTATTCATGCATCTAGACGTAAAGGGACAGCTTTTCCAAGATTCTTAAGATAGCTCGGGAAGATGCCAACAGAAAACTATTGGTAAAAGCCAAACATGTTTGTATGGGTTTAGGTTGTTCTTGTTTCGGAATGGTGGAGTTGTTTGTGTTTGGTTTTGTGCGTGCGTGTGTTTTTGTGTTTGGGGTTTTTTTTTGTTTGCTTTTTTCTCTTTGTTTTTGGTTTGTTTGTTGGTTTTTGTTTTGTTTTGTTTTGTTTTTAAAAATCCCACAGGTATCTACAGGAACATTTGGAAATGTTAAATTGTGGCCCTGAATTTCTTCCCCAAATAATTTACACTGTACAGATAGGATTCACCTACCTTTACCTATTATAGTAGCTGAGCATCAACTCCAAGCTAGACAGCTGCATCCCCTCTAACAGGAAAGTGGGTAGCCCACTTCCAGAGGGCAATTCATTCCAATCTGGCTAAGTTACCTTTTTTAGGATAAAGTGAATCACCCTCAGGAAGTTCCTGTCACTCTCCACTGACTCTCACTTAGACTAGATTATTAACTTCTAGGTGGCTAATGTTAGGTGAATCCCATCTGAAAAGACAACATTTAAATGATGAATGGGATAAACAGGAAGGTGACAAGAAAGAAGGACAAGATAAGGGTGGGGTTTTTTTAAATACATTTTAGAATTAATCAGCACAGTGTGTAATCCTTATCAAAATAGCACCAGAAACTGCATTTTTTTACTGATCTAAGTTTTCATTACTTTAATAATTGCAATGTCAAAGAATACCTACTAGGAGGAGGAAGCTGGGATCTGCCACTCAAATTCAGCCTGCTAGTCAGAGAATTCCTTGCATTACAGAAACCAATTAAATTGTCTGTCCTTACTTTTAACAAGAGGTTATTCAGATTACAGACTATTTCCATCAGGATAGGTTGTCATATCAACTTAACTTAAAACAAGAGGTCATATTATATTTTGAATACACACACAAACACGCGCGTTTCTCCAAATTCCAGTTGCAGAATAGAGTGACTTCCAAAACCACAACTGTATAATTTAATTTTCCCATCTTATTACTGAGTGTACACAATCAGTATCTAAATTGTATCTAAAATGTTGGAAGAATGAGAAAAAGCATCATTAAAATTGTTTATTTCACATGATAGAGTAGCTGATCTTATACCACAGGGCAATACGTGGATCTTTATGATTCTTTATGTGAATTCTGGCTGCAGTATATCCCCATGCTTCCTAGTGTCCTCTACCAGGAAATCTGGATGCCCGTGGTGCTTTGGTATGCTCCAAAGGGTTTCAAAATCAGCAAACAAAACTGCATGGCACAGCTCAAAGGGCACCCACTTTCCACCACAGACACCGCTAATTCAGTATGTTGTAATTAAAATAGGGTGAATTCACTAGTGCTGATTAACTGAAAACAGAATAGTTGGGGCTTTAAATTGGACTGCCTTGTTAAACATTCGGCAGAGCAAGCTTGTAAGCAAATTCTATAACTGTCTATATTATACTTAGGTCACCAGTATCTGTTCCTTGATGCTGTCCTTCTGGAGTGCTCCCACTTTGAATTTGCAAAAAACCTCCTTCCTTCCCTCCTTCCTTTTCTTCCTTTCCTCCCCCCCTCCCTTCTCTTCCTTTTCTTTCTTCCTTTCAAACAGTAGCCATTATATTCAAAGAGGAAAAAATCAATAAGGGTCAGACATCTTTCTTTTATTTATGAACCAGTTCAATTACCTCAGATGAATTACTGTTGTTTCCAACTATGTCTTTTAACACTTCCCACAAGTGATTTATGTTGTGGGATTTACAGTCCACTAATTTTGCTAGCCAGTGTCTGAACCGAACAACCGAAAAATCTCTGAGAGATAAGAAATTCATCATAGACTGATGTCTGTTCACACTGCATAGTTGAAATACAGCCTTGGGCAACCACCATCCCATCTCACACAATAGAATAGCATCCTCTGTAGCTCTGCATCCTCAACGCAGAGATCTACAGTGTGATCCAAAACATCACCTATGTGTCTGAAGTAAAAGCTCCAGCAGGATTAGACAATGTCTAGACTACGGGTGAGATGTGCTCCACACCACAACCCTTATGTACTTGTGATCTCACGACTGGCCAGACTGAACCCAGAGCTGGAGAGCAGTGCCATGCAGGCACCTCCCTCCTGGACCATGCCCTGAGCAAGGGGTGGCACGACAGCAGCGCAGGCATGTCACAAGGGGCTGGACATAGCTCAAGTCCTCCCAGAACTGGGAGTCTCGATGAAATCTTGAGGTGCCACAACAAAAAATAAACTATACTCTATTACTACTAGAGTTATTGGACATACGCAGATCTGCGGAACAAAAAATTCAACGTTTTTCAAGCAGAAGGATCAAGAGAAAACAGTATTGTCAGTGGTTCAGGCCAAAAATCTGTGACAAGGTACTCTCTGAGTATCTGTTTATGTAATTTATTAAACAAATCTCACATTACAGACTCCAGAGAAGAATTTATGTAGAAACATGATTCTTTTTCTCTCTTTCTTGGCAGCAGAAAGGAAACCAAACTATGAAAAGCTTAAAGAAATATGAAGGATCCGAAATCAAGCCAAGCTGAGTCAGGAAAGTTGCACTTGTGGCTGTAATTCATGATTGTCTGGGGGAAAGGGAGGGTGTCACTTTTGTTTTAGTTCAGTGAAAAGACCACTTTGGGCAAGGCATTCTGGCTTACTTTTTCGGCTTGGCTTTGTCTGCTTTAGAATCAAAAGATTAGATCCAAGAATCAAAATTTAAAAGGCTGGAGAGGTTTCTGTCAAAGTTACAGCCTAAATTCACACACTTTGTACAGAGGGAAGTCCAAAGAACAGAGACATCTTCATATTAATTTTACCTGCAAAAATAGACCTTATGGATATAAATGGAAAAAAACCCTCAGTTTTGTAGTCAGACAGGTTTGTTCCTTTTATCTTTTCTCTTTCTTTTTCTTAACACTTTTAACTGTTTTTTACACCACCACAGTGAAAACCTGGGAAAAAACTATGAAAGCTCAGTTGCCATTTTCTCTACTCCATTTTTCAGTTTCCAATTTCATCAACATCAACACTAAAAAATACTTTTAATTTTCCTCATACCCAAGTATTCTCATTTAAGAAAGCAACTGAAAATAAGAATCTTGACCTTTTAGTTAATATGTTTTAGGCTACATCATGAGTTAGAGATTAATTTCAGGCTAATAATTCATTAATTGAATTCATAAGGCTGTTAATAACTTTATTAACTTAGCACCTCAGCACATTGCTATCTTGAGTGCTGTTTTCCTAAATCTTCCCTCGGATATATTTACAAGCGTTCCCACTGAAGCTACGGGATATGCCAAGACAGTCTGGGTGAGACTGATCTCCTGAAAGCTTCAGTATCTATGATTCAGATGTCTCCTTTCTGAGCTCCTTTTACAGAAAACCGAGAGAAGTGGGTCCTCTTGGGGAATGATTAATCTGACCTATCTACTTTGGGATGAGAGAAATCATGTCCTAGAAATGTCTTTTTCTTTCCTTCGAGTGTAAAGGGACTCTAGACTTCTGATAGATATGCTTCAAGGGCTGTGTGATGAATTCTAACTTTCCTGGACATAAAGACATCGTTAAAGGTATGGTGGAATGAAGCTCTCTGCTCCAAATGCTTTGAGCACAGGCTCCTCACTTCTGGGATGGGAATCTATGGAAGCTTTGGGCATTTGTGTGAATTTTAATCCCACCAATAAAATGGTAACCTTCAAAAAAATATCGAGGGCATTGTCATAAGTAGTACAAAGTAGTATTCTTTTTTAGAGTCACTATTGTCCTGCAGAATTAATGTGAATTCACCACCAGAGATCTTTTCATCACTGTTTATATTTCTTCCTCTGTCAGGTTGTTGAGCAGATTGAACTCCACTGAGCATTTTGCAAACTTTACGTTTGTGGCCTCCGCAAAGCAGGTACTAATTTCCCTTTGAGATGCCCATTCTGAGGGGACAGATTGACCCCTAGTTTCTCCTAGGCATCAACAAAATTGAGTGCTAGGAGACTGCATGCAGAGAACTAAAGGCAACTTCTGATATGTTAGGCTGAATTTTCAAGTGCGCCGTGGCTTCATTTTTTTTTTTTTATTTCTCTTCAACATGTGAACTCCTACCCAGTTTCTGCTCTTTCACTCTCAAGGGCATCCAGAAGATATTTGGAATGAGTTTAAAACAGCTTTGGGGTTCTTTCCAAATATGCTGTTCTAAAAGAGCACGTTGCACTGATCTTTGCGCAGTGAAATTTCTATTTGAAACATCATCATCATCTTTGGTGCTCTAAAGAATGGTACTTTTTGACCCTCTTGAAGCTCCGACAGTGTTCTCTAACAGTTATAGGGTAGAAGACCTTGATGATGTTCAGCAATAGATTTACCTCAAAATTTCTGACCTGCTTACCATTGGGTTGGTTCTATACATGCATAAGAACAGCAATGACACATTGTTGAAAGAAACTTCATTTATTTTAAAACCAGAAATTCCAGAAAGTGGTTTACTGTATGTGCAGCCATCTTGCAATGTTAGTGGTAAAGAGTTTAAATATCCATGTGTACTCCTAGTATGAACAAACATGTATATAAAAGTATTTCTGTTTTTCTGTATGTGTGTACATGCTAAAGATTGGGTACCAGGTAATGAAGGATTGGTTGAGCATTACACAAATGTCAAGCCAAAAAAAAAGGCTGAAAATCTGACCATTCACCAAAGTGATGAAAAATTATTAACAGATACCCAGTGCCTCCTAGGAAATTTCAGTTTATGTAAAATTAAACATCTGATTCTTAAAAACAGCTATGGAACGCTCAAAAGATTCTTTTCTGCAGCCAGTACTGCCTCCACAGTTCCCATACACTCAAAAAACCTACCAGCTATTAGTAATTCTTCATTACTATGCACCTGACTGTATCCTAGGAGAATACTGGGCTACAGATGCAGCACTCTGAAGAGAGTATCAATTATTTGCCTTAATCATTGTCATCCACAGCATTTAAACAATATTCTGCCTAATGCTAAGAAACCACTCCTGAACTCAAACTGCATAATTATCTACACTATTGCTATTCTAAATTATTTTAAATTATTTTCCTGTTCAAATCATCAAGTCAACCAGTAAAAATGAGCTTTTGCTAGGAAATGAGCAAACCTCTTATCTACCCTTCAGTAAGAAGGGTGACCTAGATTGTAGATCTAATATTTATTTAAAGCCACACTGTGCTTTAAAAATGGCTCTACACAATGGGTAGTAAGAACTCAGCAAAAGCCCAAGGCTATCAATATGGTAAGTAAGCTGTGTTTCTGGATGGGTTCTGACTCATATTCAGATATCACCAGAAGTTTCCTGTCAAATCCAAGGCTAACAGGCTGGAAAGCAGAAGACAGGGAATGCAATAATTATGAGGGAAAGGAGAAGAGAAAGCAAAAATACTGCGTAAAATTAGAAGCACAAAGTTGATAGGGACAGGGAGAGGATGATGACATCCTTTCAATTCACTATCGAGATGCCTAGCAGTACTGGACTGAGGTGCTCCCTAGCTCTGTCCCCAGCCCTTCACGAACACTCCATAACTATTCCACATCCCCTTCAGATTTCCCAGCTTTGGGTAATACCACAGGTAAAACACAAAGCTTGCCTGGACTCCTCTTTGACAAACCATCCAAAGGCTCTGCCACCTGCACTCATGCTTGTGTGTTCGCAAGCATTATTTTAAAGCCGTTCCTGCTACAGCCAGGTTATGATAAACAACTAACAGGTTTGTGGAGAGAAGAGTGACAGACACTTTCACCCTAGATCCCTTCACATTTCTACATTTAGGAAAAGAAGCTGCACTGACATGCAGAGGCATCTTTCTCCTTGAACTCCAAATGACACAACTCGCATCAAACCGGAAAGAGTCTCTTGAAAATACAGCGCCATGGCCCAAGGTATTTTTAAAAACCTGAGTGATTTTGTGGGACTTCCTTTTGTTTATTCAGCCTGGCTGCACATTATTCCTCTGATTTGTAACAAAGAGCCACCGCCAAAGTGCTGCTAATTCACACACATTCATCCATCTAAAACAACGGGCTCTCAAGTCATGGCCAGCAAGAGACTGAATAAGTTTGTACTAATATTTGAGAGAGACTTCTTTCCCCACTAATGCTCAGGGTTATTTAAATCTTTAGAAGCAAAAAGACCATGAGACCTAGAAAACAAGTGGGAAGCAAAGATGAGCACAAGTTATGGAGAGTTACAAAATGCAGTAAACTATGACAAAATGGTTGAAATAACAGAAGTTTTGACAGAATTTCATACTCAGATAAGCTGATGGAAGACTATGCAGAGAAATTACATAAGTCAGTGGATTTACTGCTGGTTTCAACAGGACTAAATAAGGCCACTCAGCTAGAGTTTTTTGAGTAGAGATAGTCTTCAACTATCCTTAACAAGTATTTACGTTCCCATATCAGAGAATAATGAGCTAAGAATGGATCTTTTATTTTTATTTTAAAATCCTTTCATTACCGAACTCTTCACATTAAACATCTTTCCATTTGGCAGTGCAGTAGTGTAATTTGCAAAATAAAGCTTGCTCCGAAGATTGCCAGTATACGTTTCAGGCTGATAAAGATTACTTCCCAGCTGCTTCCCATTCACAGACAGTATGTGTGGCCTCCCCTAAAGAGGATGGAAAATGTGGTACTATATCCCACTACCACATGTCTTATACCCACATCATGTGTTTATGTTGGGTTTTTGCTTCTAGCTGCTAAAAAGCACGGTTTTCTTGAGACACTGCTTCTTGCTATATTTTGTATATGGCTGTTGGTTTTGTTATTCTTATTGCGGCTGTCTTTCATCCTGCTGTTTAAGAAAACATTTGTGAGGCTTCAAATGGCAGACAAAACTGGATAACCTCTTTGCAAGTTTATGCTGGAAGTTCTTTGATACTCTCATCCCTCTAAAGGAAACTGTGCCCCACTAGGCTCAGTTAGTGTGCAAAACCCGGTGTTATCTACAAATTGGTCATCTCACACGGTCCTTTAACTGCTGGCTCCACTGTCAGCAATAATAAAACTAGGGGACAGACCTTGGGAGGTTAGCCAGCCATTGATTCGCTCCTGATACCCGGCTGTGTTGGCTGATGTGTGATCTCTTGGTGTCACAGAGATAAAGTGCAAATTGTTTTTGAAAATCATTGCCAGGAGCGGAGCGGATGCTTTTTCAGAATGTCACACCCAGTGAGCTGTGACATACAGCCAAGCTTTGGTCCCCCTACCAGGTAAAGGCATTAGGTTTATGGTTTATGGAAAGATTCCAGATTAGTCCGGCACTGGGCTGACTTAGTCTTTTTTAACCTCTTCTTGTCCTCAGTGTTCTTCCTAAAACAGACAGATTAGCATTATATATGCCAGCAACTCAGTGAGCAAAGCAATAGCTTTTCAAAAGATGGGGAACCACAGCATACGTTAAATGCATGCCCTCCCAACTTGCATTTATTTTCACACTCTGGTGTATAAGGCACCGCACCGGTGCTCTGTGATGCTCATAAATCAGTCTAGATCAAGAATAGACTGTGAGGTCACCTGCCACCCCCAAACAGCATGAGCACATTCCTCTCTCACTGATGGCAGAGGAACGAGATGCCCTGCACACTCCCCTCGCTGGGCTACCTGCCATCAGCTTCCAAGAGCAGAGAGTACTGCCAGGGGTGTGCTCAACGACAGAGGGGATCTTCAAATGCATTGCACAGATCAGCTCCCAGTGCTTGCCTGACTGGAAGTGACTGCAAGTGGGGTGGCTTTCCAAAAGCCTTTCCCTCATGAAAGGAAGAGGACATGGCACAGAGTGCCATGCCTTATGGCCACTGACAAGTTTGCCTACCTACGCTGGCCGTCTTTGCACTGAAGCAAGCGTTCCCATGAACTGTTCTCCCAGCTTTGCTGCATGGGCAGTTAAATTCAGCTCCTTGTTCTCTATCTAAATCCACCACAGTAATGTCTGGCCATTTAATTGGCAGTGGCGAGCCATGGGAATACAAAGACACAGAAAGCTCTTGGGCTGCAAACTGCTGGGGGCTGGGAGAGCCCTCCATGGCAGCAGGAAAGTCCTGTCTTGCCCTGCTCTTCTGCAGGCAGCTGTTATGGACCCCATCACTGTCAGGATATCATGTTGCCTTGGGTTTTGGTTATATTTAGTAGGACACCCTCATTTATAAAGAGGAACGGCTTCTCCAGTAGTTGGGAAACATAGTATTTGAGCTTTTTGGTTGCCCAGTCTGGAGAAGCTGTTTGTTTGTATACCAGATACTTGCTCAACTACTTTGCCATTTAATGTAATAGGTCTTGGTGGCAACAAAAGACCAGTTCTTAGCCACGCAGGCTTGTGGAAGAAAGTTAAATAATCTTTCAGTACCATTAGTGTTTTCAGTCCTACAATTCGGGATCCCCTTACCGTTAGTGTTTTCAGTCCTACAATTTGGGATCCCCTGGCATGGACTCCAAACTTGGTTTAAGATACTGCAAGGAAGGAATTAAATGGAACTATCCCAAAACAAAAAAAAAATAAAAGAATACATACTACTATTTTCTGCAGTGGAGTGAGCCACTTCATTTGCTTTTCTCCTTCTGGGTTTCTTCTGTTTTGTACATCTGCTTGCACTGTGTGCTTCTTGGGCAGGCAATGTCTCCCACTACGTTTATGCATGTGCACAAAGCTGACCTCAACAGCGTTACAAAGTGGGCATTAAATTCTAAGCTCAGTGGGGAATGGTCCCACTCCAACTGGATATTTGAAGACCCACACCGCTGCATGGGGACCCCAGTATTATCCGGAACTTCTAGTGAGAACACAAGTAAAAAAGACAAAAAGGGAAGAAAAAAAAAAAAAGGAAATGGTAATGACACTCAGCAAACAGCAGCGCCGTGACCATCAAAAAAGTGTGTAGGCAAATAACTGCATCGCTAACTGTAGCTCAGTTTCAATGACAGTCTGGAAAAAGAGGCCAGGAGCTGGGCAGGAATAAAGGGGGCAAATAACAGTCTTTCAGAGAAAATAAGGAGAGAACATGCTGAAAGGCACAGACTATGCACCAGGAACAACTGCAGCACACACGGCGGGTTAGCAGGAAGGGTGGTCACTGTGCCACTCACTACTGCCCTGTGAATTTGCTTTGGCATAGGGTTCTATACTACCCGCTTGACTCCGTTTTGCTTGAAAATGGCGAAAGCTTTACAAGGTACTCTGTTACACTCAACACTGAAAATAAGCTACTAAGAGGGAAAACTTGTACCAGAGATACAAAAGCGAAGCAAGAAACTGAGAGACTTGACAGAACAGGCAAAAATGTGCTCCTAAAACAACTGTAGGCAAACGTGCTGCTAAAACATAATTGTGAAGCATCCCCAAGAAAGAGGTCAGCCATGATTTAAGTGACCAGATGTCATGTCCTCAAGGAGCACCATGACTGCTTCTCTCACTACAGAATCCAGCTGAGTACGAGAACAGACTTTTCACTGCTTTTCCAATTTTCTTACAGGGAAGGAAAAGAATTCTTTTTGCAGCTTAATAAAATTAAGGGGAAAAAAAAAACCTAAATAATTCCTCTAGCGGTTAACAAAATTAAAATGTAGTTATGAAAATGATGAAACTAAAAACTACCTTCAAATGTAAGCCATGATCAAGGTTGCCAAAATTCATAACCTAAATAATATTTATTTAATATACACATATTTGCATAATGCAAATGAAAACCAGCTCCAGTCAAAGTCCAAATTACAGGGAGCGTATAAATAAGAATCCTTGGTACCTTGGCCCAAGACTTGGTCTGAACCCAAACTAAACATCATCTGAGGTTCACAAAGTTCAGATAATTCTGCTTATTTTTTAATTGCCACATGCCTTTTTACAGTTCCTGGAATTAGAGGCCAGAGTGCCAAAACTGCCCTGGAACCAGTTTCAGTGCAGTTATGTGAATGACACAAAATGTTTTCCACCAAAACTTTTGAAATTCCATCTGACTTCTGACTTGACTGAAGGAATTACCAGAACAGGCAGGGGAGAGACAATCCCACGCATGGACTGGAACTGACAAAGAGTATAAAAAGGTACAAAAGCGCACTTCTCACCTGTTTGTTTTTTTTTTTTCTGCTGGCTGCTGTATTTTATCCTGAAAATAGAAAAGGGGAGGAAACAAAGGAACTTGGTTGCTTGACTTCTCGATTTCCATTTCCCCCCCCCCCAGATGTGAGAATATCCTTCTGTGCACAAGTCCTTTACCAAAATTATTCCACATGATTCACTCCACCCACAATCAATACTGAGGTCTGGTGTCCTTTGGTGTGTGCTGTTGCAAGGACGGTCTCTGCAGTTCTGAAAATGGGGCTATTCCAATGTCCCACTGTCACTCAGCATCTCAGAGCACGGTGCTTACCGTGCTCTCTCGATCCAGAGCAACAGAAACATGTTACTTCAAGGCTAATTAACCAAAGGCCAAAGTCACAAAATAATTGTGCCCTTGATTCACAGAGTTGTTTCGGTTTTGGGCTGGCATGAGGTGCGACTTTATATTACGGAAAAATATGTGCCTAAACAATGCCCGTGAGGTGAGTGGCAGGCTGAGTGCGTGATGGGGTACTGTGGGTTTAAGCAAAGAAGTGTTTGGCTGGGAGTTGAAATTAGAGCTCATTGTGTGCCCTTGAGTAAACAAAGCTATAATGGGTTATTGAGACTGCTGACTTCTAACAAACAATGCTCTCTCTGTAAGCATGACATTTTAAAACCATGAAGCCTGGAGCATGTGTGCTTATTATCATATGTCTTTTTATCAACTCTTTTAATGTCATGCTTTTGAGAGAACAACACAGAAACACACAGTACACGAAGGGAACAGGGCTGAGGGATGTGGATAGGCCTGTCACCAAGTATTGGCATATGCCATGACGATGGCCAAGGAACAAAAAAATCTAGGACAACACTTTAGAAGTAACTGCAACTATAAACAGGGAACATAAATTTGTTCCAAAGCTGTGGCCTCTCAGGGAAATTTTCAAACTGAAACTTAATGATCTGGGGATAGTGCAGACACACAAAAATCCTTACAATAGTGTTCACCCAAGGGACCAAGAACGGGCTCCTTTTCAGTCCAACTTTGACTATTCTTACTATGAACAAGACCGATACACTTCTATGCCAACATTACACTGGTGAGAAGATGGGGAAGCTTTAGATACTCCCACGTCCCGGGTGTCTTTTCTGTACAGTCTCTCTCACCTTCACTGTTTTTACAAGCAGTTTGCCAGTTTTGTGTAGGATCAAGCCCTAGTGAAAACTGTATTTAGTTTTTCCTCTGGTTAATATTTTGGTTAAAAAGATGGGCAAGTAGAAAAAGCTCTATAAACCAGCTGTTGTTTGAGATTTTCAGGAGTCAAAATATTTCAAAGCATACCCCTAACACAGAGCTGCCCTTGTCCCATTTCTCATTCCCGTCACAGCCTGAATGAGCAAACATGCTGCCGCCTTCCATTCACGTTACAGTTGGAGGTGCTGGGATGGGAAGGAATTCATCTTGTGCCATGGTCAGTTCTCATTTCTGCCTGCAGATAATGAGTTACAGCAACACTGCACCAGCAGCAACTCTCATTATAGACTCATTTTGGGGATAGAGAGTGTAATAAGAGCAGAAAAGCACATTAAAAAATAGAACCTGTTTTATGACTTGAAGTTGTGAGGAAAATAGGGAAAAAAATTAATCCATTTTTAGGGTAAAAATTTTCCTGAAAACCAGAGTAAACCTCTTGCCAATCATGGTTATATCACTGACAGCAGTGTCATGACAAAATGCATACATGATAGGGTTTCATCTGCAAGCAAATAAGTTTGGGAAGTATTCCCAGCGACCGCTGCAAAACATCTTCCTTAATCCCAGTTTGTGTGGTAACCCCCTGGCTCACAAAGACTGAATTTAAAGCAAAAGGGTTTTTATGCGTTTGACTTGACTTGGCAATGTGAAATCCCAAGCAAAATATTGCAGCTTGGTTTTCAAATGGAAACCAAAAGGACTGGAAAAATTAGAAATTAATTAAGAGCCAAGTGTCCAGAGCTTTAGTCATGACATCTCCTCTCCTGTCCACAGCTTAGCTCCATGCAAGATACCCAGCTTGAATAAGTGACTCTGAACAGGACTTAAATTTGGTGCCTATCAGTGTACCAAATGTCCTTTCCTGGTTTTGAAGCAGGAGCTGTCCTCTGGAGCTCATCTGGCTCTGTAACACAGCAGAGCTCTGCTCCAGTCTTTGAAGTTGGGCTCTTCTCAGGGCAACCTCTCTTCTCCCCATCAGAAGGAAAGCAGCCTTGCAAAGGGAATGCAGAAATGGCATTTTTGCCATGCCTTTGCTACTTTATTACCTCCCATTTCCAGACAATGTACACAGAAGCCCTTTGTGTCTACTCATTGTCCAATATATTCCAGGTAGTCCGGGGATGAGTTTTCACCCACACTCTGGACTTGAAAATATTTATAATATGTGGCAATAGCATGCCAAAAGAACAGCTACACACAATAGCACCTGATGTTAAGACACAGCCCACTATTGAACACGCTGCCTATTTCACATGACAAAGCAAATCTATTTTTCAGATTTTATTAAATACAAAAAGAAATAAATGCTACATTAAAATGTCCCAATTCACTTGGATCTGTGATTGTAGTAGAAGCTCTGAGAAGGGTGGAATGTCTTTAATTCTTTTGATTTCAACCGTCTTCCATCCAAGTTTCACTTACAATAGCAGCAGGCTTGAAAGACGTAATTCACATCAGTGATTTTTTATTTATTTATGGCATTATGAGTTAAGAGGATGCATTTGACGTGAGATCAGACAGCTTGTTTTTATTTGCCCTTTCTTAATAGTAGGTTTTTTCAATATTTTACACAGAGCTGCCCTGGGGGATAGAGATTCAATTCCCTGGGAAGAGTGTTAATATACTGAAATAAATATGGAAGGTCAGATAATGAGGAGATACAATTAATGTCACCAAATAGTTACAAGGAAGGGAGGTGGAAGAGGATTTAATTCAGCTAATTTATGACTACATTATATAAAATGTTAACCTCAGGATAAGGAAATAAACTAGTTTCCCAGGTGACCCGGATCTATTTCTGACTCCGCCATATATCTGAATTCTGATGTAGGGTGAACCATTTTATATATAAATAGACATGTAAAATATATTGTTTCTGGCCAGCAGTCAGACTACAATCCAAACCAGAATCTAAGGTATGTTAGGCACCTGCTTTTCTTCCAAACCCTCTTTGTCTCAAATGCTCAGAATATTTTAGATACATATTCTCATTTCTATGTGCTTTTATAACAGCCAACACAGCAGGATCTCAGCTGAAACCTACAGGTATGATGCAAATAATAGCAATACTGTACTATCGCCATATGGATAGCATAAACTTTTGGACAAATATATCTGGTACCCTTTCAACCACTGTTTTCTCTTTTGTCTTCTTCCTCCTGTTTCCTTTCATGGCTTGGTACAGCTACCGGTGCTTCATTCATCACTCTTTGCAGCAAAAGGACTCTGCGCTCTTGTTTTTGGTGACCCCAGGAGAAACATGGAGGAAGGAAAAGGAGATCATTGAAATTGCTACGTATTTTCTTCTTTACCATCTCACATCTTGCCTTGCTCATGGCTTGGCCTTAGTTACACTATTTCCTTGGCAATTTCACATTGCTGTAAAAATATTTTCTTGGAAAGGAGTATACTAAGGGTACTTAAAAGAATATGTCTACAGATTAATATCCTTACAAACATCCTTTTTAGCAAATAATTTTCTCAGCGTTTTTTCCCCAAACTCAATATATTCCATTTTTTTTCTGCTATTATCACAAGGCTACAAATAAGCTTTTATTTCAATTCCCTACTAACCTTATCTGAATTCATTCTGCATGAAATGTTACTTGCTTTATCTTATGCTATGGTAAGATTAATCCAAGAAACATGGAGAAAATCATCAGTTCAAAAGAATTAAGACCATTTGAGCTAGCTTTGATGCTTATGCATGTCATCTAGACATGAAAAAGAGTTACCAGGAGATATCTTTATATCTCTTATTAGTTGGTTACAGTAGTTCTACCATCTCTGTCATCAATCCTTGATCTTTTGACTCTGAAGAAGCCGTTCACTGACACCACTGAATATCTGAAACGTAAAATATTCACACTGCATTTCTTACACTGTAGTTGGATACAGACACACAAAATTCCGCAAATACAGTTTCCATTAGGATATCACATTTATCAGTTCAAAATTAATTGATTTTCAACAAAGTCTTTACTATTTGATGTGCTTTTCAACTCATCTGCCAGAGAACTCTGCAAAAGGATAATGGTGGAGGAAGACAAATAAGAGGAAAAAAAAATCTCTTTAGGTATTTAAACTGGTATTAGATGTGTTTAGTGTATATATGTACATGCGTATTTTGACACTAACTAACTTAAAGAGTAAAGATTAGATTCTAATCCGATTCCTGCCATGGCTCTATTGAAAAACAGCTACTGCAAGACTATAGACAAATGCTATAATTTGTATTAGTCAGGATGTGTAGCGATGCAGAGCACATGTCTTAAATTAGAAGCTGCCTTTTCATCAGCATGTCAGCTAAAGAACACATCCTAATCTTCGCCATGTGCCACTCTGCACAGCACATGCCGGCGCAGCTGAGAGGAGAGCGCTGCCCCAAGACGCAGCATGGAAAAGGGGCTGTTCATCTTGCTGCGCTCCACGAAGCACCTCAGGGAAAGAAAAAGAAAAACACACACACACACACACACACACACACACACACAAAACAGCAAAAAAAAAGAATTAGGTGAAAAGTCAGCACTGTACAGAGATGTGCTTGACTCCCGGTCGCTTTAGAATGGTCCATTTCAAGCAGTTAATTTGTCAGTGTTTTTTCCCAAGTGAAAGGACAACACAGTATGAACACACAAAGAGTATCTTAATCACTGCGGCTCTTGTCACCCGCCTTGCATAACAGCATTATGTAAGCATCTGATTTGCATCAGTGTACAGCGCTGATTGCTGAGAAAGCAGTTTGCAATTCAATAAGATTCATACACAACATTGCCTTTCTCTCATTTTCTTGCAGTACTGTTGGTAGCTGGAATTACACAGATTTTTTCCTCACACTAACAAGCACCAAGGCCGCTCTGAATAATACGATTTTTGTCTCTGGATGTATTAAAAGACCTTTCAAGACTGAGAAAGATATTGTTCATATTTCGTATACTCGCGGCTCAATATGAAAAAGACAAAAAAAAGTCACTAGGTCAGGAAGCACAGACATATTGATTTCTTCAAAGACAAGGACGGGATTGCTGTACAATACACTTTTAGCTCACAGCGACCGAACCGTTTGCTATCTGGAAGTATTTACTTGGTACTGATGATATCTAACACCTCTGAGCTCAGCACATTATGTTTTGATTCAGAAAAGCGAAACACGGCATTTCTAGCTCTAAATCGCTAAAAAACACAATAGAGACCAGAGCTAAAATCTGGGGCATTTACAAGAGGTGATCTCAGACATCTCTTAAGAGTGATCTCTGCTACAAGGAGCCCTGAGTATAACGAAAGAAGACAACAGAGTCAAGGGGCAAGGGGAAAGATTGGGTAACCTTTCCATTATCCACATAAAACAGTGACGTTAAACAGCGTAAAGGGCTCAACCAAGAGGCGTCAGCAAAGTCACAGCAGAGCTGGAGGTGGGGCCCACAGATGACTCCAAGCCTCACACTTCCATCGGAAAGCTGTACAGGAGAGCTAGGTGAAGAAGGTGGAATACTTTTACAAAAAGGGTCTTGTACGTGTTTTAAAACAAGTGGAAATTCTTTTATCAGTGATGTCATCAGGAAAAGTAAACACTAGTGAGGCAGTAATAAACCAGGTAGAGTTCGAACCACCAGGTCACCAGAGGTTTTGTGAGAAACCACTGAAGGTTTGGGCTAGAAACGGCTGTGGAAGAAGTTCAGTAATGTGTCCACCTGGAGACCAAAGTGGGTATCAGTGCTGTGAGTATCCAGCACGGGGAAATGTGCTGCTTTAAAGAAGGTTTTTTTTATGGATGAATTCTGAAGACTGCAGCAATATCTGAATTGAATTATGAAATAAACACTAGGGAACAGCGGCAAAAGATTAAAGTGACTGAGTATTGTAGGGAAAGCTACAGGAACATCAAGTATTTTTTGTACAGTAACGGATTACTTATTCAGCTGTATATTTCAAGGATAATGCACTAAACAAATGGATTAATGCTATTTTTGAGAAGATAATATCTGAAAGTAGGCCAGTAAGCCAGAGTTTCTCAAACTGGCCTTTTTTCAACTCTGTTCAGGCCTCCCTTCTCATATATAACAGATGACTGAATTTAGGTGAAAGGAGCATAGTGAGGTCTTGGGTTTTTAACTTTCCTGTCCCAGTGTACCCAGATTTTTCAAATACTGTCATTGAAAGAATGGAGAATTTATTTCTAAAGACTTTTTCTCCCCTCTGGAAGAATGGAACATTTCAGATACCCTTTGGCAATTAAAGCATGTGAAAAAAAGTCAAAACAAATGGCATATTCGAGCCAATGAAAAAAAAATCCTAGTAGTAAAACAAATGAGGTCTTTATTAACATGAACGAACCAAACACATTACATCAGCTGCTTCTGAGCTGCTTATGGATTTCTGTAGCCAAAAAAGTTCATGACATTTGTATCTCTATTAGTCATTGTATTTTATTTGCACTTATTAGAAGACTGCAATGATATTTCTTTCCCACTTCTTTTTAAATCATTTAGGTTTCTTTTCAAATTGTACTGCTAATGATTTAATTTTTTATAACATTTTAAAATTATATTAAACTTTTGAATGCATTACCAGCTTTCTACAGAAACACACAACGGAAAAAGAAGGAATACTTCTATTAAAGCACTATTCTGTAGCGCTCTTACCACTGCCAACACTGAAGACTCTTTTCTTTACTCTTAGGTGTGTGATATAGTAGTGAAGATCATTCCAGCTTGACTGATGGAAGTGGACAGTTAAGATGCAATGCACAGATATATGGGTGAAAAACACGTAACATGGCTCTCTTAAAGTGCATGTGTGGGGAGGGCTATACTCACTTAACTGCCTGAAAAGGACATTAATAGTACAATTTCAAGCTCACAAGGGTTAAGGAAATATAATGAGACACCTTAATGCAGGAGGATCAGGCATTACTTTACCAATTTTAAACATATATTCACCTTCGTTTTCCACCAAGTGCTGATCTGCGTGAAATCTGTTTCTCCTCATTGCCGATTCCCAGTGCTACTTACTTCCCTCCCCAATTACCAGTCTGCCTTTCCCTTCTCAGCAAGTGCCAGCCTTTAAAACCAGCCTTTCCTTGCAACACCAACAACACCTAGTCTCAATTTCTTTACCTCATATTCTTCGCCCCAGTTAATTTAGATCTGATCTCTGTGCCATTGACATCCAACTCAAATGCCTTTCTTCCCATGTGCATGCCTTACAGGGCAAAGAAGAGAGAACAAGAAATATGTTTAACCACCCCACATACCTTAGTTTTAATGTCTGGCAGGGCTCGGCAGATAAAATAGACAATTTGACCTGGTTTATAGCATGGCCAAGTATGGATGGATTTTTAAACAGAAAGCAAAATGAAAACCTCTCACAAAACCAGCTAAATCATTTGAAGACAAGAATAAAATCCCCAGATTGTGCCGAACACCCAGAATAAGAAAACTCAGTTTGCCTGTCTAATTCCAATTGCTGAATAGTGCATTTTGTAACGTGAAGCACTTGGCTGTCTGGAAAATTAGTGTTGGTTATGCTAGGAAAAACTCTCACATGCAATACACATGGACATCACACACTAACCCATTCCTTTTTCTTTCTCTGTGATGCTTCTTTTTCCCTTCAGCTTCCTAATTTCATTGTGCACTCATATTGCCACATATTGTGCAGCTTATTCAATTAAAGGTTGGTGTTTTTTTCTTGTCTCCCTAATTGTTTCTCTTTTTACAGAAACTGTATAGACATTAAATTGAACTTTGAAACATATTACTGTAACAGATTTTCAAGAACAAGACATGTAAAGGCAATACCATCCCTCATATTCACCATTACAGAAAGGTAACTGAAGAGGTTTCAGGAATACAATAAAAACTCTGAGGTGGCACAAGAAGACCATAAAAGAGTCTTATGAACAAGGTTTTTTTTGTCATCTGACTCAAAATGCCTTTTCATTTCTTGGCTACAGGTGATCTTTAGAAATGTGTACTGAAAATGGCAAGCAATTCTGTCAATTTGATTTTTCAAATTTCTAGGTTCTCTTAGGGTTCTTCTTGCAAAAATTAACTTCCAAGGCCCAGTAGTACCATATCCTATATTGCCTTTCAGAAAAAAAAACAAACAAACATAAATATATATATATATCTGATTTTGTTTTAAGCCTTAAATTAAAATCTGAGTTCCAGTCTTAGCTTAGAGCTATAATTTATAATTCTAAGCCTTCTATATCATTCTTCTTCACCCTCCACATCAGCTCATTCAAGAGGCGTTCCTCATTCCCTTCAAAATCAAGATCCGTGATCATAGACTCTGCCCGAGTCTATGATCTCTGCCCTCCCCTGCAAATGAGCAACCCAGATGTGAGAGAAATGTGATCTATATCTCATCTCAAAGTATTTTTTGTTCCCTTTTTTTGTGAGGCAGAAAAGCGTTTGCCAGAAGTCAGGTCTTACACCCTCTCAGCTACAGACCAAGATTCATAGAAAGCCCCAGCACCAATTCCTCCTGACATCCAACCACCACCGCTCTGCCTACCGACAGCCCTAGAGGGCTTCACAGACTCCAGCTGCCTCGTACACCACTGCAAAGGAGAGCTCTGGCACTGGAACCAGAGCGTGTGACAGTGCACATCCAGCCACGCTGCCTTCAGACATGTCTCTGGAGGATGGCAGAGACCAGCAGACATTGGAAACTCTCCCCTCTCCCTCTTAACTTTGCACAAATGGTGCTCCGTGGAAAAACTTCCACTAGATCATGGAGCGAAGGCATAGTAGAGGTAGATTTCTGACCTTCGTCACACATGTAAAGAAGCGTGTGTCCTAAAGAATCTCTTCAGATGCTAATCCTCCAAATGAGGAAGAAAGCAGCAGGCATGGAGCCTGAAGGCACTGATAACATCAATAGTATGCCCTCCAAAATATTAACTCAGGAGCAAGCACTCCAGCAGATGTATTCCTTTAGGCTGAAAGTCACCTTTCAATGGTTGCTTTATAGAAGGACTTTTTCCTGAAACAGCACTTGCACCCCGGTGCAGCAGCAAGCCCCACATAACCCCCAGAAATAGCAGTTAATGAGAAATAAGAGAATGAAATTGATCAAAAAAATAGCTGTAGCAGCTAGTACTAAGACACACACCGAGGATATGCAAGGTAAGGGAAAGTGTGGTTTGAGTTTATATCTGCTTTCACTATCAGATACAGAATAGGTAATCTCCGCCTTCAATACCAAACGCCTTTTTCTTTGCCTCCTCCACAAAGTGAAGCAAACCCCTGCAGATTTAACATAAGCAACTTTCAGAAGAGCTTTGTTCCACATAAAGCGTGCTGGTGGCACTGTGAACACAACCAGTTCCTGTGAAGGGACTGAAAGGAGAGCCAACTGTGCAAAACTCAGCTTTTGGGCCATTATGCAAAAATATTTTCACCACCTTGGAGTCTTTCTTGAGTAGTGTTTCGCTTCTATTTAGTGTGAAATTAGCTCAGGTTGCTTATGACAGGAACACATTTGCATTGATTAGAAAGTAAGCCAATTAAATCAAGAACCAGCATTGCCAAAATCCACCAAGCTGCGGAGAACACAGGTTGTCTTTATGACTTGAGTTAGTTTTTTGAAATAGCCAGAAGATGATTTTCAAACATTTTAGACAACCTCAGAGGGTCTCAACAATCACACAGCCAGATTCCATCTCTTTCCTGAATGTATTCCTATAAAAGCAGACAAGCAAAGTATAAGCAGGGCAACAGAAGATCAGCAAAGTAAAATGTGTAACTGCCCTGCATAATACACAGGGTTATTCACTGACCCAGGACTCAGTTTCACCTCTCCAGGTTCACAAGATGGTGATCCATCATCTACTACTTTGTTCTGAAACCCAGGCATCACATCTCTTAGAAAAAACAATGCAAGGAGAAGGTCCTCCTCTGTCCTCTGCCACCCCACCACCCACGAAACAAGAAACAAGCTGCATTGTGTCTGAAAGGAAAGCTGGAGTTAAACTTTTAAATCTTTTTTTTGCGTTGGCCGTATGTGCCATACTTCATCTCTCAGTAAGGATGTGAGGCTCATCCTGTTAGAGTGTGCTCTATCTCTCCAAAAGTGGGAATGGACTACTCATAGTTGAACCGTCACTTTGATCTTGACCTTCAGAGTGCATTTTCTGTTCCCTCTTTTCAAGTCTGGCACTTGCAGCTTCTTTGTGTTCCTACCATCTTAGTATGCTAAGCTGCACATACCAGGTTTCTCACATGGAAACTGAGGGAAGCCATAAAAATAAGATATCATACTTAGCCAACTGGACAAAAGCAACAAACTCCAGAAAAACAACAGCATTACTGCACAGGTTTAGGTCTCTGGATACATTTCTAACCTATTGACTTTATTTTTTTTAGTTATGATGGGGTGAGTTCTGTACTGTGAGGAACAAAGAATTCTGGATGTAAAATTAGGAAGTTTTTAAGGGGGATATGATTCATAGAGGCCACAAAAGCTTTGCTTTATCTGTGATCCACTTCAGGGTTGGTAGTAAACTCATTATGTTAGCAATACTGAAGAGTGACTAACAGGGGATGTCAGAGAGACAGAAAAGCAGAGAAGAACATGACATGTCAAGATACGCATGTTCAAAGAGCTACGTCAGCTGGCCTTTGAGAGAATAACGGTAGTACAGGTGCAAGGACTAAAAAAAGACCAAGTAAAAGCTCAGCATTTGTATTGAAAAACTCAGTGAAATCTAGTGGATATAGTTTGAACTTTATCTTAAACGCACCAAAAAACCAGACAGAACAATGGAATACTGTAATGTCACACCTTTATAATGATGTGAAATGGGCTTACAATAAACAGCTCTCAACCAGACTGGATGCTATCAAGTATCTTGGAACAGTGCACTGTCGTAACAGGTTTTTACAGCAGCAACGTGGCTTCCTTTTCTAACATTTTATTGACTTCAGGAGACAAAAGAGATCCAACAACTCACCCAACAGCAGATTTGGCTTGGATAGTCAGACCTTCCAGTAAAACAGGATCACAATTCAGATGGGAAGAGACTGCTTGACTATTCTCATAGTGAAAAGATTTTCCTTATATTCTGTCTCAGCTGCTCATGCTTCAACCTCATTGCCTCATTGTGATGAGCCTGGCTCCATCTTCTTGATGGCTGCCTCAGAAGCGCCCCCAAAGCCGCCTCTGCTCCAGGCTGAGCCAGCTCGGGTTCCTGTGCCTCTCCCCACAGGGCAGGTGCTCCAGCCCGTGACTGCATCAGTGGGTCTTTGCTGAACTCATGCCGGTTTCCCAATCTCTTCTGGCATTGGCTCCACCTCATGTAACTTGAGGATCCACATCTAAGTAAGCTCTTCTTGCATCTCTAGTTTGCAGAAAGAAAAGGACCTATCATACACACCTATTATTGCACTGGCTGAACTGATTTCTTACGGTGCTTATTTTCCTTCTTTAACTGGGGAAGAAACTCGGACCAAAGAGACACGTTTCCTCAGTCAAGTTAGATTACAGAAAGTTCAACCATAACGTCACCCTCCTTATTCCCTTTGAACTAATTTTTCAAAAGATCTGTAAAAAAATAAAAGAAGGGAAAATGAGTTCTAGGAAGTGGGTCATTACTGATGATGCTTGCCTATGAGTAGATATTTGCTGAGATCAACAAGAAAATGACACCAGTCAGCAAGTTTTTTATTTACAGTTACTTTTCACTCTGTAGTCCTACAATCTTCAATGGTTTGACTTTCATATGTCTCAGGAAGTTTCATATTTTAACAGTAGCTTTCTGGGTTTGCTACTAACATCACAAAAAGATCTGTTTGTACCAGGTTTACCTTTTTTCCTCGTTTTTGTTTCAACAGAGCGAAAGATGACGAAGCGTGTCAGTGCATCATGATTTGCCAAGGCACCTCCTGATGCCAGTCGGAGAAGCAAAAGGGTTCCTCTCATTTGCACTGGTAGGCATTGCACATATTGGAATTGATGCTGATTAATTAGATTCAGTAGAACGAACCAAAGCAAATATTTAATAGAGCAGGGTGAACAGTCAAAGCAAACAGTTTGTAAACAACTCGCTGGCTGAAAATTCAAATTCATCCAACTTCAGCAAACATGAACCACTAGCACACTGCCCAACGACCAGGAATGACTGCCAGCCAGGAAAAAAAAAAAAGCTAAATTAGCATGAATACTATTTGCTCAGCCTTAACCTTTACGTTAAGTTCTGTGAGGCAAAACTGTTATACTTTGTTCAGTTTGAGTACTGCATAAAAACTCTACAAAAGTGTAACTATACCTCCAACCGAAAAATCTTCCTTATTTCAGAGTCTCCACCTAATGGGAGTATCACATTTTGTCAAAATGTTAAAATAAATGGCAATTATTATTCAAAGGTTTTATATCACTGTTCTTCCTTTCCAGCATTTTTATATATTGCAGGTTTTTATAGATTTTGTTCATAAATCATAGGTAAAACTCAAAAAACACACTTATGACTTATAAATCTTAGTTCTTTTCTTCTACGAAATGGTCTAAGTCATTTGTCCACTTACCTCCAAAGCCTAAATTACAATATTTTATTAAGATTTCTTGATATTTACGTCTTGAGCATACCCTTGCTCGATACACTGGTTTGGTAAGGAATATGCCTTCACTAGAAAGCAGCCCTTGTTCACCGCCTATTGTATCTTGTCTTTGCAGGAGAGCTGTCTTTGAACTCATGTACTCACACAAAGTAAGATTTAATGATATACAACACTTGCATGCAACTTAATTACACTGGAGCCTAGAACACTTTTTTGTGGTTCAATGATAAAACTATAAATGAACACTTTGAACAAAATCCCTAAGTGGTTAAACCACATTATAAAGTAGCGACATTTGGCTCAAGAATCAAAACCATACAAATAAATAATTATATATGTATGTTCGAGCAGGCTGTGCATGTGAAGGAAGATGAGTCACTTAATTTTTTTTATGTTGGCCTTGTGACAGATGAGCAATGTAATTATATTCTTTTGCATTGTGCTAGTTTTATCTCGTCGGTATTAGATTTTTATTTTTTCCATATTCTAATTTCTGCAGCGGGTGAAAAGCGAGACTCAGGGAAGCAAGTTACTGCCATAGTTTAGTTTGCTCAGGTTTCATTTAAAGACTATTTCAGTACTTTTAAATAAAAATAAAGCTAAAGTGGCGGGGATTCTTGTTATTATCCACCCAAATAACGATTAATAAATATTCCTACTGAACAGTATTAAATTGGATTTATTTACTCTCATCTAAACAAAAGGAAAACAAACAAGAAAATACTTTCAACCAAGCCAAAGTGTTTATTGAATCCATACATAAAATGTATTTAAGAAAGTATATAAAGCTAGAAATATATCTGGGGCTTTTGTTCCTCATGACTAATAAAAAAAAAAAAGCAAAAATTACTATATTTACAGTGATGACTCTGGTAGTTGACTTATGAAATATGTGTGAGAATAGGGCAAAGGGAAAAAGGCATGCCGGGCTACTATTATTAAGACCAAAACATGTAGACAAACAAAAAAGAAACAAAAATCTTGAGGTCTTAAATACACAGCAGAAAGCCTGGGTATACCCTTAAATAATGAAATATTAATAAATACCCCTTTCCTGCTATCACACATATCCCATGTGGAATTAATGTGACGTCAAAGGGACTTCTTGCAATATCAGGCTTTGACAAGATCCCTGTAAAGCCAGCTAAGTTGGACAACTGTTAAGACAGAATTAGTTTTAGAATCACATTTCTTCTCTTTTTACTAATGAGCCTGAAGACCAAGCCCTTGAACAGGCTTCTTCATCACTAACAGATTCATGGGAATCAAAAAAAAAAAGTACTCCTGGCAAAGTAGTATACAAAGAGGAAGCAGTCATATTTTGCAGTAGTTTTGAATATGGGACTCAAACTATTAATATGAATGTCTACAATAGTAAACACAGACAACTACAATAGTACACTTAGCTGTGAACACTAAAATGACAGGTGGTTGTGACCTAGAACAGGCCTCTGTAAAGTATCCAAATTTGGTGAGAAGAATCTCACCTGAAGTGACAAACATATACAGTACAGTAGTCAAGCTTTTACTTAAAATACTGCCCAGCAGTGTGAAAAGAGTTATCACCTTGTATCTCATTATCTAGGCTGACTCGGCAGTCAGACAAGAGCACTGACTTGATGGTGGTAGTGCATGTACATGTGCATAAAAAGGGCAAAACCACCCTGGCTTTCAGACCATCTCCATTCTCTAACCAACATCACCTCGGCCTTGCTCGAGCTTCATTCCAGCCTTGCAGTGCAGGAGGTGAGAGTGGATTTGCAGCGGCTGCTCTGCTGGAATACGGGTACTGCTGCAGTGCTACAGGTGCTGTCACACAGCGTGAGCCAAGGGAGGCACACACCCCGGCAGCCAAAAACACCAGACCAAATCCAGGTTTCATTACTCATTTTGTATGTCGGTGACGTTTCCATCAACTCATACAAGCTCTAACAAAGAAAAAAGTAACTTTGGACCATCAAGTCTGGAATCCTCTGTGCTGCAGTAGATATTCTTACTAGCCTATAATACTGCTGAGTGAGTCATACGGAGACATTTATGAATACGAAAAATCAGAATTTTTTAAGAAGACGTGTCATTTTGATCTTAATACTAACTGCTGAACTTTTGTGGTGAAAACCAGTGCAAATTATGTTTTTATATAAAAGCATTCCAGTACTGCACAATTCCCCCAAGCAGCACATTTTGCACATACAGCAACTTTCTTACATGATTGTGAATAGTAAGCAATCCACTGGCAACACTATACAAGAGTAAAAGGATGAACAGCCTTACACACAAAACCTATTAAAACTAAAACCACTAGGCTCTGTGTTCAAGACATTCAAAAGTCGAAGTCAGAAGCATTACTAATGACAGGCACATGTAATAAGAGCTGTGTGGTGAAGCAACGCATCATTGCGGCCAGATTTAGAGCCAGATCATCACTTTAGAAATATCAATAGCTGGATGTGATCCAAGTTACTTCCTCATCAAAGCAGTATGACTCCTGACCCTAGTGAAAATAATAACCTCAGTTTGTGGAGACAAAGTCCTGATCAATAATGAATCTTAGCACGTCTACGGGATCTTCTGCCTTCTCAAATGTGAATTAGTACTGACACCTTCTTGGCACTCCACCAGCAGCGGCTGCTCACTGAAAGTTGAGTGGCAAATGTGGGCTGGTGAAAGTCGAATAAAAATATGATATTTGAAGTATGGTTTACCAGAAAACCTATGATACAACTGTAAAATGCATCTATATGAAAACCAGAGAAAGATTTGATTGCGGTTGTTACATTTCTGGTATGAAATATAGCCTGACACACGCATGGTTAGGGCCCTAAAAAAAAAAATCACACAAGACATTAGTCCTTCAAACTAGCTGCCCTGGTTTTGGGGCCAAAGGACAATCATCAGTCTTTTCAAGTTTCTTGTGGATTGCAATGTAGCCGGCTCACCAAACTTGTAACTGAAAACACAACCAATTTTGCTGTTTAACAGAACACCACAGATTAACTATGTCAACTATTAACTATGTTAACATCAAAGCCATGTAACCTGGAGTTAGAGATGCACAGATCTGGACTGCACACATTTCATTCCACCAGCTCAAATTTCTGATGCTTTGTCGCTCAAAATAACCCACTATTCACCAAGAAAATCCCCAGAAACCTCTGGGAAAACAGGAATTGTTTTACTAAATTAAACCCCTGACCCATTTAATCCTTTCTCTGGTAACATGAAGATTTAAGAAGCTAGGTACTCGTGACCACCAGGGTAGGTTTCACTCTGATTTTCAGTGTGACTCAGATATCGACTTAAATACTAAATTGCAGGCTTTGCTATTCATTCTCCATTTTTATCATATATCTGGATGTGAATTATAGCTTTAGAATAACTACATTCTTAAAATATATTTCAAAACATGTTCTTTAGGTCTCAATTCTATGGCTAACGTTGACATGAGGAAAGAGGACAATTTTAAACAGTTGCCTGTCCAGGTTTTCTCTATGATCAAGTTCTATGTTGTACCCACAAGCTTACCGTCATAAATACAAAACTCCCCATGCTCTGGGAAATCTGTTTTACCAGTAGTAGGTTAGGACTGAGCCCCCAGTTTTACGTAACTCCTGTATTCCTTTAGTTAAGTGTTAAAATAGATGTTAAAATTCAAAATATTCACAGCCATACTCTGACAGAAATGCAAGTAACTCCAACATGCATTTGAACAGACATTCCTGCAGGACCAAGTGGAAATTCATCAAAGAGCATAAATGCTTGCCTAAATACCCACTGATGTTGGCAGAATAACCATATGTGGAACTTCTGACTGAATCTGGACCTCTAACTGCTTCAAGACATTTTTTCATCTGGACTTCCAGAGACATCACTACTATTCCACTCACATGTCCTGCACTGCTTGGTCGCATGGATAATGTTTCATACATATATGTATGATATATATAGACTCCAGAGGCCAAGAAACTGCATTTTACTCATAGCATTCCAAATCTTCCCTGGAGCACATATACATATCTTAAATTCTAGACACCCTGACTTTGTAGTACTTCTGCAGAAATTAAGCTTGTTTAACATTTTCACAATGAAGAGCTGAAAATCAGGCTTCTGAACTCATGTTTATATGCTTTAAGAAATGACCTGATTTTTAAAAGCACTGAGCCTCAGGTGACTTTCGTGGATTTAGGGGACAGGTTTACTAATAGAGCTGGAACAAATGCCTGATCTGCTCCCTTTGTGCTTGGTAGGAGTATTACTGCTGAGCTCAGTGGAGCTCAGCTGCTAACTTTTAGGCTTCTGTTTTTGAAGCTAGTCATAGGTAGCATGAAGGTAGTCATAGGAACTGAATACCAACGAACACTCAAAGAACAGAGCAGGATTTTCAGAACCCAACCGAAACACACTCCCTACTTATGTTTACTGTCACTGCTTGCTTGAAAGGCTAACAGGTGTATGGGAAATAGGATATGAGAAAGATGTCTTCTTGTTTCAAAATAATTTTAATCCTATCATATTTCTTAAGTTCCCCTTGTCTGAGCCTTGAAAGAGGAGATATGCCATCTGTTTCAATAAGAAATTAAAAGTATACACACATACAAACACACATGTGATTGGGGCCATGCTAGAACTAGGGAGAGCAAATAAAGAATCTATCTTTAAAATATTAAACATGGAAAATTATGAAACAATAAAACAACTGTCCTTTCATCACTCTATTCTTCAATACTTGGGGAAATGTTTCTTTTAACTACTACAGTTATAACTACTACAGTTATAAATTTTCCTTGGAGCATCACATTTTTGCAATCATCAAAGCTACAGAAAGTTTATCATTTAAAGCAACAGTCTAGTAAACTCAATTTTCCCTATATCTTTTTAATTTTCCTTTAATTTATTGGTTATTAGTAGAATCTTCTCAGCCGTGTTTCTCTTCTAGGTACATTTTCTTTTAATGATTGAGTTTCTTCATATTGCAGCTGATGCGCTTTTCAGTGTTTTAGTTATAATTACCAAATTCAGAATGAAAATGAAAACCACTTAATTATGTAATTGTCTTAGAGACAGCACGATAATTAAAGCCCTCAGAAAAGCAGCCCAGAGGCACTGGCTGTGCACAAAGGTAAAGAAAATATAATACAGGCGTCTCAGAAAAGGACTAAATAGAACACTGTAGGGAAAGAAATTATAAGAACTGTATACCTTCATCAACAAAAAATATAGTATTTACTATATTTTAGTATAGTATAGTATAACTTTAGTATAGTATAACAAAGCATGTGCAGCAAGACATGCCACCATAAATTGGCTATTCAGAAATTATAAAAAAAATAAGAAACTGAAGCTATACATGACAAGAAATAGTGTTGAAGATGAAAATAAAATGTATGACAAAGATTAAGAAGAAAGAAAAATATAGGTGGAATTAATCTGCAAATAAAACAGTTAAAAGTTTACTAAGCAATGTATAAAAAAATAATAAAAGATGAAGATGTTCCTGTTGAAGGACTAATCTAAAAAGTTATTTCTAGTGTTGTGATAAATCTTCAAGCAGTGGTATTGAAAGTGTGAAGATGTCATATTAAAAGTCAGTATAAACTTCTTTAGACATATCTCCAAGCTATTACACTTTCCTAAACTTTGGAAGTATCTGCAGCTGCACACAGCAAAACCAAAACCAGCTGGACTTTCTTATACAGCAAAAGGGCAAATTTAAAGAAGTTTCATGTTGATGACTTGCATGAGAAATCATTCAGTTAAATCGAAGAGAAACATGAACATTTACCCTGCTAAAATGCCTTAACCCTTTCATTCTGGCTTCATGAGGTGATGACACAAGAGAAAATTAGGCTATGATCAGATGGTGAGACTAGTTAAAACCCACAGAATTTCTGCTGCTGCCCAGAGATGGGAGGGGTGACTGCGTGCACGCTGGAAACGTCCCACCAGCTGCAAGGAGTGATACAAGCCCTCGGAAGTGCTCAGAACCCATGTGGAGAATGGTCCCTCTGGATGTAACTTGCACCACCTCTGAATTAACAGTGACAGAGTTACCATGCTATTTCTTCTGAATGCCATCACCACACAGAAAATACTGTTACATTTGAAGTTAACTGAACATGTGAACAATGGTTTTCTTTTTCATGCCAGAAGCCTCAAACTGCCACACAAGAAATCAGCTGCCTTCTGTTCCCAGCAGTTAACATTCATTTCACAGGTGTTTTGGCACTTGGCAGTAGATAATTATTGGCTACACTCTTTGCCATGAAGTACTTTCCTTTTATAATTAAGAAATCCTTTGAATTGTGGACAGTTAACTTTTCAACTGCTAAAGATTGCAAGCAATTACTATGTAAATTACAAGTTGACACGACAGCTCATATGGACAAGATAATGCTCACGCACTGAAGCCTACCTGCACTTAATGTAAAAGCAATATAAAAATAATGACTTTTTGAAGTTTCAAAGCATGTAACTTAAAGTGGATCAGAACACAGAACTGCTTGCTTCCTTCTATCAGTGTGAAACAAGGCACAGACTTAGTGAAAATCGGAAGATGCAAATTTCTTCGGAAGAAAGTCTTCTTTCACTTCCCTTCTTTACAGTTCTTACCTTCACTACACTTGGACTCGCACCTCTGTGATGCTCAGTCTGCGTGGCACGCATGAGAAAAGAGGTTCTGAAAAAGAGATATAAAAGAGTCAAACCACTCCTCGAGACTGTGAGATCTTTTAACAGTTCCAGAGGTGTTATCCAGTGCTTGAATAAATTAGGACACAGCATCCTGCTAATCAGCTCCTGCTTCCGCCTTCCAAGTTCCCACAGCATGCTCTTTGTGACTATAACGCACCAGCAGACAGCAAACTTTATTTTTAATATATGCCTATACAATTGTATTTATATATAAAGCTGATGCTTCTTTCCAGTGAAACTATTGATTTGATGCATTTATTGTACATTGAATATATAAAATCCTAGAATTGTCTAGGTTGGAAAGGACCTTTCAGATCGAGTGCAACCATCAGCCTAGCACTGACAAAATGACCACTAAACCACGTTCCTAAGCACCATGTCTACCCGTCTTTTAAATACCTCCAGAGATGGCGATTCCACCACATCTCTGGACAGTCTGTTCCTATGTTTGATAACCCTTTCAGTGAGAAATTTTTCCTAATATCCAATCTAAACATTCCCCCAGCATAACCTGAGATCATTTTGTCTTGTGCTATCACTTGTTCCTTGAGAAGAGACTGACCCCTACCTCATTACAACTTCCTTTCACGTAGTTGTAGAGAGAGATAAGGTCTATCCTCAGCCTCCTCCAGGCTAAACAACCCCAGTTCCCTCAGCCGCTCCTCATAAGACTTGTTCTCCAGACCCCTCACCAGCTTCGTTGCCCTTCTCTGGAGACGCTCCAGCATCTCTATGTCTTTCTTGCAGTAACAGGCCCAAAACTGGACACAGTACTTGAAGTGGGGCCTCACCAGATATGTTTTATCTGAAATTAGATTTGAGGGCATTCTCCTAATTCTCCATTACAATTGTTTTAATGCTGTTTCTTGATAATTCCATTAAAAAAATACATAAGTTTCTACTCTGTTTTGGTCCTTTCAGCTACATGTCGTTTCTCTGATCTATGAATTCATAACCTCAAGGGTACTACTTTATACACAGAAATCCAAGAGACGTCTTTAGCATCTACAAAATACATTCAAACAGCTTGACAGCAAATTCCTGTGAAGAGGTTAAATTCACACAGGCCCGCCTTTCTTATTGCAAGCCACTAGAGAGGAAAGAAACGCGGCAAAAACCTGCCAGAGCGAGCTTAACCCCCTGGGCACCGCCAGCCTGAGGGCACGGAAGCCAGCATGTAACCTGTGGGGGACCCCAGGCCCGCAACCCCCCGGGACTGAGCCCCGTCCCGCCGGCAGGGCCCGGTTGCCACGGCAGTCGCCAGCTCCGGCCCGGCCTCCACCACGGCGACGAGCGTCCCCTGCCGGCGTGGGGGAGCGGCAGCCACGGCGGCGCAAGCGGGCAGCGGCCCCCACAGGCCGGCGGGAGGCGGCAGCTCCTGGGGTGCAGTGGGGAGGGAGGGCTGTGTTGGCGGCCGAGGCAGGGGGGGCATCCGCAGCCTCCTTAACTCTACGGCTTTAAGCTTTACGAAGGCGAACGTGCAAGTCCGGAAAGCGAACGGTGCGTCCCGGAAGCCCTGCCAGTGGCTCCCACATATCCGTTACTGACTTCCAGCCAGCCGAGGCGCACCCCCCGCCGCACTACCCCGCAGGCCCCGGCCCCGGCCCCGCCTTCGCTGAGGCGATTGTCGACCTCCGCGCCCCGCCGCGCCCTGCGCCCCCATAGGCTGGCGTTGCCTCAACGGCAGCCAATCAGAAGGCGGTTGTCAGGCTCTCCCGTCTATTTTTAGCAAGCACCCGCACGTGTGCGGGGGGTGGGTGTACTGGCGGGTCGCCTCGCAGGGCGGCAGCGGGGGCCGCGGGCCGCTGACTGGAGCCGGGGGCAGCGGAATGGCGCTGGAAAGCAGCACCAAGCTCCGGCTGCCGCGCAGGGCGGGAGTGGGGGAAATAACCCAAACCCCGCCGCCTCCAGCGCGGATGCCAGAAGTAGCGTGTTAAAAACAAGGAATTTTAACTGCGGTGGCGGAACGGCTGACGAGCCCCCTCAGAGCCGCCGCTCCCGACGTGCGGGCGGTACGTGGCCTCTTGGAGGGGTAAGCAGCAGAAGGGAAAGCTTACTATCGGCTAAATTCGGCATCATTTAAAGTTTGTTTTGTATAGTCCCATGTAATTAAAGCCACGTGTAAGGTAGCTGGCTGTCCCTGTAACTGGTGTGCTCTTGACAGGTGGGTTCCTGTTCAATAGTCATAGACATGTAGATTCTGGAGGAAAAAAAAATTAAGATACTTAAGCTGCTTTAAAAAAAAACCAAAAACAAACAAAAAACCCAAAAAAACCCAAAAAACCCTTAGATAATACTTATATTGAGTATTTTGGAGGGTTAGGGTATTTCAGATAGCTGAAATTAATTTCCAGTTTCTCACAGAGGTCCAGATTCAATAGAACGTTTTCATATATCCTTGAATTCAGAGCAATTAGACGTGCTGAAGCATTCAATGAAGTACCAGGATGAAGCAGGGCCCCTGGTTTAGAATAGGAAATGCTGAAGTACAGTAAGGAAAGCAGTCGTCTTCTAGTTAAATCGAGGCTTAAACCAGTCACAATGTCAATGTCTTGTAGAAACGTCAAGGGAAAAACTGGTCTTGTGAAGCAAGACCTTAAGACCCTTGTATAAACATGAAGAGGCGAGATACCTGTCTAAAGATATAGGTACCTAGCCACAGGTGACCAGCTGTTTGGGGGTTTGTGCATAATGACAGATCGTAATAGCTTCTTGGGCATTGTAGTGACCTGCTCACAAAAAAATGCAAAGAGTGGATGAAATGCAGACTTATCTGTGCAGTGAATCTGCAGCCCCCAACGGGAGTGCACTGGTCTGCAGGTCTTGCCCTGACCCGACAGCAGAGGAGTGGATTTCAGTGCCCGTGAGCACCGAGATGGAGTTTTGGACACTTTGAGAGGAAAATCTTGCAAAATAAGACAGACTCTCCAAAGTCAGCCATCGGCCATTAGTTTTGCAATGAAAAGTATTCCCTGAGAAATCTTGCAATATCAGAGCAGAAATTTGCCCAGCTTCTCCTCATCGTCACCAGCCCTTAAGTGATGGTCAGTGTCAGACTGTTCTGAAATCTTTGTCCTCATAACTTGATCCCCATGGATGCTTTTGAGTTGCCAGTAGGACATACCAAATCATCAGTGAAACAAAAGAACAAAGTCTGCTGCGACAATGTTTGGATGCCATTTCAAAAAAGTGGCCTATGGATTTAAAATCTGCTCAGAAAAAAAAAAAAAAAGTTGTTTATTCTGTCATTGCCAGAACATTGATATAGTCAGAAACATTATTTCAATGAAGTTTTTACATGTCATTGAACGTTTTCTCTGTGTTCACGGGTTGTCAGTCTTATGTGCAGATTAAACTAAGTTCTCACAGAGGAAGTTCACGCAGCGTGAATTCCGTTAGCTTTGCTGATCCCATTATGCACCATAATGCGAGAGTGAAGATTGCTCTGCATAAATATTCATCTAGCATCTTTCAAGTTTTCACTTTTCATTCTGCTGCTGCCTGACCCTGTCTGCCACTTTTCTCTGAATAATCATTACTGCTGAGCAACCCATTTGAAGAAGAAATGCATTTGCAAGACTAAAATACCCGAACAGCACTGGACTCGAGTTGTGGCCCATTGCAATGTATAGCTGTGGACACTGAAATGATCTGACGTGCTATTTGGAATTGATGTGCATTTTTGTCTGCAAATGTCACGGCCTCTGGCTCACGCAGAGGCCATACTGAACGTGTGGGTGGCAGCACCTCAATTTTCACTCTGATCACTCTGAGACCAAATTATAATTTTTTTCCTGTTTTAATTCCAGTAGGTTTTCAGTTGTATCAGTGATTTTTTTAGTGCAGTTGCTATCAATCCCCAACCCAAAGGCTCTGCTTCTGCATTGAGGTGAACTGGAATTGATGAAAATAACATAAACTATGTGATGTGTTTTTGTGGAGGTAAGGCATCAAATCAAGGTCTCCTTCCACATTCAGTGAGTTAAAATGACTACACATCAGAGGATTTAGTCCAAACATGATAAAATTGACCACAATTCTCTTGTGAATCCTTAACAAGCCCTGGGGTATGAATGTCCGTTCCCCACAATTGCTAATCTAGCCAGTAAAGGAAATTGCTGTTGTGGTCTCTTCCCAGATGTACTGCCTTGTGTTTCAGACCGTGTGTTTCCAGCACGTGAGAACAGGCACAGATTTCCTAGGTGAGCTAAGAGGATTGCATCCCCGTCCCCCTTCACTGGCATTGCCGTGTGTGGAGTGTGACGGTTGTGCACATCGGATGCTTTTTTTCAGGGAATAATGTCCATGAGGTTGCCCTCTCTCCAAATTATGCAGCTGAATTACCTACATTTGGGAAAATCGCAGAATCAGCGCCCCTGAAGTGCAAGGACTGACCGTGCCTGGGAAAATCATTCTCCAGATCATGGGGGCTCACATCTGCGTTTCCATGCCATGACTTCAGGGAGATGAGCAAAGTCAGTTATTCAGTGGCTCCATCTTGCAGGAACAGGTCCCTAATACAGAGCTCTCGTACAGAAGAAAACCCACCCCACTGCCCAAAGCAAGCAGCTGCCTGAGAAAGGCAAGAGGCACTGCAGGGATGCATCCCCGTGGCAGGAGTGTGATGAGCCACTTCACAAGCTGTGCTGCAGACCTTCCCGAAGCTTTCCTTGGGCAAAGCATCGGAGAGCACAGGCTGTTCTCCCATGCAGTGCTCTGAGACAAGCTGGCAAAGGGAGACACCCTTTTCTACTTAAAAGATGCTTACTTTTGCCAGCTATTACCATAAGACCTTTTTTTCATCCAGTCAGAATTCCCGTAGACACCACTTACATAATTTCCCTGCTTACCAGCTTGACGTCTTAATCACAGAAACTGCACCAACAGGGAAAAGCTGCTAGATAGCAGGTGCCAATGCCACAACAGGTAAAAAACAGTAATCGTATTACTCATGGAAGACCAAAGTGTTGAAAATACACTCTTCTCGAACTCAGGTTTAAACCAGGCATATTCCCATGCTGACGGAAGTGAATGAAGTCACTTTCCAGCTAGACAGCTTTGATCCAGTCCTCCAGCAAAATAAACCAGTGCAGGGTAGAAACATTGATGGGCATGAAGGTAGGGTGTATGATTCAGAAATGTCTGTTACCGCCTGACTTTGGGCCAGCTGCTTGGCTGGTCCTGCACCATTGTACTTGCCTGTGCGCTCACACAGAGATGTAACAGAAACCGGGACATCAAAGAAATGGGCCAGGCATTTTCCAACAGAAGACCGGGCTGTTATTCTCTCTGTGAAGAGCTACGTTCATAATGATGCCCCACTCTGGTTTCGTGGGAGGTTAGAATGGCAATCATTTTCCCATTAGCAGTAGCATAATCCCATTTTCAATGTGTACTTCATATCCACAAGCCTTAAAATAGATCTTGTCCCTGTGTTTTATGGTGACTGATGCTGACATTAATATCTCTCAATGCCCCATGCCTTTTTCTAAAAGAAAATTGTCATGTAAGAGACCCTTCTTCTTCTAATTAAGATCAAATAATTTGTAGAGTACATTATATTTTGGATCTGTCACATCAGAGCATATACATCAGAGTGACTTATGTGTGGTGCGGTCAATCAGCCATGTGAGTGAAGGATTATGCCCAGACTTTCTGGATGCTTTGGGGCTTGAACCCTGCAAACAGTAGATCACAGATGCTTTCTGTCACGTATTAATAGCCGGCTCAGCACGGGGACTGGAAGCCCAGAGCTCCCATAAATGCTAAAAACATTTCACCTCCGGGACTTAGAATGCATAACTTAATGTGCCAGTGAAACACTCTGGAAGCTGCTTTTCTTTTTTCTCCAAGCCACTTTTAAAAGGACTTCAAGTTCAGAGAAACATTAATGTGTCATAAAATTTTTAAACTAATGTGATGCTCCATGATTGTTTTATTTTTGCAAACAGAGGCATAGCAACTGCTGTCGAAGGCAAAAATGCATTGTTTCAGTCATCTAAGGACAAACTCACCTATTTGGTGTTCCTGGTTGAGCAACAAGAGATGAATCAACCTGGCCTACCCTTGGTTATAGCATTTGTTGTACAAACCTATGATGGTTTGCCTTTAAAATGTCAGTGTAGTGAAAGCGGTTTCTCTAATGGAGTCCCTGGTGAACTGACAAGGCAACGGCTCCTAGTCCTAGTCCTGAGTCACCGCAGCTCGCCATGAGACCTTATTAATGGCTGCATCTGAGGCCTTGGAAGAAGAGAGGGAATACAGGGTATTGTGCAGTAGTTAGTGCAGGTTTATGAGGGCCTTAGTATTTGAATTTCTGACTAAACTGGACTCATTTTCAGCACTGTCTTGCAGGTTGTCCCTACCTACATGCAACCTCAAATGGCAGAAGCATTACTGATAAGTGTTTATCAAAAGAAGAGATTGATTTTTTGGGAGTGTTCATTTTGGTACTAGAAACAGAAGCCAATTTCCTCTGCTCACTGCTACATCTGAACCACTTCTGAAAAGCAGTTCTTTGCTGGGGAAGGCACATCCCCTGAGGAAATCCAAAGGTCCACATTCAGTCCCCATCCCTGATACACAGCCAACAGATCTGGCCACATCAGCCGATCTGGTCAGCTTCATATTCTCTCTGTTTGTGAGAGTGTGGTAATGTGCTCTGCCGGAAGGACTGGGAATGAGTTCAAAGCATGTACAGTGCAGTCATGGTACTGGAACAGTGTAAAGATGGGGAGTGATCCCATCCATCCTTTTCCAGCCACGGCTCATGTCCAAGGGTGACTAACCTGCCCTTAGTGTCAGTTCTTACCCAAGTTAATGAGTGTGGGTTACTGACCGCCCCCCGCCGCAGGTTTGAGGTCATATTCCAGGCCCATTTCTCCATCCAGCGGCGTCTGGAGTCCTTCGCTTCCTTGGTGCTGCTGCCAGTTCAATAGAGCATCTGTAATGGTTTAGACCTGAAAAATACTCTTTGGGCCTACTCCTGTTTTGAGTGAGTTGGAAATTTTTTTCTGTTACACAAGATACCTGCAGATGATGTGTCTGCGGGGTACCCACTCTGTTCTCCTTCTCTTGAGGGGATGCAGAAGCAGATTCTGCCTTGGGGGTCTGATTTGACTCCTCTCTTTTTTTCTTGCCAATGTGTCTTTTAACCAGAGAATAGGTAACCCGCTTCGCCTCTCCCTGCTTCCCCGTGGCTTTGAAGCATCCTTTTATGAACCGAGGAGGAGGCCATCAGACCTCTGGGTGTATCCTTCCTCAGTCCGTGGATGGCTTTAGGCAGAAGCAGGGCACACAACCTGCTGCGGGTTAGAGAAATCCCGATATACCATACGGCAGAAGCAGCTGTACAGCAAGGTAACGTCTGAGATGAAACCCAAATCCATCCCTGTCGCTGATGGTGCTGTAGCACTGGCAAGCTTGTTGGTGTGTGCTGGCTTCTGGCATCCCCCTTCCCTGAAACATCAGCTTTTAGCCGCTGCCAGGGCCTCTGTCATTGGACTTGGTTTTCGTTCTTGCTGCTGTTCCAGGTCAAGAGATCCCATGTTCCTCCAGCGCTCTGAAAAAAAATAAATGCTCTCCCACAGCTGCATCGTCTCCTTGTTTTTCTTTCAAGATTACCATCATCAAGTGAACAAACATTGGAAACATTCATATTGATATAGTTTCTTTTTTTTAACCGGTCACTTTTAAAGCTTTTTTGGTTTCTACTTTCTCTTGGGATAGGATTATGCATTATATATTCTGTGGTGACCAATTAGTTCAGACCCTGTTGTGTTGCTTTGTAGGTGTTAAGCCAAGAATTGGAACAATAATTATGCAAATGCAGTCTTTTTTTCTGTGACTTTCAGTAGCGTTTTTGCTGTGAAGTGACACCTACTTCTGAGAAGGAAGCAGACTGTTTTAAGAATAATGATTACTCTAAAAGTGAGAGAAATGCAATTGCAAATAATGTTCAAGAAGTCAAATATATCCTGACCTCACTTGGCATGCGATGCTGTTTGCACAGCCCCAGTTAATGACCAGTCAATTAATAACAGGATCAGTTGCTCCAAGAGAAGGTGCAGTTAAACGCTGTTTGCACATTGTTCACCTCTGAGTCCAGGTGACCTTTTATGATATTTTTGAAGCGATGACTACTGAGATTTCTTTTCATTCTCCCTCTAATTATATCTACTTGTGTCTTGCCTTACCTTAGAATTTAAGCCCTGGAAGAGATTGCTTTTGTGCCCTTTGGATTTTTAGCTAGATTGCCCCCTTTCCTACTATGAGTTACAGCAGGCTTCACGTTGTCCCTAATTTATTGTAGCTCTGTGAGACGTACCTAAGGGCATTACTAAAGCTCAGAAATGCGCTATCACAGGATGTGGGATGGAGAAGAATAGATATTTATAACAAAATGGGGGGAAAAAATTAAAGCAGAAATCAATCAAACAAATGAACAATGCACTTCCCACCCCAGCAAATATGACTCTGAGGTGTAACAGGATTTAAAGTCCGTTTATTTGTACAAATGAATACACTAGTAAGAGACGGCATTTGAGGCTTTAGTACTTAACCTTAGTATCTTTATCATTTTGAAAATGCTCTGTATTCCAAAGTGACAGGATCTTTCACATATCTCATGTATGATTTTCATAATTCATCCTATTCCCAGTTTTTAAAAGTGTGTTAGGGAGAAAGTATGTTGTTAAAGAGCAGAGACAGTCTGAAATTCATGAAATGAAAGATCACCTTAAGCTGTTGCTTTGAAGTTTCACCAGAGTTTTCCAGCTCATTTCCTACTGATGGAAAACTTGCCAAAAGTACTCCCAGTGGAGATAAAAATCATTTGACCCACTGAAATCCACACACTTGCAGATGATCAGCAGATCAAAGACACAAGAGTCAACCTGTATGCTATAGACAATTTACATAAAATTCATCTATATATATATATATATCTGCCTATGTATTCCTAGCTAATTAATGCATGTATTACTTATGCAGGTAGCTCTAAGCAGGATGTGGAAAGATGTGCCAGCCAATTCTCTAGTATGAAAAGCACATTTCAGATGATTGCTTTAGACTTTAAATATTTTGGGCTGACCCTACCGGATTTGTTTTCTTCCTTTGGAAAACCTTCAATGATTCTTAAGTTCCTCTGTCAACTTTTTGTTGTTGTTGTTATTGTTAGAGGGCTTATTGAGTCCAAGGTGTCTGTTTTATTTTTTTATACAAGCACATCTGGATGGTTTATCTTTCATTAGATCATGGTTATTTGGAAAGGAGAAACAACAACAACTAAAACTGAGATTCTTATTAACACAAGTGTTTGAACTGATAACAGGCCCTGAAAGCTTTGTTTCTTTTTCCTTCATTAACTTTCTCCTGTGGAAGGAGGTTTTTGGTAGAGGGGGGCCTTTCCGTGCAGATGTTTTTCTCTTGTCCTGTCCCTCCTGCCCTGCTGTGGCTGATGGCCTTGTCATCAGTGAGTCTCTGTGGGACCCCAGACCTGGGGCGGTGGGGACCAAGGAGGAGGTGGCACCATCTGCCCAGACCCCACATGACAAAGCAGACGCTGATAGCTGTCTGCTTCAGCCCATAGAGCGTCCCCAAACATTAAACAATAGTAAGCAGTGAAACGTTGAGGAACATCTACCAGGCAGAAGCTTGTGAAATGACACAGGTCGGGATAAAGAAGCTGTGGCTGCTCCTCCTGCCCACTGCAGCTAAGTGCCTGTCCTCCGCCGGGGGTGACACTCCTCACCCCTCGTGGAAGTGCCATTTGCAAAAGCCTGATGGAGCCAAACATCCCACCCATGTATTTCAGCTCTGGGAAGGGCTTTAGCAGCATATGCTGGGGGATCCAGGTACACACCTGCTACGGAGACGGAGGGGACACTTAATTTAATACTGCATTTTCATGTCACAGATGGAAAGGTTTTGTTTTCAACAAATTGGTGGGGAAAAAAATCACACACTACACCTTTCTAAGGTGCCACAAAATGGAATGCTCCTCGGTCAGCCCAAGCACAGAGCTTGCAACCCATTTCACAATATTGCAGACTTTATCCCTGGCTGGGTGTAGAGCATGTGTAAGGAGTCGGAAGTAAAATGGATTGGAGCAGAAACAAAAAGTAGTCCTACTTGAGGTGAAAATCTCAAGGCAGTGCAGTGTGAAGCCACTGTAAGTGCCTCTTTAATGATCTATAAAAATAGAAACAGCACACAAAGCTTATTTTAAGAAATTATTATCTTTTTAACTCATCCTTATTTTGAATGCATCAGGAATTCCTGCTCTGTGTACTCAGTTCTGAGTTTATTTTCATTATTCACTATGTGATTGTTTGTTTTCTGGTTTTTTTTTTAGTTACTGCATTTCTCTGTTTCAGGATAGTGCTGTTTTGCCATATTTCAGTCTCAATTTCTGCGCCTGTTTGCTATACATGGTCAGCTAAAAATAAGCTGCTTTTCCCTTGGATGTATTATATAAATTCAGTCCCTAGCTGTTACACAGTGCTTCCCAGATCCCAGATGATGCTGAGTTGATTTCACTCATATCTTGTGTAACTTTGATGACACCAACAGAGACAGAATATGCTGATTATTTTTTCCAACAAGAGTTCGTACCAAATCCTGCTCTCTTGTTGTTCCCCAGGTCACAGCCCAATTTAAACGTATTTAAGCCATACAGTGGGTCCTCAATCTTTTTTGATACGGTTACTATCTTTGCATGTAAGACAAATTTCATTTTCATCCCCGGAAATTGCTTTTAGATATCTGTGATATTTAAGCCAGTCCTGAAATAAATGTTGCTGTTTTGAGCTGCCACAGGGTATTATTCTGGCTGCCCTCCCACAGCCTTGTTTGCCCTGTCAGATCCTCCTGAGGTATTCCCGTGGTGCTGCTGAGGACCAATCTGTGCTACGGGACCTGCCCGTCTCTGGCCCGTGTATTTCTTTGGGGAAAGGACGAGGTGAGGTTCCTCAGCGTGTTTTATACAACTGATCAAAGCAGCTGATCATAATGGCTTCTTGGCTTGCAATCTACTAATTGAATTCCTGCTTTGTTCAGATACTAATGTTAAAAAAAAAAAAAAGAAAAGGAAAAGGAAAAATTGTCTCAGTCGACAGCGTCGTTCCACAAGGCAGAATATTGCTGTAAAACGAGGACTCGGGGAAGGAGCAGCAAGGTTGTGAGCGACCAGGGACAAAACTTTGGGCAGGGGAAGGGGGAATGCGAGGGGAAAAGGCAAGCCTTTCCTATTCCTTGGTAAAAGGGAGTTGTCCTAAATATTATCAATTGGTTTTAAGCTATAAATGAGCCCACACTTTAGCTGTTTCCAGTTAGATCCATAAAGGACACAGATGTCTACAAACTACCTCTCTGGTATGTAGATCCAAAACTTATATCCTTAAAATGCTTGCTCAGCTCTGCCCAGATCCCTGTGCCCCTTTATCTCCAGTCTTGATGGGCACTCACAGAAAACACCCTGGTAAAAAGCTCAGGGCTTGTTGCCAGCTCCATAGGCTCAGCTGCTAGAGGGCTCGCTGGGGTGTGGACTCCAAATTTTGTTGAATCCTTGGCCTGCAGGAATAGAATTTATTCAGCTCCAGACCATCTGTTGAAACTTTTCCATGCGGCAATAATTAAGTAATTATTAGGGCAGAGAAAGCATAAGTCTGTGTCCTGGGGACAAGGATGGGGGTGGCTTGACTCCTGCACAAGCTCTATTGAACACTAAATGTAAAATACTCAGTTGTGAGAGTGGAGGCGGGAGCCTTGTCTCTTCTCTGTAACTTAGAATATCCTTTTTTTCTGGTGCATCTACCTGGGGCCTTTGAGATGGACCTTCAGGGCTCCATAGGCATCAGAGAGGAACTCCCAGGTCTCCCTCCTGCTGTTCAGGACAGCTAACTGGTGAATCACTGTGCAAAAGGAGGAGGCGGACTCCTTCCCCCTTGGCTTTGTGTGATGGGCAGAGATCAAGGTTAGTGCTCGAAACTGTCATCTTGAGACCAGCACCTCCTGGCAGTCTGGAGTAACACCTTCTCTCAGAGAAGCAGCTCCAATAACACACCTGAACTTCTGTAGCGCAGGCATGTCCCCACTCAGCCCGTGGGGTGTTCTGTTTCTATTCCTACGATGCCTCAATATTTAGGCTGAGTTCAGTATGAGTTCAGAAGCTCATCTGCTTCTTCTGACAGCATCAGCTGGTCTAATAGAAGGTGCTGCTTCACTCTCCGAGCCCTCCTCACTTCATTGGGATCCTACCCGCCCGCATCAGGGCTCGGGATATCACCAAGCAATTTGGACACGGACATAATTTTGTTGATCTGGATCATAATACTCTTGGCGTTAGCAGTAGCAGACAGAAATGGTACATGAAGATGCATGCAAAATCACTTTTTTTTATTGGAGGTTTGGTTTTACAGACCTTATTAAAATTGCTTTTTGTTAACCCTGACATCAGAAGCTCTTTCACAATGTCATATGAGCAGAAAAGACGTTTTTGATAGAGAAAACACAGTCTAGATGTCAAGATTACTAGTGAATGAATGTACAGACAGTCAAATCTTCATGAATTAATTAAGCTCTAAGTACATTGAGGAGAGATGGAGTCAATCCACTTGTCAGAAATTCTTATCCTGAAACTACAGAACTGGGGACATAAATAGAAATATTAGAATGAACTGATATGCTTCAGTAATTTTTTTCTCCCATTTTTCTCCAATAATTTATTAAGTTATTTGCAAAGTTGTGGCGTTTTTTGTTTTTGTTTTGTTTTGGTGTTTTGGTTTGGTTTTTTGGTGGTGTTGCTGCTTGTTTTTTTAAAAAAACTTCCTATTATGGCATCACTGTAAATTTTTCAAAGGCTGTTTGTCATGTAAAAGCCAGATTTTTTTTCCCCTAAATGGAGGATAACAGGAGTACTTGTAGCAGTTGTAATGTTTGGGGGGGACTGTATTATATTTCAGTGAAAGGCAGGCTCTCATATAACCCCAAAATGTTAGGCCTAAGGCTCATTTTTGAAAGTTAATACTAAGGAACCTGCCTCCCCTGTATGACATCTAGTCTGTCTTCTGTGGATCATCAAGACGTACAGCGAGCGCGCTCGCAAAGACTGCCTGACATATAGCTGGAAGACGCCCTGCAGAGCATACAAGACGTGACATGTATGGCATTTGTCTGTGCCGTAATATATTCCTGACCAGCCTTAGGGATGCTGTGGGCTCTCCCTGAGGCACATACAGGGCTGTAAGGCAGGCAGATCAGGAGAAACATTATGCTTACATCTGTTCCCAGAATTAAATGTTGAATACATGTGCTGCCATGAGTTTCAGAAATAGATTCACTGCCTATCTCTGGCCTGTAAAGTCCCCCCCAGCTCTGTGAATATGGAATGATGAGAAAGTAGCCTTCTGTAACATGTTGTTTGGAAGAATGAATTTAAGTGATTTAAGCTGAAATAATACTGTCCTCTTCATACTTATACATAATACCTCCCCTGTTAGTGAAATACACAAAACCAGTAGGAAAATGAAGGAAACAAAGAAAATAGATTTTCTGACTTTTCTCTTTTGCAAAGCTGGGAGGGGGAAGCCCTAAAAATATAAATGGCACATCCACAGATACCATTGGTCAGTGGCAGTTCTGGCTTGAACATCCACCTAGGGAAGCTGCTGAATCTGGGGGGGAACCTTATTATTTCATCTGAACAAAAGGCAGTTTTCGGAATATTCCTTTAGCCCCCTGTTGTTTACTGATGCTCTCTTGCTTCCTAATTCTGCATGAAAATGTCTGGAGAAATGGAAATTATTTATTACAGGATGCAGTTTGGGACCCACGTGGGAAATCATGCAGTCTCAATTTGATCTAAGCTTTAATAGGTATCATTTTGTGCCTCTAAGGCCTCAGTGAGATCTCACTTCACTAAAGGCTTAGTCCGTTTGTAGAGATAACTTAATAGACCACTGGATGTCACCCTTGCTCTCCCCTGAAGCAAACACACAGCAATAAAAGGCGAAAAATGACGTTTTGAAGTCCTGGATACAGTACTAGGTGGTAAATGGCAGGTTATGACCAGAATATGGGTATTGTAGGATAATCTATACGTGACATGAAAACATCTGCTACTAAGTGCTTATATTACCTTTTACATGAGGAAATAGTTGAGGCCAGGACAACTATTTATTGAATTGTTTCTAGTCCCTCCAAAAGTGGTACTGCAAAGTTACAGCCTTTAAAACCTACTCTAACTGAAATAAAATTTTCAGTTCAACACAAGGAGCAACCACCTACTGATTTTGCATTTTATTAACCTCTGCATTTTGTGTAAGTTAAACTTGAGTTTCATTTATGTAAAAGGAGGTGAAGAGCTTGTAAACTCTTTATAGGACAAGCTGTGTCTGCCACCTTCTTGCCATTGACACTAGATTAAAATACCATCTAATAATAATAATCCAGATGTTCACAGTTGTTTCAGCGACTTCTGCAGTAGCATCCTTCAAAATAACTTACTTTTGCCATGGCTCTATGCTTTTGCTCATAACTGAGTTCTGTTTCATGACTGTCAAGAAAAGTCCCATAAACCCCAGGAACATATGCTACATGTTCGTTATTAGCAACTTACTGCATAAGCTTTGTGGGGGAAGAGAGAGGAAGAGGAAGATACATAGGCCTTGTAAATTGACATAGCTCTGTCTGAGATGAAGAGATGACAATTAACATGAGCTAGGAATTTTCCCCAGGAAGTTTAAGTAAACCTGTACAAAGTTTGCCTCTCTGAGACATCCTCAGGCACTGCTGGCTGGTTGAAGATACTCTGGAATATGTAGTCCTCTCAGGTTCCTCAGCCTGACTTCAGACAGGGATGGGCTCTCAGGAAGAGTTTTGCTCATACTCTTCACTCATACGTTGTCCTGTGAGAACAGCATGGTCCTCTTGAGGTAACTGTAATTTGGTGACTCACCGTCAGCAAGACAGAAATGAAAGATGACAGAAGAACATTGGCCAGCACATAGAAATATTAATGAAATAACTGCAATTATCCTTGTGTGAGAGACACTGTCTCACATTCAGAAGTGAAGAACTAGTTATCAGTTACTAGCACTCCACTTGCTAAATAATTTTATTTTTATGTAGTGATTTGTATGCATAAGTGTCTTTTACAGAGAAACAAGAGCAGAATTAATTGAAAATGGAAATTATTTTGTGAAGAATTGTTATTAAAACTTAATTTTGATTTCTCACAAAAGACAAAAAGATCCATCAGTTTCCAGAGGCAGGGAAAGAGAAGAACAACCTGATAAATTTTCTTACCCAAAATCACACAAAAAAGTGAGGTGAAACATTGGAAATAGCATTTTAGCATCCCATTTTACAGTGTCTAGTGGACTGAGCAGTCCATACTGTAAGAATTTGATAGTTCCTAAGACTAATGTACCATACATAACCAGGAGCTGTGAAACCTCCCAGAAGTTAGACAATCTAGAATAGCTAAGACAGAAGATGATAAAAACACCACATATCTGTATAAATTCAAAAAGAAAACTGAAATCTGCTGTGCTTCCTCTTGAGCTACAATAAGAATGAGGCAATAAGAACTATGATGTAGATGTTGGATAGAAAGAGAAGGTATCTAACCCAAAGTTAAATGAGTTTATGCAGATTTATGGGACAGTCCAAAACCAATAGAGGTAAAGGACTAGAAAACAATGCTTGATGAATTATGAGAAAGATGCTATAAAGCAATCATATTTAGCTAAAGTGTGCCACTGGTAATGAAAAACTTGTACCAAATTCTTTTACATTTTTACTAAACATCTTCCATTACATATATTTTTTCACAATAATGTGGAAATTTATAAATCTTATAATCTCATAAGTGGTGTCTATTTCCACTGTATTTCCTAAATCTCACTGTAATACTTTAGATTCTCAGGATCCTGGCTACCTGTACTTTTACTTTTTAATTCTTTCTTTGCCCATTAGATGGTGCTACCAGCTTTAAATCCACCATTCAAGGCTGAAATTACAGGGTGGCTTTGTTTCATCATTTCATCCCAGATCGCAGGCATCAAGGACTGCATTATGTTTTTCAGCTGCCCTAGCACAAAGTCACTTTAGCTCCGCTAGTTTTACATCAGTTTCTGCAGTACCGTCCACGTATAGCCAAACAGGCATTAGTGCCAGGCCTTAAAATGAAAGGGAAATAGTTCAGTCAAATAGAAGTATTTGGAAACGGGCCCTGTAGTTGCTAACCTCACACAGTGGATCACAGTTAAAAGATACTCACCTTTTTGGCTGCAAACAACTTCTTCCTCAAAACTGACTTTCACCTATAAACCACAAAAGATGCAGATGTCTTAACTTACAGCTGAAAGAACATCCTATTTATAATTTGGATTCATTAGCCCTTTCAGTATAACTGCTGCATTGTAGACAGAAATTTCAAGCAATCTAAATTTAATATGAATACCTGATTATGTTTAACTGATAAATTTGGAGAATGTAAGAAAAGATCTGATTTCTCTATTGGTCTTACGTATTGTCTGTTTTGCCAGCCATCCCCTTGCCTATGGACTGTGTGTCTGTTTCTGCAGATATTTTATCGAGATCATCAGAAAAGAAGCCCAGATTTGCTCTCTGGAGAAGAAGCACTAAGCCATCATTACTAAACTTTACCCTTTGTTCTTGGTTAGAGAAAAGTTACTCATTGAAGGAATGAAAGCTGCTTCTATAAATCTTAATCATAATGGACTTATGATTAAGTAAATGAATTTCAAGCCATGGAACTGAAGGGTTTTAAGCAGCAGTGAGAGGTGGGGGGAAAGCAGAATTTATGAGCCAACGTGAATCTTCCTGAATTGTCGCTGCCTTAGGGTAACAGAAGAGGTATGACATTTGCAACTGGAAGGACCATCCGTGGGGCATGACCATCCACATGGTCTTTCATATACAATGCATTGGTAAATATCATGGACCACATGATGTCTGAGCAGAGGTTTTATTTGTCTTCTCTGCTCCCAAGGGTTCTTGTTGCAAGGTGCTGTGGAAATGAGGTGTCAGTGAATGGAAAAATCAACACAGTTTGATGAAGGAAAACCATTAAGAAAAGAAAGGAACAGGCCAGATATTAATATCTCAGTGGAATTAATATTCTGTGTCACTGGAAAGGGAGAAAGAAAGGGTCACCAATTAAGTGTCCTCCAAAATATCTGTCCTGTAGTGTTTTAGTCTTTCCAACAATTCATGAAGCTGAGCCATATTTTCTTCACAGTAAAATGAATCCATTGGCTTTGAAGAAAGTTAACAAGTTGCTGCTTTATTTGAAACTCTCTAATGTTGATATTCGTTGGTTGGACTTCTATGTCCCCTCTTCTTCCTGAAGTTGGAACCATGACTTCCTCTAGATGATTCACTTCAGCAAACAGCATTTTCTTGAGCCCCTGCTTTCCTTCCCCCTGCTCTGTGCTCCCCACAACACAACCCATTTCTTGTGGTTTGTTTAATGTATGTAGTTTTACCACTGAGCAACTGTTGCATTTGGCCTGAAGTGATGTAAAGATGATGCCCTATGCACAGAAATTGAAGCAGATTGTGTGGCATAGTGAGAGATTATGCTCTTTCAATCAGAGAAGACATGAGCTTCCAATTGAAAAGAAAATATAGAATGTTATTCTGAGAAGTACAAAAGCACTTGAATCCAGGCAATATACTTTTAAATTCCATTTCTGGTTCTTAGAGTCTGTTAAACGTGAATCAGTCACTCAGCTAAAGATGAGAATCACCTGTTGAGATATGGCAGACAGTTAATCACTGCCAAAATGGTTACACTTTTCAGGAATATTTTAAACTTAGACAATAATTTTCTGTGTGTAAAGTGTTCTACAGAGTACTTGGTTTCTATATTAAGTGTGGTTTGCTTGCATTTTGTAAAGTGACTTATTGGAAAGCATTAGAAGAAAGAAAACCATTCAAAATGGAATTTCCCACTGGATCAGTAACATCGACCTTAATTTTCTTGCTCAAGGGTTTTACAAGCACCTGTCTCCACACAGGGGTCATACCTTTGCACTGCAGTTGCAGTATCATTCTTGGAAGCCAATCTGTAGAACATAAGATAGAAATTAAGGCCAAATTCATAATCACTGAAATGTTGTCCCCAAGATTAGAAAAGAAAAAAGTGAACAAAACCAGCTGAAGTCAAAATTGTTTACAATTCTCACCATCACAAGCTGGAATTTTTTTTGCATGATTTATTGCCTGGGTAGGCTATTCAAAAATGAGAAAAAGCAGGAGTTCATTCCTGGGAAGTTCCTGTAATGTTGGAGAGACTTCAAGACCACCTTAAAAATAAGTACACATTGTTATTCATTAATATTCCAGCTGCCTATATTGAGTATGTTCAATTCATTATGTACCATTAATATAAAGAGGATTTAAAATTCTCTTGTCAGTTGGGTGGATTTTAAAAATAATTTTCCACTGGTATATATTTATGTATTTTAATGACATCTTCATATTTCCAAGAATGCAGTGATGGATCTAGCAATGCTGAAATGGCTCCAGACATTGGCTATCATTTTATGCACCTGTGGTCTAGTACAACTGACAGGAATAAGGCATTGGTATGGAAACCAGTGGGATCTCCATCCAAGGAGACACCAGCACCAGCTCCCTCTCTCTGCTTCTTTACAACCTGCTACGTGAGCCAAGACACAGTGGAACCAGTTGCTTACTTGATGGCTTTACCTTTAAGCAGTAGGAAAATGTGTGCTGCTCTAAGATGTGTGCTGCTGTTGGAAGATGACTGTACTTGCCTTAATGCTTCCACAGTAATTATCCTGGGAGAAGCTGAAGCTATTGTGAACTGAGATAGTCTCATTGAACAGAAGCATATGCAAGAAATATAATAAAAAAGACCTTGTAAATGTATTTGCCAAACCAAAAAAAAAAAAAAAAATCAGTATCACTGTTATTTCATACATTTATTTGAATTATTTTGTGAAGTTTCTGTCCCAAAGATTCAGGTTATTGTTCAGCCATCCAGATTCCCCACCTGAGCAGGCTGAACAATTACCATCAAGATATACAAGAATATTTCATTTAAAATCTAACTTGGATCAGAGATAACCAATTTATCAGAATTTTGAGAAGAAATGTACCCCAATCTGAACTGACAGAGACTATGAAAATAGTCCAGGGAAACATATAACCTCTTGGCTCTCTTAACATCGGCAGGAATTTCACGTTCTTTAACTTACACTTATCTGGTTCATTAAAAATAATGTCCTAAAAAATGGGTCACAAGCACTGAGACTGGTTATGGCCTGCACAAGCAAGAGGTGCTGTTGATCACATTCAAAGAGTTGGCCATGATCTGCAGTCCAGTGTCTCTCTGAGGGTCCTGAACTTACCAAAATGGGTAGAATGTGAAGGAATGATTTGGCAGAACACCACTGAAGAAAGGTGCGTGGTGCTTCCCTGGTCCAGAGAAGTGTTGTGCCTCTGATACTTTCTAATGAAAAATAGCTGGATGCTAAACAGACAAACAGACAGAAAGAGTAAGAAAGGATCAATAAGTCTTTCCCACCTTGGAAGATACAGGTTCAAGAAAATTGGTACGGCAATACTTTCTTCATATGTGCAGCTGGTGGATTTGGCAAGCTGAGGTTGTCTTTGACAAAGCAAAGCTTATAGCTTTTACCGTGCCGTCTGGAGACAGACCTTTCATCACATTTGTTTCACACTAACACACTACTTACTCTTCCAAAGGGGAAAAATGAATCAGGTTCTGCAGCATCCAGTATTTGAGTTGACGTTTTGTTCAGGAAAGACAATAAAAGGTTAAAGACCTAGAGAGCGATGAAAAGCTGATGAAAGTTTTTGCCCAAATTTCAAAGAAAATAACAACAATGTATGTGCTTACAAATCCAACTATAGTTCTTAGAAAATGTTGTTGAAAAAGAGAACAAAAGGTCTGATCTAGAGGATCTTCCCACTTCACCATAATATCTCATGGTATTCCTTAGTAAGAAGGAATTTTCATCAATATCTCTATAGATTCCATAAATTTCTCTGTTTGACCTTGGCTGAAATATAGGATGGTGCTCCTGAAAGTCAAATCAGTTACTGAACACAACGCCATCAGTGGAGTTATATGGCAGTTCCAGCTGTAGAAGTCCTTTCATCCATTTCAGTCTCAGGGAGGTGCCATTGTAGTCACACTTTTGGATATCTGTGGTATTTTGTTCAGCTTTCAGAACAGGTATGGCCAAAGAAAGAAGGAGGATTGGCAAACCCATGGCTGTGTGAGTCGTTCACAGACACTTTGTGCATTTATCCTTTGATAAAATTCAGGCAGGCCTGCTTCAAAATCTTCTCTGCTTCTTGGATGGGAAATGACTTGGGCAGCATTGCTACGGTAGGCACAATCCAATGTTATGCCTTGACATTTGGCAAAGAGTAAACAAAAAAAAGGAATAATTTGGTAGACTTCTTCAGGTGTCATTTGTACCGGTCAGCTGAAAGAAGGGAAAAAAAAGAAGAGAAAAGGCGGGCTGAGTTAGGATGGCTTCTCATGTCATTCATAATGATTGAATTCAGTGCCTGGAGGGAAGCTTCAGGTTGTCAGCACGGAAGTAACACCAAAGAGGTAAATATAGTTCTGTAAGAGTTCCATAAATCTTTTTCTGTGGTAAAAAGAAGATAAGAATAAAGCAAGTGAAGAAAAAATTCAATGAGAACACATGAGATCAAGCAGAAGGCTGAAAGGAAAGACAAAGTGACTTACCTTAGTGGTCCTTAATCACTACTTGAAGACAGGCTTAATAGACTTGGATGGGGACTTTGGTGAAATCAGAACTACTTGTTACAGTTAATAAAAAATAAAGTCAAAACCTGAAAACCGAATAAGTAGAAACGGTGAAATTGCAAAATCTGATCTCAAACTAAGTTTCCCAAAGTTTGGACTACGGCTTGGATCTGGTTTTGTTCCATGTCTAATAGGCACAAGAGAGATGATTTAATGTGTCAGCTGAACTGAGGTTTGATAACAAAATAAGTCATCTTACGGCCAATATAATCTTTTTTTTTATCATAGATGAAAAGCTTCTCTGCTTGAAACACAAGTTTTTCTAATTTAAAACGCTCTGATGGTGTGTGATCCTTCCTACATGTTTTCACATGCATTAAGCCAGTTGATTTTGTAAGCTGATATAGTTAACAGATGAGTTTCTGTGCACTCATTCATTAGCCAGCCTGGAGTTTATGGGTTTTGTTCATGATGTGAGTTTGGGGTTTTTTTCCCTCCTTTGAACTTGGCAGATGCAAGCAAAGCCATTGTAAGATTATTGTTTTCCAGCGTCAGAACAGAAGGTATCTCTGGTCATTGTTGCCTGATGAATAAAGAAGTTTTAGACACAAGTTCTCAATGGTGAGTGTACTGATCTAACTGATAGCAAAGGCTAGTAGATAGAATTTATTCACATTTTTAGCTCAAACTAATTCTTAAACCGCAGGAGTTCATTGTGTTAAATCCTCATTTTTTATGAGTGCATACTTGAGCAATAAGGCCCCTCTGAGAAGGAAAGTACTATCTCTTTGAAGCTCTGGCATGCTGCTGAGCAACATTTAACAGACTGCCTTCTCCTGTCAGGAACCTTAATGAGCTGCCTTCTTGGGAAGAAACTGAGTTAAATTTCTGGTTTCTTACTTGTTGGAGAGCAATTTTGTTACACCTGAAAGAGGAAAAATAAAATCTTTCATCCTGTATTCTGGCGCTGGCAAGACATTGACAGACACTGGGCAAATGGAACAAATTTGAACTCCAGACAGTTTCTTTATCTGACAGATAAAACTAAACTAAATTTAAATTGCTATCTTTAGTCCTACTGATATATTTTACTGCTCTGCACTCAAGTAATGCGGGGGAATGTGCTTCTGCGCTCTCACACATGCACACTCACACATTTTTTTTAGTTATTTGTGTTTCTATCTTGCATGAAAGCCCGGTCCTGGACCAAGACTCTGCGGTGTTAGGCACAGCATACACGGAGCAAAAAGGCATTTCTAGTCAAGGGAAAAATATAAATAGATTTATAGGAGAGGAATAAGGAGACCTTACCTGTTAATGTGGTAGGTAGTGGCCTCAGCACACAGCAAGCTAAGCATTCCCAGTGCTTCAACTGGCTTTGAAGCAGAGGTAGTAGGCTTTTAGGAGGAAGGGAAAGGGAAATGATGTGGATTTATGTATGATTACTGGAAGCTCTTCTCAAGGATGTGGATGAGACAGGAGAAAACTGAAAATGCTTGAATGAAAAATTTGTAACTGGGCAGTGGAGGCTGACAGCAACGGAAGGACATCACATCCGATGAAGCAGTGAAGGTGGTGGATTGAACAGAGATAAACCACTAGGGGCTTTGAGAGTGAAGGTGGGTCACTTGAATCATTTCAACGGAGTTGCAAGTATGAACTTGCAACAACCTCTGTATCTCACACATGGAGGTACTCACTTTTGTCAGCTTAACAGACCAACATTTTCACTTGCAGTTTGGAGGCTTGTGTTTATCACTCACCTGCCACAGGACTGCAGAGGTCCTAGGGGTAATACTTTCCTGCACAAACACCACAGAAATCTTCCTGGACGTCCAGACTACAGCCTTTTCTATAAAAGAAAGAAACAATATTTCCAGTCCCCAGGAAACAAACTGATCTTCCCCCACAAATAGCAGCACAGACAGCTATGAGAATACACTTCTTCACCATTTCCGCCACCAGTCACCTGCCCGTACTATGAACCTAATTCTCAAGAGAATTTTCTTTCCATATGGGAAAAATACTGACTTTCCACAGGTACTTCCTGGTAGACTCACTCATTCACACATTACCATCCTCATCCTCCCCCCAGCTCCCCATCACACCCTATTGCATATGCATATACAGGTCTAAGAAGGGAAACAGCTGAAATAAATTGATCTTGAGATTTTAAATACATTTCTGTACTTTTTCATCCTAGCATTGAGTCATCCTTAATACTGTTTTTCCTCCACTACGTCAGTGACTTCTTCACAGCTGTGAAAAAAGAAGGGTAGATACTGGTGTGACCTCTAAAACTATTTTAAATTTCAAACTGAAAACAAAATCAGACGGTTGTCCAACTGCCTGGTTGGAAGCCCATGGACGGCATATACTTTCCATGGAAGGCTGTCTGATAAATCTCTTCTAGCTGAAGCTGACTGTCCATCATCAGATTCCATTCCAGCCAAAACCACAAGGAGGAGAGAGTGAGCTGACAAAGAGTACCAGGTGCTCTTTGCGTGCTATATTTGCACAGATGTGCATGATTACACAACTGTTTGGCTCAAAAAAGGGGAGAGTGAGTAACCAAAAGTGAAATACAGGTGGTCTTCTGCTCAAACGTCCCCATATAGTTGCACTGGGTATCTCCATCTTTCTGTCAGCAGTAGATTTCTCCTTAGTTGGCTCTTGAGGGGGTGCTAAATCCCAGAAAATCTTTTATGAGATTTATCAGTTGGATGCAAACTTTGGTCTAATGGGAGAGAATAGGTGCAGCGATAAAGGACTCACAGCTGGAAAATACAGCTGTGGCAAGAAAGCCGTATAATACACCATTTACAATGCAGAAAACAGACACAGAATGATCTAGGAGGAGTTGCCATGGACTATATTTATTTTTGCTTTCCTGAGTGACCCACGGGGATGATGTAGTCAGTGCTGAGTGGAAAGTGAGCAAGCAGAGGCCTAAAATTTATTCTCTGAGGAATGACCAGTGGGGGAGGTGGATCTGAGAGCTGATGACTTCAGCTAGAAGACCCCTCCAGGGGTTTGGAGCCTCTAGGCTGGCAAACTCGGATTTCCATCCCAGCCTTGGTCTTAAATCCTTTCTATGCAATCTGAGACTTTTTAAGATGTGCAAAAGCAGAAGGCGTGCATCTGTCAGAGAGGTCCCTTCTGAGAGCCAGGGAGAAATATGTGCATTGTAACTAAATGGTAAGACACGATTTTACTGTGAGCCTTTAGCACATCCTGGAAAACAAGGTAAAAAAGTGTGCTGCAAGAAGAAACTAAGAGAAGTTTTTGAGCTAGCATGAGGACTGACGGAATTGGTTATGAACTCTGCAGCTGGTTTGCAGTATGCTGACCTTCAAGTGTAAGAAATTTAAACTTACTGCATGAAGTAACATGAAAGACTGAACTGACCACAAAGTCAACGGGGAGGGTAACTTGCCCTGTCTGGCAGGCTAAGATTGAAGTTTTAACTCTTGAGCTGTTTGGAGGGCATTGGGAGCAGTGTAGTGAAAATTAGACTGAACAAACTTACATGTGGAGCCAGAGTTGTCCTAGGACTTCAATGAAGAGTCACTTTTTTGTAATGTTAAAAGACCCAGAACACAACACAGCAAAACAAAACCCCAACAGTATATGAGCAATATTTTGTCAGAACTTGTATGTAGGGTAGAGGCTCGGGGAGGCAGGACCGATGATTATGGGAAATGTGAGAGTCTGAGAGGGAGGAAAGGGTGCAGTTGTCAACAGCAGTGAAAACAAAGGAAAAGGAGGGAGGATTTGTAAGGGGAAGAGAGAGGTTCAAATGAGATGAGCGTCAGTTGACAGCAGACAGTCCAAAAGCAGTGCGTCAGGAAGACAGCTATGTACTGACATGGGGAAGGGGATGGAAACCATGGGTTTTGTTAGCATTCCATTCCTTGGGGAAACAGCTTGGAAGGATAAAAAGACATTGGTGAAAGTGGAACTTTTTACTGTGACTGTGGCAAGGCTCATCAGAAGACGTGTGGGAAGAGTATTGCCCCTTAACTCAGGGGAAAAAAGACTTTGGGGGATATGCTTCTTCAAACTGGGATATAACCTATAGAAGGTATATAGCTGTGCTTGAAAGTTCGCCCAAGTAATGGGAAAGGCATGTCCTTTTTGGAAACTTGACATTTTTTCACAGCTCAGAAAGTCTTACAGCACTCCCCAGTTACAGCACGGTACTATCTCACTGGCAGGCGAGGTGGAAACTCTGCAACCACTTTTGAACAGAAAGCTTTGCTTTTCACTGTGCGTCTATTACTGCAGTTGGATCAAGTCTCAGAACATGGAGATGATTTCCCTAGCCGATAAATGGGCTGTAGAATGAGTTTTACTCAATACTCCCATGCTTTGGAGGAGGACTCTCTCTGACTCCTGGGCCTGTCTTTGGCTCCCTTTCACTGGAGATGCTGCACCACAAAACCCTGTACATCAGCTGTGTTGCCAGATGGTAAGAAAACAGGAAATTGTGAGATGGGAACGGGAAACACTATTAGCTTGGCAAGCTGAATATATGTTAGTATCACAAGCGACTGCCAAGGTACAGTAGGTACTGCTACTCTCTTTGGGGTCTGCTCATGTGCTCTGCATTTAATACAGACATGCTTTAAATATTCAGGGCAAATGATTCAGATTTTGGAGGCCGCGGGTGGCTGACACAAGGAAAACTGATCAAGTAAGGCATTTTAGCGCAGGCTATTTTTCCAACTTTTCATTCAACCAGCAAGCCTCAAATGTTTGACTTACTTAAAATTTCAGTATATGAGCTACCTTAGCACTCTATAAACAAATTTCTGAAGGGCTGCTTTTAGAAGAAATGCTCTGGAAATGACACCACCAAGATACACATGTTGACTAATCTCTGATTCATTCAACTGCCTTTTGACCTGAGACAAAAATTAAGTTTCAAGGAAAATCAGCAGAAAACCTGTGTCTACCACCCCACTTGACTCCCTGGAACTGCAATGCTCCAGACAAAGGGGGCGCTGGGTCACAAATAATTTTTCAGTGAGTTCCTTTTCAGCAGTATAGTTCAGTCCATGAAAATTGCAATGAAGTTTCTTATATGCTTTGTGGGAGGCATTCTGCTAACGCCCCCTGACTCAGAGCCTTTGTCAAGACAGAAGTTTTGGTGGTTTCTGGTTGCTGGTCCTTGCCCTCCTCCTTGGTGTCCTTCCTCCATTCACAGCCTATAGCTAAACTGAGCAAAAGCTCTCAAAGCATTAATCACCCCAACATCCTCACCTTTCCTAGATGATTTTTTGCATCTTCAGCCTCACCAATTTTATTTATTTTCTTGATTCTCAGCTGAAATTAGACTGTGGGCTATGTTCATCAATAGAGCAGTTCCTGGCACAATTTTGGCCAAGGCCAACTTGCACTGCCACAGATGACTCTCAGCCCTGGTGATTAGAGAATGTGGTCATGAGCCTGAGGAGATGCAACAAGAGGGTGCATTTGCAAATAAAAATTAAATACTGCTTTGGCAATATTTGTTGGGAGTGTTCCTCAGGTGATACACCACCTCCCACATATATCAAATCCATTTGCACTTTGTACTGGTAGGGAACAGTGACTCAAGACCCTCTGTGCAGCTCTGCCTCCACTTTTAAGGCCAGCTTAATCCAGATATGTGATCAACCTTAGTGAAGACATCAAACAGGCAAAATTTCATCCTAGGGCCACCAATCACTTGGCTGATCTCTGTATTGATGTTACCAGCCTGTGCCATTTTTCCACGGCAACGCACTTTTCACTCATCTCTTGTAAAATATTCATGGGGAAAGACTGGAACCTGAAGCAAAGTCCTGCTTCCCTGGAAATAGACATTAGGGGTGGAAAGCAGTTCAAGATTAATTCCAGCACACATGCCAATGTTTACACATCCAGACCTAAATTTCAATATCTGTCTGAAGCTGAATATCACCTTAAGTAGCAGAAAAACCTTTGGGGATTTGCATAAACATACCTTTATGCATAATTACTAAGTAAATTAAGAGTTAGTGAAAATAAGCAGCATTGTTGGTAGAAAAATATCATTATCTAAAAACTATTGAAAGTGAACATGGTGATATTCCAATGTCTCGGAGAAACAGAGCAGGTCAGAGGTGGTGTTACAGGGCACAACTCTCCTCTGTACCAATGAGTAATGTTTCCCAAGGAAATGCTTGGTGGGCCAAGGATCATATGATCGATCAGGTTTCTAATGATAGAAATGTTGTGAACTTTTTCTCCAAATTACTCTATTACATGGGCAATGGGAATTCTATATTAAATCTTGTCTGAAATATAGTATGTCTTTTAGGAAAACATCCAACCATGATCAGAATGTTACTGTAGAACGAGCTGCAACAATTGATGAGGTGTTGCAATAATTAATTACCTTCTGAGATCAGTGGGTATTGCATTTTCCCTGAAAGCTGTCTTGGTTGCAACTTTCAGCCATTTAATCTTGTCTGACATCTTTTGCTAAGTGGGAAAATGTTGGGGTTTTATCACCCTTTTTCACTCCGTGTCTATGACTCACTTGTGATCATCTCACCTAGGTATTTCTCACCACACTGATCCATTTGAGTCTGTTCCTAGAAAACACATGCTCAAGTCCTTCAGTCATTCTCATTAACTTTTTGGGACTTCTCTGCCTTTCAAATTTTTGCCATAACTTGTGAATACCAGAGCTGGACCTAATATTTCTGTGGTAGTATTATTGCCCACAGCAAACCCAACCCTGGCTTCCCCTGCCCCACTCCGAACCCAGTAATATTGCCTATTTTTTATGTGACTCATAGCAGAGGCTAAAATTATATTGATCTTAGATAAAGACATCTTACAAGAAAACACTTCAAGACTTGAAGGGAAGAGTTTTATGATAAATAATAGTAAATTTTAAGCTCCTCTAGTGCTATTGGAGAGGAAGTCAGACTTCTGATGTACCCTGACAATGCACCAGCATTTTCATCTATCTACAAGAAGGCCCTGTAAAGGCTTCCAAATTTGGTCCTGTTCCAGCTTGATATATACTTCTGTAGACATGGTAGCATAAGAATCTGTACCTTGGCAGAAACAATTCTGAGAAAGAATGAAGAAATAGGTACTGCATGAGCAGCCCATGCCACAGAGGTCAATGGCATTTCACAGAGCCCTGTGTGAAAATGCCACCACACCATCACAGAGTTTTATCCTATTCTAGCCACAGGGGAATATTCTGTCTTTAATAGGCTAAAGGTTGACCATTCAATTTCCACTTTATTTTTTACATCTGTGGACTTCTGTGGACATTAATGTTGTGCTGGTGTATGAGATAATAGAGAAGACTTCCATGGGATTTAAGTATGTTTACTTAACGATACCATTCTCAAAATATGTATTTATTTCCTCTAGTCTTTTTTTATATCATGAACTATGTCATTCTAGGGACAGGTGACTTGTTAAAGAAGACAGAAGAATTATGTTGTCATGTTAAACTGTGTAACCTAACTGAGAGGTGCTTCTGATCACTGACCATTATTAACTGAGCCAGTTTTAATCCCAACAAAGCATATAACCAGAGCGTCTTCCTTGTGGACAGTTCAGGCAGACACATTAGAAAAATAACACCAGTAATAACAGAAGAATTTAGCCTACAGTGCAAAACAGAGTCAGAGCTGGGAACATGCTGAAACCTATAACATAATATGTAAATGTCAGCACATAGTTGAAGTGGAAATGATTATAGAAATAATACACAGTGAAATAATTGTAATGTAAAGCCTTGAGGCAATCCTTCCTATTTCAAGCATTCAGGAGGAAAATGACTGTTGGATTTTCATCTTACCTGTCTGAAATCAAAGTGTTTAGGCACCGATATAATTACTTTCTAATTATTTCAATCAATCAGTAAAATGTTTGGTTTCTTTTTTTTTTTTTTTTAACTGGAGATGTGTAATTGATAAAGACATTTTTCTTTCCCTTTTTTAAATTCAATGACAATCTGGGCAAAGATAGCTCAGAAATTAAAGTACTTGTACAGACCTTCTGGTCAGTGGTCCCAGAACAGTTTGCAGTACTAAAAAATTGAACTGTAAAAATGGCAAGAATTATGATTATGTCTCTATTTTAGGGGATGCTTTTGACCCTCAGTTTGGCTCTGGCTAGAACCTGCCTGGCTCTGCCTCCCCTGCCCAGACCCACTGGTACCTGTGGGTCTGTGGTGCTGCCTGCGTGAATTATAGAGGTCTTGCTCCAGGCATGAGGAGCAGGACGCTCGCATTACAGCTTCACAGAAACCCCCTGTCAGGGTTGTAACAGCACCCAGGTCTGACTCCAGGCCTCTGCTTTCGCTGCAAAACCGTCCTCACCCCCTCTTAATACAAACATTGAAATGCTATTGAATCTAAGTGGAAACCTCCCTGGCTGCCCTTAGCAGCCTTCCTGAAACCCTCTGAAGACCTTAGAGAGCTGTCAGCGTGAGAACCCCTGGCGGACCCTCAGGGCAAGGGGCAAATATGGCTCAATGGGGCTTCAGCCACAGCCCCTGCATGGAGAGGGCCTTCGGCTGGGAAGGTACAGGCCAAGCTGAGATGAGTCTTCGTGCTCTTGTCCCTGCAAAGAGCGTTTTCGTGCTCCTCCTCCTTGTTCTCAGCAGCACAGATGGGGTCCTGCCGGGGCACGCAGTGGGCTCACATGGGCTGCGGCGGTGCCGTGGGATGCTGCAGGGGTCTGTCTTACAGCAGCGACAGCTCTTGCCTTTCCTACAGGTGAAGGACATGCTGGGTACAATCTTCCTGTCAAGCTGGTTTCCCGTTACTGAAATTATGGCTGAAAATTTCATAGCGCTCTGAAAATGCAAATATTTGGGATTTTTTTTTTCTTTTTCATGGGGATGGGCATATTCCTGTAAATTGCTGTATCAAAAAATGCTGGAGCCAGATATATCAAGTAGAGCATCACCCTGCACATCAGCGTGAGGTGATGAAAAAAGCTCTAAAAAAGTGTAGTGGTAGGAAATCTATTTGACATAAGTATTGCTGTACAACTAGAAATGTGTATCTTAGATTAAAAGAATGAAAACAGTCAGTGAAAATCCTTCTAATTTTCACAGTGACTAGCAAAACGAAACTCCATCTTACTTAAGGATACTAATTTCTATTAGTGCAAAAGTTTTTTTCTAGTCTGTTTTTTTGATAATATTTTTTTTTCCTTGGAAGCAATAGAACTTGCTAACATGACAGGGTGCGAGAAAGCCTAACCATTGTAGTTCAGGGAAAGAGTCTGCAAAACAAAATTATAATGGAAAAAAAGAAAGTTTTGTAGTTTGTGTTGTGTTTCGTTGGAAATCCCATGTCCTAATCTAATTTAGACATCTTTTTTTTAAAAATAAAAAAGAAATAATGCACTTGAAAGATTGTAATTTTCTCCATTAATGACAGAGAGAATCGAAATGTGTGGCCTACTATGATATCCTAACTTTTAGATTAATCTAATTCCTCAGGTATTCCCTTGAAAAATTCAGATAATTCTTAAATGATGAAAACTTCTGCTAGAATCATGACCTACTACGTAAACTATTAATAAGACACACTATCTTTAAGTTACTTTCATCCTACTTTTCACCGTGTTTCAAAAAACAAACTAAGGTTACCCAATCATACTGTTTGTCTCCCAGTCCTACACCTTCTAATCCCATTGGTCAAGTTCAGTCAAATTTGAGAGAACTAAATACTAAGTTCTTACAATACTAAAATACTAAGTTCTGACTTCCATGTTCAAATGAAAGCCTATGGGAGATTATACTCACGGGATATAAGTCAGAGCAAAACTAAAGGAACATTGCAAGAATTATTTTCGTTTCATTTTCAAATGTTGATATTTTAACTCTCTCCTTTTTTTCTTGAATATCCATTTCATCAAAAGACAGAAGCTTTCTTTGACCTGGTGAGGATGAAGATTTCAATAATCTTTATGGCTGTATCAGTTCTCTTCCTCTCAGTTTAGATTTTCTATCTGAATACTTGGGATGAGAGTATTTCGGGAGTTACAAGGGGACAAGGAGTTAAAACAGAGTAACTGTTGTGAGACAATCAGAATGCTAACAGCAAGGATAGCCTAGTGGACTGTCTGTGGGTGAATGATGGATGAATAGATAGACAAAGAGATAGGGAAAATGTAACAACTTCAGAAATTAATTTCTTAATTATAGTTGTATTGCTATAAATAATAAACTGTCACAAATATTTAATTATTTTCTACTTTCCTGGAGTAGACAGACAAAAAATCAGTGTATAAAAACCACAGTTCCAACAAATGTGGATAAACTATTTTGATCTGACAAGGTTTTACTAATTCTGCACCTCCCCTGGAATTCTGTGTCCCCAACACAGGAATTCTTGTGTACCATATATCTAAAGATACTGAAATGACTTGATAATATGTTAAAATGTGGGTTAAATACAATTTCCAGTTTAAAGAGTGATGTTATCCTGACCCATTTGAAATACAACATTTGTATTTAATAAATTCAAAATCCACAAGCATTTATAATTGAAGAAGAAATTACATTCTCTGTTAACAGAGAATCCAGGTTCCCAGGGCCGGTCTAAACCAGAACAGCAGCAGAGGCATCAAGCAAACTTTTCTTAATTTATGTCATTTAAAAATTTAATTCATAGGCTTTTATGTTAATAAACAGTATGGTTTATGGTTTATGTTTTTATGTGTTCCTGTCTTTTTTCTAGAAGTGTTTGTGTCTTTTCCTTAACAATGACAAATGTAGGAGGAACAGGAGAAATCCTGAAAACAGGAGAAATTGCGGTGAAGTCATTCCAATTGGTTTGTAAGTTCAATGAGAGGTTAAAAATGCAGTTGAAATAAATCAGTGGGTGAGACTGCCGCTGCAGAAGAACACGAGGGTAGAGCCTGTGCATTGCTGGGTGATCTTCTGTTTGTTGCTACACCTCCCGTGCCCCTGCGGCGTCCCCTGCAGAGATGAAGGCCAGTCCCTTGGGTAGGAGCATCACTACCAACATCCAAGTATGGAAATATCCAAGTATCCAAGCATGCCCTCTCTCTCCATGGACAGGCAAAGGCACCTTCCGACTGGCAGAAGTGTAAGTCACAAATCAAACAAGGGTGCATGTTTTCTCTAGGAGGATCACTAACCTTCCTCCAACCAAAGGGAGGAAAAGGGAAGAGCTTAAAAAAAAATAGAGAAGAAAAGGATGTGTGGTCCAAGAACTATTAAAACAGCAAAAGCAAAGACAAAGAGCTCAGAAACAAGCAGTAAGCTAGCAAAGGGAGTGAAAGGCAGAAGAATAATATAAAGAGAAGCAATCATGCTATAGGGATGTGGAAGATGAGACGATCAGATTACCAGCCTTTCCTGAGGATGGCTCTTGTCCTCCAGAGCGTGCTTGCTCTGGCAGTTGAGCCCTCCAGATAAAGTCGTCTAGTCGCATTCTGAGCGTAAGCTGTTTAAAAAATAATTATTGTAAGGTATGTAACTGTACATGTCGATGACATATGGTGGAAAGTCATGGGCAAGTAATGGTCATACCATAGGATATAAATAATTAGAGACACATTAATATAAAATTCCTTTGTGGTTATACATCACATGCATGTGATTACCAAACGAACAAGTCGTACATCAGCATACACTGAAACACGAGTTAATAATCTTCCCTTTCTTGAAAAAAAATTTAAAAATGTAGAAAACAGATGCTCCAAGAGAGCATTAGAGAGGGATACTGGTGTCAGAACATACATCATATATGCTCAAAAAAGAGAAGGAGAAAATCAGCTCAAAATAAAAGCAAACAATATAACCCTAGAGAACCTAGTTTGTAAAAGATATTGAGGACAGATGACTAGTGCTCAAACTGTAAATAGTAACAATTTTATGTTCATACTACTGGTACAGCGAAGTAAATGACAAATTATCTATTAAAGCTAAATGGATATTAGAAAGGAATTTACACACAAATAGTTTTGAAACTCTTCTTTTGCTGACAACAGTTTCACTTTTCTCATCTTATTTTCAGAGTGGTTTAGTTCTCAGGCAAAAGGCTATCAAATATTCCTGAAGGAATCCTCTTTTCTGACAGATATTTATTGCTTATGAATAACAGGATAGATTTCATCCAGCTGGGTCTCCTGAAGGAATATTCGTCACCAGAATTCTGGCTCCTGAAGAACAAGCAGCTCAGTGATGAAGTTGTAAAAGAAGCCGAAGAAGGCTTGCAAAGGCTCATGTGTCTTCACGTGGGTGACAGTAATCTTAGAAGCATCCCGGCGCATCTGCCTGCTGCCCTCGCAGTGTCGCAGAGTGAGCTTGGACTCAGGACAGGAGCCTGGTGGCACTGAACCTCCGCAGGAGCAGGTTAACCCACAAACCCTTCCCCAAAGTGGCGTTTCACTCCCTAACACCTTCGCGCATGATGAAGATGAACTTCCATCAACCGAGGAACATTCGTTCCCACAGTTCTCCCTCTCGCCCTTAGGGAATTTTATTTAGTGGCTAGTAAAATATCAGTAATTCTTACTGATGTCTTCAGTGAGCTGTCAGAGCTGGGAAAGCTTGATCTCGGTCACAATCAAATTACTGAGAAAGGCATTATGAAGGCAGCTTTTGGTAACATGGTTAAACTGGAAAACCTGAACTTGGCAGAGGATTTGCTCACTGGAGTGCCTCAGAATTTGCCCTCATCTCTGAAAGAGCTCAGGCTTGACAAAAGCAGAATGTTTTTAGTGAGGCAAGAGGCATTTCTGAAACTAGAAAATCTCACTTGGATTGATCTCTGAAGTAATAAAATACTCCATATAGCATGGAACATTTAAGGGCCTGCAAGGTCTCTTTCCCTCAGATTTAAGTCATAACAAATTATCAGAAATTCATCACCAACTTCCTATCACATTGCAGTCTCTTTTTCTCTTTAATACTCGTATTCAGTCTATGCCACGGGACTTTTTCTCTGGCAGTCATAATGTTGAAAGCCGTCTTCTTGCATGGTTAATGAATAACCAGATCAACCTCGACAGTGTCGGTGTGTGTGCACTTAGAGGCCTATATGTCTATCAGGAAGTCCACTTTTATTAAAAATATGTTGAAAAGGGAGGGAGAGCACATAGACACATCAGAGTGGAATTTCCTTTATGTGGAAAAGATGGATAGATGTTAGCTTTTGACCTCTGCTGATGCAATAATAATCAGTTTAAATAAATAAGGTTAATCACAGTCACAAGAGTAGGAGAACACCAGTTTTGCTTTAAAGTATTGAGAAATAGTGCTTTTAAAAATCTCTACACTCTGAGTCTCCTTGAGGTAACTAATGTGAAAATACCTTGGTCTTTTAATTGCTCTGTGAAGTAAGAACTCTGTCATTTTTACAGTCCATGTTATGCAATTGACAGTTCGCATATTTGCAGTTAAAATATATCCTGTTTTTTTAAGAAATCCTAAACATGTCAAAATAGAAATTCTCAGCATACCCAGATTGATAAATTCAGTGCTGTACTATGTCATTGCAGGGATTAATCAGATTTTTTTATTGATGTATATTTTCTAATTAATGTTGCAGCTTTTCAACTACAAAAATCCACTGCTGGTTGTAGTAGTAAATATTCCAGTCCTCTCCTGCATGCATTTAGTGTTTAAAAAAAATTTAGATCTATTTTTAAGTATCGGTTTCATATTCATTTTACACACACAGCAATTTCAACATATATGTGTTCTCTTTGATCCTGTAGTCATTTGAGGGTGGCAGTAGTCATGCAGCCTCCAGCCTCAGGGCACTTGAACAGGAGCACTGCACAGAGGCACCTAAATTTAAAATATAAATACCTTTAGCTCTTTCTGCAGCCAATAGAAACAGGTTATTTAAACAGGTTACTTAAAATCTGATCACCTTCTAGAAGTCCCTGGAATTGGTGAAGGTGAACATGGGCTCAGGTGTCTGCGTCACAGTGTTTGAGGGAAGCAATCCTTGTTTGATCCACCTCTCATCTATCAGGTAGATATAAAGCCTTTTTTCCCTCCCACAGGCTAATTCATTCCAATTGCTGTTGTGAACTATGTTCCCAGTGCATCCCTGCTGCAGAGATAGATAGGTACAGAAAAGAGATGGAAAGAGATCTCCAACCCACGTGTCCAATATTTACTTCTCAGCCTTGTCGAGGTTTCCCATTGTAGGACTGTCCTCTGCAGTGGTAGGGCAGGTGGGCTCCTGTGTGCCTGTTCTGCCAGCTCTACTGCCGCCTAACTGGTCCAACTCCCAGCTGAAGAACCTTCAGAGAGGACGTACTTCTTCCATTTCGTGGAAAAATACCCAACCAACCAAAAAAAAAAAAACCCCAAAACCCTCTACTTTTAAAATTTTCTTCAGGTCTTTTAATGTTTTAAGCAACAGGGAAAATTAAGGAGGGCAGAAACTGCAAACTGGAACTCTTGAAAGGTCTGGATGCTCTGAGGTAACCAGGCCATGCTGTGCTTCATGCAACAGCTCTAGCATTGCAGAGCAGGAGACGAGAAAGACGTAACCTGTATCAACCTGATGATGACCTCAGTTCTACAACTTCCAGGTGTGCGCTGGACATGCAAATCAAACAAAACCTAATCACCTCAACTTAGGAGCTGAAATAGCAGCCTTGACTTCTCATTTTTGGGACGAAGCAACAACAACAAAAACCCTAACAAAAAACAACAACCACCCCCCAAAAAAACCTCAACGACACCACAGACAAACCATGGAGTTTCACCAAATTTGTCATACAGAAACGCAGATGCTTAACAGAATCACAGAATCACAGAATGGTAGGGGTTGGAAGGGACCTCTGGCGATCATCTAGTCCAACCCCCCTGCTAGAGCAGGGTCACCTAGAGCAGGTTGCACAGGAACGTGTCCAGGGCGGTTTGTAATGTCTCCAGAGAAGGAGACTCCACCACCTCTCTGGGCAGCCTGTCCCAGTGCTCTGCCACCCTCAAAGTAAAGAAGTTCCTCCTCACGTTTAGATGGAACTTCCTATGCTCAAGTTTGTGTCCATTACCTCTTGTCCTGTCACTGGGCACCACTGAAATGTTCATTGACAGTACTGATTAGCAGCAGGGGGATGTTTTACTCTCTGTTAAGAATTGCACCGTTTGCCGTTAATCAGTGACATGCCCTTTTAAACATGCTCTGTGCGTGTCTGCACAAGATATAGGACAGAACATCGGTCCGGGAAAGAATTAGATATGCAGGTAGACCTAAATAGCTAACTGGAGATTTACCTGTCTATAGGGAAAGCTGTGGAAAAAAGAGGCAGCTTTTGGGCTGTGATTTAACAGCCCGTATGGAGGGTGGCTCCCCACTGTTGTTCCCATCGGTTGTAATTCAGCTTCCCTTGCAGTCCGGAGGCAGGTCGAATTCTCAGGTGCAGCCAATACAGCTTTTAGCTGCATATTTGGATACAGGCAGCAGAATGGTATTGAGTATCTTCCCTTGGCTTTCTTAGGGCCTACTCAGCTACAGTTTTCTTTCTTTTTAGTCCGTTCCTAGTTAAAAGGAAATGGCACAGATTCTCCTTTCCATCCCATCCACGGGAAGGGATGAGGGGCTTCCTCGACAGGTTTTCTGAAGGAAAAGCTTTGGACCTTACCATGTTCCATGTTTGTAAACCTGAGAGGCCAGTATTCATCTGATCTTCTCCACGGAAGCATCCCGCAAGGAAATTTCAGCAGCCCCCATAGGAAGAAGAGCCGAAATACAGGCAACATAAGCTGTTTTGCTAGCAAGCTGCAGGATTTGGGGAAGGACTGGTAGCACACTGGAGGCAAGTCATATGCAATGCCAAAGTCTATGAAGATTTGGTGGGAAGAGCAGAAGCAACGTGCTGTTATGGCTGGCGGGACCAGCTCAGCTTCTTCACCCCGTATCTGAGGAAGGATCGCCCCGTGGTTAAAATGGGCAGAGCTGCCTCTCCCATACATTACTGGGAGTGGGTAATTCCGCTTTCTTTTGCTTTATTTTGTTTTGTTCTTTTGTCCTCCTCCTCTTCTTTGAATGTTTGAAATGGACAATTTCTCTTTGCGTGCATGGTACCAGAGATATAATGTGCAAGACAAGGGATATTGAATCTTCCTTCCCAAACAGCAGGTGGTGGTGCTGGGTCACACAGAGCGCTTGAGAAACTGCTTACAAATGTTGCTTCGTTGTTGAATAACAGGCTGGAAATGGATGCTAAGCAAACTTTTCGCCTTTTTTTTCTTTTTTTTCCCCTCTCCTTAGAGTAGGGTCACTTAATGTTTACCCCTTTTCAGTAGGTAGTTTAACAAATGTTTGAAAGTGTGTTTTAAAAATAAATCCTGCTAAACTAAATACTCTGGAGTTTGGGGTAAATACAGCTCAAAGTATAAGTTGTTATTAATCCTGTAAGAATCTTCCAAGTTGTCTGTCATATTTTTGTGAAAACCGATAGAGAAGTTTGTTGTTTCTTAACTTCTGGAATAGTTTGATTACATTTTTCATTCATTTTCCAAACTAGTGTTGTGGGATATGTGTTTGTTCTTCATTCAAGAAGATTTGGGGTTTTTTTTATTTTTTTTTAAATTTTCTTTTCAAATGCAGTTATCTCCAGCTCAGTTCTAACTGTGAACTTTTCCCCTTGGGAACTGGGTACACTGTGCAGTGTCACCTATTTGTCAATGACTGTTTCACGTGATTTGCAAGACTGATCCCCTCAATATGAAACCTTTTGCTAACTGAATACAATACAGTAATAAACCAAGTTCTAAATGAGTTTTCATTATATTTTTCTTTTACTTCTGACTGATTGGTGCTATCACCTTTCTCACCATTATCATTATCAGAAATTATCGTTGTAACATGAACGTTGTAACCAGTTAACGCTGTATCAATTTTAAGCCATGGATGGAATATCACAGTAATCCACACATCCACCAAAGCCTGCAGTGTGAACAGCTTCACCATTTTTTCCCCACAAACTGTGCAGGCCTCAACCCAAAGTGTTTTTTTGGAAACCTGTTTGAATAAGATTTAGACTTTGCTGAAGCAATGGTTAAATAAGTATGGCTGTGGCTACAACAGCTGTCCCAGTTACAAAGCGATTGTGCTTTAGTAGCCTATTAAAGTATATATGTGACTTTATTCAGACCTTTTGTATTTCCAAAAATTCCCTCTCGCCTGGGCAAGAGATAGATAGCTAGGAAAATGTGCATATGCCAGTGCTGGGTTTACATAAAACTCTTGATGATAAAAAAAGCGTACACAGGGAAACACCTCTGCAGTGGCATGTTGGCCCTGAGCTACTCACGTACATTATGGCACAGGACTGAGGCAAAGAGGAAACACAGATCTCATTTTGTAAGGTTTTGACAGACTCTTTCCCCATGTTGGACTGCAAATTCCTTCCACTATGTCTCTGCTTAGAATATGACTGCAAAGACAATAATCCAATATTTTATATAGTTTTGGCTTACCTGTACAAAAAATAGTGTCATGCACAAAGTAACCAGAGAAAGCGGTTTTGTCAACAGCATAAACTAACCCAAACTTTCCCTGGGCTCAGTCATTCAAACAATTTCATTATTGCTTTGCCAAGAGGTTAGAGAAAAAGTTAGCAGAGGCTCCTGCGTAGTAGAGGCTTCTTTGCAAGCGTTATGGGCAGGAAGGATGATCTTGTGACTCAGGCCCTGGAGTGTCCCAGATGTGCCACAGATTTCTCACACAGACTGCTTAATCTTCTGGGGCCATATGTTCAGCTGGTATAAATCAGCGCAGCTCCAATAAAGTCAGCTCAGCTTTCCGGATTTTCTGCAGCTGAGGTTTCTGACCCCTCACAGATCAGTTGCCCATCTGTAAAGCAGAGATATTAACACTTCCCTGCCTCGTCCGCTGCAAAAGGATCAGCTCATTAAAGTTCATTTGCCACTCATGTAACACAGCTTGAGAAGCTGCAGAAATGCCCTTGCAGACAAAGAAGCTTGGCATCCCGAGTAGGTCTTAAAAAGATTTGGTAGAGATGTAACTTTTTTGCTAACAAGGGGTTGACTAGGACTTTGTGTCCAAAAAAAAAAAAAAAAAGGGTCCCCCAACCTCCAGAACTTGTCAATTGCTCATCATTTAAAGGGAGAAGCAATTGTAATTTGGTGGTCCTGCCTAAAATGAGTGCTGCTGAGCATGGACAAGAGGAGCAACTCAAGATGGGCTGCAACAGGGGAGAATTTTAGCAAAAAACAGCTCTCCTGCAAGGCTGCTTTTGTTCCTCACTTTATCCATTTGCTTTGGGTTGGGCTTCTCCAGTGTTTTATGTTGGCAAAGCCCTTTTTAATATTAAGTAAAACAAAGGAAACTTGATGTCTTTTTGCAGCAGTTGCTGAGCAATTAAGGGCTCAATTCTTCAAGGGATTGTAAGCCTGTGGGTGGTCTCATTGATTTCGGGACTACTTGTGTGTTTAAAACCGGGCATGCGCTTGTGTATCTTTTTCAGCTCCTAGAGCTGCTGCTGAGATTTCCATTTTAGAGTCACTTTACAGTCTCTGAAATTATTACTGGAACTGCCTCCTCCTCTGGGCATCGCGCACACCGGCAGTCTGCCTCTGTTTTCTGACTGATTTAGTGCCCTAACACTGAGGCGTAGAATCATGGCAATGTTTCCATTAAATCCACACCGTACTGCACATTTCCCAGTATTTATCATTTAACTACTGCATCCTTTCCAGACTATGAAAAGAAATATTGAGATTGACTGCCTTTAAAAAAATGCTTATTTCACATCAGGCAGGACAAAGGCATGAAAATATGTATGTGTTAAGTAAAATAAATGATCTGACAAATCTCCCCCCAAAAAAGTTAAATGTAGCTAAACAGAATTCCTATGTGGGAAGTATATTACAGGGCTTTAAATCAGAGCACATGGAATAGGCTGAGCTGCAAGCAAAGCGAAAACTTTGGTTACATATGTTCAGCTGGTAATGTGTGCATTTATGCTTTCCAGTGTCCTGCTGGGGTTCTAAGAAAATATTTACAAGATGCAAATAAAATGTAAATGGAATCATGTTTCCATGAAGAAAAATGAATGAACAACATCCATGCAGCTCACGCAGTTTTACATACTGCACCAATGTTGCCTTATGATCCTCTAGGACCTTTCTCTGCAGAGAAAGCCGATTACCTGAAATGTACTACTGCTTCTTCTTCCCTTTTTTTTTAAAAACAGACATTCTGTTCAAGATTATCTTGCCTCGCAACACATGCCTTCAGGTTTTATCTCTTCATCGGCTAAACAAACCCTGGTTTCTGAGATGGCTTTCCATTTCCACAGGTGTTTCTTATCAGTTCCACATTTTCTTCTGACAACATGAAAAAAAATATATCATATGTCCCTGCTTAGTAGCTGTTGCCTGACCCAACACTAAAGCTTTTCTGAATGCAGAAATGTGTTGTGTGGCTGCTGTAATATCTCTATACCCCAAGGGTCTGCTGCTGCTTTCTTTTTTACAGCTACAAAGAGTCACATGCTTGGCCCTCAGCACAGAGGAAAATTCGATGCAGAGTCGGAGACGAAAGATGTGACCTATTTAAAACAGTGAAAAAATGAAATTATTAGGTATTGTACCTCATTATCTTGCCAACCCAATTATTTATTTACAACATGCTGGGCTGCGGAGTATCAGCGTTCCTATTACTGTTTCTCCTCTGTGGAAGCCCATGTTGTACAAAGGTAATAGACCAGGTCTCACAGCAGCCACATGGACCCACGGGTACTTTCCTCCGTTCAAGCTGTGTTTTCCTGCATCAATGCCTACCCTTCGCCTTTTTGGCACCTCAGATTTGGCTCCTTCCATCCTCCTTCAAAGACAAGAAAAAGATCACTTCGTACAAGTGAATTGAGATGTTCTGGGTTCTGAGACAACAACTGCAGCGAAGCACACAAGTACCGCTAGTGTGTGAATTTGATCCGGTTTTACATTTTTAAATGTAGAAATGGGAAAACACATACTGGGAGTATGCAAGCCTTCAAATGACTTATATGATATATTCATATTTCCATCTTACATGAGCTATCACAAAAACATGATCTTATGGAAAATAGACATCTGCAAAGCACCTGCAATTCCTTGTGTCATTTTGAATATGTGTAGCCGATATGTACTTAAGGTACTTATTAAAATACTTGTCATTTGTATAAATGAGCCCAGACAGCAATAAAATGCTTTGTAATAATTTTGGAGTTAGATGTATAATTAGATAGGAAGCTTTTCAGGGCAAACACTGTGTTTTACTGATGATTATAATTACCTAGGAGGCTTCGGTCTTAACAGGTGCCGTCAGCTGCTCTACCTATTGAAATAAATCATCATTCTCATCACCTTCCTGCAATCCAAGTCAGAGAAGCAGCGGGCTACATTTCTGCAGCGCTTGCAGCATCCAGGCAGTTGTGCACAGATGGGGGGTGTGCTGGCGTTAGCCGGCCACCTTCCCCGGCCCTTGGCCACCCTGTGCATTCCTACCCGGTCACCCCGTGCATTCCCACCCGGTCACCCCATGCATTCCCACCCTGCAACGTGGCCGGCAGCGCCCGAGCAGCACAGCCCTCTGGAGGCTGCAGCGCCGCTAGGATTAACAGATATTCACATCATTGAGCTGAAGAGGTTTCTGGAGCCAAACACAGGCCTTTCAGAGATATTACTCAACTCCTAGAGATTTTTTATTTTTTTTTTAGCAAAAAAAAGGATATTTTTTCATTAATGTACGTGAAACTAAAATTCTTGCAGTAGCAACAACAGGGGGAACAAAAGGGAAAGTGGCAGGGGGGTGTTCAGATGAGTTATGAGGTTTGCCAGTCTTCAACATAACTAACAAGCTTAACGAGTACAGCTGATTTCTGTGCATTCACACTGTGAGACTTGCAAACGGGTTTGTGTAGCTATCCAAAAGGATGGCTCACGTGAACAAACCACATCGTTTAAAACACAAGGAGCACATTGTTTCTATCAGTTGTACTTTCTTTGTCCACATATTAGTATAATAGTTCCTTAAAACATTCTAGAAAACAGAACAAAACTTCTTCCCTCCCCACTGAAGATGACTGCTGAGAGAGCGTATCTGACCTCAGTAGCTCTCTTTTGTTCTCCGTTTCATGCTGGTACTATTTTAAAGGTAGAGTAGGAGGGGAACATCATGGAATTACCCTTCTGGTCTGGTGTCGTCTCAGCCCCTCGTGACCAGTGAAGGAACAGTCCTACAGGCCCGAACCAAAGTCTTATAACACAAAGCGTTACGAGTGCCCGAGCTTTAGTGGTGCCAGCAAAGGGGGATGACATTTGGTGACACACCTCTGGCTGCCTGGCAGGGCCCCAGGGATGCACAGCCATGGGGAAACCCAGCTCCACCACAGCTTTGCTTCTCCAGAGTGGCGTAAGGCACACAGCGTACAGCTGTCCCTGCTGCCTCTGTCTTCATTCGTACCATTACCAGGTGCGAACAGGGAGCTCGGATAGAGTTTCGACTTTAATCTTTGTACAAGCGTGTTACACAGGACCTCCTGTGTGCGCTGTCGGTCAGAAAGGAGGGCGAAGTGAGATGTTGCGTACCGCTGATCCGATCCTGCAGCTTTCGCACCAGCGGGGATCCACGGAAGGGGCTGCAGGTGTGGGAACTGATCAGAGCCTGGTTCAGATTTAGGGACTGGCCTTCAGCACAAGGAAGGCAAGGGAAAGAAGGGCAATGAAACCCCCCCCATTTTGCAATGGCAGGTTAGCTGCCGGTGGCAGCCTGGGTCTCCCCTCTTTGCAGCACCTCAGCACAAACTTCCGTGCCATGCTGCGGCAGCAGCCTCAGTCCCTCAGACTGCAACGCGTCCTTCGAATGTGTTTTGTTTGCTTGCTCCCCTTGCAAAAACACTTCTTTTCCAGAGCTTGTTTTTACATCTGTGGAAAGCAGGCACAGCCGCTTCACTGGCGGCTCGCTTCGGGAGCAGCTCGCTGCTGAATAACCTCTACTCACAGCGCACGCTGCGCCGGCCCAGATAAATAACGTGCGAGAAGAGTTGGGAAACCCGCCGGTTTCGTGTCCTGCTGTATCCCATTCCTTGAGTGAGGTGGCGCTTGTGCAGTCCCGCTCCCTCCCCACTCCCTGTCGCGGAGCCAGGGGAGCCAGGCGGACCCAGGGGTTGAGTTGGCTGCTCCCCCCGGCCCCCGCCGCCGGCCAACGCCAGCCGGGACGGCCAGCAGCCGAGCAGCCCTTCGCCAAGCTTACGTGGCTCCGGGAAATGGAAAGTCCTGTTTACTTTTTTGGCTGCGACGGAGCTTTCATGTTTCTAACGAGGCAAATTTCTCCCTGCGCCTTGCTTTAACTTGCTTGATAAGTCTGAATGGGCATGTTTTTCGTCCTGAAAATAAACAATTAAAGAAAGCTAAACAAACAGAAGGGAGAGAAAGAACTCCTTCCTGTTCTCACAGCTAATCTCTGCAAAATTTAAACATGCTTATCAGCCAGCTGTGCTTCATTATTATCTTTTGCTTCCATCTTTTGTCCTAGTCTGCAGCGGATGCAGGCTGTCTGGTTTGTGTCATCCAGCAGTTTGCACTGACTGGTTCTGATAAAGGAGCCATCAGCTTCTCGGGGGGGGGAAGGTAGAAGGCTTGGAAAAGAGTAAATGTGATAACAAAAAGCCTGCTGCAGAGAGTAGAGAAGTCATGAAACACATCCTCACTTTGGCACTGAGGAGCAAGGGATGTTCCCACCTAGGCGAGTGAGACCAATACCTTACATGTATGCTCAGGTATTAATCCTGTCATTACATTCAAAAGGGATGTGCTGGGATAGGCGAGGATCTCAGAACCTGGCCACATCTGGTTACACCATTCATGCCAAAGTGTTTCAAGTTTCAGTGGAGAAATGAAATCCTGAACAAGTGATTGAGCGCTCTGTGTTCCTACCACCCCAGCAGACTGAAGTGGCTGCGTGGCTGGTGGTGGCCCTTGGTGATTCACGCTTGGATCGATGAAGGAAGAGTGGGGTCCTGGGCAGGGATGTGTGGGGAAAATGGCTCTTGTCCACATCTCTTGCAGCCTTTAGGTAGGGATTGGGTGACAGTCATGCTCGGGCTGGGAGGGGACTGCACGCTGAGTACTCTTGGCTGCTGCATAAAGCAGAATAGAGCAACTGTGCAAGTGCTCAAATTTATAGCGTGGTCCTGCCAGGAATGTGAGGAGATGCAAAGGTGTGCTACAGGCACTTTTGTCCTGCTCCATCGCTGCCTCTTCCCCTGCCCTGCACCCATGTGCACTGAGTCTGCTGGACCGATTTGCCTGGAAGAGAAAGCAGTCGCGCACATGAGCAGAGTCCTGGTTTTCAGAAGACAAAATGAAAGCTGATACAATGTCGTAAAAGAGCTGTGGAACCAGCTGGAGCTCCTGCCCGCTCAGGACTGAGGCATGGATGCTGGGTGGAGTAAGCAAAGTCTGTTTTGGAGGGGGACACACAGCCCGTTTATTCCGGTCTCCTGCTTGGACTGGTGTTTTGGGGGAGGGGGCGGGGTGGCAGAGGGAGCCCACCCCCTTTCCATGGAGGCACCAGTGCTTTCCAGTTGTGGTGTGTGTGCAGGCGGCAGCTCGCAGAGCCGCTGGCCCAGCCGTGCGCAGGGTGGCTCCGGCCACCGAGGGGCGGTGTTGGGGCTCGCAAAGGCACCGGCGGCGCTTGCAGCAAACTGTGGGGGGGACTCCTGGGGGCGGGGGGGGGGGGAAGAGGCAGACCAGTTCCGAACTCGTCGAGCCGCCGGGCGGTTCACAGGCACGGCGAAGGTTTCATGTGCGTTAGCCCAGGTTTTAGCAAACTCGGGCCAGTTTGTGGCTCTGAACGGGAAAACCACACTCGGGTTTGCTGCTGCAGAAGTGACTGAAGAAGGAGTGGGGAGGGGGTCCTTTGTTGTTTTTGTTTTAACCTTTACATTTCAGGGTTAAACAAAACCAGATCTCGAAATGAAATGCAATGGGGCAAGAGAAGAATATGGCTGTTGATCAAAAGAGGAAAGAACACTTGCTCAAAACCCAAGGCCACACAACTATGGTGTCCCAAGGAATGACAACGTTTCCCAGCCCAGCACAGCATCTGTTTCAATGAATGGTGTGGGAGCACAGGTGGCTGGGGGGGCTGGTGGCCAGGAGCAGCCTGTCTCTGGCTCAGAGGCTGCTGGACCGTGAGCACTGGGAAGTGGTCACCGCATGCTGGTGCTGCGGGGCACTGGGCAGGGAGTTGTGGTGGTCCTACCTATTGCCGTATCCCTGGCATCATCCCTAGCTACCTGGTGTCCAGGTTGGCAGTCCGGGAGTCAGGTCAAAAATTAAAAGTATTGGTATCTAAGCAATACACTTCCTCTTGCAGGTAGGGCTCTTAAGCCAGTCTCAGAAAGCTTTTATCTGGATTTCATGTGTGTTTTTTTCCCCTGCTGTGGCTTTGAAGAAGACTTCTTCAGGGCTGCAGCTGTGCAGTTTTACCAGCACTGTAACTTCTCATATCAACAACCTTCCATGTCTTTTATAGTAGGCTTTGTAGTCACCACATGCCACAGAAACATTGTTGACCACTTGCAACATTCAAATAAGCTAGACTGTATTCATCATCCTATTCTGGGAAGACCTACAGAATGGAAAGGTCACACAAAGTCATACAAAAGTGCACTGTTTTGAAGCGTGTCTTACCACTGCTTTGGATAGAAAGGGATTGTTAATATACCACGTAGCAGGGACTGGAAAAAATTGTGCATGAAATGACAGAGGAAGGTTCCTGATAAATTACTGCCCACGTTATAACTTCATGAGATAAATATGATGCTTTTTTATATACTCTTTCTTTGAAATGTTCCATGCATTCAGCTTTGGAGAGCTTGTAAACTACCACTTTATTCTTTAGTTTGCAGCTGAAATAAAAATTAAAAAAAAAAAAAAAAAGGAAAAAAGACTTTGCAATTAAACATTTAGTTTTACAAATCCTCCACAACATATCAAACCCTTATTTTCATTGTACTGCCAGAAAAGTCGAAACACAAGCTTGTCCTCTCACCCTGCATGAGGAACTCTGTTCTCTTGTAACAGCTGTTAGCAGAAGCTGAGGGGCGGTCATGTTTATCTTAAGAAGAATTTTTGGCAGGGCTCGCTCCTGAAGTTTGGGTTCAAATATTCCTCTGTCTCAAAAAGAGTATCTGGTTGGGGGGAAGGACTGGCTGCGTGGAAGTGAGTGAATGTGATGAAAAACTGGCGAACCCATCTCAGGGACCACCGCAAGGTAAAACTCTTGAGTAGCTGGGAAGTTAACTGAAATTAGAGACCCAATGACAAAAGAATCAGCCCAGGAAGTAGCTGCTGAAGAGCAGGACTTTTGGAAAAGTGTGTTGTGCAGCAGTCAGGAAGAGGAGATCTCTTTACTGGTCACCTGATGAATGTTGGGAAAGTTCAAAGATCGGCATGGGTCAGGATAGACATTGCTGTCTTACGCTGTAGGTGCTCCATGTCCATGGATATGGTTGTGTGGTCCGTCTGATTCAAAGTCCACTGCAATAGTTGGAGAAAATCTATCTTCATACTGCATTTGGCCATAATCTTAGCATGGGGAGGCTTGAAAAGTCGCCGCTTACTGCTGTCTACAGACTTGCAAACACTGTTTGTTCGTGGTAGCCAAAGTGAGAGGCTGCCTACATTGCTTTCCATTTAAGTCCAGCATCGGTAACCTGCACTTTCTCAAGAAAAGGAAATGAAGTAGATGTTATTTGCTTATGGATAACAGTCTCATCTTTATCTGGAAGAGAAGACACAAGAGAAAAAGACGAAAACATGAGAAAGAGCACAAGAAGAAAGAATGTTGCTGGAGGTGCTGAGTGGCCGGGTGAGGTGGCATGCTGGGGCAGCCGAGAGGGGTCTAGAGAGGGAAAGGGTGCTGTATATGGAATCCGCCATTACTGAGAGGCTCTGCTGTTGTCACAAACTGATCAAAGCAGTAAACAAATACACCCAGACCTGCAGACAAACATTTCTCGAGGGTGTGCTGGCTGTCAGGAGCACATTCCCTGCTTCCTTGGCTGCCTTAGAGCAGGATGTTTCCTGAGGAGCAGCCCCAGACATTCCTGTGGGGGAACTGAAATGCAGAGACATCTCTCCACTGCACTCAACGTTGCTGCTCGCTGGGTTGACCAGGAATGTGCACCAAAAGGAAAGGGCTTTCTGACAGGTGGCGGGTTAGCCAGCAGACAGAGCCAAACCTCTGTGCTGTAGCTGTCAAGGGTGCCCAAAACCTTCACAAGCCAGACAGTGAAATGCATTCCTGCAGCCAGCTGTTTGAAGATGTACAAAAGAGTATGATTATGGTCTAAGATGTCTGAACTCCAGAAATGTTTAGGTGTTTGGGATGTTAGTGTGTGTCAGACGCTGCACAGAAGCGATATAAACACACTGGGAAGTAAAGGAACAATTTTTTTTTTTTTTTGATAGGCAAAGTATACCCATTGTGTATATGGTATTTTTTTTTGTAAATAAATATAGGTTTTCCAAAATATTGAAGCTGTTACATCCATTTAAATGACTACTGTTCTCCCCCCACGCCCCAAATACTCAGCAGTCATGAGCTGCACCACCCAGCCTGTGACTGCTTGGTTCTTCTTAGTGGTTTCCAAGGGTTTTTTTCAGAGCTTGAAGAGGGTTGGAGAATAGTTGCACATCGTATTCTCCCTCTTTCCCTTTGCCCTTTTTTATCATAGCCAGCTTTGCCCCTTTTGTAGTTCAGTACATGTCTACATGCTGCAAAAATAAATCTAGGGACAGAAAGGTGAGATGACTTGATTACCTTCTCCATAGCCATCTGCTAGGGTCAGCTCAGCCCTGAACAGTGGACTTGTCAAATACTTCAATACTAGAACAACATTTTAGATATCATAGTGAGAAACTAGTAGCTAATCCAGTGTTACAGTTTTGGAAGTGGCCTGGAATGTTATTTTTAATGTCTTAAAGTTTGACTGTAATGTCTCTCTATAATGCCTATCCATCTATTCTATAGTGTTTTTTCAAAGAGCAATCGGATTGCTTTCTTAGAACCTTTCTCTCACTGATGGGAGCCTTCCAGTTGCTTCAATAAACTTTTTCTCCACCACAGAACATAGAATAACATCTACAGTTTCTCAAGAGAAAAGTAAAATATGTCTGCCTTCCCCAGTGGCAGTTTTTGTTTACCAGATTCGAAACAATCTGGAATCTCTCGAGGAAACAAAACTCAGCCCATGTGGCCTGTTGCCATTTGTTTAGCCATTACCAAAGGCCTAAACTTTTCTCTCCAGCAGACCGGCTTTCCCTAGCCATGCTTTTTTTTTTTTTTTTTTTTTTCTTTTTTGCTGGGATTTCATCATGGAACTGACAGCCAGCGGAAATGACGGCTTCCTCCAAGGTGCCTGGCAAACCTCACGTCCAAGAGAGACTGAGAGCAATCTTGGATGCGCTTCTTGGTGGGTTCAGTCCAAATAGCTGTCTCTGGCCTCTAGGGTACGTTATGCTTCAGAGTGCTGCTTTTCCCTGGTTGTCCAAATGAGGTGGCTTGGGGTGGGAGGAGGAAAGGGGTGCTGCATGACATAGCTGCCCACCAGCCTCAGAGCCAGAGCTCTTCACATTGGTGGAGCAAGAGGAAAGCAGGGGCTGGTGGGTCATAGGACCTTGTCCCAACATGCAGTCAAGACATGGTCTAGGCATGTATTTAGAACATGAGTTTGGAAAGTGCTTGCTGGATCTGCCAGCGAGGGCTAACCACTGCCTGTCTGGGAAGGACTGTGCACATTTTTAAGAAGGAGCTGGTTTATTCTTATTTAGCCATGTCTCATATATGGGAGGCAGTATAATAGCACAGCACGGCCTAATTGCTCACATCTGGATCCCTGCTGAAAACGTACAGTGGTGTGTATGCAGTTTCAGTGGAAGAGGCATGATTTACTGAGCTGTTCTTGGAAGCAGCAGCAGGTTAGTAAGTACAAAGCAGATACACTGCAAGTAGTAACTACAGCCCAGAGCTCCTCTCCACCCTTTTGTTCCATGCACACCCACACACGTACACACACACGCATAACTGAGATGCCAGAGGAGTATCATTTTTAGAGGGGTTTTGTTAAAATTAAAGCAGAAAAGGAAGCCCCTATGTAAAGGCTATGATAGCCACAGATACTGTTTATTCATCAAGAGCCATGTAGGTCTGAATATTGAAGTCCAAACGGAATGAAAATAAACCACATCACGCTTAACTGTTTCTCCTACAGTAATAATATCAGTGGCTACCTCTAGCACATCGTTTTCTACCAAGGGCCACTGTGAGACCAGCCACAGAGGGAGGTGCAGGCTTCCTCCCAGGAGCTGTTGTTCTCCCTCACGCTGGTTTCACAGTGGTGCAAAACAACTGGAAACCCAGGTTCACACTTTACTGCAGTGCCAGGCACAGACCTCCTGCCCGGCGCAGCTGCCTCGTGCAAATAAAGCAGCTTTTGGAGGGATGGGGAACTTGTAATTTTGTGTAAAACCTGTGTGTGTGAAATTCGGCACATGTTGTTTGTTTGGAGGCTTGAGGGGGTTGGGACGATCCTGAACCTGTGTAATATCTGTAAATTCTGTAGATTTTGTTTGGGGGACCGAGGGGGCTGGGAGGACCTTGACATCTGTTCTGCTTATGAATGAGTGCACTAACGACTGTAATTTCAATGTGTTTGCTAACTTTGAAGACTGTATTTGAAAACAGGAGTATCCCCTCCACTGCGATTTCCATGTATGAATGAATGTTCCTCCCTTTCTCCCACCCCACGCCCCTGTAATCTACTCTTTTCCTCAGGATGATTTCAGTAATCACATAAATGTGTTTAGGTACAAAGCAGGCTCACTCTTAGGTCAAGTTCTTACTTTGGTCATGCTTGCTTATCATGGTTCTCATTGTTGTGAAAGATGAGGAAGGAGAACCAATTACAAAACTGAGAAGGAAGACAGAAATTAAAATGAAACATATAGCAGTTCCAGAAAGGATTCTGAGATGAATTTATAAAGATGTCCTTTCCCCCCCCCACCACCACCTCTGGTGTTTGCCCCAGTAATCAATAAATCAGTTCCAGATATCATCCATCCACACAGTCATCCCTTCATACTGGAATCAACTTTGTTTAACAATTAAAAACTCCAAAACCCCTCCCTATCCCCTGACTTCTCCCATCTTGTCTTTCTCCACCCATAGTTGTCTCTCCTCACACATTTCACTATTACTGATTGACCAACTGCCAGATTTAGTTTCTGCCAGATTAATATTTTTCCTCTAAAAACCCGGGAGGGAATTTTCGCATATAAATTCTGCTTAAGATCATAATTACAGCAATCCATGCAGCTAGGTAGGTTACTTCTTCTCTTTGTTTCCTGCAGACAGATCCTGCCAGAAATCTTTCAGCTTTACCACACACGAGGACAGGCTTTTGTTTCATTTTGTTTTGAATTATTTCTATATAAAAATGAACGTACCAGATAAAAGTTCAGATTTTTTTTTTTTTTAATAACTGTCCTTACTGCTTTCTGAGTTTGTTTTTCTTTAACTTGCTTATTTGCCAGTAGCCCCTAGCTGGAATACATATAGGCAGCTACTTATTTTATTGTCAGTTCTTGTACAGAAATAGAAAGCCATTTACTTGGGTTGCTGTGTAGGGGAACCCTCCTCTTGCAAGGAATTCACATCTCTTGGAAAAAAAAAAGAGAAAAAAGTCAGGTCAACACTTTTGTCTGTTTAAGTCTTCACAGCATGATGTTTACACTGCAAAGTTGTAGCTAGAGATGAAAGAAATGGTGTTAGATGCAATTTAAAAGCTCTCCAATCTTCTCTTGGCAGTTATTTCACCCTTGATCTTCCTGGGGGGACAGGGAGGGGAAGGAGGGTGCTGGCTGCTTGTTCGTGGCTGAACAGATGAATGACTGACTCCTGGTACCACTGTACGGACAGGTCTACTGTCCTGATCAGCTCTTTAATCCAGGTCATCTCACCGGTCAGGAGAGGGTGCCCAGTGCCACCTCAGTGAGGCCTGGTGGGTGGGAGGGTAGGTATCACCCACCTGGATCTCTCACGCCATCTCTAGGCTCCAAAGGGATCTGGACACTGTGCAGGAGAACAGATGTCAGTGGTGCAAAACCCCACTGAGCATTTAACTGCCACTCTTTATTAAATTCCTTCCTGCAGCTCTTGGTTTCAATCAGTGAGAAAGTATGGCCTCCCTGTTATCTCCCTACTGTTTGTTTTCTTTTCTCCCTTTGTTCTTTCCCCGTTTCTTTCTTTCATTTGCTTTTGTGCGTGCATGTGTAACTCTGTCTCCTCTGTTAATTCTCCTCTACTTCTTCCCTTGCTTCAGCACTTTGTTTCTTGGTACCAGAAAAACATTGCAAAAACAGGGCATGAAAATATGCCACGTGAATAGTTACAAGAATGAACGCTCCAGAGGTGTAGGAGTGTATGCAGAGCCTGATCACTCTTTAAATGTAGCTGGAGACACTTGTGAAGGTGGCTGCACGGCAAGTAACCAGTGGTACTAAGGGGCCGAACACAATGACCATAGCAGATACTTCCAGTTTTCTTTCATTTTCCGTTGGACCATCAGTTTTAGGCAGTTTAGGCCAAACTAAAACCTCATAAGCAACACTTCTAACAGTGACATGTAACTAAAGAGTCAAGTGCTATGGACAGTATTCCAGAAATAGTAGTTTTCAATGTTTATAGGGTCTCAAGGGCCCTGGATCTTTTAAACTTTTTAAACCAAAGAGAACGTTAGTCACCCCGTTTTGTGGCAATATGACAGTTTTCCAGCTACAGGCATTCTTGGCACTTATGTGACAAGTATCATCCAAGGGAAGAAACTCTGCCTCTGACCGGCACAGTTACTGTATGTAGTGGTCACAGATGTTGTTTTCTTCAAACGTGGCTTCCTCGTGAATGCGTCCTATTTGGCAATAGGTAGCGTAGCAGAGGTGAGTTCTTGTGATGCCAGCTGACTAACAGAAAATACAGAACACTTCACAGCATAAACTGTAAGGACAGTTCTGGCCAACCATGATTTTTTTTTCTTTTTTTTTTCTTTTTTTATATTTTGAAAATACTTTTCCTTTGTCTTCAAAGACTTTGCGCAGAAAATAAATGCTGTAGTATTGGCTTAGTTCCTGGGACTGGATTTTTGCAGTATGAACTGAAGACACCGAGCAGAAACAGATAATCAAGACTGTGAGACTGGAAACCACCATGTCCCCTTCCTGAAAAAGTAAAATAAAATTAGGAGCTTTGTAAACTTGTTTCACTTGAATCACTCACAGAAAATGTTGTACAATATCAGGACTGAATGCTATTCTTGGACAAGAATACAGAGTATTGATGAGCTAAGTATGATGAGCATATCTAAAAGAAACAAAATCTTTTAATCAGTGAGTACGTTTTTATCAATTTCTGTTAAGCGCTGGAGAGACTTTATTTCTTCTTGTTCCCCTATGGGAAAAAGCAAAGCAAACCAAAAAGACTTTCTTCCATCCAGTGTTATAAGATTGAGAGCATTTGTTTCTTGGAGTAGGATGATTTTCAGTTTTTATACCCTTCCAAATATCACATTCCACAAATTTGAGAACACCAAAATTAAATTACCGATATTTATTCAAGAAACCACAAAAATGCTCGGACCATTCAACCACTAGTATTGTGATTAGTGTGACTCCTATCTGAGTACTGATGGTGAAAATGACGACTTATTTTAAAAATAAAAAGTAACATTCCAGACGCTCCCATCTTGGTTGAAAATAAAAAGAACTGCTGCTTCAGTAAAAGCTTCAGTTAAAAATAAACCTTTACTTTCTTACCATTAAAGGCAACTGAAAAGCTCCTGAACTGTCTTAACAGCGGGGGTTTTTTACTTCATATTTTTGTTGCTATTATTATTATTATTATTATTATTACTATTATTATTATTATTATTTCATTGGTAAGTTTGCTAAAAAAGTCTCCTGAGAAGTGGATTTGTATCTGAAAAAAGGAATATAGTGTTATGCATTTCAACTGGATGACATTTGTAATAAAAACAAGATGAAACAGAGAGACAGTGAGAGAGAAAGAAAGAGATTTATCCCAAAATTGCCTGTGGTTGTGGGGTGGAGGTCATTATAGTATTCTACAGGTATGTGGTAAAACAGGCTTGCCCAATCAGGCAGAGTAAGGTCTTGAACCGTGGCTTTATGCACCTAATTACACCCAATCACACCATCCAGACTTGATCTCTAGTTGCCTAACGCAATTAATGTTTAGTTGCTGATATAACATAAATCTAATCTGAAAATACAGAAAACTAGAAGTCCAATACCGTAACTAAAACCTAGAGTTAACTCTACGAGCCAGAACATGCATGGAGAGTGAATGCATCCAACAGCAGGAGAACCACTCGTCTCCTATGGGTTTGTATCTGCAACTATGAGAAAACTCTCTTTTGGTTTCCAAATAGTAAGAGATGGTGCATGCATTCGTGCAAAAGAGGCTGGTGTGAGGTTAAAAAAAGGCAAACAGTGAGAAACTTTAGGATAATTTATACTCTGAGACTGTGGGTATAAACTACTCATCCCCATGGGCAAAATCGAGAGAAAGTATTTTGTTGACGTTAGAGCAGGTCTAAGCATAGACAAGATAAAATAACAAAGTGTTTACATAGGGCTCTATATGTTCTTTGGTCAGTATTTTCCAGTGAGTTAAGGAGATAACAGTAATGCTTCTACTGTTCAAGGTGCACTGAATTAGTTTTTCTTCATTATAAAGAGTAAATTTTAAATGTAATTTTCAGTAAAACACGATCTGGGCAAGTCCTTCACCCAAACAGAATATGCATTATTCCACGAACTTCTGCCTGTCACAGCAGATATATACACAGCAGTCTTACATACTTGCAATTTATATTTTCAAAAGAAGTCTTATGTTATTCCAAGATAAGCTGGTAGTTTCATAAATGTCTTCCATTCATTCTCATTCCTTAGTGCTTCAGGGGAGAGGAAGCGATTAGGCAACCAGTGAAAGAGGGGGAGAAGCCTTTCAGAAAACATTACCTGAGCAATTGTGCTCATTTTCCCTGCCGAGGTGCAGAAGCACTGCTGCACAGTCTGTCCCAGCTCCTCTTTGGTGCTCAGCACTCCTCTGCCCAGTGCAAGGGAAAAAAAATTAAAGGAAAAGAAAATAAAAAGAAAGAAATAAAGGAACAAGCTAGGTTTCAGTTCTTCTGCACCAAGTGTGAAGTTCCCAGCTTTCATCGTTTCTTACAAGGGATGTAGGCTTCTCTAGACTTATTTTGCCTGAGTATAATATTAAGCATTTATGAACTGTGAAACATTAATTTCATTTTTCCTTTATCACCTCCGTCCTTCCATCTACTTTCTCCTACCGCATAGGCTACTACACCTGGAGAGCCATCTTACTACAGAGTTCGCTTGCACAGGGGACTGGACTATTAGCTGTGTGAGGTGTGCAGAAAAAAGGGACTTTAGGCTGTTGTGCAGCTATTTCAATGTTTCTTTCTTGGGTATCGCATGACTTGAATTAAAAGTCTAGGACAAAACAGGAGGAGGACACAGAAAAACTAGTAAGAAATTGTATGTAAGGACAGAAAAAAATCAGACAAAAAATGATTAATAAGTTACAACAATTTTGTAAGCAGGAACACAGAGAGGGATCAGAAGATCCTTAGGCTTTTCCTTAGACTTTTCCTAAGGACTCAAAGGGACTTCGTAGAGTTTATTGAAACCCCGGTGGTCCCTGAGTTGCTGTACTGAGGTCTGGGGGAAAAGACGTGGCCTTGCAGGGAAAGAGAGAGTGGAGAAAGAGAACAGATTTCTGTTCTATTTCTGTTCTCTCTCTTCTGAGTTTTTTGAGGAAAATTTCATTTTTACATTCCAAAAAAAATTATCTTCTGAGTTTAACACACTTTCTGGTAGTCCTGAGGTTTCATTTCAAGAAAATGACATGGACCCACCTCACTGAGTGGCTAACAATCAATAACAGTGGCAGCAACAACAGCAGCAATGGCATCAAAAATATAAAAGACTCGTGTTCAATGTATTCCTCTGCCTTTTCAATTACTTTGAAAACAGGAAAATACTGATCTTTTTTCTGAATATGAAAGCACCAAAGTTATTTTATTTTCATGGCCTGCATAGTTGTGCGTATTTGAGAAATGAAAACAAGAAAAAGCAACTGTAAAAATAATGAAAAGTCGGGAGTTAGTTTTCATACTTATTTCTTTTCACGTCTCGGGAAAACCACAAAAGGAATCTTTGATCCCAGTTGGTCTAATGAAGTGATAAATTAGGTCTTCATTACCTGTTCCTCTGGCAGTTCTTTTGGCAAATGGAAAACACCTATAAAACCAAATATTTTGGGTTTTAAGAGTAAAGGCTTTTATTATAGCTAGGAATAAAAGATATGTGCAACACTATAAAAGGTTTTTTTCATTTTCTCTAATTTGAGATTACTGATGCTCTCGGCTCTTTTTAGTTGTTAACTCAAAACACCCTTTGGGTACTTTGTGATGCCTTACTCAACAAATAATCCCACTGACCTACAGGAATGACTCACAACACTAGCAACTAGCCAGTGAGATTTAAGTAATCATAATATAAGAGTGCTGGAGGAACTCTGTACTGCTTTGGCATCTCTACCACTGTTTGGAACATATTTCAGTTATTTTTATGACATTTTAATCTGATATCCTGTAAATAGCCTTAGGAGAATGACTTTTTAGAGGAGACATAACATAGCAAAATATACCAATGCGAATAAAGCACTTTAGACTGTTTTAAATAATCATTTATGGGGATATTGCAGTGAATGATTTTATTTTTTTTTTAAATCTTGTGTATTTTTTTTCTAACTAAATGCATGAAGAACAGCTGGATAGCTACAAAAGCCCAGTCTTGATGCAAGCATCTATAAGTCTCCTGACTACCCAGACCTAGTCCTTGACTCTTTTGAGAGGCCCTCTGTATTTCCTAAGTACAATGTACGTTTTTTTGTTCTGATTCAGCCACCTTTCCGGTAAGTTCTAATTATCCATTACTTTAAACTTTGAAAACTTTCTGACCTGACTGAAGTCAATGAGAATCATTCTCTAACATATGTTTATGATGGAAACAGTAAAGACAAAACAGCTAGGACTACAGTAGTTTTCCTTTTAAAGTGATACAAACTCTTACATTGTTTTCTTTCCTGTTTTTATACCAAAGCTTACGAAAAAGCTCTGTGTACGCTGAGTTTTGAATGGGGCACTATCATCTGAATTACTGTTGTTTTCATATCAGCCATTCTTGCTGTTGTTTAATTATGAGACTTTTGATGGCAAGCAGGGTGACCTTCTCCAGGCCCTGATACCGTCACATGGTGCACAGCACTGTTTGAGGATGATCCAACTTTGACTTGAGGCCCTTATATTCATGATGTAGATTCAAATACAAAAATTGTAACACAAAGTTGTGTTGCTGCCATAACCTTAACAGACTTCTAACAGACTGCAAGAGCATGCAGTCAAATATTTGAAGTAGAGCATTTTACAGCAACGTCATTTAATCCATCCTTTATAGGAGGAAAATTATAGCTACGTTTCCACTGCGTTCAGGCAAGGTTTCTGGAAATATGTGCTTGTAAACAAAATTACAAAGATTCTTCCCACCTGCTTCTGCTTTCACTCCTGATTAAGCCCTAAGGTTAATTATTTGAAAATCTGGGAAAACTTCTGAGTCAGAGGTTGATCAGATTCCAGAAAGAGAAGAAATCCAAATGGGAAAAAGAGAACAAATGAGGCAAAGCTGGTAATGTTGACAAATGGGTTGGCTTTTTTAATGTAGTCTGTCAAGTTAGGACAGGGAAATAGTGATGTAATAGGAACAGAAATTGTTGGTCATAATACAACCTGAGATTTATTTCAAATTAATGGAAAGTTTCACAATAAGCACATTTTATCCATATTTTTTATGCAATGCAAGAATGCCAGGCCCATTTTGTCTTCCTGTTGAGTAAAGGGTCCTTCTGTCCTCTTTTCTGTATTTTTTTAAAAGAGGTGGTCCACCTAGACATTAGGTACCTCCGATGTTAAAATTCTGGATGAAATGTTTTCATCATCCATCTTTGTAAAATGGCACACTGAAGAAAAGATACATGTATGAAGGCAAGGAACTTAGTGGACTACATCTTAGTGAAAACCTTTAATAAAAGGATAAGACTATTCTTCTTCAGTAGGAGTATTAAACATGGGGTTTGAAGTGTTAGAGTCAGCTTGTGTTCTTGTTCACACTGACATGTTGCTCATAGGCGTAGGCAGCGGATTCAGGGGTACATCTGGCAGCAGACCTGGGTCAGTGCGCATTACTGGCATTACTAGGTGCTCTGGCTATATCTGCACTAGTAAACTAAAACTAAATAAGGCCACGCTCCGGGCTAGACTTCTGCAAGAGGTGCTTGTTCCTACTGCTTCTTCATCAGTCTCTAGGGCACAGTTTTGACCTGAGCTCACCAGCACCTCTCCGATGATGTGAGAGTCTATGGGACAGCATGGGCCAAATCCCGTTCTCAATAAAAAGTCTGCATGAGTATCTGGTGTTGGGACGGTGGGGCTGGAGAGGATTTAGCTGCATGGTCTTAGCAGTACAGGTGACTACAACATATTTTACAGCTGCCATGGCGGTTGACTGCAGGCCCATACAGCAGGCTGTGGCCTGTGCTAAAGCCGCTGTCTAAAGCCAGTGCTGCCTTGGAATATTTTCTGTAGTAGCTGAAACTACAAGTTGACAGTCAAAATATGTGGAGAAGGAACACAGACTAGTAGGGACTCATGATGCAGAAGAGTGTCACTGTAGTTCATTAGTGGTCTTGTGTTCCGTCCTGTGGAAGCTAGCAATACAGGAGTGGGGAGAAAAGGGAAAATACGTGGAAAAAAATAAGCTGGAAATAGCAAAAGGGTCTTTTAATTGCATCAAGAGGGCCTTCTGTTTAACTGCAGAAGTGATCATGAGAGTTTGGTGAGGAATAGAGCCCACATGATCTTCCCTGCTCACCTTCCAGATCCAGTTTGTAGCTGGCAGAAATCAGTGTAGCCATCAGTGCTATTCTCACCTGTACCAGCTGAAATGTCAAGGCCCACATTTTAGCCATTTAATATAGATGCCCAGCTGAGGCAGTGGGACTCTTTTATTGGGTTTACAAGAAGCCAAGTCTGAACTGCTTCTTTATACTTGGATTTACAGCAGCAGCAGTGCTCAAGTTAGCTTTTGGTTAGGCGGGATCATTTCTTTTAGCTGTCTAATGGATAGGTATGCGGGCTTTCTTCAAGGTCAATGGAGAGACCAGGCCCAGATTTATTTTGTTCTAGGATAGTTATCTAAGGCAGGTGGGATGAATCTCTGTTTCTCTGTCTGCATTTGTTGCAGGAAGAACCTGGATGACTAACGTAGACTAGACATCTGATTTTTCAACAACTGCATTTGAATGTCATCCCCACGTTGTTCTTCATGAAAATATCAAGCCCTGTGAAAATGTAAGGCACCTCAGGCACAGAACTTAAATTTCAGATAGGTGAAATACCTTCCTCTGCGGTCTCCTGTGGTTAATGACAAAGATACCATCAACTTCAGTGGGAAAGACTCAGCCACAGACGCTCAGTGGTCTGGTTATCTGACCAGCCCTATGCTTAGGTAAACTAAGTCTCAGTTACATCTTTAATAACAACAGATCTAACAAGATCTTGTGGGCTGCAAAAGCTAACCATAAGCAGGGATCTAATATTGTTGTAGGAACTAGAATATCCCTAGTGCGTTTCATACACTACTTATTTTCTGGATTTGGGGCAGTAAACTCAAAATGCGGTAGTTGTGTTTTTGTCAGATTGCTTGTGGTAGTTTGTGCAAGTAGCACGCAGATAGGTGACTTGACAAAGCTCCGGAATCTATTTTTTCTTAGTTACTCAGACTTTTCTTGAAATATTTTCCCTCTTTCTCTTGTGCTGATGTGCACTTACCAGCAGAGGTGCTAAACTCTGGAGTGACCCTGCTGATTTAGTCCTGAGCTCTGTTTGGTGGAGGGAAATTAAATACTGCTGGCATGCTTAGTATTATAGCACAAAAGGATTATAACACCAAATCCAGAACAGATAATGGGAACATCGAAAACGTTCAGTGAGGCAAGGTAATAATATTCCAGAAATTGGAGATCCCATCAGATGAAGTCAGTGAAATGGAATGTATGTCATGAGACATAAAATGTCTGACGAAAATACAGAGGGTTTAAGAAAGTTATTTAAAACACTGAACCAAAATATTTCCGTCTCAGAATCAGGAAGTCTGAGAGAGAATAGTCGGGTGTATTGGACCTCAGGAATCTTAATAAGCATTTAAGGAGGGGAACAAGTTTATGGAGTTGATAAGTGGCTTTTAAACATCTGTTTTTACCAGTGATAATTGAATTGAGATATTGCCTGAGACACACAGTTTTAAGGGAATAAGCGTGAGATCAATGACGTGCAAAAGAATAACGATGGAAAAAATTTACAAATTCAGAAGAAAAAAGGAGTGATATGCACCTAGAAATTTTGAAAAGACTGTACAGTGGATTTTCTGAGCTGCAGACAAAACAATAACAATACAAGTTGCATAATATCAGCTGCTACACTAGGAAATTGGATTGTAGCAAATATTTCATTTAGATTTTTTTCAAGCCCTAAAGGGTAATATTTTAAAAGACAAAAGATATTTCTAAATTAGGAGACTGAAAAACAGGTATTTAAAATATTTTTGTAATACAGTCATATAATTTTAAATTGTCATTTGCGTTTCAAATTTAGTGTGTAAACATTAGCCAGTCCTGTGTTGAATTTGTAACTGACAATCCTAGGACTTTTGTCTCTTAGTCTGAGGGTTTTTGTGGTTCCACATGTTTTTTATTTTTTGTTCTTTTCCCTGTGTCTGTAGTATCATCAATGCAGGAGAAAACAGAAAAGCTGAAGAAATGAATGGGCAGAGCAGTTCATTAAAGAGATTATATCTGTATCTGGGCACATCTCATAGAAATCTGGATTAACCTTCAGCAAACGAGAGTGGAATCTTTAATTTAGTTCCAAGAGTAATAAAAACGTTCTGGATGGAAACGTGTATCATTTAACAGCACAGCCGCCTTCTTACTCACATCGCCTGTATATTGCATTACTCCCCAGGGAGCACATTCCTTCACATTTTTCTCCATCAAAGCCAGATTGCTACTATGCCACGTAAATTGAGGCAGTGCTTGAAGTGAAAGAGCTGGTGGCTCATCGTTATATAAACCCTGCTGGCGAGTTCAGAAGCGATGGGGTTACTGAGTTTCTCAGTTCTGCCTGTTTGGCAGTGAGGATTTCAGTGGCCAACTCCTGCCCTTGCAGCCCGCCCTGTGATGGTGGCTAGCCGCAAGTGTCCAGAGCCGCAAAGCTGAGCTCTGCGCGCTTGTGTGCCCTCACCTCCCAGCCCACGCACGGAGACATCCAGTGCTTTTTGCAAGCCAGTTTGCAGGGTATTTCGGCTGCATTACAAACAGTCTGCGGAGCAGGAGGGGATTAAGGGGAGAGGGTGATGTGCAGGGTGTCTCCCCAAAGCTGCGAGTGCCCATCGTAGCACATTGCAGGGGATGCTCTGGCAAATGCTGGGCTATTGCCTTCTGTGAGACTGCAGGAGCATATTCCCTGGCTCATCCTTCTCCTTGTCTGTCTCATGCTATTCCTTTACATGGTGCTCACCCTGTAAAGTGCCATGTTGCAACCTCCCTATTCACTACACTTCTCCCAGCTCACTACACTTGAATCCCATCTTTTCCCCTCCACCAGCCTTGTTAAGACAGTCTTTTATGTTTTTTTCCATGAGATACTCTGGGAATGGTAGAAGAAGCCTGTATTGTTTTTCTGGTTTGGGTTTTTTTTTTTGTCCAGGGTATAATTTTCTTCTTCCAATTAACTTCACTGTGGTCTTTGGGACATCAGAAATGTCAGAATTTTGTCCCTAATGGGATACTTTAAGTTTTCATTAATGAAATAAGACAATCAGGATCTTGGCAAGATACAGAGAAAGCCCCAAAACTGATGAAAGGGGACCACATGAGTCTTCCTGTGGAGTATGTAAAGCAGTTGGTGAGGATTCCTGATATACAGGATGAAGAGGGAAAACACATTGTAGTAAAGTAATATTAAAAGCTTTGAAAAACTTTAATAATATTAAAAATAACAACTTTGTTTTCTTTTTTTCTGTCCTTCCACTTTGAAAACCTGTTGAAGGGGAACAGCACGGTCTGAGATATTCAAGGGCAGTGCTGCTCCCCTCTTCTGTGACTTACTTCTGTTTCTGCATGGAGTTTGACCATCCTGGCCTTTGGGAGCTTTTTAGGAGGCTCATACGAGAATTCCTGGTGCCAAAAAACATTAGCTCCAAATACATGTTTTCAAAGCTAAAAGTGGATAGCACCTTTCTCCCAGCCGCTTTGCTGCTACTGCTTTTAGTGCCTGGCAACTGATCTCGGTCCATCTGATCTCAGTCCAGCTCAACAGAGAATGGACACCATATATCCCTGTTTTAGCTTGAAAGAAAAAAAAAAAAAAAACCAAACAAAAATCCAACAAAAAAAGTCATGGCAGAAAAGTGCTTTGAGAACAGTTTGACAGCAGTCAATAAGGAACAGCCAACAGAAAGCATCTGGACAAACACTGAGCTGCTTAATACAGTGACAACAAAGTGTTATTTGCCCCTGTTTTCCCTAACTGCTTATTTGAAGTTAGTGATCTTTTTATTTTCTCCTGGCACTTTTTTCTACCTTCTGATCCTAAGAAACCAAGCAGCACGTTATATAAACTGTGAATCCTCTGACTGCACAGTATAGCTCTGGTTTCTAGAGCAGCTTTGTAGATTGGAGGAAAAAAAGGGCTCAAGCATCCAGGAAAATCTGGTTAGATGTCATGTGTGCCCATCCCTAGCCCAATGACCACATACTTTATAATAAGTATTTTCTGGCACTGCATAAAGCAACAGCAAATTACTATGTATTCTGTTCCACTAAACTCTCTTTCATCTGCCCAATGCAACCTTTTCACACTTACTGTGAAGTTTCTAACACCAAGACAATAAGAAAGTATTCATTTTTAAATTCCTTAATTACTTAAATGCTGCTCTGTGCTTATCACAATGTCAGACAAGTGCCCAGGAAAAGAAAATAGTAGACGTACTATGGACAAGAAAGAAGATCAAAAGGGGCAAAAAAAATAACTTGCTCAGTTTGAGATTTAGCAACCTGGTCTTCCCACAGGGTAGTCAAACCAGCACTGTATGGGCAGACTCATAGAGCAATGACAGCAATGCTGTTGGAATTTCTATGGCAAAAATAGATACAGAATTATGTTGTAGAAGTATTTCCATGTACTCCTAAGCAGAAACTTCCTAGTGTCCCAGACAAGCTGATAGGAGCTGGGATGGGAAAGCTGGTAATACATTATCAGACATCTCTGAATATGGTAGATATAGACAGGTATGTATGTATAGCTCCTCTTCCTTAAACTTGGCGTCACATTCACCATTGGATTAGATACAGATAGGATTAAATGCACAAGGAGTTATGACAGAACAAGTGGAAGGGTGAAAAGACTTCTGATTGAACAAAAAAAGTGACACAAAGGACTGAATGACATCTGCCTCAAACTTCCTTGACTAGATTTCATAACCATTGTGAAATGCTCTGTGGTCTGTATTAGGAACAAAATGTACCCAAAGGTCTTTGTTAAAAATCTGCTTAAAAAACCTCCAGAATCGCCATTTTTTTTGTGGTCAAAAACCGTAACAGACTGCAATAAGAAGAAAAAAAAAGAAAGATATAGGTGTAAAGTTCATGCTTACTTTTCAGTTTCTGTGCTTTCAGACTGATCCTCAGTGACAATTTATGTCTTCTTTTTTCTTCCATAATTACTAAAATTACTTTAAGAAAAAGGATGCCATTCTTAGATACCTCAATGAACACACATATTAAACAGGAATGAGGTTTCCCAGAAACTGTCATGTATTGCATGTTTAGATTAATATAATGATAGCTGGCAATTCTTGGAAACTGTGATGTTCATTTCCAATCCCACTTTTAGGGATCCCAAAAGGAAATTTGTAAGGAGGGCATGAGGGGACCCATTGGAGTGTGAGTTGATATATCAAGTGAAAACACCTAATAACATTCTTAGATAATCTGAAAAGTGGCATTTGGTTGCCTTGCCCTACTAGAGCTGTCAGAAAACCTCTTTGACAAACCAGCTTTTTTGATATTTTTTTTTGGTCAGAAAATACTTTTTTGCTGACACCGAGTCTTTCCACAGGAATGTACTATTTAAACAAAATTTATTAAGAAAGCCTTTTTGAGGTCCAGGATAGAATTGCTGATCAAGTGTGAAAGGGAGAAGCAGAGAGATCCCTCCCACACCCGGTTACCTGGTGGTTAGGGCACACATCGCAATGGAAGAGCTTCGTGCTAGTCTCAGGGCTTGTCCCAAGTGATACTTCATCTTGGGTTTATCAAATAAGAGGTGACTGCCTCAGCTCTCCAGAAAGTGACTGGTTTGGGACATGGTGATTTCTCCTATTGTTCTTTGGCATAAGGGCAAAATTTACGAAGTTTTAGAACCATTATGAAATCTCAAGAAACCTACTTCCCCTTGGTTCTGTTTCTGAGCTTGCAAATTTTAAAATACAAGAAGTAAGCTGATGACTGAACTGACAACATTTTCAACATGCCATTTTTACAGAAACAGAGGAAAAGCCAAAATCCTGTATGTTGCCATTAAGAACAACAATCAAAGCTTACAATATCTATAAAGTTGAAGATGGCTTAGGATATTTTTGAAATGTCTGAAGACAAATCAGAGCGTCATCTGGCAAGCCCAGTACTAGAGCAGGTCTCTGGATTCTGGAAGAGCATTTGACAGATGAATCTGTCATCATTCTGGAGACTCCCATAAAACACAGCTTTCAAATAGGGCTTAAATACAGTATATATTCTGGAAAACTGACCCAAGAAGAGATGTGCCATGGACTTTCACTTCCTTATGACAGCCAAGTGTCAACTGACCTCACAGAAAAATGTTTCTGAAGTAGCAGCCTCACACTACCCCTAAGGAAAAATACTCATTCAGATACTGTTCTTATCCTAGCTATCCTGTAACGGATGGAGATCCTGGACAGGTGAGTTGCATAATTACTGCCTTCCTTTTATAATCAGTGCAGTTGTGGTTCTTGTCACTGAGTGTGTACAGCATGTGGAAGAAACAGTATGTGGATGGGAGAGGGCCCTGGCTGCAAGGTATTGGTATTGAAATAGCAAATATTCCTCATAGCTTAACGCTGCAGTGCTGGTTTGGATGGCAAGATGGTACAAAGGACAGATTTTAAAGGGTTTCCATGACTTTAGGGATGTGATTTACGGATCTTGGGTATCCAACCTCAGCTAGCCATCCAGGCTTCTTCCATGGTTTGTGGAAAGAAACTCCATAGCCACGTGGTAATGGATTCATCTTAATATAGGCCTGTATCATTAACAGAGTGAATCACTTCCTATAGCTGCTTACCCCTCTCCATGCACTAGAGAAGTTGCACACATAACTGATTATTTTCAGTGCTTAACTTGCGGATAACAGAAGTTAAATGAAATGAAAATCCTCTCCCCTTAGCACTGTAAATAACCATCTAGTTTCTATTGTGTAACTTGTGAGCAAGGTATCTCGGTCTCTGTGGAAAGCAATGATGCATCAGACAAAACTTTTGAACTCCCCATATGCTGTTACTTGTTCTGTTCTGGGGACAACACAGGCAGGAAAGGGGAATCAGTCCTCTGGGTTTGTTGTGATTCTTCAGTTTTTTTATCCTATCCCTTACAGACAAAGGAATCTGCCATTTCATCTTTCTAATGTAGCTTTGGCATGTGGAGAGAGACAAGTTCTGTAAATGGGTGGAAGTGAAGACTCCCAGAAATGTGGAAATATTAAGATCTTTGTGGCTATAAACTCAGAGTGATGCCAGCTGGGAACTGTAATTTAAATATCGACCTACAATAGAAGTTTAACTTAAACCAAACAGAATATTGTTTTTTTTGTAAGTTCTTTGCACAGTGTGAATTTTGCACTCACTTGATTGTACCACGCTATTACCTTCAAATAAATAAAACCCCCTGAGATTATCTACAGGGTCAATAAATTTTAAATAGTGCAATGTTACCATCTTTAATTTCTAGTAACCCAGACCTGGAACATCCACAAGTAACGTGGGCATTATTTAATCTTAAGCATCTTCAATGATATTCAAGAGTGGAAGAAAAAGAGGTTACTCTCTTTTGAAACTGCTGCAGTACTTGAACGAAGATACCAACTGAATACTTCTTGAATGAGGATTAATTCCTCTCATCTGCACTTCTAGCAATCTTAGTCTGCAAAACGAACATCTCCTGCCTCCTTGAAAAGTTGTAGTGCAAATATACACTGCAGGCATTTGAATACTGCTCAACACCAAAAGGCCAGAGCCTGACCTACAGACCCATTCCTATGAATACAAGATATGAAATCTCATTGAGAGCAGTTCTCCCAGTTTTCTGCTGGGACAGTTCCCTGATCATGTTCCATGGTCCTTGATGGATCTCAGGTTTTTCTCAGTCCTTATCAATCTGTGTCTCCTCTTGGCTCATAGAGAAAAATCTTTTTACTAGTAGGTTTCCTCTCGCTCAAATGAGATGGACTGACTGACTGTTACTAAGAAGCACCTCACAGCCTTAGAAAGAATGAACTTTACTGCATCTTTCTGGATATTTTACCTCCATTACTAAGCGACTGTTATAAAAATTCTAAGGAATCTGAAATTCTAAGGGATCTAAAAGTGAGCAAAAAAGGGGGCTGGGTCGCACCACCTTGGATTTCTACATATGTCTGTATTGAATAAAGTGAACCTAAATCTCAGACTGACAGTCTGTCTTTTATAATAGTGTCCAGGTTCTAATCAGCATTTAATTTCCCTTCCCTTCCCTTCCCTTCCCTTCCCTTCCCTTCCCTTCCCTTCCCCCTCCCCCCCAGCTTTTTTTTTTATTTTGACAAGCATTTGAAGGATAAGTGAACTTTTGCCTGGCGGTTTTAGGGGATTTTTGCTCGAAAACAGCAGCAGAGCATGGGAGTTAACAAATCAGAGCAGAGTCCTACATGCTGTACACAGTACTTGCACTGAAAGCAATATGATTCTTGTGAGAGGAAATGCACCTTTTTACCTTAAAGGTCATAGGAGCTGCTGTGTCAAATAAATCACTAAGTTTTGTGGATCTCTGGTTATTGCATGTATTCTCCTGGAGCTGCAAAGTTTGAGAGAGAGGGAGCCTGCTTCTAAGCATGCTCTGTGTACCGGTGTCTTGCTGCGTGCACAGGGGATTCGCAGTGCTGGGGCCCAACTGCATGTTAAAATCGGATGGTTTAAAATCAATTCCTCCTTGACATACCTTTCAAGTCTGAACAGATTGGAAGCCCTCAGGGTTCTGAATGTGACCTTCTCTGGAAGCAGTTTATGAGATTAACTCTCAAAGCGCAGCTGGTCTCTGTCTCCCGTTATGCTACATATTAGTGATGCCATCAAACTCCATTTGGAAAAGCACAAAAATCTGCAAGCCTAAACTCAAATCTGACTGAGTAAAAACTTGCTCCAAATTCCTTATGTTTCCTTCCTCTTTATTCAGAGTCCTTCATGGAGACGGCTTCAAGAAAGAATCCCATGTGTTAATTTCATTGTATATTATACTGCATGTGGAGGAACATATGTATTCTTTACAACAACTCTGGAGAGACTCTAGGTTTTCTCTTATGTACAGTGAGTCTCTCAAAATCATGGTGAGGGAAAGAAGCACATTTCCCCCCCGAATTTGTACAGAGCAATTTTCTTCAGCGAGAACTGCTTCATAACACTGACCGTAGGAGCTGAACAGTTGTTAGGAAATAGGATTCGGCAACTAATCTAAAGGAATGAGAAGTAGAAGCTCCTGTCTTGCTCACAGCCTGTGATTAACTGCCAAGATCAATCCATGGGGCTTTCTTTTAAATTGAATTTATTCAAAAGTTCACTGTCTAAATAGCACAGAAAGAATGAAGACTCAAACTTTATTGGTTACATCACAGTTACTGTTTGGCATTTGCAGAGGGAGTCTGTGGCTGTCACAACCAGAACAAGAACAAAATTTTATTTCACTTCAGTACTACAATTGGCCAGTGTCTGGACCAAAATGGAGTGATTCGGAACCAAATATTTGTCAAGCCTTCCCCCTTTCAGTCATGGCCGTAAAAAAATGAGGTTCCTGGCTGGCTGCTCTCCAGAGTGCTCTATCATCTTGTTATCTGCTTTGGGATGGAGCTGCTCTGCCAACTGTTCACGTACAATGGCAGCAGCTGATTCAAGCATTAAAATAGACATAGTAAAACTACATGTCATATCTTCTACTATTACACCTAGGAAACTAAAATGCTCTGGTTCCTTTACCTGTTTGCTACTTCATTTATATCTGAATATGAGATTACACCATACCAAGGATCATCCCTAAAAAAACACAGTTTATGAGAGTCTTTGGGCCAGCAGTTTTTATCCTGAAAAGATCAGACTTTGTTGAAGGGTGGAATCTGGACACCCATCATAGAAAAAAGTCCTCAGGGGAATAAATAAGGAGTAAAGTTTGGATACAAGATTGAAAAAGGTCATTATTTTGGGGAACAGCTGGGGCTTTTTTAAAATTTTCAAACTGAAAAATGAAGTCCCTCTCTGGATTTTTAATCCAGCTATTTCCTCATATTGGAAGAAAGCCTGTTTAGCATTATTTAAAAAACATTTTTTCCCCCTTCATGCAATGTAAAGTATAATGACTTCATGCTCCTGGTGGGAGCATCATGCATCTGCTGTTACTCTGTTTTCAGAGCAAGCTGTCTTCTGTCTTAGAGAGGCTAAAGGGTCCAGACACAATTTCTTGGAATTTCTAAAACTAGAATAGGATAAATTCTGATCTGCAGTTGAAGCTATATTGGAAAAAATGACTAATAAATCATACTAACTTATAAAGTGGGTGGGGTACAACATCTGCCTCAGCCATATTCCAGTCAAAGCCTCAAATGCACGTTTCTGTTGTTCAAAACCCTGGAAAATCAGGAGGCTCCTCTTTTGATTTACTAGCCAGTTATAGCCACCCTTGGCAAAGGTTTTGCCAAGTAGAAAAAAATAGGTCCCTGGTAGTTCCGCATAAGCTATCTTTTCATTAAATGCTCACATTAGCCTTATCTGACTAAACCGATTTTCATTTGCGCTGATGAAAAAGGAAGTATGAATGACACAGTGATAATCTCTGCAATTACAGGAATAACACCTCAGTTCCTCTTTAAAAATAGAACTAGGAGATGCATCTTTGGGAACACAGAAGAAGAAAAAAAAGTCTGTAAAGTTCCAGAGAAACCCACATAGTCGTTGACAGTCATGGGCCAGAAACCTTCTGATAAATGTTCTTATAATTTGGGGCATGTGACAGAACAAAATGAATGACTGCACTGGAGAAAGAGGACAATCAGCAAGGATGTGAAATTACACTTGGCACAGTTTCTTTTGCCTCAGAGCTTTCTAGAGAATCAGTCTTTCATTTTAGCATGAGCCCAAACCCAGTTGTGTTTTTTTTTTTAAACAATCTTTAGCTTTTGTGGCTGTTTGCTAGAAATGCGGGTAAAAAGGAACTTTGAAACACAGTACACAGTTACATTTCCAAAACCTGCATCAGGCTTTGAATTGTTCATTTTCCTGGGGCAGGGGAGAGGAAGAGAGAAAAATAATTAAGGTGAATATTTTGTTCCTTGCATTTATTCTCTGCAGTAATAAAAGATTCTAGATCAAAGAGGTTCTTTGTTAGCAATCTCCAAGTCGAGCCTCAACTAAAGACAAATCCAAGTCATGTCCTTTTGATCTTTTCCCGTTTCATTCTTGAGGCCACTCCCTTGATTCTCTGCATACCTTCCATCATATGAGCTTGGTAATAGAATTTCCCCACTTTCAAACAGGGACTGATCAACCCCTCTTGGGGCCAAAATCAGCAGCAACGTCTTTGAAAGGAGGGTCCGCATGTTGAGTAACTTTCACCACTCTTCCCTTTGTAAAACCAGCACTCCGGAGAAACACTGAAAAGTGGCCTTTAACTCTATGACAGGAATTACTGAAGCTAGACCAGTGGGCTGACCAGGCATTTGTTTTCAACATTTTTGTGGAATATCTGCAGCCTTTCTTTATCTGCATCTGTAGTCCTGTGAGTTGGCTACTTGAAGGGAGTTAAATAACATCGGCGATCAGGGTCTTGCTCTACTCTGAGCTTTATTTAAGGTATGTATAATTGGCTGTGGAATGGTTGTTGTTTTCATATTAAAAACAAAACCAAACCAAAGTCAGTGTTATGTGAGCAATTTAACTGCAGAAGTCTTTCATGTTTACTGCAGTTGTAATTAAAGTTTCAGCAGACATTTTCAAATATCCAATGGCAATCAAGGAAAATGTAAAACCAGATAGAAGGCAGTGGGGGAACTATACAAGCAGGGGTTATGATTCCCATGCAGGATATCTGAAAAAAGCTACCACAGCACTGTGGCAGCTTGATGTTAGTGAAAAAAACTCAGGGTGTAGCCCTGCAAAAGATACATGCTGCATACCTTTTTTTTTTTCCTGGTTTGCCATTTAACAGTAAGTATTTGAGAGTATTGTATACCAGGCTGTTTCATTTGAGACCAATACTGGAGGTGGCTTTCTGAAAATAACTGAGGTGCCACAACTGTGAATTCAGAATATCAGGGCCTGCTCCTTTGCAGCAAGGTTTTCATGATCTCTTTCAGAAATGAGATCACATCCACTGTGCAAAGATGGCTAGATACATTGTCCTTGATATAAGTGATTGGGTGAATTTTAGGACACGAGGGAATGAGGCTCCAGAAAAAAAAAATAGGAAAAAAAGAGATGTGCACACACACATACATACAAATTCACATATGCATAAGCATATTTGTTTTAAACGCTTCTTTGCAGAGCTACTTTAACCAGATATACTTGTGTGCCCCAATAAACAAGCAGAACCACTGCTTTCCGCTCTCACTGGCAACATGCGTCTAAATACAACTGGCAAACAGGCCACAACCAGCTGAAGAGCTGCTTTTAATTAACCTCAGTGCAAGACGATAATGGCAGTACATTTCTCTTTTCCTGTTGAATGAAGATGCACTGATTCAGCAATAATTGAACCCTGAACACTTCGTAAACTTCTTCAGGGAGGAACGGCAAGAAACGCCAGCAAACTCATCTGTGAGTCATTAGGAGGAGAGAGGCCTCTGTTGAGGCCAGTCTTCCCAGTCCCAGATCACAAAGGGAAGGCAGTGATAGTGGCTGGCCATCTTGAGCTTTGCCCTTGGCATAAGCAGGCCATATTGTGAGTTTTCTGAAGGTAGTTGTTACAAGACAATAGGGTAGTCTGATGTGGTCTGAGATTTCTTAATCAAAGACACTCTCTTCTAACAGCTCTTTTACCAGTTACAGTAGAACTGTTTTTAAAGTGCTTATGTTAGAAAAGCAGGACTGCATTTATGTTTCTGCTTTGTGACTGCCAGAACCCTCAAGTGCTCTGTTATAGTACATTGCCAGTTTTGTTGGAGCTAAGGTGGAGAACTCCTTATGTTTGCAAGATTATTTTCATGTAAGACCATAAACTCTTGCTGGTCTTGCCTAGAATTGCACGTGCCTGCTGCAGGATTGGTTTTGTGCTCCAGACCTCGGGTTCAGTGAGCAAGAGGTTCTTAAGATACAATTTTCTGAATCAAACATCACTTCTAAGATGAAATCCACTGCTGTGCATACGTATGGACAGCCATGTAATTCCCTATGGAGAGTCACAAAGCCTGGCTTCACTCCTACCCCGGGTACTCTCAGGCGTTCACTGCAAACCTGCTGCTTCCATAGGAAACAAGGGAAAGCAAGCTGTGGAGTTTTAAATAAAGTAAAAAAATAGAAGAAGAGAAAAGGAAAGAGATTCGTCTTTGCACAGAGGTATGCCTAGCTGTCAGGCACCAGATGAACTAGAGTGAGCACTGGCAGGCGGAATATCCCGGCAAGTATCTGCCCATGAGCCAGGGGTTATACGAACTTAATTGCTCAAGGGAACATACTTTGGTTGCTGATTCCATGTCACACCCTAGCAATGTAAATCTGAACCTTGCTCTTGGCTGAAATTTGAGAAACGTCTGCAGGCGTTTCACTAAAATCCAGCTCTGCTAAAGGAAGGGGGCGGGGTGTGTATGGAAGAAATGTAATCAGAGTCTACTGGCTAACCCAGAGCTAGTTTTGAAAAGAAAATACAACATGCATACGCTGTAAGAACTGATGGAGGAATATCAAGCAGCAGCTTTGGGAAAGAAGGAGAGACTGTGGAGGGAGATAAAGGAGAATAAATGGAATAAGAAGTGAGGAAGCAGTTAAAGAGCAAAGGGGGCTGGGAGTTCAGGGCAGCAGGAGGAGGAAGGAAGCATGTGAGGGAGGTAGGGGGATGTCAGACATGGCTGAGACCAGAGATCACTTTGCTCTTCCTTCCCAGATGTGTTCTGGGTCACCGAGCCTGGTCACGGGTCAACAGGGCCCTCATCCTGTCTCCGGTTTAGGCAGAAGTTGGGGCTAGGGAAGAAGCAAAAGACAAAGATCATATGAATTTAATCTTTAGAAAAGAAAGTAACTTAAATGTAAGGTGTGGACAACCTGAAGTATGCTGGTGGCCTGGCTGGCATAACATGAGTGGGGAAAGGCCTTGGAGGTGCAGGGATCAGATAGACCAAGCAGAGAAGAAAACTGACTGAAAAAGGTGCAGATCTCCCTGGAGCCTTCTCTTCTCCAGGCTGACCAACCCCAACTCTCTCAGCATGTCCTCACAGGAGAGGTGCTCCAGCCCTCTGATCATTTGTGTGGCCCCCCCTCTGGACCCACTCCAATAGGTCCATGTCTTTCCTGTGCTGAGGAATCCAAAGCTGGACACAATACTCCAGGTAGGGTCTCACGAGAGCAGAGTAGAGGGGCAGAATCACCTCCCTCAACCTGGTGGCCATGCTTCTTTTGATGGAGACCAGAGTACGATCGGCTTTCTGGGCTGTGAGTGCACATTGTCAGCTCATATCCAGCTTTTCACCCACCAGTACCCCTGAGTCCTTCTCTGCAGGGCTGCTCTCAATCCCTTCATCCCCCAGCCTGTATTGATACTGGGGGTTGCACCAACTCGGGTTCGGGACCCTGGACTTGGCCTTGTTGAACCTCATGAGGTTCACATGAGCCCACTTCTCAAGGTTGGCCAGGTCCTTCTGGATAGCATCTCACCCCTCAGGCATGTCAACCACAGCACTCAGCTTGGCATCGTCTGCAAACTTGAGGAGGGTGCACTCGATCCCACCATGTCACTGATGAAGATATTAAACAGTACTGGTCCCATTATGGACCCCTGAGGGACACCACTTGTCACTGATCTCCATCTGGACATTGAGCCATTGACCACTACCCTCTGGATTCAACCATCCAACCAGTTCCTCATCCACCAAACAGTCCACCCATCAGATCCATATCTCTCCAATTTAGAGAGAAGGATGTTGTGGGGGACCATGTCAAAGGCCTTACAGAAATCCAGATAGAGGACTTCATGTACTTTAGTAGAGGAAAACTTGGAGAGAAGCAGGGAAACCCCCGCATAACAGTTCTCTTCCAAGCATTTTAATTTGCTATAGCTACTATTTACTGTGCATGTTTGTGATTCAACTCAGAAACCTCATCAGGAACTACAAAATGTAGGCATTTCCCTATCATCTCACCCCCTTGCCACAGTAAAAGTTGTACTGGAAGATGTAGAAGTAATTAGGACTCCCAATAGCAACCATGTGGCTTAGAAAGAGAAACATTAGATTATCACCCTGACCCCTAAAGAAACAGGGAATTAAGCGTGACGGGAGGTGCTTACACTGTGTGAGAAACATGTCATTCTCTTTCAGCAAGAGCAGGGATTTCTCCTCCAGCTGACTGAGCACTCTAGGGTGAGAAGAGTGCTCACCCCACCGCTGCTGTGGACCTCCATACTTCCTTTTTTAATAAAGGACAAGGTGGAAGCTTTAAGAAGGTTCACGAAGTTTTCTGGATCAAGTGCCTCTTTCCTTTGCAAGTTTCTTAAGACACTTAGCGCATTATCTTAGGCACTTCCCTCCAGCACTTAGCATGACCATATGTAAAGAAAAATTGCCGTAGGACTTCCTCACCATCCTGCTGTTCACAGCCTGCGATGGATTTAGAAAATCCCTTTCCTTCACACTTAAGTGATCCTTTTTCCTCCCTTCCCAGGGCTGATCTGGGGCCAATGGACAAGCACCCACTCGTCTTGCTGTCACCGCAGTGTGATGCTAGCCATCAGCGAAGGCAACCCACAGCGCAGGGAGGGGACAGGAGAGCCGGCTGCAGCTCCCCGCTCGGCTCCGCACAGCGGCCCCCATCCAGTGTGAGGCTCCTTTTGTGCTGGGGGAAGCTTTCTGGCAACCTCTGAAATACTCGGGTTGTCTGCGGAGGTCTTCTGGAGACACTGCATGCTGCGTTGTGGATTGACACGGTTTTATTGCAAGCAGCCATCTTCCAAACTTACACCGCAGGCTTGGCTGAGAGCGGCCCCGCATCTGCGAGCAGCTGGCTGCGGTGGTAGGCTGATGGCTCCGCATGAGGGCTTCTGCCTGCTCTTGACAAAAGGGACACACGTGCCATTTGCTGCGCAAAGTTTCTAGACAAGAACAAGACCAAAAAAAAACTCAGAGAAAGGACAGCTCAAGCGGGAAAAATGACACATCTTGACGGAGACTATGAGACAGCAAAGGCTCTACACTGTCAGTAAAGCTAATTGATGCATTGATCAGGGTATCAGTGTCAAACAGCATGCCCTGTGAAGCAAAAGAAGCAATGGTGCCACAAAATGTGAAGTGACCCTTGTAAATGCTGAGCAAGACACTTGCTGTAGCATGGAAAGCATCAGGGCAGATTGAGGAGGAACCTACAGGATCCTCCAGCTTTTCAGTTTTCTGCTGTCAGACGTATGTTCCCTTTACTTTGTGCAACTGAGATTGTCTGGAGAGCTGTAGAGAGAGACAGGAATCTGGGTGGAGAGATTATTTTTCAACATAGTAAACGTGGTATTTCCAGAGTTCCCTTGTATGTTCACCATCTATCTGTCTGAGACTATCCAGAGCACTAAAACCCTTACACATAAAAGCTTTTTAGGTGCTATGAAGCTATGAAGCCCTCTTCTGAAATTTCCTGTCAGTTATCTTGCAATATTTGATATTACCTTGTTATTTGTAGTATGTAGATAATAGAAGCTTAGTCCTGGATTTCAAAGTTAAGCCTGTAAGCCGGCCTGTGGTTTCCTACTAAACAGACATTTGGAAAATAAGACTTATGTGGAAAAGCTGAGAGAGCTGGGTTTGTTTAGTCTGGAAATGAGGAGCTGAAAAGGCAAATGATAACAGGTATGCCAAGACAGCTACACAGAAGACAGTGACTGATTGGATTCCCAGATCACAGGGAATAGGACATGTAGAAACTGGCTTCTTTTCAGCAAGATGGATTTAGATCAGACATTAACTGAACATTGGTGTAGTAACTTAGAGAAACTGCAGAATCACTTTAATCCTCTAATATATGTTCTTTCAAATGCACAGATGTCTTTATGGTGTAGATAGGCTTGAAGCTGCTCCTGAACATGGGGACGGGCTAAATATCTGACCTCTTGAGGCACCTTCCAGCCATCTGCTTCTATGATGTTGCCATAAGAAAACATTAACACAACAGCCCCTGAAACTTGCCAGTGCTGCAAGAAGGGCGTTTCTAAAGATGTCACTCTACCTGCGCTGTCATCTCATAGCCACCAAGACCTGATGTTAAGCAGAGATTGAGCATTGAAAAGGTGGAGGATTTGGAAACCATGATACCTAAAGCAGTTGAGATGGTCATCAGAGGGAGAAACAGCAGCACAACAGCCCAGTTGTTCATGGTACATGGTGTTAGTGAAGCTTGCTATGGGTATGCCAAGCAGTAGGCTGCTGTTGCCCTGCAGTCCAGTGGAGCCCACATGGACCATGGCTTCCCCTACTACCTCCACACACTGCAGAAGCTGGGCATAGCAAACCAAATGGGGAAAAATAAGTTCTTCGGGAGAAGAAAGACCACTCTCTCCCTGCTTTGGTTTCCTCCCGTTAGTAGCTCTGATGCCAAAGGAAACAAACCCCTCTGCTGTTCCTGCTGTGCCACTGTAGCTGTCCCGTCCTACTCACGTGCCACCCTCTGCTCTCCGCACAGACTCCACTTTGATCATTCCACCATTTCTTCACTTTCTGAGATCCTGTGGGACCTCTGTGGAACAGCTCCAGATGTTTTATTTCTGTGAAGGCTCTAGATCCTATCTGGGTAGAACTCCTCAGGATCTCCCTGCTGTGGATGGTGCCGTGGCTGCATTGTCCCAATAATGAGTTACAGGCTGCTATAGGTGGCATGCACTGTATGAAGACAAAATGACTCAAAGACGCAAGCAATTTTGTGATGCAGAAGTTTGGTAGAAGTTTCTTTAAACTCCTTTTTTTCCTGTGCTGATGGCGGCTCTGCATTTCCTAATCTTGAACAGAAGTGGAAATTCCAAAACGCTCATGGAAAAGTTTTACTTGTGGTCTATGACCAAGCCATAGGCATAAAGTACTGGAAACATTGTGAGAACATTTTACCCGTCAGCTTGGAAAAGAGTAGCAATATTTATTTATTTATTGCCTAGACGGACTCAAGCATTTAAGCGGTTAGCACCAGGACTTCCCAGACATTTATTTATAGCATTCTTTTTTATTCCATAAACAAGAGAGTTTGTATTTGTGATTGCCAGCCTGTCCTTCTGTACTGATTCACTATTAACAAATCACTAAATAAAACACCTTCCAAATTTCTGAACTAGTTTTGCTTTCTACCCCGTTGTAAATGAAAAGCTTTAAGAAATTGTTTGTGGAAGAGGCCCTGTCTTTCTTTTGGGGATTTTTTCACCAATTAAAATTGTTCATATAGTATGTGGATTATGATTATTTTTTTTTTAGTTTTCATTGTTCTTGTGTTCAGTGGGTTTTAGTCTGGGCCTCAGCACCACTGTTTTTTCCCAAACTGCCTTTGGTTAACTTCAAACTTGTGAAACTTCTGTAGGTATAAAAAGGACCCAGCGCTTCAGATTTAGGGAGGAGTAAAAGGGTTATAGTTTCTTTAGTTTGTCAAACACTGTTTAAGATTACTGATACATGCCGAAAAAGGAAATAAAAAATAAATTATATAAAATATTCCGCCCTTGAATTTTTGCTCAAGACATCACATAGCTGGGCTTTGCACTCGCTGCAGTGTCAGACAGAGAGGAAGAGTGAAAGGATGTCATGAATGTAAAACAGAGTTTGGGCTTGTATTTGTTTTTAAAAATTATGGCTGAGTCTCCACTGCAGTTGCCTTGCTGTTGTGTGGTATCAGGCATTTTATGGTCATGTCCCTGAGAAGGGGAGTGATACTTTTTTTCTTTAAAGTTAAGAAGAAATTTAAATTTTATCAGTAGCACACCACAATGAAATGTACAATTTCTACAAGGCATTTATGGACATTTTTCCTTTTTGGTTGATCTTTCCTGGTGGGGGTGGACTAGATAATCTCCATAGGTCCTTGCCAAACTCAGCCACTCTGTGATTCTGTGAAAAGATGGACAACGATTTCCTTTCCCTCCTGACAAGACCTTCTGTTCCTTCCGTCTCCTAGAATTTGCTTGGGTGCTCACTGGAACTTCTCTCATGGTTATTCTCTGAATTTCATTTGGCCTTTGGTATTCTATTTATTTCCCTATTCTAGCTGCGTAAGAAATGTTATGTAAAAATTCGTACATTGTTTCATTACTCTACTACTTTATGTAAAAGTGTTTGTTGTCCCATGAAATCTGAGCAGTTAGCCAATATTCAGGGCCTTTTTTGGGTTGGATTTTCTTCCATCAATAAAGATAACATGATTTCATGAGACAGAAATGTCTTTAACACAATCTGGTCTATTTACAATGAATATTAAATCCCATTTGCTTGGAAAAGAAGAGGTAGATGGAGACGATTTCCTTGCTGAAATTTTCCAAGTCTTCAGTCTTTCTCTTTTAGCACCTTCTGAGGGCCACACTTGTTTCTCTTACTGTTTCCAGACTTTAATTTCTATCTGCTTCTGACAAAGCAGCCAGTTTCAACCAAAAAATGCCCAGTTCTGTACTCTCATCACTTTGTGGAGACATCTCCGCCCATGTTACTCAACCTCTGCTGAGACATCGCCCACATGTGGAGCTCTGGCTTTGAGGGTGCCAGCTGTCTTATTCTGGATAGGAGCTCAACAGCTTCTTCCATTTGGCCAAAATGAAGAAAAATTCACAAATTCACAGCTTATAAGCATATTTGCTGGCAGCTCTCCATAACATCTTTGTGATTAGTGTATGAAGGATGTTGATTAGGCTGACAGGTATAAAGCTGACATTTAATTTAGCTCCAAGGGAGATGTTCATAGCACTTTGTTTTCCAATGGAAAAGTTAAACATTTCAATTCATGCACAGCTGATGAATGAATACCACCTCTGACCCTCAAAAGCAAACACCCCCACCCACAACCCCGCCCCCCGCCACAGCCAGTCATTAAAAAAATGCACAAAAGACAGCTAGGGCCTGATTTGTCTTCAGGAGACTTCACTGTGAGAATTGAAAAATTGCACACACATTTCACGGATGAAAAGAGGAAAAATGTGATAATTAAGCATTCTAGTTTGGCAATCAATGTTCTTAAAACCATGCTGAGTGTCAACAGTTACAAGTTCTTTGGGACTGATATTGCATCTTCCATCTCTGTGGAAACAGCTGTCATTATAGGCATTGTATTGAATCATGAAAGGAAGAAACGAACCCTGAAGAAAGATTGATTCTCTCTCTGGAAGGTTGCAGAGCTTTCCTTTTCTCCCAAACTGAATTAAACCAGCAAAACCACAATTAGCTCAAAAGAGATCCCATTTTTTGGAAGTAAATCTTGCATTTCATGTAACACCGGACTGACACCTCACCACGAGGTCTGCAATGCCAGAAAAGAGGTCTGTTGACTTTTCCAAGCAGAAAGAAAATGCACTTCCAAATTACACTTATACCTCCTTTCTACCACATGTAACGTATGTTCTCATCTCTATTAAGAACATTCAAATTAATCTATTATATTCATGGGAAACATTTATGCAGGCCCTGCAGCCCAAAGATCTTTACTTTTACAATTAGCCTATTTTCCATGGTAGACATGAGATACATTATTCTTCTTTCCCACATAAGTCACTACATATGTAAAACATCATCGGAGGTTCCTTCCTTTCTTCAAGCTGACTTTCCCTGACTCTCCACATTAGTTTGGCTATTCCAGCACTTCTAAAGCACTCCATATGTTGATGAATAAACCGTCATTTCCCACTTGTAATGAGATTACTCAGTCGTTGGGAGCAGATTTATTAGCTACAGTTATTTCATGTCTAATCACAGACTTACTTTCCATAAGGAAAATGAGCAGGCATGGATTGCATTTGAGAGCTTGGGGTCCTAAATATTTGGGTTACATCTATGTAGATTTTGTTATTTGGAAGGAAAGCAAAAGGAAACAATAAAAGGCAGAGGGGGAGGGCTTTTTACAAACCTATGCTAATAAATATGAAAAATCTGTCAATGGACTTTCTGCACATGCTTTACAGTTTTTACACAGGCTGAATACACCTTCAACATATATTTGTCCAGCAACGATGTCATCTGTTATGAATAAATGATGGGTGGGAACAGAAAAATGCAATGGAGGGAATATGCTACAAGAGTGGAATAAACAGGCCTTGTATTAACTGTGTGGTGAGAGAGAGACTTTGTGTGAGGTAGAAGCCACACTTCTACCAGATGGCAGGGGCAGCTGTCCTAGAGGAGAAGGGGTATGATGGGGCCCAGCTGTAATTCTTACTCTCCCAAGTATCACTCTGATCCTAGAATCATGCAAGAGAGAGTTTTGGGAAAACTAAAATTCAGGTCATCTTCCTCCTTTCCTATCCATCCTGCAGGGTGAAATTCAGAGAGAAGATCCAATCAGAAACTTCAGCTACAAGGGCAGCTCCAGAGGTAGCCTAAGGAAGGTTCTTTGAGTGTTTGGAGAACTTCCTACCTAGGGGACATCTGGACCCGTAATTACCATGTGCTGACTCGCCTCCATCTAAGCCACAGCTGCCTCTCTTACTGCCTTCTCCCCTTACCCTGTTTCATTGTCCCCTGTTCCTTTCAATGTTCCCCATCTCCTTATCATTCCTTCTATTTAGTGTTTTCCTCCAAGGTATTGTCCCTTTCCTTGACATTACCACCAGCCTGATGTCTACTGCTGCTCCAGGGGTCATGTTTGTGGTGTTAAACCCATTCAGGAGTCTATCTATTTTGCCTGTTTGGAGTACATGCTTTTTGCAGCAATCTTGCAGCTGTGATTCTTCCAGGCTGCCTTCTAGGTTGACGCTGATTTATAGTCATTCTCTGTTGCTAACACATAAATAAGGAATCAATAAACAAGAAATCAATCTTTTTTTCAGTTCCAGAGTCCCCTCGCATGTCCTATTGTATGGCTAGTGCAGTTAGGTGTGATGAAATAATAGAAAAGTTAATTTTCTAAGCATATTTCTTAAAGTGGAAGTTCACTTTTGACAATTTCCCTTCTCTTAATAAATTTGTTGCTGCGGGTTTTGAGAGTTAGTACTAAAAGTTACCATTTAGTTCAGAATCTCTTACTGGTTGTGAAGAAGTAGTGTATTTGAATATAGGCAAATGAACTGTAAATATTTTTTAGCCATGGAAACCTTGGTTTGATGATGACTTCACCCCTACAGAAAAGTCTAGTGATCTTCTCAGTTTTCAAGGGAGGCAATGCTATTGGGATTTATAGGGCTCACTGGCTGCAAGACCTGTCTCACACAGTGCCTCTGTTGCTAAGTTACGTGGGAAAAGCAGTATAGTGCAACACTGCTAAAATATATAGCACACATTCATAGTGCCTGGTGTATTTGATACTATCCCTTCCATTCAATACATGAGTATATTTGAGATTAGAAGTAGGAATTGAAATGGAGAAAATGGACAGCTCTGGGCATTCTACCAGACCCCAACAAATAGCACATTTTTGTTTTCCAAACAAAGGTCAGACCCCCGGCTCAGCGTAGATGGAGAATGTTTGGAAGAGAGGTGCGTTTATGCATCTTAGGAATCAGAGTAGCCTCAAGCCTGCTCTGTTGGGGTGCCTGCAGCACTGCCCTACTCTTGGTTCAAACCTGTGGTTTTCTGAGAAGTAGAGACTTTCAGAGACTTCTGGCATTTTACAGTCTCTGCCCAGGCCTGGGCAAAGATGCAGAACACGGTATAAGCATCCCACTTCTAGAGTATGAGATGCCTCCGAGTTGAGTGTTTAATGCAGCTTCGGCAATCCGGTACCTGCAAGTACCATGTATTGTGCACTTTTTTGTGGGCACTTTACTTCACAAAAGTGCTAAGCATACAGCAGGCATAGCAGATGCAATAAAATTGTATCTAATTATGGTGAAACTTTAATTAATCTGCAGTTGTCAACAACGAGGACACTAAATATTAATTACTCCAAGGCAAGTAACGTCAAATGTTTTGATTTTGGTTTTGATGTCAAAACAAAATTAGCCAAGGTCAACCAAAAACAGTATGCCTTGTAACAAGAGGAACTGGAGGTGATGTGCATTCATTCAGGGTTCCTTTCTTCCATTTTCTGCTTTACTAAAACTTTCCTCACGAAATCTCAGGCATCTTTCTCACATCATGCTTGTCATTCCTGCTTTCTTAATCCCTCTGAACTAGGCTCTCTTCTCCCTCCTATTAACCTGCTCTCCCAGTCAGTATCCGTCGGAAGCACTGCCTTGTTTCCATTGTCCTGTTCTGTCATTCTCCCTCTTACGGCTCTTTTATTCTTATCCTTGGTTGTATATATTCTTACCTTAAGCAATATGAAATTATCATACGTCACTGCTTAGTGATATTATTGTATTCCTTATTTGTATTGTGGTACAATTTTGAAATACTAATATAAGCCCTGTGCAAAAATCTCAAGTTACAGGCCAAGGTGACTCCTATTTCAGGGAATGTAAAAGTGTAAGAGAAGAGGCAACACAAGAAATTAGGGGAAGGAAGGAAGGAAGGAAGGAGGGAAGGAAGGAAGGAGGGAAGGAAGGAAGGAAGGAAGGAAGGAAGGAAGGAAGGAAGGAAGGAAGGAAGGAAGGAAGGAAGGAAGGAAAGGAAGGAAAGGAAGGAAAGGAAGAAAGTGAGAGCACTGTAACGCCACATTGCTTTATTCACTTATCATTATCTCTTCACATCTAAGGATTGCTGGCATCTTAAATAATGGAATCTGAGTTCCTTAATTTTCCCACATATCTTCTTGAATTTAGGGTCTCACAACTTCTGAAAATCTGAAACACCAGCAATCAAATTTAACAGGTTACTTTCTTCCAAAAGCCAAACTGTGATGAGACTGTCCCTATATAGCATTTGTGGCCAAATTCTTCTGCTTCCAGCATGTTAAACCTAAAGGTAATGTAATTCATATAATTAATTTTAGTTACATACTTCAACCATCACCTGGGAAATAAACATAGTGTCTCAAATCTCACATATCTTTACTTAAAATCATTTTCCCTGTAGAAACATGCACACTTTCAGGGTGTGAATTGTTCCTAACACCTAAAAACTAATGAGAAAACTACTGAAAATTGTTCTACAGCTGTAGCTGAGAAATTTGTTTTTCATACATGTGGACATGGCAGATGGGAATTCCAGAGATTTCTGAAAACAAAATTCGAGGCTGGAATGACAGACTGTTTGTGCATTAATGCAAACAAGGTGGGCTAAACTGAGTGGCATGTCTGGAATATCAGCAGGATACACTCTTGATTTTGCTTTGGGAAAAGAGAGTTATCTTCTTCTTTTAATTAGCAGTGACAGCATGTAGAGAGCACTGAAGAGATTTACTCTGTGCCAAAAATCTTCATAGGGCATGCAGGGTCTGCTCTTTGAGATATTTGAAAAGAAATGCATAGCATTAAGGGCAAAGTTTACTAAAGGAACAAGACTATAGATTCATGAGATGGTGGCTACAGCTGAAAAGCCAGCATGGGAAGTTTCCACCCCTTGTGTACTGCCTGTCCTGTGCTATCTCAGTTCTAGACTTAAAATTGATCATAGTGTTAAGCTGTCAAGTATCTCACTGAAACTACCACAAATAGCTTTTCAGAAAAGAGAACATGTTTTTATCCTTCACTCTGATTACATCTGTGGTCTTGGGGGTGCAGAGAAGTGAATGCAGGGGACATTCACACTGGTTTTCCTGTCATGGCCAGTGCCCTATCTGACTATAGAAATAAAAAGTCCACAAGCAACATACAGAAGTTGCTCAGGTACCACAGAATGTGCTTTCTCTGTGCAGAGACATCCTTGGCTGAAATGACTTCTCAAAATTTAGCCCATGCCAAAACCCAACTATCACTTGGAAAAAAAGTCTTCTGCTGTATTTGGGAAACCCAGCCTGGTAGGTATGCTTTGAGCAAACCTGAGAGATATTGTTGAGTCCAACAAGAAGTTAGAAGTTAGACCTTTTTTGTTGGTGGTGGGTTTTGGTTTGGGTGGGGTTTCTTTGGCAACCATGAAGTGGAAAGCTTAGTCAGGATCCAAGGTTACCTATCCTGATTTGCAGGATATTGCTTAAAGCTTTGCCTGACCAGAAAGACTGAGTTGGAACTACTCTTGCTCTGCAGTAAACCATTTTAAGTGCAATGGGGAAGCTATGAGGGATCTGAGATCTCAGTGAGTGCAAGTACCACTGAGCAGATCACTCATCTTGGAGACATGGGGTCCGTCTTGAGCATGTCTATGTTAAAAGTGTACAGTCAGCTTCTGGATGCTAAATAGAAACCAATATCTGCTCCACATCTAGGTTAGCATCCTCACTGCCTCCCTCAAAGAACTGGGAGGGGCCACATTACTACCTTGGTAGGTCATCATGCTAGGCTGAGTTGGGGAATTTGGTAACGTCCCAGGAACAAATATCAATCTGCTATTATTTAAGATGCGTACTATAAGCTACAGTAATAGATTAATTAGAATTCTGTATGTCTAATAATTTCTTCTATCTGAACTAAGCAGCTTAAGTATTTCAGTTTTATAAGAGGGATTCTTTGGCAAACTTATTTGTAGGAATTCTTATGTCAGCGATTTTTTACAAAAAATTTTACTTCTCCATATAGTTTTGAAAGACTTGAGAAGACTTTTGGCTTGGCATTTTTTCCTCTACCCTACTGCTTGCAAGGATAGCTTGAAGTACATTTTAAAATGCAATTGTTTAAATGTCATTCCCAGTGTAAGCAGTGTGCCTGGATACCTGTGGCTATGTAGCCACGCAGCTACACAAGGGGGGAAAAAAAAAGAAACCATGGTAACAATGTTACTGAGAAATAACACAGATTGGAATGATCATTTTGGATGGAAGAATATTGCAGAAATTATGAAATTTATAGATAGGCTAGTATACTATCTGCCAGCAGGCAGCTTTGCCCAAATCTGTGCAGATATGTGTAGTTACTATCTTTATGACTATCAAAACTCTTTTGCAAGTGGCTCTAAAAAAAGAAAAGAAAAAATCTAGTATTTTATTAGTTACAATAAGAATAATGTCCTCATATTTGCTTCACTTAATCCTCGTAGAAAAGTTCATTTTTGGATACTTGGAAATAAATTTCAAAATTACTCTCGCATAGAAAGGCAGTATAAATAGACTGGACAGTTTTTTCAGACTTTGACATTTTAAAGCAATATTTGAAGCCTAAACTAGTGATTTTAGAGAACTGGTTTTGGTAAAAATATGTTAAGAAAGTAATTAAAGAGGTTAGTAAATGCAAGAAGACTGAATACTGTTGAGCAAACTAGTACCCCACTCCTTCAATCCATTTATCAAAAATGGCAATTCCAGCTGACAGGAGAGGGAATGGTACTTGGTGGTTTAATAAGTTGTAAATGGATTAAAAGTATAAGAATTATACATTAGTAATGAACGTATGATTGTCTGCCTGTTTATGAATCTTTTTCTCATTTTCTCTCCTCTGTTTTTCCCGGTTCCTGTACACTCCCCAGCACCATTGTTTGGAAACTTTTTAATGGGATTTTAAAGACAGAATAAAGATTTCTGACACTGGGATGCAACTTTCTTCACGTGACAAATGTTTTTTTCAAGCACGCCTTTGGTAATTGTTTTCATACCAGTATGTCTGAAAGAGGGCAGTAGATGTGATTCCTCTTACGCTTCTGGAGAAACAAGGCAAGAGAGGTAAAGACTGCAATTTCAGAGGGGATTATTTATGTTTTGTTATTTGTAGATGCTTTTACTTAATTTGATACTCCTTCTCAGCCATGCAGCATCCACTAGCCTTGTGAAATCAGCTGGTAGCAGTAAGAGCTTAGCACCTTGGAAATTCTTGTCTTTGAGTATCTAACACCTGTCCACATTTAATAGGAGTTTTGAGTATGAGGCTGTAAGGCTCAGCATAAACTAAGGTTTCTGGTGCCTTTAGAGTACACAATTCTCCACTAGCAACTCTCCCCATTTCTTCACACCTGCCTCCTCCTCCTTCTCCTCTTCCTCTTCATGTCTCAGCAACAGGTTCCTGGATTGGCTCAAGGATCAACAATCTATTTCTGTGTCAGTGATTTGCTCCCTTCTGCCACCGTTATCCTTTCTTACTTAGACCAAGGGCTTTAATATAGTGAGTCCAAATTCAGGCCTGAGAAGAATAAATTTTGCTAGTTTGAGACCAAGTAAATAGGAATTCCTCAGTTATCAGTTTCTTGCATAAGCCTTTTATAACAAGGGTTTTTTTCTCATTCTCTTTTGATATTTTAACCTTACCTTTATTTTTAAATGGTTTTCAATCAAAAACCTCCTTGCAGAACTTGTAGTTCAGCAACTGCATGTAAGCAAGTAGATGAGAGGGAATTCATAAAAACAGCAGCAGACACCTCCCTTTTTCGTCTTCAATATAAAAACCCCTGCAAACCCAGCTGTCTGATGATCGTGCAGCATCTGAACCACAGTACTATTACATTTTTAAGAGTTGAAATGTTGTATAAGTAGTGAGAACATTACATTTTCCATTTGGTTTTGGACAATACAGGGTTTATAAAGAACTCGTGCCTATGCTGCTGTCTTTACTGGACTTTCTGCCTTCATGTCTACTGACTGGCTTGAGATCTGACTACTAATATGCAGGAATCAGCTGAAAGTTTCATTCGAAACAACCTTTTTGTCTAAAGTTATCATGTTACTCCTTAGAGAGTGCTTTCCCATATGTTCTTCAAATTACAGCTGCTCAGACAATCCTCTGACATCTAAGTCCTTCAAAACAATGAATATTGTACTCATGCTATTGAGGCACAAAATGTCTTTCTATTTCATCAGGAAATATTTTAAACCAATAAACAGACAGGCAGAACATTCATAATTAAGGCTGCCAATTTGTCCTCAGTTCACATATTTTTTAAACAAAATACTATGTTGTTTTTCTGAAAGAAAAAGAAAAGGTTGTGTAATTAGGTGGGAAGCCTGAGATAGCCACACGGGAAACTGAAGTTGACTCTTCTGGAACGGTGGCTAGGGGATTTATACAGGGGTTGTCACTGCTGTTGACGTTCCCCTCCTCCCACACACTCAAAAATGCCCTTGGCCTTACTCTGAAAGAAGCAGTTTTGCTGTGACAAAAGTTTTTTTTAATAATTATTATTTTTTTTTTCGCCACAGGAATGCAACTTCAGTCTCCTTTTGAGCAGCAAAGTCAGTCTCTCAGGTTTGGGTAGTAGTGCTATTATCTTGACTCTTTTCTCGATAAGGAAGAAATTGAACCTCTGATCATTGTACTCACTTGCAACATTGCACAAACCCAAGAACTGTTTCATTACATTAACCACTAATAATGCCCCTCCTTACTGGACATAAGGAAAAAAAATTGGCCTTAAAGGGGCAATATTAATTTGAAGTCTACTCATCTTCAAGAAGTCAAGGGAAGTTTCAGTCCTCTTCCATTTTTGTTAGTTTTGCAGTTTTTAATTTCTTGTTTTTCTTTTCCTGTAGTTGAAAAACAAAATGATCCCATTTCCCATAGCAACACAAAACAATGGAAAGCTGTCTGTGTATACAATGGAAAAGGTGAAATGATAAAATTTTGCATTTAGTGACAGAGAACTCTGAATCACTAACCAGTATCAAAAGTGTTTGGCACAAATGATGAAATAGCTCATTTCCTATGGCACCAGGCCTAAAAATGACAAAATGGGGCAGATCCCTACACCCATGGAGAGGCCAAGGTCCCCTGCTGATATCTGCATATGCAAAACAACCCTCCCCACTGGAAAAGAGGACAAAGGAACATCCTCATACTTCTGTCTTAAATTTAAATTCAGTTTTTTTCTTCTTGTACAATTTTCTTACTGCAGTTACATTTATACTCTCATGCATAAATTGCATAATTCTGATAAATATTTAAGCAATTGTCATAGTACTGGTTGTATTTTATGACTCTCGATAGTAGAGAGGAGTAAAACTGCCTTTCATTTGCCTTCTGTTTAATAGCTCCCAATTTTTTAACTTTACTTTCAGCTTGTCAGCTGTTTGTTCTCTAATTAGTTTTAAGGGAGCATACTGAATGCTAACATAATTTTAGTTAGTAAACCCAAACACTGTTTAGTAAACTCACTTTCCTTTTGTGTCTGTTTACAAATGATGTTCATACAGGTTCAGCAGGATTAGCAGCAAAACATTTACGAAGGAAGGCTATAGAGACAGCATATTTGCAATGTTAAAGTGTTAAACCAGCTATCTTCTTATCAGCAGAATTTATCTAGGTGTATCATATATTTCATGAAATCATGAATGCTTTGCAGCCTTCCATCTGTCTTTTCATATTTTAATTTTTTTGGATGGCCCATGGAAGTAAGCTAGCATTCCCAAATAGCTGTAAAAAACAGCAGTTGGCACCTAATAAAAATGAATACAAAAACTTCCAAATTGCCTGTTCCTAATTGCCCAGAAAGCGTGAATTAGGCTCTGATCCTTTGGGTACTTAACTTGCACTTTATGCACACGTTAAGGGACCCCAGAGAGCGGGGGATGGTGGCTGGGACGGTGGCTGGGATGGTGGCCTGGACCCTTGGCTGTGCCCAGTGCGGCAAGTGGTGACCCACCGTCGCAACTCTGGGTGCAACGGCTTCACTTCTTCCACCTTCTGCAGATGCAGGTGGGCATCCCCAGGCATCCCCAGGCAGCCCACCTCACTCGCCCTGCAGGGCAATGCACCCCCTCCATGGGCTGCCGAGGGGATGCCCCCAGGAGCAGCACCCAGCGGAGCCTTGGACCAGACTCCTTCACGCTTTGCACAGCCAGGAAATCAAGTGTTTTTGGGAGACACCTGGCTCTTACCTTATCAACTTTCATCATTTTACCAAGACTTTGAAAGAAACTGGGGGAAAAAAATGTGGCCAAATTTTGTCAAAAATAAAATGCCTCTAGGAGTAAGATACACTTTGACAGTTCATATCTGTACCAGCAGCAAAGAGATGGAATATTTATAAATTAAAGACCTGGATGTTGTAAATCCCATTTTTAACTCAGAGCACCTTTTTTAAACCAACAGTGATGTGCTCACAGTAGTCTGAAGAACAACGATTCACTAACTCTTAGGTAAAATAAAGAGAAACCATCTATTCAATGGTCTACTCAGCTGTTAGGAAATCACCAGGAAAATGGCCTAATTATCAGATTCAAACAGGATTCCATTGTGTGAAGTAGTCTAGATTTACACAGAACTAACAACAGCACAAACACAGGATAGAGTGCGAATGGCTTGGTATTAATTCGGCAGAAAATAATCTTGGCATGAGTCAGCTATGTCATGCTATAGCAGAAAAGGTAAAAATAAAAATAAAAAAAAAAGAAAAAAGTCTGTGATACATATACAGGGATACTACCTGTGAGATATACAAAATAATTTTTATAACCTACAGATATAGTCAGCATTGGGAAGGCATCAACTGGAGTCAAGTTTTGGACACTGCATTTTAGTAGTGATGTGGATCCATGGAAAAATCCAGAAGACAATGCTGAGAAAGATCAGAAGATGAGAAATCATGGTCTGTGAGGAAAGGGAACTGGGGCTAGAGAAGAAAAAGCTGTACAGATAAAGGCCTACAAACTACTGAGATTACCAAATGGACTATCTTGTCTCCTTTTCAGTGGTGGTAGAAGAGAAAGTGATGGGCTTTGCCGCAGCAAGAAAGCTTTGGGGTAGACTGTGGGAAAAAATCCTTTCCAACTGCCTGGGAAAGATCACCTCACTGCTGCTGGAGGCAGCTGCCTAGAGAGCTGTAGGACCTCTGTTGCTGAGTGCCCTGGGCTGGGCGAGGGTGTCTCAGGTGGGATGTGGCTACAGCTCATCCTGTCCTCCAGCTCCAGGTGGGAACAGGTGTCTTCACATCCCTCCCAGCTGCAGGTTTCTTCATAAAAGAAGAAACTGTGGTTCTTACCTATAAGCCAGGAATCATTGCACAAAAGACATGGATGGTGAGTAAGTGATGATGCTGATTTGTTTAGGAAGTAACATCAGGGAGTCAAGTATAAAGAAGATTTTCCTATTTTTTTCATAACTGGGAGTTCTGAGATATGTTTTGATGCCTGGAACAGAAAGGTTTTATGAAGTTGTTACAGGCCCTGTAATTTCTTGGCCTCTTCTCATTATTTACTGTTGGCTATTGAGCTCAAGAACTTCAAGAGTTTGGTCCAGCAGTTTTTTTAGTAATGAGCGAAACAGTACTGAGTTAAGAGTTCAGACAATATATCTAGTAATAGATAGTTTACATTTTAGCCATGTCTCTTATTGGAGAAGAAAATTATTCCCTGCTAACAATTTCAATTCCATATTACATCGACACTTCTTGGATGTATCTACAAGGTGTATCAAGAAATATGAACGTGCATGTCAAGACCAGTATGTTACCTAATATTTACAGTTAGTGGGCTGACTAATATTTATGACCATTTTATAAGGTATAATTTTAACCCAGAATAATGCAAGCAATAATTTATCTGTAGGATCCTAGAGATTACTTGTCTTCATGAATCATATCCAAAATCTCAAACAGCTGTAAGCATATTTAGGAAAAGTAAAGTTCTTCTTAAGGAAAGAGTCAGTCTGTAGAAATCTCTGTATGAAAACATGTGAGTTGGAAATTTCACACACCTACTGAAAATAAAAAGTATTGGAACTGGGTTGAGTTCTGAGTTACCACTACATTTGGGTGTATATGAGGGCAAAATATTTTCAAGTATTCAAGTAAGTTGTAAATTATTTTCCATTTAGTTTCTGTATTTGGTTTTATTGAACTTACGTACATGTGGAAGTTGGTTCAAATGAATATCTGAATGTTACCTTCAATAATTTCTCATCCCTTTGCTCAGCAGCAATTACAACAAATATTGATATATTTTAAAATCACTGACAGTGAATGATTCAAAGGCAGAAATGGTCCATTTTTGAAAGACAAGTTATTTGAGTCCAGTGATTTTTGTTGTTTTCTGGTTGCTGCTGTCATCAGCATCCCTATACTTCCATGACTGCTGCTAAGTGCAAACTGACAGCATATTTCAAAAAGATCACGTGGATGGAACATAAAAGTCAATCTTTCAAATGTCACTTAAACACCTATCATTTTAATATTAAGATTTATAGCATAGCTTCTAGAGACCCGAAATAACAGCCAAGCCTTATTTTCTTGTTACTAGATAAATACCTGATAAGAAACACTTCTAGTCAAAGAATCAAAAGCTATATAACCTCAAGCTTTTTATCGTTTCAGCTTTTCAGATGTCAGAAATATGTTTTCTGGCATATAAATCTATTCTACTTGATATTTAGAAATATTCCTAGTACATTAAAAAGCTGTAAGTGATATTATTAACAAAGTGGAATGCTGCCAAGAAGCCTGTGCATTCTGTCTGGCTAAAACACTGAACATCAGTTCACTAGCAGTGCCTGGTACTCTGCCTACTCTGTTACTCTGCATGTGTGCTAATAAAATAAAACTCAGCAACAACTAACTCACAGCAGTATATTACATACTATTTCCCAAATATTCCCTCCATGAAGAATGTCAGACCAATCCCATGCCAAGGAAAGATAAAGTATTAGATACTGGAGTTGGGAAAGGCTAAATGGTTCCTTACCATTAGTGGAGAAAAATGCAGTCTGGACAAAGTCCATATTAGTGAAATTAGTGGTTCTTCTAAATGTGTTCTGCAGAAGTAAAATACAAATCGTTATTAAAGTGTACGTGAGCCAACACTTTTCTTTTTCAGTACATGAAATATCTGGTTACTCTTCCCGTAATGTTTTATTCATACATGATTTCACAGTGGCTTAAATTTTCTAATACAGTTCCCAAAATGCATACTTGTATCCAGATATGCGGTCTCATTTTAGAAGTGCTGAATTCCCACATCTCCCACTGAGCAAACACAACTGAGTTGATGCACAAAATTGACCCATTTATTTATGGTCACATCCAACATACACTGAAATTAAGATGAAGGAGTTTGCGAAGTCCTTTAACTTTAAGCACCCACTCAGACAAAAGTTTGTCAAAAGAACCTTTAAAATGAAAAAAGCAGAATTTGGTAAAAAAGTTTGGTTTAGAGGAAAATGTTTACTTCTGATCATTGACACTTATTTTGGAAAACATGTTTCTAAGTCTTTTCTGCCATAACAGCTGTTGATGAAGAACAGCATCAAAAAAATCTCTGTGTTACAATATTTCTTATTCAGAATATCACATGGAATTTTTCTTCCAAACTATTTGGGAGAAAAAAAAGATTCTTATTTTTCAATGTTCTACCATAAGGCAAAAGAGGTGTATCTGGAGAATAACGAAAATACCCTTGAGTAAATGCACTGCTATAATACTATTCAAACTATTTTCATATCTCAGCCTATTAATGCAGGCAGTTTTCTCACGGCCTCTCATATAATCTATTTATACTGTGTCTGTCTGAACAATATGTGACTGAGAATGGTATTTATTTTACTTTTGCATCATACTGGGAAGCGTTCATTGCCCTCTGTTAAATAAGCATTCAGAACTTCCTGCTTCTTGTGAAAAAAAAGAAGTTTTCTTTTAAATTATGTGAAAAGCTGAATGAATTTGGAGGACAAAAACCCACCTCACTTAGTGAATAACTTGTTCCAAAGAGCAGCATTATTTGTTAAATAAAGGAAACAAAAAATTGTTAGATAAGGGAAATAAATATTTGAGTAACAATAATTAGGGAAAAAAACTACAAAGTGCATATCTAATCAACAGATTTGCCTGCTAATTTATGAATGCCCATGAGCCTTGTGCTTTTCTCTGGGCCCATCCTAGATAAGCTACTCAAGCTTTCCGACATGCCTGTGACAGCCTTTACTCTTCTGCTCTTATCATACTTTGCATCACCCTAGAACTACTCCAGGTCGGCCCAGCTGAAATATTCAGGTAAAAGCGCTGCCGGGCAGCAGTCAGTGAGCAGCCAGATTGCTTTCAGTGGCCTCTGCGTGACATACAAGCTTGAAAGGGATCTAGTGCTTAATGGTATTATTCCAGTGTTCAATCCACTCTACCTATCATTTAAAAATTTTTAAAAAGACCACTTTTTAAATTAAGAAACTTTGAACATAGAATTTGCCTTGTGACAATACAGGTTCCTTTTTCTAGAAGCGACTGAAGAAATTTCTCAGTGTGAGAGAAAGCAGAGAGAAGTATAACCCTGTGGGAGTGTTCAAGCATACATATTTCTTAAGTCTCGTTGGTGAATAATGGGAAAAGATGTCAGAAAAATATATCGGTTAGGGGAGGAAAACTCTAAGTGATTCAGTCTGGCGAGCAGTAGGTGTAGCCTGGATTTTAATCTTTCTCCATCTAGCACTCTCCTTCCCCCTTTTTCTGTCTTATGTTTATGATTTTCCCCTTTAATTTATTTAGTATTTTTATTCATTCATATTCAGTCATATCAGAGTGACGTATTTTTTTCACAAGAGATGCTCATTCCCAGATAACACTCATTATTTGTAGCACTATGAGCTGTAGAGCATATTTTCAGATATTCAAGGGATACACATTTTTACATACTGGAATGTCTTACATTTTGTGGCATTTAATACAAAATATAATGAATATAACTACTTTGCCTTTTCCATATCCAGCCTCCAAGAATGGCTTTCATAAGAAAATGTCTGGACTGCAAACAGTCTCTTCAGTGCCAGAAAAAACTCTGCTGTCTCTATACAACTCTACAGTCCTGTTGAACAGCAATTTTAAAGTTGCCTGGCTATTCTTTCATGTCTACAAATCACATCATTTTGTGTCCCAGTGTTAATATGTTCCCTCAGTAACTGGTTCATGTGAATTGGGTTGCTATAAAGTTTGCATCCCCGTTTTTATTTTACCAGTGAAGAGGAAAACCCAGGCTCAATGGCAATGCAAATTTACTCCATAATTTTTTGCTTCAGACACGGTAAAAGATAGGAATCTTTTGTTTGAACCAAATTAAACAAACCGCAAGATTTCTCTGAAATAATTTGTACTTCCCATGAAATATTTACAAATGATCTCTGCAAGGGTAAATCAGTCCAATTTAAATGACTGCTGTAAACCCAGTTATAGTAGGTTGAACATAACTTTGTATTACATTTTAATCTGCAATATTTACATCAGACAAACTGATGAAATCCAAGTTGCGATCCTTCAAGGAAAACAGTAATTTTGGGGCATGACTCCTTTTTTCATAGTCTCAGAAAGATCTGCTACTCCAGACATTTGAAGTAGATGTCCAGTTTCATTCATTCTCTGTTAAATGCAGGACAGTGTTCAGAAATAACATTCAGATTATACATATGTTTTTGTTGCTGATCTCTTACTCTGCCTCCGAGACACAATGGAGTTTGGCTCCAATCTGATCAGAGCTGCTTTTGCTGGGTTCTGCTTGCGTTCATTGATGTGCCCACAAATTCGGTATACAAAAATAGACGAGATCAACCAAAATAAAATGTTACTACCCCTAGTTTTAGGATAGCTTTCAGAGGTTTGGTGCTGATATTCACTGTCAACCCTGAAAAGGGTATTTAGAGATTGGCCTTTCAACGGCTGAACTCACGTTTGTTGATTCAGCCAATCCTAAAGTCTACAGAAAAGCCAGGAATTAAAGATGGGCAATTTTTACTACTGTTTTAACCAGAAGATGACGTATCAACTGTTTATTCTCATTTCATAATATGTAGTCACCTTTGTTTTTAAAGAAGCTGCTCTTTTTGATTTGTGAACTATTTTGTTGAATCCTGAAGAATTATCCACTGGATGTAGATCTTGCTTCATTACTGTAAGTAATGTCGTTAAAGACTGTGAGGGAAGGCCAGGCATTCAAATAATCCACCTCACAATTCTTTAAAATGTGATCGCAATGCCACCAAGATGTAGAAGTCCTTGGAAAGCTTAAGAATACTTCACATAGAAAGACAGTGTTGTCATTCTTCTGCAAAAAGGGAAACCAAGCAACAGGATGTGATAAAGTCATCTGAGATAATTTGTAATTTTCACATGGTAGATGGTGCAGTGCCTTTGTATTGGATATGAAGGTGGTTTGCTCTTTTTCCTATATTTTGAAGACATGTTAAGAGTCACATTACACAGTGGCAAAGATTTGTTAAAAAAAGGGCTGTTCATCCAAAACCGGGTTTTCCTTTCAATTTGTTAAGGCTAAAAGTAAGAAGAGATTTAATCACTTTGAAGGAAAAGGTAACTAGACCAAGAGGCAATCCTTTTGAAAATTCTTTACTGTCAATAAATATCTTCACAGAGATAAAAGCACAAGACTATCTAGTGTAGCAGACATGGCACAGACAATGACTGCTCCACTGTTCTAGGCTCTGGTGAAACTCATATAAAGTGTTAGGTACCCTGTTTTAAGATTAAATTAAGAGAATGTGTGGGAGAATAAATGATTCATCAGAAGATTGGGAAAAAAACTGCGACAAGAGTGATGGTTAGAGGATCAGCAGTTGTTTAGAGAAGTTTTAGGAAGGAAATGATGACACTCTTCAAGTATGCAAAAGGTTGCTATGAAGAAGACCGTGATGAGTTGTCGCACAAGAAGTAGAATATAGAGTAATTGGCATTATTTGCAGCAGAAACTCATGATTGATGTCAGGAAAGCTTTAATAACCATCAGCAGAGCTGAGTAACAGGATCCAGTACTGGGGAGTGGAGATCTCCTGGATCTGCCTGGGCACAGGGAACAGAAACAGACACAGGGGGAGAACCAGCATCTCTGAGAGGTGTTTTACCTGATGCTGCCTCACAGCAGGAGGATGGACTAAATGGTCTCCTTTGTTCTCCCTCCTACATTGCTACTATTAGTGTGATTTTCATGCTGCACTTTGTCACAACTGGAATACCACTGCTGAGAAAATGTGTGCTGGAGGTTCACAGATGTAGCACACAGTTTATGTACTATAAAGTGCTGTTGGGTTATCAGCTCAAAAGCATATCAGGGTCAAAAGACAGAGTCAAAAGGTCACACTTGTGACCATTTTTACAGACTCGTGACCCATGACACCTGTGTGAAATTAATTGTGTTAATTTACCTTAGATATAATACACTTTTTTTTTCTGGAAATTAATGAACACTGAAGGAAACCACTCCATTATGCTTGGCAACCCTGTAAACACTATGTCGTATATACTGTGTAATATATAGCTGGTTAATGACTAATGTACATTGAAATAAAAGAGACGTGGGACTCCAGTTTACAGTCACTCTTATTGAAAAATCTTATTGAGTTAAATAGGAATAAAATAAATGTGCTTTTACAGAAATGACTCAAAACCCAAGAGAACCAAATAATGAATGAGATTCTTTCAACAGAATTTTTACATGGAACAAGATATAGAACAGAGCTCTGTAGTAAGAATATAACTCTCCGTTAATTTTCCATTTGATTGTGTTGGCTGTTTTAAAAATACCACGCAAAACCAATTTTGTTTCCTGTTAAATACTTATGAACTTTTTCATACACACAATTCAGACAATCAGATTTCCTATCTGATGATTTTGGGTCTTTTCCTTTTCAAAGAGCTGTATGATTATAAAGACAAGCAAAAGGATATTCTGATAAAATAATTTAATTCTTAAGCTTCTAAATAAAAATACATGTGGGTATAAAGTGATTGCTCATGGTGATAGAGAATATCCTTGTATCCAGTTACTGCCGATATTGAGTACACTGTTCTCCAAAAGCAAAGAGACTGGAAGAGTTAAAAACTGATGCAGTTTTCTGCGCCTTATGTAATCAGGAGTTGATGGGTCTTGGACTGTCTGTTGGACTGCAGAAAAGCTAACACAGAAATCAAAAATTCAGTAAGCACTAGATCTAAACTGAAATCAAGCTTTTACACTTACGACAAGCCTGGGAAGTCTGGGCAAAGGGCGCACTGTAGGTCAGAGACTGGTAAAGCTGAGCTGTTGCATATGTCAATCAGTCACTTCTGTTCACCAGCTTTATACAAACAAAATGAAACTATGAAAAAGAAAGAGGGTAAGGTACTCTGGATGTCTAGAAACGTCATATTAAATTAAGTCACATTTTGTACTAATTTGCTCTGTACAATTGCCAGCTGCCCTGACTCAAGAGTTTGTAGTCATAAGAATCATAGGGTCATCACAATATTTTTAATAGTCCCACTTAGCACCCAGCACAAAGCTTATCTCTCCTCAGTATGAAACGGCAATTCCATCTCCTTTAGAATACAAAATGGCAAATCCCTAAGTGCACATCACTTTTTAATTGGACAGGATGAAAATACACTCGTAAACATTTGTTTTGGTGAAAAAAGGGAATATGTGAAAGGCAAAATTCACATTTTTTTCAGAACAGCCCAAGCAATTCTCAGACTGTTAATGAAACTAATTCAAGCTACAATAAATATTGTACAAATTTTCATTATAAAGCAGTAACTTGACTCTGTTTTTCCTTGATGAAAGATAGCCGACATTATTTTTAAAAGCTTCAAACCTGAAATACAAGAATGTGAATTTTCATTTTCCACAGACACCAATCTTTTATTATAAACAGAAGGTCATATTATGGTTTCATTTTTTAAAAATAAAATATCCCAAGGAATAATCTTGTAAGGGAAACCATAAAAAAATAATACTGCCAGACAGGCTGAACCTTCTTTCAAGATTCAAAGAATACTTTTAAAAACTACAAAAAATGTTTTGCTGTCTCCAGCATATTTGGCAGTTACATTTCATACACTTGGTACTTTTTTAGTGTCACCAATTTTGTTCTCCTTTAATCTGAAACATACCATAATAAATTATCAATTCACTCTTTGAAAAAGAAACTATACAAAGAAGCTGCTTGCTTTGGAAAATAGCACCAAACTGTCTCAATGAATACAAAATCTGAGAGGTTGTGGGGAGACTTGCAGACAGGAGGGGGAATTTCAGTAGATGGTGGGAGCTCCATAACTCCGTACTAAATTCATATAAAATGGTTGGCCAGTAATGTTTGTGGAGAGGAGTCAGGACATACTGGGAAATGAGCCTATGTAAGGTGGTGGCAAGGGATGAAAAAGTGATCTACCCCCAGAATGACATGTTTTGTTGTCATTATAGTTGAATACTTGAGCTCGTCAGTCTGGTCAGACCATTGAACCTCTCAGCCTGGCAATGCCATCTCCTGCATGTCCTGGTAATGCTTATAACAAAGGGTAGAAGATATCACAGTGACTTCAAGTGACATCAAGTTTAGTGCTTCAAGGCCACAGAATAAAATAAAAATGTGTCAAAGTAATCTTAACCCTAAGCAACCCTAATTTGCCCCTGCAAGCCTGCTATAATAGATAATCCAGAGGTTTATTCTGTTGGAGCTGGGGGAATGGAACATCTTTGGGACCCAGAAGGAGAAGCGAGGTTGCAAAATGGACTATTTGTAAACCATATAGGTTTTTATCCTGGATGTGCCCTTGACAAATATATTGTGATTATTAGATAGGCACTTCAGACTACGGTCCTTTAGGGTGAAATACAACCTAAATTGTAGCCATAGTTGGATAGGTGGGAAAAAAAACCCACAATAAAGCCAAAAAAGTAAGGCTTTTGTGAGGCCTGAAAGATTCTACAGGGTCCTCTAAATTACTAGAATTTTGTTGGATGTGTTTTTAAAACTTGCTTTTCTTTCATCTATCCTATAATTTGAAGAATAATTGTTTATTTTTGTGACTTAATTCCATTGCTTCTTTTGCCAAAAGTTTCTCATTTTAAATTGACACAAAAATGGCATTGCAGGCTGTGAATGGGTTACATACAGTGTGAACTCCTCCTTCAAGAGCTGAATTTTCTAAGTGTGACTGAAAGATAGGTAATTGCTCTGTGAGGCTGATTCAAACAATTTGGATGAGACACCGACTGCAAGAACACAGTGGAAGATCCTTAAAAACGTGACAAATGACTGTTCCAACCTGTCCAAGTCTGAAGGTCCAATTTGCACTGGTTTTGGTTTTATAAATGAAGAACAGTCTCTGACTCTATTTTTGCTTGCGAGCATATGTGTGGCTTCTTCAGAGGCAAGCTTTCCATCTTGTTATAAAAAGCCGATACATTAATTTTGAAACATCCTGTTTAATTTTCACATGTAAGGCAAAATAATTCCATCCTTAAATTTAGTTAGTAGATTCAAACTAGTTCAATGTACTGAGATTTTCAAAACTAATTAGTTGGTGTGGTCCCCTGGCTGTTTTCTGTGTCCATCCTCCAGTGCGTTATGCAATACCTGATTTTCAAAAATTGCTCTTTGAAAGTCTCTTTGAAAATCAGATCTATTAGAGATATTTTGGAAAACTGTTAGTCACTTTTCCCAATGTTGACTTAGATCTCTAAGGGTTTGTGTTCCTGGTATATTATGATACATGAAGATGAGTCAAGAAAATCAGTGGATAGATTTTGAAATGGCATAAATCACAGGATGCTGCAATTTCAATAAGATGGTATGATTTATGTCTCCTGGAGATGTGTCCCAGCATGCACATAAATTCATCTATTACATATGCAGATCTAAAAAAAGAAACCAATCAAAAATCCAAAAGTGACACAAATAACTGCAAACTGAGAATATTCATACTCAAAGTATAGTTTAACTTTTCTTCAGTTGAAACACAATGGACATGTGTGTTATCCTCTAAATTTAAATATAACTGGTCTTTTTGGAACAGAAGGTTGCTCCAGGAACACAGTATGGAACAAAGAAGTAACTGAAAAACATGTTCTAAAGAAGGAAATACAACAATGAATAATGCAGAAAAAGGATAGCCTTCATTTTTTCTAATTACCGATAGAGTAAACATTCCACTGTAATTCAATAGCTGAAGGAATTGCCATCACATTAAAAGTTTTTATATGTAGAATGAAACCCTGTTTTGTTTAGAAAACCTCACTACGTTTTATCCAGGTTGACTATGGAAAATTACTGTTGAAGAACCTCAGTGCAATTACTTCATCAAAGGAATCCTTTGAAGAGCCTATTTATAAGAATACAAGTAGAATATGCTTTAAATAGTAGTCAAAAGGAAGTCTGTATCTGGTTAATGGCAAGTTAAAGTGAATGACTCTTCAAATACTTAATGAAATGCAATGGATATTTTGAAGACTGTTCCCTGAACAATACCGTAACCTGGAAGTATTTAGTGGCTGATAACCCTAATTCCAAGTGATCTTGGAAGTGGAAGAAATCTGATTCTATACTGGTAGAAAAACATTTAAAAATATTCCAGACTTTTTTTTTTTTTCCATTCTGAGCCATGATAGTGTGAAAATGAATTTAAAAGCTTCCTACTGCCCTTTTTTATGAACATCCATTTTGCTTTTCTTGAAGAGACTTATATTTTACCTTTCCATGTCTTCAAATCAGGTAAAATTCAAGTACAGTGTACAGTGTTCTCATGATGACTTCTCCATCCTGAATGCTAGATATCATCTGTGCTATTTGGACTCTGCTCCCACATCATTATTTTTCTTTATTATGTTTTTAAATTGAGTCAAATGCAGTGAGTTACTTCTAAGGTTCAAGAGTTATGAAAAGCACGTCTTTTTCATTTGAACCCCACTGGGCACACCCTGTTTAGACAGGGTTGGTTCTCATGCAACTCATCGCCATCCACCTTAAGAATCTCAACAGTTCCTTTCTATAGTGAGGTCACACAATCCAAACAAAACTGTTAAGTTTTGTGATGTCATTGCTTATATCTTCAAAGTCACTGTTTTGTATGTTTAGCTGAAGTTAGAAATTATTTATTTCCTCAGCAGATTGCCAACATAGAAAAATGAGCATTTTAATACAGACAGACAGACACAAATCCTACTGTAAAGGTCCTTTTTTCCTATTCCACACCTTTTTTTCAGGACTTTCCTCAGTAACACTGTCATTAGCTCCCCCTGAAAAACTTTACTGTCTGTGATGACTAAACTGGAAATCAAGGATGACCTGGCTATTCACATGTTTTTCATAATCTGGGAATAGGCTGTTCAGAGCTGCACAGGATGTGTCTCAGTTTGAATGCTGGTTCATAACCCCTGACTAACAGAGGACATGCAAGGAGTATAGTTCCAACATTTGCATGAATTACTGTCATCCTTTTCTAGGGCATTGTGTAATCCAGCTGGGATGATGACTCTTGTCCAGAGCATGACCTAAGGGCCATCAAAATGAGAACTAAGGTTTGGATTTTTCATCTGAACCTTGAAAATGGTTGGACTGCAACTCAAGATACTGCAAAATATAAAGAAAGGCCAAAATCTGATGAAACAGCTGCTCACTTGAAATTTCATTGCCTCTTACCTAAACTAATCCTCTCTCTTCTCCAGCCATCACTCCCTCTTTTGTGGCCCACACTCCCAGAGTGACACTCTTTCCTGGGAAGGTCTTTTCCATAGCGAGTTGTGGCCTCCTGGTACTTTTGGTGAGGGGCATCTGCCAGTGCATTCCTTCATGTAAGAAATTTTCTGGAGGGCAGAAGACTGCTGACACTTGCATAGAAGCCAGGCAGGAGAAAATGTAACGCTGTCTATCACTGACACACAGCAAATGGAGCACCTGAGTACTAATACAGAGGTATACCAGTGTGTACGATAGCAAATGTTTTCGCATATGTTTTCTTCACCATTAAGTAAAGGTGAAGAGGTAAAGTCAAAGGGAGGTTCTGGGGTCTTTGGTCCACGATCACATTTACTTTTCTCTCACTTCGTGTTTAGGATGGCTAGGAGGTAGGAGGACTCATACAAAGTCTAGTTTTACCTACTTGCTGCATTTTTGAGCGAGAGAGGTAACAGTGAACTCAAAATGTATGTCTACATTACAAAAGTGTGAGAAATATTTAGGACATGCTTCCTCCTCAAGGGTGGAAGTTAAGTTCAGAGCATTTCATAGAATCATAGAACCACAGATTGTTTAGGTTGGAAAAGACCCTAAGGATCATCGAGTCCAACCGTTAACCAAGCACTGCCAAGTTACCACTAAACTATGTCCCTCAGCACTACATCTACAAAAATGACATGTAGATGTAGTGCTGAGGGACATAGTTTAGTGGTAACTTGACAGTGTTAGGTTAATGGTTGGACTCAATGATCTTAAAGGTCTCTTCCAACCAAAACGATTCTATGATTCTATGATTCTACCAGTCTTTTAAATACCTCCAGGGATGGTGACTTAACCACTTCCCTGGGCAGCCCGTTGCAATGCTTGACAACTCTTTTGTTGAAGAAATTTTTCTTATTATCCAACCTAAACCTCCCCTAGTGCAACTTGAGGCCATTTCCTCTTGTCCTATTGCCTGTTACTTGGGAGAAGAGACCAACACCCACCTTGCTACAATCTCCTTTCAGGTAGTTGTAGAGAGCCATAAGGTCTCCCCTCAGCCTCCTTTTCTCTAGGCTAAACAACCCCAGCTCCCTCAGCCACTCCTCATAAGACTTGTGCTCGAGAACCTTCACCAGCTTCATTGCCCTTCCTTAGGCACCAGCACCTCACGGAGTCAGGGAATCACGGAATCACAGAATCTTCAGAGTTGGAAGGGACCTCTAGAGATCATCTAGTCCAACTCCCCTGCTAGAGCAGGATTGCCTAAAGCACATCCCTCAGGGCTGCATCCAGGCGGGTCTTGAAAATCTCCAGAGAAGGGGACTCCACAACCTCCCTGGGCAGCCTGTTCCAGTGCTCTGTCACCCTCACTGTAAAGAAGTTTTTCCATGTATTTGAACGGAACTTCCTATGTTCTAGCTTGTGCCCATTGCCCCTTGTCCTGTCACTGGGAACCATTGAAAAGAGCCTGGCTCCGTCCTCCTTAAACCCACCCTTTAGATACTTGTAAACATTAATCAGGTCCCCCCTCAACCTTCTCTTCTCCAATGTCTTTCTTGCAGTGAGGGGCCCAAAACTGAACACAGTATTCAAAGCGCAGCCTCACCAGTGCTGAGTACAGGGGGACAATCACTTCCCTAGTCCTGCTGGCCACACTATCTGGTCTTTTTGACCACCTGGGTACACTGCTGGCTCATAGTCAGCCAGCTTGCGACTAACACCACCACGTAATTTTCTGTGGGGCAGCTTTTCAGCTGTTCTTGCCCAAGCCTGTAATGTTGCATGGGGTTGTTGTGACCCAAGTGCAGAACTTGGCACGTGGCCTTGTTGAACCTCATACCTCTGGCCTCAGCCCATCGATCCAGCCTGTCCAGATCCCTCCGTAGAGCCTTCTACGCTCAAGCAGATCAACATTCCCACCCAACTTGATATCATCAAACTTACTGAGGGTGCACTCAATCCCCTTGTCCAGATCATTGATAAAGATACTGAGCAGAATTGGCCCCAGTCTTGAGCCCTGGGGAACACCACCTTGAAACCATAGTGAGTAGTAAGGCTACATGGATATGTAGTTAGCTCCTGCAGCTGCTGGATACACCTGGACAAAATGTTCTCAGGAGAGAACAGAAACGCCAGTGGAAAGGAAAGCCAGTTTTGAGCACAGGAACAGATTGGCCTTTACAAAGAAAAGAGACCAAAGTAAAGGACATGATCACATGTCGGATACTTCTGCGGAGGACAATTTGAATTTGTTTACTAGAGTGACCTGTAGATCCCCCAGACTCCCTTAAGAAGAGATCAGGGAGATGACTGTGAGGGGTACAAAGTACATGCTCTTGCAGAGTGGGAAAGGTAGAGAAGGGAAGACAGAGAGTGGCGGAAGAGACTATTCCTACAAAGAGAGGGCTCTCTCTTTTGAAGCTGGGTTGCATTTTGTTCAAACAGTTATACAAGAAGTGCTTTCACAGCCATATAAAAATAATGCTACTGGTAGCACATGTCCAAAATCTGATAAATTGGTCCTTTTGATCTGTAGAAATGTCAAGAAGTTCAGGACTGTAATTTCTGAGGTCACAGAGCACTGAAGGAAACTTTGATACTCAGAATATCCAGAAATTACATTTCTGTCTCTTTAGCTACCATGTCAGGCTATGCCTGGATCAATATTTACCTGAATCAATATTTACTAAGCTTCGGTCAATATTTACTCACATTTTTAGTAGAGGAACTCCATTGCTATGGTAAATAACAGTTTACTACGGGTGATTGGAAGAAACTATTATACTTATTGTAGAAAGGGGAGGAGACACAGGCAGTAGTATGTTCGAGAACGTGGAGGATGCCATGCTAGGGAGCTACTAAAGCCTGGGCGTGAGATATAAAGATAGAGGAGGTGGAGAAGGCCTCTGAGAGGCAGCCAAACAGTGGATCTGGTTTCATCCCTTCCTGATGGTGATTGGCAGTTACGTAGCTGATTCATGAGGACTTCGAGGCAGATTTGCCTGCCCCTCTTCCTTACCACAACAACCACAATAATGCTAACCAGTCTTTGATCATCAAAGCTGGGAACTATTAGAAGGCAGCCCAAGAATAACGCCTTTTTCTGTAGTGGAAACTTAGAATGAGTAAGAACCTGAATCTCTGGGCCACCATGTTCCTGCAGGACAGATCCTGTCCTCCTGCTTCAGTTTTATTCCAGTACCATTCTGGATTGCAATAAATGCTACTTCTTTTTTTTTTCCCAGGCTCCCTAAAAAAAAGCCTTTCTTTCTACCCCCCAGGGGTAGATTGTGTTGGCTCCCTGTTCTTCTGAGGAGTCTGCAACCTGTGCTGGCAGTGCTGGGCACCTGCTGGACGTTCCTCTCTACCAGCCCAGCCCCGCGCTCCAGGAGCTCTTCCCCCAGGGCATGTTTGCTCCTTGCAAGGCAGCTGCTCATCTCCTTCCTGCAGAGACTGCCCCTGGACCCAGGCAGAGAAGTCAACAGCAGGCAGGCTTCCTGTCTTCTCTCCCACCACTGCCCTTTGAAAGGTCCACAAAATAAGCTGTGAGCAAATGAAGCAGATGCTATCCATCAAAATTTAATAAAAAGACTGTTATATAAATAACATTAACATGCAGTTGCCTGTAACTTTCTGGGAGTCAGTATTTGGAGCAGCATGTAGCCCTGTAGTTTGTTAAATTGGAATAATAAAATCATATAGAAAACAAGATTGTTCTAATAATGATTTTTTAATATTGATTTAGCTGTAGTCAAAGTAGGTCAGACTGAGAAGGAGAGTTTATCGATGTTAGTCCCTGTGTATGGCCATGGGCCTTAAAATTACATAATGACAATACTGTTTATGGTTTATTTTCTTAAAAATTTGTTTATCTTCTGAGTGACATAGCAGGGGGCAAAGAGTGGGGTTAAAGGAATGCTTGTATCAGAAAGGATCCCACATTCCCATAAATGCACACAAATGACTGAAAACAATTAGTGGGGTACATCACCAATATTCAATGTCGTAGGACCTTTCCCATTCAGGTGCTCAGTCCTCTGCATTCTCCGCTTTACATTTCAGGAGGGCTTGGATGCCTAACACTTCTTCTGACCCTGGGTATCAACAGGCAGCATAAGTGTTTTCATGGTTTCTAAAGGTGGTAACATCTTTTCCCCCTTTGAGCTTCGTGAGATGGACTTTAATACGGAAAAAGTAGGAAAATTCTCCCTCTATGGGCAGCAGTTCCTCTGGAGGTAGACTGGAAGCCCCCAGTCCACCCGGCAGGCACCCTGTGCTCCACCCATTCCCACCTTGATCTTCATGTTTTTGTTTGACTTTCCCTAATGCCTAAGACAAAAAAGAAGGAGAGGTGGCTGTCCATCCCCTCCTGTGCCTCTAAAGAGATGACTAAGCTATTAAATTATAGCACCTTTCAACCCCATAACAGATATCAGAACAAATGTATTAGGATTTCACTGGGAAAGGATATGAATGGGTTTTGTGAAGCAAACTGACAACAAGTTCACCCCGACCTGTTCCTCATCAAAATCTTGCTTTGAAATGTTTTTAAACACCAGATGCAGCTGGTGACCAAGGTTCAAATAACTGACATTACTAAGATGCAGCCAAGATTTCAGCAAGCCTCATGGCGACACTTCTGGACAAAGATAAGGCTTTGTTGTAAGCATGAAAGCTTGGAACACCACTAATCATATGTAGAAAAATGTCACAACAAAAATCATTAACAATCTTGCATCCAGTGGAGAGGCAGGGGAAAGAAGTTAGCTCAAGGACTAGGGGTGAATAAACGATCCTTAACTTTTAGAGTGAACTGTATGAAGAAGCTGTAATGTAAGATGTCTGATTACACCTTTGTGCTACACTGACCAAAGCTAGCAGTTAATTATTCTACCATGTTTTCTTCCACCAAAGAAGAGCAATTATAAGAGCTGTTTTATTGGCTCTTCTTGAAATTAAATGAAGAGAATAGCTAAAATGTCAAGAGTTTATTGTGTTTCTAAAAATTCAGACTTCTTTTAAACGTCATTTCACATTTTACAGGCTTTAATTCCAGATTTGCACCTGGTCTTAGCCTAGGGGCAGAAATAAAAGGATACAAGTCAAAACACAGAGACACAAGCCTCCAGTATTTAGATAGGACAGCTAACAGCACAGGGAAGCTACATATGTTCACAATGTGTTTGGATTACTAAATAAATAGCAATTATTGTATTTGCCCTCCCTTTCGGTTTGCTAGACTTTTAAAATTGCGCAGGAATAGAGAAACTGCATTTTAGCTTCCATTGATATTTGCATCAAAACAGAAATTAGTAAAATAAAATATAAGTCTGAATAAAATGAGTCAGATGTGTTTTTCCTTTCATGCTTTAAAAATTCTCCACTGTCTCTTAAAAAAACACAAAAAAATCCCCAAAACCAAACCACCCCAAAAAACCACTTAAAGCTAATTTCCCCTCTGCTTTGCTGTCCTGGTGAGAAAGCAGTAAAAAAAAGCAAAGTTTATATAAAGCAGTTCTAACCACAAATGTTAGAATTGTTCTACTAATGAAAACATGATTTTCATACATATCAAAAACATGCTTTAGTTTGAAGAAATACATAAAAACTCTATTATTAGACAGGATAATATTATATTACACTATATAGTGCTTGGTTTGACAGAGATTACAGCAAAAGCAAAGGCAGGTTGATATCTGTTTAAATAGTTTTACCTAAAGCTACCCTTTTTTTCTGATATAAATCTCCACTTTGACTACCTCCAAGATTAATTTTATATCATTTCCTTGAATTACAAATACTATAAACAAGAGGAACAGCCAGAAATTTTTCTCAGTATTGAGTCAGAAAAAAAAACATAGTTAAAACCAAGAAAACTTTCCTAAATATATGTTGTAGGGACATAAATAAAGTAAGTAAGATGAATTACAGCTAAGCATCTGTCTTCTAGTGTACAAGTAGTTTGGGATTATAAACATATGAAAAAGAAATAAAGCAAATGAAAAAGAAAAAGGAGGAAAAGAAAGCAAAAGAGCTGATAAAGTTTCTGGCTACAATACAGGAGACATATCATTACCATATGATCTAATGTGGGTGTCAGCCTGGATTGTGTTCATTGAGAGAAACCTTATTTTTTAACTGTGCTATGGAATAGAAGCAGGAGGGTTTTCCACCAAGTGACAGTCACTGAGCTGAACTTACCCCCTCCTCCTTTCCACACCTGCAAAGCCTTTTGCCTGGGTTGAATATTTAGTTTAATTACATCTCAGCTTTGAGAGCTCCTGTTGCAAATCCCTGGATTAAAAGGTACGGTTTTCAGTAATTCTCCTGAACTATGCTGTACTAATAAAACTTCAGGCAAGTCTACGGCAAGAACTAGTTGAATTTTAAGAGAAGGAAGGAAAAAATCCTACTAAATGTCTAGCAATGTTAAGTTTTGTATCCAGCACTTTTGTTTCTTGGGAACATGAGAATGCATTCTCAAGGATTGTGCAGATTTCCTACTGTTTATTTGACTGCTCTGTCTCTTGTTTTGATTTGTATAAGCACAGCTATAGTCCTTTCTTTTTCTTTACTGTAAACTTTTGCAGCAGTATATTCTCTGTTTGCAAGCCAGTGCTTAGAATCGGTGATGGAGTGAGTGTAAAAAATGCGTGAGTTCTTACATTTCTCTTTTAAACTGCACTCTGTGGTTTCTTTTTCGTTCGGGTTTCTTCATATGTATTCCAAATATTAATGAATATAATTTCAATTTTCAGAGAAAAAAATACGTAGTAATCAGTTAGACGGGCTGAGTGTATGCCTTTGTAATGTTAGAATGTGCTATGTTACAGTGTACAAACAGGGATTCACATTTAAAGAAGGTTCCTATGAATGAAATAGTAGAAAAGAAAATTCCTGGAGTTTAAACTCCTATTAACAGAGTTTGAATCTCTTTAAAACTTCCAGCTCCTATGTTTGCACACCTAGACTTTATTACACAAAATGGGTAAAACATGTAATGTAGGGGATTTTTTTTTTTGAAACTGCAGATATTGTTTAACGTGTTTTTTGTGGCATTTTGAAAGATTTCTGACAGTAGGTGAACTAATATTTAAAACTTAATATTAGGGTAAACTGACAAGAAGACCACCAATAGAGTGGTGACGTGAACTGATGAAGCACATTTCCAGTGGTATTTTAAACTGAAATGTGGCCAAGTCTATGGTATAGTTTCCTCTGTTTGTGGAAAAGTCTTCCTCATTGTAAACACATAATTAAAGCAAATTTAAACAGTTATGTCCTGCAGACATAAATATTGTTTCACAGACCTTTAAGAATTCAGATTTTTTCCCCCCTCTCTATTTTTTTTGTAAGTGAAATGTAAACATTTCTTACTAGTACAGTTTTGTGTATATTTTTTTTCTCTAACTGTTTATGTTCATTTACACATGCAAACAATAGGAACAGATGTGTGTGCCTGTGGTACAAATACATATACGAATAAAGATATGCAGACACATATCTATTCCTGTTTCCTGATTAATATGTAGCTTGTGTGTGCTATTTTCTCTGCTGTGTCCTCAAATTAGATCCTTGATATCCTTTGTTGTCCTACAGTTTTCCTTTATACACAACTCTTACTGATTTCATTATCATTTTGACAAAACAGAGACCAAAGGAAAAGGCCTACTACAGGGTTTAACTGAGATAAGTGAAGTCATCAATATTAATGTGAACAAGAAGTGTGAAGACACTTCCAAAGTACCTTTGCATTGTTTTTGGGTTTGTTTTTTTTTTTGAGGGGTAGTAATTTAACTCCAGGATAAGATCCTGATTGTGCTTTCTTGGGACGGACGGTGCTTCAGCAGTGACCCTGGGGGGGAATACAAGCAGTTTTAAATATTTAAAAATATTTTAAAAATACATGAATACATAAAAAAGAACAGGGGAAGCTCTTTAAAAAGTACTGACTGCCAGTGCCATGCCAGGGTTGGCGTGCAGCATACCCAAAGTTTATTGATGTTAATGTACATTCTGAAAAATAATTTGTACTGGGGTAATGTTTTATTGATCATTTTCACAAGGCAGCTTATTACAATGAATGGTGATGATTTGGCAAATTTGTCGTCCTGTTTCAGACTATTAATAAATTGCATTGTTGTATTACAATAATTCATACATAATAATGATTATTTCAAAAATCTTCTTTTGGTTTGAACCATGGTAAGAACTCACCACCACGTATTAACACCACTTTGCTGTGACATCCTTCCTTGTTCCTGTGTGCTCCTGGGGGTGTTGCCGGGGAAGGGACTCAGCCCCAATGTCGGTGGGGGGGGGCAGGGCAGGAGGGAGCGCAGGAGGATGGCCCACATGGCGACACAGCCTGCCCCTGCTACATGGCACGAGTTTGCACAGCACTGAGTTGGGCCAACAGGGCATGCTAAAATGCTCTAGTTGACATTGGGGTCTGCAAAACCCCTCAGTGTATGCAGTAGGTAATATGTCTGCTCCAGGAATAGAAAGTGCTTTCAGGTCCAACTAAGCAACCAACTATGTCTCTTTATGAGGCAACAGAAAGGGTACTTTATCCATGTGAAGTCACTTTGAAGTCTTTGGGACATCTGAAGGTCGTAGATACCTGTCTTACTGTTACGTAGATGACAGAATTGCAAGTTATGATTTTAAAATACTAGCATGTTTTATGAGGTAACCTTATCATCCTCTCAAGACTCAGCCCTACAAGTTTCTGCAGGATTGCATTATTGGCATCTGTAGGTAGAAATTCATGAAGGAAATTGAACCCAGGCACAATATAGACTGTATCTATTTCCAGGCCTTTGTTTTTTATTTATTTAGGGTTTTTTTTTATACTAACCACTCCTATTAGAGTACCTGGATGTGTTATTCTAGAAAGAGAGGCCTCAGTATACCACTCTCACCTCACATCAGCTGACCATTTTAGTCATCTACCTGGTAGGTTCCACATGTCAATGCAGAAAGAGAGGCGGTCCTCCTCCTCTGCCTCTTCCCCATTTTTTTATCTTTCCATTAGTCAATATGGAGCTGAGAAATGCCATACCACGCCCCTAACTGTTAGATAATTTCTGCTAGAAAAAAATCAATCACAGCTAGTGCCCAGACAAGGCATTTCAGAAGTTACTGACCTGAAGAAGCAAGTAACATTTTTGCTTTCATTACGGAGAGCAATATCTGTATTCAGGACTATGCCATCCATTTTATGCAAAGGCTTCTAAATAAATGACAAGTTTGCCTTTCTGTCACTTGGCAACTTGAAGGCAGGATTCTTCATATTTTTTTCTTTGTGAGCTCTTTTTTAGATCCATGAAGGTTTGTAAAAGATAAGCTTTCTTTTGTATAATGAACTGTAAAAAAAAAATAAAAAAATTTCAGAAAATTAGGTGATCTATACAGCCTTAATACAAAACCTGCAAACAGTTGTTTTGTAATTTCTCCTTAGCACACAATGACACAGGTAGCACAATGTTGTGTTGAAATGCATTTAGGCCTAGGTCCTGAGAACACGTATTTAAGCAGTTTTCCTTGTTAATATCTATGGCAATACATACTTGCATAAAGTTGCCCCTGAACATGAAAATCTGCAAAATGAGGCCCTGAAGGCACATTAGAAAGTGTGCTGACAATACTACAAGCATCAATTCAAATGCTTATGCAGTGCAAAGCAGAGGATTTTCAGGGTGCATTGTTTATATCATAAAATCCCCTAGCCAAAAATCTGGAAAGCAAGCCAAGAACATCCAATATAACACAACATTGTATTCCATTTTATTGCGCTGTTTAAACTAAAAAAGAAGTATAGCTCATTTAAAGAACTAAAGATCTTCCCCTCTCTCTCCACCCCGTCACTAGATCTTACTCTTTCTCAGTCAGTTTTACTAGGCTATAATTTAAAACACACAGCAAGCTGGCACTTTGGAAAAAAAAAATATTTCTCAGGCCATGAAATACTGCATTACAGTGAGTTTGGGAACCTCAGGTTTGTCCCCAGGAGACAAACTCATTGCTATGAAACAAATGCTAATGAAATCAAATAGACTGTTACGTTGGCAGAAAACAGACACATGGAAAATGTGGCTTATTGTTTTGACTGTTTTGCATAACAAAGTTGACAGCGCTGCCTGTTCCTAATAAATATTACTCTAAATATGCAAACAGATGTGTTTACAGTTGCCTTTAAACTGCTCTGTAAAAAAAAAAAAAAAAAGAAAAGCCTATTGACAAGCAGTTACCAGACTCCTATCACATAACTGTCCTATTTTCAGAATTGAGTTTTCATTTATCGAAAGGAACAGTTATGCAATTGGTGGATATGCTGGACCTCCGTCAGCAGGAACTGTGCAGCTATGGGAAACTGCTACTTTTGTTGTAAATCTCCTGCTTTGATCCCTAGGTTCTGCCCGGAGTCGATGAACTAAGCCATGAAGCTGGCTCTTCTCTTCGTCCTACTGCTGCCAGCATGCTTGGCCAAGCCGTTCCACCAGCAGGGCCTCTTTGACTTTATGCTGGAGGATGAAGGGTCGGCCGATATGCCTCCAACAGATGATCCCGTCATATCTGGATTTGGACCAGTGTGCCCCTTCCGCTGCCAGTGCCATCTTCGCGTGGTGCAGTGCTCTGACCTAGGTAAGCCCAAGAGTATCTTCATAGAGTCTGTACTAACATTCTAGCCACGGGTTTGCAGCTGAGGTGGTGAGGCTGCCAAGCACTGCCACGCTGTAACTGGGTTTTTGTCAAAGAAATATGCTACAGCTATTGTCAAGTAGAATGTACTATATGAAGTAGGCCATAAAGCCCCGACAAGATGGGCATTTGTTAAGACCATGAAGAATGTTTGATTTTTTTAATGTGTGTTTTGTGTATGTATGTATCACTTGTTCTTCAAAGACCACAGATTTCTATTGCAGACAAAATAACTTTTCAAGGCTATTCCTTCAAATACATATTAAATAAATTTGGCAAGGTCAGATGTGGGGATGGAAACATTTTAAAAGGTTCTAAATTGCATGGTCCAAGCTCCAACACTCTTAATCATACTGTCTGGTACCTCAACATAGAAATCATCCCATTTCCATTGGAATACATGAGCATGGAATAACCAAACCTGAATCATATATGCTGGAACCAGTCCTTTGGAGGAAAGGACTTGGAAACACTCCAAAGCAATAAACACGTTTTGGAGCTCCTTATTAAATATCTTTCGTAGACACTGTTCAAGCTGAAACCTTGAGAAACTTTCTCACAAACTCCCCTTACTCCCTCACATAGCAGGGCTCGTCTGCACAGTCAGACCAGCAGGATGTGAAGCCATGTCTGACATCGCTGTATTTGACTTCCCCATGCAAGTAATGAAGTTGACTTCAGTGAGACTGCTCTTGGTTTAAACCTGTATTATTCAGCCTAAGTCAATGCGCAGTGCAGAAAATCAATTAAAGTCGGTTTTGCTCACAAGGAAATTAGGCAATTTATTCAGTGGACAGACAAATAATTTCTCATATAATTTTACAGACTTTTTTTTTTAAGTCTTCTTTCAGCTGTTTAAATGTATAGCTGGGTGTTTCTATTTTCCTGTGTTATAGCATTGGCTTGATAATTGCTGTAAACCATGGCACAAATTCACCAATTAGGACCTGAGTCTCATTGTGGTGGGTGTCATATAATTACAAAAAGGAGAGGGAAACATTAGTTACATCCCTAGAAACTTCTGTGAATTTATTAAAGCAAGCCACATAATTACGCAACAGATACGTTTGGCAAAGACCCAGTGAATAATGCAAGCCAAGTTGCACAAATGAGCACGGACTAACCTAGCCGTGCATTCATAAAGCTTTCACAGTACTGTCCCTGTTGAAAGATATTTTCTTTTTTTACCATTTAGGTGACAGATAATAGCAAACATGGCGTGGGGAGTGGAGAGGAGGTTGCCCCACATGCCATGAAGGTCTTTTATTGTTGTTACACTGGCTAATGCTGATGGAATTTAAGTTATTTTGGGAACTTGTACCCAGTCTGCTTCAATTCTACAGAACGTAAGGAGCTTTCACTTGGTAAAAAAGTAGATATATTCACACAGGGACCCTTTGTTGCTGTACTTGCTCCCATGTTCGTTCAGTTCTCCTTCACACACATGTGGTTTCTGAAGGGTTGCTCTACAGTCCACTCCCTACAGATGCTTCTAGGTTAATAGAGTCCCATACTGACAAGGAGACTCAGAAATACAGCAATTAAGGCCCCAGTTCTGTGTTTCAGAGATAATTTCGAGAGGGGTGATAAGAAAGAGATATATTTTGAGCTTGATTTAAACCCGCATGATGCAGATACTGCAATGAAAAGATTGTGCTTTTGAAGCGGCTGAGCTGATAACATCCGGCCTCTGGGCACGAAGGAAGAGAGATCTCTCTGGGCTCAAAATATGCAGCCCTGAAAAATAAATAATATTTCCCTGGTAGAGCTCAAGGAAGTAATAATCATGCAGAGTTCCCCAGCCTTGGCATTAAGTCCATCCCTGTCAGATGTGGCTATGACAGCCCCTCCTGGGTCATGGCCCAAGTGGGAGGCTCATCGGGGCGCAAGTCCCGTGGCCACCCCTGCAGTAGGGACAGGGCAGCTGTGTGTGCTGCCTGCTCACAGGTAAATCTGCCCTCCGCTCTCCTCTCTTCCAGCCTTGAATCCATTTCTATGTGACTCAGACAAGGTCAGGTTTACCTACTGACTTGAGGATAGCTGGCAGCTGGCTCTAAAATCTCAAAATTTCGTTGCAAACTGTGGAGGTCCTGCCGGGATGACCGAGCATGCTCCTGGGCTGTGGGATGAAGGGTGCTTGGGGCACGGCGATCAGGAAGGCAATGTGCATGCAGGAGCCATGAAACCACTTCCACCTCCCTGCAAACCATCTCTCCTGGCCCGACTTGCCCTTCAGCTCCGGGCTTTTACGACCCAAAAAAATTAGCTATCTCCCTCCCCTAAAATTATCAAATTTAGTCATCTAGTCCCATGGGCACTAATTGAAGAAAAACTGCAGGCAATAACAAGACTCCTCCCAGGGATATATTAAGAGCTTACTAAATTAAGTCCCACAAAGGAAAGTTGAAATCTGGATCAGGATCCTTCCTTCCACCCAGTCTCTGGCGTGGAGGTAGGGCTCTTTGCAGCCATGAACCCCTGGGTGCAGAGGGCATGTCAGAGCAAGGCAGCTGGGGGACCCTAACGTGGGCTACTTATGGAGAGGTTTCCTCTTCCTCAGCATGCTTCTTTTTGTTACCAAAGGGGCATTTGCTATTTGTAAACTCTTGCTTCTTAAGGAAAAAGCCAACTACCTGACACAGAGTTATGTGAGTAAACCACAGGAGAACTATCACATCCAGGGTCCAGAGATCAGGTTTGCCCCTTGTCTCATGAGCACTGGATGGGAATAATAAAAAAAATAATATCCAAATTAATAAAAACAGGGAAAAAATGCCCAGTGGTCCAATTACACTCTTGTCAGCTGAAGTTTTGCATTCCTGAACTTTTAAGCTTCAGTCACATCTTCCTAAGCACATACCTCCGAATTAATTTATTTTGCCTCCAAGCCAAGAGCTGAGTTAGCAGGAAGGAGAAAGCCGTCTTCTCACACCCTGAAGAAGAATTCTCTCCGAGCTGCGGTTACTGACAGATCGAGAGCAGAGCCCCATGCGCCTACCTTATATGAGATGTATTACCTTTGTGCAATAGGCTCAAGTATCTCATCAAGGAAGGCCACCGTGGTATCTCTGTAAAAGTCCTGCCTTTTCTGAATCTGCTTCCTGTTGCTAAAAGGGAGCCACAGGTTCCCTTTATAATCATGCCTCAGTATAAGGCATTACTGTGCCAGACTTGCCATAGAAATCACGAACATCTTCCTTATTAGCACACAGTACAGATGAGGACTAGCTGATATAGCTGGTAAGAGGCAGCTCTTCATGTTTTAAAGTAATAAATACAGGGAAGATATGCAGTCAGTTGGCCAGGCAAGCACACCTCGTAAAAGCCCTAGCAAGGATTAACCGTTCCATTTAAAGTCTCATCCTCCCAAAGGGAGTCTCAGGAAAAGGTTCCTCCCAGAGTGCCTTGATAGGCAGGAGGACACATGTGTGATTACTCAGCCCTGCAGAGCATGCAAAATGCTCCATAAGCGCTTTCAGAGGTGGTCGTCAGAGCTTTATTTCACCTTCAGATAAGTCTGTCAGCCCCTTACAAAGTGAGCAGCATCTGTGTTCTGCAGGATTGAATGAGATCGCCTTCCTTGGAGACTTCACAGGATGTAGGGGGGTCCCTCCAGTCCTCTTGCTGTGAGCATCCATGGAGGTTTTGTGGTCTCCAAAAAGTGTGCAAGAGATGAATGTCAGTAATCAAAGTTCAAGCAGTGTTACAGCTTAAATTGGAATTTTACTCACAGCTCAGAAATGCTGGTTTCTCCATCTGTAAAGAAGGGTATATTAAAGCTCAGCATGGGTGCTGGAGTGTGCGTTTGAAAAGCACTTTGAGATCAGTGGGTGAAAATCTCATAGATACGTAAAGCATTATTCCAGGGATCCAGTAACATGAGGCAGTTTATCCGAACACATAGAGTGTCTAAACTCTATCAACATGTGAACCGTGGTAATTTGACAACAGCTAATTTAATTCTTGACAAAAGATGATTTAACTCATTGTATAAAATCTTCCAGAAACATCTGAACACCCATTTTCTGATCACGACTCCATTTGGGAACCCCATCTCTCATTATAAAGGAAATGATCTCCTTTGAGATATACCTTGATTTGAATTTCTGTTGTCAACATAAAATATTTTTGAAGAAAAATAATACATGCCTCATTGGTGATCAGTCTCAGTCATTTTAGGAGTTCAAGAAAACAGATAGGGTTACTTACTATTGTGTACTTGGCTTTAGAATCCCTGTCATTACTTAAATGTTTACCAACCTTTCAAAACTATAATTTTTAAAGCTAAATGTTTAGCTCAAAATCTTACAGGTTTCTAAAGATGTAATAAGAGAAAGCATGGATCCTTAAATGGCCAGACATCAACAAATATAATTTTTAAATAAAAAAGATTTTGCTAATTTACATTGTAATTGCTGAGCCTTTAGGACAAGTTGTTCCATGTTTTATGCACTTTTTCCTGTTAACAATAAGGACTAGAGACTTATTCCTTTTATGTTTAATAAAAGCTGAGACCCTCATGAAATCCCCTGACTCCATGAAACTTGATCATTTAACAAAAACATTATCAATAAAAATGCAACCATGAAATCTAGGAAGGTATATTGTCACTTATACTGAGAGTAGCCTCTGCAACACAATACCATGGCCTTAAAACTGAAGACTAAATGCCTTTTTGGACAACATTACTTAGACAAACAGAAGTTATGCTGTAATCAACCTTTCCACATGCTAACTGGCTGAACAGTAATACTCTAACACGTTGGAGATCAGACTGGAGGATCTATATGGAGTATTACAGGTATTATCCGTAACATAGGAGTGATCTCGGGTGATGTTAGCTATCTAAGAGTTATCTGGCTCCTTTCACAGCCATGGGGAGAGTCAGGCAGCCACCCCATGGGGCAGTTCATCCTGTCTAAGGTGACAGAAAGGATTCTTGGGAAATTAAGCTGCCAACACAGGGCCCCAGTGACTACTCAAGGCTATACAACTTACTTTCAGATTGACGAAGTTATGTGTGATGAAATTAAAACATGGGAAAAATAAACTCGGGTTACCAGCATTATTTTTTAACAAATTTGCCATGGATTTTTAAAATTTTTGTATATATTCTGCTTATATACAATTTTTGGGATGCCTTGGAAGTTAAAGAAAGCATCAATTAAAGCCCTGTACTCGGTACATCCTGAAAAATTATTAATTCAAGAACCCAATAATTAGAAAACACTCTTGAAAAGTTGTCAAGAAAAAAAAATATATTGACCTGGATGTAGACTGCTTTATAGTAACAAAAAGTCATTAGCTTTCACCAGTGTAACAGTAAAAGACAGGCCTTGTTGCATCGCAGCCTGGATTGCTGATGTTCCAGTTCCAGTTGATAAACATGATTCTAGGTGAAAATTAATCCACTCTAAATACATCCCTTCTTTACTAGCTGCTTACTCCAAGGTAACAGTTACCAACTCTGTGAGTTTTCTTTTTTTTTAAGAAAGCCTAATGGCAGGAATGGAAATCCTGACTGCCAAGTGCAAGTGATACAAGAAGCGACTGTTTTCTGGTTTGCACTGTGACAAGAGTTTATTTTTAAAATGTCCCAGTGCACAAATAAATAGCTGATAGATAGCTAGTGAAATGTGTGTCAATTATTATAAGTCATAGCAGGTGATTACAGTGCTTAAAACATACTAAGTAATAACTGCTGACACCTACTAGCGTTATGGACATCTTTAGTATGTGTATTATCTTCTTAACACTTTTATTACTTGGTAAGACATATAAATATTTAAAAAACTATCCGTGTTTTCACAGCATAAAGCCTGTGCTATTCAACTGCGAAAGGTTCCCAGCCAAGTCTTAGGAAGAGCTAAAGAGTCCAAAGGCTCCTTCCCAATGTTCACTGAGAATCCACTGCCAACAGGGAGGAGACCTAGGAATTTGGCTTCTATGTGAAGCCACCAATGATAACATCAAGGAACTGCCAATACTAACCTCCAGCTACTCAGGAAAACTCTGCTCACAGAGTCCAGTTACCATGGTATTTAGAAAAGATTCTAGTTTTAAGCAGATTTTCAAAACACCTCTTTCTAACACAGACTTGAGAGTGTCCCCTCCTTATCAACTTTGGATGCACTGCTCTGTATTTTGCTTTACCCATATCTGTCATGTGTGAGCCAAAAGAAGATAATCAGGTTACAGAAAAAAAAACAAAAACAAAAACCAGAGTAGTTTTCTGAATATACTTTTATCTTTTCCTAAATTTAAAATCTAAGATTATATCCTTCAAAATATATTGCATTTTTTAAACTTATTTTTCCTGCTTTACCTGCCTGCCCTGACAGACAGTATTGACAAATGCTGGAATTCTAGGTCTCTTTGGTTGTATTGTATTTAAGGTCTCATTCACACAGATCATTCTTGTCCTACTATGTCTGCTATGAAAGCGAAGTAGATAGATGGAGTAGAACTCACTCATTGGCTTCTCTGCAAGCAAAGAGATGGAAACAATGAACACAGGGGGACCTTAACACGAAGGACTGTGTCTGACCGGGGTTTTTTTCCGCAGTGGGGGGGATTGAGTTGTAATTTTCAATTTATGGGACCAATTATGGGACTAGAACAGCTCTGTACAAATGACCCTGTTGTTAGCAGGGTTACATTTGCTACACAGACAACTCTACTGCAGACTTCTTAGGCAGTCAATAGGGAATGAAAAAGGTGATAAGCGGTATTTAAAGAATTTGTTCGTTCTCTGCATACGTGCTCTTAAGTGAGAGGGCACCCAGGAGAGCATCCCATACCAGCTTTGTGTTTGTTTCCTGGGTTCTATTTGGAGTGCTTTGAGTTGCTATAAAAATCTGTTAAGGAGAGGATGCTTGCAGTTTTAATTTCAATGAGAAAAGGAATGCAATATATACTCATATTTTAAAAAGCAGTGAAAACAAGAAACCTTTTCTTCCCACCAAATTTCATGGCAACTTTAGATTTAATGGAAAAGCAACAAATGGACAGATTATTTACAGAAATACTAAAGCATTTGAAACATGTGAAAATGTAAATGGGGCTACAATCTGGTTCTGTAATACATCATCAGCACAACAGAAACATGCAATAGGTCATCCCAGCCCCAGTTTCTGCCTGCACCGTGTAAAATGTGAAAGCCTAGGACGACCTCAGTTTCTACGCTGGACTGCAGGTTTTCCCTTCTATTGCTCCAGTGTGGGCCTCAGAAACTAAACAGGCTCTCGGTGAATTCATATTTTAGGGTGACATGGAAGAGTGTTTGTCGTGGTACAAACTCTTTGCTGAATATCTCTACCTAAGGGATGTAGGAGCAAAGATATAAGCAAGTTAGCCAAACAGGACTAAAAGGCTATGTTATCTCATTCAGCTGTGATGCCATTTCTTTCCATAAGTTCAATTAGTTCTTCAGCATTGATTTCCACACCTTCAGATTGGGAAGATTACACTAATTCTTTACGGCTGGGAAGTAAGAATGGAAAAGGAAAGGCGAACGGTGCTAATAAAGTTTTTATATTAGCAGCAGTCCAGAAAAGAAAAAAAGGCAGATACTAGATACTGAACAGATACTAGAAGAAAAATGAAAGAGGAGAAAGCCAATGGAAGAAGACCAGGATAGGAAGATAGACACGATAGGAACCCTTTCAAGAAAAGAAGGGACAATATGAACGTGGAAGGGAAAACCATGCTTTTTCAAGGGAAGCTATAATAGAAATTGTTAGAAAAGGGGATGTACAGAAAGTTTCAGATATAATTGAATGGAAATTTTACTGTTTTCAGGGTTAGGCGGCAAAATTTGTTTTCTTTATTTTCTCTCTCTATGGCAGAGAGTTTACATCGTCTGTACTGAAGGGGATGACTATTACAGTGATAACTGACCTGGGGAAGGTCACTAAATGACTAATAAAATAAAAAAGTAACAAACCTAAAATATCTAAGAGTTACAAGGATATATACAACATCATCTAGTAGAAAAAGGGAACTAGCAGGTCTGCAGACTCCCTGATTCAGTCAGGATATCCTCTCTCAACATTTATTTAAATGTTATTCGCTATGTCCAGTCACAGCGTCTCCTTCCATTGTTTGCTTGTGTGAAAGTAGGTTGAAAACAATCCTACAACATTTATGAAAAATGGCCATGTTATGTTTAGAAGTACCCAAAATAACCGGGAACATATCTTTGCCCTCAGGTCATAATAAAACTAGGGCTGTTCAGTGGCCATGTGGTCAGAACAGGAAGGGGTAGGTTTACTTGAAACCAGAGAAGATCCACCCCCCCAAATGACTCTTTATGGCTACTCCATTATGTTAGTGCTAATTCTGGTAAATCCCAAAGTAAAGACTGAGGGAGCTACCCTTAAATTGGTATCTGTTGCCTGCTGCTTAAACTACGAACCAGGCAAACCTCAAATTATATTACTCCACAGGCTAATTCAAAATGTAATTTGTTAGATAATGCTCACTTTTCTGAGTCACTGAAATGCTCTCTTCTGACTACTGTAAATACTCGTAAGAAATAAATGTTTCACCTTAATGCATGAGTACTCATAGATAGTGCATCTGCAACTGCATCCACTTTAACTGAAGCCATTATGCACATGGTGCTGGCAGATTGCATGAATCACACGCGACGGTTGCTGTTCTCTGATGGGATGTTTTATGTCTGTAACCGTGACAGTGGCAAATGTAAAGCTGGCAATTTTAGGAGCTCTGAAAACTCATATTTGATTTTTTTTTGTTTTACTTAATGTCTTAATCCCTGAAGTCTCATGACTATTTCAAAATATTTTTAAGCCTTTTAAAATACTTCTGTACTTCTTGAGAAGGCATATACCTTCCAGACCTTTGAAATGACAAGTCCCAGAAAGTTAGAAAGAACACAGAAATGGAAGTTGCTTGATTTTTAGTTTCAAGAATATATCATTACTCTTAGGTATTAGCTTTTGGGGCCGGGAGGCTGAATCTGTCTGTACCAAAAATGTGACTAGCACTGAAAAATAATTTATAACATCTGTAGCTTGCAATATCCGTTATACTTTGAAATATGTGTTCACTACACAGAGTGGGTGGAAATAGAAAAGAGGAGTTATAGCAATGCACTAATTTTTAAACGTTTGCTAGGGCCTTTACAATTCTCACTACTATCAGAATGGAGAATTATGCATTTAATCATAATGTGTGAATGTGTTTCTGTTTTGCTGTGCTACTCGCTGTGTTCTGGGAAGCAATGTTGTACATGTTTGGGAAAAACCCCAGTGTAGTAACATGTCAGTGATTGTGAGAGGCCACCTCAGCATGGGGTGGAGTTCATAGAATCATAGAATCATAGGGTTGGAAGGGACCTCTGGAGATCATCCAGTCCAACCCCCCTGCCAGAGCAGGGTCACCCAGAGCAGGTTGTACAGGAACGCATCCAGGCGGGTTTTGAATGTCTCCAGAGTTGGAGACTCCACCACCTCTCTGGGCAGCCTGTCCCAGTGCCCTGCCACCCTCAAAGTAAAGAAGTTCCTCCTCATGTTCAGTTTCTTGTTTTTTCCTATGGGAAGGGAAAGAGGTATACAAAAATAATAATCTGTGATAAAAATAAGTCCAAAATAGATCTTAATGGAACATGACTCTTATGGATTGTAGAGAAGAAAACAAGTCTGAAAAATGGTTGTGAATTACCTTTAAAGAGATGTATTTTAAGAGTCTTAATGCATTCCAATGGGCACTGTTTGGTTTTTTTTTTAGCTCTTAGAAAGATCACTTGAGATAAATAACTCTTTAATTTTTCAGTCTTTTTTAAAAAAAATATTGCTGTTGATTTCATAGCAAGCAAGGGGAAGGTGGAGAACAAACTTTTACTTTGAAAGTGGGAGAGAGAAGGAGGCTGTAGATATTTCTCTGTTAAGAGAGACAATTGTTTCTTATTTTATGGATGGTAGGACGCAAATAATGAAATTACTCATATTTGCAAATCCCACACAATAGAGAACAAATTTCCAGTAAATACTGAAGCACAGAGCCTGGGAAAGCGTCAGTGAACTTTTCTAAGTCAAAGCATTCAAAGCTGTGTTAAGCAACTTGCCATCCTTCCAGAAAGCAGTCCTTGACTCCTGTTATTTTCCATGACCAAGTATCCTGACCCTGTAAACGTGCCGTTTGCCTCATTCACCCCAGAGTCCACTCAGGGCATTACTAAGGGCATTGACCCCCCGTGGAGGGTTGCTGCCCGTCAGTGGGATGCGGCAGGGCTGTACTGGGAGCAGGGGAGAGCCCAGAGCAGCCTGCACAGGCAGCGCAGGCAGCTGCTGGAGAAGGCTGCCTCCGCCGGGAGAGCAGCCGCTGAAGATCACGGTTGGGAATTACATGTAGCTCAGCCCAAATTCCTCAGCTGGCAGCAGCTGTTTGTGGAAACTGAAGGAGTCTTGAAAAGAGCCCCATTTTATGGCCCCTGTGATAATAATCGTGAGTGTTGCAATGTAATAACACATGTATCTGAGCTACAGCGTTCAGATATCTCTCTGCCTTTTGGCCCCTTCTCTCCAGCTGGGGAAGGGAAGGTTTATTCAGAGCAATAAGCCCCATCTCTGCTTGTAAAACAGATAGGTGGAGGGAAAAAAATAAAAATACCCCAAACAAAACAAAACAAAAAAAATCAAACCACAAGCTCTGTTGCGTTGTTAAAGTTGTTTAGAATTGGCACTGTTCACATATTTGTTATTTTGACTATGTGGTCTCAATGTTGCAAGGATGCAATTCTCAGGGAAGTGTCCTCATCTCTGGGCTACAGACTCAGACTTCCATTTGCTTAGTCTCCCTCGCTGGCCCCATAAATCTTACATTCCTTTTCTGCATAGTCGTACGGCTTCAGCAGAAATGTGGCCCCGTGCCAAGTTGCAGACTAACTTGTGGCTCTCACTTCTGAGAAACTGGAGCAGCGGACTGAAACCCCTCCATAGCGAGAAGGGTTCAAAAGCCACCCTCCTCCTTTTGTGGGTTCAACAGTTCCACGGCTGCTTGATCACAGCTCCTGTAGCCGAGCAGGTTATTCCCTCAGCTGCAAAAGTAATAAAGCCCGTCTTGTATACCAAAACCCCTAACCTCCCTTAGTCCTCACACTGTTCCCAAATCCTTGCTACATCTCCTACACCTGTTTGGCTGTCTAAATGGCACTATATGCTAGTTGGGCTGGTGCAGTGCTACACAGGAGATGGCTAGCCACTGATTGCTGCTCTCCCAGGGACTGGGTAATAGCTGAATTATACTGGTCTTGGCTTTTCTCTGCCTAATTTCTGGTCTCATAAAATCTCCAGATCCATCAGCCTTCTGTCCTCTCCAGGAGGTGAGGCAATCACAGCTAAACAGCCAGACACTGTAATTTGCTTAAGAATTTTTTTTTTTTTTAAAATCTACACGCCACACGGATAGGATCCCACAGAGACAAGCCTGATTTCTGCAAAGTTACCTTCTCCTCCATCCTCCCACTAAGGAGGGATTCCTGGTCCTGTTAACCTCTCCCCACCAAACGTCTTCTAGGTGACTGTAGATGAGCCTTTCAGTGCTTCCAAAAGTGAGTGTGGGCCCTTGTTGTCTGCATGAAAGAAATCCGTTGATGATCCAGCTCTGCTGGATTTTGATAAATACATTTTGATTGTGTTTGTTATTCCAAAATTCTGTGGTCTAGCGACTAGTGTAAGAAAAAGTTCGGAAAATTTCTGCCAGGGATAATAGAAGTTCAGCTGATCCTGACTAACAACAGGAAATAAATCAAGCTTACTTACACACTTTTTCCATTTTGCACTTCTGTTGCATCTTCTGTCTTTTATGTGTTTTCAGATGCAGGCATTTTTACACACATACATGTGCACTGGTGGGAACCGTTGAGTGCTACAGGTTGATAACGTAGAACAGAAGGAAATTTCTACTTATAGAAATCTGCAGAGAATAATACAAATTTTACCTGTGCTGTAGGAAGTGATGGCTGTTCAGCTTCTGTAAGGAAGTCATGACTCCTCCCAGAGAAATACTTAAGTGCAAATTGAAATGGTCTTTGTGACTAAGGATACGTGAATGGGTCTATTAAATCCCTTATCTTTCCAGAATCTTCAGGCTCTTAATTTCAGTGTAAACAAGGATATTGGAAGGGTGGAGCTATACCATTTCTACTTATTTGTGAATAAGTAGAAATTTTAAAAAAAGTATTTACCAACTTAAATAATAACTGACTTAGTTTTATTCAACCAAAATAAATAAAGACATATGTATCTTCAAATTAACATACGGTGTGAAAGGCAGAAGAATCTAAATCTTTAATCAGTTATAAATTAATGTTAGGAACAAGAGGCCTGAAATATTTCCAGGGAACTGAATTATAATCTGTGTAGCACTGATTATTCACATAAAAAGTCATCCTGCTATGAGAGATTTTTCATACGGCTTTTTAAGAAGCAAGCTTTAATGTATAAAAAAATAACAGCCAAGAGCTGGAATACTTGTGTGAACTGTTCTTAAAAAGATTGAGAGTTGACTCAACTGACATTTCGAAACACCAGTTCCCCCTTTCAGTTGCTATTACATAAATTTCACTGGAGGCATTTGTAGGTGGACACGCAGTCATACTGTACAACATGGCTTCAGAAGTATATGAGCATCACTTGAGTTTCTCATAAGTTGTAAGGACAGCCCACAGTTCCCCTCTGAACTTCTCAGTCTCCCAGACAGAGGAATCAAAAAATCCTCCTAGGAAATAGTAATTCTATCTCAGGAGCCAAGATGCATTTCAACTTCCAGTGGGATTATCATTTTCTTGATTCAGTTTAAATTCTGTCATGCTGTTGTGTTCATTCAGGCTTCCCCATTCGTCTAAACTGGCTGTCTATTGACCTGTCCTGACCAGAAAGGTTTGAAGGTTTGTTCTGCAGACCGAGAATCTCCAGCACAGGGGCTAGTTTGCACTACACCAGTGCTCCTCCTACATGTGTCTATCTGGAGATACATCTACCTGTATAGAGACATGGACCTGCAAGCTGAAGCACAGCCCTTGAAGCCAATGTAGATGTGACAAGTGGTGAAACACTTGGATCCAGTCCACACCTCAAACACATTCAGGTTTAGTCCTGAATTATTTAGCTGCTGATTTTACAAGGCAGTGTCCAGATCCACCCATTCATAAACTTTTCCTCCGCTGGAGAGTTCCAGTTGTAGCTTTCAGCTGGAGGATGTACTAAACTGCCTAATGGTAATGCAATGTCTCTTCAGCATCTGGGGTGCATCCTGTACTCCACCATGCTTTGCTCTCCCAAACTCAGACAAAGCAAGAAAAAATTCAAATATAATTTCTATAGCTGTTTTCTGAAACATTTTTAAAAACAACTTCAGGAAATGCATAAAAGAATATACATGAGATAGGTAACAAAACAAGTTTAACGCTTTCAGGGATGGCAAATCTTTATTCTTTGCATGCAAAACTAATTACTGTATTGTATATCCTTCTAGTTTCTAGTACAAGATAGGAAGATTTTATAAATCACTTTTCACAAATGGATATCTGATTGTTAAATTTGTCTTACCCTTATAATATGAAACATTTAAAGGTTAACTTCATTGCACTGAGAAATTGTCAGTTCTACCTTATTCGGGGATAACACTTTAGCTTTTAGAAGCTGACATATGAAGCTTGAAATGTACAGTTGGAAATTTAGTTTGAAGTTTAGTCTCTGGAAAATTACCCCTTCAGTGGCAATCCAAGTGTTCTTACAAAGTATGTTCCAAGGACATCACATAAAGGACAGCTGTATAGCTCTCATGTGCCCTAGTTTCTGCCGTAAGCAGTTATTTACAGTTACCAGTCTACTAATATAAATATACTGACAACCAGAACATAGTGCTATTACTTTGAGTGCAAATAATTAAACCTTTTTTTTTTGTATTTATATGTGAAAAAATCTGTAAAAGTTGCTAGACTGTAAGAACTTCTTGTAACAAAATTATGATCTTGAAAAAGTAGTGCTTTTTGGGAGAGAATTTTTAGTTGCTGACATCATTCCTGTCCGCTGAGGACAAAAACTGTCCAAAGACAACCAACATACAAATTATACGGTATCAGATTTTTATATATTTGGAACTCTAGTCCTAAACTTCTGAAGGTAATGAGGGTTTTGCAACTGCCTTCAGTAAAAATGAAGTCCACGCCTGAATGAGGAAAGGTTATTTTAGTAATATGTAGAATCTTGATCTGTATCATATATTCATGCACCGAATATCAGTAAGGTAAACAGGATGAGATGTGAGATTTGGCTTTTGTCATTTTATGTATGGTAGAAGCTTTTACTAATTAATCCCAGGCTAGATGATTGTGCTTTTTAATACTTTTGGACTGGATTAAAACTCAACCAGGTTAATCTATATTGTACTCAGTTTTAATAAATATCAGATCCAAATATTTTAATAATTTTTTAGCTAATGTTAGAGAACTTATGGGTCGGAAAATAAATTTGAAATAGTAGCTAGGATGTTTTTTAATTCAAAACTGAAACTTTTCTAATGGTAGAACAACAGAGTGTGATCTATACAGACTAATGTTATGAATTCAAAAGTAAGATTAAAAGAAGCAAGCACTTCTCAAAAGTTTGGGTCTCCTGCACCCATATATAGATAACTAAAAAAGCAATCTTGTTTCCAGAATGTGCCAAGCACCAAACAGCTGTAACAGACACCAGTGGGATCTGTGAGATGCTCAACACTTTGGAAGATTCAGACCAGGCACCTAAAGATGAATTTGAGGCCTCATCTGCATGCAGATATTTTTAAGACTATGACCAAATCTATAATGAATTCTTAGTGCATCACTAATTGTAGTAAAAAGCTCCAGGATACATCACTGTGGCCTCTCTAGAGTTTATGGTAAAGTTTTATAGTAGTAACTATAGAATAGTGCTCTTTATGTAGGGTAAAAGGATTAAATATAGTACCAAACATATACTTCTTTTCATCGTTTGCCATAATCCTTCCAAATTTTTTTTACTCTACATATAGATATATATATATACACACGTATATTCTGTAAAGGACTGAAAGAGAAGGAATTCTACTTAACATTGGATTTTGAAAGAGAAACCTACATTTCAGGTGTGAAAACACATTTGTGATGAACGTTAAACATCACAGAATCACAGAATTGTGGAGTTTGAAGGTCACCTCTTGAGTTTGTCTACTCCACCCCCTTGCTGAAGCAAGGGCAGCTAGATCAGGTTGCGTAGGGCTGCGTCCAGTTAACTTTTGAATATCTCCAAGCATGGAGACTCCACAGCCTTTGTGGACAAAGCATATATGATCTCTGGGCAAGCATATCTCAATGTGTTTGCAGTGCCATGCTTGAGATTAAAATACATAGGTTAAAAAAGTTAAAATATATAGGTATATATCTTTCACCTGAGAACAGTATCACACAGTCCACCATCATACTGGGGAGACACTGGTGATAGTTGCAGTGAGATCTTTCCCAGGAGAGTTCAAATATAGCTTCAGAAATATTTGTTAAAAACTTTACTGGTAATAAGAGAAGTCCACTTCTGTTAGATGCCCATATAGAGACTTTATTAGTTTCTATAATTTTTTTTCTACCAACCATTCATTTAGCATTTCACATTCTGTTAAAAAAAAAAAAAAAGACTAGTTAGAAAAAAACATTAAAACATTTTAATTTTGTGGTAAATCAGAATGACTATAAAAGATTTGCTCTATTCCAAGTCACAGTATGAAAGGAAAGCTGGGTAAAGCAAGTGTTATTTAACACTAAATAATTTCATTTCCATGACTTCATCGGACTTACATATCAGCTATTCAGAAAATAGTCCCAAAGAGAGTCTTTAATTTAAACTGTCTGATGTTCTTTTGGCAGTTGTAGGGAAACCAAGAGATTTGTTCTCCAGAAAACTTGGACATAGTTTCAGATGAAAGAAAAGGGGGGAGGTGGACTGGTTTTTTTTAAGGTGGACTTTACTGCAAGTTATTCAGTTACTGTCAAACAAACAGTATTTTTTCTGGAAATGATTATAATTAACTATCGTACTTCTTTCAAAAAAGCCCACTACCTTTTAAATAGCAGGAAATGTTCTCTGTCCACAAAAGCTAACACACAGTGAAATTAATAAATACCATACCTCTTTCTGAAAGCAATTTTTATTCACACAATTCAGTGGAATTAAATGTGTTGGAAATAATTTTCCCAAACTCAATCCTTCGCTTCAAGCTATAACTCACATATATTCTCAGAAAAGGGCATAATGGAAATGTGACTAAATAAATTTTGATTTGTCATAGCAAAATAAAACTCCCTTTGACTGGCTGGAGACAGAAATACTTTAAGATAAGTCTTCTTAAGCTTCTTCAGGAAATGAGTTCTAGAAATGGTGTTTACTGAAAGGTAAATGCTGCTAAGGAAAGTACTAACCCCTATTTAAAGTTTCTTTCAAAGCCAATTATTTATTCCTTTCACTGTCCCTAGGTTTGGAAAAAGTGCCAAAAGACCTTCCTCCTGACACAACTCTGCTGGATTTACAGAACAACAAAATCACTGAAATTAAAGAAGGAGATTTCAAGAACTTGAAGAATCTTCATGTAAGTGTATAAATGAACTACCATTTCCCCCCAAAAAAAATAAATGGGGACAAATGTGGTTTTGGCCTAGTACTCAGTTTTTTAAGGAAAACTGATGAAATACTCTCTGATCTTCCTCCACCAGCCCAGTGTGTTTATTTCCTTTCCCATTCCTCTCCTGCAAACTCTCTTCTCATACCACAGAAGTTTCTCATCTCTTTTCAGCTCTTCATACCTGTCTCCTGTTCGTTCGGTCTCCTGATCTCCATTATAACTTCTCTCACCTATTTATGTATGTTTTTGGTCCCTTTGGCACAGTGACTAGGTTATTTCTATTTAAAAAGCAGATCTATCTCAACCCTGCCACCTCACTCACTTATTACCGTATTCCTTCCCCTCCCACCTCTGAGCTCACAGATTTTTGTATATACCATGTTTGTTAGCAGTTTTTCTGTAGTAATTTTAGTTTAAAAATCTTTTCAAATCGATCTTCTGCCCCCTGCACTACAATGAAATTGTGTTCTTGCAGTAACCTTCTCCTAGCAAAACTCCATCCTCATCCTCCTTTACCTGTCAGTCTCTTCCAACACCGCTGTCTGTTTTCCTCTTTGCTGAAATATTTTCCTTCCCTGGTTTCCGTGACTGCCCTTTTTTCTGGTTCACCTCTTCTTTTCCAAGTTTCCATCAGACAACTACCTTCCTCTGTTTCCAAATTTTTGTTTCTCTGTCTGAGGTCCTCCTCCCCTATTTCTATACTTTTCATCAACATCTTAAAATTTATACCTCATAGCCTTGCCTCAATTTTGTTGAAATATCTCTTTCTTTCCAGATCAGAAAAAGGTTATTACTTCTCTGCCTTTGAAAGTAATACCCCAACTCAGGCATATTTCTGAAATATTATTTTTCTAGCTTTTCACCAACTCAATTTATTCTGTGTATTATTCCATTTGTTCCTTTTTGATTATAACCAATATAAACTACTTGGCTTTGCTTTCTTGGGTCCTTATAGCCTCTTTCTATTCTATTGTTTTCATTCACAACTAAGAAGCCAACTCCCACTTTTTATCCGTTCATGATGCCAATGCCATCATCCAAACAAGCACTGTTTAAAAAAATAATCTCCATTCAGCCACTCATAGTTGGAAAAAAAATCCTATAAACATTTATTTCCTTAAATACTTCCAAATTCCCTCTTAAATTTTTCTTTTAATGCAACATTGAAAAGAAAATTTTTTAAAAAATTCTAGAAATAGGCACAATGCCAGACTGTCCATAGTAGAGGGACCTGCATGAGTAAATCATGATGAAGTTCATGTTATCTAATTTTAGCATAGATGTCTATAGTTAAGCTAATTACATAGATAACCTCTACAGTCAACTCAGAGAAGTAGGTATTTCTACATCACATTTCATCTGACTTGTTTCAGAATGGGATGACTTGTGTCCCAGAATTTTTTTTTTCAATTCCTCTGCTTGGCTGCTGAACAGATTGGACACCCTAATTCCTGCCCCACTTGTTTTGGTTTTCTTCCACCTTGGAGAGAAGTCCTGTGTCTTCAGTGAAGATCATCTGCAAAGTGCTAAAAAAGAGAAAAGACTTGTCAGTGAAATTAATCTTTTTGCAATCTTTCTTCATGACACTGCATGAAATGAGTCAGACCATGGTATTGCAGATGAAAAGCACTGACCTCAAGGACTTCTGCATACTTGGAACTCAGTCTGGGTCTCTGTTATACATCCTGCTGTGAATTAAGCTGCTGTGAACGATGTTATCTCATTGAGGTTAACTCTTAGGATTTACTTTATTTCTTTTATTGCAGTAGATATAATTTAATAGTGAATTAAATAGGTAACTCTTCAGGGAAGAGATAATTTGTTTGTCTAACTCCCAGAAGTACCCAGTACATGCTTAGGGGCCAGTGGAAATCATACAGAAGAGTGACAACAGTAACATCCGTTTTAACAAATTACTTTCAAAACAATACAGTTTTCCTGGATTTACTCAGGAACAAAACCCGATCCTCTCATCTCCTCCCCAAAATAATATTTTAGTCATGCAGTACATTTATGTAACTAGGCACCATCTTTACTCTCAGCAGGCATCATTCTTATTCTTTTGTAATATCTGGGAATGATTCCCATTCCCAACTTTGCAATTAAATATTCTTCAGAGTCATAGTGAAAGGGGAATATTGTTTTTAGATAAATATAACTCAAATGCTTTGTTGTTGACAGAGCTCCATTGTCACTTTTGTTTTAAGGAGATATATGTGTGTGTGTGAGACATATGTATAAAAATATATATATAATGTATATGCTTTTAATCATATTCCCTGATAAACATGGCTTGTGTTAGCGTTACACTTGACAATGTGATGTTCAAGAGTTTCTAGGCTTCTTAGACTTTACTAAACCTTCTTATACTCTACTAAAACAGCAAGGTTTACATAAATAATTACTGTTTCAAAATCTAAAATTAACCTCTTGCATGAATTTATCACTTAAGGGAAAAATTCCTTAAATCCCAATTTTCATAGCTCTTGAAAAAAATGAACAGTATATTCAGTTTATTCCTTTTGAATATGCCTTTTAAATTCCTTCCTAATTTCTATAGACATCACCAACCCCATAAGTAATAGTTTTAGAAGGGATTTTCATGAATAAGTTGAGTTGAACATAAATTTCAACTTGTACTGAAAACCAGATGAAGTAAGGAGAAAAGAAAGGATCTACCTATAATTTCCCCCGGCTTCTCTTTCAGCACAAAAGTATCTGCTTATGCTCCGAAAAAGAAACAAAAGGGTAGTAATGCGTACTTAAAAAAAAAAAAATATTCTTTGTATCAGAAAATTTTCCTGAGTAGGTAAAAGAGAAGTTAAAATTTGCAGCTGTGGAAATATGGCAAGCAATTGGAAAAGGATGCAACTAAGGGAATATTTATCTGCAAATAATAGATGCCTGCCAGAAAACACCAGAGTCAACAGTTTTGGTGTACTTGATATTTTTATAGTTTTAAATTCATCCAGGAAAAAGTGTCTAAAGTTGTACTATAAAAACTCACTGACACTTCACACTATTTAAAAATGAAAGATAAGATATATTTTTTTACTGGAGGACTTGGGAAAATAGGGAAAAAAATCAAGACAGGCTTTTTTTAGGGCTGAGGACTGAGTTTTGCGGTTTCAGAGAACTGTCTGCTATTATGTAAAAAAATTGCTTGTGATTTAGACCTGTGGCAAAACAATCAGCGAGGTGCTGTTGGAAAAGCCAGGAAAAAAATCTTCTATGAAACCATGAGGATTTTCCAGGCAGACTGACACTTCTGGATAGAGTACAGTACTTTGACCCCATGGACACAATAAAGAATCCAAAATACTACATGAGCAAGCCCTCATGCAGAGTGAAGGAGGAGTCTACAAAAACAGCACAAGGAGTTGCATGCTGTGTGGCAAAGCCAAAGCAAACCAGCATAACGCCTGGCACTTGGAAAAAGAGGTAAAAGAAACTACTGTGTACTAGATCACTATATGAACAGCACAAACAAAATAGCAACTGCCTGCTTTTCCAATGGGAATTTTTCAATGGCACAGTGTCAGTGCAGCAAAAGAAGACAAATGCACTATTGGCCTGAAATCAAATGGAACATTGCTTCATCTAAGCTGGCAGAACTATGCAAAGCCATGATGGTGCATACAACAGTGCTAAAACCAGTTGTATTTATACCGAAAGAAAAGCCCTGCACGAAAGAGATAAAATATTTAAACTTGGGACCTAAGGTTATGATATATCCACACTAAGGGATTATCAACACTAAATGTACGGGCAAATAAACTGAAACACTGGAAAAATAATGTATTACATTTGAAAAGTTTCGTGCACTTTTTTTTTTTTTTTTTTTTTTTTTTTAAAATCAAAAGGAGGCTCCCTATGGAAGGACAGGAGCCCAGATTAACTGAAGAAAAGTCTAAGAACATCTTCCAGGGATACAGAAAAGCTCCTAACAGATCAAACAATATCAATGAAAGAACACAGTCTTCTGATGACTCATTACAGCCTCAGCTCCCTTTTCCCAGGCATAATTAAAAGAGATGTTAAGTAAACATAATGCTGTGCAAATTGCAGAATGAAGAGTCAGTAACCATCAAGATACTGTAAAAAACCAAAGACAGATATCTCTCCAGTTTTTACCTCTGAACTCAACTCCCACTATCATCAATGGCAGACATTCTTAACAGGACTGGGGAATACCATTTTTTAAATTTTTTGTTTCCACTTGGTGCAGCTGTAGGTTTCTAACAAATATTCTGAGAAGAAAAAAAATAACCTTTCTGAAATGCAGCACTCCCTTAGAGAGCTCTCATTTCCTCAGACTCTCTTTTACATTGTGCTCAACACACAATGAAATTTTCCACTGAAACAAGCAAAGTGCAATACACAACACACGTGCAAAATATTTTTATTGTGCAGAGGGTAAAGAACTTTTCATGCAAGGAAAACAACAGAAGAAAATGCTTTTAAGTCCTTAAAATTCTGGAATCAGCGTACTAAGCTAATGAAAAAAGGAAATTTTAAAGAGTACAACAATAAAGTACACAAGCAAATTGTGATAAAACGAATAATGAATAACTAAAATGCTTGCCTCAGTAGACAAGGACAGGGTTGAAAGATTCTGTAGAAGTCTAGAGCATTAGGACTATTTTTTGTTGGAGCAGGAAAAAGCAGAGCCAGCTGTTCCCTGGTCACGTGTGCAAGTCATGTAACACAATACTTATCAGTGAGAGCTCAAACTCACGCGAACTGGATCTGCAGCAGGCTTCTTGGCTTTGCGAGATTATTCAACAAGGTGCTGTTGACGTGATCAAACAGCTTTCCACAGTCGTCTTTCATTTATACTGGGGGCTGTTGTTTCAATGCCTTGACACCTCCTTCCCTCACAGTTCATTCATCTCTTCCCTCTTGTTTCTATGTCATCCCTTTTTCCTTGCCCTTCTTAGCTATGTCCACTTGATCCTAGGTCTGGTAGGGTTACTACCAAACCCTACCAAAGACTTTAAGTAACAACAAATAAAGAATAATTGCACCATCCTGGTTTTTTATACCTTTACCCTTTTCCTGCCATAACTGTAGATCAGGGGACCTTCAAGAGACATAACATCTGAAATTCTGTTCAGAGACCTCCTTGGATTCAGGGGCTCTTGGTGCCTTCAAGTTTATGAATGTTTATGATTTTTTAAATTAATTTAAAAATTAATGCTTATTTTGTAGAATTCTGTCTCCTGGTATGACGCAATTAGTGAAGAATGTCAAGTTCTCTTTTATATTTTTGGTGTTCTTTGTTTTGGTTTGGTTTGGTTTTTTTTCCCTTTTCCTAAGTGTACATCCACTCCTAATAATTTGGCAGAAAAGCTGGACTATATGTCCAGGTTATGAGTATGACTTAACAACTAAAACCATAAGGCAAACAAGAAAAGCCAAATTTATTATTATTTTTATTTGGAAGCCTGACTCCTGAGCTTACAGTTCTTCAGGCATTACCGTTCCTAGCAGAACTGTAATAAAAAACAGGTAATAATGCAATACATAACCCAGGAAATTAAAGAAATTCCATCGGGTCAGCAGATTGACTTTTCAGTTTAAACCCTGAAGGACACATGCATCATTAAAGATTTGATGTTAGGTAAGAGTACCATCCCCAGCTGGCAAAACAGATGTATCACCATGTATTACGTCTGATAACAATTTGCTGATCATTTTACAGTTCAATTCTGATTTTGGCAAGGCTCTCCCTTCAACATATTCTAAACTAAGAAGACCAGAAGTAGGGATGAAAACCACTCAGAACAATCCCCTGACATTCTCACATAATGGAGTTTTACACAAAAAAATGCAATCCCCTGCTGCCCACCCCCAGACAGGGCAAAACCTGTAAGTTTTGGTAACCCCCAAGAAGAACAACCCTACGTTAGTTCCTACATGATTGCCACACGCTCCCTCTGCAGTTTGTCAGGGTGTATTTTGACAAAAGCCTGCCAACAAGTGTTCCAAAATTTTCCTGAATTGTGAATCCTCCTTTTTGTTTTGGGAATAAATATTTGAGGTAGAAACCAGGCCAGAGGGAGCTAAATGGCCAGACTCCCACTGACTTCAACTGAGCCAACATCTATTCCTGTCATACAGTGACTTTTATTTTTTTTTCTTACTACTCTAATATCAGAGGTGTTTCAGTAAAAAGTAAACAATCTTCGGAGCAAAACCTGGATTTTTTTTCTTCTCTGAGCACTGCTTAAACTGCTGGTCATGATAAGGTGGTCTATAGGTATTACCACAGTGACATATTATAACAGAGTCAAGGTTTACAGTGCAATGTTCACATGCTATATATGACAAGGTAAAATGACTTTATCTCAAGCAAATGAGGATAGAAGCTAAATTTTCTCTTATCCATAGAAAATTGCTATGAGCCCTCGAAGCCTGACTAAGCGATGACTAATGCTCGATGTATTTGTGCCGGTTTGTTTTCCCTTGCTTTCTTGCCTCTTTTCTTACCTATGGCTAAATATCTTAGCACCCATACCAAGTCATGCTGAAAGTTGTGCATTGGTGTGCTCAGCATTTTGTATCAGGACTTGGTGACACGTTTCGCTTTTTTTTTTTTTTTTCTTTGGGGGTACATTTATTTTAAGAGAAATATCCTTTTCTCCACCAAAAATGGGAGTGTGGAAGAAGATAGATTTTTGAATAAAAGTGCCGATTCCTCTAGCTCTGTTCTAGGCTGTCACGTTTCTTCAATCTGCCAAATCATTTCATACTAGCAGCATCTCAAGTGCTGTCTGTAGCCAAGGGGCTCCACCACTTCCAGCACTTTGAGGTTGACCCTTATTTTCCCCTCCAAGTACTCTCTGTACACAATTTTTATATGTCCTTTGACAAGGTGAATATAATGCCCCATCATGCCATCTGGGCTTTATTCAGGATAGTTAGTCCATGTGGCATGTTTTTGCCTAACATCCCTTCCTCAATAGCACTGCCTGCAGATGTTTTCCCTAGGTTTTTCTCCTCCAGTTCCTGTTTTCACTGACCTCTAAATCCCCCTGTGTATTTCATTTTATTTTGTTTTGTTTTGTTTTAACTTTCGTTACATGCAAACCATACGGGGCACATTCTGAGGAAAGTAAACAGCAGTGCTCCAAGGCTAATAACTTCGTTCTTTAAGTCTTGCATATAATAGAGTTATTGTGAAGCGGGAAAGGAACCCAGGGGTATGGCTTGCCAGGTGCTATGCTGGTGTGTTATCCTCATCATTTGCTGTTGCTCTGGGAGACAGTAAAACTTCTCTTGCAAATTCTGATGTGTAGGTTTATTTTTATTTCTTTACAGCTGCACAACAGTGTGGAAAAATAGTCCAGGTTTAAAAAACTGGGAGCAGGGACTTGCAGAGTGAGATGTGAGTGGGAAATCATACTCTGGTACAAAACAGTTGAAAACTATGGGGTTGTGATACCTTCCCACTTTATACCACCATACATACATTCCCACTGTGAAATCGGTATTTTTAAGCCTACCTTTGATAGATACCATTGTTTCTAACTGAGAGACTTTCTGAATGTTTGAATAAAACAACAGTTTTGTGTGTTTTCCTAAGATGACATGATCATATTCAGGAGAAAGCAAGGGCGAAGCAGAACAGATTAATCCTAGATATCTAGATAATTTTTGGACTATCAGTTCTGCTCTCAAGAGCTGTAACAATCCTCTTAACATCAACTATTCAGAGAATATTTACATTGCAGAGCCTAGCTGATGTATACCTATATATTTCCAGCAGGAAATATTTCACATCAGATCATCAACTGTGATAATCATAGCCTGAACATTTTTTATCAAAAAGGCAACAAAGTTAAAAAAAACCCCAAATAAAATAGAAAAAAAAGATAAGGCAGACCAAGATAAATGACCAAGGAGTTCAAAGCAGGATGCAGGATAAAAATGTCAAGGGCTGATAAAATGAGTCTAAACTCATTGAATGTTGACTTAAAGATCTATGGAAAAGAAATCCATGGTAAAATAAAGAAAAAAGAAAGAAAATAAAATCATGTAATTAGCAATAGTACATTCAGTTATTGAGTTATTATGATAAAAACAATGAAAGAGACTCATCTGCATAATTCAAGCTGTACCCCTCAGAATAAATGGCTTGTTTCCCATGTCCTAATATTGTGCAGCCAGTTGTATTGCACTACGGGCAGAATCTACATCAGTACCACAACTCTGGCAATGATGACTCAGGAAACCCCACCCCGTGTGTACCCTGTGTGTACCCCATGTGTTCTCATGGCAGTTCTTATAGCTCAGGCTCAAATAAAAGACAGTTGAGGCCATGGCTTCCACTGACCAATATATTTATTTTGGGAGAGGCTTATTGTTAGAGAAATACTCTGCTGAACTGTGAGTGACCTTTTCTACCTCCTCTTGCAAATGTGTTATTGCTAGCTAGCATACAAAATTAAAACCAGATATGTTCAGCTTTATGCGTACTCATTGAAACCATGTAAAGAACACACTGCTTGCTTTGCTCAGGATGATCTGCAACAGGAGTCTATTAAGGACAAAACCACACATCCAATACCATTTTAAACTATATTCTCACCTCTTTTTTAGTTTTCATGATAGAGAGGTGTTGTCATTGATAGTGGTACACTTCTTGGCACTGTTTTAATACTGAACTGATTGTGGAAAGAGCTGAATGCTCAATTTTCCTCCAAGAAACAGGCTGAAGTGTAATTCTGAAAATACTTAAAGTGCATTAAAAAGCAGTGAATGTTAACTATGGTATATGCAATACAGAAAATGTGGTTTAGCAGCAACTGTTGTCTTCTGTTTCTGAAAATAGCATAGCGGAGTTAGTGAACAAAGATATTCTATAGCTATTCTCTAGTAATAAATATGAATAGCTATTGATGCAACCCATTCTACCTAGTTCACTGCACAAACATGCAGCGCTGTAAGTCTGATGAGTAGGTAGCAAACAGAAGGAATGATAAGATTCATTCTCATATGTATCATATCTAAAATCTTTTCTGTTAGCTGCATTACTCTTCTGACAGTAATGGGACTTTATTCTCCCTTTTTATGTCATGGTTGGTTAATCTAAAAGAGAGTTAGCAATAACGTAAAATTTCAGAGGAATACAGAGACCACCTATAACAGGTAACAGAGATTTTATGGAGGCCTTTCTTTCCTGACAGTGTAGAGAGCTAATTTGCTTAGAGTTACCCTGAGTCTAGATATCACAATTGTGAGAACTAGATTAGGTACCTACATAGGAGGCAGAATGAATATGGTCCATGATCCCTAACTGCAGGACTTACAGTATGATGCTTCAAATTGCTCCCCTTCCATACCAAGTTATACTTACCAAAAAAACTCAGCTTATATCTCTGCAAAAAATGAGGGTATTATCAGTCAGAAATCTAGTAAGTGCAGTCTATTAGACTAACAGCAAAGAGGTGATGATATACATATTTTTATTAAGTTAGGCTGTGCCTTCACTGTATTGAGTCATAGAATTTTCTGTTCAGGAAAAACTGGTTAGGATGATTGTGTGATGATGTGTAAGGTATAAAAGTATCCTCAGAATAAATGAAACCAGAAAAACAAAAAGCGCAAATAAACCTGATAATGTTGGATTTATGTGAATTACTTGTTCTTCACAGCTTTCAAGTGGAAGGGTTGGACTTGGATATAAATTATGTATGTTAACAGAAGCTGCATATACCTCAGCAATGAAATAATACTTTTATGTGTTAAGTAGGCCTTGTTTATCTTTCACTGCTTTCAGAAGTTCTTAATCTATTTGTTTTAGTACTGCATTGCATTTTATTCAGCTTGCTAGATTGGCCGTCAAAAGATATCAAAAGACACTAGAAAAGAATAATAACTTTTTAATGTTTCATTCCTTAAAATAACTTCTCTAGTGGTCACCTGAGATCTTCTACATTATTACTCCACAGGCATTGATCCTTGTTAACAATAAAATCAGCAAAATAAGCCCATTAGCTTTTGCTCCTCTGAAGAAACTGGAAAGACTTTACCTGTCCAAGAACAACCTGAAGGAACTCCCGGAAAACATGCCGAAGTCTCTTCAGGAGATCCGGGCTCATGAGAATGATATCTCCAAGTTGAGGAAAGCCGTCTTTAACGGACTGAATCAAGTGATTGTCTTAGGTACGAGCATGAGAAATTATAACAAAATCATCTCAGTGTTTTTTCAAGATGTTTTTAGTTCAATCAGTGATTTTATGTAAAAAGCCAAGAAATGTTCCAATAAATTGTACCTCCAAATTAGCTTTGACCTGAAGGATATAGGTACCTACATTGCAGCACAGCTCATGACCATGTTTTGTTGGCAGAACTAGGCACCAATCCTATCAAGAGTTCAGGCATTGAAAATGGAGCTTTTCAGGGGATGAAGAGGCTCTCCTACATCCGTATTGCAGACACCAACATTACTAGCATCCCAAAAGGTAAGAAATTCAATGAATATTTCAGAGATTTTCACAGGTATAATATAGTGACTTTTAGTCAGCTGGAAAAAAAAAAAATTATGGAAGTCTTTTGAGTCAGTCCTTAGAGTATCCATTACTTGACTGCTTCAATTTTTGTTCTGTTGTCCTTTATTGGTTTGGAAAATTTTGTTTTTCTATTATGAGAAGCTCCACAAGAGGTTCACTGTCAAAACCAAGACATTTTATATTATTTTTCTTTCCTTATCTCATAGCTTAAATACAAAGAGGAAGAGTGTTTTCATCCTCCAGCCCTGTTTTGTGAGCCTGATCAACGTTATATAGATGTAAACTCATGTAGAATTAACAGAAGTTATATAAGCATAAAATCAGCCCTCCACAAATCTGCGGGTTTGAAGCCAAAAATACTATTCCTATACAAAACAGAAAGATTTGATGGTTTTAAAAGTAATTAATTGCAAATTGCTAAAAAATAAGAACAACATCAATATAACCTATTAAAAAAACACAAACACACACAAAACAAAACAAACCAGAATGATTCCAATCCAGAGGAAATTATATTGAATTTATTCATACTTTAGCCAGCAGATTGTTTTGAAATAGCTGAAAAGTTTTTGAAAGTTAATACAAGTTGTTATTTCTTTCTTACCACATTTCCTGTTTTGGATGTTCCTTTGAGGGACCTCACATAGTTAATATATTTGGTTCCAATTTTTTTTTCCTGATAAACAGAATTTGCAAACTAGTATGTGCCCTACCTAAAATAACATTAAAATTATTTTACTTAAACTTTATAATCTCATTTTCTGCTGCTGTTATTTGTTAAATATCTAGGTGCCAAATGTTTGTAGATTTATGTATGTGCATAGTCTGGATAAAAAGAAGGCTCTTTCCCTTACACTATCATATATGTCCCATTTACATAATAATGAAGGCTAGAATTCATATCTGAGAAGAATTGTTAGTTTTTAACTGTTCTATGATGACCTTATGAGCATGATCTTATTTCATGCCAAATAAATGTTTACTAGAACTGTTACTAGCTGTTTTCAGTTTCCCTCATTGTGAAAGTTCCTTGTTTCATTCAATGAATTGTTCTTGGCCATGTCTAGTAAAAATCTTTTTTCTTACTGTAAAAGAGTCTCAGTGTAACACAAGTCCTTTAAAAAAGATCATCCAGTTTTATTAAAAGTGCTTTGATGGTGTTTTCTCTTTCAGGCCTTCCCCCATCCCTTACTGAACTTCACCTTGATGGCAACAAAATCAGCAAAATTGATGCTGAAAGTCTGTCTGGACTCACCAACTTGGCAAAGTAAGAATTCATTTCTTCTTTTCACATAAAATATTAGTTGAAATTGTAACCACAAAAAACATCATTCTGGGCTTCATGAGTGTTATCATCATTGAAGCAGCACATAACGTATCAGGGAAAGCTTCTAAGGACTTGTGCACTGACTTAAGAGAACAAAACAATTGGTTTTTTCTAACATCACTTTCCAGTTGTTTTTAATTATGAGTGAAGTATGCCCAGGACAACTGTTTCTTTGATTTAAAAAAAAAAAAAGAAAAAAAGTATAAAGAAAGCAATTAGATTTTTTAACTATGTCATGCTTCTCTCATTGTATTTCCATCTTTGGTTTATGCAGTTTTATTGGGACACTGCATTGCTCATGCAATTTCCTCTGCAAACTGAGGAAAAAAACACATGGGAACCAAACCTGCTTGAAACAGTTTCTTTTGTTTCTTAAGAAAAGCAAATCTGCAATGAGTCCAAGAAAGTGACAAAAAATTAATCACACTATATAAATAAAAAAGTATCATTTTTTTCAGGGTGATTGTACCTTGCTAATCTGTGAATATATTGTTGAATATGTTTATCTAACTGTAGGAAAATGTAAGAAAAATTCCCAAAGAGCAGTTATAGACATACAGAATTATTGGTGAATTAGTTCATATTAGATAACGTGCTAAAATAGTAAAATGGGCCTTTTAATACAGGGTATTTTAATACTATGCTATACTATTTTAAGATTGTTCTATGAAAATAGAAGTGTAATTGATCTATAAGACCATTAATCAGATTATTGTATCTAATTCCTGGGTCTTCACCTTAATCATTCAGTTTAATAATCTTAATCATTCTTCTTGTCACAATCAAGGAAGAAAACAGAAATAAAAGAAACTTTACTGAGCAACAGGAGTTAAATTTACCACTACTTATAGTAGATTGGATAGCAATTTAGTGCAATGAAGTATGTAGTAATTTAACATGTATTTTAAATCTGTCAGTTCCAGGTGATAAGGCTTAGAACAGCTTTCTAGAGCTTGTAAAATAAGGCATTTCAATTCATGTTTAATGTTCATATTTGATCACAGATTGATCACCACTCAAAAAAAGTCTGCTCGTGGATTTTAATGAAAAATTATATATACCATAATTATAGGCTAGGGGACTATGAAGCAGTTCTTGTTAATGATAGAGGCTTAGTATAAAATGTAACATCCTCCAGAGAAATGATGAAGAAAACTTCCAAAACCAAAATAAAATTGTAACTGCTCAGGTAGAGAGTAATTCACTTTACTGGAGGAGGGAGGTGTGGATGAGTCAGTTGTCCTGCAGATGAGCCAATTTTCACATTCACACTTGGAAAACAATACAGGCAACATCACATGAACAATATTGTTGGAAGTCCTTCTTAAGACATGAAGTTTTATGCAGCAAGTGCTGATGGACTGCTAAAAATATCTAACCTTGGGCTGCTTCCATGGTGGCTCTACTGTGCGGAGAAACCAGATACTCTGTTGATTGTGGTGTGGAAATGTGGAGCTGCTCAGAGCAGGAACCAAGTCCTAACTGCTCTCTGGCCTGTGCTTAAGCAGGCAACTTAAGCGTAGTCAGAAATCCTCTTTTGCAAAGTTGAAAAGTAAGGCAGAATACAGATTTGATGAAAAGGGAGGGCATTGAACATAACAGAGCAGACAGATGAAGAATGGAGTGAGCTACAGGAGAGCTCTAGGACAGCATATGGGATAAATCTAAGGGGCAACATGCCCGTTATGGGGCAGAAACAAGCTACCAAAAATAGCTTTTATTTATACATCTAAGACTTCGAGAACATTAGTATGGGGCCAGATCACTCTCCTCCTGGATCACGTCAACGCATGCTCAACAGTCTAATAGTTGCCCTAAAGTACAGTTGGGCTTTGAGAAGCAGGTCACTTTTCTGACTGTGTTAAGGTGTTTTGAACTGTAAAAGAGCTCAGTGTAGATCTAGTGTTCATTTTTTTTTGAATTCTTGAGTTCTAGCAGATCACCAGTATTTATCCTTTTTGTTTGTTTGTTTGTTTTCCTTGTAAAATTACTCTTAAGTATTCCAAAAGTCTTCATATAGTGCTACAGTTGGGAAAAAAAAATAATCTCCGTAATGTAAACCCAGCAAAGACTTTGCTGGTTTCATGCAGGAATGAAATCCACAGGAGGAAATACAGCTGATGTTACTAAAGTCTATAGCCTGTTAAAGTTTACTGAAAAGGTCTAGCTCCATACAGTGGAAGTTGCATCAAGCCCTGAATAATGATGTTGAGCAGCTTGAAGCCTGTTAAAGTGCACATAACAAAAAAGTGGGAATAGGCAAGCAGGGATGTTGAGGGCAACAGAAGGTGAAAAAACATTTGAGAATTTCTTAAGTGTTTAGATATGTCTTTGATGTTGCTCTTCAATGATTTAGAACACTGTGACTAGGTCAGCTAAAGCACTGGAAATATGTTACATCTTCACTAACATAAAAGGAAATAGTACGTCAATATAGTAAGAAAGACTGATTTTTCAAATTCTTCCCTTTTTGTTCCCATGGGAAAAAGAAGAGAGATGAAGACCATATTCTTCCCTAACACTCTTAATCACCCTGTATTTTACACACTAATATTGTCTTATTTCATTTGTAAACACAGCCCTAAGTGACTAGGAGTTTGTTTGTAGCACATTTAGATGAGATGTAATTACATATAATTTCACTGCCTGTGGGAGTTAGATCCACTTTTCTACAGACTCCTCCAATTTTACTTTCCCTAAAACAGTTTCCCTTCATGGGCTAATCCTGAGTTGGATCTTGTCCATCCTTATGGTGTGTAAAGGGGTTACTTTTGCTTCAACAGACCAATATGAAAGTCTTAATTGCTTTTTTCATGCTGGTCTCCCTACGTGTGACACATCTGCTTATAGACCTGCTTATGTAGTAGCATATATTTAGATATATGTCAACCAAGAATTTATAGCCTTCTGCCAAAATGTGTTTCTTTTCCCCAATCCTTTTAAAGACATTCACTATAAGCACCCTTTACTGAAGTCCTTAATAGACATTCTGTAGATCTTCAGACCAAATTGCTCTGTAGGATCAAATCCCCCAAGTTTAACTAAATCTTGATATACTCTACTCAAAAGGAATTTTGTTCTAATAACTTTTAAATGAAAATTCTTCCTGATCAAATCCTAGCAAAGATACGTGATACTGTGAACTGATTTCTGAGTGAAATAAATCCCTGTTGATGTCAGTGGGAGATCTCATTGGACTCTCCTTTGTCATTTAATACTTTGACAACCTTGCAATGTTTAAATGAATATGATTATGGCTATTTGTAATATATATAATACTAGTTAGCAAGACCTTTCTTTGACTGTTTATTTTTTAAAATGAAAATTCTAAAATGTGCTTCCATTCTTGGACAGCATTATTTCAGGAAAAATCTCTGCCATAAAGATCAAACAAGAATTTTTAGTTCTGTTATTTTACACCAGGTGCAGATTTTGACTTTTGAAGCTGGCACAAGCCACAAAGAATTACAGAAGTAGATTACTGTGAATCAGACTTTCTTTAAAAATACTCATCCATAGCAAATTATTTTGTCACAAGGATTCTGATTACCTATATTAAATTCTAAATTGAGTCAGTTAATAAATCTCAGAGCAATTTTCCCTCAAAATTAAAAAAAAAAAGATCGCTTAAAGAAAAATATAAAGCAAACTAGATGAAGTAGGTTTAGCCTTTATAGAAATAATTTTCTCAAAGGACAACACTGTTGATGACAACTCCTGCAGAATTACCACTGAATTCCCTGCCTCAACACAGAGCATTGTAACTTATGAGAGTCTCTTGAAAAAATTCTGTAGTTTGGTAGGTGCAAACCGAAATAGTATTATCACAGAAACACACAGATAGGACCAGAATTTTTCCAAATTGAACATAAATTGTTCTAGTAAACCCAAAAGAAATGTGTATGTCCCACTTCTGTGTCCTCCTGAACAGATCATTATGTATGACTCAGCTCCTGTTTCCAGTCTGTAACATGGCTCTAACTACATAAGTATCTTAGAAGGATGTGGTGAAGATTTAAACTTAAGAGTTCTGGTCACCCTGCGTTATGTAGTTTGACAAAGAAAGTTGCAGTCAGTACTCCTAAAGTCATTCAAGAAACTCTTATTCGGCTTCTGAAGAAAGACTGGTGCCTATGGAGGTACACAGTACCTATCTACACTGGGATTAGTCATATAATGGAAGTATACAGTACCATGGACACAAGTTAAATGCTACCATGATGACATTAGATGTCAAACTTATTTAAATATGTTTATCTAAACTGTTTCTCCATAGTGGCTTTGTACCTCATGCATAATTCTGAAAATTACTGTGGTCTGTTCTACAACAGTAGTATATGGAAGTAACCAACCTAAGAAAGACAGTTGTGGGAACAAATTTAACATATTTTTGGGTTTGTTTGTTGTTGCTTGTTTTTTTTTTTCAGATTGGGTCTCAGCTTCAACAGTATTTCTTCAGTTGAAAATGGGTCTCTTAACAATGTACCTCATCTGAGAGAGCTCCATTTGAACAACAATGAACTTGTCAGAGTACCTGGTGGGCTGGGTGAACACAAATATATTCAGGTAAAGTTTATCACGCTGCCTCAGAGAGCAACTGTTGAAAGATTCTGAGTGGTATTTGTGTGGTTATTCAGTCTTGAACAGAAACATAGACAGTATTTGTGCAGAAGGTAATGCGATGAAAGTTTCGTAAACTGTTGAATAGGCATGGAAAAGTTGCAAACAGAAGACGTACTCTGATTTTTGTGTGGGTGTGGCTATGGAAGTGTGTAGATCTGGCGGTGTGCATTCGTATCTTTGTGTGTCTGAGGGTTTACGACAAATATGGGATTATTTGTGTACTTTGATTTCCTTTTTACTAAAAAAATGCTTTCAAAGAACATTTCTTCTGTTGAATTTTTTCAATTCTACTCAGTGACATTTTGCAGCCTTCCACAAGAACCTTCCCTGTGGTATCTTGCAAAGCTGTACCTTCAGGAGGGCAAAGAGAGGCAATATGCATTTCACATCAGCAGTATTTTTGAGGTTTGTGCGGCTGGATATCTAGAAACATGGCCTCTTGGAACCAATTAAAATCTGTCTTCACTTGGACTAAGATTTTACAGGAATGAAAGCTCCCAAAGAATGAAGACTCCCAAATGTAAATCACCACTTGCGTGTAGCTTGGGAAAAATAATCAGAAATGGTAACTTTGGAGCACAGTAATATTCATCAGCTATTTTAAATCATCATTAGTGATTACCTTGGCTCTGAGTCCTGTACAGTTGCACTCATGAGAGTGAAAGCGTTAGAGCTGGAGAGAAACCAGTTAGCACCAAATATATTCTTTATATTCAGCACATGCCTCTGAACCACAGCACTGAATAATTCCACATCTTTGAATCCTTTTTTTGTTACTATTATCAAATGATAGCAATGTTATTACATTGCCTTGCATAGTTTCTGCTCTTTCTTTAGAAATTATTTCTAATTGGATATATTCTAGGTGTTTCAAAAGGTAAGCAGAATCAAGCATTTGTTTGGAAGAAAGGATATATTGTTACTCTGTATAACATTGCACGGTACACACCAAGTATTTGACATCAAATCATTAATCTTATTTGCCACGGTAGCTCTATTTCTCACTTTTGTACTTCTATGCTTTTCAGGTGGTCTATCTTCATAACAACAAAATTGCTTCAATTGGTATCAACGACTTTTGCCCTCTTGGCTACAACACCAAAAAGGCTAGCTATTCTGGTGTGAGTCTCTTCAGCAACCCCGTGCAGTACTGGGAAATCCAGCCCTCTGCTTTCCGATGTATCCATGAACGCTCTGCAGTACAGATTGGAAATTACAAATAGATGTCTAAAGAAGGGGTTCGGTTGTGTTTCAGCTAAAGTACCTGTTGTAATAGGCCTGTTCAAAAAATTGTTGCTAACAATTAATGCCAAATACCAGAAACTTCACTTTAAAGTGGAGATGGTCCATTGATGTAGAATAAATGAATGATTACAGATGTACAAGATCAAGCATACCATGAAAAGAATTGCCAACTGTGCTTTTAACTGACTTATTTCAGCCTTCTTTTCCAGCATGCTTTCTGTGGTATTTTTCAGTTTTCTGAATGCTACAGGTTTTAAGATTCCACTGTATATGAGATTCGGAGTAAATATTTGTCAAGCTATGATATAAAAAAAAAAAAAAAAGATAGTGATTGAGGTTATTTTTATAGCCACACACACACGAAAAAATAGTAGAGGGAAAAAGGACTCTCAAATCATCTTAAGACTTGAGAAGGTGAGAGTTACCTCCTTTAAATTTATTTCAAGCCCTGGAGGTTTAAAAATATCCACTATAACACTAAGCTAATTCTGAATGTATCTATTTAGCGGAGGCAAATAAAGTTGTTGCTAATGTCATTATTTTGGGAAAAATAAAAGAATTTCATATTGTACACATAGTTCTTTTAAGTTTGCCATTCTTCTAGAGCAATGCTATTCGGGATTAGCCTAACATAATCCTATTGAACAAAATAATGAGTAGTCTGCAGTACGAAACCTGTAACCTATGTCTGGAGCTCAATGGCTAAATTTCTCTAGGGCAAATCTCTCTCACCTTAGTCAGAAGAGCAGTTTTAATAACTTCAGTGAGACTGCCTTGCAGAGTATGGTATTAGGGTTTAGTCATTAGTATCAATCCATGTATATATCTAAACCAAAAATAATAGCAGTTCACTGTTCACTTGTTCTGCATTGTACATTTGTCAGCATCCTTTACTGTTTTTGTTTTTTAAACAAAGTTTTTAATCGTTAAGTAGAGATATGCAGGCTCCCCATCTGATGAATTTGTGGCGTTTAGGTTATAAGCAAAATTAGAAGTATAGCAAAATATGAAGTGAAATAACTGCAAGGCCTAGCTGGACATTGCTGGGACATCATTTGTAGAAGTACCTTCTTAGAGTGATTTGAAGCCCTATGCAAATTGGATTCTTCAACCCATACCAGTGGGTAGCAAGCACATCAAAGGTAGGCTGCACATTTCTACTGTCAATCTACAAAGCTAAACATATACTCGATAAAAATGTCACCTTAAAAGAATCTTCTGCAGCCTCTTAATACTCCAAGGTCAATCTCTCTAATTTGTAAAACTTATATGTCATTTATATTAAAGAATAATGTAATACAGGCAAACTCCAAGGTGTTTGTCTTTATTTTCTGTTTTGATGGCATTACATAGTGTGTCAGAACTTTAATTATGATTAAGTCTTGAAAATTGAACATCTTAGGCATGGTGACAGCTAAAGTAAGAGTAAGTTGTGTGAAATTCTCTTGCCTCAAGAAACTTTTTCATGCCTAACACTCATAGGTATTTTTTCTAGGAAATGAATATGTTCTCTTTATATTTGTAATTTATTCAGGTAGCAAATAATTGGAAATTATTATGAACCTCTAAAGCCATTACACAGAAAGAGTGTATGTGCACTCTTGTTAGCAATCTTCTTCATATAGTAGCCAATGATTACCCCCATTTGCATCTGTTCTTACTTCTGGGTTTCACATTTTCTGAGTGTTATTTTTAAATAAAAATAACAGTACCTTATATCCTTCCAGAAAATGAGCAGTTAGATTTTTTCCTTTTGGTTCTTGGTTGAATATCTGCTATAATTCAGAGACAGACTTTGTGCAGAAAGCTAAGCACTGGCATTTCAACCGAGAACAAAGGCATTGTCTTAGCTTGGAGAACTCCACAGGGTTTTTATGTACCCGGTTCAAATTAGCAGATACAGATACAACTCACAGGAAGAGATTTATACAATAAACAATAACAATTACTTATTACATAAAACTTCATATAAATATATACACAGGGTTCATATTTGTCCCTCCTTTAAAATTTGGCTTTAAAATCTCTCCATGCTAAGGCTTTCCTTACAAACCAGATGCAGTTTAAGTTCAGAAGAAAATACCTGAGCCTGGTCCGCCTCTGTAATACCTATGTTATGTCCCATACCAAGCTTGCTGCCCTCTGTGCTAAAGCACAAGCTATTCCTCATAAAATACATTCCCTGCTAACAACCAAGGGCTACAAAGATAATAGGACTTTCCTGATTCCCAGTCCTGCGCAATAAAAAAGAATAAGCAAACCCTATAACATCCTCAGCAAGACTACGACAAATTCAGAAGGTAAACAGGCTGTTGGTTTTCCATAAATTGTGCAACCATACCTACAGTTTCTGACTGATAGGACTCTGTCCTAAGTCCAATACAGACGCACAGCATCTGCAAAGACTTCGAAGCAGCAGGAAACCCAATACTTTTAAAACTGCTTTTCATATAAATACAGAACAGATGGCTCTTCCACTTAAAACCAAACCAAACCAAACCAAAACAAAAATAAAGAAAGAGGGCCTACAAGAAACATGGGGAGGGACCCTTTAACAGGGAGTGTAGCCACAGGATGAGGAGTAACGATTTTAAACTGAAAGAGGGTGGATTTAGATTAGACATTAGGAAGAAATTTTTAACTCTGAGGTGGTGAGACACCAGACCAGCTTGCCCAGAGAAGCTGTAGATGCCCCATGCATGGTGATGTTCCAGGCCAGGCTGGATGGGGCTTTGAGCAGCCTGGTCTAGTGGGAGGTGTCCCTGCCCGTGGCAGGGGATTTGGAACTAGATGATCTTTAAGGTCCTCTTCCAAACAAGACTATTCTATGATTCTATGGTTTTATGAAAGAAAGAAAAAAAGAACAAACACAAACAAACTATAATAGTTGGGTGGAAAGAAATAAGAGAGCTAAAGCTGAAAGCCTTTAGGCCCAACAGTGCATCTCCAATCCCTCCATAAGGTATGAAGACTCTCCTAGGGAGCCTAAAACAAAACATATGCCAATAACCTGAAAATTTGGGCTGGTGAAAACGAGATACGAGAATAAAAAAAGTGCAGCTACAGATCCTCAACTGCAAGAATGATTTAACTGATGTACAGAGGCTTCTCATTTCTTCCACTGAATATAAAATTATAACAAATCCAAACCACAATAATAGCACTTGCTTTCTTTTAAAACCAATTTTCTAATAATATTTTAAAAATTCTATCTTTTTATGATAAAGAAGACAGAATAATAAAATTGGAGACAAAAATGTATTTTCTGCCATCTTAAATTAATAATACCTACTGTCCATCACACTGCTTAGGAATATCACTGAGTAAATGAACTTTCCTTTTTCTTATTTAAAGAGCTTTGCAGAATTATGGCCAATATTTTCTGCTATTTTTTTGATATCTAAACGTACCCTTTTTCCCCTATTCATGAATCTTCTTAGAGTGTTAGTTAAAATCCATGTAAGAGGTTTTTAACTAAAGAAAATAGCCCCTCCTATCTTCTGCTGAATTAACTAAATAAGTTAGAAACAAAAATGATGCCTTGAAGAGGTGATGCTTCTTTAAGATTTTATTGCAATTTGATGGCAGTGCTATAAACTTATCCTTTTGCTTTTGTAGTATATTCCCCCCCCCTTTTTTTTTTAAATTAATGTGATATCCCTCAGGTTTAGGCTTTCCGAAAAGTGCATACACAACTTTTTCTTAGGAAAACCATGTATTGCTTAAGAATGTTATTTTTCAAAACTTGACTACAAATCAATTAGTCCTTTCATATATGCTTGTCTTTTAAGGCCAGAAGGGAGCTGTATGGTTTTTCCTAAAGTGCACCAGGTTATGAACAGTTGTCATATACCTGATTGGTGAATCATAAATACAATAAATCTCTATTAACTTCCAGGAAAGAATCATCTCTTAAATCTCTGGCAACAACATGTTGCTCTGATTTCCAAGTCTATACATTTTTTTCAGTTCCCTTCTCAGGCTGCTTCTCAAATGCTCTAGAAACATCTCTTTGGCCCGGAACCTGACTTTTTTGACCTATCAGTGAACTACTTTGTTATAATCTCTTTCTGCTTATGTTTGCTACTTCTTTTAAACAGATAGTATTATCTACTTCATACTCATATATACAATTTAGTATAAATCTGATAAATTGTTTTTGTTTGATGCTAGCATTAATTTAATGCCTCTATAATATCATACGCAAAATATTGAAAAGATTACAAAAGGCTTTCTGATCCCACCACTACTCTGAAGTGCCATCTAGTGTCACGGAGGGACAGTAACAAAATTACTGTTCACTAATTGTGAAAACCAGGAGGAAAGAGGTTTATGAGGCTTTATGAAAGGAGACTATGTAAATTTGCATTCTTAATCTGCTGATTCACTTTCCTTTATTTTTTTTTGTTTAAATAATCAGAGTGCATAGTTGTAACATCAATAGCCTTTTTGTACATCCAGAGTCAAATATTCTTGCTTTGCACATGGATGTTATTTTGCTCATCCTCTATGAATGTACACATTGCTCTGAAGTCAGTTTTACTACAGAAACTGGTCTCTACATCTATGTATTTTTTTTTTTTCAAAAGAAGTGGCCTTATTTTCCATGGTCATTACCAAGCTATTGCTAGGTGGTTGGGTTTTTTCCATTCCAAATTTTAAACCAGCAAAAGGCTTTAGCCAGTGCAAGTTTAGTTGGAAAATGTTTATTCAATAAAAAGAAAAAGAAATTAAGGATCATGTTAGAGGCAAGTTTGCACAGCACTGAAAGGGAAACATGAGCTGTGAGATGTTCAATATTAAGTGCATCGACTTCAAACTGAAATAGTGGAACTAAAAATAGTTGATAAATTTTAGCGTAAAACATCATTACCCGAACAGTGCTCCAGGAACTCCAGCTGCAATAGAACAAAGTATCTGTGCATCTCCTGAAAAGGCACAAAAACTGTTTTAGTGTTTGAATCGAACTCAACACAAACACTCAATCAGCTAGGCTCATCAATGGATACATTAAAAGTGACATAAAACAGCCTTTGGTCTCCTGCCCTGCTTCCTGCTCTGGAAGTTCAGGGCTGTTCACGTACCAGAAGTGCCTGAGGATGTGTCTGGACGCAGGCACTACAGAGGGATGCTTGCCCTGCCTGCTAAAATCTTTCTGAGATACAAAGCTGTGGTTTCTTCCAAATTGCTTTGTCAGGCTGTTCTCTTACTCAGTGTGTACATTACGCCGCTTGAAAGCTTGGGAGATTACCTCTATGTGGGTGTCTTAAATCAGCAGACCAGAAGAATGTTAATGCTCTCTTATTGCCTGCTTAAACTGGGACTTGACTTAACTTACATCTGTGAGAAAAAGAATGGACAAACTATGAAAAAATGGTATTGCTCTAATCATACATATATATGTGCACACATTTTTTAGATTATAGCATAATATTAAAAAAAAAAGAAATAAAGGGAACTAATAACAAAATCAGAGAATCTGCAGCGTGATGAGAAGCAGTGATCGTCATGTCTGAATCCACGTGTACGGCTGCAGCAAGCAACACGGTGAAGAAGTTTTCGGAAAATAACAAATATTGTAGACATTGTATCTACCAACCTTGACACATGGGAATAGTTCCAACGTTTTCAGTCAGAGGAGCTGAAAGCTACAGATGGGCACTCAATTTTGAAAGGGAATTAAACAAATAATGCCATCCACTGTCTAAGTACAAAAGGCAGTTTTTAAACAAAAAGACAAAAAAGCCTATCCAAACCCCCTCCATCCAGAAAAGTTGCAACCAAAGAATTGTCCCAGGTACTGTCTTTGGCTCACACACAGATGGAGAGAAGATGAATACTTGCAAATTATGATTGCTGGTGATAAATGGTATGATATTTTTCTTATATGCACAAATATTAATTTGGTAGTTTTTCTTTCTCCTAGCATTTGGCAGAATGGATAGTAGAATATGTACTGCTTTATTCTATATAAATGGTTACAATTTAAAAATCTTTCTATTTTCATATCTGCATGAAATCAAGAAAAATTCCAGTTTTTTTCCCCACCTTTTCTGTTATTGACTCAACACCTTGAAGTATATAATTTATGATAAATCATACTTACACCTTCTGTTCATTTTCAACTAATGCATAAAACTCCATATTATACTTGAATGAAAAAGCTTAAGAATTTTGTTACTATTTTTGCAAACTTCAGGTTTGGAAAAGTTACATTATTTCTTCCAGATGAAGACTTTAATTGAGATGAATTAGGCTAGTGCTTCTCCATGGAGCAACTTTCTGAGTGTTTAAATCCTAATATAAAGGCATGGAAAATAGGGTCCATGTGTCTGCTACTAAATGCATGGTAGAAATTACTTTCAACAGGAAAATTCAGAACCAATTAAGCTAATCATGTAGTATTCTGCTGATGAATCCTTTCATCTTTTAATTTCAAGGTATTGACTCTTTGCAGGAATCAAAAGATTATAGAGAATAAACTAAATTCCAGAGTGCAGAAAAAAAAAAAGAATTTCAAAATGCATAAAATAATCTTTACATGAAAGACAGAACCATTCTAAATATTGCTTGTCTGTGCTAGAAACTCTAGACAACTGAAACACTTCAAAAGGCTTATTCACTTCTGAGGATAATCCTTCAGAGGTTTGTCTATCCACAACATTCTCATGTGGAAGGAGAAAGTGGGTATGTTGCAATGAAGTCTTAAAGCACTGTCTTTGAAGTGTTGGCTAACAGAAAGTGATTGAGAGATCCTAAACCCCAGGTGAATTAATATTTTGTCATGCCATCCCAAAATGAAACAAAAAGGTTAACCTTCTGGGTAATTTTTTCCCTTCTATCCCTTACTGCACATTTCCAGCACCAAGTTCTTTAATGACATGCCAATCATTTTTGATACATAGTAGGAGCCACTGCATGTGTAGGTAACAAGGAGACAGAGAAGATTGTGTAAATTTCTGTTCAGCAGATGTAGATAATTGGATTGTTATGGAAAAAGTTAAGTAGTTAGGCTCCTTACTGCTGTCAAAGGACTAAATTACTCTGAAATGGTAATATTTCCTTTGAACGTCCTTGTCAGAATTCTGACCCACAGAATTGTGTCCCCTACAATGTGGAAATGTGCTCACACTATGGAAAAATACAACTGCACAATCATTTTAGATTATTCTGCAGGGCTGAAAAAGAAAAAAGATAGCAGGAATAGGAATTGGAGAAGACATGTCCCATTTACCAAAGCTCTGCTCTACCGAGGAGGAAGCTGAGGATGTCTCCCAACCCCCTCCACCCTCACTGACAGTTCAAGTGAGACAAAGGAGGTAAAAGAGCTTTACAGCCACTTGGCTACCTCACAGGCATCTGGGCTGGTATGAGAGCATGTGTAGTAGCACATAAACATATGAGAACCTCATGAAGGCCGAGTCAATCCCACTATCAGTACAGACTGGGTGATGAATGGATTGAGAATAGCCCTGCAGAGAATGACTTTGGTACATGGGTGGATGAATAATTGGATATGAGATGACAATATGTGTTTGTAACCCAGAAAACCAATCACATCCTGGGCTGCATAACAAGAAGCGTGTCCAGCAGGTTGAGGGAAGTGATTCTGCCCCTCTACTCAGCTCTTATGAGACCCTCACCTGGAGTACTGAGTCCAGTTCTGGGATCCCCAGCGCAGGAAAGACATGGACCTGTTAGAGTGGGTCCAGAGGAGGGCCACACAAATGATCAAAGGCTGGGACACCTCCCCTACAAAGAAAGGCTGAGAGAATTGGGGTTGTTCAGTCTAGAGAAGAGAAGGCTCCAGGGAGACCTTATTGCAGCCTTTCAGTATATAAAGGGGGCTTATAAGAGAGAGGGAAAGAGACTTTTTACTAGGGCCTGTACTGACAGGACAAGGGGAAAGAGTTTTAAACTGAAAGAGTGTAGTTTTAGGTTGGATATCAGGAAGACATTCTTTACATTAAGGGTGGTGATGCACTGGAACCTGTTGCCCAGAGAAGTTGCGGATGCCTATTGGATGCATCACTGGAAGTGTTCAAGACCAGGTTGGACTTGGCTTTGAGCAACCTGATCTCATGAAAGATGTCCCTGCTTATGGCAGGGGGATTGGATTAGATGATCTTTAAAGGTCCCTTCCAAACGAAACCATTCTGTGATACCATATGCAGTACCAAAGCCCTGAGTACACCAGGAGGCTCTTGCTGCCATGACCATAGTCTTCCAGAGCCTCTGCCTACCTAGACATCTACTGCTCATTGACCCAGGAGATATATTTAAACTCAGGTCCTTGCCCTTTCCCTGAGCTTATTTTTGGGGTTCAGCAAGAGAGGGTAGCTCTGCAAGGAAAGGCAAGCTGGGAGCCAGAAACGCAGCAACCTCATAAGCAAGTTGCACAGCACTTATTGAAGAAGAGCAGAGCTGGTTTGGTGACTGTAACCAGGCTGGCCAACCATGCAGTGACAGATGTCCACTGAGGAGGCAGGTCCAAGATCATGCTCAAATATCAAGTCAATAAGATAATATCAGGTTCAAAACCAGGCACAGCATACCCAAAACCCAGGTAGGGCAGGGGCTTGGGTTTATATACAGCTGTTGGGCCAATAGGTGGAGGCAGCATGGCTGGAGAATGTGGATGGGGCTTGTTGGGGCAATCAGAGCCTGCTGGTGTGCTCAGTGCCCAGAACATGGTGTGTTGTCACATACAGAGCTTTCAGAAGTCCCCAGTCGCTCTAACAGCCTTGTTTGCAGGCTTGAAATGTGGGAAATAAACGAGTTCTTCCCTGAGGACACTCTCGGCTCCAAGCTTAACACGCCATTCGGACATAGACAAGACAACCTTTACTAGGGTGAAAGGCACATAGGCATGGAGTAAAATGTTCACCATCACCTGAGTGAACTAGGACCCCAAATGCTATTTTCCAAGACCTTGGAGGGCAAATTTCTGAAAATGTTTTGACATGTGAATATATGACAAGTCATTATTGATGGCTTTCAGGAGGAGGATACCTCCTGATTGGTAAAGCAAACTCCTTCTTCCCTTCACCATCCTTTGAATCAAAACACTGTGGGATATCATCTGCACATCTATTCCCCCCTTGCTTGAAAGAATGACACTCATGTGGGTTCCCTAGAAAAGTCACCAGTCTGAGACAAGACAAAACTCTGATGGATCTGGACAGAGGGGACATGAGGATGCAGGCTCACTCATGTGCTCAGAGCCAGCCTTGCTCATTCATCAACATTTGCATGTCTCAAAAACCCCTAATACTAAGCCCCAGAAACGGGGAAGAGTAAACCTTGGTAGAATATGAGAAAAGCACAAAAGCGTCGCCAAAGCTCTTTTACAGAAGGTGTGGGTCTTTCTAATGTGATTACCCTGTTTATATTGTTTTCTGACACCAGGTATTCTCATGGTTACTCAATTGTTGTGATAAAAGTTCCACAATAAACTGCTAAAACACAGTGTAAAGCCCTTCTGTTCATGAGCAAAGATATTACAAATGCGTGATGCTTAGCTCTGGAAACAAGAAGGTCTCATTCTGCTTTCATGAGGTTGGAACAGGAGCAACGGACTTTGCTATACTGCAACTGGATAACTGTATTATTTAAGTTATCTGTGGGATAGAAACATGACCTAAATTATAGTGTTGCTCACCCGTAATGTTGTAGCTAAGTTTGTGTCAGCAGTTCTATGCAAAACCAGCTTTTCCACTTAAAAAAAATTGTTACTCTGCTAAAGCTTGGAATCAGATCTTATTTCTGGAACATGTTTGTTTCTCTTTTGAAAATTAAAAATAATCCATGTACCTTCTTCAAAACTTCAGTGTAAAGCAAGAGTGACACACGCACATTCATACACATGCAAATACACACAAGTTTTGAGAAAATGGTGAAAACAATGAAATTATAATTTGATAAAATTCAAATTGTGGATCAGCTAATCTTGGCAGATCTTAGGACCTGAATGACTATTTTCTTATTGATGGCCCAGTTTATATTCCAGAGTCTAAATCTGCATCTGTATTATTAATTCAAATCATGCCATTTTCCAGCTCTGGACCAACTAGCGTGACTTAGCCCCGTCTCTACTGTAAGGCTATTTTACCCCATGAAACAGGGTGGCTTCATTTAAACGCTCTGTTGAGAGTGGTAAGTCCCAAACCATGGCTAGGAATTGTTCAGTTCAGGCTAGAATCAGGGAAAAGCCCATTGTAACTTAATACTATAAAAAATGACTTGCCAGTGCCAGGGCCACTATGTGATTTACTAGTGTAGGTAAAGCCTAAAGGGGAGGTAAGTCATCCATTCGCTCATATACAATCGTTTAAAATGTGGTGACATTAATATTTTGCATTGACCTACCCAAATATTGACAATGCTTTTGCCTAATTGCTATCTGAATGCTTTCCTATTTTTTCTTCTCAAGCAGTTGTAATGCTTTCTTCAGACCTTCATGGCAAACTTTATCTCTGTCTTCTTATATCTTTGAACAGCTGATAACATGGAGTTCTGATCTGACTGAAAGTTTGGAGGAGTTACAATATTTGATTGCAATGTTTTCATAGGTGTTTCCATACCTACAATCCAAAAGAAATTACATTCAGCATTTGAACAGAGAAGGAAAGAAATTCCCTCTAGGTTAGCTTCATATCGCCATTCCAAAAAGGTGCAGCATCTTTGAAAATATTCTGCTTTGTAGCATAATGTATCTGTATAAACAAAAGTAATTTTAAATATTAAGAAAAGCCAAAAAAAGACTACTAAGAAGCTAAAGAGATAGATGTTGATTCCAGTTTTTTGTCCAAATCAGTTTGCCATTTAGCAAACAGACATACATGTGTATAAATATACAGACACATAATTATCCAAATACAATTGTTAAGTCCTTACTGAAGTCCAGAAAATACAGGGGTAAAGAAAAAAGGGTCAGTAGACAGAGGTCTAAAATCTATGGGAGGTCAACAAGAATACTTGGGCAGTGGTGTATCACAGTACTTAATCAACACAGTATGAGGAAAATGTTGGTGCAACTTGTCCCTTCTTGGGTTAGGTAGAGAGCAAATTAGACCTTGAGCGCTCTTGTCTCAATTCAAAATAAGCCTATGGAAGCTTGTGATGCAAAATCTCTTAAATTATTTCTGTGCTTTCCCTTGTCTATAACTTATACAATTATAAATTATATAAGCAATCTATTGAAATGTTTTGCTTGATTAAAACAAAACTGTTCAGTGAGGACTCAGGTGATGATCTAATGGAAACAGAGGACTGTTTTCTAAACTTTTATTTGACTTTTCAAAAAATTCCCTATTTTGGCTTTTTTATTATTATGTTTTTAGAGGTGGTAAGAAAATGGAAAATACTGGTGAGGAATAGATCATGACTGTCTCCAGGTTTGTACATCTCATTTTGCTTGGCTCTATTTCTGTGACATTTCTTTGCAGACATTGTACTGAATACCCACCTAAGAGAATTCTACAGAGAAAATTGTTGGAGAAAACACCATTCAGTCAGTTTACACAAAGTGAGGATATTACCTCACTTAGGAGACTGTCTATCTCCTGCACTGGCGCTCCAAGGGCACGAAGTACCAAAACATAAGTGTCTAATATAATTCTAAATTGCTTACAGGTGCCTGGCCTCCTGTCCTTACTTCAGGACAGGATAGGTCTCCTCAAGATCCTGAGTCATAGCAGCCAGTCCCACTTGGATGTGTTGGACAGTCCAGGGAATGACAGACAGCAGTAAATGCCCCAGTTACCAGCTGACTGAAGCCCCTTGACAATAAGCAATTGCCTAAATGCAGATGCCTTGTCATTAGGGACTGTGAAGTACTGTGCTTTGTCATCAACTGCCACTTGAAAAGGGGACAGGCCTTTAAGTCCTTTCTCATAACCTATACAGACGAGCTGGATACCTTAGAGCATCTGAAATGATACTAGATGCCCACATTTAAGTAACTGAATACTGTAATGGTGTCTGTTTAGAGAGTTGAAACACTCCCTAGGCTCCATACCTCTATTTACTAGATCTCCACTGATCATGAGGAGCGCTTGGACTGCTAGCACACATGTAGACACCTATGTTTGCTGTCTCACAGGACTAAAGTGTGAGATACAGCATCTGAGACACTTATAAAAAAGATGGCCTCACAGAGCAGTGGAAGTAATCTTCATGAGATAGAAGATGGAGTACCTTATGAAAGAAAAAGCTTTTCTAATGGAAAAAAAAAATAAATTGTGAGATCTTACTAGCAGTGCCATGCAGGCAATAATAAAGCATTAGCACAATTCTGAAGACAAAAGGTACTGCATACAACATGAGGTAAACCCACTCTGGACCTCCTTATGATTAATAAGGGCAAGTTAATCACTGGATTGGAATCTGGTGGTTGCTGAAGCTGACCATTTAATATGGTCAAAAGCATATTTCCAGCCAGTATTTCAGAAAAGCTCAATGTCCCCAAACAGGAAAAGGATGAGCAAATTTGTCTGGGAGGAAAAAATTAGAAGAAAAATAAAAATACCTATACTTAAAGAGAATTTGAGAGATTGTCCTCAAATACCTTTTCTTCCTTGATTTTGCAACCAAAAAAGGGCAATTTTATTCATAAGCTTGCTTGTTTTAGTAGAAAAGTGAAATGCGATTGGATGGGAAAAAAAAAGAAGAAAGGTATGAGACATGAAGAATGAGGAAACATAAAGCATATATAATAGTGTCTCTGTACATATTAGTAATAATGCAAAAATGAAACTGAGTTGCACTGAAGGTATCGGTGATGCATCCACAGATAGCAAGGCTGAAGATAGTTGGAAGAAGATGAAGTTTATGAGGCGGAAAATAAATTCTAGCAATGTTAAAGGACCACAACTAAACAGACACAAGACAATGGGCAAAAATTAAATATGTAACAAAATAATTAGTAATCATTGTTTCTCTGCATTTGGAGAGGAGTAGACTGATGTATTTTCATCAAACTGATTTCATCATATGAGGATTATCATATTCTTTCTAAAGGGAAAAAACTAAGTAATATTTGTTAGTGATAAATATTTTTAAATTGGATTGTCATAGTAATTTGTACCTAAATGTCTTAGGAAGCCATGTAAGAGATCTTTGGTTCATTTACAGTCCATTTTCATGAGCCTGGGAATACCAGAACACCAGTGTATTGTTGGTGTTCCTGGACTACAAGTAAGTAGATAGTATACCTCAAGGCTATAAACCTGCCATCAGCCCCAGGAAAAAATAATGCAAAAATCTGATACAGCATTCAGTTGGTAATGAATTAAGTGACAACTAATGTTAGAATATATTCTAATAAATAACTAATAATATAATAGATATTATGTATCAAGCCTTTACTTGTTCATGAGATGGTAAACTTTGTGGGTAACAGGGTCTTCTCTAGGAGCAGTAGATTTTTCCGAGGTGTTTAATTTTAAAAATGACAATGAGTAGTACTTTAAAAAACCGCACACTAAGCAGCTCCCAAACTGTCCCATCTTCATGCCAAAGACAATTTATCATCACCATCTGGATATGTTCGAGTTGAGGGTTGCATCAACTGGCAGAAGCCCAAATGCTATGTTCATGGTCTGGACCCCGTGTTCAAAGCTAAGGAGTATGTGGCTGCACACCAGACTGCTGCTTTCTGCATAGAATCATAGAATCATAGATTCATAGAACGTCTCGCGTTGGAAGGGACCCATAAGTATCATGGAGTTCAACTTCCTGCTCCTCGCAGGACGACCTAACACTCAACCATATAGCACCATACTGCTGTATTACTTCAGGCGAAGGATTGCAGTTATAGGAACTCACTGGAAGATAGCGTCTCATGGAGAAGCAGCATGATGCAGTAAACCAGCTTTGCAGGAGGCAGCGGTTCCCACTTCTGCTGAAGTCTGATAGAGCAGACTGTCCCAGCAGCTGCTGCCCACTGTAGCTGCATGCACAAAGAGAAGCAGCCAACTCCTCGGGACCTCCCCCTGCAGCCTGCGAGCTGGAAGCTACTGTTTCTGTACCAGCTGGCAGTCCTGTTGCATTCATAAACCTAAAGTTTCCTTTAGGAAAACAGAAGAAGACAAATGTACTGAGCGGGGATGCCCTGGGTCTGTGCTAATCGAGCTGACCCTCCTTCCTACCACCTGGGAACCAGCCCTCTACTTCTAGGTACTGCCTGCAAGTAGACATTAACAGACACAAGGATGAACACTGTGACAAATAAGCCTTATTCGACTGACAGTCTAAATTATGTTGAGTGCTTCCTCAAGATGCAACCCTCTGCCCACAGATGGGAAAGTCCTGGATGCCCATCACAACCTGCCAGATACTGAAACCAGACTGGGCAAAAATCATCAGATTTTTGCATCAAACTAGAAAACTGCCAAGGTTTTCATGTCTTAGATCATGGTAATATGCTGTCAGAAGCATATGTAAGCAAAGGAGTTTAGTTGAACTCAGTAGAGCAGTAACAGGATGAAGTTTAATGGTTTGTGTTATGCAGGAGGTCAGGGTAGATGATGCCTTCTGACCTTAGACAGCAGTGAACTGAAAGCAGACAGACATTGCTAATGCTCAGATTAAGGGATGATGCTTAGCATCCAATGATTTTCAAACAAGATTGATACAGCATTAGTATATACAAACAATAGGCAGTAAACTAGCCAAGTCTGCCAAATACACTTCTTTCTTTTCCTGTAAATTACCTGTACTGTTTAAAATACAGAGCTGTTACTATAATTTTTACCTGTAACAACAACTTTCCCACAAATTGAACAACTCCTTGAGATCCTCTTACATTCTTTACATTAGGAATCATTTGAATTGGTTCAGGTATCAGGGCCACCTGACTTTCTTTTACACGTAGACCTGTGCATTTTAAATGCTATAGCACAAAATACAGTATGTTTAGGAATCTGTTTTAAAAAAAGCACGTTGCCTTCATCTGTGTAGTTCTTATCATAAAAGAGGTTCGATCAAGCTTTGAATCAACTCAAAGGAATTTTGCTATTCACAATTTGAATCAATTTAAGCACAGTCTAGTAAAAAAAAAAGTCTGAAAAGCAATGGGAAGGAGGCTATTAGTACTAGAATATAGATGCTGTCAAGTTTGAAGCAAAACAGTGAACGATTTTTCAGAATGACAAAAACATGCTCAACTAAAATATCTGTTGTGGTCTGCTAATAGGTTGTACCACTATTGCTGTTTTTGTAGATTTCCAAAGCTGTTATTTCCTTTTTAGGAGAAAGGAAAAAAAGGATTTGGATCACCACAAATTTTGTAATGCTTATAGTATGTGCCCTAAAACTTTCCATTTAACATGTAAGTGCAGTGTAGAGGCTGGACAAATAAAATTTCAAGTTAGAGGAATGGAAGTTTTCAGATGAAAAAATAATAAGCACCTACAGCCTTCAGAATCTGGAACTGAAATGTTTTTAGTGGAACTCATTTGATATGAGTCAGCCTTAAGTAATATTTTCAAAATGCTGCAGGACTTCACAAAAACATTGATCTAATTACTACTGGAGATTTGAGCCAATATCATATTTTTGTTTATTCACTATACGTAGTCCAACAGGCTATTTATTCATTATTTAGAGATATGGAAAACATCATGCATAAACACTACACTATCTCTTAATTAAGTGTCTTGCTGTATGGTGGCGATGGAATGGAGTTTTCCTTAAGGGACATTTCTTTACCTTCTGCTACAGGTAGACAATTTAAATGAACTAGCCTTCATTTCATCTTGAGAGTAATATTTAATTTAAATAATGAGTGATCAGTGCAAAAACTCACTACTTATTTTATATGGCAAAGTAAAAAGATCCACAACCACTTTTTTGCGGGGATATATGCCCCTATGACCCATATGTCCTACTCTTAATTTTAGGCACCCAAATATCTTCGTTCTTGGGATACACATCTGTGTACCAGGTGTGTACACAGGTTTAAGACTAAAAGGAAGCAGTTGGTTTATATAATATTTATTAGGTTTTAGTAACTTGAGTCTTTTGGGGAAAAGGGGTTTAAAAGCAAACAGATTGGGAGGAGTTTCCATTTATGCTGAAGAGGGTAGAAGTTATAAAGAGGATAGTTTTACAGGAAAGAAAACGCAGAAAAGATATCACTGTAACTAAACATTATTTGAAAACTAGATCTCACCCACAGTGAAGTGATATGCTTGCAGTGAGCTCTGTTTTGAGATTCTCTCTCTGCAACCTGACAGAATTCTTGGCCATCTCCATCCATGAAAATACGAATTAACAAGAATGGAGATTTGAATTAAAGAAAAATCATATTTCTGTTCGTGGATCACAAGCTGAAGAAAACTAGGTGAGAATAGGTTTTGATCACATTTCCCATTCAAGAAAAATGAATAAATAAGGAATAAGAAAATTAACTTTGGAGAAAACAAACTGAGATAGCTTAATTAGGAGCACAGTTGCTGTAAAGGTGAAATAACAATATGTCCTGACATTATCAGATATGAAGCATATTCATAACTTGTTTTCAACTTAGGTGTCATAGGTGAATTTACACATTGTTTTGTGTATTCCTTGGAAATTCCTTGGAAATATGTTCACATGCCATTTAATGACTTATGAGAGCTACCAAAAAAACCCCCCCAAAAACACAAAATAGGGCCAGAAAGAAGACATGACCCACCCACTCTCCCACCTTTTGCTCCGTAAGAATCCATATCTCCATTTGCTGGGCTTTAGTCCCCACCCGCTCTCCCAAACAGAGTTGTATGAGGTGAGTGCTTCATGAGCCACAAGGGCAGGATTAGGAAAGCATACAAAATGATGCTGAAGGGAAAGTATTAAATAACAGAGTGGAGAGATGGCAAAAATCTTATTAAAGAGAAGGGAAAATCTATTGCTTTATATCTGATCCTTGGAAGGCATGTGATTCTTAATCTTGACTGTGCAATGTATGTAGCTAATTTAAAACAGTCAGCAAGATGGGAACTATATGAATGGAAAAATCTCAGCTGAACTTTACGTGACCCAAGTTTTTACCATATGTTAATTGTGAAATATCATCACGTTTGTTTAATAAGATTTTTCTACAAGTTATGAAGATATGCATGCTTTGTATTTCTGTTAATAGAATGAGGAAAACGATGTATACTGGACCTACAGAAATCAATGTAATAAACAACTGGCGCACAAATATAACTGTGCCAAAAAACCATGTTAAGCCTGCGCTATCCTGTATTTGCAGCCAGTGTTCAATTCTATTTGTACTGCAAATGTAAAACTACAACTATTACTGAAAGATCAAAATATGTATTAATTTATTATAATATTGAGCTTGTCCTTCAAAACAAATCTTTAATCAGAGAAAACGCAACCAGTGCCTTTCCCATGAATTTTAAAATTCTCTTTACAAACATTATGCTCCATTGCTCAGCATGCTGTACCTTCTTCCACAGAGCAAAGCTCAGTATTGCTTTACAGGACATCTCTTTCTGTGTTCAAAATATTTTCTTTATTCCAGTTGATCTTTTGCTGAATGTTCCTGCTTGTTGCATCACTTGCAGTCAAGGCTACAGTTAAGGTTTTCCTTGGTCAGCTGAAACTAATGAAGTAATTTTCAAATAAGTATGATACTGTGCTTGAGAAACTCCATCTGGTCTCCATTTGTCCACATGCAGAACAACAGCAGCTTTGTCCACTTCTACATTTCTAGTTCTGATACGCTTTTTCACCTACTTACCTTAATTCACTATCGTAATCCCACTGCTTCACATTTGCTTCTTTGCATCATTCAAATAGTAATGTAGTTATGGTCTGTCACCAGCATCTGTTTCCCAACATGTAAATGGTTCTTCCTCACCAGGGTGACAGGAATGATGTCAGAACATTGAAAGATTAATATTCACTCCCTATGGGCTGCACTAACACTTGGCACTTTGTTTGCTAATTGCATTACCGCAGAAGCACAGAGGTCTGCCGTCATTCGACGTCTTTCCTGTTCGCAGTGAAGGGCACTGAATTATGCCAGGCCTTTCCCTCACCCGGTAACCTGCAGTGGCATGGAGGCCCAGGTGCATCAGCAGCAGACTTTGAGGGAAGCCCACATCCAGGCTCCTCTTCTTCAGGGAGCTGTTGGGGTTCACCAGCCTAGCCACATCCTGTACCATGACTTTTCATAAAGATAGCCAGTTGATAACAGACAAGAAACTTGATTTGTACCCACAGCTATTACAGTTAAATACAGTTAAACACACAAGACATTTTAAAATAGCTTGTACAGGCTTTCTGTATGTACATTTCACATTTGTTCCCATCCAACTTTATAAGAAAGAACTTGTATCCCATAAAAAGGGAAGACATCCACCATTTGGAGATAAGGGAAGGTTCTTATGGAAGAATTAAGACCCACTTTAAACAGTTACTGTCTTAATGCATTATTTTTTGGCGTTGTCTGGTGAAAATAACATCTCATCCAAGCCTTAAGATGCATTCTTGAACTACATCCATGGAATAAGAAACAGACAACGTAAAGCTGAGTAGTTCCAGATTCTGAAAAGCAGAAGAAAGCTGTAAGTGCAAAAATGAACAAATGTATAAAGTGAGCTTACAGTAACTGCTGAAAAACCATTCTTGGGATTATTAAACAAACATGCATTCTATCACCAAAGAAAATCTCCAGACCAAATAAATTCCAGTGCTTTGCAGAAGACCCTTTGAACTCCGAATTTAATGTTGTGGAAAGGGTTATAATTCAAAGATAATCCTGCATCTTTGATTCTTATCCATAAGCTAAAACTTTTATTAAGGATATTTTACTACGGACATAAGATAGTTAAAGAAAAAGGCAGAAAAATGAATGAGTCACTTGGCTGAAGAAGCACAGCAGCATTGAGGTCTGAGTGCTATTTGTTAGCTCATGTCTAGCAGTATAAAGTAAGTTAGAAAACAAAAGTCTGTTTGTAATTTGTTTTACAATCTGAAGTGTTTTCCCTCTAAATTAAAATAAAAAAAAATTAGTTGTGTAAGGCTATGGCTAGTGGTCTAAACTTTCTCAGGTTTGTGAAACACTGATCATCCTCTCATCCCACAGGAATAACAGATGGGTTGTCCTTGTACAAAATATGGTATCCACCTGCACTTCATTAGAGAGCTGCATTTTTGTACATGCCACACCACAAGATCACCATGATGACATAGCAGCTTCAGAGAACAGCGTGACTAGGGCTTTTTTTTTTTTTTTTTTCTCTTGTAACAGAGAGGATCTGGCAGACTTTTACCTCCTGACACTGTTTACGGCATATATTGGTCGATACAGTCCCTTATTGCATCTGCTCTGGGAATTAAGGAAAGCAGCTTCAAGGCAGTAAGGTAAGTGCTGCTGCATGTTTTAAGTGTAATGTTCAGCTATTTAAATATAGCTGTAATGGGAACGTGAAAACATGTCAGGATAAGTTTGCCAATTTGTAAATTGAACACAAATCAACAGTTGCTTAGTGGATTTGCTTTCTCAATTTCCTTAAAACAACCTCACATATTTTGCGCATCAGTACTGCACTTTTTTGCAGTCTGTTTTGTTCTACTTCAAAAAAAGAGTTGATGTACAGTACAAAGAAACTTTTAAGAGTACTCACTGCTTACTTATTCATTCATAAGAGCTCCACAGATTCCATTTGTTAAATCATTTTGCTTCATTTTACAAAACGATAAGGTATCCTGATCTATAAATGATTAATCAAGTAAACAATGAGAGGAAAATTGCAGGCATTTTGTTAATTTTAAAGCACATTTTGAACACAATATTGAAACTTTTAAAAATTAAATCTTTTGCACACTGTGTAAGAGGTTATGCTGCAGAATTAAGGTATATTTAGTTTAAGGCTGACTGAATTATAAACGTATACTTATTTTGTTTCACAACAGCTTTAGGATTAAGGTAGTATAGACTAGCTTGAAAACAGTTTGAATAGTTTGTCTGCACTTCTGTAGCAAGCATTTTTCCAAAATCATGGATTTGCCATTTAGTATGTTTTGGCAAGTTGCCTGAGCAACTTCACAAATATTTTCACAGGTATTTTACAAGATAACTGATTAGAACAAACACAGGCAATTAGTTCTAACATGCTTATGTTATAAGATAAACGTCTAAGAATGTACTCTGATTTTACCTTTTGGATTCATACAGATCAGTGCAACAAACAAGCATGTGTACGTGATCTATTTACCTTTTACACTTCTGACAGGGGAACGTTTAGATACGTGAATGAGAAATCCATGAATAAAACAAGTTAATTGCACAACGTATGTACTTTAGTGTTCTATTTTATGTCACACACATGCTCATATTCCCTTGCACTGCAGAATAGCCATCTACATTTTAAAATGTTGTTAATAAAATAATTCAAAACACTTGTGGTCTAACTTTTTAAATTACTTCCAGGGTTCTGCAGAGCAGTTAAAAAATGTGTACTATTTAAAAGAACTGCCAGCCTGTGATATCAATAATAAAATTTACCATTACAAATATAATTTGAAACTAGAAGAACAGTAGAATTTGAGCTTAAAGTAGGATGTTTGTGCTACTTTATCAGTAAGACTATAAAACGATGCATATGTGTAAAAATGTCACCGTGAGGCCAGAGAGTGTAATCCAATAAGATGCTCTGTTTTATACTATGAATATAGAAGCAGTTAGTCTCCCATCCTTAATGTTTAGTACCTAAATAACACCAGATTTTGAGCTGAATTGTGTCACGGTAGTGTCTTTGCTTTCAGAAGAGCTGTACTTATTTATACCAGCAGGGGACTGAATGTTGAGTTTGCATATTCTGATGCAGTAATGAAGAACAGACAAAGAAAATTACATTGATAACTCATATTTCAGTGATTGCTCTATCCTGTGGTTCATAATTATGTAAATGTGATGGGACTAACACTAATCTGGCAGAAGGACTTTGTGGGTAACTGGAGATAACATGAGAACATTTTTTAAAAAATCTTCATGCTGTACTGCATGAGATCAATAGGCCCCACCAAGAGGTACTTTAGTTGAGATTATTAGCCTACTAGAATGTGATGTGTCTTTTATCAAGTCAATAAAAGCAAGGAAATTTAGAATTAGGAAAGACTTTCTGGCTATGGCTCTGCATTTTAACGCTATGTACTAATCAATGTCAATAGCAAAACTAACTTTGCTGGAAGATTGCCCAGACCCGAGATCAATGTCTGATGGTCTGTTTACAGTCTTCACGTGCTTTCTGAAATTACCTGAGAACAAGAAGATTCTAAGGATTTTCTTAATTGTCTCACTTTCTGAATAGTAGTTGAATACACTTAGCCTTTTCTTTTACTGGTGAAAATCAAAGTAAGCTCACTAACTTCAGTGATGCTAGACCCACTTTTCCAACACAACATCTATCTCAGTACAAAGAAATAAAAGCAAGATACTAAAATTCACAAATTAGACTCTTGCGGAGTACCTGATGAGGGAGGTATGCCCTTAAAAATTAAGGTGAGACAACTCATTGGATCACAATAGAACACCCCCAAGGACACTGAATGTCCTTTTACCATTTGTGAACTGGAAGACCAAATATGTAAAGACGGTGCTTTATTGTTCTATTGATTTATAATGGTCATACAATGTAACTAACACATTTACTGTTATATATAGAATTTGCAAGAACATTTGCACTATCTGAAATTCAGTCATTTCAGATCCACTGTAGATCCATGTTAGATAGAGTATACTCGTGCACACATATGCAGTGCTGGTTGTTTGACATGTCCAGGGGAAAATGCTACCTATTTCTATTAGTTTGCTCTTTATGTGGATATGAAACTTAGTGGATCATGATTTACTGGATATGATCCATGAGAAGAAGATATTTCAAGCTACAGGCATCTTAACAACACCCTATACAGCAGATCATTACCATCAGTTTGTCACTTCCCTGGCTCTTTCAAACTTAAGTCAAATTGCCACATGAGGCAATTCAGTATATTAGGAACGCCTGATAGAATTTAAACAGCAGAACTGCCTCTGAACATGGTCTTCAGCAAAACTGAAAACCCTTCTGTGCCAAGTTTAAAAAACTTGGACTTTATCGTTGTTCTTGTGACTTAATGAATGAATGCAGGAAGGTGTAAAGAATGTTTTGCTTACAGCAGCAGAATGGCCTGCAATTTTGCATTACAAAGACAGATTACGACAAGACAAGGACTGTAAGTTTATAGCAGTAACAACGCAATGCTAACAAACTAATGTATTTTTTCTTAATTAATTGCTTTAAACAGGAAGACTGAATTAATTAGTTTTTAATTACAATCTTTATGTGGTAAAATTTCAAATATTGCTGAAAGGGAGAAAAAAAGAAAGTTATAACTTTTTTTATTCCCTTTCACTATACAGGGACAAGACACATTGGAAAGATGACTTTAAACTCCCTAGCCGTCTTTCTGTTATTGATTAGTGGCATTTTTTGCCAATATGACTATGGTCCTGCAGATGATTACGGTTATGATCCTTTTGGGCCATCCTCAGCAGTCTGTGCCCCAGAATGTAATTGTCCTTTGAGCTACCCTACTGCCATGTATTGTGACAATCTTAAACTGAAAACCATTCCGATTGTACCAAGTGGAATAAAATACCTTTATCTTCGAAACAATATGATTGAGGGCATTGAAGAGAACACGTTTGATAATGTAACAGACCTCCAGTGGCTGATCCTAGATCACAACCATTTGGAAAATTCAAAAATTAAGGGAAGAGTCTTCTCTAAACTAAAGCATCTGAAGAAACTTCACATTAACTACAACAATTTGACTGAAGCTGTTGGACCACTCCCCAAAACTCTGGATGACCTGCAATTAAGTCACAACAAGATCACAAAAGTCAATCCCAGTGCACTTGAGGGGCTGGTGAATCTGACTGTCATTCACCTCCAGAACAACCAGCTGAAAGCAGATTCTATTTCTGGGGCTTTTAAAGGCCTGAATTCACTTTTGTATCTTGACTTAAGCTTCAATCGACTTACAAAGCTCCCGTCAGGACTGCCTCACTCTTTACTCATGCTGTATTTTGATAATAACCAGATCTCCAATGTTCCCGATGAGTACTTCCAAGGTTTTAAAGCCCTGCAATATTTACGTTTATCCCACAATAAATTAACAGATTCTGGAATACCAGGCAATGTCTTCAATATCACATCTCTGGTTGAGTTGGATCTCTCCTTCAATCAACTGAAGAGCATTCCAACCGTCAGTGAGAATCTCGAAAACTTCTACCTCCAAGTCAACAAAATTAACAGTGAGTTAAATTTGCATATTTTCAATATTTTTTACCACAGTCTGGACAGTGACGGTCAACAAAAATATCTGAAAAGGTAGATCAACCAGTCTGAAGAAGTGGTACTGGTTAGACTGTTAGCACACTGACATTTCTCTGACTGTTGTCCACATTGATGTTAAAAGACAGGCATTTATCTGATAGCTACTCAAATTAACCTTAAAGACAGAAGTTTCTGTTTTCATACTAATGTGGGTACTATTGGCCAAATTCTCATCTCATGTAAATTGGAGTAACTCCATTGAAGCCAATGGAGTTGACTTATAAATTGAGGAAAAAACAGTGGGAAAAGTTTAGTCAGTGTGGAACGTAAGCCAGCAAAAAGAGACAGACATCACCTGGTATGTGTAACCTTTCAGAAAGCTGGTAGTGAGAGTGCTGGAGGGAGGGGTGTCATGGTTTGAGAGACGGAGAAGACAGCAGATTCATAAGGTATCAGGCACAAAGCACAGCAAAAAGGATACAACAAAATAGCTTTTTTTTTCTCTTTCCTCCCTTGTCTCATGCAGTATCCCTCCAAACCCATCTTGAAATCTGACGAGCTGCCCCTGTTGTTTCTTCTTTTTGTTCCCGTTTCCCATATCATATGATTAGGTGGCAAGCTTGTCTCCATTCAACCATGATTTGAAAAAATGTTCTTTCTGAAGTCAATAAATGTCACACCTCGCATGAGATCATGGAGGTTTCTATGGAGACAGGGCTTTTACGAGGCTGTTCTAATCCTGGGGTGGGAAGTAAGTGTTGGAGTGCCGTAGAGGCCTCACAATCACATCAGAAGCTCTCCAAGCTGCACCTCTGTCAGCAGTGGTCCCTGATGGAGAGGCAGATGTGCCAGACATAACAGTGTTTCTGCACGAGGACTTCCATCATCTTGTTAGCTGTCATAAAGTAAACCATAAAACCCTCTCTTCTATTTGCCTGCTTGTAACCATCAGGGCTTTAGGTTATCAGTGTTAGCTATTCTATACATAGTTAACTCCATACAGACGTAGCCTTTAAAGCCAAATACTTTAGTCCTGATTTTACCAGGCAGAGGGCAAGTCTTTTTGAAATGTTTTATATTTACTATTCTTCACATTTTCCTCAATGTTATGATTTTTTTTCCTGTTACATCTCAGTTCCTTGTTTTGAAGAGGGAAAATAATGAGTTAGTGTTTCCTACCTGAGGCACCACGTGCAGCAACCTGTAGAACTCTGTCAGATACTCTCTCACTCCTAAAAGAGCTAACGATGATGTTTAATTTCTCATGAGATATATGAGGCAAATTTCCTTGCTTAGAATGGCTGTTCTGAGACTTCTGCAAGATGCCCAGGTAGGGAGTTTTTTTTCCAGGGACTTCTGAGAAATTATGTCAATAATTTAATTTTGCAATGAAAGATGTATTTCCAGGGTACTGGTTAGCAGCTGAGGGGGATGGTGTGAGAAGTGGGTGTGCACCAGCTACTGCTGCACTGTCATTACTACCCTATGGACAGATGCAAGAGAACTCTGATTTAGTGGTTTTTGCTTAACCATAAAATCTAGAAGACTTCAATAATAAATTTTCTTGACTATCTAATTTCACAGGCATAATATTGTGTTCCCTAAGATGTGACTTGACAACGTGGGACAAAATTTAGTTAGCAATAAGAATTTCAGTTTAATGAAGTACCAGACACAGGGTAACCAAAGCCATTGCAGTTCACTATTCATTACATCTGACTTACAGCTGTGAATGCTTAGTCTTTCTAAAAATTCATTTGATTGACCTTTGCGTGCTTGAGCTGCAAACAGGTGACCAGTTTCGTTTTTTAATAGAATATTTCAATTTGACAGAGATTTGTGTAAGAATGACTGTAAACAAGGCCAGCTTCCCTTCCATACCATGGCCCGTGGTATGCTTATACTGTGAGAGGGAGACTTCTGTATTAAGGGTAATAATTTGTCCTAAAATGTCAAAAAAAGTATAATCTTTCAGATTATAGAATCATAGAATGGTTTGTGTTGGATGGGTCCTTAAAGATCATCTTGTTCCAACCCCCCTGCCATGGGCAGGGACACCTCCCACTAGACCAGGTTGCTCAAAGCCCCATCTGGCCTGGACTGGAACTCCACAGGGCATGGGGCATCCACAACTTCTCTGGGAAACCTGTTCCACTGCCTCACCACCTCAGAGTTAAGAAATTCTTCCCGATGTCTAATCTAAATCTACTCTTCTTCAGATTAAAACCGTTACCCCTCATCCTATCACTATATTCCCTCATAAAGAGTCCCTCCCCATCTTTCCTGTAGGCCCCCTTTAGGTACTGGAAGGCTGCTATAAGGTCTTCCTGGAGCCTTCTCTTCTCCAGGCTGAACAACCCCAACTCTCTCAGCCTGTCCTTATAGGAGAGGTGGTCCAGCCCTCTGATCATTTTCGTGGCCCTCCTCTGTGGACCCTTTCCAACAGGTCCATGTCCTTGTGCTAAGCTATGCTTACATAGCTTAAAGTTTTCACTTCTACTGAAACCTAACATAAATAAACTTCTCCAGAGTTTTTCATTTGCTACTCTCTCCCTTTTTCTCAGGTGCCTCTATGCTATCAATTAATTATTTGTCAATTCAATTTATCAATTAACTATTATATTTTTCTAAGGAAAAGTAATCTGCTTCTAACACTTTTGATATTACCAGAAAGAAAGGAAATATTTTTCTAAATTATTGTCCATGTGTTTCATCCTGGGCTTGCTACAGTCATTATGCAATGCCATACATGCAAAAATTACCTGGTTGAGAAATGTCTTCATTTGAACGAGCTCTTTGAGCAAGAGTTGATGAATATACACATAAAAAAACATTGTTTCAGAATAGGCCTGACTTCAGTATGTTCTGTTTTCATCTGTGATGTGAGGAGCAGTGGGCAAAGCAGATAGAAAACTGGAACGAAGACAAATTCAGAGTAACTCCCCTGACCTCTAACTAATAAATTGAAGGACATCCATTATATTGAATGTAAGTTAAGTATCAATCGTATAGTCCATCTACTGTACTTGGTGCTAGTTGGATCTCCAAGCTAGCATAGGACCATGGAAGGTTAATAAAAGCCTTTGTTTTCTCCATACCTCACACCTAAACTGTAACTTCTAAATTGAAATATTTTTTTTTTATATTTCTTATTATTTGCAATTTAAGGGTAGAATTTCCTGCTTAATAACAACAGTGGTTCGCTACCATGCTTTAAGATGCCATTAGGATTATATATTTATACATATATATTACATATATACATATATATGTATGTGTGTGTGTATATATATACGCTTGTTTTATAGTCTCCTCGAAGGAAATAGAAACTCTGCAGGATGGAAAAAAAGTACAGGAATCAAAGAGGTTCAGTGATACAAGAAGAGGGTCCAAAGGTGGACTTCTCCGTATTTCATTTGTACTTGTAAAGGATTAAGGAGAGAGTTGTTTCCACATGAAACCCCAGAAAGAAGATACCATGTAATGAAGTATAATACGGGGGAATGTGAATATGTTCCAGAGGACAGTTAAGGGGCCACATATTCTGCTTCAGTCCATCGTCTAGGTCAGTACCTGTGCCATAATTGCACTTACTCTGAACACAGTTAGTTGGGGAGGTGCTTTATGGTCTTTTATCTGGCTCACTCCACAAATCCCAAAAGGATTTTTCACAATGGCCTGTGCAGAAATGACTCAGATATGGTTACTGTGGGACCACAAACCAAAAAGCAAGGATGTCTATGGGACTTCAGATCCCATTAGGATGGCCCACTGTATTGCAGGCCTGAACAAAGAGTCTTTGCACAGTTAATCTTCCTCTCAGCTAAAGGCTGCTTACACTCCGGATGTACAAGGGTTATACTCTCACCTAGAATATAGTAAAAAAAAAAATTCTATCTAAAAAAAAATGTTTCTATGCTCCCATCTCTCCTCCTCTCCTCCTCTCTCCTCTCCTATGGAGAGAGGAAAAGACATGCCTGATCCTGGTTTTATTATTTTTTTCCCCCAGATATTTCAAATATTCAGGTAGTTTTTTTTGAGTATCAGAATTTCTTATGGTGACAGCTACTTTTAGTGAGAAATTAATTGTTCAGATGAAAATCCAATTTTCATCCAATCCTTCTTATTCTCTCAGTGTCTGGCTCATGAAGGAATTACGTGTTGGGAAAATATGAATGCCACACTAACGGTGAAATTCCAGGTACACTGCCTCTGAACTTGAATAGTATAAATTCAGGAAGCTATTTTAACACTTGCTACGCTAATAAGTGTAATAAAGGAGGAAGTAAGCTACTGACATGTTTTTTATGCAACAGTGCTCTAGTATCACTGATTGCAGTTCCCACATGGATCATATAGGTAACAAAACATCAGGTACATTCACCAAACCTACTTATTTTCTACTGGTGGAGACTACCATTAGAAACCAAACTTTTTAAATATACTTCTAACAACTGATTATTATATGATCTTTATGAAAAATTAATACCCAAAAGCTAAGAGTGTGCACCAAATACTGTAGCCAAATCCCGCTGAAGTCCATGACGGAGTTCCTTTGATTTCTGTGAGGACTAGATCTGCATCTACTTCCAAATCAGTTACAGTCTCACAAATAGTCAGTACAACTGAGTATGTTGGTAACAAAGATAAACTTTGTGGTTTATATGCATGAAGTTTACATCCTTTTAGCAGTTAAGCATCTACCCAACTTGTATAAGCCTAGCTTGTTTTGCAGCCAAATGTTAGTATTGATGATCAAAATTAACGATATGGAAAAAGCAAATAAGTAAATTTAGAAGGCTTTTCAATGTCTGCCTTCAACAAAAATATACTTACCATGCTGTTCCTGAATGACAAGAAAATGGAAAAAAAATAAATTAGTATTCATGTTTATTTTAATCTTTACAAATTATACCCAAACTATCCGCGGAAAACTGGACCTAAATAGTTAATGGTATAGACTATGGGCCAAGGAATTTAATGCAAAGTCCCAGGAACTTACATTTTCATTCAGCAAAATTTCACACAGACCTAATCCTATAAACATCTCCCAGGTTATATGATCCTAACTCACAAGAATCATTCGTTCGCTTCAGCTCGTACATTCTGGATTGTAAGAGTATCAGAATTGATCCTGCAGGCTTGAAATTATACTATGTTGCAGTATAGACTACCCAATACATGTGCCATTAAGGATGCATTTTATCTCTCACCCTTCCAAAAGAAGGCTGTACAATATAAAAAACCTAGGAAATTGTTTTGATTTGCTTTAATCAAAATGATGATCAAGATCTAACATTTGAAACACAATTCCTTAATCCCTATTTATTTTGTGAAAGATACACAAATCTTCACCCATTCTCCAACACCGTATCTCTGTGTCCAAAAAATTTCCTAAACTCTCATGCTTTAAAGTGCTGCCCGTATGATGAGTGTGCATTTATGTTTAGTTTACAGAAGCCACGTTTCATCAATGATAGCAGACTACTGTAATGACAGTTCTGAAAGAATCTAATTGAAGTTAAAGTGGAGATATAAAAGAAACTTCCTCCACTTCTTTTAGTACCACAACATGACCTAGATCTTCGTATTTTCTTAGATGAGTTGGTCATGCAGAAAAGATATATAAGGTAGTGTTTTCAAAAATCCATGACTGACCTATGATTGGTTGTTAAAATGGCAACTGATTTTGAGAACACTACCTTGATTTCTCAGAAATTATGAGAGCTAGTCCTTTGCTACATAAAAGCAACTGAAGATATGAAATTTGTCTGCATACTGGTGAACGGGTTTGTTGAAGGAGTCCTTATAAATTATTTTCTGTGTGAATTCAATTGATGTCAATGTCCTGTAGAAGAAAAATAATGGGTTTGTCCTATTTGTCTTAATTATTCATGCTTCCTCTCATTCATGTTCCCTTTGTTTCAGAGTTCCCATTGAGCAGCTTCTGTAAAGTTGTTGGGCCAATGACCTATTCCAAGATCACACATTTGCGCCTGGATGGAAACAACCTTACTCGGGCTGACCTGCCACAGGAGATGTACAACTGCCTTCGAGTGGCTGCTGAAATTTCACTGGAGTGAGATACCTGGGAACATCCAGTTCCCTTCTAGGGGCAGTAACTACAGGAATTACATCATCATAGCTCTTTAAAATTAGGATATGCCTTAAAAAAAGTGTCAATCCGCATATTATCCATTCTGTTTGTTAATATTTAGCATGGACTTGCAACCTTAAGGAAACGTGTGCACATTTTTACAAATGGTTGTATTTAGAAAGCACAAGAATGACCAAATATGGTGCAAAATATGCCTTCATCTGGCTAGGTAAGTTGATGAAAAGCATTCAACTTCATAGAAATCTATGTCCATGCATGCAATACATGCCAGCTGGTACCAGACTTACATGAAAGTCAGGTGGATTTCATCAGGGTGCTGAGCAGTATGGGCTAGCCTGTGTAAATACAAGATTCCTCTCCAACCAATCCAACTTCCTTAACTATTCACATCTTTTTCATAGTTATCAATGACAAAGGAAAAAAATGATTTAACAATCTAAAAACAATTTAAAATGTATTAAAATATGTTTTTAAAGCCCATGATGTTACTAAATTAATGGAATATGTGAAAGATAACAGGGAAACAAACAAAGTTGTTTACTCTTCTTTTTGTCATACTTCATTTAAACTTTCATGGTAAGATTTTTATCCATTGCTGGTATAATTTTTATTTCAAAATAAGTCATATATACAAGTATTTTTATTCAATTACTTGCATGCTACTTTTAACCAGATTGTAGAAAATAAAACATAGCAAATAGTATTTTTGCGTCCATATCATTGTCAACTATGTTTCAGTCTTTTATAAATGGAAAAAAAAACCTTCAGGTTAAGACAAGATAATCTAAGCTATTCTATTATTATTAAAATTTATTGTAAGGTTAAATAAACTGTTTTCTCTACTGTCAAGTTTCAATATGTTTGTAAACATATAATTTAACATACCCCACTGCATTTGTGTTGGCCATTAAGTCGATGCCTTATGGAGTTTGCAGTATGGGAGTCACAGCACTATGAAATAGTGCAAATTAATTTCTCAGCATTGTTAAAAGAACAGTGAAATCTCTCAGAAGCCACAAGCAATGTGTAAAATGCAGCCCTAGCCACTCAAGATGGAGAGTTGGTAGTATATTCTATCTGGTAATGCATAGTCCAAATATTGTCAGCATCCTGGAACACACACTAAAATAAATGTGTTAGTAACTGAGAGCCATAAATGGCTTGCTTGCAAACACAGATCATCCCACGGGTACTATTTTCTTTTCAACTACTAGACTATTAAACACTCAGACAGAAACTCTTCTAGTTTCTACAGCAAAAGCAGAAACTATCACCTCTGAAAAAAAAAAACAACCAAAACCCACACCAAACCATTTAGTCGGCGCATTGCCAATTCCAGATGTTCAGAATCAATACACAATTCACAAAGAAACCTGGGACTAAAACAAAAAGAGAGATGCAGGAGACAATAGAAATATTTCCCTCCTCATTTTTTGTCCTTTTGGAATTCATTAGTGTCATTGCTTTTTTTATCCACAGACAGGAGAGATTGAAAGTAACCTTTGTTACAAGTAAGCTAGAATTTTCATAGAAGAATAAAGTCTAAAGCTGGGGCTTTCTGAACACATCAGAGTGAGAATCACTATGGAATAGCACCTAGGCATTAAACATAGGAGAAGAAGAAAGAAGTGCCTGCAAAAAAACCCCAAAGAATGGAAAAAGATATGGGAAACATCAGCCATTTCCCGAGAGATTTTAACCCAGCTGTCCCCTTCATAGGAAAAACACTAAACACTAAGACCTCTAGAGCAAAAACTGATACTGAGATTTGTTACCACACAGCTGTGATCTAGCAAACAGGACAGAAATGTTTTCTTCTTTTCAGTTTGTTTCAGCAAACCAGTTATCTTTATGAAAAATGAAACAGCATGAACAATGAGAATGAGAACAGTCTGCCTCAGGACAGATTAAAACCTGTTGACGAGGGTACTTTCTGCATACCCATATGTTGCAAATAAAGCATCCACAGATGTTCACGAAGGATTTTGAGGTTCTCTTCAAGGGACAGAGTAGAAGGAAGCTCTCTGTCAAAGTAGCAAACAGTACCAATGACTTGCCTCAGAAACTGAGGAACCTTCTCCTTGCAATAAGTACTTGGACAACTCACAGAAAATGGCATTTGGCAGTACATTTTTATCTTGAACACCTCTTTCATGTCATTCATAATTTCCCAGTTAGCTGGGGAGAGATAGCATTGCACAGCTTGCTTTTGACACTATCTGAAAAGACTAGAACATGCTACAGGAGAAATGGGACACCGTAGCTCTGTTTTCATATTGTGAGACACAGAAGCACAGGTTTCTGCTGCTTCATTAACGAACTGGTTTGAATCACCACAAAGACTGTTTAAGCTCCCAATATACACATATTGTGCAGAAACAGATAGGCAAGAATATACATGTACGTTAGTTCTCAGTTTATGAATGCTACATGAATTGTTTTCTAGGCACTAGGCAGAAATGCAGATGTTTGGGAATACTTCACAGAGCTAGAGCCTTGGAAACTGAGTCACTATAACTTGCAATTTCTGCCCTTCCTGGAAAGGAATGTGAAGGATCTTGGTTTAGAAAGCCCCTCTCATTGTGGATACTGAAAAACATGATCTCTGTTCCCATCTAAGCTGGTCACATTATAAAATCCTTATGTGTACAGGTATAAACATATTACTTAAAAGTAGGCAGGCATGAACAGGTAATAACACAGCTGCAGTAGCATGGAGACAGTGGAGTGGGTAAATGAGCCTGAACTAAACTCTGTTTAGGGCTACATAATATGCAGCCTACAGTATAGCTATACAATTTACTTAAAATATGTGTCCCTCCTTCCTTCAGGTCAAAATGGGTGAATTTGTCATGACACTTTCATGTGAAGTTTCATATAGAAAAATTTACAAAAATCAAGATCTTTTGGAAAGACGTGAATTTGAAAGCAGACATAATAAGTAAATTTTGCTACTAATGTCATGAGAAGCAGTATTACAATGACAACATACAAACTCAACAAAAACTTTACCCATGAAATTTCAGGAACTGGTCTGCAAGTGTGTTGCACAGCCGTTCACAACGATAGAGTCGTCTTTCAAATAACCAAGTATTATCTGATTTAAAAGCAATTTTTGATATTAAATTAAATTACAGAAGTTATGGGTGACCCTGCTCTGGCAGGGGGGTTGGACTAGATGATCTCCAGAGGTCCCTTCCAACCCCTACCATCCTGTAATTCCTGTGAAGTTCCCTAGAAGGAACAGGCAGTGACTCACATGAATATCTGGACATACACTGGAAGCATGAATCCTACATGCTCTCTAATGCTTTATAGAGTCCAGCACAGTCAAATGGGTCAAGATAGGAGTGTGCGGGGGCTGATCCCAGCTGTCCTTCCAGTGCAAAAAACCTAGCAGGTTCCCACCCCTACTCGCAAACCTTCAGTTTTACTGCAAGGGAATAAATGAGGAGTTGCTTAGCATAAACCAAATTATTTTGAAAACTAGGAACAAGACAAAACATCATTAAGAAAAGCAGTCTGAATGGTTATACGTACAGCTGCAACAACCATAGACTGAAGACGGTAAAGACTGTGAGGTTATAAAGCAAAACGAAGTTCAGTGCAGAGCCACTAAGATGGAAGGCTGCAAAGAGAATGTCCCTCAGCCTTCTCCTTTCCAGGCTATGCCAAGCCACTTCCCTTAGCCTCTCGGAATATACCATATGCCTCAGTCCCATGATTTATTGCAGGTTTCGGCTGCCTAAAAGAGCACTAAAGGGGTCAGATTCAGAGATGCACAATGAAAGGACAAGTAGGCAAAGGAAAATTTCCAGGAAGAGAAATTCAGGTTGGACACACAAACAAATTCTTCACAATGAGCGTGTAAAACATTGACACAGATTGCTCAAGGAGGCTGCGCACTCTCCATCCTTGGAGATTTTGAAAACTTGCATGGGCAGTGCCCTAAGGAACTGATCTGGCTTTGAAGATAGCCTTATTTTTAGGAGGAGGTTGAACTAAACGACCTTCAGATGTTCCTTTAAGCTTATTTATGATATCTGTGAATCTGTGGTTCTAAGAATACTAGTAACCAATGGGGGACAATACCAATTTTAATAACCATCTCTACAGCTGAAGAGCTTTGCATTAAATTAATGTGGAAAATGTATTGTTTCAGGTTCCAGTCCATAATTCAGATTCCCATGATACTCACAAAATCATAACTCAGTTAACATTTGGGTATAGATTCCATAGGTAAAGACTGTGGAAACTTTCTTTTGATGGCCAAATGTCTGCAGCTGGCTTGTGCAAATCTGCTCCCATTTTGACACTTCTGAGCAATTCAGTGCTGGCAGTGAAGTCAGAGATCCACACCATCTAACTCTTCCATGTGGGACAGAACTGGCAAACATGCTTAGATGTCTACACAAAATAAGGAAAACAGTCTATGAGCTACCATCCCAGGGGACAGAGTGCTCATGGAGGACATTCTCGTTCTGAACTTTTTTGCAGATTTAGATATTGCATAAAAGCCTCTCAGCCTGTAAGGAAATAACTTTATCAGTAGCCTTTATAGCTTTCACAGATAAAAATCTCTTAAATCTTTTCTACTTGGTATGAACAGTTCAACATTAGTTAGCACGGAGAAAGAAACGGAGTGTTAATTCTGTATTTCAGGACACTCACCATGAATATAGGAATGTCAGGTTCAAATGACTGGGCAAGTGATCACTTCATTACGCAAAAGCAAAACAGCCTTAAAAGAAGAGGCTGCACTTTTAATCACACTATACTCTGCAGCTTTGAGATAAAGTTGTTGTGGGCTAGACAGGAAATAATTATGTGCATATCCTCATGTGCTGGAATGACAAGTAGGTTCCTACCAGTCGTCTCTGAGAGATGACCTGCCTGAAGTGCCCAACTCAAACGAGTTCAGAGGTGAGACTGCATTGCCCATGGCTGTCCTCACTGAATAACATAATCACTTTGCTCTGAAGATTTCATTTTGGATACTTTGAGTTATCTTCAGTTTGATAGCTTTTGTGGACCCTTAGGGTTCTAGCTGGTTGGTTGGTTGGGTTTTTTTCTTGGTATCTGTATCCCTCCATCAATGTGTATGACAGTATAGGCATATAATCAAGAGCTGAGGATTTCAGTGAGCAACAGCATATCTGAAAAATTACATATTGTTACTCTTTGGTGTTGTAAAACTTGATTCTTTGTGGATATTACCCCATCTACATGTTTTTTGGGGGCTGTTATCTTTCTTTTCAGAATCTCAAATCTGCAGATCAGAAAACACAGCACTTACAACAAGTCTTGATTACCTGAACAATAATTATTTAATTTTAATCCCCCTTATGCAGTACCTCTGTGGTACAGCATGACTTTTTATTCTGAAATTTTTAAAGAAAAGCAGAAAAAAAAGTCTTAATTAGGAGGTAGTGAAGAAATGAGGCAAATACATGAAAAGAGAATTGTTATTTATAGTTCAGATGACAGTGTGGAAGGATAGGGATTTGGTCAAATGCACCTGACTTCTGAATAAGAAGAAAGCTTTATTTCAGAAGTACTACTGTTCTGGAAAAAGAGTGCAAACCAACCCTCCTTGCAAGGAAAGATATAAAGAATCATGGAGTTTTTTATTCCCTCCAAGAAAGTGATCTTCAGAACAGTGTCTAAATCCATTGTTATGAGGTGTTTAAAAATATTTTTCAATGTTCATGAAAACAATTCCACATTGTTTAAAATGGTTCATAAGCGCTGCCTATACCTTCTGTCAGATCTTGTTGTAACAGTTAAACCACCATAAGATCATTCTGATTAGCATACGGGCCATGTTTTTACAGTTGCAGAGAGACCCTTACTATAATATCTCAGCAGCAGGCGTAGGAAAAATCACCCAAATATCTTCTCAGAACCAGACCCTGCAAGTGTTGAGTTTTTTTGTTCACCAAGGGAAAGACATGAAAGTTGGTGAGAGAAAGTAAACTTCCTGGGATACCAGTGTGAACTGCAGCACATTTCTTTGACAGAACACATAACTAGCTGCTTAATAATACAGAATTTGCTGACTTTAGGCTTCTGTCCTTCATCAGAAATGCAAAACCTCACACATCTTGTATCTCTTGAGGAGCTGCTTGCTAGATCCACCTCTGGGCATAACTGTACTGCCTCCAAGGCAGGCAATACGCATTTTCTTAATAGATAGATGGATTCCTTGCTGGGGTTGATGCACCAGCACTCAGCAGAGAAAAATAATACTAGATTGCTGAACTTGAGAACTTCCATGCCAGGGGTTCCATGCTAGTATGGAGGTTGCTGCCCCTGTTATCTTTCCTGTTGCAGGTCAATCAGTTCTTGCATTGTTCAGTTAGCACAAGGGTTTATGGCTACAAATGTGATTGAGTTAACATGTAGCTTCTGGACCCGCAAAGAGAATGGACCGTTGCATTTAACTATACAGATACCTACACTGTGCAAAAGAGCGTTTTTGCCTTTATCCCTTGTCTCCTAGCGTGGGGTAAAGCATGCAAGACAGCAGTGTTATCTGGTCAACCTGACTAGAGCACATATTCCAAGAATTACAAACACACTTTGGAATATATTGAATAATATCTGTAAAAATATATTTCTATTGAAGTTAATTGTTTTATTGAAACATGCATAAGACTTCAGACAGAAGTACTGGAAGCCTTTAGAAATTTCACACCTTATAAACCAATTTAATAATAAGCTGTCCTCAAGATAAACAAGGCCAAGTACTGTCTTTCAAAATTCCTGTTTTCATCAACTTTCCAGTATCTCATCATGTGCATCTGCCATCCATCTTATTCTGTTGACTGGTTTCCAAACTAGATAAACAAATGTTTCCTGAACTCCACATTTAGATTTCAGCATTACAACCCTTGTACTGCCAATAAAATCAAGAGTAAGACTAATAAGTTCTCAAAATTATGTGCCACGTTGCATTGATTTGAAAAAGAATTTGTGATTCCATGTGTAAAAGTGAAATGGTTTTATCCAGGACCCTAAGTTTGGGTAAGCAAAGTCATCTCCTGCAGTATTTGCATTCTCACTGTAGATTGAAAAAGATGACAGAGAAGTTGTTCCTAATGAAAACCACAGCCTTGAGATGAGGTGTATATTATACACAGAATGCAGAACTGAACGAGGCATTTGCCTCTGGGATTCACAGCAGCCATCATGATGAGCGGGGAATCATGTAAGATAAGAGCAGACAATGCTGGAGCACAACCCTGACTGTTTAGGGCCTCTGGAGTGCTGAGCGGTGCTTGGATAGGGATGGATGCATGAATTCTCCCTGGAGTAGGGTTCCAGAGCTCTCTTCAAAGAAAAAGGTGGTGTCAGTTGGCACCAAAGTGCTGGGTGTTGAGGACTTTGATTTATAGTAGAAAGACTTAGTTTCAACATTTTCCATCTGAAAGGATTATTAGTGACCGGAGTATTCATGGGGAGTGAGATTCTAACTTCAAGTCAGGACTCTGGAAGAAAACTTGAGTGCCTTGCAAAATGCCAACTCTTAAAAATTATGACAGTTTAAGAAAATGAAAAAAAATAATTACATATTCTAATGTTTAATTTCAGTACTTCCCAAGAGTATCTGTATTAAAAATTAGACCAAAAAGTACTGTAATTAATGGGAAATAAAATAAGGGCTGGGTTTTCATATAGCTTATGCCATTTGGCTTTTCTTTTTAAATATTAAAAAAGCACCTGAACCTTGAATTTCTCATCTGGCAGAATCAGGTTAGCAGAGCTTTATTATAAGAGGACTAAAATATTTTTTTCATTAAGTTATGGGAGTACTCTGTTATGAAACCCTTGTCGTTTATTTTAGAGGAGAGATCTTTCTATAAGTCTAAGCTTCTCAGAATTCGTCATCCTATTGTGGGAATCTAAAATGAAGACAAATTCAAATTCAAATATTTTTAGACTCCTTTAACAACAGAACAATATTTTGTAACACAGAGAAGTAACACTAACACCTCACAGCCTGTTTTCACTGTCTTTATACTATCTTCGAGTATGTAATCCATGATCGTTTACTTTTCGAAACTGCGGATTTACAGTATGGGCATTGAATGACTAATTCATGTTTTAACTTACCATTAGTTGCCTGGAAAATATTAATCATCTAAATAGCCACATGCAGGCCCAAGAACTCAACGTATGTGTTCAATTGATAAATTCATGTTACGTATTTAATTTAAGGTACATTTAGCATATATAGTTGTACATCTAGCATTTTAAAAACCAGGTCCCTGGGTAGGATAGAATCATAGAATCATTTAGGTTGGAAAAGACCCTTGGGATCATTGAGTCCAACCATCAACCCCACTCTACAATGTTCTCCCTTACACCATATCCCCTAACACCACATCTGAACAAATCTTAAACACATTCAGGGATGGTGACCCCACCACCTCCCTGGGCAGCCTATTCCGGTGTCTGACCACTCTTTCTCTGAAGAATTTTTTCCTACTGTCCAGCTGAAACCTACCCTGTTGCAGCTTGAACCCATTCCCTCTTGTTCTATCGTTAATTACCTGTCAGAAGGATAAATTTGTTTCAGTGTTAAAATTGTTGAAGACATGAAAACAAATTAAGGTAAGAGATTGACAGCCACATTTACATAGTAGGTAAACTAAACCTAGCTAACCAAGATAAATACCAGATCTTGGCATTGTGTCATGGAACCTTTATGGTGTCACTGTGATTAAGAGCCCAAAATAGAGAGAGAAAAGGAACAGACAGCCAAAAAATTCCTTAATGAAGCATATTCAGGAGAGCACTATATTTCCCATAAGGGCCGAGCCCTTTTCCATAGTTGTTCTGTTCTGAAATGTGTTGCTCTGCAAGGATCTTTTTAAGCTGAGCTACTCAGTTCTCACTGTGTTTTTTACAAGGGAGTGAAGATGTGCAGAAAGTAAACTGCTAGAATTTTGTTTCTTGACTTTTAGAATTGGATCTTATCTTCCTAAATCCTATATAAACAAGGGGACAGGTGGCATTCACAAATTAAGCCAGTGCAACTATTTTCCAGGGTTCCTTTAAACAATGTCTCCTAATCTAATCTGAAAGCTCCCAAGGTAAACTCCCTATACTTTAGCTGCCTGCATATGCACAGAAATGCCTATTTATATAAGGGACGCAATTTCTCCCACTGAGAGGTCTAGGCAGGCAATTCTAGGCTTCTAGGAGAGGTGCAGAGTCCCTGCTCCTAAGTCTGTTTCATGGTTGTGGTTTTTTTTTTCCACCACAAATGAAGTAGAGTAAAATGCGTCCCTTGGAGCAGGGTCTGGAACATCTGTGCTGTCCCCTTTGATCTGTCTGCACTGTCCCTTGGGGTAGCCTGAAAGGCTCACTCATCTGCTTTATTTTAGACTCTTTGGTCTTGCCGACCTTTTGTGGTTCCTTTATAAAAAAAGTAGCAGATATTATTAATAGGGATATATCAGTGTCTAGTGATCAGGGAACTGTTTGGAAATGGAAGCTTTTTCTTCCTGACTCAGAGCTTCCTACTCTTTATTTCAAACGGCAGTGCAAAAACGAGGGAGAGGTCACCACTACACGCCGATCTTCAGAAGCGAAAGAGGCAGACTGAACCCTGAGTAAATGTAAACTTCTTCCTTAAGTGGTCTGCATGGCTGTCTGGAGCTACCAGTAGAGTATATGGTGAAGGGTACATAAACTGGAATTCCTCTCTTCTTCAGGTTTTGAAGCATCACCTTTTCTCTAGTCATCAAGAAGGGAATCTAAGAGCATGTTTCAGATAAACTGATTGTCCTTTGGAGCAAGACACCAAGCATTTTAGTAAAGTAGTACCCAAATCAGGCACACTGGATTGCAGCCTTTGCTAAATGAAGCAATCCTCAGGGCTGGTGAATTAGCTCGGCTTGCAGTATACTCCTGGGTTTGCTGGCGATGAACTATACACATGCTTGATGTTTAACAGACCTTGCTTCGTATTAAATCTGAGACATATGGCAGCCATTACTGAAAGAAAGAAACACATTTTTTTCACTGTCAGCAACTTCGATGCTGAAACAGAACAACAGCTCTTGCAGCACTCCCAGTTGTCCGTGCCTCCTCCCAGTGGGTCTTTCTAGCCTATCTTTTTAGCCCTTCTATTCTGTCTTATGCTTGTGGACTGTTCCAGTCTCAAGCATGTACATCAGTCTGCTCAAGACAAGTTACCACCCTCTGTGGTTGTTGGTGCTCCTCACTTTTTGATTTTTAATACAGATTCTCTTATTACACCGATTAACAATGTGTGTTGCCAGGAGACATAGGGACCAAAAATCCCTGAGACGACTTCTAGCTTGGGACATCTTCCTCAAACTAGAATACTCCCAGTGGTATCTTTTAAAAGGTTTCCAAAATTCACAGAGAGGGCATTCACAGTATTTTTACTGTAATAATTTTTCCACTTCCTTTTATTGTCATGCAAATACCTTGCATACTGTTACATTTTGGGAGACTGTTCATGATCTCAGGAGCAATTTGTGTTTCACAAAGTGAAATCAAAGGCTTTACAAGTTAAAAACTACCTCATTAACACAAAATTCTTAGTCCCCTCTTACTGAAAATAAGGCTCTGGAAAGTGTCTCAGGTTGGATACTCAGAGCAAAAAGCCTCCCAAACCATTAGTCATTTTTGAAAATCTTGGCCATGGTCTTTTATTAGTCTGTAAAACTTTATCACCATACATTGCACCCTTTAAATAATAGATAGTAACACCAGATGATGGAGGACTGAACAAAACAAGTGCATGACGGAGAATATGTGTGTAATCTTGGATTTTCATGAAATCAATCTTTTTCATGGAAAACAGGCCTTTCTGCAAAGTCTGCTTAGGTATCCAAGCAATCACTTGTTCCTGCAGAGATCTTTCCAAAATTTTTTAGTGCACGTGAGAATACAGATTACAGTCATCACACACATTCCTTCTGATTTTGAGGACATTTCTTGTCATTTTTTTCCTGCTCTTTGTTTTTGTCAGAAGAAATGGAAATTCATGGTATTGAGAAAGTCTTAGCAAATGTTCCTGCTGTTTTCTTCTCCAAGTGAAGAACTGCTTCTTTGAATGGGATGTGCTTGGTAAGGATCAAATACCTGGCCTCCAAATACACAAAAGGCAGACTGTGACTTGATTCTCCCTTGCTGAGAAGTAGTTCATACAAATAGTCCCACTGCCTGTCACAGGGTAACCAGCTAGTCCATCTGCCAGTGACTTCTGTGATATCATAATGAACATCTGTACATCATTAGCAGGTTAAAGGGTAAATTCAGACCCCCATGAAACATAAGATGAATCAATCTTTCTTTTTTTGTTAAATGAGCAACATCTGGCAACTTGCATTTTAGTGTGTCACAACAGATATCTGCCACCAGGACTCACTATTTTAAACCTTTCAGTATAACATTTGTGAAGGTCTCAGGTCGTTCTTTAACGGTAAACAGACCTCAGTGCCTCCATATCCTCCCTACACGCTCTGTGAAGATTCAGCACAAATGCAAACCAGTTTTACGTTGTGCTGTCTGGCTTTTACAAGAATCATGGACGTACTTTTCATGGTGAAGCCTCCTTAAATCACTCACAGCAGAACACACAACTACTTTAACCTTCATACAGCTGTGCCCCTGCCTCTCCCCACCTCTCTTCTGTGGAGTCCAGCTGACAACCCTCCTTGTCATTAACGCATGGTATCAAATCTGTTGCAAGAGGTCAAAGGAAACATTTTAAGGCCTAGGTGTTTAAAGTGACACTCATAACGTAAAGGTTAATACATTACATCTAATTTTTGTGCTTATGATTAGTATATCTGCTTTAAGCCAGAACCTTTATTTTTAGGTATAGATGTAAATTAATTTCACCTAACTTAAACTTTTGAAACATTCAGCTCGGTATGCATGAAGGAATCAATTTTATACTTGGCTCGTAAGAAAGCTCTAATAATCTCTGAGAGATGTTGAAGCGTCTGGAGTTCTAGCAGAGTGAAACACTTAAGCACTTGTTTTATTTTTAAGCACATACTTAAGCCATATAAAAATTACTGGTAGTTAAGATGTATCTTTTCCTAAACAAAAACCAAGGTAGTATGACCATATACTTATGAAAAAAAATATGACGTGTTTAACATTAGCCTTGCTGAAATCAGTGGAAGCTGCGCGTGTACTTAAGGGTTGCTTTCCTTTTTTTGATTTCTTATCCTTTTATCTACTTCTAAACTTCTTTTGAGACATCCTTAGTTTAAGAAGCAAAGTATTAAACATTATGAAATAAGTTGTTGGAGGTTTTACTGTTAAAATAAATTAGATAAAACTGAATTAAAATAAGCATATGAATTATTTTTAAAACTAATATAAACTCATAAAAGGTACCAGGATATATTTTATGTTTTCAGTATTTTCATTAGCTTTTCCCTTAAAATACTTATGCCATCATTCTGGTTTTGAACGTGGCCAGTTTTCCTGACATTAAGTTGTTACTTTAAAGTTGGACTAAAAAAGAAAACAAAATTCTTCCAAAATACTTAATGTGAGAAATATGTGTCTATGTCTTGGATAGCAAGTTAGCTGGAAAGAGTTTACTTAAGATCAATGATAAAACAAGATAATTAATTGGTGCCTTGATAATTAAAGCCAGACCTCACTGCAGGAGGCACTGGAGAGTATGATAACTTTGCAGAGATATATGTAAATATCTCTCTGAACAAAAAGGAAAAGGTATGGTTTAATCTTTAAAGAAATGAAAATATGTTATTAAAAAATTCTTAGCAAATGCTTTTGCTATCTTCTCCTAATCAAGAATTATGTCTTTAAATGGCATGGCAGCATCTGCATTTGATAAAAATCAAATAAAATATTTCCGTAGAAACAGATGGCACTGTTTTTAATTCTTTGTGGCCAGTTCAGGTATTATGAGAATGAATTATGATGTAAGCGAGCTTTGCATGTAAAGTATCTTCTGACAAAAACTTTGGATAAAGGTACTTTTTGTGTTACCTGTTTCTTCCAGACCAGGTCCTTTCATCTGCTAAAACGTAAAAATCAAACGCTTTCAGCTCTGTGGCTACTCGATATTAAAGTCAGGATTTCCTGTCTTTTCCTGCCTAGGTGCCGAGGTGCCTTAGTTATTTTAGGGGTTAAAAGCTGTAGCCACTGATGCGTATATATTAGGCTGTATTCATAGAACACGGCTTGTAGCCTGACTCAAGCTATTACAGTCTAACAACAGTGACCAATAGAAAGAGAAGAAGATCCAAGAAAGCTGAGGTAAGCCCAAACTCTGAAGCAATGTCAAATTAGAAACAATAGCTAATAAGGTGTGTATGGAAATGCATCTGGGAATACTAGCATGTACTTCAAGTTTTATATGCTATTAATTCTTAGGAGAACAGGAAGCAAACACAGTGGTTAGGAGCCAAAGGCTGTGAATTTACGGTGATTTCTAACTGGCTTCAGATAGCTCCAGGAACTTGACTTACAAGGTAAATTATTTTATATTTCTGTTTAAAAATGTTATTAAGGTTATGAATATTTACACAGTGAGAAGGTGCCACTTCGTTCTGTAATGTTATTCTTTAAAAATATTTCATTTGTCCTTTTTTGGAATGCTTCCAGATAGCAGTTTCTGAGGCTGGAAGATCTGTAGGATACTGCACTTGTTACTTCTAATAACAATGTTGAAAACTATTAAAGGACTACATACCATATGCAGCAACTTAACTGAGCTCTTAACCTTACTGGTGCACTAACCTTATGAGAGATTTTACTTTTTATTTAAATACTGTTTTTGCCAAAACTAGCCTCCTAATTTTGACCAGAAATTTCAGCTACCAGTCCCTTGCCTCTGCATTTCAAAATGCTTGCTAATCTTCATCAGAAAACAAGCAAGAGATAACAGGGTTTGTGAAGCACAGTTTTTGTGCTACAGAAGTATTTCCTTTTAGAGTAAATTATCATTGATGATTTTGTTCATCGTTTAATGGTAGAAGAGTCTAAACAAAGCTAAAATTTAAGTAGGCAAAATAGATGCAAGATCCATGAATGTATATGATACAATTTGATTAGGACTTACTTTTCGTGTGATTTAGATCAGGCATTTGTTTTGGCTGTTCGCTTTAGAGAAGGAAATTCATAACTTTGGATATGAGAGACTGAATGAGGGAGGGGAATGCATTACTCAAACATATTCCCTTCAAGCTTCTTTTTAAGAACATGCCCAACAAACAGCTGTTAAAACACTCTTTGATCTTTCACTTTTCTCTGATGAGAAAAGACCCTGGAAAATCTGATCCAGATGCCATTATAATTTAAGAGAGAGGAAAAACAGAAAAGAGGGTATGATTAATTTTAAAAGGAGGAATGCTGAGTACAGCAGTATTTATTTCATGGTATTGATAGCTTTACTGAAGATGGGACATTATATAATGTATTTTATAGCTCTGTACAGGAAAACTTAAACAGATTTATAAGGAACACTGATTTAATGTCAGAAAAATGATCTGTGTTTTCAGGTTCTTTGGAATGACACTTGCACGAACATCAGTTAAACTGGTCTTTAAACTGGTAAATGCGGAGTCTAAGTTGAATCAGGAAATTGTTCTTCAACATAAAGTACTGAGTTATATAACTCTTATATTACTGTTCAGTTTTTCCTTAACATATATAGGTAATACCATAGATGACAGAATTTGGCTGTTTATAAAGGAAATATTATTTTCTATGTAATATTGCTTTGTTAATCTAGTATGCTGGTAGAGAGTTCTGTGGAGAGACAGCTAATTGTTTTTCTCCCCTTCCAAGGCAGACAATGACTCTAAACATCTGTACAAGCCTTTTGCTCTTATTCTTGGGTAATTCTGTGTGGACTCGAACTGTGAGACAAGTTTATGATGATCTGGATCCTGAGCATTGGTCTCACTACACTTCTGAGTGTCCACGAGAGTGCTTTTGTCCTCCTAGTTTCCCCAATGCATTATACTGTGATAACAAAGGACTTAAAGACATACCTGCAATCCCAGCAAGAATTTGGTACCTTTATCTTCAAAACAATCTAATTGAAACCATTTCAGAGAAGCCTTTTGTGAATGCCACTCATCTGAGATGGATAAATCTGAACAAGAATAAGATCACCAACAGTGGAATTGAGAGCGGCGTGCTGAGCAAGCTGAAAAGGTTGCTTTACTTATTTCTTGAAGATAACGAATTGGAAGAGGTACCTGCTCCATTACCGGTGGGCCTGGAACAGCTAAGACTGGCTAGAAACAAAATCTCCAGAATCCCAGAAGGAGTCTTCAGCAACTTGGAAAACCTTACTATGTTAGATCTGCACCATAACAGTTTGTTGGACAGCGCTCTTCAAAGTGACACCTTCCAAGGACTCAACAATCTTATGCAACTCAACATAGCAAAAAATTCACTCAAGAAAATGCCTTTGAGCCTTCCAGCTAACACACTGCAGCTGTTTTTGGATAACAACTCCATTGAGGTGATACCAGAAAATTACTTCAGTGCAATACCCAAAGTGACTTTCCTTAGGCTGAACTACAATAAATTATCTGATGACGGTATTCCCCCAAATGGGTTTAATGTTTCATCTATTCTAGATCTACAGCTGTCTCACAACCAGCTCACTAAAATTCCACCGATCAATGCTCATCTTGAGCACCTTCACCTTGATCACAACAGAATCAAAAGTAAGTGTGTATTGTTAGTGTGGGAACCTATCAAGGCATAATTATTTTAAAATATCTACTTAACTACAAAAAACGCCCTTTGAAATAAAGAGATTAAAAATGTGCTGTAGATTAGAGGGAGATGAGCAAGAGGACCTCCCACAGGCCAGTTTTCAAGTCAGGTCTAAAATATGACAATCAAATATGTGCATGGAAGTAATACCACATGTGAAAAGTGTCAATAAGCAAACAGAAATAACACTTTGCAAACAAATCAGAAATATGAGTGGACTAAGGAAAATTTTTGCATCCACAGTTCACTATATACATGCCGGTAACCATTTTGCAGGAACAAATTAAGTTTCCCACAGAAAGACTAGGAGTAAATAAGCAAGAAACAACAATAAAAAAGTGGGTGCAACAAGTCAAGATACTCAATCCACTTCTGTATGACTGTTAGATTTTCAAATTTCCTGAGCACTTTAGAGACTTCACTAAACTAACAGAATTGCTATATGCTCAGTTCTTCTGACTGTCTCTCTGCCCACCTAAATTATGTAGTAGAAGCTTCAGGTGAGGCACCCTTAAAACAAAATAAAATATTGGCTGTAGTCAACACAATCTATTTCAAATATGACTAATCAGAATGTGGATATTGAATATTTCAGGCTTGAATATCCTCCCCATCTTTTGTTTACTGTGCACAAAATGCTGACACTTGGGTTTAATCTTTATGAAAAATCTTTTTACTGATTTTACAGAAAGTCGTCCTAGTAAGGTTTATCTCCCCAAATGTCTTCTAACATTTTCTGTTTTGAATAAATGAGACAAGATTTTGTACCCGTGGCAACAGAAGCCTGTTATCATGTCATACTTCTGCTTCTAGGACTGCTTCAAGATTCATCCAGGTATAGCAGGAATGTGGTGGTTAGGGACACTGGATAAAGTATCTGCCTAATAAATTCTACAGACCTTAAATCTTTTGTTTCATGCCAAAAGCCACAATCAAAGTGATGACTTTCTATTTATCACTGCATAGAAGGTAACCAAGTCTCTACATTTGTCTTCCTGTTGCAGTGATTTAATTGAGTAAATAGAATCATAGAATGGTTCCTTGCTCCTGTTTTACATCACTGTAGTTCATAAACATAGTAAAAGTAATGGTTTGGCTTCTGTATGAAACAAGGACATATCAAAGGAAGATTCCTATTAATAATTTAGGTTGATTCACTGCATTTGCAAAAAAAAAAAAAAGGTATGAAACCTTGTAAAGAAAAATCAATTTTGTACAACTGGCACATATTTAAATGGCCTGCAATAAGTCTAACAGTGAATTGGAGTTAGGGCTTCTGACATATGTTGTTACTGACCATATTTCATTGCCCCCTGGTTACAAAGGGATTTATTTTAATTGCTTCACTGCAGGGCCTTGGGTGCAGACTTTATCTCCTCTCACTTTAAATGGACACTAAATTGAAATCAATGGAATGTAACCAGTCCAGTTTAAGAAGTGTTTTGTGTCTAGGTAGTATTTAAAGAGCTGCCAAATTATCTTCCTTTCCTAAATAAGTTTTAAAAAGGTTAAAACCATGAAAATCAACCTGTGTAGTATGTGCAAACTCAAGTCACATTTTCCAATGACACATAGGTACCCATGAACCTAAATCACACTAGTTTACCACAAGCCTTATATTCCTTCAGGCCTTTACCACTTTTCAAATTCATTACTAACTTAAGCACAATGCTGCTCCTAATCTTAAAAAAAAAAGGGTTTTTTTCTTAGTAACTACATAAAAGTAGTCAAATTTTTTTTTAAAAGGCAACCTGACACCTTAAATTAAAAGCAGGTATTATGTAAGGCACATTCTACCAAATAGCATAATTGTTCAAGAGGTAAGGGATAATGACATAGTCTTCATGAGTCACTGCTCTGATAGACGATATCTCAACGGGCCTTTAGGATTGCAAACAAAGAATGTATTTCCATCAGGCAGAACTAATAAGATGTGGCATTAATTCTACAAATTGATTTTGTCTTAAACCCAGGAAGCTGATGATCAGTCATTAAGATAACAAATGTAAAAGGTTTGAAAGAAAAATAGCTGTAAAAGCCTGGATCTGGTTTCTCCAAAAAAAGAGTCCTTCTGAAAGTTTACTTTTACCTGAGCAGTATAAGACCTTTTTATAATACTGATTCTCAGATATCCCTGTGCACCTGCCTATTGCTGCTTTATTTTCTCTTGGTGGTTCATAGTTACACTGCTGGCATTGCAAGAGCTCAGACATCAAAATTTCTATGCAAATACTATTTGCCTACTTTTTGTTGTATGTTATTGTATAACATCAGTTCTTCATGTAAGTCCAAGGCTTTATTTCTCCAGAGACCATTTATGAAGATATAAGGCAATATCCTGAAGCCCAGTGAAGTCAATGTTAGCCTCATCATTGGTCTCAGTGGAATCAGGACTTCGCCTGTGGTCCCTTCCCCAAGGTTCTCAATGCACAGAGGAAAAAGAGTACTTGAAAGCTGGAAACAAAATCAACAGAAACCCAAAACTAATTATGGCTACAACAGATATGCACCGCGCCTGTTCCGTGGCGTTTTAAAACACACATGTTTATGTATTTATTCATGAGATAATAAATGCGAGGCTCTGGGTAGATGTCAAATGATGGAAAATGGAGCGTTAGAGGAAGCAAAAAGAGGGGAAGGCATGAAATGATGATGTAGCAAGTGAACAAGGGTAAGCAGGTAGTATTACAGTGCTATCAAAGGAGCCATAAAAGAGAGTGAACAGTAAGGTCCCCTAGAAGAACACCAGGAGATTAGGACAGTGCCTCTGAGCTAATATTATGCCATGTGTAGAGAAAGGGAGGAGTTCTTGAGCCATGTAGCAATGCCAGTATATCAGAATCCATTATAGGATATTTGGAAATAAATGGTTGAAGTTACAGATTCTGACCTATTGTCAGATCCCTGTGCTATAGCTGGTACCAGCTTTTTTGCTGGAAGAGCCCAGAAAGGTTCAGATTTCCAGGCTGATCCATGGCTGCTGCACTTAAATATTATGTGAAAAGGAGAAAGGGAGTCCAACTACTCAAGTTGGACTACAGTGAGTGCAGGTAGGGGTTACAAGAATAGAACAGAAATACCCCCACAGTCATATATGTCAGAACACATTTATCTTCTAGATCAACTTACTTTCTGAATGTTTCTAGATTATGAGTTTTATTGGAAAAGAAACAGGATCTTCTGTGCTTCTTCAGAAGATATACAGTATTAACCATTAATGGGATCCTCTTCTGCAGTTTTCCCTTACAGAAGCTCCAGAGTCTCATTTTTAAATATTACACCACTTGTAATATTGATGGGTGGAATTCATCTTATTTGAATTAACCATACTAGATTTTTGTATCTAGTTTGGGTTAGTCATACAGATCGCCTACTCAATTAATGGAAAGAGATACACAATTGCAGAGGGAAAATCATCCCATCTTAAGGAGCTGTGCATCACCTTTTGGAAGCATTCATCTCTCCAGAGTTTATAAACAAAGTCTAAATGGTTTACTTAGACTGACACTTATCCTCTACATGGATCAGTTTAGGTAGGGTGAACTGTACCCGTGCAGATGGGTTGCCCTGTCTCTCTTGCTTAAGCAAAATTCAGCAATATACCATGAAGAGAATTGCAACAGAAGAGGAAACAGAAAGGCTTTTACTCCTCTGACAGTTTGGGTAGGGTTTACTGTTCATGGGAAGAGAACAATAAAAAACCAAACCACTTCATACCACACATCATCAGGAAATAACTTCTTCATAGGTGGCCTGTGGTTAGATAACTGCTGCCTCACTTTAAGGTTGGAGTAATTAACCCAGTAAAAACTAGTGCAGTGGGATAGTTTCCAGGCCAGAGAACAGAGATTTAGAACAAATGAAGCCATCTTGTCTCCTAAGGACTGTAGCGCTGACCTGAAAAGGCAGATATTTTCTGTTACATAGTGTTGATTCACTTGTAAAACTTTTAATAACTACTTTCATAATGAAAAATCATTCTCAAGCTTCCTGCTTTGTAGCTTCACACATAAATATAAGTTGTAGCTTGTTTCTTCCAAGGATATCAAATGCTTTACAAACATTAATCAAATTTCACAACATAGGCAAAGACATTTTGATATCATGGATATGATAAAAGCTTTAAGCCATGTCCAACTGTATGTATTTATCTAGTTTCCATGACAAAGATAAAGTCCATTTCCAAGATGTTGCTAACATCTGGGCAGCTTTTCAAAATAGGGTGGATATTTTTATTTTGGGGAAAAAAAAATCATAGGTGTTTTTTTTTTCATCATAACATTTCATCAATTTGGGGGATTGTAATCAAAAGATGTTTGCATATTATAAATGCAAAAGGGGAGAAAATTTTTGGTAGAAAGCTTTTCCTATTTCTAAACTGTTAAAAAAATGTTATACACTTTCCATTCAGCCACTTTTTACAGGTGGTCTTGGGCCAACGATATCCTCAAGCAGTCAGACCAATCACTAAATACCATAATATGGTTAAAGGAATTTGATAAACAAAGTTTTTTTCTAGAATAAGGACATTTTGAGGCTTAAATAGGGAAAAGCATTTTAGCCAAGTGATAGCGTAGAGGTAACTTACGGGAGACAATGTGAAGAACCCAATCTATTCAGCTCTTATGAAAATGGCTGGTGATTTAAGCTATAGTTTCAAATTTTATCTGAACTGAAGAAAGCTATGTGTGATTTATAAAGAATTACAAGGACTTGTTGGCTTTCAGATTAGGAAGAAAATTATCCCATTGCACAAGTCATATTCTTGCAATTAAAACCAACCGCGCTGAAGAATTTGAGAGAACAGGAAAGTACAAATGTTAAAAATTAGAGACACTACACGAAAAGCTCCTATGATTCAATACTGTTATCATTTTGAATCCAAGACCTTCATTGGGGAATATTATCAGCTAAAATTAATGTACTGTCATTACAGTAAGATTTTCAAAATCCTTCAGCATTAACCTTGTTCTGCTCTCTCTGAGGGCAGGGAGTTATTTCTCAATGAAGTTACCCAGTAGTTCTCTAAATTATGTTCCTCTCTGTCCAAGGTAAAATTATGCATCTAGTGACCTTTATTCATAATTGCAGCACATTAAATAGGTGATTCACTGATCCAGATTACATTACATTAAGATGCTTCTTTGCGTAATCAAAAAAGCAGTTAATTCTTAACGCACCATTTTCCATCTCTGATAGGAGCAAGTGTCTGCAATACAAGTATCGGTGGAAGCCTGTTTTACTTGTTTTCTAAATGATTTTTATATTTATAAACCTTTCCCATGGGAATTACCTAACATACTGGTCTTCATTTTCAGGTGTCAATGGCACTCAAATATGCCCAGTCTCAATTGCCGTAGAAGACGACTATGGTTTTTATGGCAACATCCCTCGCCTCCGATACCTTCGCCTGGATGGAAATGAAATTCAACCTCCAATCCCACTGGATGTCATGATATGTTTCCGACTACTTCAAGCTGTTGTCATATAAAGATATTGCAGTGTCACTCTTGTGCTGTGAGAGTGTTAAGATACAAGTTTTGCTGGAATGAAACTTGTTCTAACTCATAAATCAAGAAGTAACAGCTTTATTTTGACTATATTTTTCTTTGCTTGCATCTTTTCTACAGCTGAAAAGATTGTTCTTCTTTCAGAAGAGAGTTTGGATGGACATGAAACATGTGCTTAACACTTTGCCTAAGAATTCCTAATGCAAATATATTGAAAATCGCCTGTGTAAGAACCCAAATATTCCAAAGCAAATTCTTGTCTACTCCCTCTTTATTGTCAAATGCTACAATGTCTGTCCTGTTAATATCATTGCTACAGACAAATTATATTTCCTTATTTTGTTACATAGTAACTAACACAATGACTTTTGGGTGCACTTGGCTAAACATGCATGCCAGGAAAACCATGAATTGCATGATTACTAGTTATCAGAGCTGCCACTGTCTTTTTTAAGATAGAGACTACTGGTGAACAACCACTTAACACGTAAATAGCTCACAAATTGTTGTCATCTTTTGAAGACTGGTACTTGTAAGGCATGAAGGATATGAGGCTCAGAGTCCAAAGCAATATACTCAATATATATTGTTGTATGGATTCATTCAGTGTATGTTTTCAGAATGGGAATACACTGATCGAACTCAAATCCAGGGACAAAGGAAAAAGAGCTGAAATCTTGGTCTATCAAAGTGGCAATTTTCTGCTGTTTCATTCATCAGTATTCCATTTCTAGTTTTGACACCATTTCTTTATGTAGCTTTAGGATAGTCATTGAATATTTGGTTTGTTTTAGTTTCCATAGAGATAAAACCAAAGAGAATTAAGAAATTAAGATATACATCCCCTCCCAATTATTTACTGGACTAAACTAATATTTGCATAGGAATGGTATCAGTTTAAGCAAATGCAATCAACTCGGAGCAGTATTTAGCTATCTGCTGACTCATATACATGCACATAATAACACTGGATTTTAGAGAAGTCCAGGTATTTAGAATACAGCACATTCACAACTCACTAACACGGGAGATATCAGCAGGCATCTTTTTATGAAATTTGGTTGTTGTTTTTTTTTTTTTTCCTATTTTTATAAGATAATATTGGGATTTCAATACACAACTTTAATATTAGAGTCAACTATTCACTGGGAGAGTATGAAATTTTTATTTCTGATAGCCAGCCCAGCAGACTATCCATCAATCGTATTATTTTAGTCTTCTTGTTTTTGTAGATAGAGGCAATTAGATGCTCTTTGATAGCTTGCGTCTATTTCTAACATTTTAAGACTGGCCTTAGTAACAAGCATTTAAAGGCTATGCATGTCATATAATGTTTTCTTTGAAGAAGCAGCATTTTCTTAAAAGTAGATTTTTAAAAAGGTTGAGAACTGCAACTTCTAGCATTCATTCTCTTTATATCTGAAAATCAGGCCTTATTCTGCTCCAGTGCGCTTGTGGAAATAACACAGTATAGAAACCCAGCATAGAAATAACCCATTCAGAAATCCTATCCCCAAAACGTTTATTTTTGCAGTTCTTTTTATGTGATTGCTGAGAAACTCCTGCCCTTCTAGCAAAACGTTTTCTGTACCTCTGTGTTCAACCTGTATGAAAAAAACACAGATTTTAAAAGTCTCTACAATGTGTATGCATGTTTCCCTATGTTCTTTGCTCAATAATAGCATAATAATTTATTTTTTGGAAAAAAATTATGTGACAATACTACTAATTAAATTATAACAATAATGATGTGCTTTTACTTGGAGATTAATTTCTACTTTAAACAAAGAACAAATACACACTCCAAAGCGAATGTTCATAGGCATATATGCATATTATTAACATTATTTACAGTTCTAACTGACTATACAGCAAAGCATCTTGAAGTTCCAACCAAAAATTATGACCCTTTTAGGCACTATGTACATATTAAACCAGAAAAGACTAACCTTCCCTCAAAAGATGTCAAGCTTATGTATGAGAAAGGACGATATGTAAAATCATATAGGGATACTGGAGCATCAAAGTATTCAACTTCTTGATAGGGGCATTATGTGATGAAACCAGGGGCACATAATCTGATTAAATCACTTTTAGCACTTATTTTCCACCAGCTGGCCTGATGTTAATGGATTTTTTCAATCCACTCTAGGGTTGAAAGCCTTATAAATTGGTTCTTCAAAGACCAGTACTATTTTACGAAGCAATCTTTGGACACATGCAAATTAATGCAAGACTTGTCCTTGTCAAATGCCGGTTAATCTGAGTGAAGATAAAAATTCATGGTACATCCTTGGACAAACTTTAATTGGGCTGAGGAGCTGCTGCTGCCAAGTGCTCTGTGTTCTACACCTGTGGTGCCACCCACTGACTACGCATCTGGGAACTGTTTAATAAAGAGAAAATCCTCAGTATCCTCATTTAGGCTAATTTGTCCCATCTTGATTCCTTCTCCCAGAACAAGCAGTACGAAGTAGAATGAAAAATAGTTGTGTCACCGTAGTGACCATCACAAGATAAATCAACCCTGGTTGGGGTTTGAGCTTCTTTACTGCACGCATGTCCCTATTTGCAACAGTCTTAATGTTCTTAAACATTCTGGGAAAGTTGGTGAAATTTCCCCTCAGAGTACAATAGCAGGCCTAAATTGCATTATTGTGCAGAACTAAACAATGTAGGCTTTCAGCCACACCTCATTCAATCCATTTGTTATGCCAGAAGACTATGAAAGAAAACATAAAACACAACTGCCTTTTCCCTATGAAAAGCGTCCCTAAAACTATGTAAAAAGCATCACTGTGCCTGAAAGTTTGGTGTTAATTCTTCCTAATCCATGATTGGTGTAAGGCTCCCCACCGATATTTCCTGGTGCAGAAAAAATTACAGTCTCTTCCACTCCAAAGAGGGAGGAACAGACCTCTTAACTGTCCTGTCTGAACCCACAGCTGCCTTCATAAAGCCCACATTTGTTTCACATAGTTGTCAGAGCACATCACAAACAGTTTTGAATGGAATACCATGTACAGAAACAAAGACATTTACAAGTATGAGAAGCTGAGAACTAAGCGGGTCACCTTAAGCACTCCGCAGTTGTGGTCAATCGCTAACCAAACCACAAACACCTAGTGCTTTGCCAGAAATGAGTATGACCTATGAGTCAATTTTGAAATTATGGTTGTTAACACAGATGTGCTATCACCTCAGCCCAGGGTACAGACAGTTGCTCTGTAAAGAAAAGCATTAAAGCAAAGTGAGAGGCTCAAGAAATGGGAAGTACCCAGACGTTTCTGACACATCTGCCAGCTTGATTGGAGGCTGGATCTGCCAAAAGACTGTGTGGTTTTATAACACAGCTGGCTCTCCAGGAAAAAAAATCCTATAAAGGACGCTGCCAGCATAGTTAAAAATTCAGCCATATGCAAAATCTCCCCGCTCCATACTCTTCTCCAGAATTTTCTGTTTCTTTCTCAATATGCCGAACACTAAGCTACCACTTTCTTCTTCAATATTTTTAATGGAAAAAACCACCACAGCAATCATCTGCAGCTTGCATGACACTTGAAGGAAGAAACACAAACACTAGGAGGTAAAAATTTAGAATACAACTACAAAGCCAATTTGCATGTTTGTAATTACTAGCTCCATCACATATTCCATGTCACCAAAGGGATTTTTGTTCACCCTTGCTGCACACAAGTGGTTTCCAATGTTTGCCACAAATACTTGCTGTCATTTTTCCAGCCTAAAAACACTATTTGCTGATATTACTTTGCAGCAAGTTTCATTATCTATCTGGAATCAGATTACTGTAACACCTAAACTGCTGTGTTGGTTGTTCAACAGCTAATATCCCACTTCTGCCACGTGTGGCAGAGAATCTTCGGCATTGGTGAAGTCAGCAAGTGAACAGCCTCCTCTTGGCTGAAAGTCTCCTCCATAGTTGCATTTTTTTCCCCCAGAAATGCTTACCCGTTTAAATATAAAAGGTAGCTCTACAAGGCACCACACTGCGTGTGTAATGATACTTGGGACCAGTACTAACCGCTTCAGGTCAAACGTATGAAGAAATACACATAATTTTCATCATGTTCTGCCTTAGCTAATTTACCTTCTTCCCCATTAGTAAAGGTAATATTGCTTCTTAGTCCTGTGCTTGTTCTGTCAGTGCTAGTTCAAACAGATCTATACTGTAATGCAGTTGAAACCCTTCCCAATAGAGCTGTTTCTCACTCCCCCTGCACAGTTGCCAACAGCCTGGGTATTCTTCTTACTGTTTTTGTCTTGGTTTCTGTAGCATATGCATTTGACTCACCTATCTGCCTATGAGCTTGATTTAGCTTTATTTCTTCAGTGTTATTTAGCTTAAGCGTGTTTACGCATGCTGCGCTAATGGCTGTTCTGATTTCATCTGTTTCCTGGCAGTTCAGCCGCGTCTGGTTTTCTCCAGGGGAAGCACCAGCCCGACTGCCGCACACCTACCACAGCAGAACACGGTGGCCCACAGCTCACAGCATTCACACCTCCTCCCACGCGCCTGCACGGACCCAGGCTGATGCTGTCATGCAGATAGGGTATATCTGGAAATCTCTTTTCTAAGGCTTCACCTCCCCACCCCCAGTCTTTTTACCTTAAGGAAATTAGTGAAGAAATTGGAATCACATCTTCCACAAACAAAAGCTGTTCCTAATTAGGGGCTGGGGTAATGAAAGTTACATGTGGAATCAGCAGCTCTCAGTGAAGCTAGGCTTTTTCAATTAATCATTTATTCATTAAAATGCTCCATCACTGTTTTTCTGAATTACTAGTAAATTCAGAAAAAATATGCAAATAGTTTCAGCCACAGGAAAGAAAAAACATAATTAAAACAGTGCTCCTGCTTCTTATTTAATAATCCTGTTGCTAAGACATCCATGTAGCATGATATGCTATTCTCTCCAGGCAATGAAACCCTGGAATTTGTCTGAAATCATACTCCTACTACTAGGAAGCCCATTTCAGGGAGTGTAATCTCCTTGTGATGCTCTGCTTTGTTTCAGGACTTGAAATAATCCACTGATTCTCTATTCTGGCAGTGAGCATAGCCTTCATGGTATTACAGGATCTAGGCTCAAAGCCTTGTCTGAATCAGAAGCAGAGTGAATTGGAGTGTAGATTTTTTTTTCTCTGGGGAGGCTGTTTTGAGCACCAGACTAGAGGTTCACTTTGTTTTGTGAATCCTAAGATTTGTTTCTTTTAATGACTGGAAATACTTCAAACAAAAGAGATTGATAGCAACCCTTCCCAACACTGCCTAGCAGCAGAATAGGCAGGAGCTACTCTGCTGAAGTTACACCCAAAATGTCTTCTCCGAGAAAGCCACCAGGCACAGGGCCACCAAATTCCCTGCCTCTGAATTACTGGCCAAATGGGGAAGTGAAAGCTCTCGGTAAAGATTTTCTCTGAAGGTCATGGTGTTTTGGGTCTTTTAAAAAGCTAGTCATTTATGTGTTTGTTTTGGTTTGATGTAAGTTCTTTAACATTCAGTTTAAAATACAACATATAAACATGATATAAGTTTTATTTTACATTTCAATAAGAAAAAAAGATGAAAATATTTAATTCTTAGTCAAATAAACATAAATATTTTTATATTGGTTTGACCATCAAACAAACAAACAGAAAAGCCAGTTTTCTGTTCTTGAGCCAAGATTTCCATGAGTTCCTTTTTTCCTCTGTTGTTTGTTTCATTACATGTTACATGTTGTTCGTTTCATTCACATGTTACATTAGCATTCTGTCTGGTATCACTTAACAGATTTATCAGGTATTGAAGAACATTACGAATGATTTCAGCTGCAATATTATGCATGCTTCTTATGCTCCTCAAAGTATCCATAAGACGTGTATTTTCCTACTTTTGTGAGCGCTGTGTACAGGTCTCCTTTTCTGTGCTGTTTGCACAGAAATTGTTGGCAATGTTTGTACAAGATGCCTGTGCAGGAAATACAGCGCTCCCAGAGATTCAAGACTTTCTGTGGCGCCTTCTTTCCTCATATTTAGACATCATCTACCACCTACCTCCTGAAGCTCTTGTGGGGCTTACTCCTGGTCATTTAACACTGGGCTTTTTCCCAATGTTGGTACTGTGAAGGATGGAGCAGTATAAGTCCTGTTGCTGATGGGCTGCTTCTAACACAGGCCATCTGGGTTGATGGAGGAATGACAGCCCATGGGCCTTGTGTCTGAGGAGCTGAAGCAGGTGGCCAGCAGCTCAGGGTTATGAAGGGCCTGAATTGAGTGGTAGGAATCAAGGCAACAAGAAAGGGGTTCAACAACTAAATGAAGCCTGTTTAATCACAAGCACTGGATGATTTTCTGTTCCACATGTAAGACAGATGGAGATGAAGATATAATTGGGGCAAACTGTCAGACTTACAAGTACAAGCAAATATTTGTATAAGTGGGAAACATAGAGAAAGGCAACAATTAGCTCTGGCTGGCTGAGGATCAGCAATGATGAAAAATAACACCATTTTTAAAATTTGTTTCAAGCTTGAAGGTTTCTAATACTTTACTGAAGTCCAAAAGCCCACCAGGTTAGCACTTTGGATCTTATAATAATTCTATCAATTTAAAAAAAAAAAAACAAAACAATAAACCAAATCCTTGGTATATCAGACATGCTTTCTGTCAGCCATTTTACAGGACTGCTCCCTGAAATATATTTTCTTTTAGAGCGGACCTTAACCTTAATTGTGTCAAAAGAAATTAGGAGACAAGCCCACAGTGTCATGTATATCAATGTCAGCAAATAGTCCCCTTTAGTTGGGAGCTGCATGCACTCTGAGGGAAAATACACTTCTAACGTCATTGCCTTACTCCTTTTCATGTTCTCTTCAAGCAGCCATCCACACAGATTGAACTATCTGAAGTCCCACAAGCTACCTGGAGAAAAGACTACATAGTCCTCACACTTTCTTTTCCACAAGGGAGCCTGGAGGGTGAGAGAGGGGGAAGGGAAAGAAGGATCTTAGTTTGGATGGGGAAATTTTCATGGCAGCCCCTGGTGACCGGAGACATGAGCCAGGCCTCTTAGATTGGGATGTCTAAACAAAATGGGGGAGGAGGAGGGGGAAGGCAATGTAAAAATAGAGAATTCTTCTTAATTAACTTCTGAATTTTAAGCTTTCATAGGGTTTATAAAATCCTACTTTATACATGTGCAACAGGACTAAAAATTTCACTCATTTTAACCAAAGATGAAATTCTCTATAATCAGTGACTTGAGGAACATAATTTCAACATCATCACTACCTCAGCTTCATCTGGTTTAGCATCATTTGTCACTGAGTCCATATAATGATCTGCCACAGCTGCCTCTTGAATCACGCTAGTTCAAATCATTCGTGCAGGTGGGAGAAAGATCTTTGGAAACCTATGCATGAAGTTTGGGTAATTCACTGCTAAGGCATAAAACCGGAGGGACTTCAGAGAGAAGAACCAGTTAAAAGCTATGAATGCAGAAATGGAAAGGTTTTTCCACCGCTACTGGCTCTTTTGACTGCAGTGACTGACTTAATATTTGCAGAGTTTTCAGATAACACATAATGATAATGATTTGTCCTTCTCAGAGGTAAACAGTAAGTTGGTGACGTGGATGGGTTTGTGACATTATCATTTTTCCATACTGACCATTGTGATCAGATCTAAACAGTCATTGGTCAGCTCTTCCAAGTCTCCAGAAACCGTTTAAACATAACAGTTCAAGCACAGACCAGCAGTTATAAGTGCTGCTGAAAGCTTGTGTAAACATATTCTTTGTTTAAAAAAAAGAGGCCTCTGCTTTGAAAGCTGTTACTGTTTTCAGGGAGAATATGTCAAATACTCCTACAGTTTTCGTTAACTTTTTCATCATTTCAGAAACCATTTCCAGAACAGTTCTGGTGAATTCATAAGCCTTATTTAAAAGAAAATAAACTTTGAACAAGCATATCTTATCATCGGCAGACAATTTGAAATGTTCTAGATAAATCTTTTCACATTGATCTGCTAGAAGACACATTTCGCACTGAATATTTGCATCCCATTGAAGTGAAAACACTTAAAATTTCTAACTTGTCCCTGCTCCGTGTGTGTATAGAGACATATATTTTGATTTTAAGATTGTTTTAAAATTTGACAAAATACCTGAAGAACTGGGAATCTCCTGAGCTTCTGACTTCAGTCTACTGCAGTCTTGCTTGCTGGGAATGGAAATTCCTGTTCTTTCAAGGGAGTAAGCCCTCAGACCAAAACCTCTTAACTTGTCTAAAGATGAGTGGGACATGCTGAAGCCCTGTGCTTTCTACAGATAAAAAAAAAGCTGAAAGCACTGCAAATTAGCTAGCCCTCGATCAGGATCAGATGGCGCTTCCCCCTCTGCATCACAAGGTCATGTAGTTCTGTTGTCGGTTGCTGCTGAACTGTGGGCAGATGCAAACAGTGTGGAAAGCAAAGTGAAGTCATGCAAATAAATGGGCAATCAGTTAATAGATTGCAGCCAAAGTGTCTGTGGGTGGTATTCTTTACTTAGAAAGGTATGTATATATGGCCTTTGCCACATTGATGGTCTTTTCCACTTGAAAAAAATGACCTTTTACAGTATTGTAATTGTGGAAAAACTACCTGTTTAGGGACACTTCTTAGAGATCTCAAAAATCTGTGCAGGACCTTCAGTTGTAGTTAGCACCAGTTTTATGCAGTACTCCCAGATACATGAAAAGGCTTTTGTCATGGCCAATATCTGGCCAAGTAAAAAAACCAACTGTCACTGTCATTTGTCATGTCACCAATATAACCACAATTCGACAAGGAAGGAGACAAAGGAAGTCAAATACTAGAAGAGAGAAGAGGAGAAATGTGAAATAGAAGACTAGGGAGGGAAAAGAAGAGAAGGAATTTGGGATGGAGGGGATAAAAGAAGGAAAATAAGGCTAATTTGGAAAAGAAGGAAGCTTGAGGGATGTCTTTTTAGGCATCGCTTTGCATGAGAATAAAAGGATGGGGATGGAGACACGAATACCTCAGATGCTTTTTGGGAGGAAAACTGAAAGCCTGGAAGCTTGGAAACTACTGGAGCACAATGCCTCTTGTAGCAGTGCTGTGGTCTTTCATAAAACTTGAGACTTATAACGCCTCAGCTTAGTCTAGCGTTGCTTCTTTTGGGAACTGGCAGGCCAGCAACAGCTAATAGTAAGTGTTTAATATTTGTAATGCTGTCTAAAGTGCTGTGATTAATACGTAATCCAACATTTGAGCCCTGTCCAAACGCAAAAAAACTGTGCCGATGTGAAAATAACACCCATGGGCTTTCTTCAGATCACGCATTACTACATTCTGTGCACTGCTTCATGCTGATGTGGAGTTGCCTTTTAGAATGAACTCCAGAAGGAATATGGTAATATGCCACAACCATGAATTTCGTTAAAGATTTGTTGGAAACCACATGAAGAGACAACGTCAGCTGGCAAATCAACTCTGCAGTGTTCTCAGGCTTAACCTTTATCCCGTAAACCATATGCTTCTCCATGTGCTTAGTTTTATCAGCTAATGTTTCAGACACTGGTTGATATAAGATCCATGGTCTACTAATTTTCAGTGGCCCTCTAACTTGGTGGGTTTTTCAGAAGTGCTATGGCCCCTTAAATACTCTCAGGTGCTGAATCATGGCTCAGATGTACTACAAGCTCAAAACCAAAGTTTTGTTTCTTGATAGCCTCCACTTAACATTATGCAATGAAAAATTCCTCATTTTTTATAGGAATACCAGGAAAAAAAGTGTGTCCATGCCGAAGTAGAAAAGCCAACATCAGCTGGTTATAGAAACAATGTCTAAAGAGGTTGTAAGTACAGCCCCAACACTGGTCAATCATAAAGTCTTTGACACCTCTACTCTTGTAAATGGGATGGCTTTGTATATTCATCTGATTCATGACAGGTAGACAACTGGATAGTTAATCTTGATTAATTTGGACCAAATTCAAATCTAAATTCAGATTGCAGAATATCAGGAATCCAACTGACAGGAATTTTTTCACTAGAGAACAGATTACCTTTCCAGATAAACATTTTTTCAGGCTTTATTATATTATTTTTTTCATGACAGCTAAACGTCTGATCTTACATCCTTTTGAGTTCCAGGAATCTAGGAGTGAAGCACTTATTACATGGATAGATTGGGTTACGTTCGTCCCAAATGGATTCCAGTCGACAAATTGACAGTGAAAGCAACAACACTGTTTTAAAGCGTCCATGACAGCAATAGCAACAAAATTCAGCTGTTCCCTTATCCTGGACTATGAAGTCAGTGAAGGAGTCATTCCCAGACAGTGAGGGTGACCTTAAGGGCTCCTATTTAGAAATGAAGGGAAAAGAAAGGAATAAAAGGCAAATTGTGTGAATTTCCCTAAGTCCTTTTCTACTTTAAGAATATCTAGAACAGTGCAAAAAGAGATTAACTTTGAGGGCTGAATTTCAGTAACAAACAGGAGGAAAAGCTGAGAACAAAGGACACAATAGCTCTTCTATCAAACCCCTCTACCCACAGTATTGCTTTTTGGCTCAACCTTAACACAACAGCATTTTTATTTCAGTACATAATCTAGTTAAGGAAGAAAAAATGTTGTTCTGGATCATGCATTCCCTCTCCACATCTACACATCTTCTTGCCAGAATCCCACAGTAGTAGGGTTGTTCTTTGTGTCAATAACACATGATTGAGTGATATGTATGTTCATTTCAGTATGTTCTTTTACAATTAAATATATGTGTAGCACACAAAAGAAACATACTGCATACACATAAAGACACGGGGTAGAGGAAGAGGCACAAAAGTGAATAAAAGATATTATGAAATGAAGACTTCCATGAAACTGGTTTCAGTTAGAGAAAAATGAAGCTTTTAACCATAATCAAGGCTTCAAGCTATTCCGGAAATAATCCAAGAGAAATGAAATGAGAATGAGGTACATGAAAGCTTCTGGGTTTGCAATAGTAACAGCTGTGTATAGAAAACCTGGGCAAGGGGGGTTGTTATTCAAATATGTCTGTTTTAAATAGCATTTTCAATTCAAGCATACATCTCCCTCTGTTAAAGAAAAAAATTCAGGGCTAAACACACAGGACAAGCACCATATGATCTTCAATAAACAGCCTTATAATCAAACACTATCTAATTAGTGCAAGAATTGAATGCCAAAAATATGTTGCAATTCCATGAAATGTACCCTTAAGGATCTGTGAAAAAGAATAGATATTCTAGGACCTATGCCCATTTATCCCGTTCTGTTACACATGAAAGAAATTATATTAAATCAACTGAATATCTGGAAAAAATTAAATCATCATCTCTCATTGGCAAGCCTAAAGGAAAAATTCACAAGAAAGCACAGTTTTATATAATAAAAGTTCTCATGTTTCATGGAGTAAAAGGGAAAAAAATAACTGCCGAAGGGAAAGTTCTTGTTGCCTTTGGTAATTCTTCTTCTCAGACAATATATTATAGAGTTCTCCTCTGCTCCCTTTTATTATCTTTAGTCAATGATCTGAAGTTGCAGACATAGTACCCAGAGTTATTTAAATGAAACCATTTCAAACTCTATCGCAGAAAGTCCTACAGGAGCAAACTTTTCTCTCTAGCAGCTGATACAGTGACAGTCATTGGCACTATACAGTAGCAACCAAAACAGACTGGCTCCCCTCAGCAGGATTCTTTTTAATGATAGAAATGTCTGGCTTTTTTACTACCCTCGAGTTCTGTTTAAAGTAGCATGTGGGACAAAATCTGCCTTTGTTAATGGTGTTTCAGAGGTGTAAATGAAAGCAAGAACTTTCTCCAGCAGACCAAGATCACCATGGGCTCCAAATGATTTACCTCAGAGATGGCTTTAGTTCAGTAATGGAGTTTTACAAGTCACGCTGCACTGTTCTTTAATTTATATTTAGTTTTGGCATATCATGCTTGTGCATTAGTTATCGTTAAAAGACCATAAAATGTTCAGGGCTCAACTTTCATTTCATCTGCACTCCGATGTGAAAATCTGATGATTTTCACCAGCTGAGGCTGTGTCCCTCAGACTTTACTAAGGAGAAGATGTAATCTATTAATAGTACAGATTACAAATGAGATGCACACTTACATCTCTGCATAACAGAGATAAACTGAAATTTCTATTTTCCTTCCAGAAAATTATCATGTGAGCAACTGGTGGTTCGGTATCTTATTTATGGGTTTAGCAGCAACATCCGTTCCTGGGTGTCATCTTACATCTCAGGTCATTCTTCAGTAGGTCTTAGTCCTTCCCTCACTCTCTTCCATGCCCTGTTGATCTTCCATTGCTCATTTTCCTTAGGCAAGTCAATTTATTCACACTATTTGATCTTTAACTTCTGTGGTAAAGATTCCTCAATCTCCTACTGAAGGTTATATTAGGGAAACTAGAATTTGTAATGGGAAAACATGGGGCTTATTCGTTTTCTTCTGTAATACTCCATAATGCTATCTATGTCTCTCCATTACTGCTATTACTTTCTCCCCCACTCTTCTTTTGGAACCCCCCATCTTCCTGCTGCGATCTGAATTTTGTCACTACGTGCGATACTGTTTCCTGTGTCTGAACCATTATTTCTATGCATGGATTTTGTCAGTATTTTTGTAAAGCTCAGTTATTACAATCTCTTACTTCTGGTCTCCGGTACAGCAATTCCTTTTTTTTTTTCCTTCTTGCTCCTCACACATGATCATTCAAATATACTTCATACATTAAAAATGTACAGTTTCAAATCATCGTCCTTGCCTATCATTTTGATCACATCAGGCTATATCTGAACATTTCCACTTGCTCTCTTTCCCCAGCTGATGAAATTCAAGCTTCTGATTTTCATGTAGGGCTTGTTCATTTGGAATGAACAAGAAAATCTCAGTTACTTGCTATCACATAATCCAATTCATATATTTCTGGGATTTTACAGTAAAACTACCAAAGGTTTTTCACCGTCACTGGACAGCTGCTCCAGGATCTATTGCTTTTACAGTAAGAAAACTTCTCGTTTCCCACCTGAATTTATATGTGGCTGATGTAGGCTCTTTCGCCGTGGTGCCAGCAGATGTTTTGTTTTCTGGTTACTTACAGTGGACCAACTGACTACCAAAAGGAATCAGCAAAATAACTGTGGGCATCTGGGCAAACAGCACTATAATCACCACATTGCGCATCAAAGGACAGAAACAGAAAGAAGGCACCATGTATACAATGAAATTTAACACTGTTTCCCTTGTGCTTAGATGGAGAATTTTCCTCTGCAGCAGAGCTGGAGTAATTCCCTCAGTCTAAAGCTGGATGAATCTGGATGAATCTGGATTAATCTGCGTTTCCTGACTTCAGAAAACTTGCACAAGCTGAAACTTCCCCATGAATGATTCCCTCAGATGTTCATCAGCACAGCTTTGTGTGAAAACAGGGCACTAGCAATCTTGAAATAGCACTGAGACACACTACATTTGCAGTTACTTTGAACCCTAAAACTTTTCCCTTCCATATCTCATCCATTCCTTGTGTGTTTTCACAACACTTGCTTAGATGTGGTGTTTAAGTTTTGGTTTGTCTCTTCTGGATGATATACGGTACTGAAATTTCACTCAACAAAGAATTTTACCTGTATTTTAGCTATATTGGCTGTGCTAGATAAAAGGTCTTTCATCAGCTAACTCTGATCCTGTTTCTGCTGATGGCAACATGGCATGGAGCAGAGACCACATGGTAACTTCTTGCAGATGGTGAGCTGAGCAAATGCTGATAGCAGTTTAATTTTAAGCAGTGAGAGTCACAATGTGCAGGCAATGAAGCAAAACAAACAAACAACCCCCCCCAAAAGACAACCCTGCAAACTGGATGTTTTAAGGCCATGTGATTACATTATCTTGAGGTTCTGTGAAGCTACCAGAATCTGTCTGTGTGTCCCTGGCTGTGTGTATGTGTGTGCATAAATTAGAAAAATGCTTTCAGAAAACACCGCATACATTTCAAGTAGAAACTAAATAACAATGTTTTAATATTTCAGTTCAAACAAAAATAATAACAAAGCATTAATTTAGATATTTTTCTTGGGTATTTGCCTTTAAAAACATGACTAATATCTGCCCTGTAAAATGGTAGAGAAATTCACATGTTGCTCTTCAACTAGTGATAGTTTCCTTTATTGTCATTCTAATAGCAATCTACACTTTTGTTGAACTGATGTCTGGGTTGATATTTTCTACAAGCTAATGTTTTTTTTTAAGGTGTTTTCCAAATATTTAATTGATAGAAATAGAGGTTGGGCTAACATTGTATTTCATTCTTGCTTACAGTCACATTATTTTATAGATAACAGATAAAACACCATTGTAATTCTAACAGCTAAAGAAAATCAGTATTTTTCCTTAAAGCCTATGAGAAAAATCTAGATTCTCACATTCTTTGTACATTAGTTTCTCAAAGGACATGTTCCCAAGTCTACCCAGAAAAGAAACAGTTTAAATCAGAAATTCAAAACAAATAAACAGAAATATTGGCTGAAGGGTGGTGTGTCTCTTATTTACAGCGCCAGAGGTCCTGGAGTCAGGCTGTGGTTAGCCGTGGCACAGACCAGCTATGTCTGTCTCACTGTGTGCATCTGGCTCAGGCACTTCTGCCCTACGCTCCCCAACCGCAACATCCACCTCCCACGTTCACCGCTGAGCACCACGGTTCCTCCTGTACCTCTTAATTGTGCCAGTCAAAGATGGTTGGCTGCTGTCAGCTGGAACTAGGCATCCAAAAGCTGGAGAGAGCCTGAAATGCTGTGTTGTAGTGGGGGTTGGATCATCTAACAGGACCCATAATCTCTTGGAAGCTCTACTGGGAAATACATCTTAGGTTTCAGCCTGGTTGCTCCCCCATCAGATGACCTAGTGCTGGTGTGGATATAGCCACTGTATCACCAGAGTTACCTGCATGCATCTGTGAAGCAGGATAGTCTTTCCTGTGCCCTACGAACTAACCTGTGATTGTTGTCTTTTGCTAAGAGGAGCAGTAGGGAAGACTACTAAAGTTGGTGTACCTTCTCCCTTCCTCCTCTTCCCACTCCCTGGCACCACAAGTCATCCCATAGGCCATGGTGGTGAAGCTTCTCCCTTCTTCTACAACTTGTCTAAAACTCTTGGTGCTATTCCTGACACTACAGAACAAGCCTCGATCATGGCCTTTTTTTCTTTTTTTTAAAATTAAATATTTCAAACTCAGGAACTGACAGTTAACAGAAAAGAAAACTTTCCATAGAATGGAGACTGTTATGAAAAAAAATAAAAAAGACTTTTGCTAAAAAAAACCCCAACAACTTACTCTATGAAAACATTTGTATTTTCAAAAAAACCTTTCCATGTTATTAGAATAATGGGAAGAGAACAAATTGTAGACAGTGAGTTGGACCGGCAACAGCAATCCTGCTGAAGTTCAGCTCAGCTCTGGATATAGTGGCTGATCTATTTTGCTACAATCACTTCAATTATCACCTGCAGCTCTATTTTACAACATATATACTTCAAGTAAATTAATTAGAAAAATAATCTGCCCTAGAGGCCAACATATATTAAAAATGCTACAAGTAGGGTTACAATTTTAAAATTTTACAAAATGCTATGAAATATATTCCAATACTACGTATGTTTTATTCCTGCCTTTTGGAATGTGATTAAAATCCACCCCCCATTTTTTTTTTCTTTTTTAACATATCTGTATTGATAGTTGGGGGAGAAAAAGGAAGCTGTTTTACTGTTTGTATCCCAGCTTTATAATATTCTTTTTTTCCATTTTCTTCTTCCAGGGTTAGACACTCTTATATTCAATCCTTGATTCCGTAAGAGATTAAGATCATATTTCCCAAATATCAGAACAGAGCAATGTAGGTTAATGTCGGTAGAGCTTCCCTTGAGATCAGTGCCCTCAGAAGCCCTAACCTGGCTACTGCTAGAAGAAACAATCAAAAGGAGCTAATGCATAAATGCCATTGAAGGATGCAACTGATACTATGATATCATGAATGCCAGCTGCATGTCTGACACAGTGGTGCCTGAACAAAGTATGATAATGACCAGTTTATACGCTGCACTGATAATTTCCAGACTATGTTCTGCAGGTTGGAGTAATTAGGACTTCTTTGGATCACTGTAGGTGAGAATTACTTGCTAGTGAGTTGCGCTAACATTGTGAAATTTAAGATACAAATAATTAATATTTATATATTTCGTAACAAATTCAATGACAGTAGAGATCATTTTTATGTTACAACTGTAGCACTACATGAAGGCATTCAAATGCAAACAGTCCTGCTATCCTCCTTAGAAGGCTTTTTTGGAATGTTTTAGAAGCATATGTAGGGGGTATAAACCACTGCAATATATGCAAAACAAAATGCAAACTTACAAACACGCATACAATTTCATTTTCAAACATCATGGGAAACTGGGTAAAATTTAGCTAATGAGAAAATCAACTTTAATTCATGTCCTCAATTTCAAATTTGCTCAGGATATAGAGGACATTATGACCCTCATTATGCTACATAAAATCTTTTACAGTCTCTATCCATGAAATAAGTATAATATAATAGTCTTCACTACTTCTTTTGAATAAAAGGGCATGTCAACATACAATACACAATACGAAGCCTGTGCTCTAGTGAATTCCAAATCTTTGTCTTATTGAACTTTGTTTCTGGTTTATTTTTCCATCCCAAGCAAAACATCATACATCTTTTAGCGATAAATATGATAACCCAGCTCTGAACTGTACTTGTTTAGCTAAGCAAAAACACTCTGAAATTTTCCATCTCTGGGGCCAGGAACTGCGTTTTCCTGAAAGGGTCTAACACCAACCAGTCCACAGGCTGGGCTGGAACAGCAGACAACAGCTCTGGATGTTAATAAAAACCATTCTGCCACACCACATGCTTGCATACTCAGCAGTGCTATCTTATGTTCAACTATGATTAAAGAAAGAACAGAGATTCTTTTCCCAACTCCTTCTGAAAAATGATGCAAATTATACCTCTTAAACAGCAAACTGTAAATTTGGTTTTAGAAGAATGGCAGTCTGTCTAATGTGAGTGGAATATAACCCAAGTATGTGAGTCTGAAGCTCTGACTCCAATCTTTGGCTTCAGTGGGAATTCCTGAGACTGCTTTCATTAACAAGCTACAGTATAACCTTCATGTATCTGTGTGCGTACATAGAACTGATAGGCCAATGAAACACAAAATGCACATTTGTTTTCCTCCAATTAATTTCAAAAGTATGAAAGGGCTAGTAACAAGGTAGAAAAAAACCTGACCCATTATGATTTCTCCAGCAAATCTTCAGAAAATACATCTCTCCATCTCTCCTCTGCATATTTACATGGAACAAGGAAAAAAATTATACTAAGCACCAACCTCAATTTAGATTATATTTCAGTATTACCTGTCAGTTGTGTCCAAAACAGAATTACAAAATATCCTGAGAAAAATACATTATCTTGAGGCTTTTGAATCAGATAAAAAGAAGTGCAAGGAATACAATTTATTATAAAGGCTATTTCAGACCTGTTTTAGCGGAGTTTGAATAATCAGAGTTCTCTGATTTTCTAAGTGTTTTTCTAAGCTAACCATATGGTTTATTCATATATAATATATAGTAATAATGTGACAAGCTTTTCATCTTCTTGAAAATTTATAATATACAGAAAGAGTGAACAGCATGCTGTGATGGATTTAACTTATGGGCTGATTATACAAATGTTAGAGAGGTAAAATTGGAAATGTATTTAAGGAGGATCTTTGAATTTTACAGGACAGTCATGCCAGCAAACCTTGGTTAAAGATGATTAAAAGTAATAGGTTTTGGATCACGCTCGTAGTTTGCAACGAAGTTTAATAATTTCAGAAGCAGATATTGCAGGTTCTAAATCACCCTTTCCAAAAGGAAAGTGGGAGACATCCATTCCTGTCATTGCAAGTTTGGATTTGTTGTTTGATTTTACTGTAAATATTCATGGTCCCTGTTAAAGCCAATGCTTTATTCGTAACAACTAAGAAATTCCAGGTATACTGAATGCAATGACGAATCAGAGTCTAAATAGATATGGGCTTTACATATGCAAGAAAACATATTCTGGGTGATCATTTAGAAAAGCATCATAGTTTGGTAGACCAGACTGCATGAAAATATTCTGAGATGTCATTGCTAGTAGTCAATATTAACCAGATCCAGCACACACCTGCCAAGTTTTAAACATGCATGTTATTTTTTTTTCTGAAAGACAGAAAAAAAAGACAGCTGGACAGGCAGTATGAAAGAGTAACAATCAATATTTGAATGACAGGAAAAAAGTCTTATACTACAAAATCTGACACTTTAACCTGTCTACATCAACCATGGAAGTAAGAAGTGACAAAAGAAGTAACTTCAAAGGAAAAAAATAACAGCTTCTAAGGGTACGTGAATCGAAAGGGAATTTGCCATTGAGAACTGAAAATCAGGCAAACTGAGGTAAGAAATAAGGCACTTGAGTTGATCCATACATAATGGGTTTTTACTTATTTCTGTGACTCATTTAAAAGCTTTTTTTTCTTCCTGTAGTCACTGTTTATGCAGAAATAATTAAACCTAAACAAGACTTTACTAGTAAAAAGAATTGTAGCTATCTCACATTTTCTGTTTAACTCTCTTTTTCCTCCTGTTTATGGTGATGTGCACAAGGGATGGAACAGTTGGAGCACTCTAAATCCTTCTTTTGTACTTTGTTTAACTTTGATGAGCAAAAATGGAAATGCTAATCCCTTCTGCAGACACATGATTTCCTTCCTTTCTCCTTCTCTCTGAGACTTTTGTTTTTCTGTTCTCTGGTCTTTGTTCCCTAGTCCCAGCGAGGTTCATATGATGTACTCCTTTTCCCAGGGTCCTAGGGTGAACAAGGTTTCACAATCCAGCAATTCATGAAATGCAAGTGATACCGAGACAGGCATGGGATGTATCAAAGCAGCTTCCTACATCCCTGTCCTCTTACTACGCCTTTAGAACAAACAAACAAACAAACACAGAAAGGCGAGTCAGGGTATTCGGTATCTCAGAAGGAAACGCTCTAAAATACTGGCCTGAATTTTAGCATGAAATTGATTGTAGCCAACTTCAATGATTGCAGGATTTCACATTGTGGTTTCTCTTCGTTCAATATAATTCTGACCACCTATTTAAAATTGGAAAATAAATCATAAATAATGATTCAGTAACTAATAATGTCACACACCAAGAACAAGCTGAGAAAAAGCATTTGTTTGGAAATGAAGCAGACTCTCTGGCACAGTATATAACTTTCATGAAAATGTTGGAGGATTCTAGTATTAAAGGCCTGACGGAAGTAGGATGTCGAAACAGATGGTTCTAGGTGTAAAAAGGGAAAGCTCTTTGCTATGCACCTTAGTAAAGTTCTTCATGAACATTCAGTGGACATAGTTTAGAGTTCTAATTACCACCTTTACTTAGAAAACTAAAAAATATCCACTTGGATTAGGTTGAGGTGCATATATGCAGGTTAGAGGGTATTGGCTGAAAAATCATATTTTAAATACTAAAATAAAAATTTTACAAGTTCAAGATAATAAATGTCTTTTCAAATAATTTACAATGTCTGTAGAAGAAGTTACAACTACTTTGCGATCTCTTCTCAACAGTAAAGCCAAAAAAACCAAGGATTCGTTGTGGGCATTTTATTAATAAAAGTTACGTGTGTGCCACCAAATAATCTGAAACCTAACCTAAACAGATAACAGTTTATAATCATTTAAAAAGAGCAAAAATTTCAAAAATTAAATAATATATACAAATCAGTAGCCAAAGTGGCACAATGTATAACATTTTATAACGTCGACTTTGAATTGTCTCCTAGTGTATGAAAATAAACTACATATTATACAGATCTTTTAGGGAAACCACACAAACTTTCTTTTTCTAGAAACAATCGTTGCGTAAATTTAAATTTATAACTAATCTGCCAAAAATATAAATTTTAAAGTTTAAGACCAATGTTTTCTATATCCACTGAGGTGACATTCTCATAACAACTTTGTTTGGAATAGATGGCTCTTGCCCCTGCTTGGTGAACCTATCCTATAGTCTTTGGCTTACACCCAGCTCTTCATACCAATTCTACCTGACTATTTTTTGCTGCGTTCTTTTGCAAGTGCCCCACATTTGCTTCCTCAGACTAACATTAATGTTAACAAGTTAATGCTAGCACCAATATGCAGGTTACCTGCATTTTGGTTGTGAGACATAGCTTATCTCAGGAAATGAATACTTATGGACCTCTCACATATGACCAAAACACAATTGACCCCACCACATAATGTGAGTGACCCCATTTTGTTCATCTGGCAGATGTACTTCTGGTCACAGAATGTGGAAAAGAGTTGGAGGAAACCAATGGGTCTTTTTAAGAGACTCTGTAGCCCAAGCAGATGAACTTACTGTCACCAGTACTGGAACACTCCTGTATTTCCTCTCCCTTGTGTGGACTGGTCCTTGGCCCAGGAGAAGGTGATCTTTCATTTTGTTACTATTTTATATGAAAATACATCAACATCTTCATTTATTGCTCTTATTCTATAGTTTCAGATCGGGAGGACCTTTTAGCCAGGTGGCAAGTAGAAACAACCAAGTGAATGACCCATTTTGGTACACCCTTCTCACTCCTTCCAAAACTGGATATTACCTTGCCCTCCTTGTTAACAATCAGCACTAGAACTTTCCAGAGCTGATGCAGCAGACTAAAGACGTGTACTTCCGTTCAGGCTGGCAGACTGAGAAGGTGCCAAGAGGGAAACTTAGTACCATACACAAACTATTTCTGAGTTTCCTTGAGACAGGATTTTTTCATTTTATGGCAAAGCTAGTATTTTTCCCACACATTCTTTCTTATCACAAGTTCCTGGGGATGAATCTGTAAGGGCCAAAAGAAAACAAAGAAAAGAAAAAATTATATTTATATCAAGTGGATGCTGACAGTCTGAATCAAAGACTCAGTGCTTTATAATCAAGATTTTGGAAAAACAAGAATAGGACAACCCTGAGGCTTTGGCATTGAGTTCAAGAACACAGTTAGGAGTCATTGCACCTCCAAGAACTTAGAGAACTGAAATGGAAACAAAGCCCTCTCAAAAAACAAGGGAATAAGTTAATTCGTTTAGCACTGCCAGCAATTATACAATGGGAATGCATTTTAGCTAGGAATGTGTTAGGCAAGGACCACAGCTGGATATGCTTCAAACTGAAGTCATGCTCCAAAAACCACTGAATGTGATGGAACTCTCCATTAACTTTAGTAAGCTTTTAATCAAGCCCAAGTTAGTAAGTCAGACAGTAAGATTTAGAGACAACTGAGGCAGTTAGCAAGACAGTAACTTAAACTGCACAAGGCCAGAGGATCTGGAAAAAAAACAAGTGTCAGTGATGGGACAAATTAGAGGACATGAAAAGCTCATTCCCAAATGTCTTTTAGTCATACTCAGGAATTTCATTATCTTCTGTGATAACAGGATTCAGAAAGCAAAAGGCAGTGATTTGAATCAATTCCTAGCTCAAGCACAGTGTTCTGTGAGCTTTTTCAAATGCTTCTCTTTTTCTCCTCAGCAACACCACAAGAGCTGTAAGTGGTCTTTCTTTTCCTTTGCTTGTAATGGCATAATATTCTCAAACTGCTTAAATGTTGGTTCTCTTGGGTTTCTAGCTAGTCTAGGGTTGCTAGCATCAGGACTCCTAGCATCCAACGTCGAACAAAATGCCAAACATTAATTCCAGCATCAACTAAGGTGTATCCCCTACAGGTATACCACTCAGCCTCCAAGTTCTGCTTCTTCAAAGCACAAATTGAGACAAGCAAAACTGTTTTATTTGTTTAACCCTTATTGGCAAAATCTGTGTGCCATATGAAACATCATGCTCAAAAGAATGTAAAATGTTGTGTATAAAATATATCATTTTTCAGAGAAGGTTCCATAGCTGTAACAAAAAAAAAAAAGACATTTCAATGTTTGAAAGTTAATATTTGCCTTCAATTATTTTTCCTTGCTTAGTATTTCTGGATAACAAGACCAGCAAAGAATATTGTAGTCTGACAGGAATACAGTAAACCACTAAAATCAAGATTAAAATCCAGAGACACAGTGGCTTGAACTTCATCCGTCTTAATAAAACAAAAAAAGCAAACCTATGGACCAAAAGATACAGGAGTAATGAGTAAACTGAGGCCAAAGCTACTGACCTGTAGAAAAAGCAACAGGACACAATAGCGTGGTGCTCCCACTGTACTTATTGCCCTGACTCTTCATGCAAGAAGCTGCTTTTACAATGGGAAGGGATGGTGAATACAGAAATTAGAAATATCTAATTTAATGATTCAAGGCCACCGTATTCATAGAAGCAAATCATGCTGAACCTTCCTTAGAAAGAAGTCTGACATCCAAGAGCAGTCATAGTACTGTAAGGCACTGCAAACCTGAATAGCACATGATATCTAGTGCCATCTGATATGTCCAACAATATCCTACCCTCTACCTACCTGCTAAAAGAGCTGTTACTCTTCTACTCTTTGACCTATTTATCTGACAAACCCTTTCAAATATCTTGGATTCCCTAGGCTAGCCCTAGAAGTTTAATATTGGACATTCAAATTATTGAGAGTTGGCTTAAAATTCTTAACATGCTTTCAGTGCCTCATACAAATTTGGCCTTCTAGGATGGTCTTCTTACTGGAAAAAAATTGATGCAGAAATATAAAGCAAATGGAATCAGGTTTGCTTAGGACATTGGAATCTTCTACATGAATCATATTCCTCCATAGATAAGGAATGGGTTCTGCCTTTTCCGAACTGTTAATATAGGACACTGAGAGTATTAGGAGATATATTTTATTGAAGTGTTGGAGGAATGATGATAACGGTCAAAGGAATGGTTGTATGTTGTACAAAATACTTGTAATATGAAAGTAAGTCCAGAATTAAGTAGGAACTGATAATAAAGAAAATACCCTCAATAAGTAAAAGAGATAGCTTGACTTCTGCTAACATCATAAAACCTTTTTCTGATGTAATAAAGTGCATGATACTACTGTGTATGCCTATCATTTGCAGCATATTATAGCAGTTCATATCTGCTATAATAGGAATATATTTTCCTTAATAGGAAGTGGTATTTTCCCTTCAGAAGGAAAACATTCTGGAAGGAGTAGATCCTATGAGTAATGCCTCATAAGTACTTACAGAAAAGTAGAGGAAGAAAAGTACCTCTAAATACATACCAGATAATACCTATAGCAGATGGAAATTCATTAAATGTTATCACAAAAAATGAGTCCCAAAATAGAAATGTTACATATAGGAAAAAATATTCATATGTAATCCGTTTTGCTTAAACTTTGATTTTGGATGTTGGAAAATATGCATTTCTAGATTATCAGGACACCCAAAAGATTGTTTCCAGAATGCAACTGAGAATATTATTGGTATATCAGTATATTGGTATGTTGGTAGGAAGAGTAAGAAATTTGAGGGGAAAGGGTAAAAAGCTGTGATGTGAAATGAGTGCCATTTGCTTACAACACACCTTTGTTCGACCTTGCTAAAATTTGATTCGGCAAAACCAAATATTAAGGTGTTTGAAGTTTGAGAAGCTCCCTGGACTGAGGTCTCCAGTTGAGGGTAGAAGCTGTACCACCTCCCGCAGCCCCAGAATGCCACTGCCATTGGTCGGGGTCTAATACCACTGGCTCTTCATTCTGAGTAACTCCATCCCTTTTGAGAGATTGGAAGCTAAAGGTAAGTTTTGGTACTTCTCTTTTACAACAGTTAATTGGATTTTTAAGACTGGAAATATTTTTATAGGTTTTTTTTTATTTTATTTTATCATGCATAATACTGATTCAAAGGCTGCAGATTGAGGAGGCTATTTATTTTTCCCTGGATATGTCTTAGTTCCTTCCTGTGAGAGGAATACATAATCTTCATCAAAATATTTGATCTTACAGCTACTGCAGATGCCAATATCATTACAGTGTGTTCCAATATATTACACATAAGGGGAGTACAGAGACATGCAAACTCTGCAAGTTAGCGTAGATACTGTAGTCATAGGTAAATATTTTTTTTTTCATAGAGATTATCATTACATTTGCTGGGTTTGTCTCTCTCTATATATAGACAAAATTAAATGCTTATCAAGCCCTATACCCTTTAAAAACCTTTTATTTCTAGCCAATGTGAAATGAAAACAATTTTGAATAATAACTATTTTTATTATTTAGATATTGCTTATTCAGAGGAAAATTTATACCAGATATGTTAGTATTACGTTTGGGGTTAATAGATAACATCTTATATAGTAGAATCATTTGGGATAAATGACACGCAAAGGAAAAGCAAGACCAAACCCAGTCCTGTCAAAAATAGGCAGCAGAAAATATAAAGATAGAAAAAAAACAAGCTCCAATATATTTCAGTTTATTTCAGAGAACAGTTGCATTTTTATTTTATTTTATTTCATTTCAATTTTTTGTAACGAAGCAGAATATCTTTGTTAATATTGGAAGCTAATACTGAAACGTGCAATTCAACTAAATCTTCTCAAAGACAAGCCCAAGTGACTCTAGCTTCTCCCAGCAGCAGCTGAAAAGTCTTTTTGAATAAAGCAAATGAGGGAAAAATGAATGCCTTGTGTTGCTGACCATCCCCAGAGGAATTTCATATCCTCATGCCTAAACCAGCTTCATAAAGACCTCTTTTCATGAAGCTAAAATTCAGCTTGTTGCTCAGCACACACATTCTAAAAAACGTCTCATGCATTTCTTATACTTAATATATATTTAAGTAGCTACAGTTAAAAAATAAAATATTTAAGTGTGTGTAGTATGGCATCATATCAGGAGTACAATTTATTAGACTTATGCACTGCTCATTACCGCTGTCTGTGCCTTTGGTGAAATTAGTGGGAACCGTAACTAAATCAAGGTGTAAGTAAAGAATGCTGAATAGAGCCTTGTGTCAGGCATCTGATATGATAATAGTGAATACATCATGTACATGGAATAAGGAATGCATAAGCACTACTATTGAAGCCTAGCATGAATTTCCTACCATTTTACTAAAATATGGAACTTTTAAATGGTTGATAATTTGATTTTACAATTCTGTTCTCCAGGGAGAACAGGTGACTGTACTATGCTGCCATTTCTTACTACTTTAAAAATGGTGTTGATTGAATAATGAAGGAATGCAGAGTATTGTCACAGGGCTATGGAGGACACAGACTACTTTTTATTTTGCTCCCCAGACCTTTGCAGAAGTGATGGTCCAAATGTGTCACACCATTCAACAAGTTAAAACTATATTCTGTCAAAAGAGCTACTGGGTGAATAGTGTTTTGATTATGCTTATCCAGAGACAACAAAGAAAGAAGTCCTAATGTTTTCTAATTTTATTTTGTTTTATTCTATTTTTTGTATGGTGGTGGAGAAAGACAAAGTTGCATTGTTGTACATTTCAAAAGATTATTCATTATGATAGACACATATAATATAATAATTTAACTTTTGGCTAGTTTCTCAGAAGTTCTTTTCTAATGGTGCAGTGTAAATAGGTGAAGTTAGATGAAAAGGAAAGAAGATGAATATATATATAACTTCCTTTCACCTTTTCAGGTACTTTCTCATTAAAGTCAGTTTATTTTTATATCAGTAAAACTCAATAGGTCTTTCCTAAATTATCTAAATGTTAGTATGGCCAAAGTAGTCTACATAAATTCTCAGATACAGGGACTCCTCATGAAGCAAAACAGAATAAACCATTGATCCATCATGAATGAGTTATCCATCCAAAATATTGTTGCATACGTATAAGTACTGTATTTGTGAGATTAAATTTTCGTAGATTCCTTACAAATACCAGATTACCCACATTTTGTTCATTTTCTTCTCTTTCAGAAAAGAAAACAGAATGCAGACCTTTGTAAATATTTTTCTGGGATTTTTTATCTTTGAGTCTGTTGGAGCTGCACCCATCGCTGATACCATAATTTATGATTCTGAGTTCTATGACATACCATTTGGAGAGTTGCCTCACCCATTTGTCTATGATGAAAACGAGCAGTCTGACCAACTAGAGGTAATCAGAACTTCATTTATTCTGTCTTTCCAAATTGCACAAATGCAGTGCCTACTGATGAGTTTTTGTTGGCTATGAAAACATTTATCAGACAAATCTGCTCATGTGGTTGCCATTGCCTTTGGTTGTTCAATAGTTTTCTGTGCTAATAACACACTGTAGTTCATTCACATTTTCCCTAATCTACAAATGTGGCCAAAATATTTCCTGTTTAATTTTTTTTGGTCATAATCTTTGAAAGCAGATGAAAGCTACCGTGCTTCCCTCAGCTCTCCTTGCATTGCCACAAAATCTGTTGGAGATTGTCCTTGTGATTTTCTGTCTGTATGAGGCATGAAGGTGGCTGAGATAGGACATTCAGCATTCCACATTAAATGAGGTTGTAAAGTGCTGTTTCCCAAGTTTATTTCTTACAGTAATAGATATGTTCAATATGAGTATTTCAGGCTATAACTGCTAGTGGTTTCTATTTCTGTTAGGAAAGTGGGCAGAAGGAAGAAAAAAAGAAAAGGAAAGCACCTTCATTGAAAAATGGGAAAGTAAGAAAGGTTACTGAAGAAAAACTGTTGGAATTCTGTTATAGTATGAGACAGTAAGATGTGTTGCCTGTACAAGCAAGGGACTCAATTTGTTGACTAAAACGCCCCCTTCCCCTCCTACATTCCTGTATTTCTCTACATTACTGAAAGGCTACATTAATTTTAATCTCACTCTTCTGCTTAGAAATGGGCACAACTTCCCCGAGGGTGATATATACACTGTATGATTCAGGATTGAGGGAGATAAAAGTTGAGTGAAAAATACAACTTTTAAATAATAATATGGGGGATTTGCTGTTACACATAGTATTTTAGAACTTTTTCACATAACAGTACATAATTCATGAAAATATGTTCCTTTGAGTGATTCATGATTGCAACAGGAGGGACAGAAAATAGTCTTTCATCAAGGTGAGATCAAAATTGGACAGCAACCTTGAAATCAAAGGAAAGAGACAATTTAGGAATAAATATATCCCAAAACTGAAGAACTGAACAGATGAAAATAATCTCAAAGCTTGCACTAAGATCAGAACCTTACTGTTTGGGGGAAAGAAAGTATTTCAGCTAAGAAGGACTGAGAACTTTGCTCTAAAGAAATTAATTTGCCTTTGGCTTGCTTCCCTGTGCCATGCAGAATCAAAGCTCTTTAAATACTATGCGCTTGAGCTTTCTTCCCTGATAAACTCACCCCTACTTTTAGTCACCGGATACTTGTACTCTCTCTATTTCACATTGACTAATAAGTCACAGTTCTCATCTTTCTTTGCTTTTAAAATTGAAGCCTTTACCTGTCCTACAGAAGTGGCTTCCTTCCCAGAAATGGGAGAGGCTATTTTGTATGTGCCTCACAACAGAGATTTTCTCACTCAAACAATAGATTTCTTAGTAATGCATTGAAAGTTAGGTGGGACTCTCCTGTGCTGTGCTCTCTCTGTGAGGTTCTATGACACTGAAGCATGGGGAGCCCCTTTGCAAGTTTCTGAATGAAGGATAGAGACAAGGCAAGGCCCCAGTGTTTCTTTTCCAGCTGAAAGGAAATTCAGGATGATCAACAAGAAAAGACACAACAGGTCCTATCACAGGTTGCTTTCTTTTGGGTAGTATGGAATAGGCAGAGTCCGAAAAGTCTTTTCATTTTATCTTGTAAACTTCTTTCCAGAGCAGGATTTTCCTCCATTACTGATAGCCTTCTTAAAATTCATCAAGTGAAGGTCATCCATCATAGCAGTTGAAAGGAATGTTACTTTGCATATGGATGGACCTCCCTGTGAGAACCGTTTTTTCCTAGATGTTCAGCCAAAACCTTTTTTTTGCTTACATTCCTCTTACCATGTACCACCCGAAAGAAAACTAAGCATTCGCAATTCCCCTAAACCCAGGAGAAATCAGAGTGGCCAGTGCTGTACAAATCATGCAGCTTTTATAGACATGCATGTTAGTCTTGCAAGTTATCTTTTAGATACTGAATATTATTGACGTCCCTCAAGTTTTAAACAGAATACATCAATGACTTCTTGATCGTGGTTATGACCTTCCTCCTTACAACTCTGTTATTGTAAAGATGTGAACTACACAAGTGGCTCTATGTGTAAACCCCGGTATTTATGCAAGGTCATAGGTTAGTTTTTATTATGCATAGCTTAAATGATGAGCAATACCACAGAGACCCAGATAAACAGCAGGCCTTCATTAGATCTGGCCTGTGTACAGTAACTCTTTAGGGCCTGATTTAAGGCCTTCATTTCCTTTTAGAAAATTCTGAATCCTGTCTTTAGACTTCTGAAATAGTGGAGAAAAAATGAAATAGCATTTTCTGTTGTTACTGTCTTCAATTTAAGATTTTAAAATTCAGTTATGTGCAAATACAAACCATTGTTTAACACATTTTTAGACTCATTGGAGAAATACAAACTTTTTCAAGGTTGTGTGTCCAACTGATTTTCAGCAGATCCGGGAGACTGACTGGTTCCAGGATTTCAGATGTGCCTGGTGTCTTGCTCCTGTTGATTTCAATTGGAATTGGGCACCTGTACATCTTAAGGAATTAAACTAAAGTGCCTACATCAGTATGTCCTTTGCAGAATATTACCCATTGGGTACTGTAATCACTCATTCAATGTGTAACCACCAAAACAGAGGAAAGACCTAGAGGTAATTAGTGAGGGATTCCTCCCATTCATTCTATCTGGCTAAAATTAGGCGTCGCATCCCCAGACATCCTCCAAGTATGAATAATTCTCTTAGGATATCTATGGTGGTGGGTTGAATTTGTCTGGCTGTCAGGTGCCCATCCAGCTGCCTTCTCACTCCCCCTCCTCAGAGAGACAGGGGGAGAAATTAAGATTAAAAACTTCTGAGTCGATATAAAGGCAGTTTAATGAAGAAAAGCAATGGTTATGCACAGAAGCAAAACAAAGCAAAAAGATTTATTCTCTACTTCCCATCAGCAGGTGATGTCCAAACAATTCCTGGGAAGTAAGGCCCCAGTACATGTGGCGTTGCTTCAGAAGACAAATGCCTTAATAACAAAGCCCGCTCCCCCAACCTCTCCTCCTTTCTCATAGCTTTTATTGCTGAGCATGATGCCGTATGGTATAGAATATGCCTTTGCTCAGTTTGGGTCAGTTGTCTGAGCTATGTGCCATTCCAACCTCTTGCCCATCCCTAGGCTACCAGCCTTGGGATTGGGAGGGGGGTTGGAGAGACAGCCCTGCTGCTGTGTGAGCACTGCTCAGCAGCAGCCAAAACACTGATGCATTATCAACACCGTTCTAACTACAGATAGAAAGTACAGCAGTATGAGGTCTGCTATGGGGAAAGTTAACTCCATCCCAGTCAGACCCACTACACCTATCTTCCTCAAATAACTTTAGAAGTGCCCTAGGCACCTGTCTCAGGCTTAGCACCAAAATTTCAGCTTAATAAAGTTAATCAAGAGTGACTGTGTCCAAGTTCATGACTTCTTTTCTACTTCTCATTACTCTAGAAGTATTTTTCCTTGTGAACTATGTATGTTAAAAATGAAGTGTGTGTGTATATACACACACACTTCATTGGCTTGCAAAGATTTTTCTGAGAGCATTTTAACTAGATAACGGCTGTTGATATTTTTCCACTTGAAATCTATCTATTTTTTTTCATAGATTTTAGACTAAATTTAAGGTTTGGAAAAGTTACTTAACAATGGAAATCAGAGGTTATCTAACACTGCCTGCTAACATCAGCAGATCCATTCCATTTCTTGCGTTCTTTTCATTGTGTTCAATATGCGTACACGGAAAACATTTTTTAATGCAAAGATTTTGCATGGGGAAAATACTTGTATCTGTGAATTACTTGGGAGAATTGTATTGACTTCTCATTCAAAGGTATGCATTGTCATGTATTAGACGGGTCAAATCTGAGCTATAAAATCTGCGGTTTCTGAGTTCCTAGTTTGTGAGACATGGAAGACCTACCTAAAGCTTTGCATCCAAAGGCAAATTGTTACTGAAAAAAAATTAAGTAATATATCACTCAGAAATAAAATATGTACAGAGATGTTAGAGAGAACAGTATCAACTCTTTCACACATAATGGTAAAAAAAGGCAATGTAAAAGAAAAAACTTATCACAAAGGAAGAAATTCTAAGGTCCTAAAGGAGAAAGAGACTGCAAAGGAAGGTCACCGTAAGGTAGCATACAAGCATCGTGTTGGATTTATCTTCTGAAACTGGCAGTTACAATAGTAAAAACATGAGCTGCTGTATCGCCCCTTTTCTTCACAGTAAGTTTCATTATTATTTTCAATGAATATTTATATCATGATAGGGTCCAGAGGTTCCAGTCAAGACTGGATCTTCATTGTCCCAGCTGCTCTGCAAGCATGTACAAAGACAGATTTCCGTCTTTAAAACGGATACAATCAAGCCAGGCTATCAAAGGCATTCTTGTATAAGATTCTTGATGGTAAAACAGAAGGTTCAGAGTTTTTCACTCTTTGAAACTAAAACTTTGTTTGGATACTGTGTGAGGAAAACAAATTGTGGGAAGAGATTTCTATGTACATAAGCTACTAGTGCCTAATAAAATCATCTTGCAAATTTTTTATTACAGTGCTTGTTAAACATAACCAGCCCATTTTCCTTCAGGTAGGAAAAGATATGTTAGAAAAATAAGAAGTGAAAATATAGGGGCATCATGAAAATATTTTCATTAATAAGATAGGCTATCAGCGAGGCTGGGAAGCAAGGGAGCTATCCTAGCGCTGCATCAACAGCAAAACAAGGGAGGTGAATACAAGTTGGTCTGGGTCTGCGTACACAGAAGAGGTGAGCTAGAAAGTACCATCCACAAAATAATCAGAAACAAGCACTGTGAAAGCCTAATATTTGATCCTGCATTAGCTTGTTGGTTTTGAATCAAGCTGAAAATAGGATATTCAGGTGCCACACAAAGCTCAGAACTCGAGTCACACACAGACATTCACTTATATTAATGTGCGCGTACACACAAAGCATCTATGCTGTTGTCATAACACACATGAAGATGGGTCTTACTTGTGCAAGAACTCCCACTTGCCATTCTGGAGAGTTGAGAGAGGCTTACATTGCTGTTTCTATCTTTGTAGCGAGTGTCTGATTAAATAGGTGGATATGCAACGACTTTTCAGAATGTCATATACAATTTTACAAAACATATGAATTGATACAAGTAATGTAAAAGTCAGATAACTACATAGTTGATCAGAGAATTAAATTTACCATTTGAAGCTTTATGCCCAAATAGGAAATTTTCTGCTTTTTCAGAAAAGCTTTGGCTACAGCTCTTACATTCACTTGGCTGTTCATAACTGATCCCATATGCTTCTGTACAGATGTCTTCACAAAAGGTAAACATTTCTGTGGATTAAAGAGTAGTCATGGAATATCTGAGTGATGTTTCAATTATTTTGTCATATAGCAAAAGCAAATACCACAAGACAAAAAGGAAGGATTTGAAATAGCATGTTAATCCCTATATTCTTGTACAATCCCAGAAGATCTTGTCTCACCCACTTAGCTATCTGAAATGTTATAAAGACTAAGTGTACTGGCTAAGACATTCTTAAGCACCTAAAACCAATACTGGGCATGCCATTAGTTACTACTACCTTAGCTGAACAGAGTAACTACATCTTTCCTCTTGACGCAGATTGGTTGAGGTTCTCTAAGGAGTTGTCCTGGTCTGAAAACACCTAAATTTGTCCACCCAGGGATCACTGCTTAAGAGTAACTATCACGATGTTGGAAATTCCTGTGAGAGAGGTGACAGCTGAAACTCTGTAGTGAGATTACATAGACCTTGCACAGTAGTCGCTTACTACCTTGATTTCCCTGGTCACTTCATTTTTTTCTCAGACTTAGTTTTGTGGCTTCTTCCAGAAAGAAGTAATGTGCATCATCCCCACAGATGTGGAGTACAAAACAAGGATACAGATATTTTAGAAAATTACCCCAAATTCCTAAATTGTACCCATGGCTATATACTTTTTCTGAACACTGACAAGTTAAATAACATGTGCATTTCTATCCCATTTAGAAATCATTTAAGATAAGAATCATTTCAGAGCCAATCAAAACGGAACCCAGAGTGTGGTTTGGTACGCAACTCAGAGCGGCGAGTGTTGTGGTTCTGCTCTGAGTCTGTTTTGAGTCATTTCTATCTTTATTCCTGTTTAGTGTTTATCTAATGCGTGGGACATTAATAATCCTTTGAAAAAGCTCCCAGGTCTCAGATCCTTTCATACTAGGCTACATAATCATGTTTCCTTTGGCTTGTTCTCCTTCTCCTGCCATGAGTTTTGGCCCTTTGGATGTATTCTGGCTTTGTTTCAACATCGCATCCAAACTCTCCTCTGGACCCCATTTGCTGATCAGGATGTCTTCTGGAACAGAGGTTATTGAAGTGCCAGCCTCCTCAAGCTAGCAATTTATATCTCAGCTCTCCTGCTTTGGTAGTTTCAGAATCAGCACTTTTGTTTTCATCTGAACTGAAATGGTGCAAAACAGTTGTACAAATTTAGCAGATTAATTCTTTGAATTACTTACATGCAGAAATGCCTCACTCCCTGCACAAATAGCCTTAAGTGTGAGACAGATAGCTCAATAAAATCTTTGAAACATGCACAACTGTAAAACCCTAATGAAATCTGTGCCTGAATCCTTAGCTGCACAACATATATCAAGCAGCTGAGTTAGCTAAGTACAACTTCACTGAATTTCTTTCTCTAGATTCCTCAATGCAATCTAATATCTTGTTATATGCTTAAAGACGTGGTGGACTGTCCACCAGTATCAGCATAGCTGTAGTTTTCAATGACTTGTGCTATTTTTTGTTTTGCTTTTTTTAAAGGAAAAATTAGTGTAGAAATGGTACTGCGGTAACTGTATATATTTCATAGCAGCACAGTCCCTATTGTGATATCACAAAAATCCAGCGATTGAAAATTTTCTTTGAATGCTATTTCTCAAGAATGATTTTGGCTCTGGCTTTCTTTACAGGAGATCTAAGCTTGAACAAGCTTCCAACTTCTGCTTTTCAGCTTCTACTCCCAACTTAGCTCTTACTAATAGAAGGCGAAATAGTAGCTGTGGATAAAATAGCTGCAGCTATTGATCCTGGCCATAGAGTTCAGACCACAAGTTGAAGAAAAAGTAGAAAGTACAAAAAACTTAATATGCAGGGGGAAAAAAGTTCTATTATTATTATTCCTTTTTTGATATTAGTGTTCCTTATTTTTAGAGTTGTGCAGCATTGCCTGTTGTTATGATGTAGAATGTCCCTAGCAGTGGCAGAAAATGCATCACACCCATGCTCCTGTCCCCATCACTTTCTTCTGTGCACCATATTAATGTCCTGGACCCGCCACTAAATGATTGATGTTACACTGACAGGACATTTCTATATAGCATAACAGTCCACACTGTGAAGACCAACCTAAACTATTAGAAACTTCTCTAGTTTGGAGATACAGCAGCTTGTGGGTGCTACGTCTGTATCACTGCAGGTTACATGCATGTACTGGATGGGATCAAATCAGATTAAATGTCTTTGCACTATGCACTGTAGAAACGAGAGGAAGACCAGATCTGACAACAGACTTTGGGCTCGATGTCTGGTAAAAAAATATGTCTGCCTCTATACGGTTTTCTTTACAACCAAAGGAAGATGGACGGGCACTTCAGGAAGTTTTTTCGCAACAGATGTGTGCTGATCCACCCTCAGGAAGTGATTCTTCTTCCACTGTCTGCACCAGGAGCGTAAGGAGACTAAGCTACTAAATAAGACCCTTAAATTTAGTGTCTGAATTTAAGTAGAGTGAATCCTTTTTCTTCGTGTTTCTAACACTGTTTTGTTGCAGTTTGGATTCAAAGCAATCACGGTGCATTTAGAAAAAGCCAGGCTGGTGAAGTGGGCAAAAGCATGTTCAGCTCCAGCAGTGCCTGGTCTGCCTGGACTGCGTGAGGAAATGCTTGAGACCCTGAACCCTCCTTTACAGTGAGCTCTGGAAGTCCAACTGAGGCAGCCCCTTACCACAGGTCTGAGGGTTGACAAAGTTTATGGTAGATACTCTGTCATCTGAGTGATCTCCAACTTTGTCTGGCTACTTTGTATGTCTACTTTGTGGCTTGGATCAGCAGGAGCTCTTGTGGAAATCTTCATTCAATAGCTGGGACTAGTTTTCAGTCCTTTTGTGCTTTATAATAGTGCAAAGGCAAAAGCCCTGTCCTCATTTCTAAAACTGGCATATTTCTCTTTGAAATTTTATGTCTTGCAAAACTTCAGCACTGTTCCAAAGAAAAGCATCTGCTGTAGGCTAACTTAGATATTACAGAGCCTTCAAAGCAGAATGTTAGAAACAAAATCTGTAATTTCAAATACAGAGCTGGAATGAGGCTTTGACTTCATTCGTACTCATGGAAATACAGATTAGCTATCTCCATTTATATGAACTTCCTTCATTCTTAGATAACAGAATTAGCAAGTTAAATCTCTGTAGCAATGCTGTGCAGCATAAATGTTTTTACTCAGATAAAATCAGACATGACATAGATACACTTGCTTTTGAGACAAGAAGCTTTAGGGTGTTCTGTGGTCAAGGTGCTAAAAAGATTACTTCTCTTTCCAACACGAATTATAAGAACCTCAGAGTCTACCTATATTTTCCAAGGCAGAAACCACAGACATTACTTTCTAGAGAACCGGGTTCCAACTCTAGAGCTCTGTAACTTAAATATTAAGGTTAGTCTGACTGAAATATGAATGGAAATTTATGCGTGTATGTGTATGCAAGACCCAGCAAAAACAAACAAACAAACAAACAGACAAATTATAAGGCTTAAAGGGTTAAAAGAATGGCCCGCATTGAAAATGAAGGACACTGTACCTGACAGCACTACTTCCAGAACACTGTTCCCAGAAGCAGAACTGAGGAATGTGTTGTTTATGCCAAAATCAAAGGTCCTGCGCCCTGATAATGTCGCAGCACAGATGACGTCTTGGTGAAGACCCTTCATCGTACCACCAGCAGACAGGAAAGAAGGTTGTAGAATACAATATATACCATTCTTTTACATGTTAGCCATCATGAAATCACATTCCCAATGAGGAAAAGCAGGCAATGGGCAGCAACCCGGCCTAAGGTTCTTGGATGCCGTAGGATCCAAGACTCTGAGGAAAAAGACTGACCCATAATAGACAGTGACTCTTGAAGGAGATAGAAACCTGTCCAAAGGTTATTTTTCAGTGTTCGTCAAGAAGAACCCCAGAGGCACTAAAAGGACTTAGTAGCTTCTGTCCCTCATTTTCTGTGTTGAATACAGGTGATCCTGGCCAGACCACTCAAGCACACACATTTAGGTGTGTGGGAGCATGTGGGTGTAAATAAGCAAGTAATTAAAATCTGAGAGAATGAATGTGAGTAGGTAAAATCAGTTAACTTTGAAAATTTGTAAACAAATATCACCTTCCACTTCCCCAAGATGTCCCTGAGTTTTATTACAGTAATTTCTCCATGCAACTTACTTAAGTAGCTCTTTAAAAGAAAATGACAATTTATCTGAGCTGCAGAATTTGCTGTCCAAGCAGATGTTGCATTAACATCCAATGGCTCACAGATCTATTTATTTTTAAGATAGAACAAGAGGAGAAAAGAAGACCTTAAATGCAAAATTCAAGAAGAAACAAGTATGAGCCACTTTTGGAAAAGAAAACAAACCAAAAACCTCTACCATAATTAGGCATTTTCTTGTAAGCCTTTGGTAATTTTAAAACAGCTGCGGGGGAGACTAACTCCTTTTGATGGGTCAGTGTGTGGTACAACTGTTCCTTCAAGTTTATAAGGCCTCTTTTTAAGTTCTGAACTTTTGTATCTGTTTGTAAATATGGGGTTTTTTGCAATAAAAGAAGCACTGAAGCAGGATACACTTCAGACTCTCCTGTAGATTTGAATTATTATAGGTAATATATCAACTTTGTTCCTAAAAGATGTAGACATAAAGCAATAGACAAAACATCTGCCACTAGAATTACACCTCAGAGGTAAAATGTGGCAACTGGTGTCTTCCAGCCTTGCTCTTTACCTCTTTAAATCTATTTATTTTCTATATTTTATTATTTTGCATTGATTATGTGGGTTCATAATCCTCGTGTAGGTTACTCTTATCTACATTTCTATTCTGTTCCACCCCCACTGACTCCTAGCCCACAGATACTCTTTCAACGTATTTTATTTTCACATCCCAGCCTCCTGAGCCATTTCTAATCTTAAAAACCTTTTCATTTTTCTCACCTGCTTTTCAGCCAATGGTGAGAGATAGATACCTAAAAAGCCCATCCAAAAATAAGCATCTGTGGTCAGTGTGTGAGACTGCTTTTCAGGTTTTGTCTCATTTTCTGCTGACTGTGAAAGTATGTAGTGTAGACTAGATGCCTAGCCTATGGATGACTAAAGTTACAAGTCTTTTCCCAGTTGTATTCTATCACTCATTGATACGTTCAGATTTCTGTGCTCTTGACTTTTGTAACTTCCTGGTCTGAAATTACCTCTAAATTTGCCATCCACATTAAGCAATTTCATTTGTAAATGTAGTTACACTGGATAAATACGGGGGTGTGTGGGGGGGAAATGCAATCTTAGGAAAGATATTATTCTGCTTACAGCATGTTCTGTGGCTAATATTCTGCACTGGTACTCTCTAAATCTCTTCATTGATTCCAAAGACAGAGTAGGGTAACTATTAACCACATAGTTCGATGGCTAAAGGTAGGTGATGTGATTCCCTTTCAGTGTTTTCTTATGCCATGTATTATATCTGGCTTGGAAGGCTGATTATGATTCAAAGACTTGCAACTATTGGCAAAGAGAAAAGTGCTTTATTTATTTCTCTAAAATATTCTTCCTGCTTTGTGATTTTTCATAAAGTATCTTACTTAGGGTAGCAAAGGAAACATAAACCCACCCCCACTCCCAAACCCCTAAAAAACCTATGTAGAATAATACCATTAAGTGAAGTAGAATCATTTCTGTTTCAATTTTTTAGTAAAGTGTGTGTTGCCAAAAATAAACAAACATCTGGAAGACAACGGTCCATTCTGTACAGTATATATAGTCCAAGTAACATCTTTGTTTTGTTACAATCTTGCGTGATTTATCAAATATGTAGAAGATAGAAAGCTGCATGGATCAGATGACTGATAATGGAAAACAGATTTTTACCTTTAAGTTACTGGTTCAAGTCCAACCTACACACAGCAAGCAAATACTGCTCATGCTCCAGGTCTGGTATGTATTACACACATATCAGTGAACTCCTACTCTGTTACCAGTGTAAAAATGGCAACATCATTAAATTCACTGTAATAACTGGCATTTTTTATGACAGTCACAACTGCTACAGGAGACTGAGTAGATAATACTAACTCACTGCTGGGAGCAGTTTCTCTAGAACCCAGATTTAGCACATTGGCAAGGAAACTACAGGGAGGTTTTCAACTGCACATTTCCAAAACTAGATAACGTCCTCTAATAAAAAAGACACAACAGTCTAAGAACAGAATTACTAGAATTGAATACCTCTGCTTTGGTACCCAACAGCTACAGCGATTAATCAACTAAGAACACCTGAGGAAGCATAAAGCAAACCACAAATTCCAAGCTAGTAAGTTACATAAAGTGTGTCATCAAATATTCAGAGAAGTGGCAGTCAGTGTAGATGACCCAAACACCATGACAAGTGAAAGGAACATTATCTTAGATCTGAAGCCTGTTTACAAACTGTATCTTGAAAATGCTCTTCTCCAGAATATTATTTTCAGTAGGACTGCCACAAAAAATGCATACAAAGCCATTAATAGGTCTCAAAACATCTGGATTTTGTTCTGAAGTTCAGGACAGGGACTCTTATCTGATTTTCACAAAACTGGTGAAGTAGTAAACCGCATGTGCAAGCACTTTAGTGCAGTACTACCCTGGGTCAATAAAAGTCTGGAATGTATCTCTCCCTCTAGGCTTCCTCCATTCAGAGAACATCTGTCCCATTTCCTTTGTTCCCAAAGTCTTCTTTTGATTTGTCCCCAAGTCCATTCCTGGTTAAGCTGTTTTACTGTCAGTGCTGCAGATGAGAACATTGTGTATTGGTCTGCACAAAGCAACAAGGTACATCCTTACTCTTACTTACACCAACAGGTTACTCCATCACAGTTCAGCTGAAGTTCATTTTGCTCACTTGATCACCACGCATTTTGCAAAGTTATGATCCTAGTAACTGTATCGGGGCATTTTTATCCATAAGCTCTACTTAGTAATAGTATCTACGGCTTACTGAAATACAACTAAAGAATATACAGAGAACCTGAAGTGTACTCAGTCAAAAACTCAGTCTGTGAGGTTCAGAGTGCTTCCTGGTTGTTCATTGCTTCCATATTCTCTGTCTTAAGTGAAACTAATTGATGCAAAATATTTGAACCTATGACCACTATATAACTTAAGCCAAATTATTTCTGTGCAAAAAGTAAATTTTAGGTGATTATTTAGATGTTCTCAGGAGGTCTAGGATCATAATGTTTAATACTGCCTATGTTATATAGCTACACTGCAAAATCCGGAGAGACTATCTTCCAAAATATTTGTTATATATATGTATACATATATGAATGTATATAGGTTTTTCACATAAATATATTTAAAATCTATCCTATCTAGGGTTAGTAAAACAAAAATAACTCTACTTGCTGAATGTTATATAGTTAAGCTATGAGATTCAAATGGGGATCACAATACAGCAAAAGCTTTGTTCGTGCTTGGGACCCAGATCTCAAGTGTGTTAGTTCCTTTAACTTGTATAGTCTACTTAGAAAGCCTAATTTAAAAAATACTAACCTCCTGTCCAGTCTGGATGCAATCTACTTTTACCTGTCTTTTACAACTAGAATTTATGAGCTCTGGTGTGAGTGATTTCAACAATCGGTTCTCCACAGGGACAGAACAGTCAGCAGTAGAGGGGGGCTCATCACAAAAATGTGAGCGGTTTGACTAGGTGAAAACTCAGGATTCAATAGTTTTATGGTGGTGTAGTGCTAGAAGGCTGAAACGAATGGGGGAAAATCTTTACTAAAGCATAATTTTAGGCTTCTGCGCCTTCACTCTTGGGATAAAGACATTGTTACAAAATTCCTACTTTTGACCGTGCCTTAGATATAGGCTAAGGAGCGTTAAATGCAGCACAGGCATGCAGCACCCACAGAAGTGGATGTATTATCTAAATCTTAAACAGTACTTCAGATCTGCAAAGTCCTATAAGTACAGCTGTTAATTGTTGTGGATTTAAAAAAAAAGAAGTGCATTTTCGAAGGAGGCCCTGGGATGGTCAAACAATGATATCACACATGGGGAAATCAAGACACAGTGGTAAAGTAACTTGCAAAGGTCACACAACTAGAGTGGATTCTCAGTGTCTGGTGATTACAGTAAACCACTCTGTCTCTCTGCAAATGTAGGCCCCTCTCCAACAAGCCTGGCAAGTCTGCAATACTCTGTTTATGAGGGGTGATATGATGCAAGAAAATTGCTACATCTTCATTTTTATCCTGAAGTTGCCATATAGCAAAATCAACTGAATGCATCTTTAGATTACAGTTAACACAAGAAAATTCACCGGTTTGACTAATTATGTTGAGTGGAGAGGAAAAAATAAGGTTTCTTGTTCCATGAAAGGAACTCCCAAATTTTATAGGATTTTTCTAAATCAAGATTTTATCTAACTTTTTTTTTATTTATATCCTTAATTTTTTGTACTACATAGTGCGGCCACTGATCAATAAAGCTAACCAGAGTCTTCTGTTACTCAGATTCAGAAAAAAAATTGACAAAAACACTGCCAACATATTTGCAAGTAGTATGTGAACTTAGACTTCAGAATTCTTAGATAATAAGATTGATAATAAGTATGTTAATATTTTTAAAACAGAGCCTGAACAGCTACCTTGGATTTGGATTTATGCTGGTAAAATTTACAATTTTATGGTCAAATGTCTTGCATCTTTTTCATATTTCACAGCAAATTTTCCTTTGTCACGCAGAATATATCAGTTTTTATCATAAATCTCACTTCAAATAAATGTGGAAAAATGCATTTTGTTATTACATGTTCTTGCTAATGAAGCATATGCAGTGTGCATGCATGTGTGCATACAAAAAAAACATTTAAAACACCAAGATGAAAAGTGAATGAGCATGTTGGAGTTTCATAACTTGTTTACACATCATCAGAATTCATTATAGCTGCCAAATAAAATGCAGCTCAACCACTAAACCTCAGAACATATATGACCTCTAGTGGGAGAATATGAATAAATAGAAGAGAAACAGCTGTCAGTGGAAGTAAACAGTAACATTTCCTGTTTCCTCTTAATTTCCCTAGACAGAGATTGGGACAGTACTACCTGCTATAATTCAAGAGAGTTATTCTTCTGCACCATTGACAGAAGAACCCGATGAGGAAGCATCAACTCCAAAATTAATTGATGGATCTTCAGCACAAGGGTCTGGGGTTCTTGGACCTCAAACTCAAGATGGTTAGTAGGAAAGAGCAATGAGTTTCACGTGTGTAGCTTTGCTTTGAGTAAGCCCACTTTGCTTGTTTATGAATGTCTGCCTCTCTTACTGTAGAGGAGGTACATAATTCCTGTACCTCTCTTACTGTAGAGATGTATAACATGCCTATCTTGAATGCTGTGAAGTCAGATAGGTGCCTAGTCAAAATTTTTCCGCACTATTTCACTATGAAAATGACTGATCACCAATGAAGATTTTTTTTCAAATAAAATTTTATTAACACTTAAACACAATTTAAAAATTTGCAAATGGTTGGCAAATGCTACCAGTACTTTTTTATTGACTTAGATTTCAATATCATTGCCAACTATTTTTATTTTATAATGCTTTGTTATATGATTTTTATAAATATGTTCATTCAAAATATAATTAAAATATTGAATAATTTTGGACCATGAAAACTAGAAAATATGAAACTTCAGGAAAGGAACTACTTAGAAATTTTGGGTGAAGCTGATTTGTCTTCGAACAAGCTATAGTGAGCTAAGAACTTTCTACATCTCACCAGGGAATTAAAATTCTAAGACATAATCTGTCTCTCTCCCATGCAAACATTCTGATGCTAATAATTGGCGTTTGTTAGCAGCTACTCTAAACTCTTGTAGCTGAAGATCACTAGAGTTATCCACTGCTGCGATGGGTCTTTTTGTTGTGTGGCTATCAACATACAACAACAGGAAAAGCCTACTTTTTACTATGCCTAACACTGTAACTGAGCGCCATAGAAGAAAATGAAATGGGAAGAAAAAAAAAAAAAAAAAAGAGTTCATGCTTCCAAAACTGTGTGTTCTGTGAAGAGAAATTAATCATCCCTAGTCTTGTTTTTATACATATTACTAGTGAACCTTGACCAGGCAAAAAAGATACACTGATGTCAAAACAAATAAAAATGGAAATGAGAATTTCCCAGAAGAGTTCTGAAAAAACCCACACAATTTCCTTCAATTTTGAAAGCTGCAGGATGCTACTAAACATTTCACATAAATATTACATATTAGGAATTCTGTATCTGTCAACATTTTTGAGCACTGAGTGCAAATCAACTAGTGCATCAACTGAAGATATTCATGGGAGGCTCAAGACTGTAACATATCAAATCAGACTTTTTTTGTGTCTTTATTCTTTTTTTCAGTAACATAGTTTCCTGTCAGATATTGTTGCTGTTCTTGGCTTGATATTGGATAGAAGACTACAAGGCTGAGGAACATCAAGCCAAGTTCATTTTTCTTGTTGATATCTTTTTGAATCCTTCCCATACCTCTGTCATTTTTCAGTCTACACCAGCCATGGGTGACAAATACCACTCCTCCAAGATCAAAAATAGGGCAGAAGGGGAAATTCTCTTCCTGTACAATGTCGCAATATTTTGAAAAATTGTCAGCCATCCTGAACTCTACATTCATTTAGGTTTGTATTTGCTGGAATGGTTCAAGGTGTGACCATTTATTTTTTCCTGCTGTCAGGCTTGCTCCCTGTAGCTAATTTAAGCTGTCCTGTGAAGGAAGTTAGGGAAAGTATAAAAAGAGTTCCATTTCTGCAGAAATATTATTTCTGGATGTCCAAGTAGAGATTCTCAAATAAAAGAGTCTTGCCTGAAAAGACACACGTATATAGCCCAGTCTTCAGTTAGTTACTGCTGCCTGTTGGTAATTGACACATATTACGAAGGCAAATCTTCCACGTAGCCACAACTGATCTGGAGAAGAAACTCATCTGCAAGAAAAATATTTTCATACTCATTAATTATGCTACTATTTTATAAAGTAACCAGAACAATGAACCATCTGCTACAAGGAGGAAGAAAACACGAAACAGAAAAGGATTTCTCTGGGATTAAAAGCTGAGAAAAAGATATGCTGATTTATACCGGTAACCAAAGAAAAGATGTATCAAAAATTCAACACACATAGCAAGTAGCAACTTTTCCTACTGAAAATGACATTCAGACAAATCAGGTAGTGTCACAGTTCTCGCTAAATTTGAAAACAGTAGCATCCAAAGAAACTTCTGAATTTACGGTATTCATGCAGTTTTATGACTGAGAAGAATGGCTTAAGTTTTCATTTTCATGAACTTCTGGTGGTAACCAAATTTTTTGTTAACATGGTCTCCAAGTTACCTTAACTCAGACTGACAGAGAAACTTTTCATGATGCTGAATTTCTGAATCAGAAAACATAATTAAACCACATGTAAGGAAATTGAGGTTCTTCTCCATACCTCTGTAGGAAAATATTAATCTCTTTACAAATTATTCAGAATTGCTACTTATAGAATTAAACTTGGGAAATCTTAACGAGTTTCAGTCATCAACTCTTATTTCTCCATCTAGACGGAAGTGCACACTTGCCAGTTTAGGGGGAAATTGATCTTTGGTTGGCTGCTGTCACCTAGTATTCTATTGTTATAGTCTGAGAAATGCTGTATCAGAACAAGTTAAATGACCTTCTAATAGGCATAGGCAGAAAAAAAATAGTTTTAAGCAAAATTTAATCACTTTCTTGTTGCAATTATATGATGTAGTGATCAAAACAGGATGGGAGTGAACTTTAACATCAGCAAAATCTTATCATTATGTGCTTAGGCGAGCATTTCATTGTAGTAATTACAATTTTTGTACATTTTTTGGTAACAAACTGTTTTCTTTTAATTTCTTTTATAGGCCTTCCCACCTGCCTTTTGTGTACGTGTCTCGGGACCACTGTCTACTGTGACGATCATGAGCTTGATGTTATTCCACCATTGCCTAAGAAAACCACATATTTCTACTCACGCTACAACAGAATCAGGAAGATTAACAGAAATGACTTTGCTAACTTAAGTATGGATAGAAGTATTGTTGCAATTAGCTTTAATTTCTATAATTTCTGACTCATACTAATTTAAGACATAGCAATTCACTTTATGTAATGTTTGATGACGGTAGGATTATACACATAATTGCACGTATGGAAAAATGGTTTGCTGCTTTTGAATGTAAATACAGATTCTCTGTTAAATTTTCGAATCTGAAATAACAATGTTCATGTATCTTTTTGCTGTTACTTGTAACCATCTTTGAAAAGGTAGAAAAAAACCCCAAACCTCATGGAACATTTGTAGCATATTGGAAAGTACTGTTTTCCTAGACAAAACAAGTTCTCAGGTTGACATACTTTCAAATATTTGCAAAGTATATGTGTGAAAGGAATTTTACCTTTACGTTTTACCTTTAAAGTATATGTTCGTTGCTTTACTCCAGAATTATCTAGGAAAACCTTCAGTAAATGAAAACTGCTAATCCAAAACCATTTGTGGCCTCAACCTGGCCAAAATTGGTGGTTTAGGGAGCTTATATTTTCACATTTCCTACTTGAGATTCTTCAAGATACCTAATTTTTCAGGAAGTATTAAGCCTACCCTGTTTAGGGATGGGAACTGCTATACACTCACCAGCCTGCATATCAAGACAAATTCTTTGGGTTTTGTTTTGGACCTAACTCTGCGTAAATAGTGCTTATTGATTTTATGAGGAGAAGTGTGGAATCAGTGCCAAAAGAGGTTACTGCAATAATTCAGGGGAATGCAAAGATCCATTTATGAAAGAAAACTGTAAGGGTTTGGCTTGCACAAACCAAGATGAAGGTTGGGAAGGAATACAATTAGTATGTAAAAAACACAAGGGAAATAAATACTAAGAAGAGAGAAAATTCATTTAGGCCAAAATATACTGCTAGCATAAGAATGAAATAATAAAATAAAATGAAATGAAATGAAATAAAATAAAATAAAATAAAATAAAATAAAATAAAATAAAATAACAATGAATAACATTCTGGGTGGAAAATAGAAGTAAGCTACAGAAAAATACATTTAAAATTAATGCATATTAATGCACTGATATTTAGGCATTGCTCTCTTTTGCAATAAACAAGTTTAATTTTCTTTATTTGATTGGAAAAAAATGTTTGAGTGTATTTTATAAAAAAGACAATATATCAAATTTCTTACATATAGGAAAATGTTGGAAATAAAGAAATGTGGAACAAGGTGGTAGAGAATATGTTTACTTCCCTTTAAATGTTATTTTTCCAAAAGTTAACCATTTAAGAGATTCCCAGAACATACATAAATTTTAAAAATATTAACTTCAAAATCTTTCACTGGAAGATGTATGAAGAATGACACAGACAATTCTAAACAGAATGAGAAGGAAATATTGGTCCCCTTCCTTAGGACAATTGTTCAAATACAGGTTATTGCATTATATACAGAGAGAGAGAGATGCCACATAGTGGGTCAGGAATAGACCCGATTCAAGACATTTCACCTGTAATTTTAATAACCTATTTGCCTTTTTCTTTTTTAAAACTTTCAGGAAATACTTTCTTATATGCTTGTTGTATCTTATTTCTCTGACAGACAATTTGAAGAGGATTGATTTGACAGCAAACTTTATATCAGAGATCCATGAAGATGCTTTCCGGAGATTGCCCCAACTTGAGGAGCTGGTGCTCCGTGACAATAGGATAAGGCAACTCCCTGAGTTACCACCTACCTTAACATTCATTGATGTTAGTAAGAACAGGCTTGGTCGCAAAGGAATACGTAACGAGGCATTTAAAGTGAGTCTGGGTTTGATGGGAAAATCTTTACTTCCTCTCTCCAAAGGATATGGTCAGAGGAGCAGCCTAAATGTCCATCTACAGTACTAAAAATATTAAGATTATAGGCACCATGACTGTCCTGGCTGCTGGGTAATCTATAAAGATGGAGCAAGATGTATAAGCACTATCAGCTGGACATGAGAACCCTTTTTATTCTTCTTTACAAAGATCCACACAAGACATGCGATGGCACACTATGTTTGTATCTATGCACCAACCACCCACATGACTAGCAAGACTCCAGAAATCTGCGTGATGTTCCCTTACAAGTAGTCAAGAGGGAAGGGCAAAACTGTGGATGCTGCTACTTCAAACTTACTCTGCTGTGTATCTACATGGGAACTTGCTAGATTATTCATTAAATGTATATATTTCCTTTCCACCTTGAAAAGCGGGAAAGTTGGAACCTCTGAGTGATCGTCCTTCCTCAAGAATTTTGGTGGATAGAAGCATCTATGTACTGCTCTTAATTGCATGTGAAATCTGAAGTCATTATAGAATATAGGCTAGATTTATATGTTAGACCTAGCTCACATGCACTCTTCGATTGCATCTAAGAAGGAAATTGTAACCAGTCACCTCTGAATTCCTCCTTTGGAAGACAGGTTCTTAATGAAGCAACAAACAACAGTTACTGAACCAGATATTTTCTGCTAGACCAACATAAGGCAGGTGCTGGGAATAGGAATGATGGGCAAAAATCAGTCCCCCCAGTTGAGACTCTGGCCTAGCACCCTTCTGTTCTGCACTCACCTGATTTTAGCCACAAGAAGGAGTCTCAGCGTTTATCTTCCATGTTTACCTTCACCCAAATAATATCAGAGTTCTGTCAGTAAGGACACTGCACTCAAGGTACAATAGTAACATGTGTCTAAAAAGGGGGCAAAATGATAGTATTCTATGAGCCTTATTTATGTAGCCAAGTTTATATCTAATTATTGTTATAAATACCAGATGAAGCTGCTTCTTCCACTAAATCAAGGGAGAAAATGATTGAGCTTTTCAAATGGAATGATAAATTTATTTTTAGGTCAGGCATTTCTTATGCAGTCAGAATTTGCTTCAACACCAATACATTTCTGCAAAATTGAGTAAGCTTGTCACAAAAGCAAGAAAACAGACAGAATAGGAAGCCTTTCTGCATAATGACTGGGAGAGGCAGTATTTTCAGTTTAGAACAGTATGAAATTACATCTCTAATTATTAAGTCTCTAGGCATTTCAGAATTTTTTTTTTCCTTCATTTTAATCCAAACACCTAATTTTTAACAACAACACTTGTGCCTGTGCAAACGAAGGTTCATGCCTGTCTTTGAATTTCTGATGTTTTCAACCGTATCATGCTGAAACAAAATGCGTTCGTATCCAGCGGTTCTCATTGCAGTGATAAATTTCAAAGTTACTTGCTAGACATTTTCAAAAATGTGTGTAATTTTCTCGTGAATTTTTCCTTCATCCTCTAGGATCTGCATGAGCTGCAGCATCTTTACATCACTGACAATAACTTGGATCACATTCCATTGCCGCTCCCTGAAAGCCTGCAAGCTCTTCATCTTCAGGTAGGCTACAAAAGTATCATGTTCAAATAGTAAGTAAAACTGGAAAGTGTAACTATTGTCTTGCTTTGTTTCTTCTCTTTATCCAAAAGTGTACTTCACTAAACAAAATATTGGAAACATACAATTAATCAGTGAATGCAGTATTTGAAAGAAGTAAAATTTAGCTCAGCTAAGCTTTAATTATTAGAATTTGTAATACCATATTATTTCAAGCATAAAATCCTAGGTTTATTGTTAGTACGGATTAAAGTTAGTTTCACAGCCGTCAAGAGCAACAGTAGTCTAAGAGACTTCAAAGACAGAAACCCCTCACACTGCTCGTACAAATCTTCCAATAGGAATACTTTTAGATACCCACAGAAAGTTGCTATATCCGGCGTATTTCATTGTCTTAATAAAGGTCATTCCCAACTGCAAACAGTTTTTCAGCCAAACTTTTCCATTTCACTATTTTGGAACATCCCATCCACAATCTTTCTGTAATATTTTTTTTTGTGTTTGCTTTTACCTAAACTATTGTTTCTGCATTCTTCTTTTTAACCTTTTCCATCTCTGCTTCTTTCCCTTTACTGCCTCTTGTACCAATGCCCAGTATTGATGAATAGAAGATGTTTTTATGTATTACATAATGCAGCAAAAAACCTTTGAATAAATAGCCTGATGGACCATACATAATCTGACCTCTATCTATCAATAAATAAATCTATAGAAATACTCTGCTTGCTAGACGATTATTTTTTTCACCTACCCATGCCTGTAAATTAAATATTCAGTGCTATGTGCTACAGACCAAATCTAGTCAGCTGGATTTTTTCCACACCAACTTCTGACTAGCAAAGGAATGGAGAAGGGAAGAATTTTCAGACAGCCCTCATTTTAGCAGATGACCTTTTTAGTCTCAATTTCCAGACAATATTGTATTCTAGCAATTCATTGTTGAAAATGGTTCATTTCAAGAACAAAAGCTCAGTGAAGATAAGGAATATAAGAGGAATTTAAATTAAAGGAATGAAACCTAAAGCATTAAATTTTCCCTGTATATATACAGATGTGGGCTAAGCTAATGTGAGAGGGCCTGGGGGAAAGAAATTTGTCACAGATCATATTGCAGATTTGTGCCTTTGCAGGTTGAGGCATATCAAGCTGTCAGGATGATAATTACGGTTCTATGATTTTTGGACTGGCCTATGCTGGTTCCAGTTTGGGTTAATAAGGCTCTATACTTGTGGATATGGAAATTAAAAATGCTCTGTACTTCTACCAGGCCCCTCCTGCAAAGCCCGTCTCTGCTACATGATCTGAGTTACTCAGTTCTGAAGCTTTGTACTGGCCAAGAAATTTTCCCACTGCTTGGGAGATTTCTCTGTTGATGACTTTCAGCTACAATCTGGTCCCCTGGGTTCAAATAAGTATCTCTCCAGGCACTAAAAATACATCCATAAATTGTTCTTTTTCCTTCAAAGAGTAAAACATTGCTTTCAAGCAACTATTCTGATATCTTTTTTTTTTTTTTTTTTAGAACAACAACATTCAAGAGATGCACGAAGACACTTTCTGCAAAATGAAAGATTTTACTTATGTACGTAGGGCTCTTGAAGACATCAGACTGGATGGTAATCCCATCAACCTGAGCAAAACACCTTATGCATACATGTGTCTACCCCGTTTGCCTGTTGGTAACCTCATCTAAGCTTTGACAGAAGACAATACTGTCATACACTATAAGAATATTTAAAGACAAATTATTAACTCACTGCTACACTAAGCAAGATGCATTTTTTCAAATCTCAGTAGTTTGGGAAATATTTTTATTAATAATGAAATTGATTACTGAGATACAAAGAATAGTATAAAATGCTAAAACTCCATTATCTGCACCTGACTGTAAGCTGTATAGCAACAGCAAGAACTATATTTTACTACAAAAACTGTACTGAAGGCAATAAAAGATCAATGTAAATGCAAAATTTTATGCTGAATTATTCAGAACTAATGTATGAATTCTAAAGTTAAATAATTTTATACGTTAAAATCTACTATAACACAGTAAATAAAGAAATAAAAATGAAATATATGTACACAATTGAATATTTATCCCCTTTTCATTTAATTAAATATTTTTCTCACAGAGACACATCCATTTTTCTGTTTCTTTCCTTAAATGTCCCTTCATTTTGGAAAAGTACTAGCAGTATTCCAAAGAGTATGTTTTCTTTCCTTGAAAAAATAATGAAAAGTACAGATTAAACTTGTATCAGATTACCCCCCAAAAGTACCTAACTATTTATTTATACCTTTGCAGTAATAATTGGTCTTTGTAAGGCTGATGAGGCTCAAAGCTGTCTTCTGTATCTTTCTTTGATAAATTTGCCTGCCAGATTACGTGGCTAATAAAATTCTTGTGTAAAATAGCCTGTTTGAGAAATACTGAACTTTATTCTGCATAGGCAGTGGAAAAAGCCTCCCCTTGACATATTTCCACAGTCACAAAGTATTGCAGTTCTGTATACTGAAGACCAGAATTTGGAGACCCAAGTCACAAATATCATTGTGGGGCTGTGGCTTAGGTTCCAATTATTTGAAATAATTTCACTGAGCTTTTCCGCTTTACTGCTTAAAAGCCTTACCGATTAAAGATTAGAAAATTCCCCTCCCTTTGGTTAGTTTGACCAACTCTCCTCCTTTTGTGGGGGAGCTTTAACATATTTTTCCAGGGAGAAATCCCCCAGAAAAGATCCACTAGATACAACATAGGTATGCTCATTCTGTTCTGCAGTGACAAGCAGCAAGTAACACCTGCACATCTTCAGTGATAAAGGTTTGATGAAAGACTTCAGCCAAAAAAATCCCCATAAAACAACAAATCCTTCCTCTTACACAAGTCAATATTTGTTTAATATCAAAGCTCCCTTTCATCTAGCTGAACATACCTACTCATTTAAAATGTAAGTACAGCTGAGTTGCTAAACTTCTGTTGTGCCAGCAATGGAAACTCTGTTCACAGAGACCACATTCTTCACCCTCACCACCACTTTCTGGAAGAGAACACACTGGGAACATGGACAGCATGGTTGTGTACAACAGCCTCAGAGGGGCTAAAATCAGAGGTGAAGAAATACAGCAGGCTGCAATGACTGTGCATTTATGCCCGTACCTCGACCAATTTGACAGTCTTACTTGAAATCTAGATAGGCAAAAGAATTCCCAACCAAACATAACAGCTGGACCCTTCACTTCTGTTTAAAATAACTTTTCTTTGTTTCCAGATACTTATGCAGAACAAACTGTAGAACAGCAGCTATCTTCATTTTAGCATTTCCTTCCAATGATGTGAATGACAATATTTTTCTTCCGTCCTTCAGTTCTCTTTAATAGTAACTGAAAGGTCAATGATTTTTAAAAAGCCCTTATGAGCTACAGATGTCATTCCATGCCTAAAATTTGAACCTACAGGACTGTGTTTAGTGGTCAAAGGGACGATGTGCAATAACTCCTTAAATACACAGAATCTACACTGCCTTGTTCTGTAGCCATTTTGTCTTACCTTTGAGACTCAGTTTCCCTGTTCAGTCAATCTATACATAAATAACCAGCTTTATATTGTTTTGTCAATCAAATGAAAATTAATACTGAGGAGGAAAAACATAATTTGTTCTGTTGGGCGGTTGTTTTCTTTGAAATTTCTGTCTCTGTCAATGTGTTGCACGGATAGTGGATACTGTCTCCAAAAGGTTATGATCTCTCAGGGTACATATGCACTGCTTTCTAAATACCAGCCAGAGCTTGCACCCACCATCACCTTCAGTGCATCTGCATTGCTTGGGCATACGCCTATGCTCAGACACAAGCTTTAGGTGGGCTTTGGGGCACATTTTGAAAAACAACCCTGATTCTGTGTTGGGTGTAAATGTCTATGCACTCATGTCCCTGATATACAGACAGGTTGATCATTACCTAGTCTAGCCTTTTAGCCTGCAGTATTAACACGTCCTTCGGAGATATCACAGACATGGCCAGTGCCATGCAGAGAAGCTTACCTCTAGAAGAGTCCTAATATTGCAGTGAAAATTTTCTCCAAAGACTTCCAAAGAGAACTAGCTAGTCAAGTTCACGTGATTTACATAGGTGCGGACATTGCTTTACACTCCAGTTTAAATAAGTAAACTATTTTGCCAGTGCCTAGCAGATAAGCAGAAGGAGAAGAGTCTCCATTGCAATATTGTAAGAAAAAGACTCTCTGTTGCAACATTTTATGGTAATCTAATTAACATGAATATTAGATTCCTACACAACAGGAACATTTTCGTACCCAGATGTGTTCACCACTATGCTCACCACTATACTGGCTGAGTGACAGAACCCAGAGGGTTGTGATCAGCGGCACAGAGTCCAGTTGGAGGCCTGTGACGAGTGGTGTCCCTCAGGGGTCAATACTTGGACCAATTTTGTTCAATATATTCATTAATGACCTAGATGAGGGGACAGAGTGTATCCTCAGCAAGTTTGCTGATGATACCAAGCTGGGAGGGGTGGCCGACACTCCGGAGGGCCGTGCTGCCATCCAGCGTGACCTGGACAGGCTGGAGAGCTGGGCAGAGAAGAACCTAATGAGGTTCAACAAAAGCAAGTGTAGGGTCCTGCACCTGGGAAGGAAGAATGCCAAACACCAGTATATGTTAGGGGCGGACATGCTGGGAAGCAGCTCTGAGGAGAAGGACCTGGGGGTCCCGGTAGACAGCAAATTATCCATGAGCCAGCAGTGTGCCCTTGTCGCCAAGAAGGCCAATGGCATCCTGGGCTGCATAGGGAAGACTGTGGCCAGTAGGTCGAGGGAGGTCATTCTCCCCCTCTACTCTGCACTGGTGAGGCCACAACTGGAGTACTGTGTCCAGTTTTGGGCTCCCCAGTTCAAGAGGGACAGGGAACTACTGGAGTGAGTCCAGCGAAGGGCAACCAAGATGATTGTGGGACTGGAGCACCTCCCTTATGAGGAGAGGCTGAAAGAGCTGGGACTCTTTAGCCTGGAGAAGAGAAGGTTGAGGGGGGACCTGATTAATGTTTACAAGTACCTAAAGGGTGGGTTTAAGGAGGACGGAGCCAGGCTCTTTTCAATGGTTCCCAACGACAGGACAAGGGGCAATGGGCACAAGCTAGAACATAGGAAGTTCCGTTCAAATACACGGAAAAACTTCTTTACAGTGAGGGTGACAGAGCACTGGAACAGGCTGCCCAGGCAGGTGGTGGAGTCCCCTTCTCTGGAGATTTTCAAGACCCGCCTGGATGCAGCCCTGAGGGATGTGCTTTAGGCAATCCTGCTCTAGCAGGGGAGTTGGACTAGATGATCTCTAGAGGTCCCTTCCAACTCTGAAGATTCCGTGATTCCGTGATTCCGTGATTCCGTGTTCCATTACCTATAAAATGTATGTATGTCATCCGCCACTGGTTACTTCGCACTCTGATTCTGAAGCGCTTTCCTCTTCAGCAAATGGAGGTGTAAGCAAAAGAGCTCCTGGGTTTGAATGAGTGACTTGCCTACCAAGGGAGAGAAAAAGGATAAATAGCTTGCAAAGGGTTACAGAATATAATGCAACAGAAGGAACTGTGTTGTCAAAGAACTTCTGGTACTGAGCTGGAAGAAAGGAGGTGAGCTGAGGCAAGGACAGAGTATGGAATGACTTGATGAAGCAAGAGAGGAAGAAAGTACGATTGAGAGTAGAGAGAGATTATTCTGTTTCTCTCCCATCTTGCTGAAAAGCGGAGGGGGATCAGCAAAACCCCAGAAGTCTTACATTCTAGCTGCATTTATTTTTATGCTAAAGAAATTCGAGCTATTCCTTTCCATTCACACCTCACCCCTCACGCCATCACCATCTCTTCGTGTTCCCAGTGGAGCACATGTGCTCTGGGAAAGATAACAATTCAAGGGTTGAGGAGGGACTGAGGAATATACAAAGGAATGTGGGTCTTCAGATATCTGGCTCCCATACATATTCTACGGTGCATACCTGCAATTTGAAGACTGTTTTGAAGGCTACTCTCTGATCAAGGACAGTGAGGAAAGATAAAAATCAAGTGTTGTACTCCAGAAGTCAAGAAATACTAAATGGAATACAGTCTCTCTAAACTCTGCTTGGAAGAAACCTCCAAAACCACAGGCCAGCGCTCCATCCTTTGTATAGTGGTGAACTATACTAATCTAATGCAGACCTTAGCCAGCTGCGGAAATCTAGCCACATAGTTCACAGTTTCTGTGTATATGTTTTTCTTTTTTTGTGGTTTCTCTGAACTTCAGTCGTTGTTCCATATCACAAATCACACCAACTCTCATGGAACTCAGCTGTGATGCTCGGTGCAGACCTGCTTCATGTGAACAGACCTCCTGAAGCCTGCTATCAAATTCCATTCTTCAGAGGACTGGGAGAGGTGTTCAGCATGGGAGAGGTTTGGGAGAGCTGTTCAGAGTACACGTGCTACCTGCTTTGATACTTTTCTCTGCCTAAGCCTTATCTTCCTTACCTCTGTAGTTCAGTGTCCTGCAACAGCACTGCCAAACACAAAGTCTAAGCCTGGCTTGTCTTTCGACCGGTCTTGCAACTTCCCCATTCAAGTACGTGCCGAGTGTATGCCTGTGTTAGGGAAAAGAAATGTTCTGACTGCTGCAACTGTGAGAGCGTGAGACAGGCAAAAAGTAAATGTGAAATTTCACCAAAAAAAAGTTGTACCAAACTGCAATAAAGGAAAAACTCCTACAATGTGTCCTTTGGTCAAAAATGTCATGCCTGGCATACACAGGAAATAAAAGGAGCTCTGGAGATGCAGAAACTAGACAACTCTATTCTTACTAACTTCTGTTTCCAATGACTGTGAAGACTCCCAGGGGATATTATCAACGCCATGAGCACTAGTGTAGCTGTCATTTTCCACTGCCTTTTGTGAGAGAAAAGCCTTTAGAAATTTTCTACTCGAGTTATCTTCACACTGCTTTCACAAAGTGAATGCGCATGAACCTGATTGATTTTAGCAACAGATAGATAAAACCAGAACAACTAAGAGCCTTGAAAAAACTGTGTAATGGAAAAAACTAAGCATTAGAGACTGTACCCAGTCCTGTGCCCATACTATAATTTGTGCTTCCTAGGAAAAACAAACATACATATTAATTAAGGACAATATTCTGGTGCAAGTTCACAAGGCCAAGCACACTCACTACTTTCTCAATTTTTTCATTATACATATAGAATATCAGTTGTGATCCCCTTTATATTGTGAGTGAAGTGACATCTGCAAGAACAGTATCCTCGTTCTTATTTGATTGCTTTTAAAAACGGTGTTTCCATGAGTTTCTGTGACTATTTCAAGAGCAATGTATATGAGATTTAGGGTTCTCGTTTATTAAAGAGAAGGCTAACCCAAATTTCAGACAATAAAATAGAAAACTCATAGTAGGTAAAAGGGTGTGTGCCCAGGTGGGAGGGTTTGAAAAAGTAAGGAAGCCAGAAGGACAAAATAAAAGGAGAGAATCTTATTTCTCAGAAGTTAAAAATGCAAACACTTCTCTCAGAAACTGATTCAGGCAGAATTTTTAGGAGCAAACCCAGACCTAGTCTTCCCTAGCATCAAATAATTGCTTCAAAATTAATTAATGGGATACAATGGGGTAGATTTTCAACAGACGAAGATAGGTGTATTGCTTTAATTTAAATTCTCCGCCCAACGGACTGAAAAGCAGATATATCCTTTGTATGCAGAGTCTAAGTACCTGAGTGACAAATGAAAGGTGTTAGATTTGCAGATGGTTCTCTCTGCCAAATACTCAATACTGGGGCAAGAACCTGGAAAGTCTATTAAGAACAAAAAACTGAATATAAAATAAATTAATTTAAAAAAACAAAACCAAACAAATGGTGATTCCCAGCTTTTCTCTAGAGAAGATGAGGAAATTGGCTGTGATTCGCTGAATTCAGTTCCTTGTCTCTCTCCTTTTACCCTTTGTGGACTATTCTACTCTTATGACACAGAATTTGGGTGCCTGCAGAAAACACCCTCAGTGTCTGACTTGCTGGCCCCAGAGTAGGACACCAAGTGAGGTGTCTGATGCCTTCCACGCTGCAAGACCTTAGTGCCATGGCACATAACCAAAACAGCTGCAGATTCCACCGGCCAGTTACCACGACACAGTGAGTGTGGCATCAAGTCTTCAGACATGCCTCATCCTGTTTTCCAGGTTGTAGGATGGTATTTCCACTTATTCTGAATCCACAGTCTGAAAATGTATGTTCTGCTCTGAATTCCTAACTTGGCCAGGCCTTACACTACCCATAGAGCATGAAAGTGTTATCAGAGGTAATACAGTTGATGCTCTTCCCACTTCAGAAAATAGTTCAGCGGTTAGCGCTAATAATGCCAAGATTACGTGTTTGAGTCATGTATGGGCCAATCTGCAGCTGTATTCCACCACTCCTGTCCGGACAAAGCAAAGCAAAGTCCTAGAAGTGGGTAGAGCCCTGTCTCTTCAGGGGTAATTTCTGCAAGTCCCTCTCTACTAGGAACTCCACACTCTTAGAAAAGCTCTGTTAGTGCATCACAAAAGTAAAAGCAGTGCTGGTTTTAAAAGAACAAGATTGATGTTACATTTTATAGACAGTTCAGTGCAGCATTTGTGTGTTTGACATCTTTTGAGACTGTCTGCTGGGACTGTCGCAGGAGGAATGAATATCGTGTAAATCATTTCTTGGCCTGGGGGACTGAACTCCGCTGGGTGGACATCAGGTGTCTGAAAGAGCGTAGCTACGTTACCCTTGTGCTCCTCTCAGTAAATCCTGTTAACTTAGGCTTTTACAGAGAAAGAGCTATTTCTGCTGCTAGCTCTGGAGCTGGCAGGATAGAGTTGTCTCAGTAGCGCAATCCATTGATCAGTGCAAATGTGCCTTCAGCCACAGGACCAATCTGACTCAGCTTGGGAGACCCATGAGAATCATAACCATTTAATGCCGTGTGATTACTTTAAGTTACAGGGAGTTGATGTTAAATGCCTAGTTTCTATCAAACAGCACATCTGAAAGGAAATCCATGCAGAAACATTCTGCAGAAAGGCTGAAGCTGTCAGTGTTCAACAAGAAGGTAAGTAATGACATCAAATCCAATCAAACTGATCACTGAGAGTATTAAACTACTTTTACATGCCTAAAAGACTTTTCCTTGACATATTGAAGATGAAGTGACAAAAAAGTTGTATTTGCTTAGACAATACACAAAACCTTTATGTCTCTCCAGCAAGAACCTTTGATACCTCACTTAAAATTGATCATGGGTAGGGGAGCATTATTAGCTGAATGGGCTGCTAAAGAAATTGTTCTTTTGATTTGGGAAGATCCCCAAAGTGCTACAATCTCATCAGGTGGTAAAGAACGCCTACAGAACCTGCTACAGTTAATGTGATAAACCAGAGAAAGTTTTCCAAAAAGTCACTATGGTTAAGGACATCACCAGACTGCCACTTCATACGTTGAGTTTGGGATCACAGACCGTATCTGAAAACAGTGAGGAACACCTTGATTAAGCAAAGAGTAGGAACCTCCCCCCCCCCCCCCGCTTTTTTTTCCCCTTTCCTCTGTGGAGCAGAGCTCAGTAACTGTCAAGATTCATTAGCAAAATATGTGGCTATCTCTAGAAATAAAGGCATAAGAGAGATTTTGTTTTACTAACGTGCATCATCAGCTAATCATTTTATGGACTACTACTGCCATCGTGTGTTGATAAGTAGTAACCTTGACTTCATACCAAAGCCTAACATTACAGGTAGATGTGACTTTGTTTATGTTTGATAAACGTAATCCTATGCGCATTTTTTTTCCTTTCATCTTTAATGAAAGCTGAAAGAATGGGAAACTCTTGAAAGAGAAAAACAAAGGAACACTGTGTGGATGTTGGTTTTTTTAAAAAAAATATCAGCCTAGAAAATAAAAAGGAAAAAAAATCCCTTTTGTATGGAATATTGCAAACAAATATTTTACATTTAATAAATATTCATTAATGTATTTTAAAATAAACAGCATTAAAATAAATAGCAATGCCATTAGAAAAATTTATGTCTCAGGGTGTAATACTATATAGATGCTGTAATCATTAAGTATGAAAATTCAGAGTCCTGGACGACATCTCTCAGCAAAAGATGGACACGGATTAAACCTCATCTGACAATATCAGTAGATGGGGGGGCTAAAACAATCAATCCCTACTTATTCCTAGCTACATAAGCCTTGTGAACTTCCACAGAGACAAACACAGCTGCAAAAAACCCCAACCCTTATCTTTGTGTGGTGAGAATGAGGACACACCACCTGTTTTTCCATAAATAAGTGCATTGTATAACACCTGTCTTCAACCTAGCTGTCTTTTATAGGGCTTTTTCTCTAAACATGGCAGACAAATGTATTTATTTATTTATTTATTTATTTATTCTGTACCGCAGGAAGCCAACAAAAGAGATGCTACAAATAGCACCTGGTGTGATGTAAATATGGTATGTGTAGAAAATGCATCTCGAGATAGACCTACTATCCATCTTGCTACCTTTCACAATAAAAGGACAGGAATGAATTTCAACAGGTGCTATAAAGAACTGGATGCAGGATTTTGAGTCAAGAGAGCGAGAAAGGCTTTTTGGCAGTGCTTACTTTCCGTGCAAGCTTGTGAAAGGTACGTCGTACCCCTGCATCTTCCTCCGCCTTGTGGCCAGAGTAACATTCATTCACTCTTACGAGGTGCTTTAAGGCAAGCAAAAATTAATACTGACTGACATTAAAGCTAGACCTGGTCCGAGGCCTGGCCTTATGCATGGGGCTTATGCAGCCTGTCCCCGCTGCTGACCGGGGCTGAGGTCACAAAGGCTGGCGCCCTTGTCACAGCCATCACCCCTATGTCACAAAACATGCCCTGCTGCTTCCACCCGGCGGGGCGGCAGGGCAGCCTGTCACTTTGCCCCTAGTCCACCCCAGGTGAACACCCTCCGTGGGACAGCAGCGTCTCAGCATGGGGCGGGCAAGTTACAAGGCTCCCTCCCAGGCCTCCCAGCTAAAACTCCGCCGTGGGGTCAGGGATGATGCCCTCGCTGCAAAGGGACACCCCAGCAGAAGAAGAGGCCATCCCTGGTACAGACCACCCAGACATACCACGCTGCTGGCCGCGTTCCATGCTGGGCAGCACGAGGAGGTACGGCAAGCTGAGGGCTGTGGCAACAGGCGAAGGCGGCGGCGGCAGGCGCAGGTGCGCTACGGGCCCCGCTTCCTCCGGTGGCACAAGAGGGCTGTCAGGGGCAGAAACCGATGGAAGCAACAGCAGCGCAGGAGAAAATGGTATTTCAAGAGAGACTACAAGCTAGGGCAACAGGAGAGAGAGAAACACCTCATGGGGCAGTGCCCTGGTGCATCTTTCTCAAATGTCTGCAGGAGGCAGCGCTGCCAGCGCAGGTTTCCCGGGAATGGACCCCAGCGTGAGCAGCCTGGGAAGGCAGGCTGGCAGGCTCACTGCTGGAGGAGCAACCAACGACGACAACAACAACGCACCAAGCCCTTCCACCAGCACCAGGCAGGTGGGCAGAGGGACGGTGGCCAGGAGGAAGGACTGTTCTGGAACACGAAGAAGCGCTGCTGGGTGACAACCTCGTACCTGACGGCAGCGATGCGGCAAGAGGCAAGCATGCGCCTCCGCTCCATGAACATGGCAGGGCTCTGCTCGCCAGGCATGTGCGCGCCCCACAACACCACCCAGTACATCATGGACCAGCATGAGTTCCCGTGGAGAAACGAGGAGGAAGCGGCAGTGGCAATGTCTGGAGGAAGCGGTAACTACAGCAGTGCAGATGAGGACTTCCCTCTCACAGTCCAGGAGGATGAAGGCACGTCTACAGAAGAGGAAGAGGAGGAGAGCACACAGCCTGCTATCTGCTGTGAAATCTAAAGCAGAGCGACAGCACAAGGAAAATACCTAACCTGTAAAATGACCAGCTATTAAGAGCAGGCAAGCTCTTGACATTCAGATCCCTAAATAAATATATATCTGTACTTCTAACCCTGCTGCTTACTGCCTAGTGATTCACATACACTGAGATAGGGCTGGCAGAATAAAAAACAGAAAAACAAAAACGTTATCATTGCTTATGGCAAAGTAGTCAAAACCACTACCTCAGAGATTTGTCTTTTAGAGTCTCTGTGTTCCCCTCAGGTACGTATGTCCCATTCAAGAAAGCTTTTAAGTACATTACTGTGTTCTACACAAAACATAAGGCCTTACTAGAACAAAAGAAGGCCTTATCAGAACAAAAAAAACCCGAACACATAATTAAGCACACATTAGAATGGAGGCTTTTTTTGGACATTAGAAAAAAGAAAGAGTATTTGTTAGATAAATGCACTTTCTGATATAAACGTGCAGTGAAACCTGCTTAACCATGGCTGGACTGTGTATTTGCATATATACATGTATACATTGTATAATATAAGCAAAATAAATGCAGCTCTAAAATAGAAGAAAAAGACCAAAAAATCCCATTTGGGGCACAGCCGCCAAGTCACAGACCATGCACCTTGACCCTCCACGAATGCTTATAGCATTTTCCTTTTACCAAAGGTCAAGAAGAGAAAGAGGCTTAGTGATATACCCTAACTTCACTTTTTAAGGTGACCGAAACTATAACCATGAAAACCATCACATATGTGCTAGTATTTCCATCTTAAGGTGAAAGAATCATATATGTCTACTAGCCACCATAAAAGAGAAGTGGTAGTCAGAAACTCTTGGCTTAAGAGGCTGCTTAAGAGAGAATTATGTTGATGTACTTAAATTTGTTGATGACTTAAATGGGATAGCCTTGTGTAGAGAAAGAGACAATAAAGCAAGAAGGAAAGGTTTGATACGCCATAAACTAACTAGTAGAAACTGCTACTTCATATTAGACTTCTCAAACCTTTACTTAATTAAAAATCACATTATTAAATTTATTCCTAAATCAGTGTGATTTTCAATCATTTTTGTGCCTTTAAGAATGTTTTGAAACTTTGCTAATCATGAAGACTATGTGAATTACATCTGAATACATGTAAGATTTATAGCTTCATTATAGTATCCCCTTTTGGTATATTTCTACCTTTGAAAGGCAATAAAAGCTTGATAAACCCTTTAGGCTTATCAAAATAGATCTAGATAGATTGGAGCATTGGTCTATGATTAATGGTATGAAATTCAAGAAGTTGAAATGACGGATTCTGCAACTAGGACGGAGTGTATCTGGGCACAGGTATGGATTGGGAGAGGAGGGGCTGGAGAGGAGCCCTGCACAAAGGGATCTGTGGGTGCTGGTCAACAGCAGGCTCAATATGAGCCAGCAGCGTGCCCTGGCAGCCCAGATAGCAAACCGCATCTTGGGTGCATCAAACACAATATAAGCGGCTGGCCAAGAGAAGTGATTATCCCACTGTACTCAGTGTTGGTGTGACCTCACCTTGAGTACTGTGTGCAGTTCTGGGGCCCACAAATTTAGAAGGGTGTGAAAGTCCTTGACTATGTCCAGAGGAAGGCAACAAAGCTGGTGAAAGGGCTGTAAGGAATGTCCTATGAGGAGTGGCTAAAGACTTTGGGTTTGTCTAGTTTGGAGAAAAGGAGGCTGAGGGGCAACCTCATTGCTCTCTATGGCTTCCGGAGGAGGGGAAGTGGTGAGGGAGGTGCTGATCTCTTCTCCCTGGTATCCAGTGGGAATGGTTCAAAGCTGTGCCAGGAAAGGTTCAGACTTGATAGTAGGAAGCATTTCTTTACTGAGAGAGGTCAAACACTGTAACAGGCTTCCTAGAGAGGTGTGCTATGCCCTATCAGTGTTTAAGAGGCAGTTGGATAATGCCCTTAATAACATATTTTAACCTTTGGTCAGCCCTGAAGTGGTCAGGCAGTTGGACTAGAGGATCATTGTGGGTCCCTTCCAATTGGTTCTGTTCTGTTCTATTCTATTCTATTCTATTCTATTCAAAGTTGGAAGGTTAACAAGAACTGGATCATCATAAGACCAGAAAAGAGAGTTTCCCCCCAAATATTTCAAATTTAGTTCTTAATTATTTCATATTCTCATTCAGAATGTTTCTATTCAAATCTTCTTTTTTCGTTTTTAAATTATAAAATTAAGATAAAAAACTTTCTTTTGCTTTACAGATAAGGAGAGATTTGTCTGATTATTTTTTTAAGTGACTTTCCCTATCAAGATGATTTCTAAGACTTCCTGAGATTAGAAGAGGAAAGTGTTTTTCTTCTTTCTCCCTCTTAGTTAACTTCTAGTTGTATGTAAAAGTGAATCTGTCTGCAGAAATACTTTGGCAGAACTACAAATGACATAATGCTAGCAATCACTCAAAAATTGACATTTTGGTCAAACTGGGTATTCTATTAACCCAAACTGCACTGGGATATTTATCTTGCTGCAAATTTCAGTTCCAATGTGCTGAAAAATACTTGGTTCATAAAAAATGACAGAAATAAAACTGTTCATTCTGACAGTAGAAAAGTGAAATCTATAGGTTTTGCCGTGTAAGAAGGTATCATGGTTGATATGAAGTAAGCGTACTAGCTACAGATGTCTGCTAAAATGAACTGTGATGTAGCACAATGCTGCTTTTGTCACTTATTAGTTCTTCACTGACTTCATTTTGAAAATTAACAGAAGTTCAGACTTCCATGTTTTATACTGGGGCTTATTTGTATGTTTGATTTATTAATTTTTTTCTGCTTTCACAGAGCTGTAGTATTACATGATCACAGTTTAGCAAACAGTTCGTAATGTTATCACAGAACAGTGGAATTGATATTTCAAGTAGTATGAATTAGTATTCAGAATTCAGAAAAAAATAAATTTTGGTTTCTTTACTTAATAATTCTTTCGTTGTTGGAATAACAGTGCTCTATTAAGCTGGAATTACTTATTCCTTTTCTCTATTTTTTTAGTGTACTAGAAAAGAAGAGAATGCAGTATACGACAGTTAGTACAAAATATTTATAATTTTGCTACACAACTCAACTAGTTTGAATTTATTACAGGGCATTTTCCCCATTCACAATCTACAAGTTGTGTGTCATCTTCTTGACTTCAATGATGGACCATTGACATTGTATTGTTCAGGTGTTGCCATGCAGGAGACTGTTTTAAAAGATCTTGACTATGACCTCAGCTATAAAGTTGAAATGCCTTTCTTCAGAGTTTCTTCTGCCATTTTTTTATTAAAAAATAATTAATCTTTCAGAAGTGCTTGTAATCTGTTTTTTTTTAACTAAAACTTTTTAAAGCCTGAATTTTGAATATCTGATTTTTTCATCTGTTTCATCTGCTTTTGTGATATAATTGGGAAAAGCAACTCTGCGGTACTGCTCAATAATATAGCAGAGCATGGTTTAAATATTGAATTTCTGTCTAAAATGCCTCTAGGGAAAAAAAGCTTATTGCATTTTTAACAGATTCATCTTCTGACAAAAGAAACTACAGTTGCTAGATGAGTTCTGTCCGTGAATACTATTTTATCTCAAGAGCACAAGGAGAATTTTGTTTTTTAATTTACTGGTGTGGATAAGAGAAAGAAAAAAAGGTAGAAAGTGAAGATGTTCTTACAACAGTAAAGAGCTTGGGAAAATTCTGCTGAAGGGATTATCTATTATAGTGTCCCAAGAGGGTATGAACCAGATGTAGGGAACTCACAGTGAAAAGCAGTAGCCGAGAGAAAATATAAGCTTCTTTATTCACCTTTTCTTTTTTTTAATGTGGGCTAATACGGCATAAAATAGTTTGCTCTAAAATAGTCTCGCAGGTAAGAGGCTGAGGCAACACTAACTTTATGGCAAGATTTTGAATTAATCTTATTTATCAAACTACATTTTATATTCAAGGTAAGTTCTCCAGACAACCAATCTAATAATTTCAAGCCGAGGTGTAAACACGTTCAAATATGTGGCACATCAACAGAATGAGAAAGTGAATTCTTTATGTATAAGGATAACATATCTTAAGCTTCCCAAATAACATTTCTTAATGTCTCCCAAAATACACACTTCCTAAACCATGAATTTGTCGTGAACTATGTCTGAATAAGTATTTCTAGTGACATCTGAATGTACCCAAAGATCAGCTTGGCACTGACATTTACATTAAAAAGCTCATTACGTAAAAATCTAAATCACTAATATTTTTACTGTACATAATTAAATATATACTTGATTTGGTAAATGAGGCCAACAGGGTATTGCTATGAATGCCTTTAATGGCACTCCACAAGCTTGCTAATATCTCTTTATTGTATATTAATGAAGCAGCAAGGTTATTTTTACTGTTTCTTATTTCCTTTTTCCTAATAGTGGTGCTGGAAAACAAAGTCCTATTCTTCATTTAGTGAATGTGACATTGACAGAACTAGTTATGACCTGGGAGTGTTTCTTACAAGCAGCGCAGCAAGGTGGCATCTCTTCCTTTCTCATGTGTCAGACACGAGATCAGACTGATCAGTGTTTCATTTTAGACATTACATGCAAACAGTGACCAAAAGTAAGCTGAGAACAACCTTGCAGCCACTAGTTTAGCATATTACTTCAACAGATACGATATCTGGATTTCTGTCTGTGCTCCAGCGTGCAATTTATGGGACTACAAAATTGTATAGAGTCAAGAGAATGGATTAAGAAAGAATGGACAGTCAGGTCTCCCCAGTCTTAAGGACTGAAATCACCAAGCTGTTAAATAGTGAGGGAACAGTATCACCGTCAACTTGAGAAACTTTGAGATTCTCTTCTTTGAATCTTTGTAGTGCAACTATATGAGAAATTGAGCACGCACCGTCTCTAGGACAGTGTTGGTAACAGATGTATTGATATGAAATAGCTATGACCACATAGGTTCAGAGCAATAGTTAGCTAAGTCCTGAGTAAGGCTACTACATCACCGATAATTCGGCTAAGCACCATGTCTCCTTCACAGATAGTTAGTTGTACAGCTCTCATGTCACAGTGAAGTCTCGTTGCTGCTGTTGGCCTGATCTCTTGAACCAATCTCTTGTCACACTGTGACAAGGGAATAACTCTATGTTGGGTGTAAGGATGGGCAATTGAATAACACTTCAGGTCCCTTGAGAAAACTACTAAAGAAAATGGAACTGGACTATTGAGAGAGCCTTTTAAAGAGACGCTCTGGCATGCACACATCCTTATTCCACTTTCATGTTACTCTGGTACAAAAAAGCTGTTGAGAGAAAGTGAGACTAAGCTAGGTCTGGAGACATGGGTATAATGGAGAGAGTCCAGTGAAGGGCCAGGAAGTTTGTTAAGGGATTGGAGTATCTGACATATGGCGAGTTGCTAAGAGAGCTGGGACTGCTCACCCTGGAGAAGAGAAGCTGGGGGAGGGGGGGGGGAGGGGCCGTGTCTTATGAATGTTAAAAAATGCGTAATGAGGGCAGTAAAGAAAACAGAGTCAGACTTTTCTCAGTGGTGCCCAGGGAACGGACAAGAAAAAATAAGCACAAATTGAAATACAAGCAATTCCTTTTAAATATGAGAAATACTGACCATCTCAATGAGGGTGGTCAAACACTGAGACAGATTGTCCAGAAAGGCTGTGGAGTCTCCATCTCTGGATCTCCAATACCTGACTGGACATGGTCCTAGGCAACCTGGTCTAGCAGACCATGTTCTGAGCAGGAGGGTCTGTCTCAGCTGTCTCCAAAGGGGCCTCCCAACGTCAGCCATTGTGTGATTCTGTAAGCACTTTACCTTGGCTGTGTTTTTCTCCTTTGGCAATGCAAAGTAGTTGTTAATCACTACTCTAATAAACTGAATTCTACTGAAAACACAGCTCCATACCATTAATGATTACATAATAGTGCTCCTTTGCATTTACCTAGTGATTGTGAATCAACCTTTTGAAAAGCAATAAAATTCCTGCAGAAATTATAGTTTCAGTGGGAGGTGTGGCTTAGAATATACATCTGAAATTTAAACATTAAACAGTACTTGTAATTTTTTCCAAATTAAACCACATAAATTTAAGAAACTGCAGAGTTAAGGAGATGCTTAAAAGAAATCCAAACAATGTAATAACTTTTTTTTTTTTGCAATTATACATCCACATGTTTTATATTCTATTATGTATTGATATCATCACAAAAGTACAAAAATGTAACATCCTTCAAAATCCATGAAATCTAATCTGGGTCTGCAAAGCACTAGACTGATTGTCATTCTGTGCTGACTGCTGGTATTGCTACACCAGAGATGTGGGCACCTTGCTTTGACAGATGTTTAGGAGATGAGTATATAGTATTTGAAAATGATATAGCTGTTTACAAAGACTGCAATTAAATTAATTTCTGATCCCAGCCTTCCCAGTCCAGGAACTCTTCATTCATGGTAAGCACTTTCTTTAAAGACAGCTCTCTCCCAGTGTCCCATTTCTCATGTAGAGCCCTTCCTCAGTCTTATCCTTTAATAGTCCCAGACCGAGCAGCTGAACGTTTTCCCAGTTCCCACCTCACTCCCACCATAAGCCTTCATCTATACTAGAAAACTGAAATACTCAAGGGACTGTTGTGCAGCTCTCCACACCATTAACGTGGAGTCAAGTATCATTTTGGCCTGAACGTATGTCCTGGTTTCAGCTGGGAAAGAGATAATTTTCTTTTTAGTGAATGCTGTGAAAGGAATGTCAATAATGCCTATTGGTTTTAGCTGTTGCTAAGTGATAATTACACTATTCAAGGACTTTTTTCCAGCTTCCCATAGAAAAACAGACAGAACAACGGAATGGCCAATGAAATATTCCATACCATAGACATCATGCTCAATATATAAATGGGGGTTAGCCGAGGGGCGGGAATCTGTGATCACTGCTTGGGACTCTGCCAAAGTTTAAATACCTAAACCTGAGATGGAAATCATCCCACCTAACTTTAGACATCTACAATGTCAGTTGCTCCCTACAGGGCTTTAAGAACAAGGTCCAGACACAGAAGAAAAGAAAAACGAGCTCCAGCGCTGCAAGTGCAAGATACGTTCTCCGGGTCACAGGAAGCTCAGCTCCGTTCCTCATCCACGGCAGGGCTAGTTTTAGCCCTGAGAGCAAAAGGTGATTTCTGAGGCATTACAGAGTTCAAATTGGTGCAACATTTTGGCAGACCAATGCATGCATTATGGAGATATTGGCAGGATACAGTATTTACATATCCACTACTTAAGATGTCCATGTAAAATTTTGGTCACTGAGGTAAGAATAAGCCATACAGACCCATGAGTTATGACTTTTTCAGTCAGAGGACTGGCCAGGTTGTGATAGTTAGCTATGACAAACTCGAGATCCCAGTACTGTACCATTTCTTCTACAATGGGATCAAAACTGTGGCTTAAATTACCTGCTGACCTTTCAAAATCCTTTTGAATGTGAAAGATCTGGATGGAAATCCTTAAGTAATTATGGAGCCAGCATGGTGAAACAAGAGAGGAGGGTGCATTAACGAAATTAAATGGGGTGGTTTGTTTGTTTTGTTTTGTTTTTTGTTTGGTTGTGGTTTTTTTTTTTCTTCTTCTTTTTCTCTATATGAACAAACAGTCTCCTTCCCAGTCGCCTACATTTTGCCATTGCTTTTCGGAAAGAGTTGTGCCGATTCCCAGGCAACGGGGCTGGCGAGACGGGGCTGCTGGCGAGTGGCGGTGGCTCCATCCCGCTCCCCATCGGCGGCGGCGGCGGCGGCTCCATCCCGCTCCCGGCCATCGGCGGCGGCTCCGTCCCGCTGCCGTCTGGCGGCGCTGCGGCTGCGGGAACGCCGCGCCGGGCGCCGGGCGGGCGGGGGCGGCCGCCGCCGGGGAGGCGGAGGCGGCGGTGGGAAGGAGATCGCTCCTGCTCCTTCTCCCAGCTCCGGCAGCACCGCCTCCCCCTGCCTCTTCCTTACGGCTCGGCTGCGGGTCTTTTCCAGCAGCGGCACAATCCCCGTGCGTTCAGAATAACGCAAAACAGGGGAGCAGCGGCATTTCGGCATTGTTAGTTTAACAGGTTTTTTTCCCGAAATAAGTGGCAGGCCTTTTGCAGAAAAAAAAAAAGGTTTTATTTTTGATTGTAGGTTTTTGTCAGATGCCAGCTCTCAGTCCTTGCACTGAAACCCTCCTCTGTTCAGCAGAGCGTTTTGCACCAAGTGGCAGCACTCTGAAAGGACTAGGTTACAACTTCAAAATACCCTTTCAAGTTTCCCTGACAAATGACACCTGGGCACTAAGGCGCTACATTATTTGGGCATTGAAGGGACAGTCCTCTTGTGACAAGTCCTGAATGGTTTAATAGCCTCAATAGTTTGATACTTAAGAGACAAAATAGTTCGGGAAACCAGGTATAATGTGCCCACAGCCATGTAAAACACGAGTTTTTATCTCCGCTCCAAGCTTGGTATGCTGAACACTGATAAGGGACTTGCCAACCTACTTTTAACTTTGATTTTTCTACAGGTAAAATAGTGATCTTTTACTTGATATTACCAGTGTGATATTATCAGTGTGTTTAATCCATTCATAAACTGTTTAGAAAGCTCTGGATGCCCACTGCAAAATAAATACAAGTGTCTGTGTATCTTGGGGTCATCCCAGCTCTTATTTGAGGTGTGGAGTATTTTTAACTGTTACTAAGAAGCAAGAGCTGAAAAACAGAAGAAAAGCTGGTTTCAGCCCCAAAGAGGATTGAGTGTTAGGAGTGGGAGGAGGAAAATTTTAAGCCAGTAAAAATTCCCGGGAAGTGAAAAGCATCAACCCCCTGAATCTCGCTGCTGGTGGGAGTAGTAGAAGGAGCTTTCCATCTGCTCAGCTCTAGTATGCAGAGCTAGTCAAAGAGTCCAACAGAGCATTTTCCTGCTTGAAAACACATTTTATCAAAATTGAAACATAGTTCAGGGCCACACTGACAAACTGTCATCATTTAAAAAATAACAATGGTGACAGAGGGGGTATTCTGCTAAGAGCAACAGGGAACATATTTTGGTCTTGTTCCCAAATAATTTTTAATTTCTGCTAGCGTGAGTTTGGGGAAACTAAATTATGTATAAATGATAAGAGCAGGATCAGGTTACATCATACATCCCAAAAGACTGCTAAAAATGGCCATTATATTGCACTGCCATGTGTTCTGGTTATATCACAAAGAGCACATAAAAACTGCTTTAGAAATGTTTTAGAGAATTAAAAAAAAAAAATCCACACACTGTTGTTTTTTTTTTAATGTCATTGCCTCTATAGAAAAGAGCTTGGGAGCGCAAAACCAAACTGAATATGAAATACAGTGATGATTTTATGTCCATATGCTGAAAAAAACCATAGAGATTTATTTATAGAGCTGCCTATAGTTGATGCAATATGCCACTGAACTTGGCAAAGCTCCATACAAAAAAAAGTGTTACCATTCTAGGGGTAGATCTCCTTCCTTTTAGGCTCAGCAAAATACAGGCTAGGGATATCTCTGATCTTAAATGTGGAAGAAAACCTACTTATAATCAATTGTCTGAGGAGACAGAGACATATTGAAATATAATAGTAAGTTTCAGAAAAAGGGTATGCTTGGCCAAAAAAACTTGTGAGGTTATGGAAGATTCATGAGGACTTCATGCACTGGCAGAGCGAAAAAAAAAAACCTATCTATTTTCAGAAGTCTTTCTCTTCATAATTTTGCTTCTTTTGTAGGAAACCAAACTCATGCAGACTTTTTAAAGGCTAACAAATTGTCCAGTTTGCTGGAGCTTTCCAGCAGAATGGAAGGTGCAACAAAATTATTTTCCTACTACTATTTCAGTGACTCCACTGGGAGGCCCTCTAACTGCCTGGGGAAATAAACTGCCTGACTATTTATACATTATCTTCTCTCCCAGCCCCCACCACCCAGTCCATGATAGCAGGTAGCTAAATTAGATAAATTACAATAACCAAAAGCACACCAAGCTTAATTCTCTGGCTGTATTAATAAGGACGTCATTTAAATCAGGGGAACTCTATCACTTCATACAAGATACACATCTCATCCACGTTATTTAAAATCCAGGGAGATTTATCTCGAACTTGTTTTCACCAACTTTCGCTGCCGCCTTGCTTAATTATCAAAGAGATGTCTTGCCTCTAGAGAGAAAGTAATTTAATATGTTTTTCTAGTTGCTACAGTAGCTGAGTCATAGTACACGGTTTGTGAAATTACATCCTTTCTTTGGTGATGGGCAATAAGATAGAGGGATCTGCATGAATTAGTGTATACGTAGGAGAGATTTAGAGAAGAGATGGATTTTGGCAGGGTAAAGCCTACTTTTAATCCATAGAAGTATCTCTAGTGCAGAAAAGAGGACTAAAATACCCACTGGCAAACTGATGGTTTTGGCAGAACATTTCTTCTGAAAACATGGTGTGGTGTGAATTGCCTCTAAAAAAACCCCTCAGATAATATATTAAAATAAAGTAACTTGAAAGTACTTCTTGTGCATTTTTACATCCCTAAGCACGTACTTTGTTAAATCATGTTTTAAAAACCAGGATTTCTTTAACAAGAAGATGGCTAATTGGAACAGACATGTCCAGAAATTACGTAACTTCTGTAATATACTGAAAAAAAATCTTCAAGGGGATTTTTTTTTCTTTTTTAGCATTTAATCTTTTAAATAAGTGCCTATACTGATATAAGATAGCTATCTTGGCCAAATAAACATCCAATGTTTTGATTAATTGTCTATAAATCACTTCATTATTTGAAAATATTTTACAGCTAAAATTCATTAATTCAGTGCTCAGAATAAGGGTTTCCTGGGGCAGATTTCTGTTCGGATTATCATTTTACCTAAAGAATTATTTGAAAAATTTGGACTAGGTGGTGGATTCCTTTTTACCTCAAGAATAAAAATAATTTAAAAAAAAAAACCTCTTTAAAAGAAAAAAAAAAGAGAAAGGAGCATACTAAATGAGACGCGCAGCCTTGTAAGACGTCAGAATAAAGCAAAGTGCCTTGGAGAAGGAATTAAGAAAGCAATCACACAGAAGGCACAACTGAAGAAAGCCCTGTTACTGGAGGGCCTTCGAATGCGGCACATGTTCCTACCAGTCAGCATTTCCTTTGAAAGGCTGGAACACCCTTGTTTGCTCTTTAGTGACAGATTAAGCACAGATGGCAATTCAACAGTCTTGTCTGTGCTTGTTGGCCCAGAGAACGTGACCTGCATCTGTTTTAAGCAACAGACTAATGTGTTTGCTCAAGACAGCAGCAGGCATTGCTGAGTAATCCTTGGATTCACATGAGAGCCTCTTTTCTTGCCTCTGAGACTTTTCCAACGTGGAAGAGCAGGTGTTCGTATGTGCTTGTTCTAGGATGAAAGATGGCTTTCTGGAACACTGCTGAAATTTCTATTTTGACAGATTTTTGTGGAGAATGTGAAAATGAGCACGTTATGTTTCAGAGGAAGGTTAGTGGAGTGCTATGCCACAAGAATTTTGTTCTTAATATGTTAAGCCAGGAGGCCATGATTCAAATGTGCATTTAAAATAAAAACCAAAATATTTGTGGCAAGTCTAAGAGTACTTACTATGTAGATGTATAACATTTTCTGCAGAAAAGATTTTTTGTGAAGTAAACCCAAATTTACAAGCAACAAGTTTGTCATATGTATTCCTACCTCCAAAAAAAGTTCTGAAAACAGCATTTGCCTTCAAGCTAAAACTGAAAGATGTGCTGAACTACCAGAAATTAAGGCGATATCTATAATGTCCTTGAGCTAGCTAGAGGCAGACCAAAACCTGGTACACTGCCAAAGAGAAGCTCCCGCCTCCATATAGAGCTCATTGTTCTTTGCTGTTGAAGTTAGACCGCTCCAAAATCCTAATTGTCTTTTGACAAGAGCCTAAGAAGTACACTACCTACTTTCGCCCTGGCAAATTTCCTGTTGGACACAGCTCTGGGGATATCACTTTGAGGGCAGATGGTTAGAGGTCTGGCCAATGCACACCAGGGCCCATCTGTACTGCACTTGTGAACACGCTGCCATACGTACAGTAAAGCAGAGGCTCCTGTGTAGACGTGCCAGGTATCCTCATACCTTCACCTCCATGTACTTCTGAGAATCTGCCTCACAAACTGTTCTGCACTAGAGGCAAATGTTGAAACTGTTCCGCAATATCAGGTATTCTCAAAACGTGCTTTTAGTCTTAACAATAGTGCTTAATTGTTTGTTTAAAAAAATAAAATAAAATAATAAACCAAGCTAGGAAAGTTTCCTTGGTGCATACATTTCTCTGCAATGATGGATAAAACTTAGCACATAACTCGTTCTTTGTTCGCAAAGCTAGTAAGATATAATCAGTGTGGACAATAAGGATTTTCTGGGAAGAATTCTAAGGTACTACCCCAGACATTTCAGAAAATGCTGAGATCCTAATGGCCAAACTTGTCTTTGTTTTTTTGAAACCTAAACGAAATCTTCATCATGTGTGTAAGACATTGAAATAATTACTATTTAAAAAAAAAAATAATCAAACAAGCAAAAAACCCCCAACCCAAAACAAAAAATAATAAACCCATTTTGGTTCAAGACTTTTTTATGCAGTCAAGTTTTGAAGTGTTAAATGGACAAACTTCATATTATTAGGTATTTGTGTCACAAGGTACTTTTTTCCAAAACCAGTTTTATTCATCCTTTTTCCACTGTGACAACATTGTATCAGGGCAGAATGTGATTGCAGAATGTAAATTTTGGGGTGAGCAGAGAGGCTGAGGACTGCATCACGGAAATAATGAAAAGCTGCACATAATTTAGAGATAATGTAATTTTTTAGGCATTTTTATTGTCACATTATATATTTATATGTCGAGGGCAAGACATTTCATAGCTCTTAGACGATTCAGTTAGCATCATCTGCAATTCAATAGTTGATTTTAGTACCATTGTAACTTTACTTTTAAAAATCAGTTCATAAAACTCCTTAAACTCACAAATAGAATTAACCTGAAGTTCAGTCTTAAGAGACCCATAATTTAACAGGTTTTTGCAGTCCTTCCAATGCTTTTTACAATAATCTTTCAGTACTGCTTTAGAAGGAGAACAGGATATAAATTCTACAATTTTTAGAAACTAAGAACAGGAGTATTTGGAGGTAGAATATTAAATCATTTCTTGATACAAAACTCCTGAAGCATGTCCTCACACTCTAATGAATGTCTCAGTACACAATACTCCTGAAAACAAGATAAATAATTTTTTTTTGTCAAGTTCCAGCACTAAAAACTTACAATTTCATGAAAAATCAATATTTTTTTTCCAGAGGTGATAGCTGAACCAAGTAGGGTTATTTTTCTGAAATCAAACTCTGGAGCCAAGCGGCAAGACCCAATGAAAACCACTAAAGAAAATTCCTGACCAGTTTTTCCGCTTTCTTTGTGCAGTATTTTTGAATAAACCTCCCCCCCTACCCCCCCCCCAAAAAAAAAAGAAGATATTTTTATAAGGAAACAATTTTACTTTCATTTTTTACATGTAACTTGCTCTTCACCAAAGAGTCAGAAAATTAAAACTATCTGACTATAAGTTTTAAGATCACATTATTAAATAAAGAACTTATTTTAAAATAAATACAAATAATAGTCCCCAAAAGTGTCTGCGTCATCCCTATCCTAATGATAATCAGAGACTTAAAAATGAATTAAACAATTTTCACCTACTAAATAGCATTACTTGTAACAGTTGGAACGTATGCATAAATTTTTTAATTTTTCTTTTATATAAAGACAAAAATAAAGAACTTTATGGGGGCATATGTCAACTTTTTTGCCTTTTGAGTGTTAGCCAAATTAATAGGTAGCATTAGCACAATAGAGATTTTGTGAACTGGAACTACTGTTTGAGTTGACAAAGCTATTAAGAATTATTTTCCTGCTAATTTAAAGCCTGTATTCCATTCCACTCCATAAAGTTTAATTTACTTTTTCATTACTTTAAAAAGAAAACTGTGTCATACATTATGTGAAAAAAACCCACCTTGCTCTAATAAATTATTTTTGCAAGCGGTGCCATATATATAACCAACATGTGTATCAAGGATATTCTTAACTAATACAAACTGTCATATCTAATCAAGGCAGTGTCGCCAGAAGTATTTATTTCACCTGAGGACCTGGATTCCACAGGGGTTTCCACTTTCAAGTTATTAGCAACCAATGTCATACTGAATACACTGATTAATTATTGGAGTTTTAACAAAGACTGCTATTTCTCTAACTACCAAACCAAACTCACTGAGAAAAACCAGCACTGACCAGAACTACCGTAATTGTGCAGTCTTTTTTTTTGTATGGTGGTTAGGTTTGTTTGGTTTTTTTGGGGGGAACATAAATAAAATAAATTCTGGTGAAACCAAGTTGATAGGAACCTGTGTATTGACATCACCAGCCTCAGAGCTGCCCAGGCCTGCCAAAGCAAAATGCTCTGAAACATCCCCTATTCTGCCCCTCTCCTGCTATTCTTTTCAATCCTGCACTGCTCATCAACCACCATGTTTTTAATACAGGACACACCTAAGACAAGCAATAGGTTGTGGGTAATCCCTTCCAACTACATGTCTTGTCTGGTCCCAGTCAACAGCCTTCCCTAAGCTAAGATAGATGCCCAAGAAGGCATCCCTGTACCAGACATGTCCAGGACCTGCCACCCAGCACCCGCAGACCTACCCTGCAAGCCTGCCGGTCTGGTCCTGCACTAAGCCTGCCACTATCCGTGATGGTGTCTCATGATAAGTCTTATGGTAGAGTGGTATCATGAGGGCCAGAGCAGGACCTGTGTATGTTGAGGTGAGGCCATTTATCATTGCCAGAAGAACTCCTACAACTTCCACAGGTCTGTCAAGTTGCCCTGGCACTCAGACAGCAAGACATGGAACCGTTTGCAATACGACAACCTCTCCTTGTGCAGGATACCATGACCCTGATGTAGCAGGATCTGGTGCTTGCAGTCACAAAACAAGAAATAAGATTCCAGTTTGCCACCTGTTGGGGCTTCGTATTCAGAGGCAACAGTCAATACACTGTTCCCAGATACATTCTTGCATTATAACCCTTTCCTAAGATAAGATTTATGATAGTGCACAGGACCCTATAGATGGAGCCTTCAGTGTTTGGAATTAAGAAACCTAGAAAACATAGGAGACAAAGGGAAGACTAAGGGAAATGTGGGCTCATTGTGCAATGAGATGGGGGCCTGGTTACAGAGGACATGGAGAAGATGAAAGTACTGAATACCTTCTTTGCCTCAGTCTTTACTAACAAGACTAGCCTTCAGGAATCCCAGAGACCAGGGGAAAGGTTGGAGCAACAAAGACGTACCCTTGGTGGAAGAAGATCAGGTCAGGGAATACTTAAGAAAACTGTGCATACTTAAGTCCATGGGCCTCGTTGAGAGGGACCCACAAACACCGAGGCAGCTGGTTGATGATTGCGAGGCCATTCTCAATAATCTTTGATTGATCATGGTATCTGGGAGAAATACTTGAAGACTGGAGGAAAACAAATGTCACCCCCATCTTCAAGAAGGGCAAAAGTAGAACCCAGGGAACTACAGGCTGGTCAACCTCACCTCAATCCCTGGAAAGGTAATACTGGAAACTATTTTCAGGCAAATTCTTAATGTGCCTGGAATCATCAGAAGCTGTCAGCATGGCTTCACCAAGGGGAAGTCATAGATGGATGAGCAGACAGTGGGTTGGACTGAAAACTGGCTGGATGTCTGGGCCCAGAGGGCAGTGAACAGTGGCGCAAAGTCTAGTTGGAGGCTACTGACTAGTCGTGTACCCCAGGGATCAATACTGGATTCAGTCCTGGTTAGCTTCTTCATTAATTAACTAGATGATGGGCAGAGTGTACTCTCAGCAAGTTTGCAGACAACGCTAAGTTGAGAGGAGTGGCTGGTATTCCAGAGGGTTGTGCTGCCACCTGGAGAGACCTTGACAGGCTGGAGAAATGGGCTGCCGGGAATCTTATGAAGTTCAGCACGGGGAATTGTAAAGTCCTGCATGTGAGGAAGACCACCATGCACTGATATGTGCCAGGAGCCACCCATCAGGAAAGCAGCTTGGCAGAAAAGGACCTGGGGGTACTGATGGACACCAGGTTGAATGTGAGCCAGCAACATGCCCTTGTGACAAAGAAATCAAGTGGTATCGTCATCTGCATCGGTCAAAGTATTTCTTGCAGGTCAAGAGAGGGAGTCCTTCCCCTTTATGCAGTGTTGCGACGCCATCCCAGGAGTACTGGGCACAGTTCTGGGCTCCTCAGTACAAGAATGACATGGACATACTGTAGAGAGTGCAATGAAGGTCCACAAGGATCATTAAGGGACTGAAGCACTTCATTTATGAGGAAAGGCTAAGAAAGCTGGGACTGTTCGGCCTGCAGAAGAGAAGGCTCAGGGGGGATCTTATCAATGTATGAAAAAAAATTGAAGGGCGCGCGCAGAAGACGCTGCCAGGCTCTTTTCAGTGGTGCCCAGTGACAGGATCAGGTGTAATAGATACAAACTGAAACACAGGAGGTTCCCTCTGAAGATCGGGAAACACTTCTTTTACTGTGGGGGTGACAAAGCACTGGCAGAGGTGCCCAGGGAGGTTATGCAGTCTCCCACCTTGGAGATATTTAAAAGCCATCTAGGCATGATCCTGGGTAACCGTAGGTGGCCCTGTTTGAGGTGGGGACAGGACAAGATGACCTCCAGAGATCCCTTCCAACCTCAATCATTCTGTTGTCCTGATTCTGTGAAAGACATTCTCTCCCCTTAGCATTCAGACCTTGCTTAAATTCTTGCAGAGGTGCAGATAGGAAAAATAAATACACTTAAAACATGCAGGAGAGAAAAGAAAATCCAGGTAGGTGATGTTGACAGATGTCTACTCAATGCACACACATTGAAAGTGCAGCAAGTTTTAATTACCCTAGTTCAGGAGAACAGAAACAGCCATTGGTAAGTGTGCTGTCCTTCCAACTAAGTACAACTTGGGAAATAAAGTATTAAAAGACTTGAGAAAAAAAAATCCAAAAAAAAATCAAATGAGGAGGGTAGAAAAATAATCAATGTGAAAAATGTTATAAATTAAATTCCTGTAATTACTGGATATTTTAAAAGGCAAATTCAGTTCAAAGTTACACACATTTTAGGCATCTTCTCTTTTATTTCTCATCGATTCAGGACTATAGAGAAAACTGGATTATAGCAGTGATGTCATGACTTCGCTGAAGTAACTGGACATTGGATATTTTCCAAGACCTTTCCTTCAAAACTCTGATCCCTCCTTTTCCTGCTACTCCCTTGACACTACTGGTGTCTCTGTAGCACTGATCCTCAACTACAGCATTACTCTACAATATTTAATCTTGTACATCTAGATTGTGTCTCAATCTTGCTTTTTTTCTTTACAGAGTATCCAAAAGATTTATTAGTGTGCTTGTTTTGTTGTATCCAAATACGCATCTTCAACCATAGCATATGAACACTCATGATTTTATACATTGCTATAAATAAGTTGCTAGAGAAACATAAAAGCTGTATTTATAGTAATAAACTAAAAGAGTACAAAGAGATATTCCCAGTCTCCCAAGTGACCAGTTTATAAAGCTAAATTGTTAGAATAGGTCCTGTGGTGATTTGGACCAAGTCAGCTAGCACTGCTCTGAACACCTCCGGGGTGCTATTCAGGAGTTAGCATGGGCTGAATATCAGTCACATTACGCAGCTACAAGGATAAGCTACTTAGAAGGTAAGAGAGTTTAGTATTATGGAGAATGGTCCCAAATGCATTCATCTCATTAGTATAGATGGATACTAATGTCTATATTCTTTTGATCAGCTGTACTCCAAAAGCCCGATATATAGCCTAAAAGCCAGTCTTTCCATCAATATTCAAGTCCTTTGTCAATTACTTTTCTTTTTTTGTTGGTCACAGAAAAAACTGAAACGGGCAAATCTTACGACAGCCAAAATTATTAAATTCAGGCTCACACAGATCCACACAAGGATCCCAAGAAACTTTTTATTTACCCCTCCTTAACGGAACCAGAAGCTTTTTGCATGATTTTTCAGTTTCAAGGTTAATAACCTAAGTAAAACAGCATGGCCAGAATTTAGCTTAAAGATTAAGACACCTAAATTTTACGCTCACACAGGCATCTAAACTCTCAGCATAATGTAGATCTCTGCAGTGCAACGGCAGCCTACACGCCTTGCTCAAGGTAGGTCTGAAAGTCAACTTAAAGATTCCTGCATTAGGTGCCATAATGTACAAACTGAATCTCGTTTCCTCCTGTATCACCACAAATCCAAAATAAGTCCTACAACTAACTTCCTTTGATACTATGGAGATATAACCTTTTTATTTACTGGAGAACATAGCTAAATGAGCTGAGCAGCTACTAAAAAGTGCATTTATGAATGAAAGCTTAAACATAAATGAAGCTAAAAAAAAAGGTCTTTCCTCTACTTTAATATGGCAATCAGTAAGGACTTTGTCATCTTCCCATTTCAAACTCTAGTTACTTTAGTGTTTTATTTTGGCTTTGATTCCTGTTCAAAGATATTCTGTCAACATTTTGGAGCATCTCGATCGATCTTCCAGATACAGATCAAGCCTGACAGAAAGTCTCATCATTAAAATACTTTTCTCCTTTTTCTTGTTACTCTAAAATATTGATCCATGAGATAGGTATGGCTTTAAACACATACCATAGAAATACAGTGAATATTAGTATCTTATTGGTTCCACTATGTCTTCAGAGAGATCTGAACTATCTTTACAGACAGTTCTTGTGATATTGTGCCAGAGCTTTTTCTTACTGCACCTGAAGATCTGTGAAATGTGAAAAACAGCACTGACCTTAGCCTACGCAAAAGAGGAACAACCTTAGGTGACCATGTTCTGTGCTATTAATGATTAAGAGGAAAGAAAAAGGGATAGTATTTTATCATTTTTTACCAGTGCAAAATGTGGTGGTCAGCAATTTAAGACAATGTATGAGATATTGATCATCTCTGTACCGTCCTTTACAACCAATGGTTCTGACCTCTTTCTTTGTCTGAGAGCCATCACTTCTTACCACATCCCTTGACTACATTTGAGAAAGGGGCTTAAATGCTACAAATGTCAAGCAGTTTTCCTCAAATGATGATAGATTTGGTCCCTGCTTTTTTGGGGAATGCTTGTTGTCATCTTGATATGTATTGTGATTAGAAAGAGGAAATTAAGTTAAAGCAGAACTGATGGTTTGCTTAATACATAGACTTATACTTCCCGTAAGCTGAACAAGAGAAGGCATTTTTGACTTAGATACAGAGGGGAACAAATGTGAATAGCTTAAGAACTTTGAAAAGCATCTCCTTTATGACCCCCGTATTTTTAGACAGGCATCTGTTTCCAGTGGACAGGCAGCAATTCTCCATCAGCAGAGCCCTCTTTGGCAGACACTGTCTCCCAAGTCAGGAGCATTACCCTGGCTTTCTAACCCATCCTTTTTTTCTGCTGCACAAAAGGCTTTGAGAATAGTTGATATTTCTAGCTGGTGGCAATTTGTTGTTTTTTTAAATGTTGTACAGGCATTCAGAGATGATTTCTCTTAGTTTCCAAAGTGCTTGACACCTTCTAAACATTTTTTCACCTTCTCTCTCACATTTGCAATTTGTAAATGAAAAACACTCAGAACTGACTCATTCTAAAGATAACAACAACAACAACAAAAAGGTTATGACATTTCCAAAATTTTCCATAGTCCAATTCTTTTTTTAGCTGATCCTGAAATAGAGCAATCTTCACTGTCTGAGAGGGCAACGTGCTTCATAGACCTTGAAGTTTTCCCCCTGTCCGATGGAGAGGATATACCTCCTTTTTCAAATCATTCCACAAAGTAAATAGAAATATGTAAACAACTATACTTTAATGTCTGACAGATTAACTTTTGAATTAAAAAATGTGTTTCGTAGAAATTTATCACATAAAAATGAGTGCTTGGCCTTTTAATTTTTTCTAATAATAACAGAAATAACACACTTAGTACACTTAGCACATAGTTGGTCAAAAGCAATCTCACTTGGATGACTGTATCTACTTTTAAATGTGGTTTTTTAGTTCTAAGCTTTTATTTTTGCTGGTAACTAGGAATTACATACAGTAGTTCATCTCCTTTCCATACTCTGTTCTCCTCTCTAGGAGATTATGGTGCTCAGGGATTATAAAATTTAGCTATAAAAGAGATTTTGTAGAACTGGGAGTTACTCTCATATTTCCAGTAATTTGTGTATGTTTAAAACTTCTCTAAAGTTTCTCGTTTCTGCATGACTTTCTTATATTATACTAAATGAGGGTACCGTGATAGCTGTGGCTGCTAGCTAATAAGATGATTATTTTTATCATCTGTAGTGGTTAATTGGAACAGGTCATGTACCTGTAGGCAATCAAAAAAGAAATCAAAAAGACTGAGTTATTCAGGCTTGAATTTAAAATGTCTGCAGGAAGATTCTTTCCAATATCAGAAGCTAGCTTTGAAACAACATAAAATAAATACAACTCTTTGGAGAAGAAAAAAGATCGTTTTCAGTCTAAAACCTCAAATACAGAAGAAAAATCTTGTAGGAAGAATATTTAGGGCTTTATCCATAGTTACATTTCTAGTTCACTTCCTTCCTCACTGAAAAGTGTTTTTCTGCTTAGTATATGTGTCTGAAGTAAATGAGACCAACAGGAGACTTGCCAAGCCTTAGATTCCACACCAAATGCTTAACTTGTGAGAAGACCTTTTCAAAACAGCAGTATTGACTGAGGAGAGATTTTTATTTTAACTAGGTCTGATGATCTTTAGACTTACACTGAAATTTCTGCATGCATACTAACAAAAAGAAAGGTAGATACATGGGAAGAGAAACGATGCAATTAGACATTCAGTCTCTATATTCCCACTGCATTTGAGAAACAATAATAAGAGGCTGACTCAGTATTGTTGTGAAGTGGAAAATTACTTACCTTTTTGAAGAATATTTTCTAGTACAGGAGAAGATGTATGTGTTATTTTCCAGTAAATAATTTGAGGTCACTCTTCATAACTTCTCAAAGCAGAGCTGGGTATTAGCTTCACAAACACAAGTTTTGGCCTGTTTTCTCCTCTCCTCCTGATTTCAGGGACTCAAGGTGCCCTCTTCCAGCTGGCAGAGCTGTATGTGCTTCCATTACTGTTCCTCCATAAGCGGAGCTCCTTGTACACCTTCCTTTCTCATGGTCTTTATTACCTTTCAACCATCGTGCAAGCAGTTCAGGATATCAGTATTTTAAACTATTCTAGAAATCATGGAGGTGGAGGGGAAAGGGAATGCTATTGTGCTGAAAGATAGTAACTTCACAACAGGAGAATTGTTTTTAGTCTGTCAATTTGACCCAAGAGGCTCAACCACCAGACACAGCAAGGATTCCTATAAGCCATTTCTTATAGAGCAGATATGTCACCTGCCATAATCTCTACTAATTAGTTATAAGTCAGAAATTTATAGTATCAAAATACATGACAAGCAGTTTGTGCATAGCTCTGAGCTTCTTCTCTACATGCAGGCCATTTCTTTTCTCAAAGATTGTGATGTCCTCTACTGCACTATCTGCTGCAGATTTTATCATGGAAACATGGTGTTAAGTCTGAAGAAGCTTTGCTTTCGTTGTTTTGTTTTCGATTTTATGTGTCTGACAGTCTCTGTTTCTAGAGCTTTCCTCAATGTGTACCACAGAAACCTCTTCTGGGGAACCAGCTGCTCCCCTTTTTTGACTGGGATAGAGTTCTTGAGCAGCTATTACTAATAATAACCTTACTCACAGCAGAGGATAATTAAACCCTTCATTTATGCTTTCTGGGTGGCTGCTTCACTCAGGGATTTTTATGCTCTATCACAAGTTCCATGTGTGTCTTGTGAGTCTCTGTGACTTCCTAATTTCCAGACAACAGACGTGTTCAGAGATGTCTTGTTAATTCCTTAGGGCGTTGTTGATCAGGTGTGTTGTTCAAAAATCACCATGCTACAGACAGAAAAGCTAACTTTGTAGGACAAAGTTATGTACAGGACCTGTAATGTACAGGACCTTACTTTCTTGAGCCAGTTCTTTCAAGGGCTGTAGTACACCTACTATTGGTCAGAAAGCAGTATCAGAGCTGAGTTATTAAGACTTTGATCATCAGTAAAAAGGAACAGTCATTCATCCCTCAGGGAAAGTATCTACATGTTAGGTAGTGGATGAAACTGATTTAGGAACCAGTCGCCATGGATAAGGGGCTAGAAAGATCACATTAATAAGTGTTCACTTTTTATTTCTGAGTGAAATTATATGTAGAAGTTAAGGGTAAGGCTCCGTTTCACAGAAATCAATAGCCAAGACTCCAGTTAATTTCAATGAGGACAGGTTTTACATGCTACCCCTGCAGCAAATTCAGTCTGAAATAGGCATGCACACGTTTGCAAATGCCGAGCCACCAAAGGTTAGCTTTCATTGTCAAAGCATAGACACGTCTGAGCAAGTGCTCAGAAGCCCACTCAGGTCACAGGCAGCACTGAAGCTTAAATGGAAAAATGCTAAGGAGTTTTTAAGACACGTTGCAGAAGATTTTTTTTAATGATGAAGGTAAAGAACAGGAATATATATTGTAGAGAAGAGAAATGTGAAGAAGGAAGAAGCAGGATTTGAGGCAGTATAAGTTGCCACGATGTAACCCTATTAACAAGCCTGCTAGGTAAAGTTTGAAGTTGAAGACTGAGTCACCAACTTTATAGATTCATGCCTAGTTTAAAGTGTCACCCCTCCCTGATCCCTAGCTTTCTGTTCTGTTCTTCGTGGAAGCAAAAGGGAAGGAGGTCCTCTTTTACCTGCCATACTTGATAGACTGGTGTATCAACATCAAATAAACTTCTTGATTTAAGATAACATGCCAGCCTGCGGTATGCAGCGGCTTAGCAATAGCAAAAGGATGGACAGATATCTGGATCCAGTAACCTATTAAGTCTCCAAAGACGAAATATTAGAGATTCTGAGTCGAAGCTCTGAAGAGTCACGTCTGCAAGTGTATTGCAGTCATAGGGCTCCTGCAATCATGGCCAGAGTGAGTTAAATGCTTGGGAATATATGAAGCCCATCACTAGCATGAACACTTTGTATATGAGTTCTGAGAGCTATGGGATGTTCAAAGATGGACTTTGAGGGTACAGTGACATAGATAACTGCCTGAGAAAAGCACACATTTTGAGTTTCTGCTATGCAATGGTGCTGTAGTAAGGAGATCTGGATGGAGACCAGAGTTGGACAGCAAAGAACATGCCAACCTAATCCAAATCTGATGTTTTTTCCACACAAAAGATGGATGTAGGTGATGGGATACAGTGAGGTTGAAAAGAAAAAGCCATGCCAAGGAAGGAGAGATATGGGAGTCTGCACACGTGCACTAATGCTGGTATGTCACACAGGTACACACACACAGTGACGCTCTGTTGCCTGTGTATTGAGGTCAGACACGATCCAGGGTTAGTTCTATTGCAAACCATTACTGGGGCATTGTTTGTTCTGGTGATCTAAGGGGTGGACTGTTCATGGCCATGCTGTCACACTGCACTGCCTGCATGCAAGCTTATTGACAGATGAAATTGAAAATAAAATTTTCCTAGTTAGGAGCCAGGGTGCTAGCTCTTGTTAACACTAAGGAAGACTGAGAAATACTAGGTTTTTAATTTATTTTTTTTCCATTGGAGAAAGAGCTCAGATTATCTTTCTTTAGTCACACAAATGAAATAGTTTCTAATTGATCCTCCAGGGCACTGACAGCACTTTCAGCCAGTCGGGGAGATAGAAAAAACAGTGTTGATTTGCTATATAGAAAGAAAAGATTCAGCTTTCAAATGCGTCACAGAACAGTATCAAAAGATGTTTGTAGACAGGCAGAGAGCACACAAAGTTTGTACCAGCTGCAATTAAAAGTTCACAGAAGGCTTGCTAGAGCTAATTCCTGAATGCTGAGCAGACGTGAATCAGAGCCGCAAGGTGCTTGACATTTTGATAGTGTGTTTCGGAGCCCTTTAATGAATATATAAAACTACAGAACAAATGGTGGAATAATGAATATATAAAACTACAAAGCAAATGACAGAATTTTGTTGAAGAGTGAAACTACATAGCTAACAGGAGACAGCCATTGTATGTGTCCTTCAAGAATAATGGAAAGAAATAATCAGGTATACAGAGAGATGTTGCCTGGATTTAAAAATAGTGATTTTTTTCTGTAAGAAATCACACTCATAATGGCACATTTAAGGATGAGCACTTTACTATGGAGAGGCATCAAGTGACTGCTTTTGATGATCCCAGGAAAAAAAAAAAAAAGATTTAGGATTTTTAAATACAAACAGTAAGCTGTTGTTTTGGGAAGACATTCACATCACCCCAGCAGATTATCCTTTTCGGGAAAATCCTGCTCGACTAGGCAGACCCCCATTGGAGCACCACAACACATTCATGGCTGGTGAAGGAAGAGAGAGAAGAGATGGGAAGAGAGCAAAGACGAAGGTCACTGTTAGGTGTCATTACCACCTATATCGTAGCTGTGTGGTAGTGTAAGGGTCTAAACAGATGGATAACCACACGTCTCCCCTGACTGTTGGAAGCAGCAGATTTGATATTGCTGTCTGTTCACAGCTCAGAACTATAGTGGAGGCTGCATGGGTGCTCACAGCTCATGTGCCACACCACCACCAGCACTGTTCCCAGAGCTGGCAGCCAGTGGTACCCAGTGGTGACCATCCGCTGCCCCCTGGAGCTCCTCTCATCCCAGGCCTGCCAGCGGCCACCTTCATGGCCTTCCCTGGGGTCACTGTCCTGGGGTGGTCCTCAGATGCGGATGAGGGCAAGGCTGGCCAGCAAAGGAGAGGTTCCTGCAAGTGCTGAGATGTAAGATTTGAAGATCTTTCTCTCTACCAAACATTTGTTCATCTCTTAAAAACATGTTAGGAGAAAAAGAAAAAAAAAAGGAATGATTGTGGTGGAAAGGCTTTCTTTCAAATGCACCCTTCTCCCTCCCCTCCCCCCCGCAAGATCATAAAAGTTTACAGTGGCACAGTGAAAGTGGAACTTTGACATCCCAAAATACACAATGGAAAGGAGCTACTGAATGCTAAAGCCATGTGACTGTCCTTCCCTGTCTCTGCAGAGACTGAAGAGAGTGAGGGAATTATAATTGACCTTGCACTGATGTAATTTTATTAGTGACAACTCCTGGGGCAACTTTAATTCCAGGAAGAGACTGGAGAGGTGGGAGGGTCATTCATCTAGATGTAACATCTACATTCAGAATAAAATGCGCCCCTTTGCCAAGAAACGCTAGTTTTATTTATAGAGAATTCTAATATACTGGGCCACAATCAGCTCTCTGAAAAGGGTCAGCGTGAGTCCTAGGCCTGGAGTTCTGCAAAAATATCTGCCATCCCAACCTTCAAGTTGGAATAAATAAAACTTGCAGTAGTGTGCTATGGTATATGTCATACTGTGTAGCTGGTAAGCCCCTGGAGGTAGATGATTTTTCCCTTTATTGTGCTATGAAAGGTTTCCATGTTAACAGAACAATCAGCTTTTTTTTAAGCATAAATTGGCATTTCTAAGCCGTTCAGTGTGGGTGAACACTGTCACTACTGTAGTTTTTTGCTGCAGGAGACTGTGGAATGAATAAATAAATGCTTATTTCTAACATCCCCCTCCTCCTTGAATCTAACATCTGTCACTGAATGAATCAGGGAAGTCAAGCACCGTTGCCTTCCTTTTAATCCTGTGACGCATCTATAGCTCACATACTCTCAGTCATCAGCTGAATTCATTAGATATTTTTTTGAGGCTTTTTGATCACAGAATTTCATTCCTGTAGCAGAAACTTGCTTTATTAATAATAATAATAATAACAACAATAATGAGAAAAGTATCAGCAACATGAACCCCTCAAGCCAAAAGAAATAAGAAATTAAAATACTAACTGATGATCCATCATGAGAGTTTCAGGTGTGAAGAGTTCATGAAACATCTGACTAGTATTAACAGGGATATTCCATCACGGTTCTTTAGAAATGGAACAAAAACTTCACCAGCACCATCAAAAGCTAATTCAGTGAGTGTGTTCTCAGGGTTCAGGTTCACTATAGATCAAATCAGTTCTAATCCAGCTCTCAATCAATTAATAATCCTGAGAGATCGGTCGTATGAGTTAGTGCAAATCCCCTTTTTCTGACAATATAAGGAGAAAAATGGATTTTATATCTCATTGACCATTGCAGAAATGGATTAGGTAAAAACACTGACTGCAACAGAAAGAGCATACAAGCTAATAAATTGTCTTTTAACATTTGGAACTAAGTATTTTGCAAGCTAGGGCAGCTCTTTTCTCTCTGAAATGACAGCAAACACTTTTTGGTGCTTTCCCTCACACACCTTACTTACTGCCCATCCCCCTAGAAAAAAGAAACAAGTTACTTCGTCCTAGCTTGGGGTTTGTCAGGCTCCTGGCAGGACCTGTGACCCCATGGAGAGAGGAGCCCACACTGTAGCAGGTTTGCTGTCAGGGATCAAGTGCACTCCATTGGGCAGTAAGACTTCTTGCTTTGGGAAGGACTTTTTCTTCCAGGTCAGCCAGTATGGGTGAGTGTTGGGGAAGAAGGTCAGGCTTATCTGGAAAAGAGATTTCCTTCTACAGAGCACAGGGCTCTAATGCAGGTGCCTAAATTGGGCTAGTGGGACACAGATTCTGGACTGAACAATGAATATTTGGGCCTTTTGTGTTTTCTCCACAATAGCAGACACTATGCCTGCCCCTGTATTTAGGCTGCCAGAAGAAGGTGTCTGCTTCCTTTTCTTGATCAGGGGGGCTGTAACAGGCATCTACTACAACTGCACTGGGACGGTCTGTTCTTTCATGCTTACCCCATGTTGGCCTTCCACCTCTCTCCCAGGTCATGATTTCAAAAGTTCTGAGCCATGATGGTACACCCGCCCCCAGCCTTTTCCATGTTCATCTCCTTACAAGTTATGGGCTATGTTGGCTTTTCCAGAGAGGAGTCTTACTTCCCTATGAACAGTTTTGATAACCCATTTCTGTTCAGCAGCAGACGTTACCCCACTAAGTTTTGGTTTCCTTACAGCTACTTTCTTTGTTAATATGAAAGTCTTTTGCAAGGGACGACAGAGAGCTGGGACAAGGAGAGTGGATCAGGGGCTACTGAGTACCCAGAATCGAGCCAGGGAGAGTGGGGAGGGAAGCGGTGCACCAAGGGTAAGAATACAAGGAGTAGGGTCTGTGTGCTTTGAGTGAGCACAGATGGTGTTACTCGGAGAGACCAGAGATCTGGCTGTGAGAACCCTGTGGGGCAGGGACTGTAGGTCTTGCGATCTTGACAGTCCATCAGAAAGCAGAAAAGGCATGGTCACTTCCGAATAAATCATTTTTGCCAAAAGCCTCAGCATAGGGGAGAGGACCCCTGACGGGTAGGTGGGAAGGAGCCAGAACAGCAACTCCTGGCTCAGTGCGGGGTGGGATGTTTTTCCTGTGGTGGTATCCTTCCTGCAGGCCCTGAGCAGGCAATTTTACTCCCTGTCTCCCCTGCCTGTTTCACTGCCCTGAGCCATGGCAACTGCTTATACAGCAACTTTCTGCCCTTCCCTTGTCTTTTGTCATCTCCTAGCAAAGCAGCAAACACGCAAACCCACATAACAAAAGCCTAAAAGGACACAGAGGATCAAGGAAGATGTAATTTGAGCATCAATGGATCATGTGTGTCATGTGTCAATGGACATTGTGTGTCACAGTGAGCGGGTGAAACAGGAAAGCATTAAAGTGTTCAGGAAGGTATGAAGACACCCCAGATCCTTTTGGACAAGAGAGCTAGATACATGATGCCATGATACATCAGGAATCCATTCCTCTTTAATCTTACCAATCTTACTTTCCATATAATCACATGCCCATTCCACTGTGTCTGTTCCTGGATGCTCATCATGTTCACAGCCTTCACCAGTGAAGGAGCAGGGAACGTCTGACACACAAGTGTTGCTCTGGATGCTTCATCCAGGAGCAAAGGATGCAGAGGGCTGTGCATACACACACCAAAGAAGCTGTCAGGATCTAGATAGAAAGGCTCACCTGGTTAGAAAGGTTCTCTGTGCACAAGGTCACACAGTGCACAGCAAAGAGCCATTCAGGAATGCCGGTATCAGGTCTGTCACACCAGACTTGCTGTCTTGCTACCTGACATCTGAGCTTCAGGCTTGACATAATCTGTACATAAACTTGTACAAATGCTGTTAGTGTTCATCTACTTGTGGGTTTCAGGTTTAACCATTTGGGGACAGTATTTCCAGTGGGGAATTTTAGCAAAGGAATTTCTCACCAAAGACAGAATTGCAGGTACCAGTGGAGAGCTACCTTTAATGCAACATCCCAGCTTCACTCCTGCAAGTTTTTGGTTTGGTAAGCATTCATAAATCAGGAAGCATTTCCTGCCTTCTTAATCTGGTCCATTTCTTGTTCTCTTTGTTTTCTACATTAAGGAAAATAATGTTTTAAAGCAGTTTTTGTCACTCTTTTCTTATAGGTTCATGAAGAAAGCTCCCAGGTCCATCCCTTCCTTTTTGCAGCAATGGTTAGCTTCTGCACTTGCAATCACTAAAATTCAGTGTTTCTTCTAGTAAAAATATTTTGTCGCAGAAGGGACAAGACGCTCAATGGCCTTTGGCCCACTGTCTCAGGTGTTCTAATCCACAAAAGATGGGTTTCATGATTTGACACAGACATATTTCCAATCAGTTACACAGCATATTCTGAACTGTGTGTGGTATTTTTTGTTGGTTGACTGTTCTGGAGTTATTTCACAAAATGTACTGTGTCAAATGTACTGTCCTAGTCATGGCGCAAGGTATAGTAATAACCATGAATCAAGTTGTTATTTCTGTCTTTTCTAAAGCAAAATCAATCTCTGTTATTTATCAAAGCTATTTTGTAACTTTTTTTCCTCTCAAAAATGAGACAATAAGAAAACTTCACAAGTTGTTTTTTTTTTTAAACCTGGCTTTGTCTTCTAAAATAATTGTTCCTCATGGAAGATCTGCTTATCAGATAGTGTCAGTCATCCTTTTATTATAACAACAACAAAAAAAATCCTTAGCACCTCTGCCTTATTTTCTTCATGTTTAGGTTCTCTGCATATATTTTTACTTTTCCTTCTTCTGCTATCTCAGAATCTACTTTCTTTTTATCCTTACCATCGCAATTCCATCTGACTCTCCTGTGATCTCTTTCTTCTTTCTTTTTTTCCTTCATTCCAAATGCAGTTCAAATACCTCATTCTCAGTTCTTAAGCGTATTCATGGTTCTATCCTTATCTAAATCTCTGCTTCCAGTGAACACGGCCTATTTTTGTACTTCTTTTTTACAACTTTTTGCCTTCATTCATTAATGTTAAACACCTTTCTCCATTCTCCTCTTGGTATCTGGAACATCTGATTGCTTCTCAAGTGCCCATCTCCTCTCTCTGTGTCTAGTGCAAACTGTGGGAGATGCCCCAGAGTGCATAAACTTACATTTTATTTTTAATTTATCAGTAATCTAGAGGAAGAAAGTGTTTAACTTGTGCATATATGCATTACAATATCACCTTGGTACAGTCACATGTGGCCTGATTTTCTCAGATATTGGAGAAACTGAACTTGCAGTTTTCCTTCCAATCTTGTTAGTTGTAAAGAATCTACTCACTTCACTCCGCTGCAAATCAGAAGTAAAATGTCATTTCCTTTCATAGTGAAAAAAATGCAGGATACAATTTTCTGGTACGTCTATGTCATTTGAAAATCATAGGTTTTGACACCTCCCTTCGCAAATACCCATGAAAATGCAGAGTTTTGGTGGAAAAAGACATTTAAACAAATTATTTTCAGGAGAATTTCTTAATTTTCTCCCAAAGAAGATAATATATTGGGACTGTTTTTCCAAAGCCTTCATTTGTGTAGTCATTTAAACCTTGACAAACTGAGTGGAAGTAGGGGCTATTTTCATGCCTCATTTCTTCACCTTGCTGACAGAAAATGGAGGAGGCATTCCTCTCTGCAAGTACTGGTTTTGCTGATGTGTACAGATGCAATGAGCAAAATGCTGTACTAAAAGGTAAATACACTGCATAGCAGAGTGAGGCAGGAGTAGAGTAAGAAGTTTGATGTCAAAAAATTGGCTTTTTGTCTGGCAACAAGACCAGTGAGATCAGTTTTTATTCAAGAAACATGTATTAGTATAAATATATTCCCTTTCTGGCTAAACAAATTGCTTTGTTTTTCCTCTCCTTTTTCCCAAACTAAAAACCATGACCACAGTCAATTTCCTCAGCTTCACTGAGATGTTCTAAAAACATCTGCAGAAGAAAAATACAGCTTTAGATCAGATTGCTTTAAGTGCTACTTGCTAGTTTGTAACTCTTCAGCGACTAAGCCGAGTAATAAAGAAAATGACCTCATGTGAATTGCCTGTTTACTAAGAAACGTGGCTACCGAGTATGAACCTAGAACAGTTTAATATGTGCTATTTTCACTAATGTTTGCTGTCATTGGATGTACTCTTCTGTGCTTGAAATTATTTCTGAAAGAATTATTTCATAGATGATATATAGCTCCATTGACTGGTAAAAGAAATTACAGGCCTTTGACCAAATCTTATACGGGTAACTCCTCATCATAATTTTATCAGTGTTTCTTGTTCAGTGCTTCTGGTTCTGGCAGGTTCCTTCCGTGCTCTGTTGAGCTGAATCACCACAGCAATCTTTCTTCTGCTTACCCTTACTTTTATTGGGAATGCTTCTTAATCCTTTCCCATAAATTTACCAGAAAGTTACATTAAGAAAAAGAAGGAAAACACGCTGCCTAAGAATTTGGAGCCATTTTGTGATGTGTTTATGGTAAAATCTCAGATGTGCACAAGTTATTGAAGACACATCCAAGGACAGTACCAACAACCAACTAATGCACCATTCTGTGACTTACACATTTTTTTCCTGAGCCAGGAAGACATCAGTCCTTTTTTAATAAATGTTATAAAAGTTTGCACCAGCTGAGAGTGTATTTTAGGATGTTTCGTAGTATATTATTGGACCCTCATTTAGTAAACATTCTTCATGTACAACCTTACCTTTGGGGAATTGTAACTTATAACATATTTCGTACCTGTTCTGAAATACTTGAGAAATATATATTGAAGATAACATAATTCTGACACTTTTACCCTTAAGCTATAATGTCTAAGGCTGCTTTAAAAAAGAAAAATCAATTCCTTGTCTGACTAGAGGATTAGGATAGGCTTATAGAATGACATCTGCTTGACAGAGAAGATACCAATGCAACAGCTGTAGAACTCGTTCTTTTCTGATGCATTGAAAATACATCTACTTAGCTTAAACCATGTGTAAAAATAAGCGACTAGGTACAAATAACTGCATGAGTGCTTAAGGTGTATTTTGATGCTGAAGTACTAAACAATAGTTCCAGTGTTCCCAGAGTTCCTTAACATATGCCTTAGAGAATATGTATATTTTTACCCCCGACAATGAACCATGGTTTATGTCAATTATTTTGGGAACTAACTTTCTAGTTTGATTTAAACTTACACATGTGTACCAATAAGATTTGAACAAGAATCTGGATGATGCCATGTGTTTAAAAGTCATTGCATTTGATGGATGTCTAGAAGATTGCTTTCTTTTTATTTTGATACTGTTTCATTTGTGCTTTTTGAATGGAGCTTGTTAGCTATCATATATCAACTATCATGGCAATTTTTCCTGTTTTTATTGTGCTCAGACTGGAAAATCTATGTGCTTTTGTGACATAATCAATGGCACATATGCTCACAGATCTAGATAGCAAAAGTACCATGCTTGACTCTGCCAACACACAATGTTTCAGTCTCCAAACTTACATATAACTGTTCTTAACTTCACTGTTTGTCAAGTACTTCTGAGTTCATGTCTTGATTAAATTATATGAGTTAAATTAAATGTTTGCAATGTTTGCAAGTTTGAGTCTGGATGGATCTAGGTAATAACTATATGTCTTATTAATTTTATTTTGCCATTGTTGTGGAGATAAATTAACCTGAAGGATAAAATACTGTGTCATTAAAATATATGCTATACTTCATGTATGCAGCATACAAATATTGAATATGCAATTCTCGTATTGTCATATATTTGCTCATATCAACCTACCTATTAACATGAATGCTGATCCACACCCAAACTAAGCAACAGATTCAAAACTGATGCCTGCATTCACAAGCTAATAGATAGAAACCAATTAAAGAAGTAGGATATACATAAAAATAAGGTATCACATTCATAACAAATGTACAGGATCTTACCAATGTCAACATTTTAAACAAAACATTTTGAAGAACATTCTGCCTTTTTATGAACAAGTAACAAAAATCTGTGGGGTTTTCTCCCACATTTTTTTACAAAAAATATTTTGTAGTGAGTTCACAGAACTTATTAACAAGAGAAACAGTGTTCTCATTACATGGAGAACTCTCACTAACTTGTGAAGTGGGTGGTGCTGCATGTTGCAAAATCCTTTGTGTATTTGTGACCCCTGGCTTTATCAGGTCTTTCCTGACAACTGGTTTACACAGTGATTTTATGATCTTAAGATCTGTCTGGTAAGAATAATGTGATTTACTCTGTGTTGATGTGAAAATGTAAAGCCAAGTTTGCAGAAAGGAATTTTTAATACACTGAAACATGACAGTCTCCTGTTTTTCATTTTTCAGAAGAAAAAAATGTATTGTTCTCTCTGGTTTGATTGATACACAGAGAAGATTTGAATATGTTCACTTAACCAAGCAGAATAAATACTACAAAACTTGTGGAACAGCAGTATTTTTTTATTTTTTTTTGTTAATGTGATAATTCTATTGTCAGTCTTAAGGTTTAACTTATCATCATTAAAGCACATTTCTGGGATTGTGAAATAAGTGGTGGAGCAGGCAGCAGGCAGAGGAGAAGGAAAAGCAAATGTGTAAGAGTGCTTTGCATCAAATTATTTACATACACTCTTTTTCATCCCATCTAACTTTACATACCTAATTGGTGTGACTAAGATACTGGCATAGTCATTATAAAGTGAATGGAAGGGGAATATCAGCATACATAAAATTGGATGGGTATCTTCTTAGACTAGATAAGGAGTTACCGACAATATGCTTTGAGTTTAGGTGCCTCATTTGGGTACCTGAAGCTAGGCAGGGTCAAGCAGATGCTGCAGGTCAGACCTGCAATGAATTAAATAGGGACTTCTACTAGGAGATGCACCTTTAAGGCATTAAATTTTAATTCATTGCTTTTTTTGAAGGTCTAATCAGAAATAGGAACACCGGGTTAAGAAAAAAATTAATACTGGTGAATAGATGTTTAATCCTAATAATTTTAATAATATTTTACCACCTTCGGATGATGGTGAGGAATTCAAACTGGGATTTTTACTCTTACTTTTAGGTAGAATTTCCTCCTTAAATATTCATGTTTGAGATTTATACATATATGTGTAACTGTCCTTTCAACACTCAAGTATATGTTGTTCAGTGAAGACAGACTGCAATTATCCAATTGTCAAAAATAGGTTTTGCTGTATCAGGCACATTCTCAATTGCCTGTGTTGTTTTAAGGTTTAAATATAGTTTACTGGGTTCCACACAGGAGCTGTAACTTGAGTGAGTGCTTCCAAATTAAGATTCCATTGAGAAAATGGACTTTATTTAAAAATAACAATGATCTCCCAACAGAGATGCCAATTCTGCAACCACCTATCACATGTTCTTTACACAACAGCAAAGCTGGTTTGAGCAGTGTCTGACTGGACTCCAGAAGCTCCAGCAAACTCAAATATTACTTGAGAGTGTGACTTTTGGGGGACAACATCTGCATATGTAAAGTTTCAGGAAGATACATTTGGGGCGACACTTGCTAAAAAAATTTATTTTCATATTTTGACCAGAACACCATGTTTGACTACTGTGATATGGGACAACTGCCTTGTATACTCCTGTTTCTCTATTAAGTAAACAGTAATGTTACTGAAGCCAGACAGGAACACAGTAACTAGTAGTGTGATTAACAGACCTACCTGTGTTTGTAAACTTAATCCCTGGCACAGATTAATCACAATTCATGTCTCCAGTCTTAGAATGTAGACTGTTTGATGTCACTCCGTGTTACACTTTCATATAAGCGCTATCAAACCTTGTTTGGCAAGGATAAAAGAGTCCAGGAGAGACAGACATCCCACATCCTGGTACAGAGTGAAAGCACTTTAAGACAGGAGAAATGCTGACCACTGGTATAGTTCTTAAAATAAATAAAAAACCCACATGTTTTGCAAGAAAGACCCATGGTAATGTACAAAAGCAGGCGTTTTTCCAAGTCACTCCTCTGTTTCAGGGTGAGGGGCAGCACTCGTCAAATTAGTGCTAAGTTTGACTAATTTGGAGTTTCTGTTTCATTTTAACAAGACATATCTAGTGCAGTTTCAAAACTGTAATGAAACAAGCTTTTGTACAAGGAGATAGTGGAGAGCGCTTTGGGTGAAAATTCACCCCCAGTAGAAAAGGAAATGGCAATGCCCGTTTTATGAAATGTGGGATAAATCATTCTATTTGATACTAATGCAAAAAAAAAACCCTAAATTCCAGCTGTTCCCTAGTAAAATCCTATCTAGCTCTACACAGCCTTTGAGACATATTTTGAAGACTTAAGTGGTGCCAGTCCCCCTGAGGAGCAAACAGCACTTGTAAATATTGAACAAAGGTACTCTTTAAGGCTCTGGAGCAACGAATAGCTACTTATATGATTACTCAACTCACATAGATAGTCAAAGGACTCCCACGTGTCAGAAGGGAAGCAGGTGCACAAATCTCTGCAGGTCTAATTCAGCTATATGTAGGGTTTTTTTTCCTTTTTTTTTCACCCTTTTTTCTGCAATATAATGCCATTAAATCTGTTTTATCATATTGTCTACTATTTCAGTGTTAATTTTACCAGAATGCATTTCTGATTTGAACTTCACATCTCATTGTTAGTAAATTAACACCTTTTCACCTGTATTTCATATTTAATTGTATGGGTAAGTGCTGCAAGAGAAAATATAAAGATCTTGAAAATAACACATTGGCTGAAGTGAAAAAAGCAACAAAAATAAGGACATTGTGACAGCTTTCTCCCATTAATGTATTGAAAAGTAGTAGTGCTGTTATTCATGTCTTCGATCCATTCAGACATTCACAGATAAATAGCATCTCATTTCACACAGGTTCATTGTTAGTTTCTTTATTAGTGAAGACAAAGTTATGCTTCATGGTCCTTATTGCTTATTTATTAAAGTGTGCTTGTTAATTTCAACCAGATTTGTCTAGCCAATAGCCCATCTGAGCACAAATCTACCTGCGTATATATGAAATAAATACCACAAAAAACCCACTGCTTCCAAAGTATTTAAGAAAATGCCACAAATAAAAAGGTAATCTGTATAAACCTTGCACTTAGTGAACTTTCATTTGCACCCAAAAGTCCCTGTGGCATTAAAGAATATCTCTGCACAGGTATGACAATACCATTGTAAAGTTTAAACAATGACAAAAGCAATGTCCAAATATGATGTCTGCATGTTTTGCCTAGGTCTAAAATTTAGGCATCTATTTTTAGGTAGTCATTTAGTCTTCTTCAACAGTCAGTGTAAAGGGACAGATAGAAGACGTCATCCCATATGAGACACTTAGATGTGAATGGACTGAAGTTTCCAATCCCTCTCCACTTATTATAGAGGAAGTATGATAACTGTTCAGGTGATTTAGGTGTAATGGACCACCAGCAACACATATCAAAGACAAACATTTTACTGTTGCGTGCTTTTAGTAAAGGACAGCAAAGTAAAAGTATCTGTTACTGACTTCAAGACTGACAAGAATGTTGTTGTGAACAAATGTACAAGTTGTTTCTTTCTATTCCCGCACAAATATACACAAAATTACAGTAATGATATACAGGCACAGTGCACTTTCAGACACCGTTAAGAGATACACTGAGCATCATGCATTCCCAGATTTTGCAAATTTACAAGGAACGTTCTGTGCTATTACTTCTTATAACTGATGACAAGCTTGAGGCTTAAAAATCGATTAATATGGCAGTTACTAGTCAACTGATGTACCTTGCTTACTTAGAAAAAACTACTTTATTCTTTTGCTTTATAACTAATGCTTGAAGTCAATGGACTGATTATGAACTGCTGTTTCCACACTAAGAGTTCAGGACTGTTGGGGAACACTCTGTGAATACTCTAATTAAAAAAATTTTGCAAATTAAAAATTTTAAAAGTGCAAAAAAAACATAGAGACCTGCATTAAATACAGAAAAGTGCTGTGAATTGCCCTTTCCTCGGAAAGAGCCTTCTGAGTTACTGTTGCTATGGCATCCTTCACTTACTTCATTCCTACTACTGCAGGAGATTCAACAAAATTCTTATGCATACAAGCAGGTGCTTTGATTTTGGAATTGCTCATGTGCTTTAAATTAGACATCTCCTGAAAGGCCTTGTTGAACAAGACCTTCTGTCATATTTTGCTTACCTTGCAAGAAGAACTATATGATACATGTTCTTTGTACAAAGGGTTCGCAAGCTATAGTTTCTGTTTTATGGGTTGGATATAGGATGGATTTTGTTGTTACTAACCATGCTGTTTACATGGTAAACAGCTCCATGTGAACCTTGTGCTAGGACAACGTGATGGCTCAGAATGCATTGTAGAAATTCAGAATTCCTGTACTCCTATGAAATTAATATGGAAAATCACAGTATCACAGAAACGAAGGCTGTGATTTTGAAAGACAAAGTATTAATTAACAGCAACAGTTTAAAGTGCATCTGTTTTTAAAAAACATGGGGTTTTTAAGATTTGTTTTTGCTTCAGGTTTCTGTGTGTTTGTTCAGAGTATGGTCATACAAACAGCTGTGCAGGCTAAGCTGGGGTTAAGGAACGGGAAGGAGAAATGAAGGGCAGAGGCAGATAAGAAGAGCAGGAAGGTATCAAGGTAATATTGCTGCAGGTAATTTTGTGAAATCACAAACTAAGGCCACAGAAAATCTAGAAATGTTACTGAGTCTATTCCTTTCTTCAAGATAGAATCATGGTTGACAGACATTTGCTTAACTTGTTTTTTAAAGACTTGAAATTGTTGAGATTTCAAGATTGATCTAGGTAATCTGTTCCTACAATTATTTTTCTCTTCATATAAATATAAAGAAAAATTAATATACATAAAATTCTAGTACTATTATTATTACTATTGTTAATAATAATCATTGTTCCCTTTACTTTGACTGCAAGAATTATGATTTAAAAAAATAAAAACATGAAAACTGGAACAGGAAAAATTGCTAATTTTTCACACATAATTAATTATATATAAACTATAGTGATCCATTCCAACTGTATAAACAAATATTTACCCTAAAAAATACATATATAATCATTAGGGAACACTCAGTAATAACCTGTATGTTTTCTGGATATTTTTCTTTTATTTGCTATAAAAACTGCAAAATCATATACTTCAGCTAAAGCGTCATGAAAAGTATTGTGGGCTTTAGAATAATGTTCTGTGACTCAAGACAAGCCATTTGCATCTTACCTGTAAAATGTATATATATTCTTACTGCATCGGAGACTGATTCCTTTCAACTCAAATCTCCGTTCCCTATATCAGTAGTAAGTGCTATTTCTTAATCTTCTCACTGGTGTTGGCTACAGCTGCTGTGGCATTAATAGGAGCTTTCACCCTTCTTTGTGTTTCTTTGTGTGAAGAGAAGCCATGCATCTGGAGGAAATATCCAACCAATAAACTGTGGCATCATATCACAGGCTACAAAACCAAGTGAGAAGTGGTACCACATCTCATTGCTAAGAATGGTACTTAGGCTTATGCCAAGAAAACATCTACCCTATAGTATTACTGATGCATTTTGCCTACAGGTTTTGAAAAAAAAAAATAAAAAAAAAATGTCAAGGGTTTGGTATTCCCAGTGTGCAATTCAGACCTACTAGTGTACATATCATCCCTTCCAGTGCTGAGGAAATAAGGACTCTCTATATTAACGTGTCTTTTAAAGAATCACTAATATCTCCAAAGCTCCTAGGAGCATTGAGGAATTCAATATGTCAGCGTGTTTTACTAGTTGGCAAGTGCTTTTGATGTCTGGCTACCTCTCAGCTTGTTGTTCAAACAATCATTAACAGGACTGTCTTGTAGCTCAGAAACTTAGGATATCCAAGGACTGGTGGCAGTCTATACAATGAGTGTAGAAGCAAGGTCAATTTTCCAAATGAACGCCTTAAATCTACTAAGTGCCTGGTACCTGTCGACTTGAAGAACTGGCCATGACAGAAGGCACTTTCGTGTAAATAAGAATATGAAAAACTTGGAAAACATGAGTTTTGTGAACTCAGATCCAGATAACTTACAAGAGTACATCTGAAATACGTATTTTAAAAAGTAAGTTTTAGCTCAATTTTAAGGATATCTTTGGTATTATCATCATGATCACATTGGGATTCACAGGATTAAAAAAGACTGTTTTGAGGAATGTGATTTATATGACTGACAACCCTTACTTTTGTGACACAGCTAGGAAATTAATTGGTGAAGAGGAACCTGTAAAATTGATTATTCCTTTTGCACATAGATTTCACTTACAAATTTCAGTGAACCGTCATCCACTTCCTACTTCTCTTTTGTGATTCTATATATTCTTTTCTTCCTAATATAACTCAATTTGCACTGTGCTTGACATAGGCTAAAAGACAAGGTCTCTTTTGCTATAGGTGGCAGCACTAGCTTATTATAAATGATGATGGGCTTCCCTCTCTTGAACGAAATAGATATAAGGATACCTGGGCAGCATATGTTTTCTACATAAAGTAATTGTGTTTAAAATTTGGAGATCCAAAATACAACCACATTTTTTCTTGTAGGGAAGATAATTGTACTATTTCCCTCATGTACATCTTCTAATGCCTGGTTAGGGATGATTAGAATGAAACCATAGCTGCAGTCTTGGTTGGATTAATTATAAAAAATAAGTCAATTCATAAAAAAATCCACTGAATATTAGAGCACATTTGTGGGCTTGTGAAACTGTTTGCTTTCTAATAAGAAACTCTCCTAAACTCAACTTCTGGAGCATCAGTTTCTAGAACATTGAAATTCTGCTGCATTAATGCAAATGTTCTTTAAGGATTTGCTATGTTTTGCTAAGGAATTCAATGGTGTGCTATCACTGCAGTTCTTCAAGTCAATACTCCAAACAAATTCTACTGAAGAAATACAATCTCTGGTCCCTTTTCTTTTTTCACTTCAAGTTTTGTTACAACACCACCACATTTCCTCTGAGTGTTCCTCACCTAGTCACCTGTGAGAGGCTCCTCATTTTATTGGAAGTTATTTTCATGTAATAGAGGAATTAGCTTTTTGACTCATTATCCTGTTTCAGCCACATTCTTACATTCCTCCTTAGGCATTTCAGGTAAGAAGTATAATGGAATCTTTAACTTTTAATAGATACAAGACAACCTGGAATTCATACTGTACCACACCAGTGGCTACTGTTTTATGAACATTCAATGGGATAGTTCCCACTACTACCTTTGATCATGCTTTACAAGACTGGAGAGCTAAAAGTATGACCAAGAAAGCTAACCAGAAAAATTCTGAGGAGCGTGCCTTTCCTGAGTCATTGTTTGATAGGGAAGGAAAAAACCCAAATTATTTAGTTGCTAGAAATATGATCACGAAATATGATTTATAGGGCTGTTAATTTCCATTACTTTTCTGCATCAAACTATGATTTTCTGCAAAACAAATACATCCATATTTTTGCACTCTCTGCTATTCTTTCATATGTAGCTGTGACTGAAATAGATGCCATACTATACACTAGCAAACCTATGCCAAAGACATAGTGAGACACTGTTGTCACAAAATTCCCTATAAAAAAGGTGTAAGAGAAGACTACAGCTAAAAGCAAAAGTTTTCAAATTTAAATGCCAGCTGTTAGACTTCTATATTCTTGTTTAGGATTTCAAAATGCTGAGTGCCAGCAACTCCAGTTAACCTCAATTAAAGTCACAGTTAAGCCCTATTGTTCCCTAAAGGAATAAGACCTTTTCCAAGAGAGCCCCTGTCATTGCAGATATTTGTAACATTGCTTTTATGGCTGGCATAGCTCAGTTACAGTCCTATGTTATTGCTAAATATGATGATAAAAGGTGAATGAAACCAGTAGATGAAATTCAAATGTTCCCTTTTTTTCTCTCCCTTCTTTCAATGTATTATTTCAGACACTAATGATAAAAAAAAAAAAAAACAAGCAGAAACTTTAGGAGTTCCTTTGAAAACTCATCCAAAGATCTGCAACTTTTCAAGCAAAACAGTGGCCAATTTTAATTTCAAAATAGATGGGTTTTTTTCTCTGTATGTATGTGGCGCATGCAAATTTTGCTATTAAAATCTGAAATGGAGAAATTCTCTAAATACATTCTGGCTTAGGGTAGTCCTTGCCAAATTTCTCCTTTGCAGCTTTGTACCAAGCTGCTGCTGGATAAATCTTCATCTTGCCTTCTTTCTGAGGATCTGTGCTGTATCAGCTACACCCACTTTCCTAAACCCCTTGATTCTGCCCACTACTGTGACAATTCTTTTAATCACTGTCTCCCTCTCAAGCTCAAAGCAGCTTTTATCCTCCAGAAAGTTTAGACATTCCTTTCTCTTTTCCTCTATATTTATCGTAAAAATCCATCTCCAATCCCCTCTGACATAGTAATTACTTGAAAAAAACGAGTTAAATTTAGGAAATTATCATTGTGATTATTAGCTAGGGCTTTACTTTACCTTAGCAGGATGTTGGGAGGAGATGAAATAGAGCACTGCCAAAAATCAGTTAATTAAAAGTGGACTAAAAATTGCACTAGGACTAACATGCAATTGCATTTTAGGTCACAAGTGAAAAATATGCTGAATCTCATTCTAGCATGTCATTCTCATACAGACGTTTTTTTTCGGCCTCAGTGCTTTTGTCCAGGAGCTCTGTAAATTGTTTCTGTTGACAACTGGGCAAAATGTAATCTTGAAGAATTGATAGTAAATTCATTCCTCTTGTCTTTCTGTATTTACTCTTGTTGAGTTTAGAAGCACTTTGAAGCAATATACCTAATATATTTCTCAGTAAACTGCTATTCAGATTTAGAATACTGTAAAGACCATAATCCTATGGAGATCCCCTTAAAGTGATTCTTCAAAGAAACACTGCTGGGGCTTAATTGTGACAAGCCATACCAAACCCATATGTAAACAACCTCATTCCCTTTGCCACTTTTTTCCTCTGGTAGCATCTCATCATAGGCTGGAGTTCACCCGCTTTGTGATCACAACACCTGTCCACACCATCTCATACGCATTCCTAGGTGACTCAGAGAGAGGGGTCCCTGCCTCCCATAGGAAACTGTGTACCCCATTTCTCCTTCATAGCAACTACTAAGGCTGGAAAATGACCCTGTGTTGCTACTTTTGCTCACATGTCAAAGAAGGAGGAAGACTTTTTACCCCTCTTGCAAGCTGGGAGCTACCTGAGACCTACTGGGTGCCTTGTATAATGTTTCTTCCCCCATATTCTGAAATAACAGTTCTTGTCCCACTAAATTTCTGAAATTTCAGTGAGAAGCCCTATTCGCAGTAAAGACAATAGTAAAACTGTTCCTTTCTCCAGTGGAGCCAGGATATTATCCTGTATCAAAAAACCTCTGGAAAATCAATGGTTTGACAGTAGGGAGAAATGAACTTTCCTTGGCTGACGATCACTCTGTAGGTAACTGATCCCTTAAGGGACTTGAGCTGCAAAGCAACAGCACTGGAGCATTTCAGTTAAGATCAGTAGTTAATTCAAGTGTGACAGCAGCCTGAATTACAATGCTTCTCTCTTGGTCCTTTCCAAGGTCTTTCTTCTCATGTTTGTTAACTTCCCTGATGTTATATTAAATATTCGTCATTGTGATAAGCTTCAACTCACCGTTTCATCAATCACCTACAAGCAGTAATCTTGATGACTATAGAGGGGTTTTTTCTGCTCACTTTCACAATGCATGGAGAGAAAGGGAGGTTTTTGTATTTTTCTAATGCAGTATAAAGTGTGATACAGTATCCTGAATTAACCTTTCAGTATAACCTTGAAATTCTCTTCCTGACCTTGCTCTGTTTGTTATCTGTCCTCAAAAGTTTAACACCTTTCTCAGGATACTCAACCTGTGAGGGCGGTTCAGATAAGTAATAGGCTAGTAAGTTTATTTCATATGGATAAATCAGAATCAGACGGGTGAACTGCTGAGATTCATGCATTTTTTAATAGGTAGAGAAGGGCTATCCAGTCAATGTGGTAAAGAAGGAGCCAATCAAGATTAAACAATTATACGTTTTGATCAGCTGTTGAGACTGATCTTACTTATCTAAAAACTGACATGAAAGGAAGGAGGTTTCACTAGCCACATCAGAGACCTTCAGAAGGTCACTGATGACAAGAAGGGGGAATAAGGGACGTGCGAGATACAGCAAAGCAGGAGTATCTTGCACATCTCAGAAGACCTCTTGACAAAGTCCCATACATTTTCCTCATAGTGAAGAAAATAAAGAAAGAGGTGTGTCATTTTTCTGCTCTGTATTTTTGTTCTGCCTTTAATTGTGAAAACAGTAGTAGAAATTGTTGAGACCCTTAGCTTTCATGAGCTTCAATTACTCTCTATCCTTGGAGAGGTGTATTGTAAATCATAGTAATCACATGCCTGGACTTCTGGAAAATGAATGTCCTCAGGGTATACGTCTGGAAGAGAGGTATTAGTCCTAGGACCTTGGCAGTCAGATTAGAAATTCTTAGTTTTCAGGACTGATGTTAAACAGAGGACCTTCAAGTCACCATATTTAAAAGCCCAAAGACAGACTCAGTGATTGGACTTCACTGAGACTCAAAAAGCCTAAAAATTCACGTGTGCAGTGGGAGAGGGAGCCAAACAGCAGCTTCCTGAATGATCAGCAAAGGCTGCTCAGTGAGGGCTTGGACAAAACAATGCAGCCAGATGCCTCTAAAGGAAATCACAACAACAGAAACATTATTTTAGAGTGAGAAGCTGCAGTTTAGCCCAAGACAAAATAACAAACCCATAAGCTTTGGACAGACACCAAAGACCCCTGTTTCATTTTTTTGGTTTGTCTTCATTTTCTTTACTGTAAAACCAGCCTGTCTTCTTGTTACTCCATTTCAGCCACAGCTATTTTAGAAATAATTGCCTCACATAAATCTCTTCCTGGTGTCTGGTTTTGCTCCCCTCCTCCCCTGTCTGCAGAACCATAGAGAACGCTTTGATCAACTCATCATGTAAAATAAAGAAACAAACCCACATTTTTATTTTTCTGATCACCAGTTAATAAAAACTTACATTTTCAGTATCCAGTAATATCTTCTTTTATGACATTACATTATTTCCTTCTATCTACCTGTCATTTATCAGGGTCAGTTTCGGTGATAATATAAAGTGATGGAAAGCAGTCAAGCTGAAAGATCTTAAATAAGTGTAAATGATAAAAGAAGTGTTTACAGTAAGACACTGGTTGAGTGATCTTTGTAACTGGTTACATTTCTCCCTCGTTTCAGTGTGATGTCTCTTGGTTGAATGGGGATGTGGAGGGGCCACGAGGGCTGTGGGCTTCGGGGGGGCTGGGGTGCCTGGGAATGCTAGGCAGGGTTTGTCAGGGCTGGTCGTGCCCTCAAGGCCCTGGAGGGTAAGCCAGATCAGACTATAGATTGAGTGAAAATTTAAATTGACCACAGAAAGGAAAAAAAAAAAATCAAAACAAGCAGTACTTTTTAAGTGACTACGTTCCCGTAATCTTGGTCCTTTTGTTTATACAACTTTAAAATTTGTCTTCTGAATTATTGCTGTTGCTGCAGCATATGCTTATATATATATATACACTGCATACAAATGCGCAGTTGAAACATATTTCTGAGCACTTAAAGCATGCAAGGAACATGTAATTTTGTATCCTGAAAAGGATAAATAAATAGAATAACTGAAGTTATCACATATAGATTTTAAACTTCAAAAGGTCAAAGGGATTCAAAGAAGCAGATAACAGCCTAATTCTTTGTGTTAAAAAAAAATAAAATAAACATAAAAAATAACTTTGTCAAGCAGATTCTCCTGAAAGTCTTACAGGAACAAACTTCCTCCTGTGTTTCAGTGTTTCCTGGTTTAATATGCTCAGAAAATTCAATGACAGAATATTTTCCATTGCATGTCTGCCTGTGGCTGTTTCCTAAAAGCAGAAAGCACTGCAAAGGCACCTAAATGACAAATAAATAAAATCTCAAAACATACACAAGTTTCTCAAATCTCTGTAAAGGTTTGGGGTTACTCTTTTGTTAACTGTGGCTTTTCCTAACCCAGGTGATAATTCCTTTAAAAGCTTTTAATGTGAAACAAAGAATCAGCAGGCCATTTTAATTTAGGATGAGGAATTTTCAAGGCAAATATCACAGCTATTTGTACAAGCTAAGCAAATATTAGAATGTATAAGAAGAAACAAACCCAAGGGAATCAAAGTTAATGTCATGAACCATTACAAATCTGGAGGGAGTAATGAGGGAGAATCTACAAAAGCTAGTTAAAGTTAGAAATCCTTTGAATGTACTTTTGTTGGACCCTAATTAGCTTAGGGTCTTTGAGAATCACTCAGGAAACTGTCATCAAGCTCTTGTAAAGAAGAACAAAAAGTTGAAAATGTCATTAGAATGATAAAAAAAAAATACAAAGTGCTAGTTGAAAGTCTAACTTATTAATAGAGTGCCCGTGACCCAGACTTCACCAAAATCTCCATTTTCACTAAGTCACTAAGAGCTGGACTTCAGAGTTGTGTTCATCTTGAAAGAGTAGAGGACAGCTGCAGCCATGTAAGAAAGGCACTGTGAGTATTTAAAGCTTTTATGTCATCGTTTTTATTGTCTTTCTGGAATAATTATACTTTACATTCCCCTCGACATTGGCAGGCTGGGTTTTGGATCAGCCGCGGAAGGAACCGTAACCACAGAACCCTTCTCTGCCCTGACCAGGCCTATTTTAAGACTTCAGGAGGCAGTCATCAGCCTCCCCTTTGAAACAATGACTTGAGGGGCCAGAGGTTGCACTTAAGGTGGCGCTGTATTTTATGCCGTAGGTGTATATTTGGGATTTTGTAAATGCTTAGTAGGTGTCTGTATTTGCGTCCAGGCGTGAGTCATACAGACAGAGCAGTGCACAGCATGCACACTCAATGCAGGCTCTGACAGTAGAGCTCATGGTCACAGCAGACATCCCATTGCTGAAAGATTTTGCATTTGAACTGCAAAACTGGATTCGGTCCCTCAACTCCAGCAGAGTTTAGGATTTAGGTTGCAGCTGAAGGAAGTGAGCTGAGACTTAGAAACCAGTGTCGCAGTCCTTGGAAAAGTTATTCTCAGACAGGGGTCTCGGAGCCAGCCCAGGCTGCCTAGAGGGAAAGCATCAACACAACCTGCCCTGGAGAAAAAGTCCCACTTTGTATCGTTCTTACAGAGCTCGGACGGAATTGATCTGCCTTTTTTATTAGGACAGAGAGTAGGACCAGCATGTACCTCTGTCCTTTCCTGGATTTAAATGCCTCCGTAGGACGACTCAGACTCTGGGCCTGTAGGCATCCCTTCCCTCTGTGTTTTGGTGAGTCAGTTTACATACTTCCTTTGTCCTGACCCACCTTCAACAAAGGAAAAGAGATCTTAAGTAGGTAGACTTACACTTGGCCAGCTTTGAGTAGATTAAGAAGGCAGTTATGGCTATAGTAAACTATGCATGGTGGCAAACAACCACAGATATTTTGTCTGGTTTTGGGTCCTGGAAAACCAAGCTGACTATCCCAAGCTGAGGGAGCAGTCAGCGCATGTGCTCTGGCAGCAGCTATGAGAGGAGCCTCTTTCAGGAGCAGAAGTCATTGTCTTCACTTCCCCACCCCCGGACCTGCAGACTCTCATTGCTAAGATGTTTACTTCCTCCATTCTCTTCTGCTTCCTGGGTACAGAGAGTCCACCTTTTGCCAGATGGCAACATTTAGCCCTGCATATTCTTTTGAGAAGCCTTGGGCTACCTCTGAATTCATAGTTTTTGCCATACAAATGATTGGCCAAAGACATTATCATGGCCCACTTTGAGTACAACAGAAATAAGCCATTCCAGAGCTTCTATCCAAAGACCCATCCTGGGGATACTCTGTGGGATATTCTATCCCAGGGTCATGGAATCACAGAGTAATTTAGGTCAAAAAGGACCTGCAACAGTCCTCTAATTAGACCCACAGCTCAAAGCAGGATTGTCATTGAAGTCAGGTCTAGTTGCTGTAGGCCTTGTTCAACAGAATTTTGAGTATCTCCAAGACGGTGTCTAAGCCAGGTGGAAGGAAAGTTCTGGTCTCTGCCCTGTGTTTAGAGAGATCCTAGACAGCTGCCTCGGACTGTATGCTAGCTTTCAAATAGCTGAAAGGAGATAAGAAAAAATCTATTCCAGATTTCAAACTATTGTCTTGTGCCCCCCTTTCTAGCTGAGGCAGTTCCTCTGAAGAATAAAGAATGAAAATGTGACCTGGAAAAGCAAAGCTTGGGATCCCCATCAGGAGGTAGCATTTCACTTTAATTCTGCCTTAGTTGTGAAAGGCAAGATTTCCCAGTGTTTTACTCTGGGTGGCTTCCATCTCAATGTGTGAGATTTGTGGATTGCCATTTTCAAGAATCTACCTCTCCTGATTGTCTTTATGTAAAGAGTCCTGGACACTTAATTCGGGGATTAGGATTCTACTCAGAGGCATTGCAGCACTAATCTGCAGAGATACTGTCTTCTTATTATGTCTAACCCTTAACTATGAGAGATTACAGTCTTCAATTCATTGCTTTCTGTTTGAAATTATACCTAAGTTTTATCAAGACCTCAAGCAGCTACCATTGTTTTATATTTCAGAGATTTTAAAAAGTTTTAATGCTATGAGAATGTATTTTATTTTCTGTTGATGGATGGTTTGCATCTTTACCAAAGCTCAAGCAAGCTAGTAAACATTAGAATGACTGTTTTCTACTAATCTATTCCTTTAACTTTAAAGTAATTAGCTGAGGTGGGCAGCAAAATGGGACATTTCCTAAGAGTCAGTAAATGGACTCTGTGTAAGTGCAAAAGCTGATTACTTTGATATAAAGAGGGCCATTATTCTTTGCACCTCTGGAAAGCTGCCTAACTTGAAAGTCTTGTAATCTGATTTTCATAAATCCTATTTAACACATTATTCTTTTCTTTCTAACAGGCAGCACCTAAAGCTATATCACTCTTCTCTTATGTCACCCCTTCTTTTTCATAGCAAAATCCCACAGCCCTACTTATGCATAATTTGTGTAATTGCCACCAAAATGCTATATTAAATCTAATCTTTATACACTCATTTTCAATGAAGAACAATTAGAATCAAATAGCATACAGTTTACATTTTTACAATCATGGTGACTTATATTTGTGTCAGATTTTAAGGTCCTTGCTCCAGAGAAAATCCAATTCTTCTCTTCCAACAACTCATGCCTCAATAAGATTTGAGTAAATTTAATCTTTGACCTGAAAGGAAGTATAATGAAAAAGAGAGAGAAAAACTGATTAACAGTTCATTTTGGCAAGGTCCAGTGAACTGTGTTGTAATCAAGACACAAAGGACAAGCAAGACAGAAAAAACCACACATTAAAAATATAGATGGATATGAATTTCAAAAGGAGCAATTTTACCCAATTGAAGAAATTTTATCTAGTCAGAAATCTATCCTGAAAAACAGTTTCAAATTGATAACTCCCAGAGCTGCTTTATCCAGCTGTATTTTTAATGTAATAAGTCAATGCATTTCCCCAGCTTAAATTTGGTACTATTACACAGTCTAATGAAAATTAATATGTATTCAATATCGGGTTTTGCTAAAAAGGTTCCGTATGGGACTCACAGGCTCTTCTAGGTCAGCATCTTGTCCAGTTTGCCATTGTCACAGACTTCATATAATCCCACACACAAATATAGCAAGCTTCACCTTGAAAAGAATAGAGCTTCTGGATGAGGGATACTTCTCTGTTTGAAGGTTATTGGAAAACTTGTCTCATCTTTAGCTTCATTCTTCCTTCCAAATTGCTTATTGGTATTTGCTGTGCCAATGTTGTTCTTGAGGCACGTTAGTTTTCTCTCCCTGGTGTTTACCTTGCTGCGGTATTCTTGTCAAAGTAAGCAAGCGTTGCTTTTCCAGGCATGTGGCTGTGAATCTATTTCTTTTGCCTGGCTAATTAAGCAGCCACTCATGTGGCATTTTGTCTACACTAATGTGATCTATCAGGGACTTATTGGCAGCAGACTATCTTAGCTTGGGCACTCTTTTAGACACCATTCACTTCAGAGGGAGAGACAAACAGACAGACAGACAGACAGACAGACACAGAGAAGCAGAGGGAAAGACTTCAGCTGCCAAGTTTGGAGAGTGAGCAGAAGACCTCTGGTCTTCTCACATGTCCAAAGGTATCTCTTCTACATGTTCCTCCTCCCTACGCGTCTCCCAATTTTTATCCTTTTTTCAGAATAAATTTTCAAAGTTATCCCTGATTTATTTTTATGCCCACATGAAAAATTTGTGCCTGTGCCCAAAAAACCAGAAAGGAATTTCTCCTAGAAGAAAAGAACAAAACAAATGTGCAGTAATGTCCTGAAACACCACCTGGCTTTGCACACAAAAAGTGAGCCTGAAAGGTATTCTTTTGGACCTGATAGTGTTTGTTACTGTTCCCAGCCTCCGCATGATTTTATGATAGTTTTCTCACACTCTACGACTTTTGTTGCACAGACTGAAAATTCCGTAAGAATAATCCATGTATTGGAGAGGACTTCCCATGAGCTCAAGATGACAGTTGTCTGGGAACATATTCATTAGAAGATGGAGTTGTAGATAGGGTCCTGAAAAATTTAAAAATAAAGAGGGGGGTAGAGGTTCTCCTCTAGGTTCTTATGACTTCTGAGATATGCTGACTACTAGTGTGGCTGGCACAGAGGACTTGTGCTTCTGTGGAGTTGCAATGCCTTGTTGTTCCTCTTCCTTCCACTCCATAGCCAAGCAGTTGCTGTTCTATAAGTACTGACTAAGAATCTGTCATTGCCCTTTATTGAGACCTAATTATTGACTAAAAAGTGAACATAACCATTTTTAAATGACAGTGTTGTTTTTAACTCTACTTTTTAAACGTTGAGTTTGGTTTTTTTGTATTCTACTTCCCTGCTCATCTAAGGACAAAGGTAGATTTTTTGTTAACGCTACTACAAAGTGGGCTGGGAAATGACTGATTTTATCATAGCAGATATTTTGCTATTTGTCTTCCCGATGTGCAGTGGTGGAGTAGAAGATTAAACTCCTGCACTCTGAAAATAAGAACTTAAAAGTTCAAAACGTGAACGGTCTGGGAAAACATAGACTTGTTGTTTTGAACAAGTGGAATTCCTGTGGTTACATTCAGTGACATGAAGTCCTTTAATCAACAGAGTAAAAAGATCACTGTTCCCCTTTACAGCCTGCTTCCCATAATACCTGTTTATTAAGGGAGCCTCAGCATTCCCTGTTCACTCCACTCACCTGTTAGAAAGAATTCAATTGTTCACATATGAAAATAGTTTATGAAGATAAATTTGTGAGTTAATTGAGAAAAATAAGTGGAAAACTCATCAAAGTACTACGGAAGATGGAAAAAAAAACACCTGCCAAACTCTGAAATTTTTACCTTTTGGAAAGTGAGGTGAATAATCTTTCTTGATCTTGAAGAAGTATGTAGGTTGTACAGCAGCCATGCCTATACCCAGCTTCTTCAGTGAGCTGATTTCAGAACAAAAAGCAAGCATTTGTCTTCCTCCCACTAGTTTTTTGCTACCTACAGGTATTTAGTGCCTCCTTCATTTGCTGTCTATTTAGTGACATTCATCTAGTAGCTCCAGTTCTTTAATGTTAATCTCTTTCTAGTCAAATCAGCCCATATGTCAATTATTTATCAGTTCTTTAAATTTTCTTCTGAGCTCCTTCTAACTTTTAATTTTTTTTCAATTAAGAGGATTCTTGTAGGAGGCTTAAAATAATTGCACTTGTATTCACCAGCTATATTCCTAATTAGCAATGATTCCTTTTCTAAGGTCTGTGGATGACATGCTGCTGAGTACAACAGCTTTCACATTAAATAAGAAAAAGGAATTACTAAAGTTTAACATGATTTTTTGTGGGTTTTCTTTTGGTTTGGGTTTTTTTTTGTAGTATGTTACCAGAGCAGACTTTATTTCCAATTTCCATCCAGCTCTAGTAACTGTAACATCTGGACTTGCATACACTCACACAAGATAATAATTTTATTTCTGGGACTTAAGCTACTACGTGCATATATTTGTACCATGGAAAAGTTAGATATCTACTACCAAGTTTTATGATCAAGATTTTAAAAAAAATGCAAAATGCAAATTTATATACAGTGTTACACTTCTTAAAAAAATTGCCTGTTTCTCAGGATATTCTTTTACTTTGATGCCTAAATGTGGATTATAAAAGACAAAACCAGTTATTCAGAATAAAGCTGTATAAAGAGAAAGGATTTTGAGACTTTCACCTGAAACATTTACCTTTTCTCTAATCTGAGCTTGTATTAACTTCAATTTCCTGCTGCTGAAATTAAGTCTTTATTTCCTAGATTTTCTTTGTCCTCTGTACACGTATTTAAACGTCGAGATCAGCCTTCTCTAAGCAGACTGTCGCCAGATATGTCTCCCTTCAGGTCATGCATTTCAATGCAATTGCCATTCTTATGGTTAAGGTCTGAAACCCCAGAATTTGGGATGAAGTGTAGAGCTGAACACAGATTTCTGGACTAATCCCAAAGCAAAATAGCTTCTCCATTTTTCCTTAGTAACTGCCTATAAACTAAAGGTTTAGCTGAACCCTTTTGCTCCTGCCTTGCATTGTGAGCTCACGTTCAGAGGACTGTGAACCATCCCAAGATATTTTCCTGGACAGTCTGTGGGGATGCGTGCGTAGACCATGCTTGGAAAAATGATGTGGAAAACAATGCCTGCTGGTGCGGGAAAATGAGTGTGTGTGAATGGAATACCCAAAACTTTCTGACAGACACCAGGAGCAGCGTTTCAGCCGGCTGAGCAGCAGCACGGGTGAGACAACGAGGCACCCACGCCTGGGGTGTGCATATGCGAACTCATGAGGTACTTTCTGGCTGGCATGTGTGTTAGCAGACAGAAGGGAGCATCTCTGTACAGAAAAAGACAGAAATGTCCAAGAGGATGTCTTGGTTTTTTTTTCTTTTAACGAAAGCTTCAGTCACTTGCCCTTATTATTATTTTTTTCTGTAGTGTGTCAGCTGTCAAACATTTGAAGATACAAGTTTGCCTACATTCTAGGAAAACAAAACCAAACAAAATCTACTGTAGAGAATATGACAATTTATCATTTATTTTCCTTTGAATAGTAAATTTCTCCAAGACTCTGAAATAGACTACCACTTGGCAAGAAAGCAGTAATGTATTAGCTCATCTAAAGTTAGTAAGGGTGGCTGTAACTGCATCCCTAATCACACTACAAGAATTCCTCCCCTCCACTATGTGAACTCTCTTTGCTTTCTCTGTTTTTAACGATTTCTTTTGTTCTTCCTTATGTGCCTGGACAGCATTCTCCCAGTGACTTCTCGTCCCTTTCTCACAAAACAGCTGCAAACGCAGATGTTCTGCAAAGCCTTCCATATGTAGGGATCTCGGGGCAGATTCTCAACTGCTGTAAACTGTCTGAGTACCACTTAAGTGTATAAGACTTGGCTGATTCACACCATCTGGCCCTTTAAGCCACTCTGTGTTTATTTGCATAATTGAACATATTGTTTCAAGCTCATGCTGTTTAACTGTAAGATTTCCTGGCCAGAGGCTCTCATAACAGCATACTGTACAGTACCAAATAAACTTAAAGAGCTATATAAATAATGATTATGGTTGTCCATTTGCTTTTACCACTTCCTAAACCTACCCCCAGAGAGCAGAGCTTTCTGTAGCTGAAGTTAGGAAGGGCAGACTTTGGGCAAGTTCCTGGAAAAAACTAATACCACAGGCTTTCTCAAACAGACTTTGCACCTAACTCAAACCTAACTTGGCACCTCTATAGACAACAAAGTTAATACTGTAAGACCAACATTGAGTTTATTGATTTATTTTGTTGTACTTCATGATTTGCTGTTATCTTTCCTATTCAACTTGGGGAGATCATTGTTTTACTGGATTGTGTCACCCTCGGTATCTTTATTTTTCCTAAATGTCTTCAGAAAGATTTTACTACCCAGTACAAAATTAAAGAAAAATGTAGCCCATTACCGTTAGCTGATAGAGTGGGCAGTTCCCGCTCTAGATCTAGAGGAGAGGAGCGTCCTATTCCTTCCGCCATTTTATACCAGGTGAACAAAATGAAAAACTATCAAGAAGACTCGGATTTTAGGCTCTTAGTTGGTTTATAGTTTCCTAGACTTCCTAAACAGGGACTAGCAGCACTGTCAACCTATGTAAAGAGAAAAAAATTGTAAAATCTAGGGGATGTCTTTTCTTTTTACTGCAGAAAATTCCTGTATTGTTTATCGCCTATCTGCTCTGGAAGAAACAAAATTATGTCACTGTCTTATTCACTTTTATATAGTAACCAAAAATGCCCCACTTCCTCCCCTTGTCATAGCAGTCTGTGCGTGAGTGCCCGATTGGCACCAGGAGTGGGGAATGAGGCTGGAGGAAACGTCATGCTCCTTGTACTTGCATCGCACTGCGTGCCCGTGTGCACTTCTAGGAGGTAGCCAGCCACACCCCAAACTTTTCTCCACGTGAGGGATTAAACCCCACAGTTCCCTCATTTCCCTAATCATTAGACTGAAAGGGTAGAAGTACTTTGTTGGTCTTTTAGATGTAGAGCTGCAACTCAGCTGTTACTACGCATATTCTGCTCAGAACAGGGCTTTGCTGTTTCACAATATCTTCATAGGCTTCTCATTTGTTCCTTCCTAACAGAAATACTTCCGTTTTCTGACTAGAACTTCTGTAAACAGTCTGGTTTGGTTTTGTTTTTGTTGTCTTTTTTTTTAATTATTTTTTATTTTGCCTCTATTGATTAGAAGCTAAATTTTGGTTGGCTTCAGGAGGGCATCCTGACCCCTGAATTCTTGCATTCTGTTCTCCGTAATGTCTTGTGACAACATAAGATGTCATTACAAAAGCAATTTCACATTGCAGTGTCATTCAGACCAAGGCAGAGTCACAAGAATCACCAAATTTCTCCTCAATCTATTTTCCTAGAAGTTTTAAAAGTATCTTTCATATCTAAGGCATAGAAGACATATAGAACATCCAGACATGAATGTGATATGAAGAGAAATAATGAGAGCTATATAAAGTCAGAATTCTACTGTTTCCCATCTAAATGTTTTGCGGAAATCAAATTTATTCTGCTAATATTATGTAAGGTATTGTAGTACTATTTATAATATTGCAGTATTGAATATCTACACTCTTATGGTATTTAAAATTAAAGTTGTGATTTTCCAGTAATATGTATTTAAATGTACATATGTATTTTAAATATTTATTTTCAGTAACGGTGAGATAAGAAAAATCAGAGCAATACAAAATGATTTATAAACACATTTAAAATAAAACTGAAATAAATTTCAAAACAAAGTTGTCCTGAACTTTTTGAATTTTTGTATTGTCATAAATGATGATAAAATTTTCCATAATTTTTCCAAAAAGCCCTCTACAAATCGCAGAGATAAAAATGGTGATTTAGGGGGAAGGGAGTTTTTAGGTTTTTTGTTTTGTTGGTTTTGGTGTGGTTTGGTTTTTTGGTTAGGGTAGCAAATTTTTTTAATCCAATAAGTTTGGCAAATATAGGTGATATTAATTAAATATTTGGCTTGGTTTGGTTGCATTTTTTTGCAACGGCTGTTTTGGCAAAAATATTTTTTCTGTGTCAGAAAAATTATTAACACCACAAATCCTAGTACTATAAGTATGTATATATTTAACATGTAATATATGAGTAGTTTTATAGATTTCAACAGAACTTGCTCCACATAGTTTTAGTGTGTAAACTTCTGCAGGACTTGAAAATAAGCGAAGGAAAGTTTCTTTTCCAGGAGAATTCATTCAAGTGGAATTAAATTACCTTACATTGTTATTTTCTCTGTAAATGAGGCAGTTACAGGGTAGTATCAAACAATTGCATGTTCCAGACAACAGGAACAAAAATTTTCTTCCATCTCTGTATAATTAATGTTCCACACAGAATGTGGCAATTACATCTCATTCCTTAATCTTTTTTTTCGTGTGCCACAATTTTTTAAAATGTTATTTAGTAAACATAAATGATTTACAAATAGTAACCTGTAATTCCATTCTTTTCCCTGTTGCTTCCATTGTTAATTTTGGACATAACAAAGGAATACTGGAGAAAACGACACTCAAAAGGACACAAATTCCCGGTGTGTTATTGCTGTTTTTCAGCCCACCTGTGGAATGCACCAGGTATAGCAGTACAGCAGAGTCCTGACACACACATTTCTATTCCTTCCAATTTTGTATGTATTGGGAAAGAAGAACACAGAAATAAAATTTTCATGGGGTTTGGGTCTTAAGGTAAAATCTTCCTTGGTTAAAGTCCTTTGGAGCCATGATTTCAATGGTTTATTTGTGCCACTGTGTTTTTTATTGTCCCATAAACGGGTACCATAGAAAGACTTCCAGCAACAGCTCAGTGTGAAGCAGAAGAAAGCAGCAATGGCATTCACCTATGGGCTGCAGCAACCACCAGTCTGTGTGTGGGTGCACCTCTGCAGGCTGCTGCAGATGTTCAGAGCAGGAATCCTTCACATCACTGTCCCCTTTTGGACATCCTGACACTCATCATCCACGTCAACATTTTGTTGTTGTGGTAATTCTTCTAATTTTCTTTGTTCAAAAGGACTCTAATACTGTCAAACAATTAAGACTTTAGGACTGTGGGATTATTCCTTGATCCCATCAACTTCTTCCTTAACAAAACAAGATGTACACGTTTAAAAAATGCTAGCTGCCTATACAGGTCCTTCCAGACACAGTCAGCTCAAGGCCAAGTTGCTGCCTCTCTTCCTCCTGGAAAAGAGGAATTAGGATGCAGGCCTTTTAGAGCTCCAAGATACCAGTGCAGAATGGGGAGGGAGGTATACAATTTACTGCTCAGTATCCCAGAGCTGTCATTTTCACAGTTGTTGGAGAGGAGAGAGGCAATTCCCAAAATCTCTTCCAATTCCATTGTTGGGCTACTACAAAGCAAACTAGATTTAGTGCCTAACTGGTAAAACAAATAAAAAAGGACATGTCCACTTTAGCGTTTTCACTTGAATCTGAAGTACACTAAAGCAAATATTCTGGCTGTCTCCATATGCTGGGCTTTGGTTCTTATTGCATGGAGGACTCAGAGCAAACACACTGGATTTCATTTGGGTAAAACAAGCCAGAAGGTGCATTCCCAAATTATATCTGAAGCATACCAGCTGCTAAGGACAGTCAGTGCATGGGACCAGACTGGAGACAGTTCAAAGCAAAGCATCCTGGAACACAGACAGCATGGACATAAGGACCTCAGCACCATCTGGTGATTTCTGCAGATATGTTCCAAATACTTCCTAATGAAGACAGAAACAATGAGAGATCATCTGGACCTCCTTTGTAGCTCGATAGAAAGACTTTTGTTTTACTTTACCCTCTGATTTACTTTCTTATTCAGCAATATGCAACACAGCTGAGGAAATATTGCCAGGCATTTGTATATATTCTCTCTAGATTTCTCTTCTTTGTCTGACACGAGGAAAGGGAAGATAACATTTAAGTCAAAGCCCTGGCTGCAAGGCAGGATGTCCAGATTCTATTCATAGGTCTGGAAAACTTTTTGTGTGAGTGACTAACTTGTTTGACAGCAGAAAAGTTTTTCATCTATAAAAAGGATTATAATACTTGTCTACCCTGCAAGGATTCTGGGAAGATGAATAAATGAATGTTGAAATGACTTTAATGAGAGACATAGTAAGCCCACACAAAATCAAAATTTAAATTTTACATTTATCTTTCCCTGTGTGTATTTAGGCAAACTTGAATAGGGAAATTTCTATCTGCAGAATTGTTAGAAGAAATCAGATACTTCAGATGACACGAATTTCAAAGAGAAGAACCACTTCTGTCAGATTATTATGTAGAGAGAATAGTTAGAAGTCCAAAAAATAAGGGATGCTCTGGATTTTATGAATATAGAACTAGCTTTTTAAAAAGAAAATGGTGAATACCGCTTAGGCATTTCACATAACAGTTGCCTCTACCTTCAGGAACAGATTTTGGGTTCTAAAATTTCATGGCATGGAAGTGTCTTACCTAAGTACTGGAATTGTACAGGATTTCAGGCACAGCTTCTATTATGTCTTAACTATCATGATGAGTGGGACTATTCCAACATGAGGGCACAAACACTTCACAGACATGGGAGAGGTCTTCTCATGGACAAGTGCAAGAGGTAGCCCATGTTCTCCAGTTAGGTTGGTGAGACAGAAAGTAGAACTGTTGAAGAAGCTAGTTAGCAGGGTTTGCACGATGCTGTGTCGGAGGTTATACGCTCTGCAGTGCTCAGAGCTCACCTGAAGGGAATAGCCAACTGTCTGAGGCAGATATACCCATACACAATTACCATGTGGGGTTTTGGTCCTGCTGTGGGCCATGCTTTTGAAAGCTAGGCACAGTGGTGTCCAAAAAGTACCTGCAAAAATTTTTCGTGAGACCCAGCTGTGGAATAATTACTAAATTGGCCAAGAATACAAAAGTACAGCATTGTTCACACATTAAGGAAAGTCATAAAATCAAGAGGCTTCTGAGGTAGAATACAGCCACAGCTGGCACGTGAAGAATGCAACATCTGCGATTCCCTGTACAAGGTTGTTTGCAAAACTACACGAGGGATAGAACGGAACACGATTATTCTGTGGCCTTCCCTTGTGACAAATAGCAGATATGGGAATGAGATGGTACTACGGAACAGATAAGCTGCCTACTTGCTTACTATGGAAGAGATAAGCGGCCTACTCGCTACCCGAGCCAACGTTCTGTCAAATTTTGATGAAATGCTGTCCTTTGTGTGAACTTTGCTCATTACAATGTACCAAAACACACCTCCATCCCGGAGGCTACCCGCCCCCAAGGTGCGACCACTCCTCCTTGATTACACCAATCATAATAAAAGTATTTATGACTAAAGTCACTCAAACTCCACTTTGAAGATAAAAAAATAGTATAAAAATAGCCCGAGAGAGGAGGGATATCAGGGAAGACACCACTGTGAACAAGTCGAGGAGAACTCCATCACTGACTTCCGGCATCAGTCGACGGGCTGAGCCTTCCTTCCCCGCCATAGGGACGTCTTTGGGTAAGACTTAGATTATACCGAGTGCTTCCTCAGGGAACTTAGAAATTTCTCTAGAGAATCTCTATCTTACATTTATAGCCAGGCTGTATTGTTTATAACTTTGTCGCACATTTTGTATACTTAATATATATTATAATAATATATATTGTGTATACCTAATATGTATTACAATAATATATCTTTTGTATACTTAATATATATTATAAATTATAATATATCTTTATTTGCAAATGCTTTGCAGACAGTGTATTTATCACCGGCAATCCTAAGAACCTATAGATCTGTTGTTTAAATAAACTGCACTTTTTAAGTAGCTAGTCATTTTGGTTTCTCACTGAACGCGACCAAAGACTCGAAAGTGGCCGTGCTAGTTCATGAGCACGACTAGACTGAAGGTGCAGTCCACTATTAGTGTATCCAAATCGTAATAGTTTAATACATACTAAACGTGACTGGACTGACAGTGCTGAATTGGGCATCACTCAGAATTTAAACCTAGCTGCACCTAGCCTCCCACCTCGGTGAGGAGTGTTAGAACGCAAGGGGGTTTATCTTCTGCCAAAACCGCTTGGCCTCTTTTCTCACAACATCAGCCCCTGGACACTTAAGGAAGTGTATCTTCATGAAAACAAAACCTGAAGATTTTCTGACCAGTGTTAAAAAGTCAGCAATTACTACTCGTTGAAAGTCACTGTGTTTGGAATTTTTTGGGGGGTAAAATATCTGCTCTTTTGAAAAGGAGATGTACCAGTTGCATGATAATATTTGACAGATGTCAAGTTTCTGAAGGCTTCAACATTAAGACCTTTTTACTGAGTGGTTTTTTTTTTTCCTGTTGCTGAAGGAGTTGCATTGAAGTTGTTACTGTGATACCTTTGAGCAACACTCTTACTTATAAATAGGCTTACTGTTAACCTCTGTTCTCTCCTTTTGTGACTCTGGATTTAGTTATCTCTCTTTTATAAGCAATGAGTACTGTGACGTGCTGGAGGGTATCTTACTCTGTAGCATTTATATAAATCAGTGTACACATGGAAACATTCAAGACCAGGTCCGGATCTGGGGAAGCCTGGATATACAAGATAGTGTCTTTTGGAAAACTGGTTAGAGTTTTAAAGTCCTGTCATTAAGAAGTCCTTAGTGATATTGGACAGAATCTGTTCAACAGTCTGTCACTGTGCAGCCGAGCACATCTAGCTCTGGAACAGGTGAGCAAGAAGGGCGGTAAGAATGTCTTTTTGCACACTGAAGGATATTAAGACCTTCACTACCTTTTGTGCAAGACACTCTTACTTTGTAACTCTGAAGACTGAATATCAGCAGTATTTGAATTGGAATAAATGCAGTGATGCTCCGCTACCCCCACACACCCACCCACTCTTTTCCAACAGCGCTTAAAAGGAGAGGTATCACTGATACCTAAGATAGTCTGGGCATGCAACTAGGTGGAATTCAGCATCCTAAAGGTGTTCAGCTTCCTACTTTGCTTTTAGTAAAGTCCGTACAAATCTAACCATCATTTTGGTCCTAGTGGATTTTGAAAATTCCACCCAGAAATTATCCCAATCAACACATAATAGATTTTAATTAAACTGAATGGCAAATCTTAGCTGATATAAATTAAGACAAATCTTGGTTTTACTGATAGCTAATTTTTAATTTGTGTCACAAAGCTATGTCCTGATTACAAGTTCTGTTTTCAATAGGTGTAGTGTTCTGACCTGGTGGTATCTGGCACACTGTGGCAATCTAGTGTTTTTGCTGAATTTGACATGCAATCACATCAACATCATAAGCTGAAAATATAGACTCCTGGAAGACTGTAGTATTTTATTCTGATAACTGTAATATATTTTAAGTGGTAATCTTCACAGGACTACACCTAAAATATGCCTTTGATTTAAAAAGTTGGAAGATTAATTTTAACGTTGCACTGAGCTCTGTTGTAACTTGTGAGAATTGGATGCCTTTATTACATTGGAAAAACAGATTCTTACACTAAAATTCATCTGTCTCTGAGTACTAAAGATCAGTAGATATGGAAACTACAGGTCACCATGCTGGCCTGCATATGGATTTTGTATGCCTTATTTTCTTTGAACAACAAAGAAGTAAGAGAGCCTGCTATACAGCGAAAAATATTTCAGTGACAACACTTTTTTGGTGACGTAGAACAACAGATAGCAAAGGAAAGTCGTGTTCATTTAAACCTTAAAGCAATACTAGACTCATGAAACTGTGTGTAGAGCCTGTTGAAATGGAGGAAGAACTGGAGTCACTTTTCAGCCAGTCTTACAAAAGAATAAAATTGCCCCAAGTTTGATGATCAGAAATATCCCTTTCATTCTCTTCCATGGTGAGAATTTGTTGATTACAGTTTCACAAAAATAAAAAGAGCCTAAATGTTTAATAAGACCCAAAGGATTTGGTTTTTAATTGTTTAATAAGGTGAAAAGAATGTGAAGGAAGAAGACAATTCAGGTCTTGCACTTTCTTTATATCATGCTGTTATTGTAAAAGAATGAATAGCTTTTATTTTGTTGAAGGAGCCTTGTATTTTATCAGAGACTTATACCAGATGCATTATCAAAATTAAAAAGTTAGACATGCCAGACACACTTAATGTAATTATTTAATATTTAATCTTGTCATGTAACACTGTTAAACTATTTAAGCCTGAAATTTCATCAGATCTTTAACAGGATTATCTAAGTATTGGATGGGAGGTTAATAAGGAGTCCTGCACCACCATTTTCATCCCCAGAAAAAAATGTTGGAAGTGTTAATGATTCACTAGGTGTCACTCTTTTATCTATGTAATTGGTGATGGAAGGCTATTCCAGCATGGCAGAAGACAACATTCCCTGCTGGAAATGCCGTCTCTCAGCTGGAATATAAAGCCATAGCCCTGGTTACTTGTAATCATTAAAAAGTCCACATGCTTTTTCAAATTACCAGGCAAAATTACAAAGGCACCCGTTTTCAATGGTTAAAAGCTTATATCGAGAGACACTGTACCCCATTTAATAAAGCAATAAGATATGTTATTTTTTGAAAATGAGAGATGGTATGTAATAAATATCATATAGGAGACTGCAAGCACAACACATATATGCCCCAGGATCTGGTTATGGTTGGAATTGTGAAACTGCGGTGGGCTACTTTTTTCCTCTTGGCAAGTAGTTCTGAAACTTGTAGCAAAATTAAGCAGAATGCAATTGTTCATTTGTGGGCTTCCCACCCCCCACTCCCTCTTGCCCTCCCCCCCCTCCCCACGTAAGAAAATGTTTCAGCATCAACAAAACACAAAAGGAGGAGGCGGTCTTGATTTAATTAGACCATTTAAGTAGGCCATAATTAGGCTTGGTCCATTCCAAGGGACCTCATTAACCACCGAGGAGATCCAGCTCAGAACCAAATTTGTTCTCACTGTTTTCTGCCAGAGCTGTTCCTCTTTGCATGGCTCCACAGAGGATATTTCTCTACCTTAATTTTCAGAACCATTATAAGGAAGATAAAGGCAATATGTGCTCCAGTCTGTTCTCCAGTAAGCTTTTGAATGTTAAGGAAGGCTGAGAAAGACCCATCCAGAAAAGCATTCATCCATTGGTTAAGAAATATTGGGCTTGGGCTCCAGTGTCTACTTTTAAGGTTGAGATTTCACAATTGTGAATGTCCATAAGGACTGATCAACTCTGCTCCTATTCTATGAATTTAGCCTCTTGTTTATTTGTCCAATATTAGAAGGACTCCAAAAGGAAAGATTTTTCCCTGTAATTTTAATGAAAATAAAACTCCAAAGAAAAAATTATTTCTGGTCCATTTGTCTCTCTGTATATATATTTTTTAAGCTAGATAGAGATAAGGACAGGTTAGGTTTGACATTAAAATTGTCTAGTCTATTGATCATGAAGCTTCAGACAGAATATCCATCTTTATATTTGTCCATTTTTAAATTGTGACATGCATTGGATGATTTTTGTACTGAGAAAAGAGATTTCTATTAGGTTTTTACAGTTTTAGCTCATTACTTTTTCTAATTATGGATCATGTTCCATTCCTGTGGTAAGAAACAGATTTGTGGAAGAAAGCAATTCATATAATAATCAAGGTAAGACAGTATTACAGGGAACCAGATTGTTATTTGTAGATGTCTTCAAATTATGTGGCTGCATTATTGAGATAGTATCCATAGAACCCCACAAAGATTTATGTTTCTGTCTCCTGTTTACTGCAAAAGCTTAGTAAGACATAAATCTTCTCAAATGCTTAAAATCTATAAGCAGCCTAAATAGAGAAAGGGACAGACAGGTAAAGATTCAGAATGATGATGGCTGCATGTCAATTTAATTCTGGCTTCTCTTATTTACTCTTGTAGGACATGCCTACAAGTCAACAAATTAAAATGTAAAGACCTAGAGTTATTTTGCTGCTCAAATAAATCTGAATATTATCATGGGGCTATCCTATTCATCCTTTTCCTTTCTTATTTAATGTCACTCCACTCTTCTTACTACCAAAAATTCTTCCCGATTCTCCAGAATTTTCTTTAGAAACAAGTATTTCAGCAATAACTCAGGAAAAATTGCAGCAATTTTTCTATATCCACCTTTAGAATTAATGTAGGAAAAAGCCCTTATATTTTCATCTTGTAAGAACTGGTTAAAGAGGATTTCCATAGGAAGAGAAGTTATATCCCGGTAGGTAAGCAGGTAGGAGGTGGTAGGAGAGCTCTGTTGCTATGTAACTCTGAAAACTTGAAACCTTGGATTTAGAAATATTCAATGAAGTCGATGTATATGCTAAGGAATCAAGTCCTGCTGCAGGAAGGACTTCATTAAAGAATGGGGTAATGATGAGCCTAGCTCAGTCTGAGGTGAATCACACCAGTTTGATCACTTCCAGAGAACCATTTCCATAACAAAGTTGAAAATGTGACTATGAAAGTTTTACTCAGCTGCATCAATTAATATAGCTGTTCATTTAATTAGGTCATCAGTAAGTTCTAAACTAAATATCTCTGTAAAATTTGCAATGCAGATAGGCTCGGTACACGTTTCTGACACATGGAATGTGAAGACCAAATTTGTTTAAAAAAGATTGAATTTTTGAAAGTCTATTTCAAATCTAGTGTAAAAGATCTTTTAAAATATCTCTGTTAGGTTGACATTTTTCTGTAAGATTCTGGAATCAGAGAAAATGGCAACAATGACCATTTCCATGTTCCAAGTTGCTTCCCTCTTCATACTGAACATTTACAACTTAAAAAAGGGATTCTTGCATAATCACTTCAGTTATATTTTGATCCTAGGAAGCAAATTATATACTAATACCATCCAGGAGTTCGAAGTTGTCTTTTGCAAAGGATCTTTAAAAACTGATTACCTGTATTAAGCAGTTGCTACATACCATTTCATTTCAGTGGTTGCTTTTGTAGTCCCAAAAAGTCCAAAAATGATTGAGGAGTCAATTTTAGACAACTCAAAATAATCTTCAGAAAAATCTGGACACTCAAATTCATAAAAGTACACCTTTTTTTTTAATGATTTGTAATCGATAACTTTGAAATCTTGCCCAGAGCCTTTTATTGAGAGAACTTTATCCTCTGATCAATACTTCTGTACATATTCTTTTTTAAATTAAGCATGAATAATTAAATAACCGAAATAAACACAGTACACATATTTTACTTTCCCTAGTAAAACAACTTCTCTATTTCAGCAAGTTATTCAGATTTTTGTGTACTTAAATGAAGCACAAATTTTAGCAATTTGTACAGACATCTAGTTCGGTGTCTGCTTGTAATAAAACCTTTGAATAGCCGTAGCTTGATGCCAAGACAGACAGCCACTCACAGAACAGGTGTGTTCATTTTGCTCTACAACTCAGAAAAATTTCCCAAATCCATGTTGTAGGTTCTGATAGAATATTGGAACAAAAGTAACGAAAGTAACGAAAGTAACGTTATGAAGACAGATTTCATAAATGAGAAAGTAGAATATAGATCTTTTAGGAAGCTAAAGAACAAAGGCTTAAGGCAAATGTCTGCTACATTTCATCACTGATAGCATCTACGATGTTTGTATCTTTAGAGCATAAGCACAAGGACATTCCTCAGCAGAGCAGGACATGGAGCATTTCATCAAAATCTAATCAGTGGTACTACATTCCATGTCTTGCAGGAATGTCTTTGAGTTGCTGAGATTTTGTCAGATTTGTCAGAAACCCTCCCAGTAATGTTGTTTTAGGATCAAATGTTTTCCTGCTTGAGTATATCCCAAGAACTCTGGTATTCTCAGTGTAATGGGACAAATGCAGCACCCATCCATGTCAAAGGAAAAGTCCTTCCTTGCTGCAGCAACACACCATCTGCTATTGAATAACTATAGGTATTTGAGATGGGAGGCTACTGCCCTTTGGGTTCCTCTACAATCAGTGGAGACAGGCAAGTCAAATGTAGGCATTGCCCTCTCAAAGGAGCCTTCTTTAATAGCCAAAGAGAGAGGGAAAGACTTAAATCAGCAAGGAGCTGGAAGGCAGTTACTGAATCTGGCAATGTGATTGCTCAGATGCTGAATATCCTTCAGTGGTTTAACTACCTGAGAACTCAATCACAATTTTAGCTTTGTAATACCAATAAATAAAAGATGCCTAACAAAGGAGTGGTTTGTTGAGTTTAGCCCCTCATAGATAATGCTTTCAGTTTAACTGTTTCCTTATTCAGATTATTAACATTTTAAATTATTGATAAATACATTTGCAAATCTCTTACACTGCTCATTTACTGTGCTTATTTACAATTGAGGATGCGTTGGTTGCTTAGAGAATATCTACAGAATAGTTTTTCTCCAACACTTGGATAACTGAGCTCATCTTTTGAGATATTGAGCAATATCTTAACTCAATATTCATATGTGCTAAACACTTTTGTTCACATAGGAATCATTGCTGTGATTCGAACTTCACTTTCACTGAATGTTTGTGACAGAATGTTCACTGACAGATAAAAAACCAACAGTGTAATATAACCAGAGTGTTCATTAAAAATGTCATTTTGATACTGCCAGGAACATTTCACTATTTGCCTATCTTGACTAAGGATTCAATAATGTTTATTCTTATGAAAAATATGCGGGTTTCTAAGTACTTGTTGACTAATTGAACTATTTTATCTTGCAGTTTCTGTTCTGATAAAACCCTTGTGCTGTGACTCACCAATTTCTCAACCAACTGTTGCATTATGGTCTTATATACTGGTGCTTGTTTTCTATCACGGAGAACAGCATACTATATGGCTTTTCATGGCAGTAAACCTTTAATGGTTGAGCCTATTCCTTTATCTTTCTTGATTTAGAATGCAGACCACAGTTTGCGTTTAATAGAATAGTAGGTATTGTTTTTTTGTTCTCAGAATCACCATCTCTTCCAAGAATATCTTGATGCTATTCCAAATCATAGAGTGTTTGCATCCTTTCTGCTATGCATAAAATGCACCTCTGGTTTCTCATAATCACAGTGGAGAAGACAGTATGTCACTGAGACACATGGTTGCTAGAAATTTAAAATAGTGTTCATGTATACTTTCATGCAGAAGTTGATTAAAAATATAAATATTAATGCAAGTCCTTAACTTCCATTTTGAAAGCACAGTGGATCCCCAGCTAAAAGTAACTTCCTCCAGCATATCCTGGAACTCATTAATTTAAATAGGTTGGTTAGCAATAAGCTAAACTGCCACTTTTGCTCCTACTGCTGGTGTGGACAACTAAATATTTTTTTTATCTCAAATGCAACTAGTTAAAAAAGTTCCTGCTTTTGCTGTATCTTATGCTAAAATACTCGCTGTGAAAAAAAACCAGTAACATGCACAAGCAACATGTAATCACACTCATAAGTAAGGCATTGCAATAAGAAAAGCTCATAGCAATCTGAAAAGTAATGTAATGTGGGTAAGGAGGTAGAGTTATCTTTTCAAGAGACAAGCTCACATTATTAATGTTTGCTTCACTAGAATAATATTTTGCAAAAAAGTTTCATTGGGTTTTGAAAGCCTTATTATTGCATAAATGCGTGACATCAAAATTTCTTTCTTGTATCTGATTTTTTGTTTCCTCTGGTCGGTTAGCTATTTTCCTAAGAGACTGGATGGTGTCTCTTAGCCAAGTCCTGATAAACTCTTATTTAAAAGAGAAAATTACAGTGTGATATCCCACTTTTAAAAGTTTGCAAGGCCCTGGAATGGGGCATCATGCACAAACAGTGCCCATTAGAATTAAGTAGAACAGGAGAAAGAAAATTAAGCAAAAGAAAAGAAAGAAAATCTTATCCTTATTTTATGTTTTAAAAATGCATCAAATGATTATTTGACAAGAACAGAAAATGAAATAATATCTTCGTCTGGCCAGCTTAGGACTGTAATAATAAGAAAAACTTCTGTTCTCTATGTTCTTCTGGCCACCCTTCTCTATCCTTGAAGTTCTGTGTATTTGAATCAGATAATCGTAATGCATATGTGTATAACGGGTGAATTGAGTTAGGGTATCCTGTGAAAAATAATGTGGGATTTTAGAGTAAAGATTGAGATTTTAGAAGAAGAAGAAGAAGAAAATCAGGATTCCAGTAAAGTTATAAAGTATGTGTAAACCCTGTCTTGATCTTTTACTAGGTATTGTATACCATGCCGATAAAGTAGTAATGATGATGATGATTGCAAGGCAAAAGCTATGAACAAAGTACTTCAGAAGCATTACAGCATAAAGATTCCCCAAACAAAGTGATCATTTTTGTTAGGAATACCGTTATTAAAAAAAAAAAAAAGGCTGAGGCTATTAGATCTTTTCTTCCTACTTGTTTTATTAGGCATAAATAACATAGTTCACTCATCTGTTTTCAGACTCTACCTTTCATTACAACTGTTTTTCATAATTTTGACATCCTAAATTCTAAATTTTATTATATTTTCCCAAATAAATAAATAGATTGTAAGAATTTCAGCGCAATCAAATGGTGAAATATTCTGAATTCTCAAGGATGCTCTGTGTTTAAAGATCTCATAGCTTGTGAAAAGGCGACTGAAGAGTGAAAAAAGGAGGTAGGCTTCTTATTTAATACTTTGATTTCAAATTCTAAAGGGGTGTTATCACTTAGCTATGCTACCTTTTATCTTTTTAGCTATGATATCATGTACTGTCATCATAGCATAGTCTGTTATCATTTTTACTAGGATTTAGTGAACATTATTATTCTTGCCATGAATGAAATCTTATTATTTGTTTTCATTCAAACTTAGTAAAAGAAGCTGAAATAGTAATAGCTTATCCAGAAGCTTTTGAAAAATCATGATGACATTCCCATTGGTATTCTTGACAAAAAGAACTTTTATTTCCAAATTGCTATATTTCAGTTTGTTGAACATACACAAAAAAAGTTTGGGTCAGGTCAACTCAAAACTAAATTTCATTTTTTGTACTGTGATTTATTGCCTAAGAGCAACTGTATGCATTTGGAAAATACTATAGTGTTGAGCTGACTCCAAACAACATATAAATATCTATTTGTTTTCACACTGTTCTGACATTGTCTACTTCAAAGGCTGCTTAGGTGGCTGAAATGTTCTCAATACATTTAGTGGGGCCTGGATCAGGGGTCACCTTAAGGAAATAGGAACTGCTGACACCGCCATGTTCTACAACTAATTTTCAGTTCTGAGTATTCCAAGAAACCTGTGCAAAATGTTTGGGGAAAAGAACCGATTTGTAAAACCATATGAGAACCAAGGTAAGAATAATTCTAATGTAAATAGTGTATGTAATATCTTTTAGAAAAACAAGGTAATTTTAAGTTATACATAATTACATTGCGAAGTCAGGTGTATTTATGAATACAATGACTGTCTATAATGGGCTTTAGGGTCTTACTTCTTGCTACTACCTTTTCCCTCTAAGAGCCGGCCTTAGCAAAGAGTCTCTTCTTGATGAAAAAATGTGGTACAACGAATTTAGCAAGTAAATTATTGTTCACATTTTGATTTTTGGAAGTCTGACCTTAACTGTCACTGCATTTCTGGAGGATCACTAAGAATCTCTACAGAAAAAAACTTTTCTCTTTCGTCCTTTTAATTTCAATGGTTCTGACCAGGTAGAAAACAAAGTTTAGATATAATTTCGTTGATACTGATTTTAGATTTTTCTGTTTTTAAATCTTCTAAAATTAGACCCTTATTCTAGGGACATACATATGCTCACAACCTTGTGTATGTAACTCCACTGAAGTCAGTAGGGCTACTTGTATATTTAAATTAAATGCAAGTCTGTATAAGATCATGTATTAAAGATAATTTTCACTGAAGTCATTCACAGAATTTTTGATAGACTAATCAATGCTAACTGAAGACTAAGGAAATAATGGTCCATCTGGGTATCCACAAAACAGCTGAAGTAAAGATCAAGAGCTACTTTTGCTCATACTGAGAAAGTCTTTAATTCATGAGTCATCCTGCTGGTTTCAGTAAAGCTTTTGCTGGCACACGATGTGAGCAGAAAAGGCAAAATTCTTAGTATGTGATTCAAAGCCAGAGGCAACACCCAAACACTTGCTTCTGCTGAGAAGTTTCTCTGGAAATTTCCCTTCAGAATTATGATTTAAATATTTTGTTGTAATCAAGTGAGACTTACAAGTAAATAGATTTACTTCCTTTTCCTGTAGTTCCAGATCAATTTTTGTTTTCCAAAAATGCTTTAGCAATATTTGCATGTCTGTTAGCATACAGTATCTGTCAACAACTTGATAGATGACAAGAGGTGATTGGGTGTTATCACTAATTCAGTTTATAAAATCTGTTGCCATTTCGCAGGATGCTTGGCTTATGAAAAGTAGTTATAGTGCACTCCAGTATAAAGTTGGGTGCAAGTATGCAAACTATGCAGCCACACATTTTCTTATACAAGATGAAAAAGCAGGGTCAAGCCCTGAAACTTCTAGAATGCAGAAAGAGTAGTAATATATTCAAATCTAATGTAATCTTAAAAGTTAGGAATTTCTGGTTCCCCATGAGGCTAGGTATTATGTTTTCTTTCTCGTTTTTTGTTGATGAGTTGTGTTTTTATTTCTTTTTTCCTTTCTCTTCTGGTTCTGATTTCTCTAACCATGTTTGGTATGCACATCTGTACTTCTCAACTTGGACACTAGTCAGTGATCAGCGGGTGGCAGCCTGTCCCAAACAGTAGTATGCACCACAATCGAGATCTGTTATTACTTACTTTTCCCATTTTAGGCCTCTCTTGAGCAAATCTGAGTGTGAGGTCCTGAGATCTAGTTAATAGTGGGATTTATGTCATTGAATTAGGATGACATTATAAAAAAAAGCCAAAACAAAAACAAAACTAAAAAAAGAGCACAAAAGCCCACCAAAGTTGACAATGAGCACATGAGAAGCAAAACCAAAGAAAGAATATTACTGAATCTTTGCCAAACAAAACATTTCACAAAGCTCCCATTAATGGAAGAAAGAAAGAATTGGTGCTTTTCTTCCCTCTCTCCCCCCCCACCCCTTTTTGTTTGACAAGCAGTTCATAGATGCCTGTGAGCATTTATTCCTATTTGCTCCATCACGCCACTGTGATGTATGTTATTCTCCTGAGCCCCAGTGAGTTAGAATTAGGACTGGCAGGGGATGGTTTCATCATGTAATTTCACAAGCCTTACTTCGCTGCTTCTCCTGTCTCTCTGGGCTGCCTTTATAACCAGTGTGGGAAAAAGAGCTCCTTAAGAGGATGCTTCAGTACAGAAACCAATCTGAATGCTCTGAATCTCTCTTTGGAGAAGCGTGTCTATCCATTGGTTATTTTTGGAGCCTGAGAAAACTAGATTGTTTCTCATATAACATGCTAGTGTGTTATCTTGAATATATAATATTAATAATATATTATTCTATATACACAATATACATTATAATAATATATTTTTCTATATATTCATGTTGTACTCTATGTATTCATATGAATACTCCCCAGATCATGAGAAGCCTCCTTTGAAGGCTTAGACACATGCATCAGAGCTTGATTCTTACCGGGAATAAATAAGCCAAACTTCATAACAGTTGAAGAGCTACAGCGCAGCATTGCTACAAAGGACTTGGCAAAGTATTTTTGCCCCTTTCTAGCCTGTGATTAACCTGCTAATTTAACCAAAAGTTTTTCACCATGACTGCTGTTTCCAATAAATATTTCAGGGTTCTGAAGTGATTAACAATGTTTAGACCATTATATGCTCATATTTGTTACATACCATCTAGTGTTCATTACATCTATCTTCTGTTTGGATGGTTAGTAAGAGATCTAGAACTTGGTGCTGCTTGAAAACAGGTAAAAAGAGCTACATGCAGCAGGAGATAATGTAAGATTGCAAACTATGTGCACTTTGAAAATAATTCTGCCAGACAGCAATGAAAGATCTGACGTGAAAATATTATATTTTTGTAAACAAAAAACATATCTAGTCAACTGACTTGCACATTTAGCAATGAAGTTCTTTTAAAAGAACAGAGACGTATTTCACAAAGCCTTTTAGAAAATATTTGTGTTTATGACATTTGAAGCTCAGCTGCTCTAGAAGTCAACATCTTCCAATATTAACAGGCTAAATGTGGCCTTTATTTCATAAGATTATTCCCACAAATCCATCATCAATTTCATTATGGACCAGGAGCAGTTAGGTCAAGTCACATTTTTTTTGTCGCTGCTTTGGCTATTTTATAAACACTGCCCTCAGTAAAAGCTGGCAAAGGCAATGGAAATTGTGATTCAGAGCTGTAATTCCATGGAATACTGAATCTTCTCACCTTGCTGGGTTTGTATGTTTTCACACATTAGAGAAGTGTAGCGGGCATCTGCACGGCAACAAAATTGCAAAGAATTTATCAGGCTTGATCAAAACCTGTTCAATAACTGAGGAGCATAAATAAGAAGCCAGGAAAATTACAGATGATGAGGAAAGAACAAAAAGGTTGTTGTAAAGGGGCCTGTGGTTGTTCAGCATGGAATGTGCATATCTTTGTAATTGTGTTTAATTACCATATTTTTACGAGTGTTCATTTTAGCTCAGAGAGTAGAACTAAATTTTGAAAGGCATTTGGGTATGGAAAGTAACACAACTGAAAGCCAGAACCCTTATGGGCTGCAAGCATACAGGATTAGGGCCTATCATAAACAGTTCAAGAGAAGGAATTCGGGCCTTCGCCCAGCAAAACAGGGATGTACGTGCTTAATTGTTAATGCTTTTTACCATGTTCTTACCTTCCTGCGATTAATGTCTCTCTCAGAGTCAAAGATGGTGAGTATTTTAGACCAAATCTAGCACAACCGTTCAGCTCCAATGTTTGACTTAGTAATGTGGAGTCCCACCGAAGGCAGACCCACATACACACACTGAATTCCTTGTTTGGCTAGTGCCAGAATGTGGTACTCCTTTTAAGAAAGGGGCAAGAGTGCAAGAAGAAAAGGAAAAAAGGGAAATGAAACAAAAAGGAGTGCATGGTTTCTGTGGTACTTGGCAATATCTGATTTCTGGCACTGTAAGCCTAAGTCCTAAAAAGGAAAGGACAGGCATCCAAGTCCAAATATAAACATTTTGGGAACCACTTTAAATGCAGTTCAGGAGAACTGTCTTCTCATGACCTCAAATTTTAGCTGTCCCTCACATCTTCTAGACATTTATCTTTCTCCTTGTTCTCTTAATAGCCAAGATGATATTCTTTTGTACTACTAAGACATGTGCCATACAGCAGAACAGAGTGGTCAGTAGAGCAGTTTTGAACAGTCACCGTTATTTTTAGAGCCTGAATTTTGATGTTCCCAACTTAAGGGTCCTCAGGACTTTCTGACTGGCAGTAACTGTGTCTCTAAGTTCGGGGTCACTGCACATTTTTTTACACTTTCTCAAAGACAAAAATCTTTTGTAGACAACAAAATAGCTACAAGACTGAAATGACTGTGTATTCATTGTCAAAACAGGCTTTTTTTTTTTTTTTAAGGAAAGAAATTGAAGCAATTTCTGCTAAAAAATATTTCTGTTACATTTACCATTGACCTGTTAAGTCAGCCTTCTATAAAATGTCTAGACAGCCAAACTGTATCTTATGTGCTCAGTATCACTCATTCTAGCAGGGACTGTTTAAATTATATTGTTATGTTTAATAAGTACAAAAGTTACTCAAATACTGTTCAAAAGATTAGTGTATAAAGATTTGTGACTGCATCTTGAGATAATAAAAATTAGTTTATTTTCTATCAGGGTGACTATAAACTGCAATTCTGAATCCGTGCACCAGTGGATGAAACCTTCACAGTAAGCCTGGGTTGCATGTTGTGTCCTGCTAAAGGGATTGCCACAGCTGGCTCCCGGCGCTCAGCAGCTGACACAACGCACACAACACACCCACAGTAAGTTTGCAGAAGACACCAAGTTGGGCAGGAGCGTTGATCTGCTTGAGGGTAGGAAAGCTCCGCAGAGGGATCTGGACAGGCTGGATCGATGGGCCAAGGCCACTGGTATGAGGTTAAACAAGGTCAAGCGCTGGGTCCTGCATTTGGGTCACAACAACCCCATGCAGAGATACAGGCTTGGGGAAGAGTGGCTGGAAAGCTGCCCCACAGAAAAGGACCTGGGCGTATTGGTAGATAGACAGGTGAATATGAGCCAGCAGTGTGCCCAGGTGGCCAACAAGGCCAATAGCATCCTGGCTTGTATCACAAATAGTGTGGCCAGCAGGACTAGGGAAGTGCTTGTCCCCCTGTACTCAGCACTGGTGAGGCTGCACCTTGAATATTGTGTTCAGTTTTGGGCCCATCACTCCAAGACATTGAGATGCTGGAGCATGTCCAAAGAAGGGCAACGAAGATGGTGAAGGGTCTAGAGCACAAGTCTTATGAGGAGTGGTTGAGGGAGCTGGGGTTGTTTAGCCCAGAGAAAAGGAGGCTGAGGGGAGACCTTATGGCTCTCTACAACTACCTGAAAGGAGGTTTTAACGAAGTGGGGGTTGGTCTCTTCTCTAAAGTAACAAGCAACAGGACAAGAGGAAATGGCCTCAAGTTGCGCCAGGGGAGGTTTAGATTGGATATTAGGAAAAATTTATTTCTCCACTGAAAGGGTTTTCAAGCATTGGAACAGGCTGCCCAGGAAAGTGTTTGAGTCACCATCCCTGGAGGTATTTAAAAGATGTGTAGATGTAGTGCTGAAGGACATAGTTTAGGGGTGGACTTGGCAGTGCTAGGTTAATGGTTGGACTCAATGGTCTTGAAGGTCTTTTCCAAGCTAAAATATTCTGTGATTCTACAATTCTACAATTCTAAATCCCCCACGGGATTTAGACACGCCCAAGGGAAATCTGCATGCCATGCAAAGAGTCAAGCCCTGAGCGTATTGTCATCAAGGTTCCTGAAAATTTAAAGCTGTTCTTCTCCACAGCATTCAAAAGTGAATTTGTGGAGTCATGAAATTATGAGGACTTCCTCAATGGGACTTAAACGATGAGGCTTTTCCCCTATTTGTAATGTGTTTGATACCTACCTTAGAATGGGATGAATCAGTCTTTGCATTGACAACTTCGAGAACCTAGAAACTAGTTTAGGGGAAGTAAAGTACTTACATGACTACTTACATGAGTACTTACATGGACAAAAGTTTGGTGATATGATTTCTATTTCTTATACTGAAGTATTGACTAAATTCACTATCACCTGAACGTGAAATGCTGGAAGAAAATAAGCAGGCATATTTCTGTACCATATGCAACTGAAGGAAATATGAGAAATCAATCTCAGTCTAATTTCTTCAGCCACACACTGGAATCAAACTTTGACAACTAAATAGCTGTAAATTGCCTTAAGGGTATCTCACAGCACCAAGACTGGACTGCTAAAAGCAGGCAGATTATTTGGAGCTTCTTAGAGTTGTATGATTATTCTTTCCTTTTTACTTTTTGATTATTGTTATATAGATGACTTTTCTGGATGATTCTGATAGTGAAATCAGGATTCTCCTTTCTGACAAATTTGGGGGCTTATTCAGCCTACCCCCATTCTACAGCTGTGCTTAATTTTTTTCCTTGAGCAATGCTATTAAACAGCTGTCTGTGCTTGGGACACTTGGGAAAACAAGACAATACAAACAATTTCCTAGTCCTATTTCTGCCCTTTCCATTTGTCCTGTGATGTACCTAGCAATTTATGGGTACTCGTGATGACTTTGGCTCCAGAGCAAGTTACCTGAATGAATGTACATATGTGCTAGTGACAAATCCAGTGACCTATGTGTCCAAGATTTAGTCAAGGCAGATTTGCAGAAGGCTTCAGTTCCCTAAACACAGGTGTTAGTGCCACTTGAGACAGCGGCAGAATCCAAGCCACAGGGCTACCTGATACAATGCAGGACTTACAGGAAGTCTACAAATTTGTGAAACAGCCTGGAGACAACATGATACATCCCACAGCACCTGCAATGCCATGAGCTGAATTTATTTGGGCAGCTGAATGCCACTCCAAGAGAATGGGCTGTAATTTAGTTCTCCCTAAATAAGGCATTGTTGGCTTCTTAGGTGAATAGCCCTCTGGGTTCCCCTGGCTGTCTCGTCTAGACATCTGTAGACTATAGCGGCTCATTTATGTAGCTCACCTAACTTAGTTATAGACTCTTACATGTACACCTATGCTTAAGTTTTTCAGTCTTAAGCCGAATGCCACTCTAGATGAAGCATTGACCTGGAGACAAAAACTCCCCATCTGAAATTCATAAGGTAACTCTTACTGTATCAACCCACCCTTCATGTGCTGTCATTGTGGCAAAACAATAAAATTCTTACTTGTTTTTCAGTTTATTTTTTTTCTCTGATTTTATGCTGTGATTCTTTCACAGGCTAGAAGATATTCCATAGCAAGCAATGCACTTTTTTTTTTTATTTCTCCTTTTCTTTTTCTTCAGTTCTTCCTGACAGAAAATGATTTTAAAATATATATTGCCGAACAAAATGTAATAACAGTTTTACATATTTGGAGTCATAGAAATGTTAAACCAGCAGAGAAACCCACATGGTAAATGTTCCCTCAGCAAAGAAAATTCATTATGTGAATCGAGAGGAACTACTCAGGTGTTATTTTAGTTTACACTGCCTCATAATCTTTTCAACATTCATGTCTGGTACCTAGTTTTAATTATAGCAAAATATATGCATTTAGTTGCTCCTTTTCTGTCAACTAAGCCTTACAATGAAAGCTTTTGAATAAAAATCAGCTGAACCAGCTCTTTGTTGTACATTATAGACTTGTTCTCACCCATCCGTATACTTTGTAAAAGCAATAACTTCACTAACCATATTTCTTCATGTCCAAAAAGCACTGAAATGTATCCATTTAAAGGGGTGTTTTCTTCAACATTGTCAAATTTAATGACCACAATGCTGCATACGTACAGCATTGTGCACAAAGCACAACTATTCTAAGCAGCATCTGTCTTTATTTATTTATTTTTCCATATAGCTTTGGTAAGTGTTTTTGGCTGATTATTAAAAACTGTTTTGTGGTCTTAAAATTTACTTGTCAAATCCAGTCAGCAGCAAAATCTGACTGGTGCTTTACATAATTCATGTCAACACTGCAGAGGTTTCTCTAAAAGTTAAATGATTTATTGATTTGAAATCAGAAATAATCCAAATAAACTAAAAGAGTAAACAGCAGACAGGAGGACAATGAATATGTCTATTTTTCAGTCTTCCACAGTTTTATGAGCTCAAAGTGAATTATTCCTTACTGTGAATTCTTACCAAATACTTGTAGGGACGTCTATTCACTTACAAAACTGGACATCTGGAACACACAAGTTCTCCTACGAAAATAATTCACACTAAAAACATGTAGAGTTTTGCATTGACAATCACATAATTGAAGCCATTCTTTTTTGTCCTTAGTTATCCATTGATTAATTTTACCACTACAACTTATGGCCAAAGCACCCAACCAGTTTTTACTTAGCACTATGCCTTATGCCTTATTATTATTATGCCTTATCCCCCATAAGACTGAGTTTGAGGTCCTTTCACCAACAAACACTCACATGGCATCATGATAGGTTAATCTATTGTGAGAATGAGGACTAGCAAAGTTAAATACGATGCCTCCACATTGCATTTTGAGCTCAGAGGAGAAATTTTGGGTCCTTCCTAAGGTATTTTGGCATATCCTTTAGGATGACTGGAAGCTGTTTCAGCCTCTAGGGCAAAATATGCACATCCTTTCACTGCAGTCCTTACCATTGTAACCTACCCATTTATTCCCCATTCTGCCCTGTGAAAATCTTTCCTGTTATCCTGCACAGAGGTGGAAATTTTGGCATGAGACATAAGGGGAATAGGCAAATGGCATATAAAGAAGTTTACTTGAACTAAATAGCTTCTCTCTGCCCTCCAGGCTCTTTAATATTGTGAAGTTCCAGTGGAAATATGGTGGTTGTCCTTCCTATTCGCCCACATGTATTTGACAGCATTATGACAAGCACAAACCTTCTCAGAATGCTTTCTTTGTGGGCGATTGGAGCACCGTCCTTCACAAGTCACTGGGCTGAGCGGGGTCTTTTATGGCAGGGCCAAAGATGGACAGCAAGAATGTTTTGATAAGTGCCCTTGTGCTTCCTCCCCCTTTACACCTCACAATTATTAAATCCCCTTCATGGTGAGCCTCTTACCAAAAATAATAAAAAGAAGACACTTCAAGCAATACTAAGGAAAACAAAAAATTCTTAATAAAGGTATTTGGGATATCTAACAGCGTCTCCGGACATCAACTAGGTCATGGTAGGCTAGGGACATGAGGGAGTACATCTGCATCAGAAAAGAAGAGAATGGAAGTTGTTAACTGAAATTATATTTATTTTTCTTGTTTGCTTTTAGTTATCTAAGAATAGGTGAATGTAACATGCTTTTGTAATATGAGCTGTTCTGCAAATATGTCCAACCTGCATGGGATACATATTTTTATACTTTCTCTGTCACCAGTGCAAATCTGTCTTCCAAAATAAGTTAATTCAGTTGTCAATATACAAGTATTCTATTAGAGTTGCTAGTGTGAGGTTTATTTTCTTTAACTCTCTTTGTGATTCTCAGTTTAAAGAGGCTTTATTAGGTATATGCTGCATCCTTCTAATTTCTCATCTGTGAAAACATTTGGACACAGCACTTCTAATTAGGGTAGTAAATCTTTTTCTTTGCTCAGTGAATAGCAGCTTCACAGGATTAGAAAGGGGATTTCACATCAGTAACAACTCTGGAGGAAAAGTAGAGAAGAGTATGGAAAGAGAGATGGAATAATGATAGCAATGATAGTTATATGTGGTTTCACTTCTTGAGAAGAAGGAAAGAAAACATTGATGCTGGGCCAACCACATATATCATGCTCTGAAACAGCTGTAGAGAAGATTTGTCACTCGTAATAGGATAAAAAAAAAGTCAGAAGTGGTATTAGAAACAGACCTGATCCTCCAAACATCTTTGCCAGCAAACATATGGCTTTATCAGTCATAGGGGGTCCTAAGCACTCTGGATGCTCCAGCAAAGACTTTAATCATGTACTTAATATCAATACTTCCCTTGACAAAAAATTCGATTACTCATGCTGTGGATATATGCTTAGGTGATTTACTGGGTGAAAGCCAGTATACTCTGCATCTTTCAGGATCAAGCCCTGCATACCTACTGCTTTGAGTTTCTCCTGTACTATGAATTATCACGTTACCGAATGGAGCTATACATAGTAATGAGCACTACATGCTGTTTGCATGGTAGCTGTTTGAATGGTAAGCTGTTAAGTTTTCAAAGAAACAAGACAATGTGTTTATAACACAACCGCAAAATCAATATTAAAATTATCTGAAAAAAAAAATAGATTGAACCATCAAATTCACCCTTATTACAAATTACTTCATAATGGGAGTGGCTGGTTGTTTGTGGAAAACTGATGCTTTGTAATATGATATATAAGAATACAGCTGAGAATATTGTAGCCATTAATGGAAGAACCAGGGAATACGCTAGGAGAAAAGTAGGCTGAATTTTTTACCTAAAATCTTGGGAACAGAGTTAATACCACATTTTTCTTTCTGCCATATTCCCATATCTCTTCAATTTTCACGATTTTTAAAAACTACTCTGCCAGGGTTTTGTGTGAGGTTTTTTGCTATTTCCCTTAAGATGCAGATTGTTTGGAATGACTGATTTGCTTGTGTTCCCATTTTTTAAGTAATCCCTTGTCTGCTCTTTGTCAATACCTACTTTGGCAAAGTATTCTTTATGTTGCTTCTTAGAGTCAGATTTTAAACAGCAATTTTTCACCAGTTTTTTCACTCTACAGACTTAAAATTGTTCAGAAGCACATTTAGTTTTTCTTTAAAATACCCAGTGTCTCAAACCAGAAATACTTTACACAAAAATTACATTATTCCCCACTGCTCTCATTGGCTTGTTGTTTTTATCTTTCTGACCATAGCACATTCATTCTTAGTATGATTTTTATGCAAATCACAAGTACATTTATTCTATTTTCGGCTGCTCTTCTGTGTGTCACTGAACATTGAGAAGTAATTTGCTACTTTAAGTTATATTTAAAGTTATATTTAAAAACATGCAGGGCTTCTTGTTAAATGATGGAATTCTCATTATGACTTCAAATCAGCATACTGCTCATACATATGCGTGACTTTAAGCTCCTGTTGATTCTAATTCAAAGTCAGCAGAGAATAGTTTTGTCCTAGGGTAACAGATGCTCTCATGTGAGTAGACTGAGCTCATATATCTGTTTTGTTTATAAATTACTTTGAAAGTCAAAATAAGGAACCCAGCACAATTAAGGCAGCATCTCAAACACTTGCTAAGTTTGGTACAGTTCATCTTCATTCAGGGTCTGTTTTTAAACTGCTACTGGCTTAGTTCTGGTTCTATCCAATATCAGACTAGTACCATGCCCTGCTCAACTATAAATTAAATGCAGTTTCATTTTTGCAATTAAAACTGTTAAAATTGTATATTGAAAGGTCTATAATGCTCTGCACCTTCACCAGTGGGTTGTGCTAGCCCTACTAAACGTATGCTTAAGTTTAAACTCCTGACTCTCCATGTGCCTTTGTGCTGGATAACTCAACTTGAGACTGCATTAGATACGTGCATTCCCGTGCATTCCCATGCATGGGCCACTGCTCTAGGCCCAAGTCTGAGCTTGTCCTTTTTGTTTGGTGAACTAGACCGCTGCTCACAAAACTCCAGTCTCATGCTCAACTCTCAGCATGCAGGGCCATTTGGCTGCTGGAATTTGTTCATCAGAGGTATGGAGCTTTGTTTCCTTCTAGAGCTCAAACACCCACAGGCAACTAACGCGGTGGGACAGGTCTCACTGCCTCGGAGGAGCAGGTTGGGGAAGGAGCAGGTTTTTTGCAGCCCTTTTCCCCAGTGCTAAAGCTTGCCTGTGTACATGTGTGCCTAGGATAAAGGACCCATTTTGAGTCTGTCACCATTCTGAAAATACATAGCTCTATTTCAGAGACCTATATAATCAGGGAAAAAAATTTAGTACCCTGTTGTTAGTCATCACTGTGATACCTACACACGCTCTGGTGCACGCTGAATGCTTGTATACGCACATCTTGTGAAATTTCCTTTACTTGTTTGATTTTCTTCCTATGCCGCTGACGGTAATAAAGTTTTACCATCTTTGAAATCAATGTGAGTCAGCTAAACTCCTTAGGTGTTTTTTGTATTTAGAGTTTTGAAAATCCCACTATGCACCTATTTACATGTTTCAGCACCAAAATATCTTCAATCGTCAGGCCCTTACTTTAGAAAGTTCATTTTATCTTGTGATCAGAGGGAACTGTCTAGCTTTTCTACAGCGCCAAAGTGAGTTTGTCACCATACTGTTATCCCTAAGTCTTCCGTGGCTCTGTAAACTATTTAACGATGTTTATTTCAACTTCTATCAACTTCCATGAATTTAATCTCCTGAAACAAAATTAATAACAAAAATCAGTATTCAAAGCACAGAATAATCTTACATTATCATATAGGGTTTTTTTTGAGAGAAACTGTCAAGTTCTTTCTTAGGTAAGGTCTTTATTGCTAGAAAACAATATGACATTATTTAACCAAGATATTTTGCAGGAGATAATCCATGACTGAATATTTACTTTGCCAAAAGTTTCTTTAGAAATATTTCAAAGATCTCATCCAGTTACAGACTTCTGATATTTTTTCCTAAGTGTTTATAAACTGAACTTTACACAGTGAACATTATGGTGGTACCAGTTTATGGAAAATTCCACTCTGTTTACACCCTTGCAGATTTCCCAGATTGTGGTGATTTTGCACCAGAAACATGACTCAGACATAAGGGACTTTTCCAACCCCAGAAAATCAAATATTTATCCCCACCTCAGCGTAAGATGCTTTTCAGACATTTCACTTAAAACAGAATATATACGGATTTTTTAAAAAACTTTATCAGGGTCAGTTACTCATATCTGAAATGAGAATTTGGACAACATGTTAGAAGTAATCAAGAGTAGAAATTTGATTATCTAGTCTCTCATTTTTGTTACTACTAAAAGCCCCGAGCATTTAAGAATACTTTCACAAAGTGATTTATGCACTGTGTTTCTCAGCATGACAACGCCTAACTTTGAAACATATACTATGAGACTGGAGTCTGAAAGGAATCTGGAAGGACTTGGGGGTACTGGTGGATGAAAAGCTGGACGTGAGCCAACAATATGCCCCACATCCCAGAAAGCCACCCATATCCTGGGCTGCATCAAAAGAAGCGTGGCCAGCAGGTCAAGGGAGGTTATTCTGTCCCTTTATTCCGCTCCAGTGAGATCCCACCTGGAGCACACTGTTCAGCTCTGGAGTCCTTGGTGCAAGCAGGACATGGACCTGTTGGAGTGGATCCAGGGGAGGGCCAAAAAGTAATCAGAGGGATGGAACAACTTTCCTATGAGGACAGGCTGAGAAAGTTGGGGTTGCTTAGCCTGGAGAAGAGAAGGTTCTGAGGAGACCTTATTGCAGCCTTCCAATACTTAAAGGAGGCTTATAAGAAAGATGAGGACAGACTATTTAATAGAGCCTGTAGTGATAGGACAGGGGGTGATGGTTTTAAACTAAAAGAGGGTAGAGTCACACTAGCTATAAGGAAGAAATTTTTTCCAGTGAGGGTGGTGAAATGCTGGAACAGGTTGCCCAGAGAGGTGGTAGATGCCCTGTCCCTGGAAACATTTAATGCCAGGTTGGACGGGGCTCTGAGCAACCTGATCTTGTTGAAGATGACCCTGGTCACTGCAGGGGGTTTGGACCAAATGACCTTTCAAGGTCCCTTCCAACCCAAACCATCCTATGATTCTATGATTCTATAATTCTATGAATAACGGCTGAGAGGACATCATTAATAAATGTCTCTGGGCAGGAGGGAGTGGGAGTTTCTTAAAAAAAATCTCTTTAGGTAAAGGATTTATGATTTGGAAATACATCTGAGAAGGCAACAGAGAGTCTTCAAAAACAGTACAGACACACTGATATCTGTGTCTATCTAGATGATGGCAGTTTTGACCATGTGAAAGTTCTACCTACATGAGCCAAAGAAAGTATTAAAGTGGGATATACTGTTGAAATTAAGCCCAAAACATAGTCTACTGAGCCTTCTTTTCAAAGTTAACATATTAAATGTCCAATTAGAAAAACAGAGCCCGAAACCGAAATACATGTGTTTCATTCTTCCTTCTTTGATTTTTCTATAGACTGAAATAAGATGAAATCTTATTATATCAGGAATCCTCCCTTATACTGGGGAAGTCACACAACAATCCTTCAGTACAACTTTATTCAACAGGTACTCTAGTGACAACTTTACTAGACCCTGCTGCTTACTTACTGTCTGACTTGTTCTCTGTCATCAGTTCTCCTGGGTCACTTCACATCAGCTTGAAGATTTTTCCCTTTCAGCTTTTGCCAGCTTTTCTTATTGCTTCATATCAATTATCTCTACCCAATCCATTACAGAACTCAGTTCATTAACTTTTAGATAATCATTTGTCTTTTCAGGGTAGGTTCAAAAGCTTTCCATTGCAGCATACATCTTGACACTTTAAAATGCCAGTGGTTAATTAAAAAGAAAACCATTGCTAATGCTTTTATGCTCTTATTTCAAGCAAATACAAAAAAAATTGTTCTGGATCGAATTTTTGTACTAATTTTGTACTTTAGGACACTGTATATGAAGAAAACTTGGTAATTTTAGACTATGCAGCACATAAGTAACGGATAAAGAGTGGTTAACTTTTCTAATTTACTCTGCACTCAGAGATCTGTCAAGCAGGATTTCATATGCAAATGAGAAGTGAAGCAGAATCAGTACCTGTATATAGCGATCTTTTGACAGAATTGCTCTAAATTGCAAAAGCTTTCTTCTTCTTTTTATGTTTAGTACACAGAGACAAATTAGAGGCTGTCTTTTACATTCCTGTCTATTTGATATCCATACAAGTGATATAAACCAAAGAAAAAGAAGACAGCTTTCTTCCCGTTCACATGAAATCGTTTTTTAACTAGCTGCCACAAACCCTTGAAGCTTACAGTCCCCTTAAACATCAATTATGCATTAAAACAAAGATGTGATTCCTTAAATTGAAATGTGTAATTCATAATATAGACTATGGAGATAGGGGTACAACTAGGGCTGAATGTTGAAAAATTATCACACCTTTAACAACAGGCATAGAGAGATTTTGCATCTGCTGAACATTTCAGTGAGAATTCAGTAGGAGCCACAAAAGGATAAATTGTCCAAAAAGTTACCGTGACCTAGGGGCCCAGAAGAAGGATGGTCTGAAAAATGTCTTTAATGGGATTTTGGGAGGTTCAGGTCGATTTGAGTAGTATCTGCAGCTCTATATTTTATTATCAACAAGGATTTCATGAGGAAGCTTTCTTCTAGTTGCTTAGTTCTTGAATCTTCTGCTGGATGAAGGTTCACTATGAGACCAATGTTTAAAAAAACCCTGCTTTTCCTTTGCTATATAGTGCTTTTAGATAGTTTTCTCCAACACAGGAGAAATGACCAGGTTGTCTGATCTTTCTGCTCAACCCAAGTTGCTCCATCTTACAGCCACACACGGCAAATAGCACAAACACTTTGAAAGCGGTGGAAAAGAAGACAAAGTAATTGTTGAAGAACCAGCCATGACCAGGGTCCCAGTTTGCAGGCTGAACCAAATACTGCGGTGAATCCAGTCTCTAAACCCATATGCTTAAAAGTCTATAACTGAGTGCTTGGGTTCTGCCAATTAAAAGCAAGATGATGTATAGCTCCTGAATCTACAGTTCAGCTCTAAGGTTTATATTCAGGCCTACTTATTGGAGATACGTAATGTAATAGAGCTAAAATATCATTCAGGTGATAGTTCCTTAGGCAACTGATTGCTATTTATCTAAATGACAGGGACTTGCCCTTTTCTTACATGTTTACATACGAAACGTTACTGATGGAGACATGAAAAAAAGTACATGGTTGTAAGAAAAACTAGTGGCATGCAACATGTAATTTTATGTAAAATTAGGTTTTAACGTCTTAATATTTTAAGAAAATATTGTACCTAGTTTGGCAGATAGATAGCATTTCTTTGTCAATTAAATAATTTAGAAATTTAAAAGACAGTGTAAAATGTTATTGTTTTTCTTGGAAATTCTTTTTACTCTTCATTCAGAACATTTGTTTTTGCAGCCCTTGCAATTAAATACCACAGTCCATATTCAGAACAAATTATGCTGCATATATAAAACTCTTACTTCCTGGCAACATGACTAATTCCTAATTTTACTACCCAGCCTACTGCTTCTCAAGAGGAAAAAGTCAACGCACTAATGACGTTGTCCATGTGGGATCTTAATGTACACTACTGAATGCTGCTATTAAGTCATGTAAAAATGATCTAATTACCAAAATTGGCACCAAATTATCACTGCTAGCAGGAAGCAGGCCTGTGTTTTAGGGACTATGACGTAACTGAAGTCAGTATGCATGTTTTATAAGTTCTTCTTCCCTCACTAAGGGGGCAGCAATAGCAGGCACAAGGCATTGGACATGGACATTTTTTCTGTGTCCTCACCGCTTCGTGAGTTCATAAGCAAAGAGATAATGCTTTGCAGCCAGCTAATCAGTCATGGAAACTCCTCTGCACACTTCCCAGCATGAAGCCTTTTCAAAAGAGTGGATTTTCAGGGGTGGCAAAAAAGAACACGATGGATTTCAAACTGCCAGCTGTTTTCTACTGGCAACAGCTATGGTGGGTATGCCTTTTGGATCAATTTACCTGGTAGTCAAAGTTTCAGCATAATGTTTTTTTGCAAACATGGAACTCACAAATGGTCAGGTAATGCTCAGAAACTTTTTTTCTCCCACTTCATAAAGTAGGCTATCCACAGGCGAAAAGCTCTTCTGAAATATAAGACACTCTGCTTGCTGAGCAAAATAATTTGAATTTCTTTTCAATGTGCTTAATAAATGTATGTATTTTACAACTTCTGTGCACCAACAGCCTTATATTACGTAACCCATTTCAGGAAACTTAATATTAATTAAGTGCTTTTTTGCTTATTTTGTTTGGTCTATTGCAACACAATATAGAAAAGAAGTTAATGAACTGTGGAGGGGTTGCCTCTTCAGGAGAAAAATCTTAGACTTCAACGGGGAGCCGATTTTGTGATACTGATATAATGATCTGAGTACAGTTTAAATACTTACTGTTGAATACACTTTTCGAAGCAGCTCATTTCTGATGGAAACCTGAGGGTTTGATATATTGGCAGCAGTCTTTCCCGTGCGTTTAATGGCATAAAACCCCCATACAAAATAGGTTAAATGTAGGTAGTAAAAAGCAGAGGGATTTTTTAATTTCCCTTGAGATACAATTGACTGTTCCTCAAGGCTGTTTGTAGTTTCATCTGTGATTTGGAAGGAGTTCTACTGTTTAATGGCAGCAACTCTAGTCAAGACATGGCTTTGTAAAAATATATACGCAGCAGCGTACACTACAGGAGATGAATAAAGAGCTGAAGAGAATTGGCAGTAGTTCAAAAATGCATGGTAAATCCATAGCTGAAAATGCTTACCATCCAGATGGGAAGGTTGCTATGAACGTTTCCAAGGCAGTCTCCCTACCTGCACTTTTTTGAAGGTATCATTTACCACTGTAAGGCTTCTTTGACGATCTGTATAGGATTTACAGAGTCCGGGGAGCTCAGTGAGCAGTAGGCCCAATAGTCCCATGGGGACTAGAGAAATTGTCCCATAGGGACAATAGGTGCTAGAGAAATCTGGGAATCTGAGACCGCACCAGTTGTTCATGCACAGAATTATGCTCCACTGTGTGCAAGGTGAAGTGATGGCTGTGCTTGTGTGACAATCTGGGCTGGATGTACTTGGACAGAAAGTCTGAGCCAGCCAAAAAGATCAGACTTGTTTCACATCATGGGCATTGGGGAAGTGATTCAGACTTGATAGATCCTGTGGATGTTGGGCTCGCAAGTGCAGAGTGGTTGCATAGTATCTGTATTTCCTATGTTGTGCACAAACATCTTGTTGACCACTCAGAAACATGAAGGCTACATCTTTTTAAATGTCAAATGTTGACAGGTATGTACATCCAGCCTCTAAGGTGCGAGGGCCAAGCCCACGCTGACAGCAGGAGAGACTGAAGGAGCTTTGGACTTCACAGGCTGAAGTCTGTACATCATTGGCAAGGTTAAAATCAAATATTGAAAGGCTGACAGGCTGAAAAAGCTGCTGTGAGCAGGGAGGAGAACAACAAGAATAGAAACAAACATAAAGCAATTTTAGAAATGCACAGAAACATAAAGGAGAAGAGCTGTAAAAGTTGGCATGTTCTTAACTGAAACAAAGTAATGAACCAACTCTGAATACCCTGCACAGGCTGAGCAGTTCTTACCTGCAGTTCAACATCTACTACTACAAGTCTAGCATGAAGTTGAAGAAATTTTAGTCTTTTTTAAATCATAGTATTTTATCTCTTATTGGGTACCCCATATACCTTATTGGTTACCCCATGCCCACATGTGTTTCTTTTGTACTTTGGAAATAATCAAAAGGCAGAGAAGTTAACTTTAATGGGGACCTGGGATTTTTCTAAAGTAAGGAAATTCTGGAGCGGCAAAATACTTCATGGTTTAACTCATTTACACACAGAACAGACTGAAGGTGGGGCTGTGATCCAAGACGGTGGTCCAGATGACCTGAATTAAATGTAGTCAGAAAAGACAGGTATATATGCCGAACACCAAAAAAAAAAAAAACCTATTAATGTTTAAAACCTTAATTTTTATTCAACACAACAGGCTATAGGATGTGGGATTCTTGTATTCCTTTTTTTCTTTCTTTGAAGAGCCTAGGTTATTTTTTATCTGATTTTCTTTTTTCTCTCCTGTTGAAGACTGGAAAAATTTATGCTGGTGTGAGAACTTTCTGTGTAGTAGAACCTCCACAATCAAGGGGAATGTTTTTTTTCTCAACCTTAAAACATTTTCTACATTTTAAATGCTGATATTAGAAAATTTTACTTTCCCCGATATCTACAGAGAACCTAAATCACAATGCTTCCCTAAAGCTTCTGAAGTAAGTTGTTGTAATGGTGTCATTTCTACTGTATTTTCTTCCACAGTTCTGAGGCAGAGTCCTTTTTTCCAGTCAGCTGGACAGAGTTTATGCCTGTGTGAATGGGAAAGATACCACTAATTGTATGCTTCTACCAACGCTTACAATTTAACGCAAGCAATAATCTACCAAACCTCTGGGAAAAGAAAAACAGAACAAAATCCAACAATGCAAATTTTCTAGAAATAGACCTAAAGACCTGAAGTTCACAAGGAAGCTACAAAAATATGCAGATAATATTAGATTGTCAAATCTTCTTGCAGCTGAAATGAATTGTATTTAAAAATAAGCCACTGAATTTAGGGATCTTCATGCCACTCGTCCCTAAACAGTGCAGCTGGGAAGACAGAGACTTTGATCTTCAGACTCCTGCTTGACTGCTGGGTCTCAGGACATCAGTTCTATCCCCACACCATGTGCTGCTTGGCAAACTGTAAGCAACCTATATCTCCATTATTGTATTCTTTCATATGTTCCTTTGCAAAAAGCATGTGATATTTCTGGTAATACAGGGACAGCAGTGTAAGAATCACTCAAAAAAAAAAAAAAAAAAGGATGAAGAAACAGAAAGAAAGGCTTTCCAGTTTTGGAAAAAAAAAAATTATGCCATTCTTAGGCTGACTTACTTAACATTAGAGAAAAAAAGTAGTTTAAGAAAAGTGTTGTTTGTTTTTACAGAGATATCTGTGTTAAAACACATTTGAATACCATCTCTGACAGCTATTTAATTTCTTAACATAAAAGGCAATAATTTGCCTTGCAGTGCAATCCATTAATGACACTGTGATCTAGGAAGCCCAGATCTGAAATGTGGAATATTCAGAGAGTTTCTCAATAAGATATCTATCAGGAGACAGACCCTATGGTCTCGGCTCTGCATCTTCATGCAGGTTGAAACTCTGTCTCTGCTTTGAAAAGTTTATCTTCACAATAAAATTTCAAAGTTTTAAGCTTCGAGATGAGTAGATGTCCTAAATGGCTAAAGTAAACTACTGAATGATACAGCCTTCAGGGCAACAAAGAAAAGAAAAACAACTGTATATTTACTTACAGAATAAATCAAAATGTGAAATGTTTCCTGAGGGGCTTGAGTTTTCTGGTATTACATACCTGGGAAAAGTCAGAATCATTTTAAATGCTGCTGAATGTTAAAATGCTAAAATTGAGATTATTTACTTAATACTTTTCCTGTGTGTCTCATTAAATTCTGTACTAATTTTAAATAAATCCTAATGACCATATGCAACATTCATCTATTTTTAATAACCTTGAAGAAAATGTTTCCTTTTTGGCCTTACTTGCAAACCATTCCAGATTGTTGAGCTGCATTTGAAAGTTTCTTTTGATTGGTCATCCTAAAATAAGATCTTGAGGCAGATCTCTTCAATTATTCACACAAAAAGAAACTTTATAAGGAGTGGAAGAAAGGACAGCTAGAATGGGGGGCATATAAGGAAGCTGTCCAAATAGCAAGAGACCTGGCGAGAAAAGCTAAAGCTCAGAATTAAATCTAGCCAAGGAGATCAAGGGAAAGAGCAGAAATTTCTATAGTTACATTAATGGTAAGAAGAAGACTACGGAGGGTGTGGGCCCCCTCAGAAAGGAAACCGGGGAGCTGGTGACAAGTGATATGGAGAAGGCCGAGGTTCTCAATGACTTCTTTTCCTCAGTCTTCACTGGCAAGGGCTCCAGCCACACTCCCGGAGTCACAGAAGACAATGGCAGGGGTTGGACAGAACTGCCCATCATAAGTGAAGATCAGGTTCATGACCATCTGATGAACCTGAAAGTGAACAAGTCCATGGGACCTGATGGGATACACCCACGGGTACTGAAGGAACTGGCAGATGAGGTTGCTAAACCGCTCTCTATTATATCCCAAAAGTCATGGCAGTCTGGTGAAGTCCCCACTGACTGGAAAAGGGGAAACATAATCCCCTTTTTCAAAAAGGGAAAGAAGGAGGAACCAGGGAACTACAGGCCAGTCAGTCTCACCTCCGTGCCCGGTAAGATTATGGAGCAGATCCTCCTGGAGGCACTGCTGAGGCAGAAGAATAACGAAGAGGTGATTGGGTACAATCAACACAGCTTCACCAAGGGCAAATCATGCCTGACAAACCTGGTGGCCTTCTATAAGAAGGTCACAACATGAATAGACAAGGGGAGAGCAACTGATGTCATTTACCTGGACCTGAGCAAAGCCTTTGACACTGTCCCGCATGACATCCTGGTCTCCAAGCTTTATCAGTGGATAAAGAACTGGCTTGATGGCTGCACCTAAAGTGTGGCTGTCAATGGGTCCATGTCCAAGTGGAGGCCAGTGACAAGTGGAGTCCCTCAAGGAGAAGTACTGGAACCGGTCTTGTTTAACATCTTTGTCAGCAACACAGACAGTGGCATAGAGTGCACCCTCAGCAAGTTTGCCGACGACAACAAGCTGTGTGGGGTGGCTGGCACGCTGGAGGGAAGGGATGCTATCCAGAGGGACCTTGACAGGCTGGAGAGGTGGGCCCATGCTGTTCAACAAGACCAAGTGCAAGGTCCTCCATCTGGGTCAGGGCAATCCCAAGCACCAATACAGGCTGGGCAGTGGCTAGCTTGAGAGCAGCCCTGAAGAAAAGGACTTGAGGATGCTGGTGGACGAGAGGCTCAACATGAGCCGTCAGTGTGCACTAGCAGCCCAGAAAGCCAATCGTATCCTGGGGTGCATCAGGAGAAGCGTGGCCAGCAGGTCGAGGGAGGTGATTCTCCCCCTCTGCTCCACTCTCGTGAGACCCCACCTGGAGTACTGCGCCCAATTCTGGAGCTCCTGCTACAAGAAAGATACGGACATGCTGGAACGTGTCCAGAGAAGGGCCACGAGGATGATCAGAGGGCTGGAGCACCTCTCTTATGAGGACAGACTGAGAGAGTTGGGGTTGTTCAGTCTGGAGAAAAGAAGGCTCCGAGGAAACCTTATAGTGGCCTACCAGTATCTTAAGGGGGCCTACAAGAAAGCTGGTGAGGGACCCTTGAGGATGTCGGGTAATGGTAGGACTAGAGGGAATGGATTAAAACTAGAGATGGGTCGATTCAGACTGGACGTTAGGAAGAAGTTCTTCACCATGAGGGTGGTGAGACACTGGAACAGGTTGCCCAGAGAGGTGGTGGAAGCCCCATCTCTGGAAGTTTTTAAGGCCAGGCTGGCTGGAGCTCTGAGAAACCTGATCTAGTGGGAGATGTCCCTGTCCATGGCAGGGGGGTTGGAGCTAGATGATCTTTAAGGTCCCTTCCAACCCTAACAATTCTATGATTCTATGATTATGTGGCCTTGAGTCAGATGATTAAGTGATCATGGAGGTTTTTCTTATGAGTTTGTACAAGAATCTGTTTATCAGCCTTGTCATAAACTTGTTATTGCCATAATTGTCAGTGACAGCCTGTAAATATCTGATCAGGAAATAGATTGTTTTGAAAATCTCTTCTCAGGTGATGTACCAAACCTTGTTGGATCAAGTTTCTTTACTGTAGCAAAAGCCTAAGTCAGGATAAAGAAAATGTCACTCTGCTTGTGCCCTGGAAAGTCAAGTGTCAAGTGTCTATTAATGAAAGATGGGACAGTGAAACAACATAAGTTTGTATCAAAATAGTTAAGGTACGTCTATGTCTTGCCAAGAAAGAGAGACTATTTAAAGTGTCATAAAAGATTTTATTTCTGCACCACATCCATGGATTGAAGAAATGCTAACAAAAACTTCTAACTCCCTTCTGGTTTTGTTATGTTGCCTTCTCCTTTGGGAGGGAGAATTCTAAATAGACATAGATTTAGGCAAATATTGAAATGGAATATGTACTTTTATATAATGTAGAACACATAAATATGAAATGTATAAAGATATATTTCATTTAAAAAGAAATTTTGCCAAGTGTAAGGTTTGAAGTTTCTCTGTCCCACCAAATCAGTGATAGAACAAGCTGTTTGCTCTCTGACACCAGGACTTTCAAGTCAGGTCAGGTTATGGTGAAGGACACTTCAGGAAAATGCTATTCATGGCAGGTTACATTATCAGTCCTCAGAGATAAAATAGTTAAAGCCTCAGTTAACCCCGAGGATAGTGCCTAATTGTCTCATTAGAAGGACCACACGTTTCTCCTCTTAGTTTCTAACATAGTTTAGTATCAAATCACTCTTTGCTGTACTTAAGGGCTCCTTATTGCAAGTGTATTCACCCTCTCTGGCCACTAAAGTTTGTCTCACATACACCTTCTGCCCCAAGGTGGAAAGTCTCTAAACTATGTCCCCCCTGAGGTTGTGCATTTGGCCTGAAATGCCACCTCTGCCCTGTTGTCACCTGCCACTCATGGGAGCTCAGACACTGCGAGTGCACAGGCAAAGGCATGTGGCTGTCATGCGTGGCAATGCTGAAATAAGGAATGTCCCCTACACCACACAACAATGATATGCCTTTGATTCACCTTCTCCTGAAATACTCTAAATAAGGGATACTAAAATTTTACAAATCCAGAACTTTGAAATCACATGGGCTATAATTTATTTTACACAGGTGATTTATGATTTCAACACCCCATAAAAATTTATCCTGTGAGTTGAATTAAATATAATTGAAATGAGAATTTGAAATTTGAAATGAGAAATTGAATTACCTTTTCCTGAGACTGAAAGGTGGAGCATTTAAATATCCCTTATTAATAAGCTAAAATCGTAAATTTCTGTGTCAGATCAGAAGTAAAGACAGATCAGAACTTTGTGCTATGATGGCTGAGGAGTTTCTCAAGGACAGATGCACCACAAGTAGTGGGGAATAAGAAGAGCTGTTCCCTAAAAACAGTTTTTGGTTGCTGGCTAAATTTTGAAAGGAGCTTAAATACACAATATGTAAAGTTTTTCTTTTACCAAGTATGCGATCTGAACTATTAAGGAGTCTTGGTAAACAAAACTAACTTGCTGTTACAGTCAAGTGATAGAGATAAAAGTTGATGAAATAGTTTACAATTGTTTTCTATATCTGAACTTTTTTAGTAACAACAGAAATATTTTAAAAAATCTCACTGGTAGAATTTCGGTTAGAAATACTTTTATAACATGCTCTTTTATAATGTGCACCAAAAAAACCCTGAGAAATCCCTTTCTGCTTAAGCTGTAGTGAACATTAGTCATTACTGTCCTCCTTCACACAAAAACTAGAATCAGAATCGTAGAATAATTCCAGTTGAAGAGGACATCCTTCTGCTTGAACCACGATCAATAGAATCGTAGAATCATAGAATTGCTGAGGTTGGAGGGGACCTTTAAGATCATCGAGTCCAACCTTTAACCTACCCTGACAAAAGCCACTTCTAAACCATGTCCCTAAGTGCCCCATCTACCCTTTTTTTAAACACCTCCAGGGATGGTGAATCCACCACCTCCCTGGGCAGCCTATTCCAATGTTTAATAACCCTTTCAGCAAAAAAATGTTTCCTAATATCCAATCTAAACCTCCCCTGACGTAACTTGAACCCGTTTCCTCTCGTCCTATCACTTGTCACCAGGGAGAAGAGGTCAGCCCCCATCTCTCTACAACCTCCTTTCAGGTAGTTGTAGAGGGTGATGAGGTCTCCCCTCAGCCTCCTCTTCTCCAAGCTAAACATGCCCAGCTCCCTCAGTCGTTCTTCATCAGGTTTGTCCTCCAGACCCCTCACCAGCTTTGTAGCCCTAATAACTTCTTCACAACTTCTAGAATGTACAAAGTATTTTTCATTTAGAAATATATTTTAGGTTCGAATGCCTTAGTTGTAGTTACTGCCATGGGAACGGTGGGAAATATCAGTACCTTAGAGTGCGATTTCTACGGCCTCCACACATCCTACGTGCTCGCCCATTATGAGCACCTTGTAATCAGTATTTATCCCAATTAACATATGGGAAAAAATAATCCCTTACATTCTAAAATATTGAGTATACAGGCTAAGTCTATTGGCAATTATATTAGGCAAACTAGATCTATTCTGGCAGCATATCTGTTGCACCATTAGTGCTTAAGTGGTGGCTGAAGGTAACTAGATGTTTCTTTGTAAAGTTTGTAGGAAAAAACTGACATTATAATTTTAAAGGTGCTTCATAGTTGCATACAGGATTGAGGCAACCATCAGCAAAGGTAGCTCAGAATCTGTTGCTCAGAAGCCATGGGGAAAGGAGCTTTCTCTATCATTCTCACTTTGCTTAAGTGAGAACTGGCCCAGTTCTTCAGTCTTCAAGCAGTGGTCACCTTGAGGGACTGATGACTTCTTACATGAAGAGATTCTTATCCACTCCTTATTCTAACTTCAAAGTTTGTTCCAGTGTCTGTCATAGGGGTCTGAAATCTTTTTTATGATTAGAAACTAGAAATGCATTCAGTGAAGCTCCGTAAGGGCACAAAGCCTATTTCCTTTGTGGAGAAGTCAGTCATGGCTGTCCATGATGTCCTAGCATAAGCTGCTTTGAGGTCATACTTTGAAGCCTTACCTGGGTTATAGCATCAAAGTTAGAGGCCTGAGGGAATATCACATTTCAGCAAACAAAATCTCAAACAAAAAGCTATATTTTTGGCTTTTGTTTTCAGCAGGCTGCTTAGTGCACTCCTACAATGGTGCAAAAGGAGAATCTTGTCATTTGTTTTGTGGAAAGACTAAGGTTTCTTCAAGGTGAATTCTATGCTGAAAACAAGGTTCATTCAACAATTACATTGCTTAGTGTTCATCCACAAAGTATTGATAGAATGACTAAGTCAGTGTTCCCCTCATTCATCTGACAAAATAATTAGACTGAGAGATGTATAGTCACTTAATTAAACATTCTTTTCTGGCTAATAGCATTGCACCAGAAAACATGGACTCTCTTGACAGTTCCTGCTTTTGATTGGAATAGACCAGGAGACTCCTGGGTGAAAGTGGGAACATTGCCATTTTCATCTGTGTTTCTGGTATTATCTGTTAGCTAGGGCAGGAGTATTGCCTTCAAAGGCCTTTGAAGAAATTTAAATTCTGGGTAGGGTTTCACTGAGTAAATAAAAAAGACAGCAAGGGAAAATAAAACCAACTACAGCCATTTATTGTGACTTTTCTTGAAATATAAGAGCATAAGAGGAATTAAATTTGAATGTACAGTGACAACAGTTTATCATAGAGGTTACTGATTTGCAAAGGCTTTTACTGAAGAATATAGTGTAGCAAATGAAAAAAGGAAATAGGTGCATGTCAGGATTTTGTTTTATAACTCACAGAAGAGACAGGTGACAGTCAGCTTGGTATAGGGACTTCTGAGGTCATTATATTGATAGGATTCTCCACTGCTGAACCTGCTGGAGGATCAAAGTGAAAAGGATGCCATGTCGGCACACTAAAAGTGAGTAGTCTGAATAGTCTCATGTGATGTTTTCAAGATTTGCCTTATTGAGATTTCCTGTACGTAGAAAAAGGAGGAATATGTGCAGTATTGGCCCATAGATTCCTGGAAAGGGGTGCAAATATTCAGGGGATTGCTCCTAAATTTGTGCAGGGAGATAACTACAAGCTAGGCATGTCAATCCCAGTTTATCAAGTTACTTAGGAGAGAATAGAACTACTCATGGTTAAGGAATCAGGCACTGCTCCTATGCTATCTGAACAAGAACCATAATTTCAACACCTGATTCAAGATCCTATTATAATCAGCACCACGAAGAAAATTTTAAGAAGTTAAGTTTAAAAAATACCAGGTTTTCATAATAAAAACCCTCCACGGGCTTTGAGTTCCTACCCCTTGTTTTGATACGATTGGTACCATTTTGTGTGACTGGGGCGCCAGAACCCAGTGCTGGCTGTGAGAGCTAACTTCTGTGGGGCTTAGCTGGCTGGAAAGCAGGGGAAAAATTTTGCAACAGGTGGATTAGTTTCCCAGTCCGGTCTCAGTATTGCCACTGAACAATATGTATCATGGAAACACTTCCTAAGCGGACACACTGCCAATGATTCTCCAGGGCTGTACTGACAACATGGAACAAAAGACTGGATCTCACATGGCCACCATGAGGACCTGGCTTCTGTCGTGCCATAGGTACAGGCTATTCAGCAGAAGTAGACTCCTCAAGGTAACGGTAATAATTACAGGTGTTTTGAGCTTGAGTTGAATAAATATTGAGCGAAGTAATTATGCATCAACCTAAAAGGAAGTACTTTTTTCCTACTCTTATGACTGTTTTTCTCTTCATAAATGTACTAGATATAGAAAAGCATATGCTCTACAATACTGAAGAGACAGCTACAGCTTGAAGCAGTATGTCAAGTCAATTTTTTGTTTTTGTTCTGTGTTTTATTGCTACAACTCTATTAAATGACTTGGGTTAAGAGTTCTGTGATGTTTTTCTGTAACAGGAGGCTTTCAACATCTCTCATGCACTGCAGGGTGTTTGCTTGCTAGGTTTGTTTTATCTTGGCCTATTTTATCCTTTTTACTGTTTTTTTTTTTTTAACATGAGTCACCGTATGGTGAAAACTCATTAATGGCCTTGACAGATACTAACTAAAGGCATTTTAATGGCTCCCAGGAAAAGAAGCCATTGTCCAATTTCTTTGGCTCTAGATGAAGATTATCAGTCCATTAGAAAACAAAATTATGAGTGAAGAAGACTTGCTTGTATTGGGGGGAATAACTGAAAGAATCATAGGAGCAGTGTTAGTCATAGATGTGGTTGATTGTAATATAACTGAAAACATACAAAATTATTTCAGAAAATCCATTCCTATCATTATTTTATTTCAGTCAGCCTCATGATTCTTAAAACGAAAACATTTACATGATTAACTGGAATAATATCTCTTAGTTCTACTGAAACATTTAGTCCAAGTTTTCCAGAGTAGGTAAACGTGAGTCTTGACACACAAAACTTCTTTAGCTGAATAAATCAAGATTCTTATCTTAGATAAAATGTCATGTTCAGTTATATTGGATATATATATAGTGAGGTTTAATAACAACATATATATATATATTGGTTTAATAACAGCATGCTTTTTGCCATAACACTGGCTTTTATGTTTACTGCATTAATAGGCACATAAGAAAATTGTTTTCAAGAATAATGACTAATACTCTAGTATTAGTCCAGAGCACTGGACTAAAACATGGTATGATGGTTTCTATGCAAGTCTTGAAAAATCAAAAAAAAAACCCCAACTTTCTATAATCTCTTGTCTTGCAGACTTGCTTCAAAAATTTGTCAGAGCCTTTAGACAGGTATGTCCAAGAGGTCATTCTGTTTGACATCCAGGAATCTTAGTCATATGGCTAAGGCAAATTACTGCTGCCTTAGGACAGCTGTGCTGCTTGCTGAGCCTAATAGCTAACTTTACACTACCTATGCTAATGATGCCAGTGTGCTAACAGACACATTAGTAAGTGTGAAAAAAGAGTGAGAAGAGGGGGAACTTTAAAAATTATGTTTTCTTTATCAATCGTGATATTCCAAACACAAAGAACTCCTGAAAAATTGGCTAGTTTATTTGAGAATTAGCTATAGCATCAGTATAAGATATTCAGCAGGAGGTAATCTCAACACAAAAGGATTGTCCGTTTGTAATGGTTCTGGAGCTCCATTTGTAAAAGAGCTAGTTTGGTTTAGCGTAATGTAGTTCTCATACAAGTTCATGTTCACATCCAACACTAAACAGCTGTCTAACAGGTTCCATATCAAACGCAGAGCAAGTGAATTTGACAATGTGACTTATGAATTTACAATGCTCCCAACAATTAAACAGCACATGCACAGCCTCCATGAGTGAACTAGATCAACCTTGGCGCAAGCCCTCTATCAGTGAATCTGAAATACTGGAAGCTAAAAGCAGAAGTGCTCAGATTCCACGGATATAAGAACCAGTGCTCTTTGTCTTTTCCTCAGGACTTGGAAAGCCTGAGAAAAACCCTCTACAATTCTTAAATTCTCTTCGACCTGTTGTCTGCTTACTGATTATTGTGCCACAATGCACGGTGTTATCATAATATTACAAATAGCCCAAGGTGAGAAGCAGAACCCATGGTGCAATGCACTGTACCACAGGAAACAAGCAAATAATTCATAATACAAAGGCAACAAATGACAACAAATAGCTTAAGGGCATCCAGGAGAGCAATGGCTAACATGATACCCTCTGATTTTAGTACTGGTCACTAAGGCTGGGATTCATTTAACTTACTGTAAATATCTGCAAAGCAGCCCTTTGAGACACTACGACAGATTGCCTTTACTGTCCACAGTACGATTTATTGAATATAAAGTAGGTGAATAAAGTAATTCAGATGAATCGTGCCTAAAAGTGTCTATATTCCTCAGTAGACAAAAACAGTGTCATTATAGCTCACGTATACTTATCTGTATTGTAAAAATTTAAAGTTAGATGAGACAAATCCCACTTCAGTGACCTGACTGTTCTCCTGCTTTGTTTTGTTTTTGGAGTTGGTGGAATGAATCACAGAAAAGAACAGTTTTAAAGATGAATGGAAAAGAAAATAACAAATCTTATAGCTGTGATGATGTTGGAAGTCCTACAACATGGTAGCAACACACTGGGGAATGGATAAGAGTAACTCTTACTTTTTAAATTCAGAATAGGAAACTGTCTGAAATGTGTCCTTCTAAAGGAGATTTCGTTTGGAATTTTCTCTAGGGACTGAAAAAAAGACAAAACCCCAAACCCTTTTGTTCTGAGAACTTGCCTCTAGAGTGTTGATCCTGTTAGCCCAGGCCACCAGGTAGGCCACAAGACTAGCGGTAGCAGAAACTAAAACGTTAGTGGAAACTCAGCTGATAATTAGTCACAAAGGCTTCCAGGGACTAAAATTTGGACTAACAGTGTTTAGAAGACCACCAGATATTTCATTATTATACAATCTCTGGTATATACTTTTTCCCATTTGCCCAACATTGAATTGACTACCTGACCAATTCACATGCAGTCAAACACAATAATCAGCTGGATAACTGCTAGATGTCCAAATCCCACATTCAAATTCACGGTTGCTTGTTTTTCTGCCAATAAAATCTGTTCTTTAATAGAAAATCTGTATTTGACTTCTTATCCAGCTTGGAGTGCCAATCTCTGTTGTGAATATGAGAAACTATCTGAAAATGGGGAATAAGGCATTGCTGGGTCCAGAGAAAGGACAGCTGTGCCATTAGAGACTTACAGTAGAAAGAATCTGGCTAGAGATGAGGAAATGGTTTTACGGAAGATGAAATAAAACATATCTCAGTCATGAAAAAACAGAAAGCTCTTTGAGACAAAGGAGTTTTAAATGTCAGCAGAAAGATGGCATCACAGTTGAGAAAGTTAGGATGGAAAGATTTGTGTGGGAGAGACTAAGAGAGATTTTAGTCATGTTGAGCTTTAGCTGACAGCAATTTTATATAAGATAATGCCAGAAGGCAGAAAAGATGTTTTTGGACACAATTGAGCCAGCAGTTGATCTCATAGATAATTCTTATTTGGAGATACAACCTGAAATTATGTGAAACAAGGATAATAGGTTCAAGGACAGTAGCCCATGAAACAGTGTCAGAAAATACAGGGAGAGTAAGGAGGTTCTTCAAAAAATCCTCTAAAATAGAAAGGAGAAAAATTAGAAGAGAACTAAGCCAAGAGAAGACCAGAGTTCTGAAGACTCCCTGTGTTGAAAGTACGCAAGAAATATGACACACAAGAGTAAAATATGGAATAGTGGAGACACCCAGATAGCACAATCATTCAAAAAATGAAGGAAAGCAAAGGGAAAAAAGATTGTACCATAAGATTCAAACAGGGTAAACACATATGGTAAACCTTAACTAAGAGTTTAGAATATTTTTAATAAAATTCCTTCCTATGTAACTTGATTGGCAATTCACAAAATGCTGTTCAGCTTGTGTTCACTATACTAAGTGCACACACAATATCAAGTTGTAAACTCTGCAGTAGATATTCCACATTTTCATCTGTTGTTTGAAGTATCAATCTAAACTGCTCTACATATAAAAATTATATAAGTAAATAGTAATCTCATTTTCACTGTAAGCCAGCCATGCTGAAATAAATACTCTATGGAAAAAATATAAATCCATTTAATCACATTTCCTTCATAATGTTGGTGATCTCATCCTTCTGAACTAGGATACTTTTGTCCATAGTATATAACTACCACAGATTTTTGTCAGACTTAATGAGTCCATTCACCACATTGTCAAAGCAATTTGTAAAGAAAATACACTTCTGACAATGGTGAGAGAGTTAATAAAAGTAGTTTTAATGCAAATTATTATGTGATGTCATAATGAAGTCATAAAGTGCAAAAGATGGTGATGATGATGATGATGATGGAGAAGAGGAATGCTACATGTATTCCTATATGTATATAGGAATAGGATTTCAACTTATGACTCAAATTTCAGTTTCCTTCTTTTGCCAAACACTTGGAGTCAAGCTACGTGACCGTAAAAGGGAAATAAATGAATGCTGTTGGACTGACAAAATGGTACCTTTGTTTCTCTTTTTAGACTGCTGTTTTGTTCCGCCAGTTGTGCTTTCTGTTGCATATGTAATGTATTTGCAGAAACAGTTGACAAATAACTGCAGGATTTGATGGGAGCAGCAGGTGCCTATTTTTCTGGTCTGCATAAACCTTATTCTCAGTAAAACTTCACACTTCTAGAAAAAATTAACACTGCATGTCGCAGTAGAACATTAAAAATGAAAAGGATTTATCACAGAATTAGCAATGGCCTTTACCTGAATACATCTAAAAGCTTGATCAATTTATGTTTCTCTTTGGTTAGAGCAAAACCAGGCAGCTGGACCACAGTCTTCCCTTGTGGCTAGGTTAATTCTGCAGAAGTAATTTTCCATTTTCTGTTTCTCCTACCAAGCCTGCTTTTATATCAGATCTGCCCAAATTTCTAGTAAGAATTTTTTTTTCCAAACTGCCCCCCTAACCTTTCCTCCCTTGTCTGTTGCTGAGTGCCATTCTGTCTTAACTACTTTCATTATTCAGAAGAGTGGAGTACAATACAGGAACAGCCATGGGAACACAAGAAACATTACCATTATGTCTGAATGAGCAGTTGGTTAGAATCTCTTGCAGATGGATGTACTTTGAAACAATCCGTGCTGGTAAACAAAATAGTTCAGATGAGAACTGAAGTTACATTTTCAAATTCTCTCTTTAGGATTTAAAAATAAATTTAAAAAATGTTTTGAAGACAGGTATGCTCCAGATTTGCTCTCAACTCAGAAAAGTATAGGTATGTGCACATGTGCAAGGGACTGTGTCTTTGTACACGAGGTTAAGATACATATATACATGGAAGGGAGGAATAAAGTTTTTCCAGTTTTACAGGCACAAAGATCCACCTTGTACAAAGACTAAAAATTTAATTAACTGAATTTCCTGTAAAATACAGATTTATGATTACCACATGACCCACAGTAATCTTTAGAGGCTGACATTATACTCTTCATTGGGACAATCACTCTTACTTGGCTTCCTCTAACATATGAGCGCATCAGTTTGAATGTTCCTTATATGTTTTCATCTCTTTATTCTACTAAAATTGATGCTGGCAAAAAGATCTGAAACTTCAGGTATATTCAAGAAGATATATACAGTTGTCATGAGATCATCGGGTTTTTTTACTAGATGATACTCTTCTCTTTTTACTAAATAAAGCCAAGCTTTTTGGTGATTGTCATTGTTTAACCCCAGCCAGCAACTAGGACCATTCAGCCGCTCTCTCACTCCTCCCCTTTCCACCCAAGTAGGGTAGGGAGAAAAGGGAGAAAAGGAAGGGAAAGGAAAAAAACCCTCATGCATTGAGGTAAAGACAGTTTAACAGAACAGTAATGGAAGGGTAAAATAACATCTACCAGAAAACGCATACAAGGCAAGGTAGCTTTGAGATAATTTTTATTGTTACTGAAAGGAAATCTTCCAAGAGAGAGCAGGTAGAAATCATTAATGAAGTAATGGTTATAGAAGGGGTTAGCAGAATAGAGGCAGGACACTATAATGGGAATGAAAAACATTTGTTGCAAAGCCCTTATGAATCACGTGCACTCTACTCTCAAGCAGAATCATGGCCACAGGGCCTTGGGAATGGCAACAAAAGTAGCTGGGAAACTTCTTCCTTTTGCTCTGTGTGCTTTCAAAATGCTGTCTTCTGTGACATATTAGCTTGCCTTCAGTCTCCTCTAACCTTCTTTGGCATTCAAAGAAATTATTTTTATTTTTTTTTTATGCTTACTCTACACTACATTCCTCCTCCTGCTCCTTGGGCCATAGTGGAAGAATAGGGGACAATGTTTTCTGCTCTTGGTTCAGAAGTAGGACACAAAAACAGCCACTCCTAAAATAGTCTCTACCAGCTAAAATGAGCGACTGAAGGAAAAGTCAAATTTACTCTTTCCATCCATTAAAGACCTTCAGCAGTAGCAATTCAACATAGTTAATAAGCAGCTGGTGCATAGAGGTGGCTACTAGCCACACGGCTGACCATGAACAGAGGTGTGTTTTGGAGTAAATTATGTATTTGGATACATTTTCATACCATTAGCAAAGTATATCTGTAACTCTAGAGAACCTCAGTTCTGCATTTCAAAGTGTGTCACTACCAGAGTGTATAATAACATTTTCTTTAACAGGGCTATGTATTGTCTGTTATTGGCATGGTTGACATGTTCTAGAGAAAATTTGTAATGAAATTCAGCCTGTTTCAGGTGGTTGCCTTGGAAAACTTCAGCCTGAAAAATTAAATTTGACCAAAATTTTAATAAAATAAACCCAGAATTTTATTATGTGAGGCATCACGTTTAACTATTGGCAAGAACCTAGTTCTAGCTGCAGTATCATTGCATACACAGTTAAATGGACACATACTTATATACATAAGACTACACTGAATTATTAAGATTGTGAGAACAAACACCGCATTAGGAAGTTAAAGAAGGTGACACTAATTTGAAGCTTGTCAAGGGTTCGGGAGCACAAATTGTGTTCTCCTCTGCCCTTCCAACTTTGGGTACTGACGAATAGGTAAACAAGAAAATGGGACGGATCAACACCTGGCTCCGAAACTGGTGCTAGGAGCAGGGCTTTGGGTTCAGTGATCATAGTTTGATCTACAGGACAGCAGGCCTGCTCGCTAAGAATGGGAAAACCCTATCCCGAAAGGGGAAGAGGGTGTTAGGCCAAGAGTTAGCAAGGCTCATGGACAGGGCTTTAAACTAATATCGAAGTGGGGAGGGGATAAAACCAGGCACACTAATAATGAGCCTAGGGATAAAGGGCCAAGGATGGGGGTGAAATCGGTAGCCCGGCTGAAGTGCATCTACACGAATGCATGTAGCATGGGCAACAAACGGGATGAGCTGGAAGCCATTGTGCAGCAGGACAGCTATGATGTAGTTTTCATCACGGAAACGTGGTGGGATGACTGTCACGACTGGAATGAAAGGCTATAAGCTCTTCAGAAGGGATAGGCAAGGGAGGAGAGGTGCGGGTGTGGCTCTGTACATTAGAGAATGTTTTGATTATATAGAGCTAGATTCCAGTGATGATAAAGTCGAGTGTTTATGGGTAAGGTTGAAGGGGAGGGCAAATAAGGGAGATGTTGTGCTGGGAGTATGCTACAGGCCACCTGGCCAGGATGAGGAAACAGATGAGGTATTCTATAAGCGGCTGGCTGAAGTCTCACAATCTCCAGCCCTTGTTCTGGTTGGGGACTTCAACCTGCCGGGTATCTGCTGGAAATATAACACAGCAGAGAGCAGGCAGGCTAGGAGATTCCTCGAGTGCATGGAAGATAACTTCCTGACACAACTGGTAGGTGAGCCTACCAGGGGAGGTGCCTTGCTAGACCTACTGCTCAGAAACAAAAAAGGACTAGTGGGAGATGTGGTGGTCGGAGGTCGTCTTGGGTTTAGTGATCATGAAATGGTCAAGTTTTCAATTCGTAGCCATGTAAGGAGGGAGGTTAGCAAAACCTCCACCTTGTACTTCCGGAGGGCGGACTTTGACTTGTTCAGGACATTGGTTGAGAGAGTCCCTTGAGAGACAGTCCTGAAGGGCAAAGGGGTCCAGCAAGGCCGGACGCTCTTCAAGAAGGAAATCTTAAAGGCCCAAGAGCAGGCTGTCCCCAAGTGTTGCAAGTCTAAAGGGCGGGGAAAATGGCCAGTCTGGATGAATAAAGAACTTCTGATGGGACTTAGGAATAAAAGGAGGGTTTACCACCTTTGGAAGAAGGGACAGGCAACTCAGGAGGAGTATAGAGGTCTCGTTAGGTTATACAGAGAGAAAATTAGGAAGGCAAAAGCCCAGCTGGAGCTCAACTTGGCCACTAACATTAAGGACAACAAAAAAAGCTTTTGTAAATACATCAACAAAAAGAAAGCCAGGGAGAATCTCCATCCCTTACTGAATGTTGGGGGGAAAGTTGCAACCAATGACGAGGAGAAGGCTGAGATACTTAATGCCTTCTTTGCCTCTGTCTTCAATAGTCAGACCAGCTATCCCCAGGGTGTTCAGCCTCCTGAGCTGGAAGATAAGGATGGAGAGCAGAACAACGCACCCATAATCCAGGAGGAAGTAGTCAATGATCTGCTTCTGCACCTAGACGTACATAAGTCTATGGGGCCAGATGGGATTCACCCAAGAGTACTCAGGGAGCTGGCAGGAGAGCTCACCAAGCCTCTCTCCATCATTTATCAACAATCCTGGCCAACAGAGCAGGTGCCAGATGACTGGAGGGTGGCTAATGTGACGCCCATCTACAAGAAGGTTTGGAAGGAGGATCCAGGGAACTACAGGCCTGTCAGCCTGACCTCAGTACTAGGAAAGATCATGGAGAGGATCATCTTGAGTGAGTTCTCACGGCAAGTGCAGGGCAGCCAAGGGATCAGGGCCAGCCAGCATGCGTTTAGGAAGGGGAGGTCCTGCTTAACCAACCTGATCTCTTTCTATGACCATGTGACCCGCCTTCTGGATGCGGGGAAGGCTGTGGACGTTGTCTATCTGGGCTTTGGTAAGGCCTTTGACACCGTCCCCCACAGCATTCTCCTGGAGAAGCTGGCGAATCATGGCATAGACAAGTGTACTCTTCCCTGGGTTAAAAACTGGCTGGATGGCCGTGCCCAGAGAGTTGTGATTAATGGGGTGAAATCCTCTTGGTGGCTGGTCACCAGTGGTGTCCCTCAGGGCTCAGTTTTGGGGCCAGTTTTGTTTAATATCTTTATTGATGATCTGTATGAGGGGATTGAGTGCACCCTCAGTAAGTTTGCAGACGACACCAAACTAGGTTGGAGTGTTGATCTGCTTGACGGTAGGAAGGCTCTACAGAGGGACCTGGACAGGCTGGATCGATCGGCCAAGGCCAACTGTATGAGGTTTAATAAGGCCAAGTGCCGGGTCCTGCATTTTGGTCACAACAACCCCAAGCAACGCTACAGGCTTGGGGAAGAGTGGCTGGAAAGCTGCCCAGCAGAAAAGGACCTGGGGGTGCTGGTGGATGGCCAGCTTAACATGAGCCAGCAGTGTGCCCAGGTGGCCAAGAAGGCCAACAGCATTCTGGCTTGTATCAGGAATAGCGTGGCCAGCAGGAGTAGGGAAGTGATCGTGCCTCTGTACTCGGCACTGGTGAGGCCTCACCTCGAGTACTGTGTTCAGTTCTGGGCCCCTCTGTACAAGAGGGACACTGAAGTGCTGGAGCGTGTCCAGAGGAGAGCTACCAGGCTGGTGAGGGGTCTGGAGACCAGGTCATATGAGGAGAGGCTGAGGGAGCTGGGCATGTTTAGCTTGGAGAAGAGGAGGCTGAGGGGAGACCTCATTGCCCTCTACAACTACCTGAAAGGATGTTGGAGAGAGGTGGGTGTTGGCCTCTTCTCCCAAGTGAATAATGACAGGACCAGAGGAAATGGTCTGAAGTTGCGGCAGGGGAGGTTTAGATTACATATTAGGAAGAATTACTTTCCTGAAAGAGTGGTCAGGCACTGGAACAGCCTGCCCAGGGAGGTGGTTGAGTCACCATCCCTAGAGGTGTTTAAGAAACGTGTAGATGTGGCACTTCAGGGCATGCTCTAGTGGCAGAGATTGTAGGTTGTTTGGTTGGACTCAATGATCTCAAAGGTCCTTTCCAACCATGAAGATTCTGTGATTCTGTGATTCTGTGAAGAGCTTCACACTAAATGACTTAGAGGGCTGTTTCTGTAAAGAGTTAACAGAAATCAGCTCATTTATCACAGTTTATTACTCTACAATCCCTTGTTTGTATGGCTGTTGTCAGGGTCTCAAGACAGGCTCAGAGAATGAAGAAAACAGATTAGTGGCCATCTTGGGACTGTTTCTCATGCCAAGATCATGTGTTTGCAGGCTTAAGAGGTTTTGTGTTCTGCTTTTATTTTTTTAAGTTGAGATGGAAATCAATACAGTTTCCGGAGTTTGGCCAAAGGCATCTAGGTTCTCAGAGTAGTAGATAATAAGAATCGACTCATACTCTTACTATTTCAGCAAAATTAATAAAAGGCAATGAAGGACATATAACACAGGAAAACTGCATTTACGACAACGAAGTTGCATAGGTGTATGGATAATAAATAAAAAGGAAAATAAATAATGGGTCAATTGAGATCTTCAGTTTACTTTGAAGATCATTAGTAGATACTCACCTTACATGGAAAGAAATGTTACTTAATTTATTTACATTCAGAGACTGGGGAATTCAGCTGGTGGATTAAGACACCTAAACAAAGATTTCTACATATAAATCAAGGGCCTAATACCTCCTTTTAGTCAGTGGAGATCTAGTCAACAGGTAAATGGAGTCAAGAGAGTGATTTATCTCACCCCAATCTAGAAATCTCCAATTCATGTACTGAGCAGTTCTAACTTCTTCTTTTTCCCTGTTTTGGGTGGCTAATGTGTGGAGTTCTCATTATCTGGAACCTCAGAACTCATATCATGTTTAAGGGTCCTCTTGACAGTTTGCAGGTCTGTTGATTTGTCATATCAACAACAAAATCTTGCCTTCAGACCAGGGAAGGGAAGGACAGGTATTTTCAATGGACGGTAATAACACAGAGGCTTTTCTACCACATGGACTTTATCTGAGTAATTTCCATTTTTTGGTCTGGCTCAGGGGCTGCCAGCATTAATGTGAAATTATTAATTTCTTCACAGCATTCCTGCCTACTCTCAGTGTCTCCCTTTAAGGCCTATGCTTGCCATCTGAAGTGCAAGTGTCTCTGTCACTTTCCCTTTTACAATATTGGAAAGGTCATAGACCTGTCAACCTCAAATCAGACATTTTTGCAGAACAAAAAAGGGAAAAAAAAAGAGGAAAAAACACCCCTAGATATGTTTTCTTGGAAAGCTAAGTTCAGTCTTCCAGTTGAGGTAATGGACATATGAGCCAGAAAAAGAATGTTGCATAAAATATGTATAATAGACAAATTTTCACTTCCTGTCCAAGCAGGCACGATTTTCACAAAGCGTATTCCTCAACCTCAAGGAATTCCTGAAGAATTTATCAGCCTTTCTTGAAACACTATAGAGTTTTTTCGTTTAGGTTTGTTTTGTTGGGTTTTTTTAACTTGCAGAAATTCAGGAACTAAAATACTTTTGAGATTTATTCCACTGATTTCTGACTTTAAAACAGAATTTATTTTTTATATTTCATTGGAATAAATTATTCACATAATTGAATTACTGCAGTTTTTTCTGCCTTTTTTCAAATGAAGGGAGCCTCCTCCACTGCCTTTGCATTCAGGCTTTGGAGGGAAGGGTTACGTCCACGGTTCTTTGGATAACTTTTTTTTTTTTAATAAAAAGAAATAATATTAAAATTAAATAAATAAATGAACTGCTTAATATACCAATTTTCTACATTTATTCAACAGGGTGTTGAGATATTGTAACTACCCTGTGACCTGAAAATCAAAAAAAAAAAAAAAAAGAGAACCATAGGAAATCAACGAATACAGAAAACAGCTTCAGTGTGAGAAAAAATCCAAAAGACAGATATGCAGAAAGAGATTCAGCTAGTAAAGGATTAAAAGATATTTAAAAATGTTTTAATAAATACATTAATTTATTTTTTAAAAGAAACAATATTTATTTAACTGAGACTGAAAATGTAATCAATGAGACAGAAAATATTATCAATGCTTTTTTCTGCTTTGACGCTTCACAAAAAAATAGTCAGTTGTGACCTCATACTGTTATTACTGTTAATACCAGTACATCTAGTATATGTGGTACATAGTAGATTTGTACATAGTACATCTGTACACCTCTGGTACAGAGACAACATGTTTGCTCAGGTTAGATAAAACTTACTTGTGGTGGAGAAAAACAAGAGTGATGGATTTACAGAACAGTCCATTTAACTTTGGTACTTGAGACAATACAAAAACACGTTTAAACACCTAAGAGATAATAACAACCCACCAACATGAATTTGTCAAGAGCAGATAATATCAGATCAGTCTAATCCTTTGATGGGGTTACTGGTCTATGAATACAAAAGGGGTGGCTGCAGCATCTTGATCCCAACGTACCTCTGGGCATGGTTCTGCTCAGCTTTGCATTGGGGAAAGAGAAAGACAGAAAAGATGAGTGTGTTATTAATTCAGTGCACAAATGGTTGAAAACTTACATTCTCAATGTATTTATTGAGGATTTGCTGTTGAATCAGAAGGACACAACTGGTCGTGTGTTTGGATAAAGTAGAGTACATGCTTATGAGATGTCTGTATGATATTGACCTGGGAAAGGTTTAATACACTCTGAAGGATCAGATTTGAATTCACAGTGATGTGGGTAAACTGCAGAAATGGTGATACCAGTAATATTATTTTTCATAGTATCAAGCGGAGATATCACATTTAGGAATGAAAATCAAATGCATAGCTACAAATTTATAATTAACTAGATAAGCATAATACTACAGAAGTAAATCTTAAAGTGGTGAAATACAAAGTCTGGAAATATGTTTTCAACTCAGTTGCTTTTGCATTAAAGATAGATGTCATTGTCAGATGCATTATTAGGACAGCAGTTATTCTATTCCAAGGTCTTTCTGGTATATAAAGATCAGTTTCAAGAATTTTAAAATTAATTAGGGGGAACTCAGAGAAGATCAGTAAGAAAGGAACTTTGGAAACAATCTGCATAGCCTGAGAGGACTGGGTCTGTTAAGGCATGAGAGGAAAAGTTAGGATAACGGTGTCAGGGAGGAAATCAGAGGGAGGAACATAAAATGATTCAAGTATATGAACTATTGTAAGAGAGGACAGTAATGAGTGACATTCCACAGTTGTAGAGACAGGACTGGGAAAAAAAAAAAAAAAAAACAAAAAAACCCAAAAACCAAAACCCCACGCAGTTTAATTTAAATTTGCTTCAAAAGGTAATACCATGAGATGTTAGAAAACATTGCTAATTGTAAGGATTGTCAAACAGGGGAACAGGCTAGTTTGCGATGCTGTTGAACCTCTGTGCTGAGTGTTTTTATGATTAACATACAAAACAAACATCTGTCAGGGGCTGTTCAGTTATACTTGACCTTGACTCAAAGCGGGGAAGTGGACTAGCTTAATCTTTGATCATTAAATATTAGCATCCTCAGGATGGGAACCATGCAGTCTTACAAGAGCAGAGGAAAAAAAGCCTATTTTAGTTTTATCTGTGCCGCTCACAGAGGAGCCGTTTACAAGTCGTAATGAAAAAGAACCTCTTTAAAAATACATGAAGGGCAAATGTGTTTTCTTTATCAGCCGCAACAATTTGGTGCACGTTCTAATTTCTTTCTGCTGTAGCTTCCAGGGTCCCATTGATCTTGTGGCGTGGGAGGACTCTTAGGTGGGAGTCTGTTACCCTGAGCAACATGACAGCATTAATTCAGTTGTGCTCTGGGAAAATGAAAGTAGGCTACATGCATATTTGCATCTCTGCCAATAAACACATTAGTGCTGCGAGTGCGGGAATTTTTGCCACATTAGTCAGTTTGATTCCCCTATTAGTATTTTTTTTAGTGCTACCTGTCTTCCATCTGCTTCATAAGAAGGGCAAGTGATCTGCTTGTCATACATTTCATATTGAACTCTGCTCAGTTGGTTTGCTTTATTGCATGCATTCATTTTAAAGTTCATAAATGAGAAGTCCAATATTATGCAACTAGAAAACCAGCTGGTTTTCATGCCATTTCATCTAAATAATTATTTTTGTCTTGCTAAAACATAGAAAGCATTCTTATTTTTAAGAACAATTTTGTGATTTGTGGAACATAGCTTCATTCTTACTCATTACTAAAATGTTTTTTCCTGACTCTCTGTGCTATTGCATCTAATGACTGTTAGATCCACGAGAAATTTCTAGATATCCCTCAGTGAAGTTGAGTTGGGCTTCATCTTGCCTAAGTTTACTATGTAAGAGTTAGTCTTCTAGTCTGAGCTAGTCATCTAGATCGCTGCTATGGTCCCTGGGGAGAGAAGCACCTTGACCTGGCGATTCCTCTCACAGTACATTTAAAGTACTTACTTTAAAATAAATGGAAACCCAGGTGTATGGGATTCCTGGGCAGTATTACACTCCGATCAGTGTCCAGCTTGGATGAATGAAGGGCCAGGACATTGGAGAAATGATAACATGAACCTTTATAACTCAATGTAAGTGCTGTTGCTGCCTTTCTACAGGCAGCTATAACACACTTTCCTGGATGTAATAAAATTTTCTCCATAAATTTTAGGGTGGGTCTGTTTTCCCTCTATTGCGGGTGGGGTTTTGTTTGTGCTGAAGTGATCCCACAAGACTGGGAATCAGCCAGGTTTAAAGGTGCACTTTGGATTAAGATTCATAAACGAAGCACATTTTATTCCCACACAAAGGCTAGAAGACATTGCACTGTGACTCAGCAGCTGGAGAGAATGTTTCTCCAGGCTGACATGCAGAAAATATCAGACATGGGGTCTAAATATTCAATGTAGAACATCACAGTGAGCATCTTCACTCACTTGTTCAGAACTCTGAATCCTTCCCTGAGGGCGGGCACCGCACACCAGAACAGGAGGAAGATTTTTCTATACTAGACCCACATGGTGAGAAGACTTGCCCAGAAATAGAGACTTCAGTTTTGAATCCTGTATGAACCTCAGGAGTCTTGAGTGCATTGTTCCTACTTTTCAAGAAAAGGATTTAATCTCCAACTCTCTGCTTAAATGGGATCAACTTCCAGTGCCATTTATGCACTTTTACCAGTGTTTTTCTATTAGATAATTACTATGAATTTACTTTGTTATTTTACAGTATTTGTTAAATTACTTCTCAATTTCTTTAACTAATGATATAATTTGGAAAATATAACTGGCATACATAGTATGAGTTTTGTGTGAAATGGACAAAATGAGCAACTCAAGATTCTTCTAACTTTCTTCAAGAAGATGACAACAGGAACCGGGAGACTTGCTCAAAGCACACATTATCCAAACTAAGCATGATAAGCAGAAGATAATATTGATTTATTTTTTTTTTACATTTATATCTGCTTTAAATTTGAGTAAATGAGTACATGAGTTAGGCAGTATTTAAAGGTAGTATCTTGCTGTGTGCTCCTAAACTTAAACAGGGTCATCTGCACATAGATGGTTTTTTTCATTTAAAGTCCCTACATATATATTGTAGCTTTATTGACTGTAATGTAGATGAGTCAAAGCCACCGAATTCTATTTTCATTCATGTTTTTTAATGAATGAGAACAATTGTGTGAAAACTGCAGGTTCGTATCCCAGCTTGCTAAAACCCATGTTGTGTTTGCATGTGTGTGTGTAAGACAGAGAGTGAGTGGTGTACAATGGGGAGTAACACAATGTTGAGACAGGAAACTTAAGACATTATTATCTTCATTTATAAATCATAAATCTCATTTTCTACATCTCTAGTCCCATCAGCCTGCCCTTCAGCTGTGAAACTTAAAACAATAAATGTGACTAATCAGTAGCTCAGTGAACATATTGGCTATGTTCCCTACCAAGATGATTAGACTTGTAATTTTATGCCTAGTTTCATATCTGATGTTGATAATTTTTCAAAATAATAGAATTCATTTTATACTGATGACATTTCGCTTTTGCACAGAGATCTAGACCTGCTCCTGTGCTCTTATATCAATGCAGAGTTTTTCAGATAAACAGCCCCCCTCCATGAGCTCTAGGACCCGTGGACCCACGCCAGCTCTGCACTGGAAGTGATATAGCAATGGTTAGGGTAGTATTCAACTAACCAGCCATACTGGGAGGCAAGGTATATTAGGTTGGACTCACAACATGATAATGTCTGTGGGCTAGTTTCGAGTCCAGATGGCTTAAGGACACATCTGTCTGAATAAGAAATGGAGCCATACCTTTCAGTCTGCTAAAATTAATTTTGAAAGCTTATCAGAAGCTTAAAATCTATAAGCAGCATTTACTGCTTTGCTTCTCTACTGTTTCTCTTCCTTAAGCTGAAGGGGGAGGGGTGTGCGGGGGGCACAGGTGTTAACAAGAAACGGTCTTTTATTCCAGTTTTCCTTGGGGCTTCCAAATGGAAAGCAATTTCTTTCTCTTCCAAAGTAACACTGTTTTGCCCATCAGCCGTTTACATGGTTTTTCTATTGCTTTTCATTTTAATATCTCCAGTATTATTTTGTTGGGATTTTGTTCCTCTTTAAGCATCCTTCTATCTCCAAATTCCTTTTGGGCTTGTCCATTTAATTAAGCTGAAATTTCGAGTCAAGTATGACAGGACCTATTGCTGCAATGAGTGGAGGTGACCTCTAATAAAGCTTATAGAAGTAGCTCTAGTGTTGGTACCCAGACAGAAACTGATTGAAACAGACACTGTTACATGGAAATATTATTCATTTTAATAATGCCAGACAGTCTCAGGAGTATGATTGGTAATGGATTCCATCTGGTTTGGTTGTCTCTGTTCTGCCTCAGAATGACTTTATAATTAGCTTTGAATCTATTAAACGCTATAATTTCAATCCTGAAATAAACTAGGTGGCTTCATAAAAGTTTAAAGATAATATACAGGCTTAGATTTTCATTTTAGGAGATATGTATAGGAGGTCAAGGATTGACTTCAGTTAATCATACATTCTGATACTTGATTTAAAAGATCAAATAGATGAAGTGGATATGAGCTAAGAATAGTGGATTAAATTAAAACATGAAAAATGGTCATTTGTATCAAGTGAATCTTAACAGGCTTTTTATGACTGAAAAATTCCTGAATTTTATTTACTTTCAATTGTTAATACAGGACATGGACTGGCAAATCAAAAATAGACATGTGAAAAGCAAAATTCATTTATGCGTCTAAAAAGTAAAGTAAAGATTGAGTAACTCGCTCTACCTTTACTGATGGTGTTATTAATGAGTTTGACTCATTATGCAGTATTTTTGCATCTCCTATGTAGACCCTTCTGGAATAATTTACCCCACAAATGAACCCTTGCCAGAAATCAAATTCCTATGGATACAGAAAAGACAATCACTTTTATCATCTTCAGCATGAATAATCATCTAAATTAATTTGAATTGATACATTGTCTTCAATTATACAGTTTATATACATCGTTCCCCCATGTTACCACTCAAATGCAACAGGATGAATACTTTTAAGTAGTCTTTTCTAATTATGAAGCAAAAGATCAAAGTCAGATGATCGTTGACTGAAAAGCAAGAGGAAATGGGAAAGCTGTATCATATGCGTTAAAGAGATTTGAAGGTGAAAATAGTACTTTCCATCAGTCTTGTATAGTCAGTACAATTGGGCAGTCTAATAGATAATTAGCTATAGTTTATAAACTGAACACTTCTAACATTAAGAATTGATTCTACAGAACATCATGGAAAATACCTCTAGCTGTTTGAGTTGGACCTCTCAGATAAATCCTTCATTTTATGAGAAACGTTTCTCAAAAAAAGACATATTTAAGTTAAAACTGTACAGAAATTAAGTTCCTTTAATTTCTACACAGTTGCTACCTTTGTAAAGGTCAGCAATGGTAGATGAATGCCACTGATTCAAAATGTTGGCAATGACAAGAGATATATACTGGCACCAGCAAGAACGAATGACAATGACTTTAAAATAAACTTGACATAAGACTCCAATAAGACTCCAAGAAGGTTCCTCATCACTGTAAATAGTTATGTTGTGATTCTGCACTTACATTGAAAACTAAATGGGTTCTGAATCAGGTTTCTTAGCAAATAAGTTTGCATATAACTGTTGCTAGGCAAACCTCAGTAGCAGCCATTATTGGTGTATGAAAATTTCTAGCTCACAGCAGAAGAGGAAATCCAATAAAAATCATAGCAGATGACACTTCTTAGGTTCTAGTGTGAAAGACCAGTGATATTTACAGTAGTAGTTGTAATGCTATCTACAAGTTACAACTCTGAGACATCTAATAATGTTCTGTAATAAAAAGTAAGTTAGCAAACCTTACTTTTAGGTGGGGTAACTTTTTTCCTTTTGAAACAATTTTGACAAAAACATTCGTAAAGAAGGTTCCTTGTAACAGACTTTCAGTGCAGTTGTGCTTTTTGATTTATTGATATTTGTTAATGGAATGTGACAAAATGTTAAATTCAAAAGCAAATGTGCAGCACTTTCTCAACTTGCAAAATATATGCATTTAAGCCAATACTAGTGATACTCCATAGTCGACTTTCATACCTACAACAGCTTGGTCTCTTTCTAACTTCCTGAGTGTTTGTATTTCTCACAGTCTCATAACCAGTATTATTACAACTGTAAGGCAGGACTCGTCAGTCCATTTCCCTCTCATTCAAACAATGCTAAGCATTGACTGAGACTGATTTCAATACAGGAATAAAATGAGATGGGACAAAGATACTGAACGGTTTTAAAGGGTATAAAAAATATTAAGTGTTATATTCCATTATTCTATCTGAAGATGTCCTCTGGCATCTTCAAAGACAGCTCTGATTTGATTTAAATCAAGTTATCAATAGCATCTCTTGAAACATTGGGTCCAAAAATAATTCAAAATCAATCTGGCAGATCACGAGTGAGCCATATACAGGGAGACAAATATTCCTGTATTTCAGTGTATAGTCACAAAATGGGTTGGTCCAGCAAGGATCCCATCACACAGCAAAATCCAACTACATGTATTGCTAGTGAATAATCCTAAAAGCAAAGCAACACAAGAAAAATAAATAAACAAAACTGTAATGTGTTGACCTCCTACCAATCCTGTAACATAAAGGTTTCGGTTTTTTCCTTTGATCTAGCCTTAAGCAATCTTGAAAGGGTGACAACGAAGCGTACAATCTTTCACATACATACATAAATTTTATCATATGTACATATACATACTACATCTAAATTAAAAACTCTTATAAAATCCCAGAAAGCATTTAGGTCCATCAACTCATATAAAAATAACCTAAATTTACTGGTGTTGGAGAAGAAAAAAAAAGGGAGAACATATGTGATTGCACTTTTTCTTCTTTTCCAGTCATTGTTGTTTGTTTTCCTTTAATCTGACAAAGGATTTTCTCTTAGAGTCTGTTTTTAATAATTGACTGAAACATTCCTTTGGCTGAGATGACAGAGGTATTGTTTAATGTAAAAGTTTACTTTAAATGAAAAAGTAGAACTCACTCTTGCTTCGTCATCACGATGTTTGTATCCAACTAAAGGTGTAAGTAAGATTACAAGTGGGTGAATTATTATGCATAAAAATGCACTAAGCCAGGAAAACTACTAAAACTGACACACCTCTTTGAACACACACTGAATAATTCATAATTCTGTGGTTTAAACACATATTATCTAAACTGCCTTTTAGATAAGGCAACGCAGAAAGTTATGCTAAAAAAAGCAAAATATCTGAGGGCACTACAGGTAGGAAAGATGAGGCTCTCAAATCTGCACAGGGAGCTAAATTTTTTCTATTCAGACATCTTGTCTAACATTTGCAGAATTTCACCGGGTTACTTGGGTTAAGTTCATAACTTCATTCACGATGACAACTTGTCCTTTGAAGGAGAGCAGCTTTTGATTTTCAGATTTCTATTACTGAACACCCTACCATATTCCCAGTTAACTTTCACACTTAGTGACAAAATGGTGCACTGTATTTTGAGTTTGAGTTTGTTCAGGTTCAGCTTCATTTTTCAGATCTAGAACAATTCTATTATTTTTTTTCTTCTTTCAATGGTATTTTCTTATAGGTTGTGAACTTGTCACATCTTCACCTCATCTTGGATAAAGCATTGACGCATGTTTACAGTTCTTTTTTGTCCACTTCCAACTTTTATAATTTTTCTCTTCAACACCCATGAGGCTGCATGTGAAGTACGATGTACTGTTGTGGGCCCCCTGGAACAAGAATAGCAGTTACAAACTCAAATAAGTTTCCTCAAAAATCACAGATACAGATAGGAGATGGAAGCACATGGTATATGTGGAAAGGACTGAAAGACTTGTATTTGTTAGCCTGGAGAAATCTCAAGGATATATTTCTCCAGAAGAAGGGGGAATTTAATTTCTGTCTTCAACGGTCTAATAGGTTGTTATAGGGAAGACAGACTCTTCTCTAATATGCACAGTAAAAGAATGGGACACAATGGTCATAAACCGCTGCATAGGAATTTCCAGCTGGACATATACAAAAAGAAAAATTACAATTAGGGCAGTTAAGCGCAGGGACAGGTTTCCCAGAAATGTTGTCTCTGAAGAAATTCAAAACTTGACTGAACTAAGTCCCAAGAAAATTTGTCAAACTTTGGAGCTGAACCTGTTTTGAGCAGGATGTTGGTCTAGATTATCTCCTGCAGTCCTTTCCAATATAAATTACTCAATTATTTTATTATAAATGGGTTGTTCAGTTAAAGAAACCAGAAAGAATTATCTGATTCATAGTATCTTGCATTACATTGAGGTTTATACTTTTGAGAGTGACAAGTAACCTTCTAGGATGTGCAGCATCCTTTCACATGGGAATCATTGGCATCTTTTTATTCATTTTCATTTGGCCAACAAGTCAAGCTTTCAGATGGCTCAGGTAGAGATGTCAAGAATAGCAATATATGGAGAAAATACACTTATTACAAAGGTACAGATCTGGGATACAATATCAAAAATAATGGGGATTGATAGTAAAACCAAGAAAACTCATTCATGCTTAGGCAAGCCTCAGCAGGGACAGACATAGAAAAATGAATAGTGACAAAGTCTCAACCACGCTTTCTTGCTGAAATCAAGACAAATATGTTAGACCCTAGTTTAAAAGGGTAGTAAGTAATGAAATGGATATTAATCTAAACCTCTGGGACAGTTTCAAAATGAGTTAAATGGCATTCCTATAATAAATCTTAATATAGCTTTAGTGGGCTAAAATTTTAAAGTTTTTATCCTGCACAGAACATTAAAAATAATAGTCCCTTGCCGTCTGGGGATGGAGGCTATCAGGATTTCATGGTGGCCATTAAAACGAGAGCAATATGAATGTCTTTGCCTGCTGCTCTCCTTTAACAGTTACAAGTTGTGTCTCTGATTTATTCCTGTAGAATTCTATTGGCCTGCAAAATAACCACTCCTACAGCTCCCTGAATATATAATTCCTGAGGTTCTACTCATGCCTACTAACCCTTTCAGTACACTTAAATCCTTTCCTTCTTTCTCAGTCCTTCACAATGACGTACCCCAAGTTGAGTTAGCCCAAAGCTTTCCAGCAGAGTAGTCCATCCTGGATTTTGCCATTATTTGGATGGCCACTTGGCACATTCCAACAATGTGAAGGAAAGAAGAAAAGGAAAGTTGTACTGCAACACAAAAGGATGGGGACAGTCCTACATACTCACATTTCTTACTCTTTGTGCAAAGGAAAAGCTGTCTCCTTACCAGTAGTAGCTGTTACTCCTTAAATTCGTCCTCCTTTACCAACAGCATTTATCCTTCATTTCTACAATATCAACATAGGGAAACTAAGAAGATAAGATAGACAAGTGCCATCTTGCTATCTTTAATAGCTTTCCCTATGCTTATCTGGTCTCCAGGGCCAAATCTGGTCTCCAGCTCTATTCATGTCCTCTACAGGATTCCCTCTTCAATTAATTATCATCAATCCTGTTGACTGGATAAAAGGTAATGAATACCACAGCTGGCTGTGGGCTAGGACTGTGCTGTTTAACTAGTCACAGCACACATTTTGATGGCCAGGCATGTATTGCCTGATAGAATAAGTAGAGACTGACTCTCCTCCTGTCTTTGCCTCTGTCAGAATGCTAATCAGGTAGATTTGTTTTTTCCTTAACCTACTTGGTCAGTTCTGCAGAACCATTAGGAGCTTAATATCTCTGATACTATTTCCCTTTATATCAAATTAAATTGGAATTAGTCATCTGCTTCAAAAATTGTTAGGTAGTGGCACTGACGGACCTATACACATGGGCAGTGAGAACAGGTTAGGAAAACAAGGTTAAGAAAATAGGCTATAAGTGAAAGCATACCTAGAAAATAAAAATAGGAAAAACCCATCAAGACAGTTACCTTAGTACAGGTTCCTTGAGGGAATAAATGTGAACAGTAACTGTTCTTCAAATTGCATTTGGGTGGGTGGGACACAGAAGGTTAAGACATGGAATTAATGAATTCTGGCAGCAAGGGATTGTTTTCTAGCTGTATTACCAGCTTGAAGTTCAATACAAAATCTGCACTAAGACGACTAAAAAGCAAGGGATATTTACAGAATTTCATAAAATTAATTGCAAAAATGAATAAAACTCATAATATTCAAAAAATTCAATTACTAGAAAAAATATTTGTAATATTCAGTATAGAATAAGGATATCAAAAAGATAGAACTTTTTGATAATAAATAAATATGTTTGTATGTATTCTTACAACATTCAAAAAACATGAATTGTCATAGCTTGGGAACATTAAGTCATCAACGGAAAGACCTATTATTTGTGAATTGTAATGGTATCCTTTGAATATACAGGACATATATGTTAACTTGCTGTTAATAACAGAAAAGACATACCTTGCTTACACATTCAGAAATTACCTGTTTAGAATGCATGGTTTGACTGACTCTGACTACTGGTCTTTGCTTATTAATACTTGAGGCTTGGACTGCATTAAGTATATTCAATATGTCTCTATTGTATTGTTTATGAATGCAGTAACTGGGAAATCTTGTCCAAGAAAATTAAGAAGGTTGATTTAAATAATTTTGTTTCAGGTTTAGTAAAGTTTAAAGCTTCTGCTTTATCATACGTAAATGCTTAAAATGTACACCAGTAACCCCCATGATTTAAGTAAGTTACAAAATATTTCTTAGCAGAGTTCAGGTCACTATATATGATAAGAAGATGGATTACATACGTTCTGGTTACTACCTGTGGCTGTATTAATCCAGAATACTTACTTTAGTCCAATTTTACAAACAGATTTTGAAAATATTTGTAAGAGTTAAAGGACAGTTTCTTTAAAAAGCTCTTCTTTCTTATGAAGTACTTCAGTTTTTCTTTGCAAACCAAAATGTTATCAATTTTTTGGCCAATATAAAAAGTTACTTGTCTTAAAACTTTCGGATAATTCTGACAAATAATCCTGTTTTGTTGTTGTTTTTACTTAATAGGTGGAAGGAAATATTTTCTGTCAAGTTGCATAGCAATATTACTTCATACAGTTCCTTCTCCCAGAGATCTCAAAGGTCTTGCTAATGCACTCAGTCTCACAGCAGCTCTTTGAAGCTGGGAAACTTTACCTCCAGTTCATTGTAACACAGAGAAAGCGTAGATTCAAAGAATCTTCAGTAAGCACTAAAAACATTTTAGGCAATGAAAAAAAAAAAACCACTGCAATCTTGAAAAGTCCTTCATCATGGCTACCAAATGCTTGAAAGATTTATGCTCTTCTGGCGTCAACATTTTGGATCATGATATTCTCTATGCACACAAATATAGAAGTCTAAATCGAGATAGTCGCTCCATTTTGAGAGGTCTGATAACCCATTTCCCATCTAAATTCTATTGCTGCCCAACTATAGGCATAATTGCAATAAAGCTTCAGCTAAAATGGCAGCAACCCCTAATTTTAATAGGCATTCTGAGACAAGCATCACCCACGCCATTTCTGCACAGAAATGGACAATCCCAGTCTCATTCATTCAAAGGCCTGGCTTCAAGGAGGAGGTGGGTAGTATTATAAACTTTCAGTGTCATATCTGGGTAGATCAACCACTTAGGAAATATTAAACCTGAATTCCATACATTTCACTAAATGCAGAAATTTAAAGCTAGAACTCACCCTTTTGGAAAGTGTGCACTAGGCACCCAGGCGCAGGGTAGAATGGAGGGGACAGTTCAGAGGAGATTGGGTAGATGGGGACATCATTATGTTTACTGAAACATTAATTTCTGCTCATTAGCTCAGCAAGATTCACTATTTGGGGAAAAAAAAAATGAGCAAGCTGAGGCCTGACTGTAGCCCAGTGACTAGGGCACTTGGCTGTGGTCTAGGACACTACCGTACTTTCATTGCAAGGCATGTCTTTTCCTGCAGTTGTCAGGAAACTTCATTGGTGAGGTTAAGAATTTTAATTAGCTTGCTAATCCGTGGAGTATTAATGTACCCTTTTACTTTAGTTTATGTAATTACATTAATTAAAGCCACATTTATACTGGCCTAACCACCTAATTGTCCAACTGAATTATGAAACGAGTAAGTACGGGTATTCTTCAGTGTAACAATGAACACCTTTCATTTTCTTGTGGCAGACCGGACTTAGATAATTTTTTACTGGGAAATCAGGAGCTTCAATTCTGTAAAGCAGTGAACATATGCCCAGTCTTCAACTTTTGCTCAAGTTCATCTTCATTCACTAGATAGCTTTGGCATATGTTTAAAATTAAGGTCGTATTAAAGCCTCATTGTTTTAAAGGAAAGGTAAACATACATATAATACTACTCTGAGTATGAATACATGATTTCTGCAGCTGTAACAATACACTGTCAAAGTCAATATCTACTTCCCAGATCCATATTAATGTTAATCTACTATCAGAAAAATGTCATATGATATGGAAAGTAATTACTTTGCTTTTACTTTTACACTTTTCCTTCTTTGGTATGCTAATTCAGAAATCATTCATAAATGTTAAAACCTATTCCAGCCCCCAAGCCCACAAATAAAGATATTTGTGCTTGTGATAAACTTCCTCCGCCCCGATAAGGCAAAATTTATTATCTGAATTTTCATACTTAATTATATGGGTTAATTATCAGGATAAATCAGAAAACCTGTGAACCAGACTTAGAATTTTTGAAATATTTTTCTAAAAAATGTTTACTCTATTAATTTAATTTCTATGAAGTTTAGAATAAATACTTGGCTTGACTAAAGTCATATGAGAAGCATTAATGTGCTCCTGGAAGTATGAGAAACTTCATCAAGCATATTTAACCTCAACAAATGGTTCTCAAGATGTCTTCCTCTTCCTGTACCTCATTGTGTACTATAGAGAATATTGAAAGAGATCTGTAATTCAAAGAAGTTGCATAACCTGTAATTCACTAAAATACAAATGACAGATCCTCTAGTTGAACTGAAAACAAGACCTAGAGAGAATCCAATATTTCTAATAGAAAGATGTTAGAAGTGTTTAGTACTTAGACAATAAGCACCATAGAAATCTCTTTTAAATAAATAATGTAGGGGGAAAATGAGAGAAAATCAGTTTCCAGGATGGGAAAAGATTATACTGCATCTGATAGATAATGTCACGTAATACTGAAATAATTGAATGTATTGCATTTGGAGGATCTTTGTTTCTCCCAGATATTTCATTTTGCAGGAGTGCTTCACCCAAGCAGTTTGGCTTCTGTGACAACTTATGCTCAGAACTGCGTGAGAGAAAATCAGGTTATCTATGCATTATGAAAAGCAATGGAAAACACAGACACCGAGCTAGTTCGGGAGCTGTAAACATTCTTAATACTCTAGAATGGAGTGCAATATGTCTTGCATTATCCTACCTAGAAAAAGACTGGTAGCTGGGGAAATCCATTTGACTGATAGGATAATCTACACAGACAAGACAGGAGATGAAACAAAATTACAGAATGACAAAGTGAATTGTCTAAGTCTATCTAGCTAGACAGTATCATAACAAGGAATAAGATCGATGACTCCAGCTGATTTCTCAAAACTTATGCTGTCTCCTTGATTGTGCAGTGAGATATGAAGTGAAGGGGCAGCCTAGATCACACTCCTGGAAAGATTGTGTGGGATTTACTACTTTGTTTGTAAATGCTTACCTCTAACCATGCCCATTACCTTACAATATTGAGAAAAACAGAAGAAAACCTACCTCCTTTTTGGAGATACTTGTATCATACGTATACAATCACACAGCTAGAGACTCCAAGTAAGCTTTCAGCAAGGGTTTTAATTCCAGGTACATAATGTCATATGGCAAGTATATTTAACTAATATAGGGAAAATTGAGTTGACTTCATGAAGGTCTTTAGGGCCATGGTATGCAAATGGCAGAAGAGTGACCTACAAGTACTTTTCTTTATCTCATGAGCTGAAAGTAAATTACAACACAATTTTACTGTGACATAAAGTAGAAATTATGCAGTCATAAAGATCACTAATTCTTTGCCCTGGGAAGCTTAATATATTTTTATGCATTTTTCCATGAAAACTATTTTAGTGAAGGGAGTCCTTTCCCTGAAAGGTCTCATGTAAGCTCTCATTGCACTAAGGCTGTCTGAACGGGTATCTTGAAAATTGATTGTCCTTCTCCTAGTAATATAAGTTTAAATTATCATAACTAACCTCAATGGCAGTACCTATGTGCTTATAGCCATTGGAGCAGAACCAAATTGTTCACCGTGCTGCAGGATGGAGCACAGGCTGGGCAGACAACAGGAGGTGACTTTATTACTAAATGTTCTCCCGGAATAACAAATTATGACTAACAATAGTGTTAGTCAAAACAAGCAGCTTGAGATTCCTATCCATTCATTATCAACTGATGAGCAATTTGAAGCAGCATATATTTGCAAAGATTAGTACTGATAGTGAAAGGTTATTCTGTTCTAACAGAGTGTCATGTGTGGTAGATACATTTGGCACCACCAAAATAATGTAAGGCTAGAAGCCCCACTAGTATAGACCTTATTCATCAGGGACCTATATGTCATTCTTTCTGGAGGGAGAACGCTGCTGCCAAATTGGGGTTTCTCAAATTTTAAATATGGATTTCCCATTAAATTTAAAAGTAAAATAAATGGGGGTAAAAATAAAATAAATGTTTGCTAATATACTTAGAGCATTTTCTTTCTAAAATGGATCAAGAATATTACATCAAAAACAAAGATAGCAACTAATTTTAGAAAGTAATCTTCGTCAGTAAGAGCTGTCTTTTAAATCAACTGGGTTTAACCATGTTAATACCTATTTGGATTATCAAATGAGTAAATAATAGAGGGTATTTGCTGTCTGTCTCACATTAATGTGTTAACTGGAATAATTTCATGTGCAGTTTCTGCATGGTTAGATATCTGTGTACCATGGGCATGAGTGATTCTTTGCTACTTTCTGTTTCTGCTGTGTTTGACATATCAGTAGCGCTGCAGTTCCTCCTAAATTCTGAAACAATGATACTCAGAAAGCAAACATGAATGCAGTAGCTACTCTTTTTTTCATGACTAAAGTATCATGGCTGTGAGTGAGGGGGATTCAGCTGTTCTTTTTTTACTAGTAAGCAGAGTTTGCTGCTTGTGCAATTACTATTATCTTCAAAATGAAAGTAAATGAGGCCAGGTTCAAACATTGCCCCGTGATCATCTGTGTCGTTTAAGTATTTGCACTTTCACGTGAACAGACTTGTCCTGAGACAAATAGCATAGTCCCAAACAGCTCAGGGGCATTATCAGAGGTGCAATGTGGGGGTCAGTAAAGGGTAAGGATGAAGCCAGCCTGTGTGTTGGACTAAGGGAATCTAACCAGCTACACTCAAGCTGTGCTCCACCGTTTGGTCTCAAGGTTAGGGAACATTATTTTGCTATTAGAGACCTTCCATTTGGTTAGAAAGGTCAGGACTGAAATGTAGTAAGCCTAGGGTAAAATGCTAATGTCTACTCTGACAAAAATTAAACGGACAATAAGGGGGAAAACTGCTCTAAGCTGTCTGTGACCAATGGAGAGGGTTTCTGCAGAGCAGAGTCTATGGAAAACAGCCAGAGTAGTCACCAAGAATCCAGTATCAAAGCCTACTGTCTCTCCTGGGTTACAGCTGTGCTGAGTATGTGGAAGGCAGAGCTAACATTGCATGTATTATAGACATTTGGATGATAACGGGATCTGGAAAGCCTGTAAACATTTTATAGCCATACTTAAAGCTTGCCAGTTATGCATCAATGTCTCTAGCCTTGCAGCTGTTTTGAGGCATGACTGAAATGTACCTCAAGGAGCTGAAAGACCACCCAGGGATATCTCAGTTTTTATTCTAAATTGGAGGCTCTTGTACTACACTCAAAGTCTGCTGCTTCTTCCTCAATTTATTTACCTTGTCCATTCTGGAAGGCACTAGAGAAAAGTAGATTAAGGGCAGCACAAAACAAGATTTGACTGGTTTAGAACTGTATTTACAGTTCCAAGGTGGAACCTGCATGGTTGTGGTATGCATTAAGCAAGTATTGAGGAGACAGCCTCACCCACCACCAAAAAGTCTCTGCTTCTGGAATAAGAAGAGGCATCTCTTTTACCACTTTGATTATCTCCAACATGGTTAAAGGGAAAAAAAATAAAAAAACCCCAAAGAATATCACAGGCAGTTAACTCACACTGGAAAATGGGGTGAGTGAAATGGAATTGACAATGTAAATTCTGACTCTAACATAAGCATCAGTATTGCAACTCCTGCAAAAAGTGCGGTGAGATCATTAATAGCCAATAGCAGTCAGGAAGGACTGCAGTTCTAAATTATATTAACAGTGAGAATTTCCATTAGTTTTGTGATATCCAGCGTGTCCTGAAGAGAGTCTAGAGATTCACTGCAGGCATGTTATGTGTTGTTTTTTTGGATGTTCAGGTGCTAATTTTCAGATAGTGACTGACTGCAGAACATTTGACTTCATCTGTAAATCAAGGTGCGTCATTGTTCATAATCATCCTGATAAAGTTACTCTTCATCTGATAATAGAAGTACTAAATAGAGGAACTAAGTAAGTTATTTTTGCCTTCTAAAAGGAAAAGCTACTTTGAAAAGTTTAATTACCACCTACAAGGTGGTTATATCAGGTACTTTCTCTACAGGTAAGCTTAAAAAGTATTTTATATATTTCAGACGTCCATACAACACATAATTTCACATATACTAATGTTGGTGAGTGTCATATATTCAGAACACAGCTTAACCCAATGTTTTTAGACGCCAGTTTCTACAAAGTGTTACCTTTTTTTCCTATGAGAAGCCTAGAATTGATAGAAGAATATCTTCACTGTAAGGGATATATACTTTTTGTTGACTTTGAATAAATAAAAGGTCTGAAAGGTATATGCTGTTTAATTTCCGTCACTTATTTAATATTGGGTCAAATATAGTGAATTCAGTTCTACTCAAGAGAAAAGAATAAGTTTTGGATTGAAAAGGAAGAATGAGAATGATTTTTGTCAGGCAGTCTACTATGTTTCAGTCAGTCACATTGTTAATGGTAGCAATTCATCTCCTGTCAATTAGTTCTATAAATACACCAATGCTTCCAAATTTTTGAGACTCCAGTTAGAATGGGATATGCATTACTTCTGTCATGGGTACAATAAACATCTTCAGAGAGAGCTAATTTCTTGGCTTAAAGTTCAATACTAGAAAACTAGGAATGTCCTGTTAGTTTTGTTTTCACTGGCATATCTTATACTTACAGTTTCTATCAACAATTCTGTTCATGATTGGTAAAATAAGGATTTATCCATGTCAACGTCATGTGCCTGCATTTAGAAATTTGATGCCAAATCAAATGAGTATAATCATTTAGTGCAATAGTAAAAGTTTTTCCTAACCAAGACAGCCTACTTTAATATGATTCATCATTATTGGAGAAGACATATTTCTCATGTGACTGCAGTTAGGGTTCAGTGGGCATTCATATTATAAACAAAGTTCTGTGCGAGTTTATGGATCTCACCATTTTGACTTACGATAATCCAAGACTGAGCTGTCGGATCACCTGCATTTACATATATCTACATGGCAGGGAGGCAAATACAAAAATGCTGGAAAATCTCCAGACCAGGAATCCATGTGAAATACAGTTAACACCTCCCTCCCTCCCCACCTCCCTCTCCACCAACGCCAATTATAGACTACATATTGCCTCAGCTCCAGCTCTGGGTCCAAAAGCTGACCAATGGTAAATACCCCTTCGGTGGTTCCTTTTAGTGTCATCAGGGACAATAATTAACCATCAAGTCATCCATCACTAATGCTTGTCTGTCATCCCAGCCACAGGGCTACTTTAGGAAGATACCACAGACGTAGCCAGAGGGCCTTTCGGTCAAGAATGACAAGGCATTTAAAGAGTCATCATTCATATTACAGTGATAATGAAATTCTCTGGGAAGGGGCCAGGAGGGTTGGGGGGGGTGTGGTGTGGAGAGAAATGTGGGAAAAAAAAGAGCTTTGTTCCAGGTGTGCTTGTGTAATAGACCTGGAAATACACCAACTGTTTTCTAGATAATTCCCCACTCTATCAGTACTCTCCTAAGTTGGTCACATTGCTCTGTCCTTAAAGACCTGAGGTTTTATACACTTGCTTTTTACTTTATACACTTAAATTCACTTGCTTGTCATTCAGGTTCACAATGGGTGGGCTGGTTTTGACCGATGTTGGATACCCCAGCATTTGATCTGATGTTCCTACAGGTAGAGGTTCAGACTTTTTGTACACATAAAAAAAGCATTCTTCATAAAACAACCACAAGATTGCTGTGGAAAAGGGTCAATTTATATCAGTTCTAAATTTTATAAGAAAGATTTAAGAAAAGTTCAGAGTGACATATCTTGACCTGTCAAAATGAAGAGTTCACTTTTTCATGAGGAATAACATTTTAAAAAATTTAACTTACTTTATACTGAGAGTTCAAAGTTGAATAAAAATACAATGCTTTGAAATTACTAAAGCAAGTCTTTTACTTTGACCTGAAATGCATGGTTTACACTCCTGATTTGAGAAAAACACTAAGATTTTTCACTTTAAATTCTGTTTCAGGACCTTTTTCCTCTTTTATCATGCCAGTTTCCACCCAACTCTGCTCTTTGATCATGAGTTGGAAGTTTAAGCAGCAGTTTTGGAAAACCTTTACTCCTGAACATTCATGTGATGACAGTTTCTTGAATGTGAGTAGTGCTGTTGAGAAAGGGTAAATGAAAGATCCGTGTAAATTTAATTTCAGCAACCATCAATCATATTAATGTTTGTGCAACTCTCCATGTTTTTGGCAATGGAACTCAAGTGTGTGTCTAATAACCCTGGTGAAGTCTTTAACCTTTCCTGATGAAAAGTCAGTCAGTCATGCTAAACAAAATAGTGGAAAGTCATCAGATGAAAATAAATGTGCAGTATGCTCTGGAAAAAAATCATCAAATTCATTTTAATCTGTGACATCCTAATGGATTACACCACTTTATGACCTGTCCTGAACATAGACTGTGTACTTCTGCAAACCTAGACAATCAAACACTGACATTTTCAAAACATCTGTTGGGCAATAAAGTAGCTAAATGGGTTCTTCTCTCCTTATTGAGCTTTACTTCTAATACAAGAAAGCATGATTTGCTCCTAAGTAATCCTTAGAATCACTATTGCTTTTAATTTTTAATACTAATGGGAGTTGATGCAAGGAAGCTTTTGACTGATTTCGATGGGATGTTGGTCAAGGATCTGGTATGCTTTTAAACACCTATCTTTCTGCATCTAGCCGTATGCTGAAATTTGAAAGACAAGTGCATTCCTGAAGTGGATACTAATATATGAATGTTTCTTCTTCCCTACAGGAGGCTGCATTTCTGCATAATAATATACATGTATTGAGGTTTCTGAAAACAAAAAAAATAAACAGCTGAGTAGAAAATCAGAAAATTCTGAGGAGGAGAAAAGTATGAGGTATTCATCTTTAAATAAGCAAACATTTTAGTGACAAATACTAATTATTACTTTAGAAAAGCTTACCTACATAAGTCATATCCATTTAGTTGATGATATGAAATTTTAAATGTAAGTCACTCTTAAGGTTTGACATTTTCACAAATTCTTCTTCAGCACTTTTAAGGGTTTTTGCTATTTAAGTCTTAGGAGTATCTTGCTTTTGCTTTGGTTTCACACAATGAATAATGGACTGAAAAAGTCTGTGTGAATCCACTGACAAGTTGGTTTTAATCCAGAGTGTTGCTAATGGGATGGAAGTTACATGGACCATGCGTGCAAACACACATCCACTGTACAGAAATAAATAGGAATGAGAGAGAAAATCAAGGACTTTCCCCTCCACTTGAGTTCTTTACCAAAAAGGCCATCAAATTCAACCATTTTTAGGTTGCTGTAAAAGAAACAGTGATCTAAAGGAAAGCATTGGTTGCTACCTAAGGGCAATATGAGGATAAAAGTGTTTGTTTGATATGTATATAAAGGATTAGTGCCTATTCCCTTTTTTCAAGAAGTGGTGTCGTAATAATCAGGCCGCTGACAGAATGGGCTTTGTCATCAGAAACTGTAAATGTTTTCATTGTTACAAAGAGGCAGATAATTCAAGAGACCACGACACTTAGGTGTAGAAGCTCAGCCAAGAAAATATTGTCATCTCTTCCAAAGTGCATAGCTATGTCTTCCCACTCAAAAAAATAAAAGAAACCAAACAAGAGAGAAAAGACTGTTTTCCTCTCATCATTCCATTATTGAAAGGCAGCCTACAGGAACAACAAGGAAGGACTCTTTTTCAGGGAGTGTATTGTTAGGAACAATACTTTTAGTCGACTTCACAGACCTTCTGGGATTTGAATGTGGTGTATCAGGCATTCCCTGTTTTATACCATTTCCACACTGTTCAACTTCATCTACTGCAGAGTTTGCCACACAGTCAAAACTAATCTTCTCAAGTCCATTAACCAGGGAGAGACACAGAGAGAGATATACCCCATTTTGAGAGAGGTATACATAGTAAGACAGATGATTCTCCTTCCATTGACCAGAGCACATTAAAACACCAGTTACAAAGCAAAAAGGAGAACGATGATTTCCTACCCTTTCTACCAGATGTATAATAATGCATGTTGCTAGCTTTTAGGTGACTCCTCCCCAGGCCTTCCCTATACAACACTATAGTTTGTCTGCTCTCTGAAAGAGAGTAATACTGACAGAACTCTGTTCCTGCAAAGGAGAGTATGTCTGGATTTGCAGCTGACCCCATAAAAACTGTCATTAGCAGAGAGAAGATGAAAGTGATATGAGGTTCTGAATTTTAGTCTTAGCACTGCCTGGCTGAAATGGCATTTTTCACATAAGCATTTCACATATATAGATTTCACTGCAACGAAAGGCGTTTTTTTTTCTCCCATTGTAGACATGCTTATATTTCCTGATGGTGCTGTAAAATGTGTTGTCTTTCTAAAGTTCTTGCAAACAAGGATAGCAGCACACTTCAAGAAGCTACCAACAATACACTTCAGGCAGCTACTATTCAATGCCACTATTGCCTTAAGTGAAAAAAAGTTGTCCCAGTACCAAGCAGGAACATCTAACGGAAATTCCTGCTGATGCCGAAAAGGCATGAAAACTTTGAGTGTTTTAAGAGTCAGAATTACTGAATCAACTTTCCTCAATTCTTTCTTTGTTAATCTGTTTTGACATGGAAAAATTACAAAATAACTTACACAAATATAATCTCTGTTTCAGATACCAGGTAGGTAGTTCTCAATTGGAACATATCTATATTCTGAAGAAATAGATTAATTTTTTTATTAAATCACAAAAAATTTAAAAAGAATTTGCTGAAAAAAAAAATAAATAAAAGAATGCCTCTGAACTAAACCAAACTAGGAAAACATCACATGAAGAGGAATGTGACTGACAAAGTAATGAACAGCTGAGAAGGTGGGCTACCATGGAAATTGTCTTTCTACCTGAGGAATCCCAAACAGTGAACAATAAGCAAGAGATATTTAATGTTGTATCTCAGTCATTTGTTATTTTTCATGGACAAAAAATGAGGTCTGAATCAAGTTCATCTACTTTAAGAGAAGATTCTGAGGTTAGGAAATTTCACAATGTTTTCTATTTTCTGTTGTTGAAGGGGGGATATCACATTAATCTCAAACCTTGGCAGAAATTGAACTTACTTAAAAACAAACAAACTGACGTCATGAAACAAGAATGAAAATTTTTGGTGAACATTTGAAGTTTCAAAAATTTACCCACTCATCTTAGAGGAAAGACATTCTCCATTCATTCTCCCTTCTAGTGGGAGGTGTCCCTGCCCGGGGCAGGGGGTTGGAACTACATGACCTTTAAGGTCCCTTCCAACCCGAACCGTTCTGTGATTCTGTGATTCTGTGATTCTGTGAAATGTGAGAATTGACAGCAAAAGCTAAAGGCTGAATCAGAAACAAAAACTGCAGTTACTTTAAAATGTAATTTCTTTCAGGAAGCTTCAATATGTCCCAAATCCTCTGTGCAAAGAACAAAAAAGAGCTGGACCTAATCCATTTTTTTTTTAATTAAGAATGTACACATATGCCATCAGATTTATTTCACCTAATTATGAGGAGGTAACACGGTTGGTGATGATCTAAATTAACGGGTCTCTTCCCAGCTCACCTCTGGACTGAGATGGGGTCAAAGTGGCACCAAATTTCCATGTCACCAAAGCCTTTGAAGCCAGTGAGTAGTTGACTTTCAGTTTCTTTTAATATACACCTAATCTTTGTCATGCATACTATATTAGAGCAGAAAGGGAAAGCTCTACTAGTTTGTGTTGCTTTAGCATAATCCTAAAGCATGTGTATTGAAACCTGACTGAAGGTATCTTATTTAGCAGTCTGGACACAGGAAGGCAAAAGGAACACGTTTGGACCTGATTACAGACACAACTTGGTTAAAATAGGATTTGGGATTACGTAGCCCAGCAGTGGGCTGCCACCTTTAAAACAAAATCTAACTATGATTACTGCAGGCATAGAGTTAATATATCTGCTCCATGATACCTGAAAATGCCTGTATGTGACCAGCCAGGCCAGACAGACACCAGCAAAATGGCACAGCTTAGTGTGAGAATACAGGCAGCTCCTTGCATCTGCCAGGCAGGCAGCAACGTCCTCCAGAGCCCTTCCAGGAAACGGGTCTCTGTCAGTGGACCAAGACCTGCAGACACTGTTTAGGTCTCATTATGTCAAGTGGTATTTCACTTGTGCTGTTCGAGGTGAAGGATCCTGCTTAAACAGCTCAGCTACCAACAGGGAAATTTCTGACAAAACACAGCTTGGGGATGGTGGCAGGAGCTGGAAATCTCACTCTGTGAGGACATTGTCTGATGGCTCCTAGGTGTGAAAGTACAGCTGTTGTCGCATTTAGGAGTGCAAAGACCACCTCATCATTCCAACAAATACTTCCATTTAGGTTGATGAAGTAGCATCACTTGATTCATTGCAGAATGCTTTACTCGCGTTTTGCTGATTGTATGGTGAAATAAACATGTAGAAACCCTAGAGACGAGAGCTGGGTTGCAATGCGTACCTCACCTGTGAATGAATCCTGGCAAACTTTGGGTTCAAATCTGAATTTTGGAATATCATCTGCAGGAAACTTCAAGAGTTCAGAAAAAAGTGCAGATGAAGGTTCTGCAAAGTCGCAGAACTTAAAATTCACTTAACTTTCAAGCTTTAGATAAATTTTCTATACAAAAAGTGGGGAATGTTACTACACACTGAAAATCATTCAGTGGATCTGGAATGGGTATCATTAAGGCACCTTCTGTAAATGGCTAAATACTCTATATTGATTTGTCATTCAATTGTTCTTATGCATTTCCAAATAAGTGATGCCTTAACCATCACCGAAGATGTTTTGCTGTATAAACAGTAATACAGTGATCACTAGAAATGATGCACAAATGGTTTACCTTTATTGCTGGCCAATTTTCTTCTCTGTTTCTGAGCAGAAGTGGTTGAAAATGGCTGAAGAATGAACATAAAAAGATTTTCCCCTCTCTGCCTCCAGCATCAACTATCACAGAAGTTGGTAGCAGACATCATTTCTGCCTTGGACAAAACCAAAAAGAAGGAAGGAAGGGCTCTGTGCTTCATTTTATTCTGTGAAAAATTCTAGCTGTGCAAAACCCAAGATTCCCTCTTTTCGATTCAAAACAGTGAAAGTGTTCCAAACCAAAAGAATATTATGCAGCTTGACCGTACTTTTCCATACAAAGTCAGAGGTAGAACAATCTGATCTGTTCTTAGTTTATAAATTAGATCACTCTGTCTTTCAATACCCATAAATGAGTTCTGTTTTCTGGGTTTTTTTCAACTGTTGGAGGAGGTGTTGTGTCTTATAAGTGCACTTGGCGCCTTCGAATCTTTTACTTAGGCAACATTTCCACCATCATTAAAACTGAAATCAAGCTTTGTCCCCACTTGACCTGAATCAGGTCTAGCACAGCACTGCAGTTTTGCCTAGCCATCCACAAGCCATGGTGAGGATTCACAACGTCACCCTCACACGGCACTGGGGGGTTTGCTGCCTGCCTGGGATAGATAGATCTGCTTAGGGCTGACGAAACCTCAGATTAGGATGGTATGGACAGATGTCCCTGATCTCACAGGAAGCCTGCCAAAACGTTAGCATTTTTTATTGCATTTGAACTGTCAGAGTAAGATGACGGATCAATACTTCAACTCAGCTTTTTTGATCTGGTGCCAGGACCTCTAAAGTCAGATTTAATGTATTGCCAAACCACAGGCTCAGAGTGAGGTTCATGCCTCTATGGAAAGCCAGTAAAATGTCTGCATAATGTTTAAGTTTTACTCACCACCTCTAAATAGATCTTAAATGAGACTTCACTGTTTGGTAAGTCTTGCATTAGTCCTTGGTACAGAGAGAAATTTGCCTCCCTGAATGACCAGAACATGTATTAGGAGGAAGGACAGTACTGTAAACTGATCCAAAACAATCCTTCCCAGACACATACTGGATGCAGGCATATATTCAGACAGGACTATGCTGCAAAGCAGAACACCTATCCATGCCTAATAACACATGGGATTTGTTCAGCACCATGAATACCATGCCACTGGCCCACGTGGAAAAAGTCAAAGAAGGAAAATGAAGAGTTTCCATTATTTTTGTGGTTCATGTACTGTTATTTCAGATTTTCAGTGATATGCAGTCACCATACTAATTGTTGTCTGGTCAAAATATGCTGTTTGCCTTCACCTTATAGCACAGCAATTCACTGTGGACCTTATCACCCTAATCTAAACAAGGCTGGATGATTTAGGTCCTATTATGAACTCACAGCAAGAAGTGACTTCACCAAAGACATCAGCATGGCAACTGTATCACATTCCTAAGAAGAATTCACCCTGGGCAGACACCACATGGGGACAACAGAGGAGGGAAAAACATTGAAGTGTTTTACTTGTAGCTTCAGTGATTACAGATTTTGTTTGGACATAAATTTTAAAGTGATTTTTCTTCTGGTATCTGCTGTGTAGAATCAGGAAAGTGATCTCATTAATCATCAATAACTCCAGCAAGTAAAAAAAAAAAAAAAAAAAGAAAGTTCTGGCAATTACATTTCCACAGTAAAATAATAAAGATTTAATAAAATCAACATCTAATCAATTTTCAGTGTGTGTCTCTGCTTTTTGTAATACACAAGTCACCTTCTAAAGGATTAATTTTTTTGCCCTTGAGACTAGAGGTTGTTCTGTCATTCTGCAAATGTAAGAAATACCTCTTAGAACAATCCTTCTTAATTTTGAATATCACTTGTTCCTTTTGCTTCTCTGTTCCTTCCTTTTCAGGGGGCTACAACATCTTGAAGAGACTTATTTTAACCAAAATATATATGTCTGGTGCTTTATTCCCACATCTTTTGGAGGAAGTCTTAGTCCCTTTAAAATCAGGAGGAATTATTCCAGCAAGGTCTGCATGCCTAAAATTTTGCCTCTCAAGAAGACTTGAGTCAAGCAGACATGGCAATGGGAAGCCCGTGCTTTGAACCTGAATCTCACCAGACACACCAGCACGCAGGAACACAGTTTGTCGTGTTTGTGAAAAGGAAAACAGATGGTAAATGAGGTAGACATAAGGGAGTTCACAGAATTAGGAAAAACAGGTCATATGAAAGAGGACAAAAGAAAAAAAAAGGTGCGTGGGCAGAAAGAGTAACACTGCAGACTTTAAGGATAAGATTTTAAGAGAATTCAGTAAAGGATTCCCCAGAAATAGAGAGCAGTCACACATGAAATGTGATAAGCAGTCCAGACACGTGGCAAGTCGGCGGTGATCAGAAATGGGGCAGGAGATCCTGCCTGACCTGAAGGCACCCATGATGTCCTGTGGCTGCAGGAGCTGCTAGTAAATTATTACCTCCTAATGTTGTTTATTTGCCTATGCTAAAAATAAAATGGAATAAGGGAGCAATTTTCAGGAGTGCTTAAAATAGCAATGTCAGTTCTTACGTCCGATTAAGAAGAAGTACTTACTGTTACCAATAATACCTACAATTACTGGAAGTGAAGATTACTAAAAAAGTAGTTCCTGTAATGTTTGGTTTGTTTGGGATGTTATGCATCATTAGTTTCACCGTTTTCCCCTTTCTAGTTAAAAAGTCTATTTCCCTTTTTTGGGGTAGATAAGGAGGATGAAAACTTATTAATAGTTTTAATGTTTTATTTTGATGTTTTGCTTTGAGATAACATTGTTAGAAGGACTTAAAACTATTTAAGGAACTGCATAAAATCTTATTTCAACTGGTCATGTCCCTGGAAATTAGTGTGAATTTCCTAAGAAAGGGCATCCTATTTCATTCCTGTGGTGAATTTGTTGTATTTCTATCTTAAGGGAAATGGATTGTGTTATTTTTTTTCTGTGATTTTTAATTACTAATTCAGCTTTCCTGATAATGCTTTGTGTTGGCATCTACATATATTAATTAGTTTTATCTCATGTGTGACATTCTGTTTTTGTTTAACAATGATTCAGAGTTTAAAGAAGAAAGGCTTTTTTAATTACAATGTGAAATATATACCTACTTTTCTGTGTGCACACTAATGAAAACTTATGCTATATGACAAGTAAAAACCAAATTTTAAACATCATCATCATCAAAATGTCATTGGGCTAACATTACTTTTAGATGAAGTTTGAGCACTTGAATTATTTCATGATACATGAATGAGGGGAATAAATAGCCATTTGATTTCAAGTAACAGCAATTTCAACTAAGACAAATAAGCCAATCACAAAACGCAATATTTATTAAAAACTATTTTAATTTGTGCAGAAGCAGGGAATGAATAGTAAACAACTTGCTTTGAACTAACAACGAGCAGGCTGGGGGTGCTCAAGAAGTTGAGAGGGGACACAGCCAGGGAAGCTGACCCCAGCTGACCAAGGGGATATTGCATACCATATGACGTCATGCTCAGCATATAAAATTGGGGCGAAAAGAAGGAAGGGGGGACATTCAGAGTTATGGTGTTTGTCTTCTCAAGTAACCGTTATGCGTGCTGGAGCCCTGCTTTCCTGGAGATGGCTGAATGCCTACCTGCCGATGGGAAGCAGTGAATGAATTCCCTGTTTTATTTTGCTCGTGTGTGTGGCTTTTGCTCTCCCTATTAAACTGTCTTTATCTTAACCCATGAGTTTGGTCACTTTCACTCTTCTGATTCTCCCCCCCATCCCAATGGGGAGGAGTGAGCGAGTGGCCGTGTGGTGCTGAGTTGCCAGCTGGGGTTAAACCATGACAACTTTTTAGAGCATCACTGTTCAAAATACATTATGCATCCTAGGTAAGGAGCTGAATTCACATTTCCTTTACATATAATCTTCTAAAGTGCTGAAGAGAAAAGATGACAAATTAAAATTACACCTCAATCTTTTGAAGCTGAATTTTGTACCTGTTTGACAACTCAAGGACATTTTACTCCATCAAGTTCTGTACAGAATTTTTGGGCAACTTTGAGCCACCTGACCTGCGGGCTCTGTGCAGCCACTGTTTCAGCCACAAAAGTCTCTTCCCTAAATAAGCAACGACTAAATTGAGTACGGCAACTGTGAAATAGTGCACTATTGTCTGTGAACCGTGAAGAAAGAACACGAGTGTGGACCATAGACAGGACATTGGACTACACCAAAGCCCTCTGCAGAAAGAGCTTTGCAGTAGTGGGTCCGCACTGCAACAAATACAGTAAGTCTTCCTCTGACAGCAATCTGCATCTGATCCTCTCCACCTGCTCCAAACAGATTGACACAAAAGTCCCCTGTGCAGTCATCATGTATTAACCCCCACCATGTTTGCCTTCAGAGGTATCAGATGATGTGGTGATCCCCAGATCCACAGAACAGTGAATGATTCCTTAAAGCAGTTTCACCTGGTCAAAGATAGGATTAGTTATTTAGTGTTCTTTGTTGCTGTTATAAAATATTTCACAGGCAGTGGAACATCTGATAATACAGCAGAAGAAGCTGCTCCCAGAAAAATGGATATATTCAGTTACCTTTATCTTCACCTCTACTGATTGAGAAATGAGGTTTCTCAGCATCTCTGTAGCTCAATTTTCTTGCTGCAGTCACTTCTTTTCTGCTGAAGTAACTGAGACATGTGCAACACAGATTATTGACAGGTGACTTAAGGCTCTGACTATATTTTGGGGTAGGTGTGCTTTGCCGTGCTTTCCCCCATAGTCCAGTTGTCTCTGCTCATCCAGTCCAGATAGCACTATTGCTTTCTTTCCTCCATGCCCCGTCTTTTTTTTTTTTTTCCCCACAGAGGAAACTATTCTGTACCAGTGGATAGCACATAACACAGGTTTTACCTTCACAGGAAATCAGTATTTGGCTGGGGTGTGCTGGGTCAGGGCTGTGGGGACCACTGTACAGCACACCTGCACCACAGCGTTACTGCCAGAGACATCTATTGTGGTTCCCATTATTATAAACGCATTTAGTCAACTTCATAAGAGGCCAAGTAATGGCTGCACCATCTGATATTCTGAGAGCAACATCTCACTTTTCATGTTCTGCTAGCGTAATTTTCCTACAGAAGCATTAGAGATTGCTATCATTAATAAACCCACCTCTTCAATTTGTGTCCCAATGCTCCCGAAGTAAGACATAGGACAGTGATGCAAATGTGTGGAGAAGAGCTCACTTAAGCTGACTAAAATCACTGGAGATATCAACCCTTACAGGCAAACACAGGGCTTGTCATTTTGCATCAGTTTCTTGTCTGAGAATACCAGAAATAACACCGCTACGCTCTTCCAACAGTCTCAGCTAGCTGCGTTTTCAGGCAACCATGTATATGCCTTGCCATGAGTTTGGACACAGATGAGCAAACTTATTTGTCCTTCCCCTTGCCGATGTCACACGCGATCAGGCCCTTTGACAATTCATTGTCATAAGCAATTCAACTTAAGCTGCACATACCAAGGTCTGCCACTCAGGGCTGTGTGTTGCCTTTAGCCTCCTCATTTATCTAGAGCAAACTGCAGGTATATTCACCAATTTTTAGGTTGGCATTTTCATCCCTACACAGGCAAGAAAGGATTGATTCAGGGGTCTTCCTCGCGCAGCATTGACGGGTGTCCCTGGTCACTGATGATCTACCAGGGAAATGCGCCGAGCAGCCTTAAACCTGTGTGTGCTGACAGCTGCCTGCACTGCTCCTCAGTGCAAGATGGGGAACAAAACCTGAGCCTGCAAAAGCTGGAAGAGCAAAAGCACACAGGGAAAACGCATATTGAGAGTCTCTTCCAGGTCTTCTTTCTGGCAGACCTCCAGTAGTGCTCTGATAGGGGCTAAACGTGGTTTTGGGCTGAATGCAGCTCAGACAGCAAAGTAGTGTCTACTCATGCAGTTTAGCTGGGAAAGGGAGGTGTAATTTAGAGGGGTTTACGGCAGTCTTCTTGCACTTTGCCTGTGTTTTAGTAAGCCTGCCATCTCCCAGACTTTTAACGAAATGTAAATTAAAACGTCGGCCTCTGGAATAGCACATTCTTCTCTCTGCTCTTCATCTACACAAAAATTGCTAATGCTGACTTCAGTTTTCAACAGCAACAGAGACACATTTTGGTAATCAGGGCTAAGGCATTTCCCTGAGCAAATAAGAATTGATGTAACTCCTTGTACTGGGCCAACACCAGCTACACCAGGGCACTACCTTGCCTGGAACCTGCGTCCCCACCGCGTGTCTCCTCGAATTCCCTGGTTTTCTCCCCAGCACCTCTTTAATGACACTCTGTACTTTCTCTCAGCTTCCCCAGCTAAATTCTCACAGGAAAACAGTCACAAATACAAATCTCACAGTGAAATTGCTATTCTATAAATACCCCAAGGATCACCTTTTGTAAAATTTTATTCCATAAACTGAAAGATAAGGCTTTCTTGACACATAACTCAGTGGTTACTAGCTAGCTAAGGATACAGTGGTTAGCAGATTGGAACTGCTAAATGTCATTGATTATCATCAGTGATGTTATTTGTTATTCAGTCAGAATACAAAATAGCGATATACACGTATTTTTCTTTTTCATATATTCAAGGAATTGCAAGAAGATTAATTGACACTTATGAAAGGAACTTAGAAAAGGTTTTTATACCTTTTAAAGCTCCAAGGAAATACAATACAAAAGGAAATGTCTGGCAGTCTGAATTATTAACAGATGCAAGTTCAGAATGAGCAATATTAGAAGAAAACAAATAAAATTTCTGCATAGAAGCAAACCTTCCTCAGCTGATGCTCTACAATGGGTTCTTCATTACTTGATATTCTCTCTCCTTACAGGTTTGATCAGCCTGCCCCTCTTACTGCCACAGTAATTTTGTGAATAATGGCAGGTCCTGTATTTAACCCAGCTTCTCAAAACGCTGTTTAAGGAAGTGTGACAGAGCATTTCTACCATGGAAACAGAATAAAATGCAATAGATCATTATTGGTCTTTGCAGTCTTATTAATGCAACTACAGTGAAGGTACTCTGTTGGCATTAAGAAATGCTCCAAGAAATTCTTTCAAAAAGAAAATTAAATGTATCTGGCAGGTAATGCATTCATGGGAGCACTGCAGGATATGCTGTTACTGAGATTTTCCAGTCCATATCTTGACTGATTTTGCTCATCAGCCCTGCTCCATCCCTTCTAACAGCCCCCTGGCACTATTGATTCTGCTCCCAAAAGTGAAGAAGGAATGGGTTACTGGCATCTGGGAAAACCAGGATGGATTGCCACAGAGTCTTTAAATGTGAGGAAATAAGAAACACCTTTCCAGCTACATCAGTGACACAGTGCTCCTGGGTTGGCAACTATAAGCAGATAGAAACAGAGCTTGTGCGTGTCCCATCTCAGCAGATGGAATGAAGAGCAGAAAGAGAAATTACAGGGTTTTTTCTTTCTTGTACTGATGTCTTTAACAGAATTGATACCTGGTATCCTCGGGGAGCCCAGACACATGGAAGGGGATGACAGCTTCCATCCCAGGATGTGATGTATGGTATTTGAGAAAAGGTGATTGAAAAATCATACTTTAGTGCAAGATCAAAAATGAAAATACATTCCTTCCTAAAGGATCCTTGCAGTTTGATTATCTACATGCATAATTTCATTTTTAATGAATTAGACAAGTTACAAAATCTAATTACTACCAGTGATCTGTTTTTTCCTCATCATATCGATGGGATGAAGGACGAGAAACCTTCCTCTTTCTATATGAGACAGTTGTAACATTTCCATAATGGACAGATGTCTGGACTTCTGATCTAGCTGGTCTTTCCCATATCTCAGTCCTGTGGTGAAAACTGACAGTAAGCGGTTGTCCTTTGAATCACCGCATTATACTTGCAAGGAAAAAAAAAAATATGATTATACTATTTCTTTACACTGCAAGAATGCTGTGAGTAGATCCCACTTACTTCTTTCTATGTAATCTCTAACAAAAAGCACATAGATACATTGGCACAGTCCCAAGCAGAAGCCAATGCTGCAGCGCAATGCGCAGACCTTGACAGCATCCCGAGACCAGACAGGCTTTTCCAGTGTGGACAGTCCCCATGGATGGCACAAGCCCCACACATCCCTCCCAGCTTTGCAGAATAGATGGGACGTTGCTGTCAGTGACTTACTGAGGTGGGGTCAGGTACTTCCTTTCACCGTTTTTAAAGTCTATAAACTAAAGAGCCCTGAAGATTTGTCTCCCTGGTTCAGTTAAATTGGAAAAACCCTGTTGTATAGACAGGCATTTCAATTTCAAATACACAGAAAATTTAATTCTATTTTCAACACAAGTACTGTGCATATAATATATCACTATTCAAGATACTTGTACTCAGAGAGTATATTTTATAAAAGCCGTGTTGTTACCAGTTGGAAGTACAGCAGTACATATTTGATGACACTCCTGATTACTAAAAATGTTTCAACTCTACTTGATATTAATCGGATGTAGTTTTCATTGTCTGAAGTCAGTTCTTCATTTACTTGGAAGAAGAATTAGATTCTGGATGTAGATTACATTCTAATTAAGCGTGTCCTTTCTGCAGGAAAAAAGACCTAAATTCTTTTTTACTCTGGGAGAAAAAAAAAAGAAAAAGAAAATAAAAATAAAAATCACAGACAGTCTTCCTTCTTCACTTGGTTCCTAAATGCAAAGTAGTCCATGAGGACATTAGAAAAAGCAGCAGTACCTGATGTGGTGGGTTGCAAGTCACCCATGTATCCTGAGGCCAGGACCTGCCTTGCTGAATGTGCCAGCGATTGTATGGATTCCAGATGCCTTTTTCGGTTCACACATAGGAGTAATAGGGGTAGTCACAACCTTCTCAGGTTGTGCTAGGATTCATTTAGAAACCACCAAGTAGCAAACCAATCAAGAACTAGCATGGCTCAGTGTCTGGGAGGTGTCATTCTACCCTTAAAGAGCTTTTGTTCTCTAGACTGAACCTGAGCAATAAGATGTGGCAGCTGATTAATTTCATTTAAAAATACGGTCATGTTAAGAAAATCTGTTCAAACATGCAGTGTATGAAGGTTGATTAATTCAAGATGTTTGAATTTAGGCACTCAGTTAGATGTAGTAGCCCTGTAATTAGGATTATACAGGGTCTAATTTGTCTTTGATTAAGTACGTACTCAATTAAAAAATCCCATGAATATGCACAGGGAAAAAATCCACACTTTTTTTTTTTGTATCCAGATATTTTCAACTACTTAAAGTATCTAACTTAATTATTGTGTAACTCTAATACATTTTTTTCTTGCATATTCTTTGTAAAAGATAAAAGGGTATGGCACAGAAATATGGTATCAGAAAAGTTTTGTGTAAAAATATCAAATTATCATATTTCCTAACCACCAGGCATACGTTTTAATTATAGCAGATTCTGACCAAATTAGCACTATCCATAATTAGAGGATATTCCAGTTGATCTAAGATTGATTTTTAGGGGTTTTTTTACAAATTAAAGCAAATATTACTGGCAGGGTGTCTCATATTACTGGTGTATTTAGAATTACAGTTTGCCTCACCCCATGCTCCTTGATGGTTCAAGCCAAGCCATCCATGCAGACTAACTGCCCAGAAATTTGGAGCCCTTGAATTTGGGGGTCAGGCAAAAAAATGCAGACAGGGGAAGACCAACTAGTATGTTCAATGCCGTCCATCCTTACAAATCATTTCAGGAATTAACGCATCATTGGAAGGGAGATGCGGATCAGTGCAAATATAGGACGCATTTTCTAAAAACCCATTGGAGGAAAATCCATCTCTGAATCAGGCAAAAATTATTGCAGTACTGTGATAGTGTATGAAGTTGGCCTTCAGAGCCTAACTGGCTGATTTTACTGAGGCATGATTTTACCACAAAATTCACAGTGCAGAATCGTAAACCTCAGATTTTGGGATTCATGGGGCAAAACCAGTCTTTTGGACACTGTATCTGAGACAAATCAGCAGTGAAAGCAAAATATTCCACAGACAGCACAAATAGCGTGACAGTCTTATAAAACAAGATGCACCAAATAAGATCTTATAAGATCCACCTTGCATCTAATTAGGGTAGTACAAAGATTTCTCATTTTCTGATACAGCACAGTAATAAGCGAGCTCACTGACTTGTTACTCTATGACATCTCAAACACTTGTTAAATCTGTCCTTTTCTGTATCACATCGACATTTCTTGCCTTTATGGAAGATACTTGTCTTCCATAATTTAGAGCTGGATTCATGACAAATTAAGGACATAGACAAGACAAGATACATAAATACAGTCATAGCTTCTGCTATACTAACTTGGAAAATTAGGCTCTCAGGAACAGAAGCCTTTCCTCAGGTTCTCTGTGCACAAAAATTTGTCTAATTTTCCAGCTTCTATCTCTAGCCCAAAGCATAACTTTATATGTAGTGATTTCTGCTTAAAACTTCAGGGTGTTACTCCTTCTCTTTGTGCTTAATGAGTTCAAAATATTTAGCGCTCTCTGTCATTTTACAGATTAAAAAAAAACAACCATGTATCTGCAATCTGAAGTTCGGGTTTATCTTCTGTTTCAACATCACAGTTGGAAAAGTAGCAGAACAAAGTTTTGAAATATTGTATGAATCAAGAAGAGAGGAAAAAAAGCCCTGTAAAATGCATTTCTACCTTTGCACTCTGCTGGTTGAAAATGCCCATCTTCACTACAAGGGATAAGAATTAAGCCTTGGTTTGGAGAGCCATTACAGTTAAGCCTGTCACTTGTGACATCCTTAAACTAGCAGCATATAGGAATGAGTTTTGTGTGGTCTTCTAAAAGTGATCACTTTAAAAAAAAAAAAGACCAAAAAAACCCAATGCCCCCGCAACCTTAAAAAAAAAATTCACTGGGTATCTGTAATGTTAAATACATTGCCAAAATTCAACTGACTTTTTAAGAGAAAAAAGGTAAAAATGTGTAACAGGGTCAGTACTTCAAATATCTTCAGAGAATACATATTTTCAGGTGATTCTTATAAATGTTAAAGCCAAACAAGCAGTGGTGAAGCACAAGAAGGATCTCTAAATCGAGACACACATATATATATATATATTTTTAAAAAAAAAAGAAACAAAAAAAAACCAAAACAAAACAAAAGAAAAAACCCTAAACCGCCCACAACAGAAAGGTTTTAAAACACTAAGAACTGATTGCAGTTCAGTAGGTACAAGAAAACCCCCAGGTTTAAATAAGGAACTGAAACCCCAGGGCAGGAGTCCACTTTAAAAGACAACACTTTAATGAATAATTTGTATGAACTATTCCTGAAGGGTTTACAAAAGTAACTGAAAACATAGCATTATTCAACTTGCTTGAAAAAAAGCTGCTTATCTGCTGAAAATTTCGGAGGGATGCATGCATCATAAAATCTTAACACCAACTGCTGCAAAGGCAGAATATTTTAGGTTTTTTTCCTTAAGTACTTGGCTGAGAAAGACAGCAGCAAAACCCCAAACACCAGTTGGAAGAATAGACTGATTTCAGGTAGATTTTGAGATTTCATTTTCTCACTCTTTTTGTTTCTTTCTCTTTTTCTTAAATGCTGCTTTTTCATATATATGCTTTTCAGTTTGTAAGCCAGAGTGCATCCCTTTGCTTGACAAGGATAAAACTTTCAGTTCACATTTAAAGCTTGTCTAGTATTTAAAATAAACTCAGTGGATTTGATAAACTGGAATCTCCTTTTCCTTCGCTCCAGAGGAAGCAAATCCAACCAAGTGCCAGCTACTGAAAACAATTTCATGAGTGCAAAGAGCTGTGATGGTCTGAGTCAGTCCAAGGACTGGTTACATCAACATCAAGTAAAGGAAAAAATCTTCCTGTAGGAGTATGCTCTTATGCTACTTGGAGTAGGGGCATGCAGTGGGAAAGGAACAGCTCTAAACTAACCCTTCGGAAAATTTTTTGGTATCTGTAAAGAAAACTGGATGGTTGCTTTACGACAATATCCAGGGCTTGACATGTCTCATAACCAGGTTCCTTATACTCTTGTGCTGTGTCTCTTTTCTTTTTTTTTCACTCCAGTAAACAAGTTTTACATCTAGTCAACTGGTGAAGATGACCTCTACTTCTTGCAAACAGAGAGTTTGCAAGATAAACAGTCATTAATACCAATAATCAGAAACATTTGTGTATCTTGTTTCACAGTTAAGTATTCTCTGGCTTCAATTGTTCCTAAACCTGCATCCTGCGCCCTCGCTCCCATATGGTACTGTTTGTCCTTTTGATAAGGCTGGCGTAATGTTGAACGTTCTCTGAAATGAGTTATCTTCATTTGAATTCCCTGAAATGAAAACAATAAATGCTTTTCATGATGAAGCCATTAATTACTAATTCAAAAAAGTCTAAAGCAAAAGTGTACACCACCCCCTAGTAATTAAAATAATAGGTTTTCCATTAAGATAGATTTTGCCAATTTATGTATTTACTCAGAAAATTTCCTACAGTTTGCAAATAAAGAATGCATTGCATTCCTGCAGTGCGTTCAAGAACAAATATAGATAAAGCTTTGACATTCCGTTTAAAGCAAAAAGGTTTGGCAGGCTGGGAAACTTGCTGCTGGAGATTATAAACGGCTGTGACTGGCATTCTGAATTCATTATGATATTTACCAGTTTAATTTGTGCATCTTATGGTTTGACTATAGCTGTACATTGTATCATTTAAAATACTGGAAACATATATAAACAGTTAAAGTAAGCAATAGGCTGGAGCATAAAACAAGCCTTTTATTTGGAAATCTACATAGCTCATTTCATCGAAATATAAATCCTGCCTCCCTTTCTATCTTTCAAAAAGTATTTCCATGTGCTGCAATTTACCATCATGTAATTTGTCTGGAAAATTAAAGTAATAAAACCTTAGTTTGTTGCTTGTCTAAATGGTAGCTATGATTGTCTCAGTAGGGTCCTGCAAAAGCTGGGGGGAAAAAAAAAAAGTCTTTGCGAAGATATGCAGATAGAGCAAAAATGTTAATTATGGGACACTAATGGATGAGTATTATGCATAATGTATTTTTAGACTGTTTTATATGTGAAAAGAATGTTCTTTTTATGGCTACAATGATCAAAACTAAAAAGCTAGTAGGTGCCATTTTCAAATACATAATATAGAGAATAATTGTGGCACCTTGCACTCAGTGATGCGTTAACTGCTGATTTTTAGTGGCTGGCAGCATACGGCCACAGCTGTCTCCATTATCTGTAAGATGCACCATTTTGAATGTGAGCCTCCAAAATCTCTCTGAAGGAGGAAAAGCTACAGGATGCAGGCTTAGTATATCACAAACCCAAAGCTTTTAAAAAATATCACTGTGTCTTTTAGGAGTTCAAAGCGTAAAAAAAAAAAAAAAAAAAACATGGATCATCAGCAGGAGTTGTTCCTTTGGGCTGCAGAGACCTTCCACAAATAGGTCTGAAGCTTATTTTCTTTGGGTAATCAATAGTCATGGTAACTGCCCAGTAGAGCACACCTCTCTCTTTGCCCCATCGGCACGTTGCAGAACAGCTGCCTGACCCCGACACAGAACACACAGCAGAGTACCCCAGTCACAGCATCTCACGGTGTGAAGTTGTGCTGTTTTGTAATCAGTAGGTGTAAGTCATTTTATCGGTATCAATTTAGAATATAATACAGAAAAGAAAACCGTGAGCTGGTTTGGGTTTTTATTTTGGTTTTGGTTTTTTGTGGGTTTTTTTTAATGGTGGAATGCTTTATATAGATAAGCTGTCTGCAGCCACTCAATTGAAAAAAAAAATAAAACATCCAAGTAACAAGACCTGAGTCACCTAGGCATAAAACTTCAAGGAGTGTAAGATCATATTAAATCTAAAAATATTTATTAAAAAAACATGCACTCCAAACAGAGGAATCTAGCATGTAACTTGTTTTGGTTTTACATTCATTTTCCTCCATCAGTTTATTCTAATTTTATTGTAGTAAAGCCAAAGCCTTGTCATCATCTGTTTTTCTTCCCTGTACACTGAAAGTGATAACTTATTAAGTGTTAATTTATACATTTATTAAAAATGTCTGTAGACTCAGCTACTATGATGTCTAACTTGTAATACCGCAGCCAAATAAGACCTAAGAGGTCACACGTTTGCAGCAGGATGGCATACTTTTCAAGCAGTGAAACATAAAAGTGTTGATGAAGGGGTTTTCAGATGAATTTTCGTAGTTACAATATTAAACCCCTAAGAAAGGCTACTGGTATCTGAAGGCATACCTAAGGTCTAGGGTGAAGTGCAGTTTTCCCTCAGTCAGTCTTGCTCAGTGACACGCTTAAGCTGCCTAGAGATCATTTATCTTCCTAAAGGATCAAAGATTACCATTCAGAAAAAAAAAAAAACAAAAAAACCCAAACAAACATTTTTCCCTGTTAGGTGTTCATAAATCAATATGCTCAGGAAGTGAGGTTATTTTTTTTATCCAAAGTAGGAGGGGGATGGGGCGGGAGGGACGACCGCTACAGGTTGAAACTCAGGGAAGCCTGTTCCTCAGACAGATTACATTGGTGGAAGAATGAAGTTATTCTAGCAATTTTTCTTCTTGAGACATAAGAATGTTTAGAGCTGTTAGTTAGCTATCATGAGCCTACGATGGTCAAAATGGAAGTTATTTTTTGTGCACAAAATTTATGTTTCTATCCAGGGAGGGCACAAAGCCTGTGATGACCTGACCAGTCTTGCAGATGTCTTAAAGTGTACCGTGTATTATACATATGAATACAATGAAAATGAATTAGCAACACGTTTTAAAAGCTTTTCATACCTTCTTCCAAGTTAAACAGCATTTGTATTAAAGTTGTAGTCAAAATCCTACAAAACCCTTGGATTCCCCAGTGAACTTGAAAGAGAAAGCCTGCAATATCACATTGACCAGTAATTTTATTTTTGGTGATCTAAAGAGAGAGAAACATCATATCTTACCTTTCTAGGAACAAAAATATCCTGCATCCTCTTCCCTCACATTCACTCTTATTTTAAGAGTTGTTTGATGATAGAGCCTTTGAATACTTTGAAACCTCATGAAAATGATTGTTTAAGTCCTGTGTATTCTTTTATAGTCCTTAATTGCTGCCACTAGGTGGATGAGGAGGCTGAACAAACTCACCCATAAAGGCGCAGAAGAAAATGGAGTCTCAACTAACGTCATAAAGAACTGATGCAAATCAGAACTCATCAATATTAAGCTTTTTTAAATGGAACTTTTTCTACTTTACCCATCTGAACTTCCAAAATAATTTCCTTAGCTAAATAACATTGACAGTGTGGTGGAAAAATTGCAGTTTTTAAATACTATGTGAAGAATTAGAAGGAATGTTAAACTTTTGAAGGAGTGTGAAATAAAAGACTAATATGCCAGCACTGCAATAGCTGAATAAAGATTTTTTTATGATCTCGTTATGTCCTCAGTGCGGGTATTGCCATTTCCTAGACTGGTGGAGCTACATTGTTTTTCTCATCCTGATGTCAGTCCCTGCAAGAGCCCAGGAGAAGCATTTTCTTATCACTGGTGCCAAGAGCGTGTCTTACTGACCCTCCACGATCAAAGGCAGGAATCTGGTCTGGGAGTCATCCTTCTTACCTGCCTTGCCCAGGACACAACCTCATCACAGCAAAAAGAAGAGACTATACTGAGAAAATAAATGCAGGCTGAGAGCAATTTATATGTCATTTGGGACAAATCACCCCACAAATCATAGCTGTCCAGCCTCCATTCCCTTCCTTTACAGATCTATTGCTCTAATGAGTCCTATTAATATAAGGTCTTGCAGTCTAATTAATCTTCCTCCAGGACACAAGCAGACTAACAGCCAGAGCAGAAACCTCACTGTTCTCTTCACACCTTGCAACTCTTAGATACCCTGTTAGTAGGATTTTAATGAGGAGAAATAATCCATGTATTTCAGGGTGCAAAATTTACAAACTAGGTTGGGATGGGGTTTTTTTTCAAAGCAACTTTTTTTTTTTTTTTTAAAGACAGATGAGGGTTATTTCCCCTCATTAAGATGTTAATTAGATGCTGACAAGTGTTTGGTATTTTTAACATAATTAACTGTAGGGCTATTTTTGTTCTTTTCAAGCTATTTTTCAATGTGCCTTTTATTTTCTGAGTAGCTTATCATATAATTAGGGGTAATGAAACAGTTCAGTTCCAAAACCACAAAACCAACAAAAAGAAAGCAGCCCCCAGACCCTCTTGATTCTTTTGAAAGGAAAAAAAAAAAACAAATGATGATTTGTGAATAAGGTTAGAATAAACATTATACAGATTACATTCTTGTATTTCAAGATAAGCTGGTCCTGATGCATGATATTAAGGATTCTGTTTTGAAAAATGAGCTTTTCTGTATTTAGCCATTGAAGTGAACAACCACTCAGTGAAAAAAAAAGCTCCTCCTGAAGACAGCTAAAGGCAAAAGATGGAGAAACTGTTCTGGAAAGAGAGCTGTACCAGTCTTGGACCTTCTCAAGGTTAGCAGCTGGTAAATACATACTTTATTCGGGGATAGCAAAGCGTAGTTTGAGTCAGCTTGTGTTTGATTTCAGATTTGGGCAAGTAGTGGGAGGCATGGTGGGGGAACCACTGTGTATTTGATTTAGAATAGAGCATTTGTTTCAAGGAGACTGCAGGAGACCGGGAAGCAGCGGACCCGCTTGAGCTGCTGATCGTTTCTGTGATGTGTCTCTGCCCCTTGTGATGTCCCTTTCTCTCCACAGCAGCCCTTTTACCTAACAGCCATTTTTAGGCCTTGGCAATTGCTTTCAGTCCCATCCAGGTGTGCACCTCCCTGCAGCTGGCACAGTGAGAGAGGACAGCAGTGCCCGATTCCCGAGCAAGGAATCTGGGGATTAATTACATCCAAAAGGGACTAAAAAGTCCATCTAACCCCACATTACTTTGGAGCAAATGGCACAGAAAGAAGTTGAACTTAAGTTTCGATTAAAATGTTATAGTTTTCACTTAGCAATGAAGACAGTTAGTTCAACTGCAATTTTCAGAAACATTAAATGTTATCATCAAAGACATTTCAAGTCATTCCAGTAATAGAAAGCTTCCACTCCACTGGTTAGTAAAGAAAGGATTCAAAGGGTAATACATACAAACCTACACCTGCACTTAATCAAAACCAACTACTTCCCAGCAGTCCCGCTTATCAGGGAATGAGGAAATTGCCTCTGTGTGTTTCACAAATGCATTGCAAAAAAAATGCCATTAAACCAGCTCAGTTGGCACTTGTAACAATAACCTTTATCCCCTTAGAGGCATTTTGTAACCACTAGTTAGATCCATATTATAAACTGAAAGAAATGAACAAGAATAATATCATACTACAAGAAAACAGAGGAAAGACAGACATACTTTCTACTTTGTATGAAAAAGCGTTCACTTTATTTTATGTTTTAGTATTAATTCATTTGATATTCATCATTATAAGGATACTATTCAGAATAAACTGTCAGATGTCTATTGTGTTCTCACATAAAAGCATTAGCTAACCTATGGTGGAAAACTTCCCTGGCTAATGTATCAAGCTGTGAATCTAAGTACATCAATACTTGCACTAGATGGATGTTTCCTTTCTAATTTCTCTATAAATTTTGATTGTTGTTTTTCATTTGGGAAAGCTTCAGCAAAACTGTATCTGAATATTTACTAGTTCTTTTAAAAACATTATTGGTACAGACAAATTTTTGTGCATATATATTTTTAAAATGTTTATTTTGTCAACTTTTAGTAGTACCTAGAAGACAAATGAATTAAAATCAGAAAGATACAGTGTGCTGGTGCAGAGATACACTTACAGGGAAAAGCAGCGGTAAAAGTATTGACACATTTTTTTTGGACTTTGTTATACATGAAGCAGATGAATTTAAGCAGCAGAATCGAAGCAGATGAATTTAAGCAGCAGAATCAAAGCAGATAAGCAAACGGAAATTTCTCACAACTCAGCAAAGGTTATGTATGCTCAATAAGTTTTTGGGGTTTTTTTAATGCTCTTAATTTGCATGTTTAATCATCAAAATTGAAAATTTTAAACTAATGTTTTTTCCAGGTGCCATGAAATAAATTGATAGTAGTGATAATCTTGTTCTGTCTTCACTGACCCTTTGTGTGAACAGATCCTCAGACTGTCTGAGTCATTACATTTTATCTCCGCACAATACAGTACAACTTTAAATTCCTTACTGGGCCAGATGGAATGATGTGCTGTTATTACTCGTTTGGGGCTGCTGAAATTTAGAAAAAAAATATTTTTAAGTTGGTTTTGAACATTTGTCGTATCACAAATGTTAGCAAGCAATAATGTAAAGAATAAAATTTCAGAACTTTAGAGTTCTGAAAAAAGTGAGAAAACATGGAAAAATTCCTCAAAGAAGAATATATGAAATTGTGCCTTTCTTAAGAAAGAATCATCTTCCTGTCTTGAAATTTCATTTATTGATTGTATTTATTAGTTAGTACTGGTAATGTATTCACAAATATGATTGGTAGACAGACTGAATAACATTTACCAATAATGTACTTTCTAATATTTTTCCTGTCTTTCCAAGTATTTTAGTGTTTCTTAACCCAGTTATATAGATAGTTAAGTGATATTTATCAAGTGATATAAAAACCAATCAAATGTCAAATAAATTATTCTGTGTTGATATATTTTACAGTTCAGACTGTTTCGATAAAGGCCAGAGTTCATCATGGAGTATTTACAATCAATTACTTCCTACAGGCATACCACAGCTCCTTCCTCTCACGCAGTTTTCCACATACATTCTCACATACAGACATATAAACACCATGATTTTTTTTCTTTTATATAAATACATTTAAGTACTGAGAAATGGAAAAGACAATCAACATTTCTCAGCAGATGGTACTTCAGGGTGGGAGTTGTTTAATAGCAGAAAAAAAAAAAAAGCCATTTTAGCATTGCAGTAAAAATCTTTGAAACACTAAAATAGGGTTTTAAAAAAACGGTTGCCTTGGTAAAGCCAAGACATCTGGTCTCCTTTGCCTAATAATTTTAAAGCAAATTTTCATAAAGAAGGAACAAACTGTGAAACAGCATCATACTTCCTTTCAATCTATTGGCTCCCAAAATAAATTGATTTGACATGTGTGACATGGTCCCTGTGACCATGCGTTCATTTAGAACACTTCTTTGCCACAGAGGATATGCTTTTATGTGGGATCAGTCATCAGAGTTACACAGAAATCACTCCCAGTCTTGAATCAAAACATAGCTGATTTGCTGAGGAACATCCTTAAAACTGATTTCTTCCTGATAAATATTAAATATTTAAAACCAGATCTTTTAAGAAAGATAAAACCCACCCTCAACCATTTATCGCTTCTGCCAGGTACCATTTGCAAAGCAGCGTAGGCATCCTTCTCCTCCCCAGGTACACACACCCAAGGGGAGTTATGTCAAGGAGGCAGGAGCAGCGCCTCACCACAGCAGAAGGAAGGGCATCCTTAGTCTCGGCAGCTCAGAGAAACTCAGCCCTCACCCCACACCTCTGCAACAGGATTCATGCACATAGCATTCCCCACTCACATCCAGAGACACAAAACAAGATATCTAACACATTCTTTATAAAAAGAGAGGGGGAAAAGGTAATAGGGTTTTCTCCTTCCTTTACTCATCTGCCTACGAGCATATGTTTTTCCTAAAGGAAACTCATCTCATGTTCTCACCTGTCAGGAGCACACTTATCCGCTGTGGAACAGTATATCCCAGAATTTCACTTTTGGTGCTGGAGTCCTTTTGGCGCTGCTCTTCTTTGCAGAACCCCTTAAATATTCCCTGCACTAGGGAGAAGTCTGAATGGTTGAATGCCAAAATCTCTTTCCCTAAAGAGACTTGGCTTTAGCTCTTGCTGCTGTCAGTAGCATTCAGTTCTCTTGTGCTGAGTGAGACAGCTTCAACAGTGTAGTCCGAGACATTTCCGTACAGATCTGAGAGCCCTGTGGGTCCTTCCTGAACATGAGGAATAGGGCATATATTGAATGTGAGCGTCCCATGCAGAGAGTGAGCATCCGAACTCATAGCCAAGGAGAGACAGAATTCCTTTCTCACTATCTAGGGTCTACTCACACCTGAGCTGCTCTTTTCTTTGGGTCTTTTTTTTTTTCATTTTCCCACTAGCAGCTCCCTGTTTAGACAGTAATCATACATATGCTTTATATTACAAACCTCAGCCGGTAACTCCATGTTGCAACGTCTGTTCAGCAGCAAAGGGCATAACAGTTAAATATTTGTATTGCTGAATCAATGTCTCAAATCTGAATCTATCTCCTCTCTCATTTCTGTTTTATGTAGCCAAATACTCGGTAGAAGAAGTTGGAAAATTATATTGCTTTTTTCCTTAATCTCACATTCTTGAAAAGAGTGTTTGGGTAATGCATTTCACTTCAAAAAGGGATTCAGACAGACCCTTCAAGTACAGAACAGTTGGAAGTCCCAATTTGGCATGGCATACACCTACTAAGAAACAACAATAGTTCCATTGGTTTAAATTAGATTGAAAGCATATTAAATAAATTTCTGAATAAAAGTGTGCAATTTTTACAGATAATCTTTATTTTTGATTCTCAATGTATGTGGAGATTTACAGACTTTATTAAGAATTATTTGGAAAATATTATTTCATCCACTAGCATTTTTCATATCTTTCTAACTACTAGCCATAATGGTTCTAATTGGATTTGACATTTGGTATAATTTCCTTGCTCAATGGTAAATGTGTACTTTGCTTCTTTGCATTGGAATGTTCTCACCTGAACAATCTGGATGCCTAGCAAAAATCGTGGTGTTAATTTCTGCAAATAGAGTCAGGAAGAGGAAGTGATCTGAAAAGCAAATAGGAGCATGATGAATGGTTAGGTCATGTTCCTTAATGCATAGCAAACGTTAATTTTGTGCTCTCACTCATGCACTTTTTCTCTATGTTTTTTAAAAAGAAAGTATTGTGACCCCCCCTGTTCTTGGTAAAGTTGAGATAAACCCCAAGTAGTTGAGAAAACATTTGTATTTGTGATTCATATGATTGTCCGATTTCAAGAACAGCTATCTCCAAGCATATTCCATAATGTATAATGTGATGATTTAGAAATATTGAATGAATGTATAACTTACCAAAATAAACAGAATTATTAATTCAAAGCAGGTGAATCATGCTTAAATACTATAGAAACCTCTCATTGGAACTAAATTTCACATTAAGTTTTTATTTTCCTGCATTTACTCTTGCTCCTTTTCCAGTAATTTCTAGAGTTTTGCCATTCACTTCAGTGATACAAGACAGTCTCTTGCTGGGCAAGTTCATATTCAAAACCTAACCCAAAGTATTGCAGTAGGTCACTGCGTGGGAAAGGAGAGGTTTCATCCTGTCAAAAATGTTGAAGGTAATTTGTAATGATTGCATTAATAATTACAGCCCAAATACTTGCCCACTTCCTGACAGTCTCTTGATCCTTTCTCTTCTTTCAAGCAAGAGATGAAATCTTTTTGTCATTCACTCCAGTCCTCCCTAATACTTTCTCCCTACTAGCTAGCTTAATTTTCCTTTCTGCATTAAAGCTATACACACAGATTTCACTATAAAACATGTTCATGATCTTGGGCAAAAGAATTTGTATGTTTTTTTCAGATTAAGGTGTCTATTTCCATGCTATTTCTGCTGCTACTTCTATGGGCTGTGAACTGTCCTGAACAGAGATTAACTATATGTATGTTTTTGCAGAGAAATTGATTTAAGATGATTTAGTCTAATGGGCATAAAGTCTTTGCAAAGTACTGAAGCATTCTCTATAACGATGATCTCTTCAGAATATACCAAAAAGATTTACCTTTTACAGTTACAGGTGCCTTACAGCTCTGAGTCCTACATGAAAAAGAAGGAAGGAAATAGCTGGGAAAAGAAGTTAGGGTAATTCTGTAGTACCTTTTGTAGTACAACTTAAAACTCACAGAACATTCCTAAGTTTGGTTTCAAATTTATCTTTGAAATAAAGCAAGCATTATTTTCACCACACAAACTTTCCTTCTCAAACACACCTCATATTTGCAGTTTGTCAACAGCTTAGCACACGAATGAAACAGAGAAACAGCAACCTGCTGTGTTAAAACAGAATGGGCATAAAGAATTCCTATAGGTAGTCAGGAGCACACTGTTTTTTTCCTCTGCATGATTGCACTGCAAAACATTATTACATCTCATGAGATGGGCCAAACCTGTGTCTAATCACAAAGTGAAGTGAGGACGCAAGTGTCTTAACAACCTTAAAAAGTCACTCCAGCTCCCTTTCTCACTCCACACTTTTCACCTATGTTGTTTCTAAGGAATTGTAGAATCATAGAATGGTTTGGGTTGGAAGGGACCTTAAAGATCTTCTAGTTCCAACACTCCTGCCGTGGGCAGGGACACCTCCCACTAGAATCTTTAATGTCAGTTGGAAGCAATACCTCTAACGTCCCTTGAAATTGCTGCCTCGCGGAAACTTTGTCATCCCATGCAGAAAAAAGATTGCCTCCAGCCAGTTGTGCTCCCAGAGTGAGGTGTGGAAAGCAGGACCAGCATTATTCAAAAACTACCTGTTCTTCCATCAATGCAGAATTTTAACAAAAAACTTCATCTTTCCTAATACGCATGTTAATGGGAGCACATTCTCATTTCAGGCAGCTCCTGAGCAGATGTGAGAGACTGTTTAAAAGGCTTCATGAACGATTGACTGGGAGCTCCCAAATTTCTAGTTAGCCATCAAGCCCTTGTAAAGTGACCTAACAAACTGGCTTAGCTTTGCAGCTGTGACTCTCATGCGGCAAATCATTCGGCTTTCATTAATTAAACGTTTCGAAGTTAACTTCAAAGAGGTACACTGGGGTTAGGTCTAAATTTTAATGTACCTCATGATACATTGCAACATAATCAAAACCTGACTGAAGGAGAAAGTAGAATTAGACTTCACACGTACTTGTAATAGCAATATATATTACAGCAGTGCCAGGTTATGTCTCTCAGTACCCCTTATTGTAGGATCCTGCAAACATTTTATAAGCATTAAACATATACAAACACTTCTGCACAAGAACAGACAGAGATGATCAGGGGCAGCTGGCACACTTGAGGTTTAGAAAACCCAGGTGTGAGTCCTCCATCGGAGCCGGGCAGGCTGCCTTGAATGCTGGATTACAACTATTCTCGCTCTGCGGAAAGATTCCTCAGCTACCCAGCTGGTCCATGCTACAGTTACATTTCATGGCTCCCAATTATGTGTTTGGAGATGAACGATACTGTGACTAATTTGGTGGCATAATATATAACATATTAAAATGAATACACTCCCTAGACTTTTTTATAGTGTCAGTGACTTGGGCCAGGATGGATAGAATGGATCCCAAATGGTGTTCTGGCAAGAAGACAGTCATTTCCAGATGGATCATTTATACCACTTTAATTTTTCTAGCTAAACTGCATTCCTGCTAAATGAGTGTGCTGTGGGTATTTACAACTGTAGGGATCAATAGGCCATTTAATAAAAGTATAGTGGAAAGCTACCTCAGAATATCCATCAGGCCTAAATTACACACAGCTATAGAAAATGCAAAGCAATTTCTCTGACTTTACCCGTATAAATACACCATTCAAAAGTGAAAAGCAAAAGGCGTCCTGAGATTTAGAAACTCATAAAAATATTAAAAAATTACGTAGGAAACCAAATCTGTCCCAATTTAGAAATCTCTATAGTGTACCCAGGAGGGTGCACATTAATATTAATAAATAAAAAAGATTATTAATAACATTAATTTCATGTGGCAGGTTTCAGTTTGTATAGTCCCATCTTTTTCCTGAATTGTAGCAGCTACCGCTACCCTTCATATACATGATGCCTAGAAAAACTGTAATGCACAAGGTGATTTTGTTGGCCATTGACTGAAATGTTTAGTTTAATTAAAGAATCTCCTAGGTGATCGTTCCTTGTAAATGGCGGATGCAAAGCGTGGCAAGAAGAATATTTGCTCTGTGGTTATAAATATTTACTGACCCTCTGGGTCTGCTTGCAAAGCGGAATAAGGCTTTTACATTTTTTATTTTATTGCAATAAATTATGTGGTTTCATTGCATGCTTCAAGCATTTATTAAGGTTAACTATTGTGACTTTTTTTCAGGCAGCTATGCCTAGAGTCAATAATGGACATAGGCACCTACAAGTTAAGCAATTCAACCTGTCGTTTTTTTAGGCTTGCTAGTGTGAAGCCTGAACACACGTGCAGGGCTCTGCACTGGTCCTGGGGTCACAGGGGGGAAACCCCAAAGTCCTGTGTGCTGGCAGTCAGAAAACACAGAAGGACATCCATCATCAATCCAGCCCCTTCCCCCGGGAGTGCTCTAGTCATGAGACAAAAGGCAAGGTTAAATGGTTTTATTGCAGCAGTCGACAAGAGATACGTGAGATCAGTAGGAGGGGGAGAGAGAAACTCTCTCAGGGTACGCAAGCAGAGGTAGGCAGACCTGAGTTCAGGTAGGTTTGAGTTCTCTCGGTCTCAAAAAGGCTGATTTGCAACTTTATACCTTATGCAGTGCCTTTTCTCTCTGGCTTTTCGACTTTGTACTTCAAATGCTGGTGGTTTTTTTTTCTGTAGAGATTCAGGTATTCTTGAAAAATGGGGTGCATTTTTACTGAAAACTTTCAAGGCAGTGTACACAATATTCATTTAATATATTTATTTTCATTGATTGAAAAAAACCTGGAGAGCTCTTGAGTAGAAATGCCTGATATTTGGTTTATTACTTCTCATGTTTCCCTTAGAGTGACTGTTCAAAATGAGTCACGTAACTCGCTTGCTCACTCTAGTTCTTGTCACAGGCAGACAAACAGATCACTGCTGCTTACATTAAAATGCCATTGCGTCCAGACTATCTGGAGTGTCTGTCGGCCTCTCTAATACACAATAACCTCTTAAGGCTGAGAATGGGACCATGCTGCTATGCTTCATAATAAGGACGAAGTCAAACGTTAGAGCTAGTCCTGCAGAAATGTAAGTCAGAGGTGAAATGCTGTACAGGTTGCAAAAGAATTGAGGTCTACAGCAGAGATGCCGGTCTGTAGACCCATATCTTGATGGACCTGCCAAGCTAGGAAAACACATCTAGGGTCAGCCTGATTCTTAGTGATATTTCAACTATGTTAAAATAAGGAAAAAACAGTTTTGAGGGAGAAGAGATCTCTTTTAATTAACCAACAATTATGGATAAGCTTTTGAATATATAGAAGTTATTCTTCTTTGGGCTTGAAATAGAGAAACAAACGTCAAATTGTGCTTATTTGGAGATCATTCTGCTCTGACACTATGACTGCTCTGAAGTGAGCCAGACTCCTTCCCAGGCAGCAACATTGGCATCCCGGAACCCAGTCCTGACTAACGACACTCAAGGAGGCAGGCCTGTGTCACGCAGGTTAGAGAAAAAGATCGTAATGATCTTTAAGCCCTTCTGCATTTAAGATGTTGATGTGTTTGAGGGATGAAGTGCCCTATGATGAGTTTTTGTATAGCACTGAACAAACAAATGATTTACAGATCAAATGAACTTGGAAAACACTATCTGGCCTAGTGGGAGGTGTCCCTGCCCATGGCAAAGGAGTTGGAAATAGATGAGGTCCCTTCCAACCCAAGCCATTGTGTGATTCTATGATATGAACCAAAGTAAATTTTCCCCCCATTTTTTAGAAGCGTGTTGAGTAAACAAAAAACTCACTTTTGGTCAATCAAAGCACACTGATTTGGGGGGTTGGGGGATTTTTTAAAAAATGCATTTTTTAAATTTCATCTAAATTAAATATTGAAAATCAAAACTATTTTTGACTGAAAAGTCAAGCTTGTTACCTTTTTTTTTTTCCAAAGGACTTTGGGAGGAATCTTTTAATGCAAAATACAATAAAACAAGTTTCAACAGGTAGCAAAGTAGCTTCTAATGAAGCAGTCCTGCCACAGGACATACACAGGCAGAACGTATCATGATAGACCAATAATTTGCCTAAGTTTTATCATTAAGTAAAGATACGGATTCTGGGGTCCAGCTTGCAAAAGGAACTTTTTGTACAAACAAAATTTTGCAAATTTATGTGTCAACATATGAAATAAACATCAAAGCTCTGCCATCTGATTGCAAGCTTTGGCAGGTCTTGACTCATGTCTGAGGACCAAACCACTGGTACCAGGTAGCAAATTATAATAATTTATCTTATTTCTGATTTCATACCCCTCTCTATAAGTTTTAGCCATTTTTACTGGACTATTTCCTTTTGTGTATCTTTCTGTAGTGCTTTCCTTGTTTTGGAGTATTCAGGTTCAAATTATCTTTTTGAAGGTTCTGAGGGAGATGCTTCCAAACACATTGGTGCCCAGGGAATATTCCACACAGGCCATCTCCTTCCAGGTGCTTTTCCCTCCAGGGACAATTTTATCTTCTGCCTTAGAGACACAGCTCCTCCTCTTGGGACCCTGAGATACTTGCTTGCTTTAAAGGACCTTCTCAGCATCTCTCTGGCCTCACTGTCATTCTGGTCATGGTCTCTATGTGCTGCTCCTTGGAACTACTGATTGCAGACCCAGCAGCCTCTTTTGAACACCCTGACTCCACCAGCATTCTTCAGGTCTTCCCTTTCTCACCTGTGGCTATCCCTTGGTGGTCTAGGTCCCCCTTCCAGCCCAGCCACCCAAAGTTGAATCCCCAGCCACTGCAGAAGGGCTTGACTGTAGCTGAAGTCTGAGTTTTACCTGCACCCTGGCACTAATTTGCATTTCTCTCCTTCACTCAGCTGTGAATTTTCACAAAATTTTCAGGAACTTAACACACTTGAGAGCAACATCTTCCCACGTGTAATAGGCCAGTTGTTCAAAAGTTATAGGCTGAGACTGAGAGCCAGCCAGCCAGCACGGCTGAATAAACTTCATTTCCTATAAGCATCTAGGTTTAAGTCAGGATTAGGGTACCTCAAGAGACCATCTAGTTCATACCAAATCTGTTATTGCTATTATAAGAAATGTATTTGGACAAGTTGAAGTTCAGCTATCTCTGCCTTTCCGAGTACATTAACGTTCAAGAAATTACAAACCGCAATGGGCAGAATGCCTGAAACAATGTCATTTACCTTCTCATTCTACACTTGTAATACGGCCCACTTTCTTTCTTTTCATAAATCTAGAAATTTGGTATTCTGCACTTCCCACACTGCTTCATAATGTAATGAAAGTTTTAAAAATATAGCACATTGGTAAATTGGACTCCACAAAGAGTTTTCATGGGAAACACAGCATCAGCAAAAATTACTGAGGATAATAATATGTTATACTGCTTTCTCAATAACTTCTCAACATGGACTCATTAGTTTTGTTCCTTTTGCTGATAAGGAGTTCATAAAGAAGGAAGAAGAGAGATATTTTTACATAGAATTCTTCCTGATAAAATAACCCATTGTCATCTGCTGTATTACCTATCAGCAATACAACCACACTTCTTACCTATGAAAAAAAGTCCATCACATTTCATGGAAATAACTCTAGAAGCTTATTTAGCATTTCCTTTCAGGTTTGACTGTACCAGCCAGAGTATCCCACATTTCCTTTTGATTTGAAAACATTGCAACTGCATAAGACTGAAGAAGACATTCTTATTTCTAAAAATTTCCTACCTTGAACCAAGCCTAAAATTTATGCTTCTGTCATCTAATTCTTGTCTCAGAATGAATGAGTTTCTTTCTTTGCATAACATAAAATTTCTAAATATTATCATTTGTTTATAATTTTAACTCAAAATGTCTTAAATTTTAAGATGGGAAATTTTTAATGGAAAATCAAAAAAGAAAGACATGCTCAGAATTAAGCCTGTCTTATGAAAGGTTTCACTTTGACCAAATCAATATTTATTTTGAAATAGATTTGGTGAAAGAAAAATTAATATTACCAATTATGTCTTTAAAAAAGAAAGAGAATGCGTTTGTTGAAATAATATATTTAATTAAATTTACTTGTTAAAGAGATCTTATGAAAACATCTATATCTAAGTGCGGTTAAATCTTTCTTGTGATTAATTATGCAACTCCACATCTTCTTGGGGAAGAATACAAACTGTCTTGAAATTTTGAATAATTTGCAAGTGCTAGCAACAGTGCGACACTAATTCTCAACGAGAAATTGCTAAGCCATGTAGTTATTTTAAAATCTACTATTTTGCAGTTTAGTCTTTAATAATAGAAGATTGAATGGTGTCACATACTCAGCATAACAAGCTAAAACCAAACCTCAATTTAGGAAAACTTTTCGTTTCTATTGACTTCAGTAGGCTTTAAGCTGAACAGTAACTGCTGTCTAAGTCTCTCCCCAGTGACTCTGGGCACTGAACGATAGCCGGAGGCAACGCCTACTCAAGGCTTCCTAGCGGGAGGGTAGGCAAAACTGAATGCTACTCTCCCAAGGGTATGGATAAAATTAGTTGTCCCTGCGGAGACAAGCTTGCTGCATTTGTTTTCACAAGGGGATGGGTGGTTTGTTTCCACAGCAGAGGCTGCTGTTGCTGTGAAGTCCCCTGCCTTGCCTGGCAATGGCCACATCCTTGCAGAGGGACCTGACCATCAGTGGTGGTAACGACAAAAAACCGTTCTCCAGAGATCTGGCAGAGGCCAAGCAGGCAGTAGGCAACCCCTGAAGGGCTTTAACTTCCAGTTTTGCTTAACAGTAAAGCTTAGAATGGTGTAAAGTGCTGGAAGATGTAATAGAAAAGAGAAAAAACAAAGAGAGTAAGAGATGCAGATGGCAGTGTTAGCTGTCATTCTGCTTATGGGCTGCGGAAGACAGAATCAATTGGAAAAAAGATAAGAGTTTTGGCAGTGATCTCAACTGGAGACAAAATTTCACCTGTGAAGATGCACGCATGCAATAACATGCTCCAGTCTGTGTTTGGGTAGAGCAGTAAGCAAAAGAATAGGTGAAGAAGCCTTCGCTTTTACTGTTTTATATCACTGTGGAAAACTGATGTAGGGAGCAGTTAAAGGAATCTGTTCTTCGATCCACAACAGTTAACAGAGAGAATAAAGACTAAAATGAAGGAATCTTTGAATGAGGACCTTCCTTTAGCGTTAGGTCACATATGATCCGTATTTTAATATTACTCATCCTAATTTGTGTTGTATTTCTTTTTAAGTGGATATATTCAAGTGGTCCTCATTAATCTGACTTGAACACGTAATTTTTACCTTCATATTCTATTCATTTTCCTTATTTCTTTTTCACTGAACACATTTTCTCGAGCGACATGGATTTATACTTGCCTATATGAAGCAATTTCTATTAATTTGCACTTTTTACAGTGTTTAAAAATTTATCCCTAAGTACATTTTTTTGAAAATATTTCACCAAATATATCTGTCTCACATTGTTCCACTCTTCATTTGCACTCTTCACTTCTTTCAACTGTTTAGAGTTGAAGGAAGTCCAATTTACATTTTACCTCATGCACATTACCTTTCCCACAATTGGGTATAATGCAGTCTTACAAATCCACAAAAGCCAACTTGGATAGCAGCCAATGCTGCAATCCAATCACAATCCTTTACATTTTTTTCCTCTTCCCTTTGTTCAGAATAGTAATGAGGACAATATTTCTTTGCACCAGACTACCCCAAAAAAAAAAAAAATTCATCCACTAACAGAGGCTTAGAATAAACATTTCAAGACTGAAATCCATTCATCTGTAAACAGAGATGACATGGCTGACATTTGCTGAAAAAATAAGCAGAGATTATCTTTTCATAGTGGCAGGAGACTGAGAAAGAGTTGAAACACTGGGCTGTTGGTTTTTTTAATTCCCAGAAAGCTTTTTTCCCCCCTGGTAAATTGTGGTGATCATGATCTTTATGCTTAAATGCAACTAATGAACAGCCTTTGTAATTCAGACTGTGTGCAAACAAAGCTGGCAGAACCCAAGCATTTAGATATACCTTCAGGAAGAAATGAGAGTCTTCTGCTACCTTCATCTGGAAGAACATAAATTTTAAAGATGGTCTTTGTCCCTAAGAGCATCAAATGTATTGACTTTTCATGTTCAGAGTTGGTGGTAATTAAAAATAACTTCATATATATACCCTGTGCACTCTTTAGGGAATCAAAACCACCATATGTCTAATGTGAAAGTTGCATTCCAGTAATGTAAATCCCCATTTTTTTTTTTTTTATGTCTCTATGGGTCTTTTTTTCAGAAATAAATAACTGTAGTGTTTTTCAGAAAATTAAATGTGAGATTTTTAAAAAAATATAGTCTGCCTAAAAGGTTGAATATTTCCAAGTTAAGATGGAAAGAAAAGCAGTCAAAAGAAGCAGAGAAAGATGAAGACCAAAAAGAAGCCCAAGACAACATGTACAGATGACCCTTTAAGTGTGGGAAAGCAACTCCAAGTGCAGTGGGTTAAAAGACACGATTTTAATACTGCTTTCGTAAGGCAGCAGAAATGCTCACAAGACACAACAGTACTGTAATCCACACCTGTTTAGAATTACCGGTTTTATTACCAGTTTCAAGGACATGGATAATAATGTTGACCAACACTTAAAATAAAAATGTAACACACTACAGTATAGTGTAGTGTCCTTTTTCTATGGGAGATCTGTACTCCTCTAGTGCGATAAACCCTGCTTTTCTAGGAAGACAAACCTGACCTGAGAGTTGACTGGCGCATTATTTTTTTTTTTCCCCATATGAAATCGCAGCTATGAAATCACCCTTTATTCCCTGAATATGGCTAATTTCCAGACAATTTTACAAACACATGTTTCAGTTTTCCCGTGTCATCCGCTGTCTGGCTGCAGATGCAGAGGATCAGTGCTGGTTCCTGCCTCACCAAACTCCCTCAGCAACAAGATTCCCCTGGGAAACTGCTCACAGAAAAGCCTCGGTCCAGCATGCACTTCCTCACCTTCTTGTCTTTTCACCCCACAGCTGACCTTAGGCCAGGCAATGCAGGTCCAGGAGAGGAAGCCTTGGCTGTAGGATGCTTTACAACAGCAGAGCTTCCCAATACGGAGGGAGAAATCCAGTGGGACAATATCCAGCTGCTTTATACGCAAAATGCAATACATAATAGACAAACGCATGCTAAAATAGAGCAAACTGAACTGGGAGAATTGAAGGACACAATCCAATATTTTCTAAAACTAAAAATAAGAATAACATACTGTAGTCCTCGTTATGATGCTACATTATTCTCCGTGTCTTTTCGAGTTTGTCACATTGACCAAAAAGGTAAATGAAATGATGGATTTAATGCTGTAATTAGTGTGTTTCCTTCTACTCCAATTTGTCAGCAGTAACACTCATGTGTGACAGGCAGATGGAAGTCTTTCTAGTTTTTTATCCTTTCCTAATTCTTCAAGCAAACAGCCTTGTGTCTCCTCACTGTTCTTCATCTGTTGTGTCCAGTTCGTTCTTCTCCCTCTCCAAAGTCAAAGAAAATTCGGTATCCCAACAGGAGAAAACACACATGTTGGGTTCACTCATGCCAAACTCTCCAATTTATTTATATTTGCTTTGCAAAAAAAGTGAAGCATAGAAAATAAACCTGTGTAAGCCCAAAACTGTCAGCAGCAGCAGCTGCCAGCAAACCAAAACCAATCACTTTTCAGTGAGTTGCAAATTGAAGAAACTTGCTCCCTGGTTTGTTTTTTTTTTTACCTTATTCCATCTCTTTTCTGCCAAATATTCCACAAAACAAAACCTTCCAGCCCCAAAAGCAGTCAGATTGACTTTTCAGAAAGGATTGGCATTTCATCGTTGTCTTCTTCGCTGATATAAAACTAGATTTGATGTTCTCCTCCTGTTTCTGAGACTGGCCTGCCATTGCAAACCTATGACGTGACCAGCCACAAGTGGATCCCTGCTAGGTCTGCACGGGGTTGTCTCACTGCTCGGCTGGATGCGAGTGGTTGCATGTTCGGATGAACCAGCGGTGCAAGCCTGAGCAGAGGCTGGCTTAGATGCTCTGAAGTTGTGCTGTTGGGATGCTGAGCCCAGGCCAACAGGCCCTTCTGGGATGAGCAGAGGATGCTTGCTGGCTCAGCTCCATGTGGAGGTAGCTCGGGGGCCTTGGGGCTGGAGCTGAAACATAGGTGGGATCACACACTGTCTGCACTCATCCTTGTGAACATGAAACATTGTAGGCTGCCTGTGGGTCCAAAACTCTGCACTGCTGCAAGCCCAGACATATCATGCCAATTATAACTCTTCATAACTTGATGCTATATTATGTTAGGCTCCAATGACCCCAGTTAGAGCCACAGTCCTGTGCCAGGTGCTGCAAAAGCATACAATTCGGAGATGGACTGATGGGTACACTGAGACTGATGAGTACAGTTTGTTCTCCACCTAAGCTATCCATAAGAGATAAATAGATTGCTGAGATGAGAACAGTCTCCATATCAAAATACAAGCATATAACACTGTCCCAACAAAAAACAGATGTGAAGAAGCACTAGAATTTGAACTAGCTGGGAGCAGGGCTTGATTGGGCATACTTTTAGTTAGAAGCACGCATGTGTAGGAAGCACCATAGCATAAAGCACAGAGAAGGCGCAGAAACTTAGCCCATGACTGAACAAGCACTGAAGCAGCCACTTTCTGAAGGAAGCATAAAGAGCTTTTGAATGAAAGGGACTGGAAGTTGAAGCAAAGAACCTCTGTGCTATTGTTTGATTCTTTCTTCATTCAGGAAATCAAGATTTTGTTTACTGTTTGTGAATAGCTATGATTGCTTCTAAGCTACCTGAGACATAATCAACTTCTCTTTTCATTTGAAAGAAACACAAAGAGCCCTGAAACATGGTGAGCTGCTCAGGTCAAAAAAAATGCATCATATGAAAGGCGTAGCTTTTCCTCATAAGGTTAAAGTGGCAACAGAGCCACTATGAGGGCTGACATCTCACTTGCTCTTACCACAGAACATCAATCTGAACCTGTGAGTTAGGGCTTTTACCTTCTTAATTTTCACTTGATCCTTGAATAACAGAAGTGTTTCATCTGGGCAGAAAACCAAAATTTGGACAACTGTGTTATTTTCAGACTTTGTCTCTGCCTTTGGAATGTTTTGTACAGCACTTTTATGTAGCGAAATTCCCTAATGTGAAACTGTAGATTGAAAAATCTCTTATGACATTACTTTTAAGTGATGATAATCCCCTTACCTTTAGGGTGATCTTAGTCAAAGACCCTAAATCTCAGACCTCATCTGAAGACTCTCCTTTCAGTCAAACCACAAACACCGTGTCTGTGGTGTTGTCTTCTCTCCTCCTAATTGTTGTGAATATTAAGCAAGTTATAACTGTGTTGAAATATTCATATTTCCACAACATTTAGAATCAGTTCCAATTAAACTTTCTTTATGAAAGAGAGCCTACACTGGGCTCTCTTGACTGTACATGCTTAAGGATCCCATGACCAAGGATACCTTCACTAGACTATATTTCATTCATCTACCCTTATCTGACCTTCTGGGCAACCAGACTGTATGTGCAGCTTCCTATGCCTGCAGTCTCATGAGAGCCCTAACACATTTCTTTCCCTTGTGAGATCCTTCTCCCCTATTTAGCTTTTGGCTAACACAGGATAAAGGTAGAGAGTGAGGACTGGGACTGCAGGGCCATTGCCTTCCTGGGAAAGCTTTTAAAAGCTGTCTTTTTCTGCATGTGCTTTTCCTAGTAAGTATGAAATGCAAAATGGTGGGTACATGAGGAAATTGCAGTTTCCAACTCAAGCAAAATTTCCAGCAAATATTCAAGCACAGAAATGTTGCAAGTATGTTATCAGGCGTGCTACCTTGGTTTTGCATTTGGATTATAATTCTATATATCTACATTTCTTGTTGTGGCCGAGGAGTAAATGCACCAAAAAACATTTAACAACATCTTATATTTGCATTAACATCCTTTTCTGATATTTCTGGCATTTTATATTTCATAAATAATGAATGCATAACATAACATAACATAACATAACATAACATAACATAACACAACACAACACAACACAACACAACACATAACGTTACGTAACGTAACGTAACGTAACGTAACGTAACGTAACATAACAACATAATAATAATAGTACCTTAGTTTAATGTTGCTTCAAGAAAAACACGGTAGGAAGTTTAAGTTTCTTCCTCCACCTCACTGCCTCATTATAATTGTTCTGTATCATCCTTTCTACTCTGTTCATAAGGCTTGCATAAAGCATTATCCCTTGACTGTTTTCTAGTAAAGTATTTAGGGGTGAGTGAGTGCAAAATAAATTTGGATCATGATACAGAAAGGAACAGCAGAAAAACAAGCACAAATGTTAAAAGTGTTTGGCCCTTGGAACTGGAAATCCAAACAAGTGATGAATGCAGCCTAAACATCAAGAAACAGTCGTGACAGTGTTTTACACAAAAGCATACTGTGGCTTCTCCTGCAGTATGTTATTACATAATATCTTGAAGATTTTCTGAGACTGAAATCTTGTACATATGGTTTAGTGGTGGCCTTTATACTTTCCTGGGAAATTACATTCTTTATGCATTAACTCATTCACAGATGAAAGGCAGACCCTGTAACATCATCGTGTTCAAGGCAGAATGCTCTATATGGATTTTTTTTATTTTTTTTAACTCTCAGCAAAGGCTAGCACAGTCAATTTCCCAGCAACTATAGTCTAATAAACATGGGAAAAGTAGTTAGCTGTACTTGTCAAAATAGGCTCTTTGGATGAACTTGCTTCCCTGCTGCTGCTTTGACAGTCGCATCACATATTGATGTCTGGCTCTTGAAGGACACGGTGTTGTGCCCCAGTTGCTCCTCAGTGACCATTTCAATGAACACGACATCTACACAATTGCCTCTGATCTAAATTAAATTTCTTTCTCTAATCTCCTATTTCTCTTTCGTAGTGTCTGTTCAAAGGAAAAAATTTGCTGAGCAGTAGAAGACAAATATGTTTCCTCTTTATTGCTTCCCTGCCCCTTCTTCCTCCAAAATGGAATTGGGTGAAAGAAATTTCATTTAATTAAATTTTTTGAAAAAAAAAAAAAAAATAGCTACCTTCTTCTCTGTTGCTCCCTCTCTCTTTTTCTATGCTTTTTTGGCAAAGCCACAAAAACTGAAACAGTGCCGTGCAAATCATTTCGTGTTTTGCTGTTGACTTCAATAAAACTAAGGTTTAGCTATTGATTTGTATCATGCTTTTCCTTAAGCTGAAATAGAAGTTACTTTGATTATAAAAATTCATATTCTAGATTAGTATGTTGGGATAAACTTTAGATCAAAACTAATTATATAGCCTGTAGTAAAACCTCAGTGAATGAGAAATGTGAAATACAGATTTTAATAGTAAGCTGATAATATTTCATCTATTCTTCACCAGTCCAGCTTTCTCAAATACATTTGTGTATGGTTTTGACTGAACCACTAAGAGTTAAGTTTCAAGCCTGGTGCCGCCAAGAGCACAGAGACAGAGGAGTTGAGAGCTCACCTTCCTTATTCTCATCATTACTGAAAGCCTCACACTGCACACTTTCATTCCAAGCCCTAAAACTCTTTTCTTTTTTGAATATTACATGATCTGGGAATAGCTGCTCTTAATAGGTAGAAGCAGCAAGTGAAAATCACCAGTACAACATGGGCAAATGAAGCACCTTGCTTTTTGTTGAGAAAATATGATCTGCGTGGGAGGTCTGAAATGAAGATTTAAACTTGAACACAAAAGAAGTGGAAAACCCACCAGTGCTGTCTCACTCTCTCTATATCACCTTATTCACCAGAATGATCCTTAATGCTTATATAAGGACGGTCATGTAAACAGTGTTGCCGTGGTTTATTTTATAACACATATAAATTCGGAGAGGATATTACAAGACTTTAAAATCACATTTGTTTACATTGCATTCACTTCTGTACTTCGGAAGTTAACATTACATTGTCCAAGTGATTTTTCTCATTGCAGATTAAAAGGTTTTGCTGCTGACACAACTACAGTGTAGATCGTCTAAACAGTTTGCTACATACATGCAAAAATGATTAATAAGCCTAGGTTGCAAAAGTGCATTGCGATGTTATTCCCTTAATGTTTCTTTTGGCAATCTTCAGTTGATTTAACCTAATTCAGTAAGGACCCGTACAAATGCACCATCATGACCAAAGAGACTGCACTGTCACCAGCAGGCAGGGCTGTATCTTTGCATTAAGTTTTTATACTGCTTTATGTCATGTTTTTGTATAGTCTTTAATTAAATCAAGGACCTAGAGGAAAGTGAGGGATGTGCGTGCTATTCGTGTGCTAGTTATCATGAAGAACACCCAGAAGAAAGTGGAAGTAAAGACATCTGTTTGCCAATGTTGTTGTTTGCAGTGTCCCAATGAATCACTTGATTATTGTAAGCATGTGTTGCAGACGGTGAAAGGAGCTCCTAAATGGCACAATGACTTTTCCCAGAGAGAGAATTTACCAGTCATGTGAGCGAGCCTGGACTCCGCAACCTCTTGGCAGGCTGCGAGCTTTTGCTGTCTATGAATGGGTGAATGGAGGAGGAAGCAGCAATGCCTAGGAGTCTTTTCAGATGACCTTTTATCAGCAAATTCCCCAGACACATAGTGACTCTTCTATCTAGGCTGTTACCCAAACACTTTTCTGGGTGAAGAGAAGCCTTTCTGAAACCCTGCGAGGAATGATAAAAGAGAGATGTCATCGAATGTGTCACTGTATTCTTTATGTACATTGAGAAGATTATGGATAGGGATTTTCCTTGACTTACTCCAGACAGAAAGTGGCTTAAATACAGCAGACCCCATGTTTGATTGAACTGCTGGTGCTGAGTGGAAGCCAAAATCCAAGAGCAGTCCAGAGAGAGCACTGGTAAAAAGTCACTTTATAGACAGCTTTCTAGGGAATTGAAGGGAACATGCTGGAGACATCATCAAAGCAACCCGTAATCAAAAGCATGAGCAGGGGAATAAAATCTGGTGGTTTTCTGAAGGTGTCAGCTGGTAATTCCAAGAATAAGGGCAACTCCTTTATATCAGTGCTATGATTTTAAGAAATGATTGTTAGTGGAGTGGCTAAGAGAATCATTGACAAATTGTTTTTTATTTTGAACCTCAGGAAAGACCCATGGCCACAAAGTTAAAGATAACACAGCTAAGAAGATTTTTTTTTTTTTTAATTGTACTATGGACTTTGGGCTTCACTCTTTCAGCTTATATCAATTAGACATAGAAACTTCTGTCTCCATCTTCTCCTTGCCACAATGCACACAGGTTTCTAGCTCTTTTCACCTTTGCTCTCTTCCAAGCCATGTCTCCCATCCCTATTGTGTCGTCTTACCAAAACTTTGTCTCAGAGGGTTCCCACTCTGCTCTTATTCACTCTCATTTCCTCTCCCTGACAGCACATGCTTCAGAAAGATAGGCAAATTAAGTTGAATAAATAGAAACCAAAATACAAAATAACTTAATTTGCTGTTCTGTTTGAAAAACTAACAAAATTTTGAAATGTGAAACCCAGAAACTCTGTAGGACTCACGAATATTGGGAAGTAGGAATGACTTCTACCAGGGTATAAAACTCTTGTTCCTAACTTTGTGTGGCTGGGAAAGAAAATGCTAAACATAGCCACATTTTCATCTGTAAAGTAAAATTGTCATTGGTCCAGAACTGAACGTTGCCCATTCTGGGCCTTAAGCCAGGATGATTTAGTGGGGAGGGAGGGAGCCTGCATTTGGAGAGAGAATGAGGAAATGTTTCTCTGGCAGGTTGATTTAAAGGCATGGCAGCTGCCTGAAACTGCTGAGGGAGACGGCGTCGCACAGTCAATCGTGGGGAAGAGGGGTTACTGGACACACGATGCAGACAGACATAGGCATGTGATAAATGGAAAAGCATGCGAAAAATGTACTTGCACACACTTCTGAAGCTTTGGGAGCCTGTATATTTTGGGGGATGATCTTCTCCTTCTGCTGCTTAGTATGTCTTAAATAACAAGCAACAAGCTGAATCCTTGTAGTTTCCAGGGAAGCAGCACTGGAACACCGCAGTTATCCACCACCTCCCTCTGGTGTGTCTCCAGGTGCAAGAGATTCACTGGTTTTCTGGTTCTCCCGAGTTTGTAGGAGTTTCAGTAACATGATAGGAGTTTAATGAAGACAAAAAAAATCCAAACCTGAGTTCTGGTAGGTTTGAGTACGATATTTTGCACAGCTGGCTAGATGATTCATGGAAAACCTAATGTAGGACACCATCTCTTCTGCCATGGTGCTGCTCCAAGCCCCTGTGTGAATAATCTGCCGACAGATGGTGCTGCTACAAACGGGAGACTGAGGGCTTTCATTTCCCAGCAGCAAAGTGCAGTGTGTCCTCAATGGGCACAGGCTGCTTTCGTTTGTCGTCCCAACACGTTTCAGTTCAGACTGTGCTATCAGGCTGCACATGTCAAAGCTGCTGGAAGTGCTCCAGTAGGCAGAGTGGTGAGCCTGGTGACAAGATGCTTGAGAGACAGAGCACAAGGTGGATTTGGCAGGGTGGATTTTACGTACATATCGGACACATGGCTAAATGAAGCAGCATGGCCATGGGACAGGCAGAAGTCTCTGGGTGCCACTCCAGCCCGTGTCCACTGCCCACGAACAAGGACTTGGTGTGGGTTCAGGGCCACGTCTTGTTGGCACCTTCCTGCCCTGTCTTTCATTTATTCTCCTGCTTTCCTACGAGACCTGGAGCATAGTCGTTGGATCCAAGAGCCATGACTTTTCCCAGAGCTGTTTCTAACCTGTCTGAGGACTGTCTGTGCATTGATCTTCTCTGCTCTCTACACTGAACAAATTTTCCAGAAGGCACAAGTCAATTTCCGATGCATTTTTTTTTTCAGAGATTCAACCTCTTCCCATTCTGCTAAGGGGTTAAGGTTGTCCCTGCCAAAGTCACCTCAATTAATCCTAGACATTGCTGAGGAATTTGTTAAAAATATTGTTTTCTGCATGTCAGAGCATTGTAATTCACAGAGTACATGATACTTTAAATCCACTAAATTTCATTATCTTTATGCACAACATGGTATCTAGAAATTTTCCTCAGTAAACATTATTAGCATACAGTTGGTGCAGTAAGTCTGGAAGGACAAAATCTCATGTAGCTTTGGGAGAGTTATGAGTCATAGCTGTTTTATATCCCTATGAGAAAATATGGTAATGCATGTAAGCCTCTACCCCAAACTGTAACTAGGTTAACAGCATTTTGCCTTTCCACATTCCTCCATGGACTCAATTGATCTGACATTCCCCATTTCTTGTCTTAAATCATTGCATAATGCTGAAATGTGCTTAAAGACTTCCTTATTTCACCATACCTTTCTGCAGTGAGTGAAGGAAATAACTCCTGCAAATAATTTGCATATGGATTGAGTAAGACATAAAATATTTTGTGAGACACTGAGATGCAAAGGTAGCATGTAAAGGCTTTGGATATTTACAGTAACAATTTGTATTAAATTAATTTGTGAATAAACTGAAGTTTAAACATATAAGGGAGAAAACCAGACTGAACTAAAGCTTCGGGATGAAATATTACATTTGGAAAAGATGTCAAGAAGCCTTGAGTTGTGAGGAAAGATTTATTAGCCCATGGAAAAAGAAATTTGAGAGAAACTGTAAGTCATGTAAAGTCATTAGGGATAACTGCTACAGATATTGGAGATGCTGGAGAAACAAACTTGCTTTAGTAACACAGTCCATCTAAACAGTCAGAGAAGTGAGCTGTGAAATGAAACAGCACATTTTTAAAGAACAATGTGAAAAAGCTGGAGTAAGTAAATGACTGTACATGTCCACATAACCTCCCTGCAAGACTTCAAGTGCCTGTGGTGATTTTGTATGGGAAGGGATTAATATCCTGAGTTTACCAAAATAACAAATAGTATTTATATATTTTGTTAAGGCAGAGGGTGAAAAAGGAAGGAACTAGGGAGACATGGGGAGGAAAATCAAATGTGAACCAAAGGAACACCATGAACCACTTTCCACAATCTGGCATTTAGCTTTCATTAGTACCTCATATATGAATTCTAATATAGCCAAATATAAAACCTGCTTGTTACAGAGTATTAGGTAAGAACAGAGGTGAAAAGCCATTGCAGACAAAATGTTGGAATTTTTTATACCGACTCCAGTGGCGTCATGATTTCAGTCAGAGAGACATTCCCCATTTAAAGGTGGGATGTCACGGGCGAGGGTTGAGGGCTGGACTGCATATTCATTGGCAATGGCTAATACAGATCCAGAACTTCTGTACCCTGTCTGATGTAAAATTTATACCTGTCCTAAATTACTGCAGATTTGTCCATAATTGATATATTTTGTCTATAATCTAATTAAAAGCTATTTGAGGCAAAGATTGCCATTAATCATGTAAATTTGCTAAAGCATTTTTACACATCTTTCTATGTGAAAATTTGAAGATATTTCCACTTAATACACATAACAATTTTGATTGAATTATAAAAATAGTATGAAGCTATTGTGTGCAACAATATGAAAATGAATGGTGTTACTGATGTATTTTAATTTAATATGTAAATCAAATCACTAACGGCATAGCAATTTTAGTTTTAATATTGTCGTGGGAGGGATGCAAAATGACAGACAACATAAAAATGAAATGGTTTGGAAAACAATGATCAGAATCTGGTTGTAGTTAAATAAAGCTGGGAACACCCTGACCTTCCATACGGCCAGATGTGGAAAATGTACTTCAAAGTCTTTAAGACAGAGCTAATGGCATACAAGATTAATGAGTGCTGTTCCTGAAGGAAATCAGGGGCCTCGTAATCTTGGAATCCACAAAACCAAGGCATATACGTAAAGTACAAACCGATATTTTCTAAATAATCTGGAAGAAGCTGTATTTCTTATCTACAGCTGCGCAAACACTTTAAGAGAAGTTATTACCTGTTCAGGGTTTTCATTTATTTAATTTAGCCATTCTTTAACACCAGCTGTATCTTTTATTGAGATCATTATGTGTTTTAGTTTTACCAAAATAAACTAATTGTAAATAAGGTTTTTTAAAAGGTATAAATTGAAATATTTCCAGAATTTCCATTGTTTCAAGTTAATGCATGGAAACATTAATTTCAATTTACTTGTGTATTAATTAGACAGTAAAATAATCCGTAATGCTTATTTATCCAGCTGTAATGAATTAGTCCTCCAAGTTTTAACTACTAATACACATTAAGAATTTTTGATCAAGCCAGGCTGTCATTTAAAGAAGAATACGTTTTGAAAAAAAATATATTTTGTAACTTATATATATAACTGATAGAAAAGTTAAAGTTAGTACAATTTCTAATTAAGAATTATTTTTCATTTTTCAGCTTTTATTTGATTAAAGTGCTGGCATTTGGTAGGATATTCACCATGTTATTATACAACCCTATAATTTATACAATGGTGTCTTTTCCTTCAGATTTCATATTTAGGGTCTCCCATCTCTCTTTCTTTTGCTGAGTAACTCCAGCCAGAAATAGCCACACAGAATTCCTTGGTACGAGGAATAGTGTGGAAAAGTGTAGATGCACATCACAACTGGTCTACACAGAGAGGCTGTTGACACCAAATTTTTAACATTTTGTCCTCCTCACTTTTCCCCTTTGACGAGGGGAAAAAATAAAACAAAACAAAACAAAACAAAAAAACCTCCATATGCAACTCATATCCACTCAGTTCCACTTTATTCAACAAAATGGAGGAGCAGATGGCTTGAAGAATTGGTAAAAAGTTATGAAGCCTTTTATCTCCATGTCAATGATTTAAACACAGCTTTGGCTAATAGTGGCTGAAATCTGTTCCCAAGAGACTGCTGCTCAAGTGAAAAGCCTGTTGGTCATTTCGGTGCAATCTCAGTGCACAGCGTAAGTGCATCTTAGTAACCAGCATCACAACCATCATCTCTGCAGCCTCTGCAAGGAAACTAGAAAATAGTCCTGGGGAATGAAATACTGTCTCTAACAAATCATTCCCTTGGGAGTCCTGGGACACACTGAGAGAAAAAATGCAGGCAAAGCTTTCACTGTGGCTTTTCCTCTACAGGTACTTGAAGGTACATGTGTATTTGTCTGGTTTTGGTCTGGAACAGGAATGAGGGTACCAGGTTTTCCTGGTTTAGGCTGGCATAGAGTTGACTTTCTTACTAGCAGCTGGTATGGTGCTGTGTTTTGGATTTGGGATGGGACATAGTGATGATAGCGTACTGGTGGGTTTGGTTGCTGGCAAGCCCTCAAGGCCATTTCTGCTCCTCACACGGCCCTGCCAGCGAGGGCTGGGAGTGCACAAGAAGCTGGGATGGGACAGAGCTGGGACAGCTGACCGCAACTGACCAAAGGGACATTCCATGCCATGTGACATCACGCTCAGTGTATAAAGCTGGGGGAATAAGAAGGAAGGGGGGGTCATTTGGAGTGATGGCATTTGTCTTCCCAAGTAACTGTTATGCGCGATGGAGCCCTGCTTTCTTGGAGATGGCTGAACGCCTGCCTGCCGATGGGAAACAGTGAAGGAATTCTTTGTTTGGCTTTGCATGTGTGCATGGCTTTTGCTCTACCTATTAAATTGTGTCTATCTCAACCCATGAGTTTATTTTCACTTTTACTCCTCCGATTGTCTTCCTCATCCCAACCAGGGGGAGTGAGTGAGCAGCTTTGTGTTCCTAGTTGCCTAGTTGCTAAACCACAGCACAGACACAGCAAGGAGGTCTAATCAGTAACCCATGCAGCACTGCACTAGATGAACTTTGTTCAGGGATAAGCTTTTAGCAGCGCCAGTCATCGACGCACACATTTCCATTCAACTATTTATCTGTATCAAGAAAAAAAATCACTCCTCAACCCCACCTTGTCTCTACTTAAATAAATGAATTCCAAATAGAATTACTGTCAAACAAGTCAGCAGTTCTGTAGCTCTAATGAAAGCTTTTTCCCCTTGGCCCCTCCTTGCAAACACTTAAGTAAATTAGCACAGGATAGACAAAGCCATACAGAGATCAAAGGAGCAAATCATACTAAATGGCACAGGACTATTAATGTCCTCCTTTTAGACAGAAAATGAACTTTTGGTTCTCTTTTCCCAAGGTGCAGCCCCACTGTAAAGGCTGTCAGATCAGGATCAATTAACTCTCTCCACCTGTCAGAGGATCCGTGCACCTATTCCTCTCCAGCAGGATATCTATCTGTCATGCGGAACCAGAAAAGAATGCTCTTATCTGACTTTTCAAATCCAAAAAAATGGAGAATTCCCGAGTTAGGATGCCAAGTTCTCTTTCGCCCTCATCTACCCACTTCCTCTGTATCTTCTGAAGGGATTTTCTTAGCCCTGTCTGCTCCAAAGCACCTTATTCAGAAAATCCCAAAGTCTGCTGATCATTTCTGCACTGATTTGTATTGCTTCTTTACTTGACGATTTCTACTGCACTTCCACAAAGCAATCCCTGGATTTCTTAAATGAAGGAGGTTACAACTCTCCCACTGCTATCTTTATGCCTCATTTTATCTTTTTCACATGATAATGTACCACTACTGTGTTGCTTTTGTTGTCTGTAGTTATGAAACTTTAGAAGTTAACATGGTTTATTGCCTAAATTAGTAGCCACTGAGGAATGAGCTGATTCATTAGCTGCTCTGAAAACTCCTTTCCAGAGGCAGGAGAATAACTAGGATTGCCTTGCCTTGTCATGAGACATGTGTGTGAGAGCACAGTGCTCAGGGAAAAAAAAAACAAAAAACCAGAAGTGGGGCTTTTAGTTATGGGAAGAACAAATGCTTCAGAAAAGTACAGATTTGGCATCCCATAGAACCCCCTTCACCCACAGAAGCATCCCCAGCTGGGAAATGCCAGCCCACAGCCCAGCAGCAGAATTCATCAAGGTGGAGACCTGCAGTGCTTGGTTGTCCATTTTTGATTGCCTTTTTAGGACGGCGCCCAGAGACTTGCTGGTACCATCTCCAGAAAACAGCGTGTGAGCATGGCTGCTGCTGCTGCTCCCGGTTGGGGACGCACACAGCAGTGTGTGGGCAGAGCAACCGTGTGCCTCACAGCCTGCCAGCTAAGGAAGGAGATAAATGTCCTTCTCTGCAACAGGAGGTCAAACTCCTTCAACCCAAAAGCAACAGTCTTAATCCGCTAAATAGCCCTTCAGCTGGGATTCATTAAGGAGCACATATTAGGAAGATGATGATGGCCTGGGGAGAAGTGTTTTGCATCTTTCTCTCGGCTCTGTGCTGGAAGGGACTTCGCTGGGCTCCGAAGGCAACTGCCCACCTGGAGCTGTGCCAGAAAAGCCAGTCATCCCTCCACAGCCTGGCCAAATGGGTGGCTGACTTACATTGCCTCAGCTAAGAGAACTACTTAATTTAAATACCTTGAGGCAGGGACCTGATTTAATTTCAAGGCCTCCGAGGTCCTGCCGGTTAGAGGAATGGTTTGTCTCATATTAGCAAAAGGCAAGGTCAAAGGTAGGTTTGAATGCGCAGCAGGCTTGAGGACATTTTAACCCTTCAGTGTTTGCTTTTCTTTAATCTTGCACTTTTTGATCCTTTATGAGAAATGGATCTAGTCAAAAAGAGGACTCAGCAACTATTCACAATCACTTCAGCAACATTTTTTTAAAGGAATGGTAAAGCAGCTCACTTCTTTTTTGTGTTTTTATGTTTTACCTGTTGGACTTTTTATAGTCTTAGTGTTTGCTAAGTAAGTGGCACAATACAAGTTTTGTCAGAATGATATCTTTGCACAGAACCAGGGTATGTCAAAAGCTAAGATGCTGTGAAATGAACATCTGTTATTATAATACATAGTATTCCCCCCGGAAGGCTTGCAGCCCAAAAAATAATCAAACAAGATAACCAGCCAAGTCCACTTTGTTCTCACTTCAGCTTACAATAGCCTGGCCCTCAACACTGAACCATGCCCATCCTAAATCACTCAGGCTAACCCACTTTCTTTCTCATTCTCCTTACTTTGTGTCCCTCTTGAAATACTTTTCTTTCAGCACCCTGATGCTTGGCTGCTGTCTCTGGGGTGGGGAACACCTTTTCTTCTGGCTGTGTGGCTTCAGCAGAAATCTTTCTTTGAAATGACACAAAATGGTTGTTCTCCTTTTTTGAATGACTGATTTCTTGTGACACACATGACGCTTGTCAGCATTCACTTGTGAGATACAAGTGAGCACTGGAGAGCTTTGAAAGAGTAAAAATAAGTCAACGCCCAAGAAGGGCACCCAAAACTCAGGTGCTGTTTGTTCCATGGGATGTTCGAGAGTTGAACGGGAAGTGAAACAAGCTCATTTGCAGCCTTCCAATTTCCATATTTCTCTTTCTGTTCCTATTATATCAGAATGAAAACCAACTGTTTATCAGTTCATAGTTTGCTTTGCTGATTGTGGTTTTGGCAGGCGAATGAGATTTCCTCTTTTGTGCTTCTTGTATTTTCCACAGTACCAAAGTCTATTAGAAGAGTACTGAATATTAATTCCAGACACTGCATTGTAAACTTGTACCTGGCATTCCTGTTCAGATGCATTAACATTCCAGTTCAAATACATTAACATTCCTAGACCCTGGTCTGACCTCACTTGTGCTGATTTTACACTTATATAACTGCTGACTGCTAAGGAGTTGTCCTTAATTTACACTGCATTGCTTTTACTGAATGTTTGCAAGTACATTTACAAGTGCTTGGTTATTTACTGTACTTCTATTTATAATCTTATTTTACAAAGAAGAGGCATTTTATCATTTGTGAGGCTGTTGCATGCATCGCAATAGATAGCACATTTTTTATTATTTTCCTTACATTTTAATTTATTTTAATTCTCTCTTTTAATATTTTTCCTCTTAATCATCCTTCTTAATCAATGTTCCCACTATTTCTGTGAAACAACTGTTCTCCTCCTTTGATGTACATCGCTCTCTAGATCTGGTAAAACATTTCTTATGTGAGGACCAGAAACATTCAGTGGCTTGTTTCAGTCATCATGAAAGACGACAACAGAATGGACACAACCTGCTTCCCACCTCTGAGCCAGAAGACCACATTTCCCTGCACTTTTCATTGTTCTTATCTTGGCTGCTTCAAATCCTCTGAATTTCTGAGTTAAATGAGGAATTTGCTAGATACTGATGAATAAATCTAATGACTGTTCTGTGACCAGTCAAACGTGCGTGCTCTTTGCTTTCCCACATTTATGGATACCCAGGGGGAATAAAATGACTTGTACTTTAAGTTTCTAAAGTAAATTAAAGGTCATTAACAGTCCTCTGCTGTTTACTACTGATGCTTATTGAATGAGAGTGAAATGAACTGAAAAGCAATGCTTCTAGACTCATCAGGTCTAACTTCCATTTTTCTACAGGGTAGGTAGTCTCAGGGTGGGAGAGGTAAAGAAGTGGATTTATTAGCATTCTTCAGCCTTTAGTTGAAAGGGAAGGAAACAGAAAGAAGAAATGATCTATCACTACCCTCAGGATTTTTATTTTTTTAATATATATTTTTAATGTACTATAGAGCTTCTGATGTAGACCAATATGTAGACCAGATAAGACTAGCAGGAAATAGCAACAAAAAATCTGAGACAAAATATTAGATAACTCTTGGGAGTAATTTCCTCAGAATCAGACAAGTCATCCAAACATATATTTTATCTTGTTTACCCTTAGCATGTTATTAAAAAAAACCCATAGATTGTCTCCATGCAAATGCTATTTCAAGGCAAGAATAATAATAAGTAGTTATGCTCTTATCGTAGCCCTGTATTGTGTTGTCAGCTGCTAGTACTATTCAGAAACACCTTTTCTCCCCATTTCGTTGTGTAGCGATTCAAACACAGCTCCTATTTTGAGCTGCTTTGTGATTTGATTTTAAATATATTCAGTTGTTTCCAATTGGTTTACAAAGGCAGGAGTGTTGTTTAAAATGTGAATTAGAAAGCATCTTGCTCCAGCATTGGGAAAAACTAGCTTGTCTTTTTAGAACTGGTTGAAAGATTTCCAGTGAACTGGATCTCAATTGGCAAATGGCGATTCAATGGAACTGAAGCCTTCTGTGGGATCCTGATGATTGCATGACAACCGTGGAAACCTGGGAGGGTAGCTCATAAGCTACCTCCAGACCTACCTGGCTGAATACTGTAATACACACTTCTTGGGCTCTATGTTTTACCAGTATGGCCTAAAACCCTTGCTATCTCACTGCCTTGAAATTTTCTTCAAAGAAATATATGCTATATGTTGCATTTCCAGTTTTGTGTTTGCTTGGGTTTTTTCTTGCCAAAATAAAAAATCCCAAATTTTCTGTGGGATGAGCATACTGACGCTTGTGTAGCTCTATCCACCTGTGCTTGGAAATTCAGACTCAGCACAATTCCCAGCCTCCCACCAGCCATAGCCTGCAGTCAGCTAAGAGTAATTACAAATAATCAAATATTTCCCGTATGCCATCTGTAAATAGTAAGGGCCACACTTGAATGTGGTGAAGCGAATTCCAGCTCTGCTGACACAAATGGAATGAGATGAATTAACATCAATTATTGACTATGATGCTTTCCTGCTAAAGTCTTTAGTGTCCAACTACAGACCACTAGCAGGCACTGATAACCTCTGTCAGATGTGACAGGTGTATATATTAGAAGAGATCTTTTCCATTTTAAAGGTAATAAAGTAATCCAAAAGCTCTGTCCTACAATCTCCAAGTGTCATATTGCTATTTTTGTCATTATTACTATTGCCGTTATTATTGCTGCTACTACAGCTAGTTTTATTTTCTAAGCTGTTGCAAAGTCATGCACAGATATCAGAGAATTCATTATTTCCTTTGTCTCACCATTATTTCTAAGACTGACAGCAACTTATTTGAAAAGACTGAATCCCAAGAACACCCATTTTCTTTTGAGAGCTTATCAAATATAGTAAACTATGATTAGTGAATGCTAATCATTTGTATTCACTGGAGAAATTGATGTTTAATCAGGTTAATCTCATTGTCTATAAACAGTCTTTGACATCCCTTAAAGAAACAATTGTACCTTCTTTTAGGGCATTGATTCAGGGGATTAGGAATGGTTTATCCACAATGTTTTATCTCTTAGGCTGCCAGATGAAAAACAGCCAAACTTGCTTGTGTCTGAAAGTTGTTAATGTCGCATTCTGTGGCTTAAATTTATTTGTCTCATCACAGAGATCATACATTATGACCCCTGGTCTTTGATCTACCTGTGGTGTAAACTGACCATGGGCATCTGAACCCATGTTCAAGGTCACACATACTTATCTGCAATACATCCAGAGGGTGATGGCAGAGGGAGAATTGGGACAGGGAGGAAAAGAGGAAAGCTTGAACCTGTGATAGACCTTTCGTGTGTATCATAGCAGTCATTTATCCATAGCGCAGATGGGCAGTTACAGTGTCCATGACCTGACAACCCCAGGTATCCCATCTACTTTCATCATGGAAGCAAAATTTACTTGCCTAAATATAGCTTACTGATGCCATTTTATATACTGTGGCCTCCTGCTGTCACTCCAGAAGGGCAGAGGTCTCCTCCATCTCCTATGTCATATGTCTTAACCTCATGCAAAAATGCTTGAAACTTTAAGAGAGCACTAACAGCACAGGATGTTGTCACTGCCTAATGTTTAGACAGTTGAAACATGGCTCGTGACAAGATAGTCCCCATCTGTCCCCAAGACAGTGGGATTTCTAACCAAAGAAATCCAGTTGGTCACTGCCCTACAGTACAGACAGATCAGCCATGGACATCACACGTGGATATAGATGCACAGAGTTAAGTCAGGGATCACGCCAGGCTTCAGCATCTTGTCTGGGTACAGCTCTTAAAGACAAAGCAGGCATAACCCAGCAGACAGGGGGAGTTTGTTCTTTTGCCTGAATACAAGCGTGCATGGATTTAAAATTTATTTCTCACGAAAACTCACACATATGACTTTCTATAAAGGAAATGGGGTTGTTTGGATTAGCCTGAAAAGTGAGCAGAGACACAGAGATACCAGTGTAATAACTAAACACGTAACAATGGCCATATTTCAAGATTATTTTCCTAGCTTAATAAAGGACAATACCGAAAACTGTGGTAAAATATGGGACTTCATTTCATTATTGTAGTCAGTAGTTACTTAATTAGTCAAGCATTAGTTCCAATACCTCTTTCACCAACTCAAGAAAATTGCAATAAAGTCAGCCTCTTGGCAAGAAAATAATCTTCAGGAGTATTTTCACAAACACACATGCACAAACACCAGCCAGTAATTTATGCTCTTCTAAATACTACAGGGCAAATTGTATTATTATTGCCCAGTTGACTACTTGAACCAGTGGTTTACCAAAAAGCCTTTTTTGTTTCTGACGTGATATTATAAGGACTAATCATTGCAGGGAAGAAATCTTAAAAAAAAAAAAGCTTTTCAGACTTTCTCTTTGGGCTGCCAATGACCTCCTGTTTTACTGAACCATCATCTATTTCAGTCTCATCTGCTGTAGTTAATTTGTCAGGATTGTTCAGTCCTCTCTGTTGTTCAATCTGTGACATAACAACACTGAGCCACAAAACCAAAAACAGTAATAAATTATGCTTAATGATAAGACAATGGTCATCCTAATAGTTTAATGTAATGGCGTGAAAGTATTATAGAATATAAAGTATTGCAGAATCCTTCTGGTTGGAAATCCCAGATAGGATTGCCCCTAATGGTAAAGATCATTGTATTAGGATTGCATTTCTGAACACTTCACTGGGGCAATGGGGCAACGATGATGATCAGGAAATGGTAAGCAAGACAAGAGAAACTGCAAATTTATGACAGATAAGAAGAGTAAGAAGATCTCAGTGGCCCGTATACAGACTGGATAAATGCCTATCAAGGACAAGGTATAGAAAAACAGCTTTTGCATGTAAAGAAAATAAATCGCTGTTTCATAAAACACCATGGTTTAGAATCTACAGGAAAAATGCTATTCTAGACAATTTTGAGTGGGGCATAGGACCCAGTTCAACAAATGTAAGTGGAAGATCCACTTTTTGGTACTGTGTAAATGAGGCAAATTGAAAAAAAAAAAGAAAAAAAAGAAAAAAAAGAGCTCTGTAAAAGCAAGAAGCCTTTAAGCAATCTGGAATCTGTTCAAAAAATTATTTGTTAGAATCTCAGAAAAAAAAATAGTGACAAAATTTAAAAATAAAAAAGAAAAATAAAATTTTGCATGGCTTAGTGGACAAGTTTGATATAAGGGAAAAAATAGATGTTTTAAATAGATGTTTAATAGATGTACAATTTAAGACAACAGGAAAACCCATGAAACACAACAGGTCAAATCACCCATCTCAGTGGATGCAGGGGATGGAGATCCACACAGCAGCAAAGACTTGAGGGCTGTTGATGCGTTAGAAACTATGGAAGTGCCTGACAACAGTCACATAGGAATTAAATCTTCTCCCCCAAGAAAGGTGGCAGTATCAATAGCCCAACTGAAGTACATCTACACCAATGCACACAGCATAGGCAACAAGCAGGAAGAGTTGGAAGCCATTGTGCAGCTGAAAAACTCTGATATATCTGCAATCACGGAAACACGGGATGACTCACGCAACTGGAGTGCTGCAATGGATGACTATAAACTCTTCAGAAGGGATAGGCAAGGAAGCAAAGGTGGTGGGGTACCCCTGTGTATTAGGGAATGTTTTGACTGTCTAGAGCTTGATGATGGTGATTAAAGGGTCATGTGTTTATGGGTAAGAGTCAGGGGAAAGGCCAACAAGGCAGAGATCACAGTGGGAGTCTGTCTATCACACAACCAGCATGAAGAGACAGATTAAATATTCTATAAGCAGCTGGGAGAAGTCTCATGATCTCTAGCCCTTGTTCTCATGGGGGACTTCAACTTACTAGACGTCTGCTGGAAATACAATACAGCAGAGAGAAAGCAGTATAGGAGGTTCCTGGAGTGTATGGAGGATCACTTCCTGACACAGTTGTTGAGAGACCCAAGTAGGGAAGGTGCGCCGTTGGACCTGTTGTTTCCAAGCAGAGAAAGACTTGTGGGTGATGCGGTATTTGGAGGTCATCTTGGGCACAGTGATCAGGAAATTATAGGTTTTCATTCTCAGAGAAATAAGGAAGAGGGTTATCAGAACTGCCACCTTGGACTTCCAGAGGGCAGACTTTGGCCTGTTTAGGAGCCTGGTTGACAGAGTACCTTGGGAGGCAGTCCTGAAGGGCAAAGGAGTCCAGGAAGGCTGGCCATTCTTCAAGAATGAAATCTTAAAGGTGCAGGATCTGAAAGACAGGCTGGTGGGGAAGACGACCGGTATGGCTCAACAGAGAGCTTTGGTTGTAACTCAAGAAAAAAAAAAAAAAAGAGTTTATGACCTCTGGAAGAAAGGGGAGGCAACTCAGGAGGACTACAAAGATGTGATGAGGTTATGCAGGGAGAAAATTAGAAGGGCCAAAGCCCAACTAGAACTTAATCTGTCTACTGCTATAAAAGACAATAAAAAAAGTGTTTCAATAAATACATTAGCAACAAAGGGAGGGCTAAGGAAAATCTCCATCCTTTATTGAATGCGGGGGGAAACATAGTGACAAAGGATGAGGAAAAGGCTGAGGTATTTAATGCCTTCTTTACCTCACTCTTTAACAGTAAAACCAGTTGTTCTAGGGGTACCCAGCCCCCTGAGCTGGAAGACAGAGACAGGAAGCGTAATGAAGCTCCCATAATCTGTGGGGAAATGGTTAGTGACCTGTTACACCACTTAGAAATACACAAGTCTATGGGGCCAGATGGGATCCACCCAAGGGTACTGAGGAAACTGTCAGAAGTGCTCACCAGGCCACTGTCAATCATTTACCATCAGTCCTGACTAACTGGGAAGGTCCCAGTTGACTGGAGGTTAGCAAATGTGACACCCATTTACAAGAAGGGCAAGAAGGAGGATCTGGAGAACTATAGGCCTGTCAGTCTGACCTTGGTGCCAGGGGAGGTTATAGAGCAGATCATCTTGAGTGCCATCACACAGCGAATAGTGGACAAACAGGTGATCAAGTCCAGTCAGCATGCGTTTATGCATTTATGAAAGGCAAGTCCAGCTTGACTAACCTGATCTCCTTCTATGACAAGGTGACCTGCTTAGTGGATGAGGGAAAAGCTGTGGATTTTGCTTACCTGGGCTTTAGTTATGCCTTTGACACTGTTTTCCCTCAGCATTCTCCTGGAGAAACTGGCTGCTCATAGCTTGGACTGGTGTACTCTTCTCTGGGTAAAAAATTGACTGAATGGCCACGCCCAAAGGGTTGTGGTGAATGAAGTTAAATCCAGTTGGGCAGCCGGTCACAAGAGGTGTTCCCTGGTGGTCAATATTGAGTCCAGTTCTGTTTAATATCTTTATCAACAATCTGGATGAGGGGATTGAGTGCACCCTCAGTAAGTTTGCAGATGACACCAAGTTGGGTGGGAATGTTGATCTACTTGAGGGAAGGAAAGGCTCTACAGAGGGATCTGGACAGGCTGGATCCCTATCTACATGAGGATAGGGAGGCTCTACAGAGAGACTTGGGTAGATTGGACCGATGGGCCAATGCGTGTGGAATGTGCTTCAACAAGGCCAAGTGCTGGGTCCTGCACTTGGGCCACAACAACCCCATGTATCGCTACAGGCTTGGGGAAGTGTGGCTGGAGAGCTGCCTGGCAATAAAGGACCTGGGGGTTCTAATTGACAAGCAGCTGAACATGAGCCAGCAGTGTGCCCAGGTGGCCAAGATGGCCAATGCCATCCTGGCTTGTATTAGAAATAGTGTGACCAGCAGAAGCAGGGAGGTGATTGTCCCCCTGTACTCAGCACTGGTGAGGCCGCACCTTGAGTATTGTGTCCAGTTCTGGGCGCCTCAATATGAGAGAGATATCGAGGTGCTGGAGTGAGTGCAGAGGAGGGCAACGAAGCTGGTGAAGGGTCTGGAGAATAAATCTTATAAGGAGCGATTGAAGGAGCTGGGACTGTTTAGTTTGAGGAAGAGGAGGCTGAGGGGAGACTTCATCACTCTCTACAACTACTTGAAACGACATTGTAGAGAGGTTGGTGCTGGTCTCTTCTCACAGGTAATTAGCCATAGAACAAGAGGGAATGGGTTCAAGCTGCAGAAGGGTAGGTTTAGGCTGGACATTAGGAAAAAATTCTTCACAGAAAGAGTGGTTAGACACTGGAACAGGCTGCCCAGGGAGGTGGTGGAGTCACCATCCCTGAATGTGTTTAAGATTCCTTTAGATGTGGTGTTAAGGGATATGATGTAAGGGAGAACATTGTAGAGTGGAGCTGATGGTTGGACTCGATGATCCCAAGGGTCTTTTCCAACCTAAATGATTCTATGATTCTATGATCAGTGGCCTAAGGCCAATAGTATGAGATCAACAAGGCCAAGTGCTGGGTCCTGCACTTGGGTCACAACAACTCCATGCAGCGTTACAGGCTTGGTAGATAGTGGCTGGAAAGCTGCCCAGAGTAAAAGAACCTGGAGGAATTGTTAGATAGCCAGCTGAAAATGAGCCAGCAGTGTGTCCAGGTGGCCAAGAAGGTCAACAGCAACCTGGCTTGTATCAGAAATAGTGTGGCGAGCAGAACTAAGGAAGTGATTGTCCCCCTGTACTCAGCACTGGTGAGGCTGCACCTCAAATACTGTGTCCAGTTTTGGGCCCCTCACTCCAAGAAAGACACTCCAAGACATCATTGGGCACATGTTGGTGTGCAAAGAAGGGCAACAAAGCTGTTGAGGGTTCTAGAGCACAAGTCTAACGAGGAGTGGCTGAGGGAGCTGGAGTTGTTTAGCCCAGAGAAAAGGAGGCTGAGGGGAGACCTTATGGCTCTCTACAACTACCTGAAAGGAGGTTTTAACGAGGTGGGGGTTGGTCTTTTCTCCCAAGTAACAGGCAATAGGACAAGAGGAAATGGCCTCAAGTTGCACCAGGGATGGTTTAGATTGGATATTAGGAAAAATTTATTTCTCCACTGAAAGCTTTGGAACAGGCTGCCCAGGTTGATTCACCATCCCTGGAGGTATTTAAAAGTTGTGTAGATGTGGCACTTAGGGACATGGTTTAGTGGTGGATTTGGCAGTGTAAGGTTTATGGTTGGACTCTTTACTGTTGGACTCAATGGTCTTAAAGGTCTTTTCCAACCTAAATGGTTCTATGATTCTATGAAATATAAACAGGGAATTAAGAGGGGTAAAAAGTGTTTTGAAGGTGTCATGTCAAACATGAAGGTGTTGGGCTGGACTGGCCACTGAAATGAACAACAGATGCTCTCCCCCCTCTCTTGGAAGGAGAGAAGGAAGAGGGAGGAAGAGAGAGAGAGACTAGCTAAGGATGAAAACTTATGGTAGAAAATTCATTAAGTACATCAAGAGCAGAAAGCCACCTGCAGAAGTGACAGGACAGCTTGATGACAGAGATGCAGGCACGGCAATGAGGATTGATAAGGCCATAGCAGGAAAGCCCAATGACTTCTTTCCATTGGTCTTTACTGCTGAAGAAGCTAAGGAGATTCCCACAGTGGATGCATCCTTTGTAGCAGATAGGTCAGAAGTGCGAGGTGAGTTTGAAGCAAATATACAGGAAATATTAGACAAAATAATTAAGTTAAATATTAATGACCCACCAGGACTAAATCTTACTTGCATGTGAAACCGCAGGATTGCTAGCCAAGCTGTGTAATTTGCTATTACAAGCAGCCCCTGGATTGGAGCTGGATGGCAAATTTAACTTCCCTCTATAGAATGGGATGTAGAAAGGCATCCTGGGATGAGGGGACAGAGAGTACCCTCAGCAAGTTTGCTGATGAGACAAAACTGGAAGGAGTGGCTGATACACCAGAAGGCTGTGCCACCAATCAGCGAGACCTGGACAGGCCAGAGTGTTGGGCGGAGAGGACCTTAACGAAGTTCAACAAGGGTAAGTGTAGGATCCTGCATCTAGGAAGGAATAAGCCCATGCACCAGTACAGGTTAGGGGTTGACATACTGGAAAGCAGCCCTGAAAAGAGGGACCTGGGAGTCCACCAGGACAACAAGCTGACCATGAGACAGCAATGCACCCTTGTGGCCAAGAAGGCCAATGGTATCCTGGGGATCATTAAAAAGAGCATGGCCAGCAGCTTGAGGAAGCTTACCCCAGCCTTCTACTCTGTCATGGTGAGGCCACATCTGGAGTACTGTGTCCACTTCTGGGCTCCCTGGTTCAAGAAAGACAAGGAACTACCAGAGAGAGTCCAGTGGAGGGCTCCAAAGATCATCAAGGGAATGGAGCACCTCTCTTATGAGGAAAGGCTGAGACATCTGGTTCTGTTTAGCCTGAAGAAGAGAAGACTGAGAGGGGACCTCATCAATGCTTATTAATATCTAAAGGGTGGGTTTCAGAGGATGGGCCAGAGTCTTCCCAGTGGTGCCCAGTGACAGGACAAGGGGCAACGGGCACGAACTGGAACACGGAAAATTCCCTCTCCACATGAGGAAAAACTTCTTTACTTTGAGGGTACAACCAGAACAGGTTGCCTATAAAGGATGGGTAACCTCCTTCTCTGGAGATATTCAAAACTCATATGGATGCGTTCCTGTCCAGCCTTCTCTAGGTGAACCTGCTCTGACAGGGGTGTTGGACTAGATGATCTCTGAAGGTCCCTTCCAACCCCTACCATTCTGTGATTCTGTGGTTCTGTGGTGATAGGTCAGTGAGCCTGATTTCCATTCCTGGTAGCGTAGTCTATGATGAAGAGTAAGAGCACTGTGCTCTTATTATCCTCAGCACACATCAAAGAGTTAGTGAGTTATAGGCATGATGTGGGGGAGTTAATGTATGAGAGATGATCATCATGCAAGGCATTACTTAGTAATTTTCTTCCATTTACCCTGAGAGTTTGCCATAGAAACAAAGACATAAAGCCCAGAAAATCTAAAGAATAATCAACTGCAGCTTAATTTGGGATTAATAAGCACATTATTTACTATTTTCCATGCTCTTTCCTTTGCCTTTTGAGTTATGAGAGAGTTATGGTTCTCTTTAGTACTACATTTTGATGTTTTTTAGGTAGACTTGCTAACATCACATTGTACCTAAAAACATGCTGCTGCACAGTGAGTAAATCCTTCCCTGAGGTGCTGGGCCTTCAATTTCTCAAAGTCAAACTACATAATCACGGCAGTGCTTAAAATATGTACCAAGTCTTGTAGCTTGCTTTTTCTGCCGCTGATATAAATGTGGGTGCCTCATCCTCAGAGTCTTTGTAGTCCAACACTCCTAAAATGCAATGTTACTTCCCCTCAGGAAAGAAAAACTTTCATAACGCTCCACAGAGGTGGATTAGCCTTGACCTGAATATCCTGGAAAGTTCTTTGTATGATTGTGTGGGCAGTTTCAATGGTGCATACAGAACAGGTTGAGAGGGTCCATGGAAATCAGCAGACATTACTGAATCTGAGAGGAACTTAGAGTTATGAGCTTATTTCTCTCAAGAATTCCTAAAGTAGGCTAAGATGATTCAGGTAGGGGACCTTGGGATTTTTTGCACCCAGGACCCTTGTTATTTTGTCTCAGTGATTATGTGATTTTACACTGGTATGTGGTTAAAAATGATGAAATCATGACCATTTTTATTTTATTGTTGAGCAAATGACTTTCACATGTAAAACTAAAAGAAATGAGGATAATCTAACTGAATACAGCTATTTCTTTCCTAGGGAAAGGATGCATAAGAGGTTCATGTTCCAATAATCTACATTTAAGAGGGAAAATCTATAAGCTGAATGATTTTCCTCCAGAGACAAGAATGTGGCACGCAATCTATATGGCAACCACCACTTAAGGTTTATGTGAGAACAGTTCAGAATGGTGTAGTTCAAGCCATTCCACTTTCTAATTGGATTGCAGCATATCCTGCCCTGAATATAGACAGCATCAGCTGAGTCTTCTTTATTATGACTATTATTATGTCACCTATGACATTTTTAAATAGAACATGACTGAAAAGCTCCTTCCACAGAAAAAAAAAGAGACAATGAAAAGAATCTGGAAGATTAAGAAAATCCAGTGGGCTGCTAAATGATTTACTGAAAGACTAATCTTCAAAATTCAGAAAACAATCATTACAAAGGAAGTGCAGTAGAAGACAAACAAAAAGAAATCTGTGTATTTAAGATAGATTACATGGCAGTTGAAGGTTTATAATCTAATTTCAGTAAAGTCAATGGCAGTGTTGTCACTGTCTTCAAAGACTGAAGAGCAGGATTCCTGGAAAAGAAATTCCAGTTTCTGTAAAGTGATGCAAATGATCAAAACCACGCGGTCACCGCAGATAACAGTGTGTGGGATAATCAACCAACATTTTTTACCATTAATGGAAATAACTTTGCAACATTTCAGTAAACAGAGGCTGCATTATTATTACTACTCTTATCTAAAATTAAACTTGGAAGAGATTTGTGCCTGTTAGTGGAGGAATAAACATTCTGACATTGAGAATAGCTTACACTGATGTAGAACAATGTTGTAAAATTGTACTTGTTATTCTATATATGTACAGATGAGAAACAAGGTAAAAAATAAACAGATAAATAAACACGTCCTTAATCTGTTGTTTGTAGGAATTCTAAGTATTTAATGTTGAAAACAAAATATTTATTTTAGATTTATTTGTAAAAGGAGCAATTAAATGCCTCCAAATTTCATCACACATGTAACAACACCAAATTGTAATAAGTACTGGAAAGGGGAAGAGCCAAAGGGGACAAATATGTATGGCATCAAGAATTTCTTTTATCATAATAAGCCAGACTTTGGAGATTACACTTCAGAGGTCAATAAAGATAGCGGCACCTTGCACAATGTGCAGCCTTTCTTGATCACATGTCTATGGAAATGAAAGACAATGAAATTAGATCTGCCAATGGACCTCGAAGGAGCATAAAACAAAGAAATTGTCCTTTGCTGGCTGAGTTCTAATGCCCTAAACCTACTTAAGGTTTCAGATTTCTTTGGCCTCAAAAGGCAATAAATCAAAGAAAGTAGCTTGTAATATTGTTCTTTTGCACACCAAAAAAATACAACAAATGAAGAATCACCTTTGCCCAACTTTATGTTCTTGGCTGATCTGGTATGAAGATCAGCACTGGTTAGCATTTGCTTCTTCAGAGGCTAAAATATATAGCAAGAAGTCCAGCTCCTTAGCACACATCATTTAATCATATCAGCCTGAACCTACGTGTTCAGTCCAATTGATTCTCCTATTAAGAAGGAAAATGGCTTTCCTCAGATCTTTAATGTTTTCAGACCTAGTGGGAATCCACATAGCCATCAAACAAAGACTACTATGACACTGAAACTATTGAACAACTATCACAAACCCACTGCAGTGATAGTTAAATAAGGTTGCTATTTATTATTTGTGCTCCCGGTAGGCAAAAAAAATCAATTGAATCAGGATGAAGTAGACTGCCCTGTTTAGCTGGTGAAAAAACAAGAGTGGCCAAGGTGGATAAATTGCATCTACTTTTTAAAATTAATGCACAGCAGCTCTTTTATAGGTAACAAAGGAAAAGGCGATAAGTGTTATTGCCTAAGAGATTGACAGGTTTTCGCAGTGTAGCAAGAGGGACTTGTGAAAATAAAAGCTCCACTTGTCAGTGATAATTCTAGAAGAAGGAGGAAACTAACCTTGTGCCCCAGTGCTTCTGAGTGGAGCTCCAGCATTTGGCTTCAGCAAAATTTTCTCTTCAGAAAATGGCCTGGGAAGTTTGGTTACCCAGCAATTTTGTCAGCTAATGAAAACTAAAGACCTTTTCAAAGCTGAACTTGTCCCGCAGCTTCAAAATATTAAGGCATCTAATTCAGTGAAGTTTCAGTAGGAATCAACTGCGAAGAGCTGAGCTTGCACAGCAGTCCCAGAGACACATCGAAGCTGAGAACGGTGGCTGGATGCCCCCAGCTCCCACACTGAGCCCCCGCTTCTTCCTCAAGCCAGCCAGCCAACTTGAGGGCTGTTTGGTTAGACTCAGCCTAGCAGGCCCTTCATTCTAAAATAAATGTCGGAAAGGAGATGGACCACGTGAAAAAAATGCACATTCCTCATGGTGGATGGATTTCTGTGGACGGGATTTTTCCACAGCTTTGCAAATAAGCACTACCTCGTGTGATCTTTCAGGCTGAAGGCAGATGTGTGAGCTTTTTTGCCTTACAAATCTCCTCACCATCTGCTAAATGTTGATTTGTACAATGCTGCTAGGTATCTTTCACTGATCTCTATTCTCTTAGCAGCGAACAGTGAAAGGATATGACATTTAAAGTTGTTTCTGTTTTCACGTGGTGGGACATGGAGGATCCATATCAAACAGGCATGGGAGCAAGCACACTGGGATTCGATTATGAGCCTGAATATTGACATTTCCCTTAAACTCAGGAACAGTCTAAACTACTTTTTTCCTCCTCACTTCTCAAGGTACATAGACAAATGTCATTAAGAGTCTGAATCTTGAGTTTCAGCTGCCTCACTCCTCTTTTTTACTTGATGCATATATTTTCTCACACTTTAAACTAACAACAGCAGATCTGTGTCAGATTCCGTGTCCCAATATTGTAGCTTTTCCGTGTAAAGCTTCCCAAAAGTCATCCTGTTAAAGCAGCCTTAGAATTTGCCAGTTTATGGCCACAGAACTTTGAGTTGAAACTGCTGTGTAGTGAGAGGGGAGCACGGCTGGGGAGCCCCAAAGGTGCTGCCTGCTCTACGGGAAACTCCTATTGTGTTTCAGAGAGAACATTCACACATGGTTTGAATTCAGAAATATACTGAATTCAAAATTCATTATAGACTTGGCACTTTTGAGAAAGCAGAAAAACACCTTCTATTTCCATTTCATGACAGAAATAATGTTTGGGGGGATTCAGAGAAATATACATAAAAAATTGTAACATCATTTCCCTGTGATTCTGTCAGTGAGTATACAGTTTGGGGACAATTTGGAAATCAACCATTTCAAAACCAACTCATATGGAGCTACACAAAAATCTAGAAGAAACCCTTAAAATCCAACAAAAATGGAGCAGGAAAATACTAATTTAAACCTGAAGCAAAGTTTTGGGTTAGGTGTTTGCAGTTTATCCACAGAAATGTTATGACCACTATGACATATTTTACTAATCTCCCCAGGTTACCTACTGTGTGTGAAAACGAAATCTCTGAAGTGGCACTAGGTTAAAGTAAGCTCTGTCCTGAGCTATTAGAACATGATCACAAAGACAAAACTAGTAATGTTTAATAAAGACAAAACTATTAATGTTTAATTTTTGGTATCATAACAAAATGAAAAATGTGTATCTGGTGATACTGAATAATTATTTACTATACTTTTTTGGTATACAAATCACTATTTAGTTTTTGAAAGCCCTGTTTTCAAAAGTAAACATGAAATTAATTATTATTCATGCAGGTTTGTTGCTGCAATTTGGACTGAGACTGATAACTATTGGTTACACCTCATTGTAAGTGTTCCATGTCCAAAAATTTTAATTTCTCTTTAAAGACATATCCTACGCACTTCCTCTGTAAATATATTTAATTTGATGAGTTTTTACTACCTGATCAACAGTAAGCTACAAATATTTGTTTCCAAAGGGAATGAAGAATAGCAGTTTCACATTGGTTAATGGTATGCATTAAAACATTAATCTCTTATAGACATAGAGTAAGTACATCACAGAAGATACCTGTTACCTGCAGCATTTTACTGCAAAATTGAAAGTCATTATTAAATCATTCTATATTAATTATGATAGCCATTAATCACAATGATTTCCTTCAGCATGCAGGTGGCTAGAAAGAATATCATCACTTGGAAATTCAATGCTTTATTCCAGAAGGATGGAGTCACATAAGGTGACTCAAAAACATTATGTTCATAGCAATATAATGTACAATTATCAACTTGATTAATACTTTATAGCTCGAGCCATTTACTAGATTTTCACTTTGTTTAGTTCATGGAAAAATGCAGTTTTTGCAAAATATTTTTTTCCTTATGAATATTTCAGCCCAATGGGGAAAAACAGTGCTTTTCAAAACCGAGCACATCAAATTGCAATGAGGCAAAACTTATATGTGTTTTGTCTGGGTTTCCCAGACAGAATACCCATTACATAATAGCAAACGTTTTACCCAAATATTTCAAATACATCTAGGGCACATCAGTGAAAAGAAGAATTATGAAGACTAGTTCCAGCCTGTTGTACAACAGGTAATATCATATCCATTGCACACATTTGCCCAAGAAGAGGTCACGTCTTGCCCATTTCCTTAAATTCTCTGCAGATACTTCCCTATAAATGAAATTGTAAAGCTTGTCATTCACTATCATAACAAGAAATACTTTGTCCAAAAATAGACTGGCGAAGAATTTGTACTGTCTTTCAACAACACATGTGAGGCATGGACAAAAAGACTTGACAACTCAAACGGCACCCCAAGCACTTGAGAGCATAAACACCTATGCTCTCTCTTTATTTCAATGCCAGTTCTAGTACAATTCTTACCTTTCTTCATTGCACAGAGAAACGGAACAGGTAGAATGGTCTTATTACAGTTCATGCACAAAATTCAGATCCTAAATTTCTAAAGTTTCTTATTTAGCGCTAACACAAGCCTAGCTGTTCCCATTGTGTCACAAGGACACACAATCACACAATCATCCGTGATGAATTTGTGCCTCCATGTAGTCCTGCTCAGGCCAATGTGATTTTTCTTATCTGCACAACTAAGTTTGCAAATTTGTAGTCCTGTGGCCTGATAGAACAAAATCCTGCTCGATACAAGTGTTGAAAGTCAAGTTGACATATCTTATTTGATGATCTAAAATTTGGTATCAAATCACTCTTATCAGAATCAGTGACTTCAAAATTTTGTAGGAAGAGAGAAATGAAGCTGAAAAACAGAAGAAACAAGGTGGTATTTGAACCCCAGAGACATCTGTATCAAAATCCTTGTTGTTTTCAGTGGAACAGCAATTCCTTCACATGTTGTAGCAAATAAGACTTACTGTGAACTTCAGGCATCCTACAGCTTTGCAGAACACTCTGAAGTATTTCATAAAATCCCCCAAAGCGTCCAAGAAAAGGTATTGAAAAATGACTGGAAAAGTCAAAAGTAAAAAAAAAGAAATGAGAAGAGGGGAAAAAAGACATGCTCAGGCAGAAGAGCAGATGTAAGGGTTGAAAACGGGTGAGGTGCACTATTATAGGAAGAGAGCGAGCTTGCTTAGCCAGCTCTTTTTCCCTGTGAATGTGCAGTAAAGATAAAATGACCGATTAGCCCATTTTCACTTTTATTTATGTTGCTACTGAGCTATAACTCTATGTTTCAGCTTTGTACGTAAGTGAAATTAGTATGGTGTATAAAAGAAGTTTCTTTAATCTGAATGAAAGTCACAGGTATGAAACTTCTTATGCTGCTAACTTCTAAAGGTTAAAATAATGTAAATTGCCAGAAAACTCCTGAGGAGTATAGGAAGCCTCATCCCTTGTAAATCAGATCTAGACTGGACAAAGGCACCACAAAATACGCTAAACAGTGCAACATTGCACTGCTGAGAAGTTGCACTGGATGACCTACTTGGCCTTGCTGTCTTTAAATTATGTAATTCTCCTTAATGCTATATTAAGGTTTTGAGGCAAAGCCAAAGTCTCCTAGAAACATTGCCAATCCTTTTAAGAGAGAAAGCTAAATAAACCCGCAAAGATCCTCCCAGAAAATCTCCATAGCTGGTAAAGGAGAGAGGGCTCCTGCAGAGAGAGCTTTCTTTCCCCCTCTTTTTCCTGAATATTTCCTCTGAAATGCATCTAGGGCAACATTTTATAAATGCAACCTCTCTGCAGGATTTTGAAATCCCTGCCAGAATGAGAACCACAACCACTGCTGGGAGGATGTCAGTGGAGATGAGTTGAAGGGTACAAGCAGATACCTGCAACAGTGGCTTGATGTGGCAGCAGCTACCCCCACCGGGTGCAGGCATAGCAGAGGTAGAAGAGCACAGCAGCCCTTATGCCAAAAGCTGTGCCTCCTGAAGACAGACGTGGGTAGGAAGAGGTGGGAGAAAGCACCAGGGGCCATTAAGTCAGGAAGGGATTTGGGAATAGCTGGGCAGAGGGCAGGGAAGGCTTCGAGATGGGAAGAGTTGAGGGTTGGGAGGCAAGGGGATGGGCTAAAAGGGCTCAGGGCAGCTCTGAAACAGGAAAGATGAGAGACGGGAGTCCTGAGGCAACTGAGGGAAAGATGGGAGGCCTCTGCATTAGCAAGGGTCATGGGGCTGAGGGCAGCAAACACTGAGAAATTACCACAGGACTCTCCCTCATCCAGGCACCTGAACTCTCACTTAGTGGCAAGAAAATTAAAGCAAGACTGTACAGACCTTCCACTTTCCCCAGACCTGCAATTTACCTTCACTTTTGCTTTCAAAGATATAGATAGCTTGAAAATAAGAGCTAAACTTTGTGGGCATTAACTGTATGGTCAGGCCTGAAGGTAATTTCGAACTGATAACTTCTTTGCCTCACACGTACCCCCCCTCCTACTTACCCACCTCCTTACACAGTTACCCCATGGGAGCTCTCCTTTTGGCCAGTTGGAGTTTTAACTTGGCAATCCTCATTTTCTCTGGTTCTGTGTCCACTGCCCTTTTTGGCCACTCTAAAGACCACACTGGCAAGAGCACCTCAGACTTATACTTGCTGTCAACACACCAAATTCCCAGGATATTTTTGGAGTAGTTCACACACATTCAAACTGCATAAGGTTTCCTCATCAAGACATCCCACAGGTCCTCACAGCATGTTTAGCAAGACACTCTTAGTGTTTACGCACTCTAACTTGTCTGTGCTGTGAAATACCATCTAACTCTAAAACGTCCCATCATCAGTCTCTATACTGGTCTCACTGCACTGGTATGATAAATGAAGTTGGAAGACAGTGGAAAAGTAAAGGTCCTAGAGACCACCATGAGAGAAAATAACAAGGAATGTTGTTGTGAGGAGCTACACTGCCATACGCTCTACAGGGCATAACTCCAGGAACATGACCTGGTGGTGTGTCAAGAGCAACAGCAGATGAATCTAAGTATTCTGGGACCCTCCCCAGAAAGAGATTGCCCAAAAAGGGCAGTTCTTCTTTTCCTCACTGGATGTGCTAGTCATGGCTGGACCCAGATGGAGGCTTGTGACCTGTTTCCAGGCTGAGAAGTGGCTGGGTTTCAGCCCTGGGGACGGGTAAATGATTGGGGGAGGCCTGGATACTGGATGAGAAGCTTGGGTTTGCACTGTTTACAGAGAGACCACATTTGTAGTGCCTTTGTCACAGCAGGATGATGGTTTCTTACTCATCTTTTACTCCTAATAGAGAGCTGACCTGGGCTACATGGCATGCAGGCGTGTTCTTAATATATGAGACTGTCACATGAGACTAGAGATTCATCTGTGAGCCTGAAAGTATATGGATTTGATTTGTGTTCCTTATGGAGATCCATACAATGGGGTGCTATAGGTGCAGCTGCTCCCTTTTCTCTTTCTTAGGTGTGACCTGTTTGTTGCTGGGCAATTGGCGTGCTCCATGTCAGGGTGATTCACAGGGTGCCTAAGGATGTTCTGATGGCCATTTAAAGGGCAGCTTCTCCCTGCCAGTTTCATCTGGACAGTTTCTGCTCAGGATGTCCTGGTGGGCATTCCTGGAGTCAGACACTGTGAGGACTCAGAGGGTTCACTTTGAAAGCCAAATGAAAGCTTCAGGGGTACTATAGCTGTGCAACATGGACAAAACCAAAGGCTCCTCTGTTGCTGTAATACGCAAACATGCACTTAACACAGACCCACTGTATCTGCTGTATCTGTGCCATGCAGAATTCCTCTACAACTCCTGAGACTTGCACTGCTTTCAATTTGAGAAATGCAGCATAAATAATAGATGCCTTATCTTGAAAACAAGGGAATATATTTCAAGTGAGCCTTAATATATATTAATATATATCACTGATATCTTCAAAAAGGAACATTTAGCAAATTTATTTTCTGTGTTTAGTAACTTTTGTACTGTTTCCTCCAGAGAAAGAGAAATGTTGAAAGTAGGTCCTGGAATGAGGGCAGTTATTGGATGGAAAGAGGGATGATATTTTATATTTAAACACATACAAATAGATATTTTCTATGTAAATGTTGTTGTAATACCATTAATTTCATTACCCTTACAACTGTTTGCATATTAGCTGGAAAAAGGACAAAATGTATACATTCCCTACATGTTTCTGCAAGCAGGTAAGCAGCTGCATCCCAAATGAGCCCTTCACAATCCCTGCGTTGTAGTCTGTGGCTTCATTAAAGCAGCGTGCACCACTCTTCCATAATGAAGTGTGTGTTCTGTTGTGGGTAATAGAATCATTCTCTCTGTTGAGCAGACTGCTATGTAAATCAGGAGAACTGAAATTCAAGGAGACTTGTTTTCTTTGCTCCTTCATTGCCCCAGCACTACATTCCTCTTTGTCACCATGCTAAACCTGAAAAGGAAGACTTCTATTAATAAAAAATGGAATCGGAGAAAATATATTACACCATCTCTATGCCTGTTAAATTAATAATAAGCAAGTGATGAACAAAAATTGTGATTCATTACGCATTCCATGACAAAAAGAATAATTTATAAATTCCCAGTAATGTTATTTCTTCTGTAATAGCAAAATGAATCATCAGCTTTTAATTTTCTGCCATAACTATCTAAACCCTTTTAATAAGAGGTTTGTCTAATTCTTGAGGTGTCTAGCAATGTCTGATGGAAGTTCTAAAATTTTATAGTTATGCTACAAATGTATCAGCTCAAAAAATTGCACCAGATTAATTGCTTTCAAATTCAATTATCTCTTAATTCCTTACATTTATTGTTATATTAATCCCTTAAGTTTCATCTTAGATGTTACTGTATGTCCAACTGTATTTCAGCTACTGGATTTAACAGGGTATGCCTCAAAAAATCAAGTGATTTACAGCATTTTTCTAGGTGAAAATGAATAAATTAATTCACAGTCACCAACCCAAATATTTGGAATGTTTGAAAATTTGACACTGTGCTAAAGCTTGTTAAAAAGAAAACCATTAGTAAATAAATTTTCCATTGCAACCTATTATGCATTCTGGATGACCTGCTTCTTGTTTTAAAATGCTGCAGCCTCAATGTTTTTAGTTCCTATACATGTCATTGGAATTTTAAAGACTAGTTAACATACCGCAGTTAATGTAACTTCATCCTCGATATGGAAAAATTTGTAACTACTTCCAGTCAAACAAAGTCTGGCATGCCCTGTGTACATCCACTGTGTATCTAGCATGGCCGCCATTTCGTATGGGATATTAACCCGGATTTGATGTTTCTATATTTTTTATGTGTCAAACAGAAAGGAGGAGGAAAAGTTGGCCAGAGACAAATGATATGACCTGTCTTATAAGAAAAAAAAAAACAGTATTGCAGAGACTTTGTCCACTGTCATGAACTTCTGTACCTTCTGTTATAGTCTGCACAGTAATCATATGAGTACAACTTGAAGGAAAAAGAAGACAATTCATACTGTACTGATAGTGGGGCTGAGATACGTACCTTGAAATTCATAAGATTTTATCTGATTTTAGACTTGGATCTTTGAACCAAATCTCTTAGAGGCTGATGCTTCCATATATTCTAATGAGAAACTATAACTCACCTATAGCTACACAGAAGCCTTTATCTTACCACTCAACAAGAGTCCAGATGCTTACAAATGCTTTTGAATTCTTAAAACATTCAGCTTATTAAATATTTTCAGCTTGTGATGGAAGTTGAACCTTTTATTGTGGGGAAGATTGATGAATAAGACATCCTTAAGAGTCAAAGATACTAATATAATATATTAACAGTTTTTCCTTTCTAATGTATTCTCTACTTGCATTAGAGAGCTCAGTACTGAATTATGACTGAGATCATAGTTTTGTAGCAGACCAGCGTGGGAAGATACTCCTGCTCTGGTAGAACTATTAGTATCTTTGACAATGGGGAATGAATAAACTCTCTAGGGCATGTCGTGCAGTCTTGTTCTGTGTTTGTGTTGTTGTATACGAGGTGTTCAGCTGAAGACCAAAGGTTCCTCGCTGTACCCCTGGCCCAAGCAATGCAGATAATTCCATTATCTTCCACCTCACAGCCTTTTTCTTGTTTCTATCTTCATGGAGAATTATTTAACATATGGTGGAATTTATCTTGCCTAATTTTAGCTATCTAAATGTTAGGAATCAAATATAAGCTGATTGCTCAAGACAGCCTGTAGTCAGAGGAGAAAGACAGGCTTCTCCAGACAGCAATTCTTCCTACCCCACTGTAAGAATCTGAGTGAACTGCTATGCTCTGGCAATTTCCATCTCTCTTTGCCTCCCTTGTAACAGGAGACCAAATGCCTAAGTTTAAAGTGACTGCTGTAAAATATGTGTAAAATATATATATTCCCCTAAAACTCTATATTTAAACCTTCTAAAATAATAAAGAAACTGTATTCCTGTATCTTTATCTATCTTCCATATCTATTAGCTTTAGAAATAAATTAAGTTCCTTAAAATAGATTTCCTTTTCCCTTTGTATGTCTTTGCATTTGATAATGTAATTCCAATTGTGTCCTCCATCCCTGGAATAGCTGAATAGCTGTTTTTCATTTAGAAACTTTCTTCTCTATGTGTCGACGTTCATAAGGTTTAAAATGAGATCTTCCAAACATAAAAGAGCTTTTCTAGTAATTGTCCCCTGAAATCTAAAACTAGGCCTTAGTTTCAGCTACTTATTATGAAAGTGAAATGCATTATATCCTTGTGAAGCTGTACTAGGATTGTCATTTCCCACAATTTTGTGGTTTCTCTACTACCTAGCAGATTTCTTAGATTACACTTCTTGTAACTGAAAGTTGGCATTCATTAAACAACAGCAACAATAAAAACAACTACAACAACTGTTCTCTTTTCATAATCCATGTTTCAATGAAAAGATTGAAAAAATTACCTAAATATATGTCAAGTGTATAAAAAACAGGAGATAAGAATCCAAAACGCATTAAGGTATTTATTGTTTGCAAGGCAACATTACGCTATGTAGCATAATGCTTGCATTTTGAATATTACTGCTGGGAATACTATTAAAGTTGATTCTACTCTGGAGTCAACGACAATTTATTGTTGGGAGCTTTTTTAGTGATAACAAAAGAAAAGCAGTAAAATTCTAAAGAACAGCATTGACCTCCGAGAGCTAAACACGGGTTTTCCAAAAACCTACGGGTACCATTGCAAGCTTTCTTCAAAACTTTCTTAATTATAGAAGGCATAATGATCTGTTTTATTCAAAATGAATCCCTTTGTTTTGATCATACTAATGCACTACAGTAAGTGTATGATGATAAGGTCTATAATAATAAAGGCTCAAAAAAGGAAATAAATCCTTTCACATTGGAGTGTGAAACATTGTCATTTTTCTTCTGATTTATGATCTGTAGTGGAAGACCTGGTCCCACGGAGCCGAGTAAAGAGTACTCAAGGGTTTCTTTACCTCACATTGTACTATTGATGTAATCAGATCTGACCTTGATATTTGACACTGTAAGAAAATTACAGAATGGCCTTGCACAGACATTAATTTCATTTTGTCACCTCACTGGCAGTTTGTAGATCTTAAAAATTACATTAGGTTCTTATATTTCAATTACAAGAATAACTGGAATTCATTGATCCAAGTTGCTTGGTAAAGGCACCTAGTAAGTGAATACATATACAGTGAAAATAAAAACAGTAAATATTGCATATAAAAAGAGGACACATAGTGATCTACTTTTTTTAAAGAAGTCAAGAAAAACAGCATTTAGTGAATACATATTAAGTCACGGTATATATTTACAGACAGAATATCTGTAATAATACTTGGAACCTGAAAGGTATTCGGAGGCTTTAAATGCCATTATTTGTACTTTCCTAGTTTCTTTGGCAGATGAGCTGCTTTTGTCCTCAACTTTTTTACTTACTGCAGCACATTTTTAAATTGAGCATTACTTACTCCTATAATAATCGTTCAGATATTTTAAAAAGTGTATGAATAGAAATGGGCATGTAAAACTCCTGTCAAATTTGCAGGTCTACAGGTAAAACACAACTCTGAAAAGAAAATTATTACAATTAATTATTGTGGAAGTTGAGTCTGGCCCTTCCTTAAGCAATTCTTAAGGAAAAATTAAGGATTGTTTATAATACCAATGGAACTAGTCTCTGGCACAATAAGCCAATTACTCCAGACTAAAATACTGCATGATACTATATTGATTCTGTCAAATTTATGTAAGGAATTAAGTGATTAAGACAAGCTGTGTCCTTCTCTGCCTGGTTTCTTACCTGCCTGTTTGCCAGACTGCCTGAATGTTGTGTCAGACTGCCATATTCTTTCAGCTACTGAATTTCCACCTGACTGTGGAGTTACTCTGCTGGGACCTCAGGGACTCAGGAAGAGGGGATGTGTCTAGCTAAAGAGAAAGCTGAAAATCCAATGACTTTCTGCTTGTTGTTGCTTTTCTTTTGAAATGTATATTTTTAATCACAATTACTCTTTCGCACAAAAAATAAATCCAAACTTTTAACTTTCCTTGTCCGTTCAAGAATATTATTCCTTAAAGTAAAATTTCTTGCCAGATATCTTCTTTTTTGCTTGGTCCCTGATCATGGGAGAGCATAACTGGAGGCCAATAAAACAGTCAATCACTTAACACAAAATCTTAGGTAAGTCATTTGAGTGCCTTGTTCTATATTTTTCTGGCAAAATTTAAACATAATGAAATACAGGAATTGGAAATCCATTCCAGATATCCACCTCAGTGTTGTCTTTGATGGTACTATGTTCAAATTATACATTTTTGTCATTTTTACATGACAGTATGAGTCTCATTTATTTTCTACTTAGAAAAGGTTTGCATATAAGAAAACTCTGAAGGCTGACACAAATGGGTTGAGTTCCCACCAGCTAATGTTTTGCTAACCATCCTTCCAGTGGCAATCTCACTTTCCAAGGCAGGTCCACTTTTAACTCTGTTTAGGTTGATACACATACAATATAGATCTCCGGCCTGGATATGCTTGTATTTCCTGCATCTTTCAAAATCTGAAAGCACCAGGGAACTGTGAAAAGCAGCAATAACTCAGCATGAGACCTAACAAAATGAGTTTTCCAATTTAGGTTCCATTTTTCCCATATTTTACTTCAACTGCTGTTTAAGTCACTACAGCAGTATTCCATGAAAAACATATTTTAAAATATGGTCTTGTAGAAGGAAGGGAAAAAATGAAGAAGATAGCAACTTTTGAAGAAATGGATATCTTTCATAGACTAAATTCTTGTAATCACAGTAGTGTATGTAAGTATATAATGAAGACTACGTAATCAAATGTATAACGACAAAAAAGCAGAAAGTTAAATATTTCACAGAAGAATGTCATGCACAGCAATATGAATGGTAAGTAACTTGCACCAAAAAGCACAGCAAAAGACAAAAAGGAGTGATTCAGGAAAAGGAAAGTGAATGAGAAGATGGCACCACTTTTCAAATTCTACCCATAGTTTTTATCTCCTTTTACTTCCTCTTTTTTATGCAGGTGCCTATATTAAGAGCCTATTTTAGGTGCTCATTGCCAAAAAATATTGAAAATACTGATGATTGTAACTCTGAAGATGAGGTTACAGGTATCTAAATTTGAATGCCAAAAGAAGGAAATAGCAAAAGTTTGGATTGTTTTTGAAAATAGATAAGCAGCAGAAGCACACAATGTTGTCCTGTTAGAGTGTCAAGATTGGGATCTTTCTACAGGAATACTTTTCATAGGGAACATAAAATAATTATGGCAACACATAAAGATGCCATGGCAGAATGGAAGGTTTAGTTCTACAATCAAGTCATATATAAGAAAATGTTCTGATTCCCTGGCTACCTTTCCTAAAGGGATTAAGAAGTCAGCTTGCCCCAAAGATTAAATGGCTGGCTCTCATTCTTCTTGCTGTCCTAAAAATTGAGGTAAATATCATCCTGTGATTTTCCTGAGCTTTCAATTTTAGATGAATTTCACCAATATGATTCACCTAGACCAAACTGGAAACCAAGATCATGTTAAAAAACATGTTATAATATTAAAACTTTTTTTATAACCTTCCAGTTAAAGCCACTTCAGAACCCATCTGAAAACCGATGAAAACTACACATCTACATGTTCACAAAATTTCTTAAGTTCAAAGGGAGAAACTGATTTAAACAATTTAATTTTTGTGAGAAATATTTTATGGGACAGGCCAGCAGAGGGAAGTACTGAACAGTCTTAAGAGACAGCGTTTGAGCAAGTTTTCAGTCTTGAATGAAATGCCATATGGCTGGGGATTTTGGATTTGCCTCTCTGAGGAAGCTGTCACAAGTGTCAAAGTTTATTTTCTGCCTTAATCTTTCTATGGCTCCAGTTCTTAAGGCAGACTTTTCTCCTGGAAGAACAAATTTGGATTTTCATTCCCTAAAAGGAGATTGAATGCTGCTCGTGAACACCTCTTCTGTTATTTACATTGTGCCTGGATTCTGTGAAATTTATTTCTGGATCAGCAGGAAAATAACCTGTTAGTCTAAATAGGTTAGCATTTTAAGAAAATCAATAATATTTTACACAAGCCTGCCACAAAACTATTTTTTCATTTATGACCAAAAGAACAAAGACATTACACAGATAGGTCAGAGAGGAAGATTAAGCAACGATAGGAATTAAAGCAGAATTATAAAACCATAGAATTGTAGAATCGTTTAGGTTGGAAGGGACCTTTGAGATCATTGAGTCCAACTGTTAACCTAGCACTGCCAAGTTCACCACTAAACCAAGTCCCTAAGCACTACACATGCTTTTAAATCTACACATCTTTTAAACACTTCCAGGGACAGTGACTCAGCCACTTCCCTGGGCAGCCTGTTCCAATGCTTGACAACCCTTTCAGTGGAGAAATTTTTCCTAATATCCAATCTAAACCTCCTCTGGTGCAACTTGAGGCTGTTTCCTTTTGTCCTATCACTTGTTGCCTGGGAGAAGAGACTGACCCCCAACTCTCTACACCCTCCTTTCAGGTAGTTGTAGAGAGCTGCAAGGTCTCCTCTCAGCCTCCTCTTCTCCAGACTAAAAAATCTCAGCTCCCTCAGCCACTTTTCATAAGACTTGTGCTCTAGACCCCTCACCAGATTTGTTGTCCTTCTCTGAAGACACTCCAATACCACAATGTCTTTCTTGGAGTGAGGGGCCCAAAACTGAACACAGTATTCAAAGTGCAGCCTTACCAGTGCTGAGTATAGGAGGACGATCTTTTCCCTAGTCCAGCTGGCCACACTATTTCTGATACAAGCCAGGATGCTATTGGCCTTCTTGACCACCTGGGCACACTGCCGGCTCATATTCAGCCAGCTGTTGACCCAAATACAATATACAGTAGAAAGGGGTCAATGTGTTCAAATGTAGGAAAAAACACCTCCGGTCTTCCTACAATTTAAAAACGTCCTTTGTCTGTTAGTGCAACTTAATCAGAAAGTCTTTGAAGGGCACAACAACTTTATTGATCCTAAAAACTTAACAGAAACAACACTATTTAGTCTCATATGACAGCAGATGGCACTCTATAACTATTGGCATGTACATGTGTGACTGCACATATGTATACATACACACGCAATCAAAAAACATATTGCTTTCCAAATAATGAGACCTCAGAAAAGTCTAGGGTTTGAGTCTATGATGCTATTTTCTCTCAAAATACATTTGAAATACAAAATGTTTCCATGTAAGATTTTAGTAAAGATTTCACTCTGGGAGATCTTATACAGAATAGAAATAAAATCTATTTCTGATACATTTCCTTTGTCTTTTTCTGGCTTTCCATGTCATAAAAGTCACCTTTCTTGAAAATAAGTGTATTGCTCTTTATAGATGAAAAAAGATGTACATAGGGGTGGTTTTTTTGCAACCACCAAACTGGAGTATCTGCTCAATATTTACCAGAGACCCCAAAAAGTACTTAACATCTTAAGACTGTATTAAGAAGAGGAAAGAGAGGAAATATGACACTATCCATTGCAGTCTTATTAGCATATGCAAGGAATATGATAATAACATATGAATGCTGTGTCCTCATCTTGATGTTTTGGCAAGTTTTATTCTCTCTTATTAGAAGGAGAAAGAATACTAATTAATAAAGCTGGAGAAAGCTGAAAGAACAATAATTACTCAAGCAAGAAGCAAGAGTGGTGGTAGGAGAATAGCGTCACTTGAGAATAGATTGTTACTGGATGCCAAATTACGCTATCATTTTTTATCATAGTGGGTGGTTTGCTTGTATAAGGACTGTAGTGTTAAACCAAATATGTATACAATACATACATTTGAGCAAGCAAAACACTTGAGAGTTTGGAGCACGATCTGTAATTTGAGGATCAGGCCTAACTTTCTTTGTAATGTAAGTAGTCCTGCATTTCTACTAGCCAAGAGAACTGGCCAGTTCTTACAGTAGCTGTGTTAATGCCAGAGAAATAAAATAACATCAGTGGTGACTAGGAGAAAATTTTTTCTGGTTATTTCTGTTTCCAGGAATCTCCCACTAACCAAAGAGGCCCGAGCCTTCAAAAGCCTGTCTCGAAGTACTGAAGACAAAATTCACCAGAATTATATTCAACCTCAGACCAATTTGGACTCACATCTAGAGGTATAAGGATGCACGCTTGCATTTAGGTAGAGTTTTTATTTGATCCATGGTTAGGACACTTGAGACTGTGCTGCCTCTTATTAAAGACTGAAGCGTGACCCCACGGAGGGGATAGATCAGACCATTAGATATAAACACCAGCTCTTTTGGGGGTGATATTGCAGAATCAGCAATGACTAAAGACTCTGTGCATGCGAGATGGACCCTGACATCATCTCTTAGGTTGGGAACCATCTGCAGTCAGATTTCAGTCTCAGTCCAAGCTACTAAGTAATCCTAGGAATTAAATATACATGGTATTTGAAAACACACTAGACTTTACCCTGCTTCCTGACCTGACACTCTGATGGAGGCTTACACAAATTTAATTAATTTAGGACCAGACCTAATAAAGGATTTAAACATCTAAAATCTGAGCTGGGAACCTAAATTCTTCTGCAGTCCCAAATGATGACTCTGGATCTGGCAGTTTAGTTGCCTGCTAATCCCAGTGGTGCCCAATTAATAGATGTGTAGCTCTTCCTCAGTGCTGACTTACATGAGAAGCTTGATGCGTAAGGCATGACTGGGCCTGGCACTCCTCCATCTGCATATCTAGAAGGATACAGCTTGGCAAGCATTCTCCCAGCACCCCCCAGTAGGGACAAAAACAAGACAAGTATAATTATTGCTACTGTCTTCTAAAATGTAGCTCCTACTCTCATTTTATCACTGTGCAATTGCTGGAATACTCATAATAAAACGGGACATGTTTTTTTGGAGTACAACAGCACAGTAGGAAAAGATTTTAACCATCAAGCTACGTGTAGCCTCCTATAAAAGGATCTGGGTTTAGCTGGAAAGACATTTAGGGAGAAATAGAGAAATTCTGATGAAACTAAGCTACAGAGTAAAAAATCAGGATCAACTGGATTGCAAAATGAACAAAAAATGAAGCAGAATATATGAACTTGGTTCATAGCTTAATGGTTAAAACACTGGGAATAGTATATCTGGATCCTAATCCTTTTCCAAACAGCCTTTACACATTTTTTACACAGTGATTGTTCCTTAGATCCTTATAAAGCCTCTGATCGGGACAAGAAACCTATATGGCTGCCTCCAAGCCAGAGTACAGAAAAAGCAGTTTTGCTTTGTGTTGTGTCTTGGTCTCTTTACAGAACAATAAATCTTGCGTTCTTTTGCACAGTAACACTATTTCAACTGGAAGAGTTGGAAATGTTCCCTCTTTCTCCCACAGTGCATTAAAATGTCTATAAGGGTTAGGAAGAAGTAGAAAACACAGGTGTGCATCCTGTTGGGTAGAGGAGAGCATGAAATAAGCCTTTCTCTGCCTCTAGGATGAGTGCTCAAACTGTATCCCCCGGAGAAATTGCTTATCTAGCTCTCTTTTAAGAAAGTCAACTTCATAATTTTTTTCAGGAGTCTGTTCCAGTTGCATGTTGGATGCTCTGCGTGGTGGCTTGTGAAATAGCCACTGAGCTGCTCAGCCCTGAGAAGACAGAGCTACCCAGGGAGGCAGGAGAAGGAATGTGCCCGGGCAGTCAGAGACGTGCTTCCACTGTCTGGCAACCTCTGAGCTGGGCAGGACTCAGTTTCAGTTTTGGACATAGGCACCTAACTTCACATTGTATTTGAATGCACTCTTTTTGGTCTTTCACTAATACATGAGGCCTTGGATGCAGCATGCTGGCAGACTGAGGGCCTGATCCAAACCTTTGGTGGTCAAACGTCATTGACAGCAATGAGGTTTTGATTCAGCTCAATCCACTACACCTCTTCTCTAGAATATTTTCCGTAGTACGTGAGGCATTTGGAAAGTGGTTAAGAGGAAACCACGATGGAGAAAACCTTGCTTGTTTTCCTCTCCTGCAATTATTCCCAAGTCCTATTTTCAATCTGCATTCTGCTTATTTTCAGCAATTCCCCCTAGTGTGCGATTCATCTGGCTTGGCAGCTGCTCTGTGTGCAGTACATTTCAAGAAGGAAGGGGACAGAAGCACAGGCACGTTTCCAAGAAAACAGATAAACTGCTTTGGTGTCACTGACTTAGAAAGTGGGTTAGTCATACTGTAAAAGGCTGGTATCCCTGATTATATTTTGTTGTCCAGACCAACACACGTCTGTGCTAGCCCACCTCTCAGAGTATAATTCAGCAGGTCTTCTCCTCCGCTGGGAGTACAGCAATGATCTTAGAATATGTTTTGGACTTTCCTATTTAAATGATGCAAAGTATTGTGCTTTTAAGTCAGCATGTAAAGCTGATTTAGGGATTACTGTTGTGTTGCTTCTCTTATTTTAGATACACTAAGTATTTATCTATACATTTAAACCTTTATCCAGACAGAGAATAGGTAGGCAGATTAGATGATAGTGAACTAACAATTTTCAATGTTCCAAGCAGAAAAAGCAGCATTATTCAGCTGACAGATTAAGAGGAAGCTCTTAATGTGGCATGAAAAGGTTAACAGGAAATTAAAATTTTTAATGACTCACATTTGATGAAAAAAAAAATTAACTTTGTATAATCAAAACAAAAGATGGCAGGTTTATAAGATCATTATATGAAATGTGTATAGCTGTATATTGCAGAGAAAAGGAGAAACATGAATTATAATATCCAGTGGGCCTGAAAGTAAGAGGTAGTATTTCCTTTTTGCTAATTATTATTTAGACATGTGCTTAGCACTTACCTGACAAAAGCAAGTAATTTCTTTGTCCAAAGAAACACAAGAAAATAAACAAAAAACCAGAGTAACAAAATTTTATAAGGTTAACAGTAATAGATTCATATGCTTGCTAAACTAAGGTGTGTATAACAATCCTATTTAACTTCTATTTTTCTCTCTCTTCCTCCCACTTCTGACTGAGATTGATTGTTACAAGCTTAAACTGAGGAACTAATTACTCAAAGAATTACAGTACTAGGTCTTGAAGACATCTCATTTGCATTACTCTTATATTGTTGTAACTGCATCAACTTCAGTGAAGATGCTTCTTATTTACACTGGTGCAATGCAGCTGATATTTTGATCCGGGAATCTTCCCATGTGGAAGATACATATTCCATTTGCAAGTGCTTAAATAATCCCGGTTGAATAAATGTTGCTGCAGTGATGGAAAAACAAGTCCTGTTTGAGAATGCAAAAAGAAAATCGAGCAAATTTGAGGAAGAAGATCAGCAGACACAAGAAAAGGAAACAGCTAAGAAACTCTAAAGCAAGGGAGTAAATTAATTTAAGAGTCTATTTTTTTCTTTCTTCAAGAGGCATTTCACCCAGAATGAGCACATACTAAACTCTACTGGGAGCTATGGCAGATAGGTCACTGACTGTGGGATATGAGTTATTACACTGTAAATTATTAATGGATGCCATAACTAGTTTGAGCTATGCACAATTATAGAACTGTTTGAAATCAGTGGATATGCTGGATAAATGTGAAGCAAACAGTAGCTGTGTTCACACTGTCCTGCAAGAGTGCCTCCAGCTCTCCCCTCAAAGCCAAATTCCTGGAGAGCCGGTGCTATCTAACCACGGGAGTGAATGTCAAAGAGTATGCCACGTGATAACCCCAGGAAGTGCCATGGGATTTTCTGCTTATCTGAGTGGTCTACAGGATACAAACTCGGGCCTTTGGTGAGAACATCCTTGCATCTCCCATTCCAACCTGAAGCACAACGCCCTCGTGTCTTACCACCACACCCCCAAGCCATACTTCACAGTATTGCTCTGTGGGCTGACTTACACACACACAGGCTTTTACAGGCTCCCCTCCACCAGCTCAGCTAAACTGGCAGCCTCAGGAGTGTGCAGCCTGCCTGGGCACATCTCAGTAGTAGCAGCACACTCCCTTTTCTATCCAGGTAGGAAGGAATGTACCCTACTCCAAAACTTTGGAAAGACGACTCATAACGACAATCTTTTATTTATTTCTGTCACAAGAACAGAATATTGCCACTCAGGTGGCAATATTTCTACCATATCAAGAGTCTTCACTTGCCTTCACAGGATTGTTCACCTGACAGAGGCATCTACCTGCAATGGGCAACCCATTTGTCCACCTAGAAATTCACTAGAAATCTGCCACCCTTCGAGTGTATTCATCCAGCAATATGCTTGGGGATCTAAGAGTGTGTCCCTGCCTTTTCACAGGAGCAGGTATTTATACCAGATAAGAAGAGGAGAGCTTGTGAACCTATTCCGGGAGAGCCTGATTATAAGGGGAAGGAGGAAAGCGGGGTGAGTCCCTTAACTGGGACGTAGATCACATTTCTGAACCTCTGGTTACCTAAAGAGAAGCAACTTAAATAGTGCATTCCTAGGATTGCTCCTGGCCCTGGATTTCATATTAGCAGTTTTGCTCCTTCTTTTGGCTCTGAGATAAGATAATTCCTTGTGGTAGCCTCGGGCATTACACATGTACCTTGGGCATGAAGGTGGGCTGGATGGTCAAAGTACCTCTGCTCAGCAGCTGCTCATCTATGAGGCTGACATGTGCCACTTAGAGGACACAAGTGACTTCAGGAAAGCATGACAACTAAGTACTGTTTTTCTTTATAATGTCTTTGAAAATCAAAGCCTTAAACCCACATAATGTATTCTTATCCTGACAAGTCTCTGACAGAGGATCAAGAAATGGAAACCACAAATCTACACAGGTCCCTGTAGAAGGATGCCTGGGACACACTCAGGATGAACAGACACAGCTGCAATGAAGGCATTGTAGATGACATAATAGCATGAGAAGAAACACTAAGGCGTTCTTCTCAGTAGGCTTTTAAGGATCAACATTCTCCAAAATAGCTTGTTGACTCATGTACGCGTCTGTACCATTTTATCTACATGAAGGGGAGGATTTCACAGACTGCCTTACAAGTTAGTGCCTTGGATTCTTTGAAGAATGGAAATGAAAAGATTAATCAAGTGATCACATCTTCTGGGATCAACATGAGAGTGCATTTGTGATGCATTTCGCATTGGCTGTAAGCACTCCTGGTCAATCGGCTCCATTCAGAAATGATGTGGCAGCAGGTGGAGCCTCCAATTTATCTGTGGTTTGACAAAGAAGGTCCAAGAAAACATTAAGGGCAACAAATATGAGGCAAGGGAGAAGATGAGAGAGAATAAAAAAGTCCCATTTGATTCATAATTATTTTAAAGGGTTTATTTATGCACTAATAAACATGTAAGAAAACACAGTACCTGATGAATGAAAGCTACTCAACTAATGACCTCTGCCCTTTAATGTGATACATGAATAAAGGTTGTTAACTCATGCAAAGTCTTATTAAAGCTTTGTTAAAGAGATGTTGGAGAGAGACAGCTATTCAGATTAGTGGATTATAAATGTAGCTATAGTTATACTAATCTTAAACTAGAGTCATACATACTGCTGCAATTTCTTATGGAAGTGTCAATGGAGTTATGGTGTTATAACATTGGAGTTATGGTTATAACACCATAACAAATGGTGTTATCTGTGAGTACATTCATAGTTTTACCAGTTTTACTATGTTCTTAGAAAACTTCCTCTGTATATGATGATCTTACACTGAAGGGGAAAATAACGGTAAGATTTTATAACTGCCAAGACAGTACCTACTGCAAAAGTCATTAGCAAAAGGTCATAACTCTGCATTCACTTTAAATGCCTCCTTTTGAAATATTCTGGAATTCTTCTTACCTTCTGGAAGAACATGGCGCTCTGTAGTTTCAACAGACATTATGCCCACCACTGTATTTACTTGTTTACATTTCAAATTATAGCAAATTTCCATCGAAAACAGCAGAGTTTCTCTGTGACTATTTGTGTCCCCAAAACCAGGAGGCACTCCAAGGGAAACATGAAAGATTTCTTAAATCTCCAGGATATTTTCTCAGTCATGGCCATAATACTAATCCTGAGGACAAAAAAGTGTAAAGCATGAACAGGAAAACAAAGAGAAAACAATACAGCTCCTCTTGCACAATGGAGATACTAGGCCTAGACAAATGTTGTGGTTAAGAGTGATTTTTATTTGTTTCTAAGTCAACAGTACCACTTATGTTCCTTAAGGAACAGCAAGTTCCATCTGTAGCTGAAGTAGCAAAGAGCTTTCTGAAGATAGTGGTTATTTTTAACAGTAGTTAATAACTTGTGCCTTTGTTCAAATTTTCTACAAATTCTTACTGAGAGGCTTTGTTAAGCTAGGAAAAAAAAGTTATAGCACAGTACCAGGAAATTTGTTTGAAGACTATTTTCAAATGGCTATTTGAACCTGTCACATATTTATACTTAAAGAGCACATAACCCAATTTTCTTCTCTTTAACAGGTAACCTTTGTTTCTTTATAATAAAGACATTGTGAAAGAGCTTTTGCTTTCCCCTTCTAAAGGCTTTCATTCTCTGCTCTTGTCAAGCCATAAAAATATCAGTAATATCACATCAGTTTTGTGGAAAGATTCATTAACAACTTTTTTACCTACATTCACATCTCTTTGCTGATTAAAGCTGAAAAAGGGGGAACAAGGGATGTCATTAGAGAAGTTCATACACCCTTTTTTTCCAAGTATTTATGTGTACACAGGTGCTAAAAGGAAATAGTCTGACAAGATTTTTTCATCAATGCAAACAAAAATCACACATGCTTATCTTAGATGAATTGACTTTTTTTTTGGAAATGCTAGAAAAAAAACATATGCAGAAACAAAATCTGAATTTTTCATTAAAGAAAAGCCAAACACTTCTCACTGCCCCCCACCTTCCCCAAACCTGTTTTGTTAATATGTAACAAGAGAATGAGTCCCTTTTTTCCGTATCATTTTTCAGACCTTTTCTATGTATTATAAAGGAAGCAAAAAAGCTTATACCCCTTATTTTCAGTTTCTTTGCAGACTGCCTTTAGAAACGTATAGTAGATTAAAATTTTTACACTGTAGTTCTACAGTATTTTATCACAGTGGTCCACTTTCTTAATAATTTCAAATAAAATGGGAAATGTGGACTGTCCTTTTTCACTCTTATCATTTGTTTAAGGCATGTAGTGTGGATGATGGTTTTATGATGTGTGTGAAACAGTAACCTGATTTTCACTCCCACAGGCTACATTGCGCCTCTTGGGTACGCGAGGCAGCAACAGGCAACATGAGGTTGACTATCTCGGGTGGATTTGGAGGGGAGACAAATCTTCCCTGGGAGATAAGTGCAGTCATAAAGGGAACCGTCTTGAATCAGTCTGCTCGGTTTACCTCACCTGATCTGCAAGACTGGTGTTGGAGAAAGAATTTTGGAATCGGTTCATAATATGTATAAAAACAAATCAGCAGGACCAGATGACACTCACCTAAGTGGTCCAAAGAATCCCAGATATAAAATTGCTAAATTATATGTTTCACAGTTTCTTTTACCATCATCTACTCTTATGTCAACTACTGTCAGAGGGAAGGGAACAAAGATAGCACAAAATTAACAAAAAAAAAAAAAAAGACTTCAAAGAGGAATAAAGAAACTTACAACCCAGTGAATATGGCTTTCAGACCACGCCTGTTAGTAGATGTTATATTAGGAATCAAATAAATAAACATAATATAATTGAGAATATTTAACACCTGAAGAGGAAATCTATGCCTCCCAAATTTCAGAGGTACGAGTTTTTTCAAGGAGTCATGTGGAGAAGGCTTCCCATCTTACCCATCTTGGATTTCCAAAAACTATTACAATGGCTTTTAAAGAAGCTAAGGTGACATATGGAAAAGTAGGAAGTTCTCTTGTGGATCAGTAACCAGTTGTAAAATAAGTAACAAATTACAGCAATAAATGCTCATTTTCAAAAAAGGGAGAGGATTGTCAGGGCAGTCCCATGTGGAACTGTCTTAGGGACTGAGCATATTCTTAAAAAGTCTGAAAAAAAGACTGAAAAATTACACTGAAAAATATGCAAATAATATAAAAATAGCCTCATTGACCAAAATTAAAATTGACCATAGAGTTCTGCAAAAGCATTTCATAATTCTGAGTAGCAAAGTGATAAAATGGAAAATAAAATTCATTGTCGGTAATTTGCATAATGAACATGGTAAAAGCAATCCCAACTATACATACAAATGGTGAACTCTGAATAAACTTCTACCACTGAAGGAAGAGATCTGGAAGTCACAGTTTTTGAAATCTCCGTCTCAGTGCTTAGTCAAAAGGAAAACTGAATGCTAGGAATTAGTAGGAAGAGAACAGAAAATGAAACAGGCAACTGCTATGTTGCTGTACGAATTCCTGATGCAAACTGTTTTTAATTACCATGCCTTGTTTTGGTCATTCCATCTTAAAAAAGATATAGTTGAATAAGAAAAGAAATTATACCAAAGGCAACAAGGGGGTTCAAAGGAAACAGAGAGACTTCTTGCTACAGAAGCAGAGCCTAAATGCACCAAATAATATAAAAAGTGAAAGAAACTCATGACAGAGGCATGGCAAAGAAGGCTAATGTTATTTTTCATTGTTTCTCGTAATACCAGAACTGGAGGGAACTAAATGAAATCATGAGGCATCAAGTTAAAAGCTAAGAGTGGGAGTACTTTTTTTCAGCTTCTGTGTAAGGGAGCTGGGGAACTTGCTGCCTCTGGATGTTTTGCCATCAGTACAAATGAAAAAGATAAAACAAATGTGTACAAGAAAGGTTCACTGATGGCTACTAAACACAGCGGTGAATATGCAGCCTCTGCAAGACTCATGGCACAGCTTGCACCATGGGGAAAATATCATTCTGAATTTTCCTTTCTTTATCCTCCTTCCTAAACTAGACACAATAACGGATGTCAGAGAAAGAATGTAAGGCTGTAGAAACCCTTTGTCTGGTAAAAGTTTGCTTATCTGTACAGAGAAGGAACAGTGTGTTAATTTCTCTATCCTGGCTCCTCTGGAGCTGCCAGTGCCCTCAGGTCATACATAAGAACAGAGGCACTCTCCCTGTTTTGTAATCAGCATGGTGAAAGAAAGCTGCTTGAATGCCTCCTTGTAACCCATGTTACATTCAAGGTCAGTCCAAACTTGTATGTTCTCCCCAGTAGGATTTAATGGGAATAAAATCACCATATTAGAAGTCGAGAGCATCTGGCAATATGCTCAGTGCCACAGGTCTTACCTTTATGACTACTGAACTACACAGTAGATACATAAATATTCATAAAAACACCTTGCAGAAAGTTCTCAGCCCTTCGGAGCGTATGCCAATAGCTAATTTAAGATCATGTCTGGATTTATTGGCAATTTACTTGACTTCAGAAATGCCTTTAGAGACCTGTGTGGGTAACACTATATATAGTTCTTTCTAATCTTATTTTTTAAGTAACTATCTTGAATTCAAGCATTTGTTGAAAGGAAAGACTGTTCTCTGCTATTGTAAGGAGGATGTCACTGTCAAGGGATAGGGGTCAGCTCTAACCATTAATCCACAATTCAAAATGCTCATTATCAAGAAGCAGGAGTTCTGAAGACAGAATTATGACAGAATTGGGTTTTTAACAAAACTTTGCTAAGAATTTGTCTTAGAACACATCATAAATATAAAAAGCGTGAGGCAGTATCTTTCAAGATATGGGGAATTTTACCTGACCTCATCTGATAGGTGTTGTATCATAGTCAAAAAATCACATGGAACAATAGAGAGTTAAAAAAAAAAAAATCACTGTACAACAAGACCAAGATTCAAGGAAAGGGAATGCAGTGATTCAGGAATGATAACTATAGATATTTAATGGTACCAGTAAAAAATGCCATCTCTCCGTAATGCATCTGATTACTCACCTAAATGTTATTTGCAATGCTAGGCACTAATGCACCTGCTAAGATATTACCTGCATTAATGAATGATATGAAGTAACTGAGAAGGCAGACAGTATGTCGATGGCTGCAGCCTTTACCAGTTATTTGGAGTTGATTCCCTCAGCTCCTCTGAGCTCTGTAAACATTGCAGCACAGAATTTCATCTGTGGCTACAAAAGCAGCACTGCATCAGAAAGGCAGGCAGAAATGGTCTGCAAGTTCTAGTTTGAAAAAAAAGAACAACTTTTACTTTAGTTCTTGTAGACACACCCAACTTTCCAGTTGAGCTGTCCAGATTTCAGTGGGGTTATCTCTCAAGGGTTTGCTTTTAGAAATGCTGAACTTCCACAACTGTCAATGGAAGCTGGACATCTGTGAGAACCAGATTTACACTAAACTGCCTTAGATTCATCATTTTTGTTCCTCTGATGAAATCTGGTTCCAGTTAAATCAAGGACAAGTGTCACTTTTGGCTCAGTGGGACCAGCATTCTTCAGAGAGAGAAAAAACTCCTTCCATTCCCAGGTAGTTCCTTTTTCAGCTGGCACCATTTAAATCCTTCATTCACTTGTTCATTCTCCCCCTTTTAAAGGGAAAGGGACAGTTTTAAAATTTGATCATACTGAGGCAAACAAACTGAAGTTAAATAACTACAGAGTGGCCTACTGGTCATCTCCATGGTGCATTAAAGGACCATTCCGTGTTTTAGGGAAGAGACTATATTTCCACATACAGCTTTTCATGTATCTGCCTGTAGCACTCTTCTAGTCTATGCCAGCAGATATTCCCCTGGACATCATGGGTAGGATTTTTCGTAACTAATTCTAGCTGCCTCAAAGTAGTTGTTGATTCCTAACCATTTAAGTGAGAATAACCTTCCAGAATATAATTTATAACAGTAATATTTAAGATTTACATGCCGGTCCTCTAAAAGCTGTTTTAAATGTCATTTCATACAACTGACCATTATCTCTGAGTCAGCACTGTAGACCTTTAAAAGTGCTTAAAAATAAATTACATAGCATACATTTTTTATAACCAAAATTACCTGTGGCGATGATTTCAGTGAATCACAGGATAGTGGTTTTCTGCTGAAAAAATAAAAAATCCAAAGCTTTTTGAAGCTGGAAACAGGTATTAGAACTTAAATGGCCAAAAATCTATTGCAAAGGCTCCTTTGAAAATGTTAGGAAATACTCTAAAGTGTATCATAGAGGGTTTACAGTAAATCTCCTAGAAGGTGGGTGCCACTGATTATTGCTACAGTAGTAATTTGTCATTTTCTGGTTAGAGAAAGATAAGAATTTTTCAATTTTATCTGTACCATTTTAGTTGCAATGTTAAATAAAATTAAGTTCTGACATATCAATATTATCTCTATTTAAACATTGGTTTCACCTTGTTTACAATAGTAGAATTATTAGCAGAAAAGATATGAACAAATAAGAGCTCGAAAACATCATAATTCTGTAGCAAATTGAAATAGCTTATTTACTTTTTATTCTATTTATTTGTTAACAGAATCATAGAATAGTTTGGGTTGGAAGCGACATTTAAAGGTCATCTAGTCCAACCTTCCCTGCAATGAGCAGGGGCATCTTCAACTAGGTTGCTTAGAGCCCCATCCAACCTGACCTCGAATGTTTCCAGGGATGGGACACCTACCACCTCTCTGGGAAACATGTGACAGTGTTTCACCACCCCCATCATAAAAAATTTCTTCCCTATATTCAGTCTGAATCTTCCCTCTTTTTGCTTAAAGTCATTAACTCTTGTCCTCAACAAGCCCTGCTAAAAAGTCTGTCCCCATCTCTCCTGTAGGCCCACTTTGAGTACTGGGGAGTATAAGGTCTCCCCAGAGCCTTCTCCTCTCCAGGCTGAACACCCCCAACTCTCTCAGCCTGTTTTCATAGCAGAGGTGCTCCAGCCCTCTGATCATTTTTGTGGCAGCCAGTCAGGGCTGGGACCAATAACTGAAAAATCCAGGAATTTAACATTTCTAGTAAAGCAAGGCTAAAAGTCTCAAAGATATCAGCTACTGAAAATTCTGTGATATAAACAGCATGCGATGCAATGAAGATGTGGAAAACTTTAACAAAGTAGGGGAATGAAACAATAAGTTTGGCTGCATTTTTAGTGTACTAAAGTCACAAATTCTATGTCTTGCAGACAACAGGCTGTCAGTAGCCGTAGATCAGGTATGTTTTAATTCAAATGCCATTTTTAAGTAAAAATAATGTTTTACAAACTGCCGCGCAGAAGGACAAACCTATGTCCAGTGAGGTGCTTTCTGTTGTATGTATTATTATCTTCCATGACAAAAGTGAACAATCAATTTTGGGGAAAAAACAATTTTGTGCATCAATTAGATAAAACAGAATATGGATAAAACCCATTAGACTCATAGATGATCAGACATCTGTGTTCAAAACATGCGACTTCAGCTCCCTTTCCTCTCACCTAGCCCACAGGGTGGCTGTAGGGTGTAGGCACTTCAGTTTTCAATGTCAATGTTCTCCCACTGACTAAGCCCCTGATTGTGGGCAACAGAAACACCACGGCCATTACACAGCTGACCACCTAAGCACTTAAGTGGGGACCATCCTTCTCCATCAATCCTTAACCCAGTGGTTGTATCCAAGTACATCTCAAGTAGTATGCTCTGCACAAGGACAGGGGTGTTGTAAGCATCTTTACACCATCTGCTTAAAAAGAGAATTAAAAACCTGCTCCATAACGTATGGGTTTAGCTGTAGTGGAAAGATTAGGAACCATTCCTAGGCTATGGATAGAGCCTGTTTCTGTCTTCCTAGTGTAGTGACTACTTAATGTAAAATGCATGGGCAACCTTGAAATCAATAACTGGAGACTTCTGACTGTGAAAGTAAGACCTTGTCATGAAGTTTTAATATCACTGCCCTGATGGTCTTTACATCTGCTGGAATACAACAACCCAGCTTCAAGAAAATGAGTGGAGAACACCACCCACCATCCAGTCTTGTCAAAAAGCTGCTGTCTTAGGTACGTTTCCATGGCTTGGGGTTTGAATCTTCTTGCAGAGAAATACAGGCACTCTGAGCTGCAGAAAGATAGAGTTAAGAGCAGGGATAAGGCACATCGCTGTCTGAAAGCCTCCGTGCTAGAGACCAATCCTGGAGACCAATCCTGAGCCTATCTAATTCCCTGGTCTAGAAGCAGCCACTGTGCAGCATGTGTCACTAATCCACCTGAAGCTTCCCTGAAGCAGAGTGCTCAGCATGCAGAAGAAATGCAGAGCAGCTCTGACCAGACGGCTGCACGTCCAGAAATCCCAGCCCTACCCACAACAGGGGAGCGTGTCTGGGAGCTCTGGTCATGCAGCTGCCGGGTGGGAAGCATCAAAGCTGCCAATATCACAAAAGGTCTTGAAATTCCAGGCATGACCTTCAAAATCCCCATGATCAGGGTTTCTGTTAGAAAGACGATCCTCTTGAACTTTAGGTCTACAGTAGTCCCATTTTTTAAACCTGTATTAATGACTTACATATTTAAAGTCCACCTTGGTCCTGCTAAAACCCTTCAGTCAGTATTTGGCTCTGGCCTCTTGCTGCTCTGTGTGGATGTGTTGGCTCAGCAGTGTTAACAGGAGTAGAGAGCAATAAAAGTTTGTTTTTGTTTTAAACAGTGTAAGCCAATCTGCCCCAGAATACACACAGAGAGTCGTTACACTGTTTAACAAGGTGCCATTTTTACATGGTCACTTTTTTAATAATAACTACATTATGCTGCTAGATGTGCCAACTAACATAAGTTTTCTTTCCTCTAACTAAAGATCACACTGTGAGGACTTTCTCTGCCAGAAAATGGGATTATTTATATCTAGTAAGATCTTCTATGAACTAGTTAGTGTTGCCAAGTGCTTACTCTTTCACTGCAGATGGTTGTTAGGGCAGAGTTAGTTACTCTTTTTTAAGTTACTTCTGTACTTGAAAATGTACATTGACAAGAGAATACAAATTAGAAATAAACCGCAAATGTGATTCCAATGCTGTGGTCATTTAATTCATGAGGGAAATACAAGGGTTTACTCAGACTTGCACGAATGATTCCGCAACAGAATTAGAGTGCTCATTTCATTAAAGACAAAATCAAAAACATGAAGACTACTAATTAAGGGATCAGCTTTTAAAACTGTAAGATCTAAGACTAATGCTGAACAACTGACAGCCTATTAAGTACCCCTCTGCCGCTAGTACCGGCTGATTCCGTGCTCAGATCTATGGAGAAAATTGCATTCCTATTTGAACCAGCAGAGAGAATCAAAACATTATCACCGACAAATGTGCTCCCATTGCAAGTGAGAGGCACCAATATATTGTCCAAACTGGAAAATCTGTTTAATTAGGAGGGGAGAAGAAAGAATGGGTTGAAGACCAACTTAGAGTGTGACAGTAGGAGGATACACTTATTACTGACATTATAGCGCTCAAAAAGCACTCCTCCAAGGACAGAGGAAACTTGCATGGCTCAGGAATGCCAACGTCTGTAGCCAACAGCACATAAGGCAAGCATTATATCCAGCTGCTTTCAATTCCTCAGCTCAAATGACCAAAACCTCATTTGTAACTGGGGCAGCCTGTAGCATGAATCCAGGGTAAGGTGTAATCTCGGACCTCTGCTTTTGCATGCAGCAAGAAGCTTTTCACCACCCTGCTGTTAGGTCAAAGCTCCCCCATGTTTAGCATCATGGGGGAAAGCATGAATGCAATAACTAGGTGCCGTTTTTGTGATAACAAAGGTGATGGCAAGATGGAGGCGCACACTGAATATAAAATTATGAATGTAAAATAGGCATGTTTGTGTTAAGATGTTGACCTGTTTATAGTGCTGATACTGCTTCCCTATGAGTCTATGAGAAGTGTAGCCAAACACATGACACTTGGCTTCTGGTATTGAAAATGTCTTTAAAAAAAGGACTTTTTAACTTCTGTTCTAAACAATGGGAACTGAGACGCGTCTTTGGAGAATAACTGAGGCTCGAACCGGACATTAGGAAAATCCTGTCCTGGGAGGACAGTGTGGCATTGGCAATGACAGAGGTTGTGGGATCTCCATCCTTGGATGTTTCTTGAAAATCTCTGGGAATTTCCAAGACTGAGCTAGACAAAGTTGATACTGAGCTGATGTAGTGTTGACAATAGCGCCACCGTGATTAGGCTGTTGTAACATACTTTTATCTGAAGACTTTAATAAATAAAGAGCTAATAAACGCAATATTTGGTTTAAATATTTTTTTTCAGAGACCCTGGAGCATAAAGTGATCCTTGGAATAAGGACTCACAAATAAGTGCTTGATGAAGGCTGATTTCTCTGCAAGTGAATAGCAGCAACAGTTTCCTAATATTCTTGGTTGTCCATGGTAAGAGTGCTCAGCACACAAAGTACGGCCTGTAGAGGATATCAAATTGAGTTTTGAAAAACAAAATATCTTGTTTCCCTATCTGTATTGTTTTGATTATGTTAATAATCATATCCTCTCTTTGCTTTTTTGTAGCTTCTCTGTCTTCACTGATCTTTCGCATGCAGTACAGTATCATTTCCTCTTTGAATCCCTTGGTCAGCTCCACTTATCCTTTGACATCACATTCAAGCTGCTTATGCTCACCCTTACCTACACTATATTATCCATACTGATCTCTTATTTCCTCCCTTTCTTTTAAATGCTCTTCACTATCCCAAAGGCATATCTTTCTCTCCCTCCTGCTGCTCCTATAAGTTAAAAATAAGCAGAAAGGTTTATTATTTGTTTTATGCTTCTGCTTTCTTTCCCACTGCATATTTATTTCATCCTTGTATTTTTTTTTTCTCTCACACTGTGGGTAAATCTTTCAGTGAAGGAAATATTTTGAAAAAATGTTTTTTTTTCTATTTGTGACTACTCAGGGTTAACATAGTAGAAGTTATAAGGTCAACAACAACCATTAGGTTGCTGCTGCTTTGTCTGCAGTTCTCACTGAAGTATATTCCATTGTTCACCAGTACCTAAAACCTTTCCCTATACCTGTGTTATAAATATCTCCCCTAAAGTATTTTTATGTAAATATGGCCATGACTTTTATGTCTACCTTAACAACAATTGTTTAGTCCTCTATGTTTAGAGATGAATATTGTATTTAAAATCAAAATCTGTACTATTTGGATATTTTACTTTAATCTAACATGTTGGATATAAATGTAACAGTTTGTTTCAGATTTTAAACATTTTGGCAAACATATTGTGTTGCCACACCTTTTAGACAAACATGGCTCACACTGGTGATTCTTTATAAATTTAAAAAAAAAATTATTTCAGCTTTGTTTGACCCTATCCTTCAATCTTGTCTGTTCTTGGATTTGGAGGGAGAGAAGCATATAGTACACTTAGATTGCTGGGGAACCATGCTTGAAAAATATAAGCCTTTAAGAACAAAATCCACCTCAGTTTAAGCAGCATTCCTAAACCTGCCAACTGTATATTGATTGCTTGAATCACACCCAGATTGTTCAACCAGTCCTCTTTTAGCTAGAAGCTATTAGTTCTCTAAAGGCCACCAGTGCATTGAGAATAATAAACTCTCCGATCAGCTGTCAGCTGTCAGCCGTCAGTTTATTGCACACTAGAAGATGACTAGAGAATCTACTTTTTGGTTTAGGCAGTCTCATGCCGCCAGGATGCTGGGTAACTCCAGTAGGGTTTTCTAAATTCACCTCCTCTGGAGGGGACATTTTTCTGGGACTTCTTAAGTATACAGTCAATATGTCTTGAACCATAGAAAGGATTACTTTTATATGTCAAATCAGTTTCCTCTGGATACAGTTTCTTCGCTGCTAGAGTCAGCTATGTGTTGTAGATAATGTTATGACTACTCATTCAGTTTTATTAATAGGGAGCTGTTTGAAGCTAGACACATGCTTTAATGCTTCTTCAAGCAGAAGGTTTTCTCTTGAACAAAGCAAAAGCTGATCTGGAGTCATGGTGCACTGTCAGAAGAACACAACCATCTTTCCTCATTTTCCTTTCACTAGCAAATCAAGGAACCCAAATCATTTCTGCATCTTTCCTAAACACTAAGTGAAAGAACGCATTCAGAAACAGATGGGCTTCTCTATCCACATGGACTTTTTGTCTCATCTCAGCTGCAAGCTGTTCAAGCCACTTTCCAGTAAGACCATTAGACCTCTCAGCTGGCACTGCCTTCACTTATCTTCTGCATCCTCTAGTCCTGTTCCAGTGTCTCTGGTCTATTATTTAATTTGGCAGACAAACACACTCAACTGGCCCAAATATATTTTCTGGCCTCCCAAGCTTTATTGGCTGCCAGGATGTGAGTATATCCCTCAGCAAAGGAAATAAGAAGGACTTGCTGTATTAATGTATCTCATTCATTAATCCGCTGAGGAAAGTTTTCTTGTTTCTTTCTGAAGTAGTGAATTGTGACTCATTGACATATTCCGTGTCCTAAAATAACACTCATTTCTTCTTTTAAAAAGCTGACCTAAGAGATTATGGCATACTGCTCCATAGCACCTTTAGGAAGTGGCAGCTCCCAGGAAAAAGGAGTCATTTCTAGAATACAGAAGCAAGGACTTTATCAACAACTCCCAGAATGGCATATTACAGTATTTTTGTCAACTTAATTGTGCTAAAAGATGTGACTGCAAAGTATTTTGCAGCCATACAGCGGACAAAATATCTCCTCCTGTAATTCCTACCAGGTTTCCACACAAAGTTGGTCTAATCTGACAATAGCTCAGTAAAGGAAAGAATTTAGTGGAAAACATTTCACTGAAAAGCAACCTCAAACAATACCTTTGCAGTCAGACCAAATGATGAGCAATACTAAATCTTGCATCAGACCTTCTTTATGTTACGTGAGTATAAGGAGGTACATAATGTAAATGCTAATTTTCTTCGGAAGATTTCAAGGATTGTAAATGCTATACTCACAGTCATTTTCTCACCCTCTATAGAACTACAGAATAACAACAGATATGCATACATTAATTCATGCATGACATTTTGCACTTGTGGAGATACTTCCTATGGAAATTTTTCGTATATATATTTTGGCTTGGATTTTTAACATTTGGAATTTTTTTTAGAAACCATTTGGACAGACTACTTCATCTACAGGGCTTATTAAATTGCTCTGTTTGCGTACCGTTGACTTTTGTGTAAAACTAATGCATTAAAAAACAAAGTTTAAAAATTGCAGACTGTTATTCATGCAGAGCTAGAGGTCTCTATCAACTTTTATCAGTGCGGTGCCTGAATATGGAAACATACATTTATGAGACAAATGTCTTTTGACTCCAAATTGTGGGCTGCCACTATCCAGCATACCATTCCATATATATTTTAATGCTAGACAGGAGAAGGAAGTATGGTGATATCTGATAAAATAAAAATACCAATGAATCCCAGTTAGGAAGAGAGGCTCAGTTCTTCTGCCAGAGTAATATCAAGATCTGTTGCACCATTCCTAAGGGTAATAGTAAGAGACACTCACATCATGATAGAAAAGAGTGCCTCACATGGCTTTATGGAACAAAGAAATTATAATCAGCAAAGTAGCAAAAATAACACTTTGATTTGCAAAAGGTGGCTAATGCTAACTTCTTAACTACCTACAGTCCTTGTTCCAAACCATAATTAGAGAGTCGCATCAGACGCTCTGTAAATTAGCACTGAAACTAATTTGGTCACATGGCCTAATAACGCCTGGAGATTGGCGTAGACCAGTGAGGCAGCCTGGCAGCCAGCAACCTGTCCTCACTATCCTGATGCATTGCAAGCTCCATTCTTCCAGCTTTCACATATGAAGATGAAATCATTTTTTGCTGGTTTAATTGCCATTTAATTGTGAAGAATTTTCCTGCAAACTCATTTGCCACTAGATGCCACTAAAGGTCAAACAGGCTGCACAGGAGGCTGAGAGCCACCCATAGACGGTGTTGTATTAATAGATGCTTTCCTTGATGTCCAGAAGTTGCACGTCTCTAAAGCGGAGGAGAGGTGAGCAGAAGTTCTGTTGTACTTGGCTATGAAGTGGATGGAGATGACCACATCATCAGATGCTTAATAGGAAATGCCACAATGTCTGGAGTTGATTTAGTGAATTATCGAATTCCTCTAAGCTAAACAAAAATGAATTAAGGGAATTCTTGTGGGATCACAGCTTCTGAAGAAAATCTTTCCACTATTATGGAAGGAAGCACAAGAAAGGCATAATTGAGAGAGTAGCTAACTCCTCTGCAACCCGTTTTAGGCCACAAAGGAGCAAAAATGTATGTAAAAGACGGGTTTGTAAAAATTTCCAGCATAATAATGTCAAGGACCGTTATAAGGAGATGCTTTAAAGTCTTGATATGGATCCATAACTCTGCTGGGAAAAACTTCTGCTGGCTTTGAGGTGAGGGAAAGTTGACAGGAGGGAAGAATAGAGCTAATTTGTATCCTCAACTTTCTTTGTTCTCCAAAGCTTAATGGGAACCATTTATACTGCCTTAAAATTGAATTGTACCTAGCACTCCTAACCCTCATGCAGAAGGTGATATCAAACTGCATTTTCCAAGGAGAGCTTAGAGGGAACCTTACATTTGGGAGGTACAATCCCATAAGTGAAACTTCCTTTGATTAAACCATGACGTTCTTCAGAAACACGTGATTTGTGGTTTCTGGTATGTCTGATGCACTGAGAAGAGCTTTGGCTGGGTATGGGCATCTTGCTGCTCCCCAGAAATGGTTTGAGCCACCCTCAGTGAGAGGAACCTGTGGCCAGTGTTTCCGCATGCCCAGGCCTTCAGTTTTCTTTGACTCATGCATGGGGTATTGTGGGAAATTGTTTTTTTGCCAGAATTTGGGATTTAGGACACTGCTTTTGTAGTCTAATCTAACTCAAAGACTAAGACAATTAATGCCATCAGTGATCTTTTATATGTTAAAAGTTATAAATAATTTGGGGATATTTACATGCAAAGGCAGTAGGCAGATATTGTAAGTCTGACAAATGTTTGAGTGTACCACCATTTTGAACGACCCTAAGAAATTCTGTGTCCCATGAATTCCTCTCAACTAAGCTTGCTTAAATCGAGCCAATCCTTTTTTAGGATATATTATTTATGAAGTATAGAACTCTGTGTTTGCTAATGATTCTTTGTATGGACAGTGAAGCACTACAAAGCTGTATTCAGTATTATTAGCTACTGCTTTACTGATTGGCTTACATTTCGGCAGAAAAGACTTACCATTGTAAAAAATACTGTGATTGGTGTTAGTTGTCATGGCTTGTGGGTGTTGGCTTGGCAAATAATTTAAATATGGGGTATACGAGCCAATTCATTTTAGCAATGTGGAAAAAGGGATTCATAGGGATGTCCTTTGTGTTATTTGTGTCAGAGACAAATATGCAGGTTTTTTCCTCCATTTCCTTGGTAAACGTGCAGTGGTTTTAGGACATACTTGAATATATCTGAATCTCTCTGTGTAGAAGTCAAAGAAGCAACTGATCAAATATGAATGTGTCTGTAGTTCACAGTAGTGACAGTTAAGATTTTCTTTTATAGGCTGGCATAATCTCCAGCACTATGGCAATCCGCTGCACTCATGTAAACTTCCTGTCTGCAACTTGATTCATGCAGACCATTCTGCCTCCCTGCCCTTTAGGTGATGAAATTACGCCCTGGAATTGCCGGTCAGGCAGAGCCCAGAAAAACTTTGCTATGTGGTCTGACAAGACCAGTGGTTGTGACTTAAAATGGAGAGATGGAAATAAACTTCTCACGGAGGCACCCAAACCATCACTCACCTGGCAGTACATGTAGAAAGGAGAGGAAACAGCTACCGAAGATATCCGAATAATGGTACTAATCACACAGACCGAAGAGGAAGAAAGAAAGATTCAGCACGTCCAGAATTGGAAAGTGAGCTGTGGCAGGGAACATCTGCAAGGAACAAATTTTTCAATGAGAAGCTGCCCTCCTTATTGTTATATAAAGGTAAGAGACACTATTAATCCAGAAGTGAACTATATTTGCTGAAAAATTATTTCACCCAGCAGCATTGGCCAGTGGGGAACTGGGAAGGGAAATACCTTGGGAAAATAAAACTGAAAAGTAGAAAGTAATCAAGATTTAGGTCCTTTGATTAAGGAATATTTTTTTTATTTTGTGTTGGTTTTTTTCTTGTTTTAAAAGTTTCATTTATAAAGATGGGAAAGTTTGAAAAATACACCAGCTTCTCAAAAAACATTTTAGTTTGGGGAAAAATAAGGAAAGAAAGGATCTTTTCCTTCTGTCCAAGCAGGACTAAAGATACAAATTGTCTTCATGCACAGATCAGTCTTTTGTTACAGTGCTTTGGCACAGGACATTATATGTAATAAGGACTTTTATGGCATTTGACCTTGTTGCATGTAGCAGAGATATCAACGCACCTGTTGTTTATGTCTGTTCAACAAATTACTTGGCTTTGGCAAAGAGAAGAGACAACACAGCTAAACAAATTTCATATTCAGCCCCTAAAAGGTGTCTTTTTCTTTCTTTTTCATGAGAAGCTGTTGCTTCTCATCCTGGGTCTCCTGTTAGGAGATATCAGCAGGGCAATCCACAGCTGAGTGGGACTGGGCATGTCTAACCAGTTTTACTAAACCCACCTGCAAAGCCTGTCACTGCGGACCCGCGCACTTCCAGTGCATACCGCAGTCATGTCTGGTCCCTACTGGGATTTCTTCAGCTGAGGGGCTTGTGGTGTTTTGTGCTTTTTCAACCACTGCTCCAACCGCTGACGTACCACAGAACCATATCAGGCAGATGCTCTGTTCCTGCTTGCGTCTGCATTATTATTGCAGCAGGGTGCAGGCAGGGATTTGGGGCCACGTCCAAGCCGTGTGCTTACTCTCTGAAGTCAGAGCTGGATACCAGGGATGAGACTGTGTATGCGAACAGCCTGAATAGCAGAGTGGAAAAATCTCTTCCATCTTGCAGTCTCTGCAGATTCCCCCTCTTGGTGCATGACAATTATCTCAGTCTGATGGGCTGACATCACCACTCAGTCAACCGAAAGTGTCAACTTAAGGAAGCGCGAGACCTGTAAGGAACTTGCTGCAGCCCTCCAACACCAGATCAGGCAAATAAGAGTTCTCAAACAACCTCTGAATTATACGGCTGTTTCTCACAGTGATCTTTTCAAACACGAAGAAATACAGTTCTTCCACGTAAAATAGTATCAATGAGATAACAATATCTATTAATAGATTAAGGGGCTTTGTGTGCTCTTTTCTTCCCAGTGTAATGAGGTCATACCTTCATTGCAGAGAGTTTGGTAGAAATTTATACAATTGCATCTATGACGATTACAAGCAAAATAGAGCCTAAGGTGGCACTGCCTTCAAAGCACTTTGACAATTGTCTCAGGTTAGCAGAGGTAAAAGATCTCATTGAAAAAATGAAAGAATAGACTGTTTTACGTCTCTGGAAAGAAATAACAATTCACCTTCACACTTTAATTTTAGATTCTGTGATTATAGCAAAATCATGAGTTTATATTGTTTAATGGTTGTCCTTTATCTCCCATGAGCATGATCTACAATTTAAAGAATAAGACCTATACAGAAGGACCAGAGAAGTCATGTTCATTTTGTCTATAAAAGAGATGACTGAGCTCCTCATTCTCTAAGAACAGAACTAAAGGTAATAAGCATAAAATGTAGCAAGGAAGATTTATATTAGACATTACAAAAGAGCAATACCAACTGTCTGATGGTTATTTTCTAGAATAGTTTGCCCTGGGATTATGGAACTGCTATCACTGCTTGGTTTTAGAAACCAGTAAGATGATCATCTTTCAGGAATAGTTCAGGAGCAGCTGATCTTGTCTTTGGGTAGAGCGATAAACTACACGACTTGCAATGTCGTGTCTAGCCTTACTTTCTGTAATTCTACAGTTGGCCTGGTCAGAAGCTGCAGAAGCTGGCATAGCGTATGCTGCCAAAAGCTGGCACGGTATTCCTGCCAGCATCGTGTATCCGATGTAGGATAGCTGGCATATAATATATCTGGCAAGTACTGCTGGCTCAGTATATCTGTCAGCCCTTATATATACTATGGCAAGAATTTAATATTTAATTCATTTGCAAAAACATTGCACAAGAGGCAGAGAGAGAGGAGAAATAAACTCCAAGAGGAAAGGCAAAGAATCACACAGAATCACAGAATGGTAGGGGTTGGAAGGGATCTTCGGAGATCATCTAGTCCAAACCCTGTGAAAATGTGGGGTCCTACTGACACTATTTCAGATTGGGGAAACTGACAGAGTCAATTCTCTGGAGTACCCTGACAGGAAAAGGCAGTAGGTTTTCCATCTGAGGAGTTTGTTCCTGTCTATCTGGGTGTAGAAAAATTTCCACCGCTCCCTGTCTTGTCAGCAAATCCAGTAGTGGAAAGGGCTAAGATGGGGCAGTCACTTGCAGTTCCTCAGTGCACCAGCAGCCTCCTCAGTGACCACCTTCAGTATGAGAAACTCTCATATGTCACATGCCAGGAACAGGGAGGAACTTGACTGAACTTTGGCTAGAGGCTGAATTAGCATGCAGGGGCTTGCTGTCAGCAGAACTGGTTCATCCCTCCACATCTTGCACAGCTTGGACAGCTTGCTGTGACTGCAATATCCCAACAGGCACACTTCTGCCATTTCGAAGAAGCTTTTTCTTTTAGTTCTGCTACTGGGCTGTGTAACCCAGCCTCAGTGGGCAATTGCCTTAGTGACACTAACAGTATCACTCTCATACCTTGATACAGGCAGTGCTGTAAATTGAGGTATGCATTCACACATATTCAACTGATTAACTGTGTTTCTACTCAGTTATCTATTTATTTGTAAACAAGTAACGCAAACACAATAAAAGTTAAATATTAATTTAATATTTAAATTTTTATCCCAGCCTGATCACCATCTTGCCTTTCACACCAACAAAATGGAAACTGAAGTCTCTGTGTCAGCAAAAGCTGGAAGTGTAACAGCACCAGTGCTCCCAGAGGGGAGAAGATTCAGCTGCTGCTGTTAGAGACATTTGGGAAAGCATCTGACAGAGGTGTCTCTTGGCTTCTCCCTTCTCTATTTTGTTATACAAAAGGCTCACCTAAGTCATAACCTTCAAATCAGAGTGTCCTTTAAACACCACAAAAAAACATTATGAAGGCCACTCTAACGCATATACAATCAGTCTGTACTGATATTATGTATTTTCATATGTATTTTCATATGTATTTAGTGTATTTGGTCAAAACTGGAAAATCCAGCTTTCTTATGCTATATATACACACACGTACTTAAATATATGTGTGTGTTCATATTCATATATACACATGTGTATACACATAAACAGAAAGAAAATGTGCACGACATAAGGCAAAATTTTCTAGTCATGATTAATATAAAACTGTACATATGACCATACATACAGTTATGTATATATAGCTATATATATACACAGAAATGTAATAAAATATGGAAGCTGACATCTATCTGAACACTCTTTTTCTTCCAGATTAGTATTACTTCCAAAAATTGTTCAATGGATCCAGCCTCAGAAAGAGTTTCACATAATTTCATGAGACTTTTTGGACCACTCACTGCAGTACGCTTCCTGGCTTTTCAAAACACTAAAATCTATACAAGGGTCTGTTTCGCTTTTTTGTCCGCTCTGGGGTCTTCTCCAGTCCCATAAAAATCAGCTTTACCTTCAATTTGAATATCCAATTATATTGCACATTTGACCATCATACTAGACAGTTAGAGGGACAGGGCAGCTGGATCATATGTTTTTCAAATACCTTTTTCCTTGAAAAGTGCACTTCTCGGACAACCAATAGTCACTGCACATTAAGGTCATTATCTTCTCAAAATTTTTAGCCAAAAGCAAAACTTACAAAATCCTTTTTGAATAGAGTTCATGTTGGGTTGAAAGAAATGGTTCAGAAATATTGAAACCAACTGTTCCTGCCATTTCCAGCACATTTCATTTCCAAACACTTGTGATAAAATGAAAGACACAAAGTACAAACTTATGGACAGAAAGGAGGACTATTGCTTTTGAGCAATAGCTCACTGCTTAGAAGAGAGGGGGTGGGAGACAAGTATTCAATTCCCTTTTGGCTTCAAATCACGCCTTTGAGTGCCTGATGACTACACCATGGGCTGTTCTAGAGGAAAGTGTTCTCTGTCTCTTCTGTTAATGCTATTCCAACATGTATAAAATGCTAAAGTATTCATGGAGAAACATACTGGCACCTCTCCAGAGAATCATTATATCAGCAACATGCATGATGTCTCTTACTGGGTGACTGGCTATTTAAGCAGAAAGACGTGAACAGGGGAACTAGGAGAGCAAAAGGCAACACACAGGGCACTAGACCCTGATGGAAAGGTTACCCATACAAACCTGTGGGACTGCTTGTCTCCTGCCATGTAAGCTGCAATGGCTGTCCATTAATGCCACCTGCCCACCAGAGGCACTTGGAGGAGGGGGAGAGGCAATCCTGGTGATATTCCCAGAGCTGACGGGCAGCACTCTCTGTGTGTCCAACACACATGCTTTGTGAGTGGACACTACCATACTTTGTAGTCACCAGCAACCGCATGTGCCCTTGCTACCAATGGTTTCCTGCAAGGCTCCTGAGATCTTTAAGACAGTTTCTGGCACTGTCTTCTACAAAGGAGCATGGTATTTGCAGACGAGCTAAACTCAGAGTGAATACTGACTGCTTGCAAGGACAGTGTGAGCAGCCAAGGTGATTTTTGTCTGCCCAAATGTAGACATCTGTCATGTAAATGTACACATCTGAGTTGTTCATTCTCTGTTTCCATTATAACCAAAGGAGATAAGTAAGCATAGCCAGAGCACCGTTCAATTTATTTATCTCATGCTTGAGTACGTCTAAAATAATCAGATTAATTCAGCCAATCTAATGTAATTTCTCCCTGTTGACCATAAAGGGAATCTACGTGACTAGTGCAATACAGAGAACTTTTTTGTTAAAAGCTGGGGAGATGACTCATCTCATTCCAAATCTGGACTGATCTGTTTGGTTCTAGCAGCCCTGGGAATAATCTGACCAAGTACCATTTAGAGATCCATTTGTTAAGAGTCGACCTCTCCTAATAACCAGGCTCTGAACACTGAGAACAGAAAGGTTGAAGAAAAATCTCAAATTTTCAAGTTAATATGGTTACTTTTTTGCACTGTGATTCAAACTCTAGAGGGCTTGTTTGCACGTGTTGCACTTGGCCAGCCACATGGCCACAAATACTATTAATTTAATTGAGATATGTCAGGGAAGATGGTGGACCATTCTTCTAACTCAGTTCTGTCCTGACACTAGGGTTAACATGAAACCTGATATGATCTCCTCATAGAATACTACTTTGGGATGTAGATGTTATGTTCAAGCACTCGTGCTTTGCTATGGGCTTAATATTGTAAAACAGAGCCACTGACGTGGTGTGGGTTAAATCCCAGACAGGAATGAGTAAACAGCCTTGATCAGCCTGAGCTCTACTACTTGCTCCGTAGCTGTATGTACACTGCAAAGTAAAGATGGAAACCTAAACTTTACTATTTATCTCAGAAAGCAAGTGAACATGAGTTCAAAGCAGAGGCATAATAGTGTTGTGAGAAGCTAATTCAGAGGCATTGATCCAACAAATGGGAAAGATCCATCTGGGAAAGGGACCATTTTGAACCTAGATTCAGAAAAGGAAGTTGGTAATGACTTGGTAAGACTAGTAAAACTGTCAGCCTTAAAAGAAAAAGCCCTCAGATGTACCAAAGGCACATACAAAAAAAATGTAGAAACTATCATAATATTTTGCATTTAAATGATCTAGTTGCAGAATCCCAGTGAATTCTATTTTAACTACAGACAATCTGGCTTTTCTTCTTTTTTCCCAAATTGATTCTTTATAGGATTTGGCATTTTTTTTCTTGTTTCCATGGTATTTATTATCCAACGATTTGCTTTCTATTCTGGGTTGAGCACAGAATGAAAAGCTTGAGTGCTGGGGCTAGATTACTACTTGCTGTAAATCAGGACAGTAGTATCAACTTCAGTGAAGTCATTGCTTATTTATATCTGACCTTTGAAATTTTATGATGTAGAACATTATGAAGAAACCTCGGAGAGGAAGTCCGTTGGTTTTGCTTGGCATCTTTGTGTTTATTTGTATTGACTTTCAAAATAAACGGGTAGTATAGGGCAAAAAATGTACTACCAGAATTCAGTCACTTAATGCAATACAAAGGAGAAGGGAAAATAAGGGCAGGCTGGACAGCTCCGGGCTCACTGAACAAATGGCAAACGCAACAACACGAGGATGTTTTCGTTTTCACAGGATTTACAATATTTTCGACGTTCTTATCCCTTTTCAGTGGAAGATGTAGGCCCTACAGTTTAGATGCCACAGCACTCAGCATAGGCATGTGTCTTCCGTTTGCATGGATGCCCACACCTGTGAAAACCTGCGTTCAGTGATTTGCACTATTGCAGACTAAATCAAAGGTGAGGTTTTTTTTCACCTGCCCCACTAAAAAAATATAGTCTTAGCGATTTCTTCTTTGAGACATGCTCAAACGGACAACTTGCCCACCAGTGTGCTTATTTACCACTATGTGAACTGCTTCCCATTTGTGATGTTATAACATCCCTATGGCAACTGCAGCACTTGCTTACACGGGAAAGTCATTTTAGGAAAGTATTGAATTTATTTTTAGCTTCTTTTAGTGAAATCTAGCAGCTGGAAATGAAGTGAGCCAGCACCATGTTACTAGCCAGGGCTTTGTAGAAGAAAGAGCTATTGGTTTCTATCATACTATTTTCATTATTACTTAATTATTTCTTTACTGTGCAGAATACTTGAGTCCTCTCTCTGTCCTTCTTCAGCTGTTAAAATCAATGTAGATTTTATCAAAGGGCTGATTAAAATTGAAATTGGAACTCAAGATGTCATGACACCACCACCATAATTATTTTTATTCTGATGTTTATTTTTTATCTTAATTCCAAGATGCTTGATCGTAACAATTGAAAATCATAATTGAAATCGTGATAACAATGATTAATTGTGAAAGTAATATAAGAATAAGGAAAATGGCTTGTCTTGTGAAAAAAAAATATAAATTTCTTCAGCTTGGGTCTGTCTCAAAGATTTGTATGTTTAGGATCATCAATAATGAAGAAACAAAGTCAGTTCAAGGTCACTTTTCCTTTCCTGCTTGCAGGCAAAAAAAAGTGAAGCTTATTCTCTCTTCAATGTATATTGTGATAGAGGGAGAAGTAATGAAGAAAGTTAACCATAAACTTCACATCCCATCAAAAGCAGAAGACGTTATACTCAGAAGTTCCTGCTTCATTAATGGTAGAAGAGAAATTCTCATTTAGTCTTGCCATAATTAGAGAGAGTACCATTACTAAAATGACCAGCTTGCAATCACAATTTCAAGTTATTTATCTCTCCTGCCACCTGTATGAAGCCACCTATCACACATATTTGTGTGATTTACTCTTTTCCAAGTGTTGTGAGCATATTTGCTGCATCGTATTTCACAGGGAACCTTGAGAATGCTGCATAAACTGAACTGCTTTTCTGGAAAAGAAATTAACGTGCTTGCTTCTGTATCTTCATAGGCAAAAAGGCAGATACTGAACAAAAGCTGTCAGACACTGTGGTAGGTAGTGCTGTAATGCTTCAAAGCTAAGAGCACACTCCTCATCACTGAATTCATAATGTCGAGGGTAGGAGCTGAAGACGCCGTGCAGCAATCAAGCAGAGGAAGGTTAGGCTTCTGCATCAGGTGTCACAAGCGGTCTGAGCACCGAGACGCTTTAGCCAGCCCACAAGAAGGAATAAGGAGGAAAACATGTCTGACATCCTTTTTCATAGATGAACATAAAAAACCTCCTGTGGCGGTAAGATCCAAAAGTTCAATACCTGCTGTGTAAAGAAGTACTTTCTTCTAGCTATTTTAAGCTCACCTCCTACTAGTGTCATTGCGTGCCCTCTGGTTCCAGTATTGTGGGACTCGGTAAACAACATTCTGCATTCACCTTGCCCTCTGCCTTCGTTAATTTTAAACCTCAGTCTGTCATCCCTCAGCCTTCTCTGCTCTGAAGCAGAGCCCCAGCCCTTCTCTTCTCAGAAGATGGCAGCTCCATCTCTCAATCATCATGCCTTGTCACTGGCCTTTAGTTTCCAGTTCCCTTCCTGGGTCCCTGAATCTTGATTTTTTTGACCCCTCAATGGACTAAAAAATCACATTCCAGCTCACAGAACCTGGTGGTTAGAGTACTGTTTTGGAAATTGCAGGCTGGAAAGGCTTCCTAAAGGCCTACAGCTTCCTCACGGAGGTTCTCATTTGAGAGCCACATGACAGCAATGGCAACTCACTTTTCATCTTTTTCAAGTCAGATCCCAGGATGTCTGCTCTGGGCATCTCAAATCACCTTCACCATGAGCTGAGTTGGCTTGGCAATGACAGGAGTGTTATTAAGCCATGTCCAACAACACAAGGAAGTTTTTGTGTCATTTTGGATATTTAGCTTGTCTCAGTCACTCAAGTTATATATGGCTTTTTTGAGCCTTTCTCCTGAATTTAAGGACTAACATGCTCCTTAAGCAACAGGAAAGCTTTCTTGAATGCTTGCCAGCATGCTCAGAGTCTTGCTTATTGTGCATAAAATAACCATAATGATTTGATATACTCGACTCCTAAGAATAAATATACTTTTTTTTTCCTTCTCTAAGCCCCTTCTATGTATAGATTTATGTATAGATTATGTTTCATAATGCTCTCAGCTTTTTTTTTGGCAGCTGTGCTCCAGAACATTTTTGGCATGAACACTTACTTCTTGGCAGTAATACAAACTTTTATTAGACTATATATTTTTTTTTTCAATTGTTCTGGTTTACTATATAAATGTGTGTGCCCCCCCCAGTTGTCTTTCAGTGGATTATAGTCAAAATGCTTAACTTCTTGCGTTAACAGGCAAGGAATTTCCGTGCACACTTTTTTCTTGCATTCAAAGATCTACACATTTATCTACTCCAAGTGCTTTAGCTCGTAAAATATAAAGACAATCCTGAGAACAGTAATTTCTTTCTCAACTAAATTAGCCTAATAAACTTTCTCTCTCTACCCTTGCCAACATACTCAATACTTGTCTAGGAGTATATATTATTGGTGAAAAAAAAATGTGATTTCCTCTTGTCTATTGATGGGTAATTTATTTAGATAATCAAAAAGGTGCTCTATACTGTCACTTCTGCTGATAGTATTGGGAAGTAGATCAGTAAATATTAGGAAATGAACAAAAACAGTAATTTGCACACATAAAAACACTGTCACTTTTCATGTGTATTTCATGTTAATATGCCGTATTGTCCAATGGCAGATGTAGTTGTCTTTCTGGACACTGTATGTTAAATCTATGCAGTAACAGATTGCAGAAATTCAAAATTAAGTTATGCTTCTAATTAAAAAGAGTAAAATTTTTGATAAATATATATTGGGAGTTACTCATCTTCCCGTTAAATTTTATCTACTTATACATTCCATTAGATTATATACAGTCTGCTTAATTATTTGCTGCAGTATTTTCCATGAATGACAGTTTAGCTGACTGTATAATTTCCCCAGCTCCTCCTTAAAAAGAAAAAGGTGGATTCGTTTGCCCTTTCCTCATCTTCTGGACCATCAATCATGCTGCACAAGATCTAAAAAACCTTCAGTCCTGGAACTGCTCAGTCCAGTTCCTAAGATATAGCTGGAAATTATACTATTTCCTTAAAAAATTGTCAAATCTCCTTTACTAGTTTTTGCCCGGGACTTTCTCTGAGGGCGATATTGGTTTCCAGTTCCCCAGAGTTTATTGAAATCTGTCTTTTTAAGTCTTCTGGGTTTATTATGGTTTTCCCCTATTTTTCTTCCTACCTCAGTGATTCAGAACCACCATCATCCAAGTTGCATTCAGCCCTTGTAAATTACTCTCTAGTGAGGAGAAGAAAACACTGTTCTGTTGCATTCTTTACTTCCTCTACCGAATCCCCTGCTTATTCCATGAATATACTGAATAGTTTCAAAATTCCCCTCCCAACATATGTCCATTTATCATCCTTGTAAAACCACTCTGATTCAGAGAACTTTGTTCCCTCTTTACAAAATTGTGTATCCACATCATCTCGCTTGGAATGATGGTTCACCACAATCCTTAGTATGATATACTTTTTGTCTTTTGCTGTTATGGACCAGCTGCCTTTGAATCCAACAACATTTTGTACTTCAGAGCAGATATGCGTCTTCTTCCCTTTTCAGTTTCTGACCTTTTATACTAATATAAATATTGATTGTATTGTTTTTAAATTTAGTGTGGTTTAATATTTTATATTATATTAATTGATTAATATAGAATATCAATTAATACATATTTTATATTTACTATTGTATTTTATTTAATTAGTTAACCTTAATATTACATGAATTACATATTACGACCTATGTGTATTTTGCCAAATAAGTCATACTGTTGATCAAATAGGAAGGCTTACAGATCTAATTATTTATACCTCATATTTCTTGTCTGTAGACATCTAAAAAAACCAGCAAACTGAGTTTTCTGTTGTTTGGGAGCTTTTTTTGTCATGTCTAGAACAGTTAGGTTCCCTTCATTTTTTATTTTTTTTTCCCCACATATGAACCACTAAATTGGTTGGTAAATTTATACCAACTATAAGTCTTATTTGTCCAGCCTCTTCTATTTATAGTGGCCATTTTTCTTTCCTGCTTAGCAACTGTATATTCAAAGCAGAATTAAAATAATCTTGATTATGGGACAGATATATTTTTCAACTATCCTGATCATCAGCCCAATAACAACAGCAAGAAGCCAAAGGTAATAGAGCAAAAAGGTGTTCTCATCAATGGTAAAATTAAAAAAGGTAACCAATTCTATTATCAGAAACAGAATTTTACTTGTGAGAAATTAGTCATTAATTTATTTAAAATTCTTAAATTAGAAACTGAAAATTTTATTTTACACAGAACTGTGGAATAAGTATGGGAGATCATAAGGGGAAAAGTCAGGGGGTGAAATTACAATGGAATATATATTAGGAGGATTAATTTTAAACACTTAAAAATAATTGCATAACCTAACCTAGCTGTGTAAACTCCTCTGTAGTTAAAATCAACAAGTAATCACCTCTACAGATGATGTCCTTACATCCTGAGATGTCTAAACATTGTGAATCAGTCTCTGAAACTGCTTATCTTTCTTTCTTAACTTCAGAATAAAAATGTAGGATAAACAGCTCAGGTTGCATGCTGGATTTTAGACAGCTAAAATTAGGTGGGATTAGTCTGGCCTAGTTAATAGCAGCTTGGAGGAAAGGGAAACAGAAGACTCAGGTGTTCTGCAGTGGGAGAAATGTTAAGTAGGGAAAAAAAATTGGAGGATCACATGGAGAAAGTGTGACTGAACAAAGCAGTCTGATAAAAATGCTGCTTTCCATAAGAGAAAACAAGAGCAGATTCCGTTCCACAAGAGGGAATTCAAGTGGAAACTCAAGACCCAGCAAGTGGAGAGACCAAGACAGTTTGCACATGCTTGAAATGAAGTAAGGACATAGAAAGAAAGGCTGAGTCATCAAAATGGGTTGAAGTGTGGCAGTGGTAGGTTGGAGGCAATAACAGAGTTTTCTATGCAAAAGTGGGAAGCAAGGACAGGAAGACTGTGTGTGTGGGCACAGGAGTTTGTCTATGAGAGGACCAGGACGGTGGTTTGGTTTTAGAGAAGGAGTTGAAAATATGGGTGAAGAAGTACGGAGGAGTGATAGGAAAACAGTAGTGAGCAACTACAGAAGGAAGAATTTTAGAAGCTTGGAAAAATGAAACCTAGAGGACTGAGGGCAGAAAAGATCACGTTGAAAGAGAGGAAGTGGCATGAAACAGTTAGAGGGTTTGGACAGATGGACAATGCCATGTGCATACAGAAGGACTGAAAAATATTGTGAGAACAGTCTGTGGCATAGACAGGAGCCATTTTGACCTTGGGCAGCTGAGGAATCTTGTCTAAGGGAAGAAAAGATGTTCAGGTTTCAGTATCAAGAGGAGATTAATAGTTGAAGCCATCAGATAAGAACCGCCTCTGTTTTCAAAAAGGTACAATTGCTTATTTTTTCAGCTGAAAGCCAAGATCTTTTAGCAAAGATGTTTTGTTTTTAAACACTTTCTCAGTTCTCACAAAATGAATATAAATTTTATTATATTTTCATTAAAAAATGCAACTCATAGTGATTTACTATTGAAAACAATAACAGATTTATTTCTTGTCTACTCCCATAATTTTACTTTTTATTCTTAAAGTACGATATTAATCAATTAACACTAATTCCCTCTCCTTCCTCTCCTCTTCTAAAACCTGGTAAGAGAACCATGAGGTAACAGTCATGTTTTTACCCTGATTTCTCTTGTCTTAAATGTTTTAAGATGTGCTACTTCGATTAGGACAAAATTATAGGAAGCTAAAAGACAAGGACATCAGTGATAAAACTATTACTGTAATATGCAGAAAAGAGAAAATACAGCAAATGTAACACAATTTGTTTCCTTTTTCTTTTCCAATAAGCAATTTTGCAGCATAAGTGCTGAAGAAGAATCTAAGCCCTTTTTCTTTGTATCAACAAGGCTACAGAATTATTCTATTGAATATTAACTCTGAAGATGATCTTTATGGAGAAGATTTTTCAAAGGTACAAATTAGATTTCAGATGCCCAAGTGTAATTGATCCTTAGTAGAAACGGAGTACAAAACCAGTCTCTTTATTTATAAAAGTCTTCCCAGTTTCTGCATCTGTGTGTGTGTATGTGTATATACAAATACACATATATACACACGTCTGTATATATGTATGTATGTGTATAAGTTTGTGTGTGTGTACATATGTATAAATGTGCTACCTTCAAATACCTACAGGAAAATCGATACCTCAGTCAATCAGGAAAATTATTGTTGAAATTGAAGTGGAATAGAAGAACCACATTTTCCTTTTGACCTTGAGTTGAAGTAATATGGATCTAAAAGCAAGAACAAGGACATTTTGAGCCATAAACTTCAAAAGATTTAATTAATAATAATAAAAGTAATGGGTAAATGACTGCCATCTATCATGAGCAGAAGATCTAGTTTGCTCCCCAGATCATATCCATTTGGAAAGAAACTTGAGACAGTATCAGTTTTAGGTTATGCGAAATTTAGCCAGACAACTACTCGCCTAACTTATTTGGCACTCATTGTTTTTGTAATTGTGTGTATATTGAGATTGGATTTTCAGTACTTCTAGGCAATATGCCATTTAATTATCTATATAATAACCCTTAATACCTGGAAAGGAAATGGAAAGAGTTATTAAATTTTTTCTAGCTAGTACAGTGGGTAAAGTTTTCAAAAATCTGTCAGGGCAATTGCTCCTTTTCAGAGGGATAGGACATGAGGGTATTTCCTCTCAACTTCAGCGTGTAAGAGTTCTTAATTAACATTTCTGTCTTTTCTAAAATAACATATCTTTTTCTGCCCAGCTTGTGGCTTCCATTTTAGCTATATGCAGGTACAGCGATGTGATTTCACAATTAGTGCACTTTAAGAAGTAATCTATTTAAATAACAGTATGAACCTTTTACACGAATACATGACGTTCAGTCGAATTCTGAGTATTAAATAAAGAGAAAATAAAAAGCACTGGATGCTGGAGTTGGGAAGCAGAGGTTCAGATTGTGTAACATAGGTAACTTTAGGTCTCTCGGCCATTGATCTCTCAAAAATGTACCGAGAGCTCACTCTTGAAAAGAAAAATGTTTCTATTGTCTGGTGTCCTACTTTTTACACAGCCTAATTGAACAAAATAGTCTAAAATGGAAACCAACTATTCCTAGAGAGCAGAAGGGAAGCATAGTGGATTGCCGTCAGGCAATGATTTTAATGACTTTAAAAGAACTTTTAATGTAATGAGTAGTGAAACGGTTGCAATTAAGTGTTCCACACCCAACCTCCCCTCCCATGGACTGTCAGATTTACAGATGAGTGATGACTTCAAGTTCCTGAAAAACTAGCTGTTTCCCAGTTTTTATTGCTACGACTCACATAAGAAAGAATAGATTCAAACTGTGTGAACTCAGTGAGTTATTTACATTAAAAGAATGATATTTTTATGGCATTTGTATGTGTTTTGACTGACAGATTTTTGTGCTACTCTCTTTGGACTCTGTTACACATCATATTCCAGAGACCCTTGGGAAATGTGTTTCCGTCATAGGCCAGAAAGATTAATATAGACTGCGTTGTTGCGTTAAATAAAATTTTGATGAAATTACTCAGACGCTAATAAATTCTCCTTCAGGTGATCTTCTGTGGTCGTATCAGAGCAAAAATTACTGAGGTAACGGAAATGTACTTTTCACAAGAATGCCAAAAGGTATCCCTCAATGAATATTTTTAGTTGTTTGGAATATTCCTGTCCAAATGGCATGAACAATTTTGAGTAAAAATACCTAGATATACAGGCTTTCTGTTGATGAAGACTGTTAAAACTTTTGTTCAGAAAATCAGAGGCTTGGTGCGATCAAGGTGGCGTTGTGTAGTCCCTGCTTTAAAAATAATCTCATAGCATTGACAGATTCGTAAACTAACAAGTAACAGCAAGGTTTCTGCTCTTAAGAGAGCAATTTGGGCATTTGAAGATCTAAAAGCCGCGAATTTGCTTCATCCTTATAAATCCTATTTCAACCAATTACCTGAGCAAAGAATTGCAGAATGCAAAAAAGGGAATTTTAGGACTGGAAATTCTTCTGACTTCAGAGGGCTCAGATCCCAGGCACGGTCACGAGCTTTTTTTGTTTGTTCACAAAAGCGTAGCAACACATAAATGCCTAATACCCATCTTTATAAGGCATTTTACCTCCTAAAAAAAAAAAGAAAATTCCAAAGCATTTTTTTTAATTCAAGGATGCCAGTATACATGACAAAAATACTGAAAAATGTAGTATTGACACATATGATACCTACTTTTCTTTACGCCCAAACAGAGGTTCAGCAAGAAAAAAAAGTGTGGTGTGTGAGTGTCATACATAAGAGAAAGAAAACACTGCATTGTGAAAACTGGAAGGGAGGGAGGTGGGGGAAGACAAGAGAAAGGGATTGCCTGTGTCAGGACAAGGCAGGACAGGACAAGTCACAACAAGCACCTCAAGAATCTCTGCAGTCTCCTCCCACACCAAGAAGTCCGGCTGCCCGTGCCCCCGGCCAGCCCTGAGATGGTGCCTCCGAACAGCCCTGCACCATCACCTGGGAAAGAGCTGCATGAAGACGGTAGCCGGGCCGTGGCTGTCCCCAGCCACTGCCACCATCCCTGCCCTGCCCGCCTTGTGCAGGTGCTGCAGGGCTGAGCCCTTGCTGGGGACAGCACGGCGCTGCCTGTCCCCACCAGCCCCCCAGCCCCGGAGCAGTCATCTTCTGCCTGACCATTCCCTGACGGCTTAGGGATATGCTAAGAGAGAGAAAACAAACAATATCCATTTTAATGACTTCCAGTCTTAAAGAATAGCTTAAAATACAGATATATTGGTCTGTCTGTCTGTCTATCTATCTCTCTACGTCTCTATCTATAAATAAAGCCTAATATCTGCCATATCACTCAGAATTGCCTGCGGGCTAAGCACTGTATGCCATAACAAGACAGTTTTTCAACACTTCTGGAAGCAGTTTTTCTTTGAAATCTTGGTATTTATTAGAATACATTTCCCCAAACGCTGACACATCAGCATTATTCTAGGTTTTTTTCGCAAAAGTATTATTTCTTTCTCCTCAGTCTTAATTCTTTCAAATTCACATTCAGGTCTGCTGCTAACATTCCGATTTGCTGCATTATTACATGCTTAATGTACTGTAATGGCAGATATGCAAAAATTTATCAGCCAGTCAGCATGCAATACATATAATACATTTAAATTCCCTTTAAAAATAAGTTCTGTTCACTAACAGAAAAACGTAAAGTACTTTCTACCAATTTATAGACTAAATTGTTAAAATGAGTTATAACAACCACATTTGTTATAATAAATATCTCTGTGGGAAGCTAATTCAGAGATAGAATTATGAATTATAATTTAATTTGTGGAGAAACAAAAAGATATATTGTAGGATGAAAAAAGTGGGATGAATAAGGTTGCTGGCAATTGCCATTTTTAAAACAACCCCATAAACTGCCGAGCTGTGGAATTTGCGAGAACATCCTTCTCCTTTACAAAAAAAATCAAACTCGAGGGCTACCTTACAACTTCACGCTCCAAAAGTAAAATGTTAAGTAACTTTTTCACTTGGTATTTGAAACAGAAAGCTAGCTGAACTCTTAAAATGTGTATCTATGTGTGCATGATATATATAAAATAATATGCTTAGCTAGAGGTGTGATTCCAAGATAGGAATGTGTTTTCATCCCTCTTACTGATTTCCCTGCATTACTTTTCAGTTGAAGTTTCACTTCTGCTATTTGGCAAGTGCCGTTTCTCTATATCTAGAGAAACAAAATTAAACTCTTTCAGTCATTAAACTATCATTTTTGTTGTTCGGGTCTTGTGAAAAAAAAACCCACCATTGAAAGTGAAAATCCCTTTAAAACCATTTTACTATTGTTGCAAACTATTTATTAAGCACAAAAGACTGTGCTTGGCTCTGTACAGAATAAGGAGACATAAGCACTATTGCTAATGAATTTGTAGACTAACCTTAATTTCTGAGAAATACATGGGATCTTAACCTAATTTTTGTCCCCCTTTTAGTTGCATTTGTACTTACTTAAATTTTATCATGCCTGCAACAGTTAGCTTAAGTTATTTTTCAAATAACTTAATTTGAATGACTTGAATTTGTCTTCCAAAACTTCATATATATCTGTGCTTATTGATAGTTTTTCATGCTTGCTATAGCATCACTTCTTCTTCTCTCAAAACTGCTGTTGCCTCAAAACCACTTTTTCACCTTTTTTCCCTTCTTCTTTCATCACATTCATCAGAAAGAGAACTATTTAATACTTTTTCACTCTTTTAATCTTTTTCCTCAATGGAAAAAAAAAAAAAACATAAAGTCATCGTCAGGCAACACCCAAGACAGTTCTTTTCTCCCTTTTGCCCCACAGCAAGCACAGCAGCTGTCTGGAGAGGGGTGTGCAAATCACAGCACAAGTAGCCTTCTCTCCAGCTGCAGGTTTGACCTTACCAATTACCTTCTTCCTCCTGAAGGAGCCACGCAATTAATTGGGTAGAAAGGAGGTGGGGTTTTCCATCTCCAGTATTTTTGCCCAGAAGCTGATTTTTTTTCCTTCAGACTTCCATATTGCTTTTTGCAGAACATACGTTGGTCTATATTGCCTGCGTTCCTCAGCTTTCAGCCTCTGTTCTGCCCTATGAATTCCTTCATTTTGAGCCTCAATTGTTATTCTGCCCCTTTATCTGAATGTTCCACTTAAATTAGTTTGCAGATTATTCTTGAGGTTTAAGTTTGTTTCTCTGACCAACCTCCCCAAAGCCTGGAGGCACAAGTTCCATGACATAGCCCTGCCGAAAATTTGGAAATTTTTAATGCTTGCAAAATTACATATAATAACGTTTCTCGACACTATTGGTTGTGTCGCTCTTTACTTTCTTACAAACAAGCTATCACCACAGACACTCTTTCAGTTTGAGGTGACAGAATTCCAACAGTTTTTCTACTGTCCTCGCTTTGGGGCTCTATTTCTGTTAATTAACTCATTTCCTACCATATGAGTCACCTACTTAGACTCGAAGTGACGGTTTGTTTTACTGCTAACCATACTCACTTGTTTTGTTGTCATTCTCATAATCTTTCCTCTTTGCCACCATGTTTCATATATGCTGGGTGGTGGCATGAAAGGGCTACATGCTTCTAAATAAACTAGTCTCTTTATTACTTATTTACAAGGACGTTCTCACTATCGCTAGTGCAGCTCTGAGCAAAAAGATTGAGGCTTCCTCCAGGTACTGCATCCAAGCTTTTTTATACGAGTTCCTTAGAAAGTGCTAAAAACTGTCTCCACTAACCCAAAGTGGTCCTTTGGAATTTGCTGTACATGCCTGGCTCCACCAAAGGTTGTTACTAGATAAGCAGTATTGTTTCCTCTGCAGAAGTGATGTAGTCCAAGAAGGAAGCAGACAGCACCTACTAACTGTATCATAAAATCAAGGAATACATAGTAAGGTACTTCCCCATCTGGGCTTCAGTTAAAAACTGCCAAAAATGCTTGAGATATGTATGTATTATAGTTATAAATTATAAATTATTATTATTATATTAAATACTCTTGTAATATTATTTAAGATATATAAAACACTTAAATTATAGATATATAATTAAAATTATGAATATTCTTTAAATAAGAACTTACTGTGTATAAGGAGTATATGTATACCAAAACCTGATTTTTTAAAATATTAATAAGCAAAGGCCATGAAATATAGGTATGTGTGGTCATCTAATTAAAGAAAGCAAAATACGCTTTTATCCATTTGCTTCCTGTTCTTCTCAGCTCAAACGTAAACATCCGACCAATTTTTATTCTCATTCACAGGAAATGTAGGTCTTACAGAATGCATGGTCAATGGTTTCAGGTTTCTATTATAACTTTTGTCAACTTTTCACTACAGTAAGTAAAATCAGGCAAAATGTTCTGATACTTTCAAGAACATTTTACATTTTCCTTATTAGTTGAAGTAGGGACGAATCAAGAAGTGAAATTTAATTCAAATGTTAGAGTTGGCATACATTACCTGCAAATGGCTGTGTTCATTCAGGCTGAATTAATTTAGGAAGATTTTGCCTGTTGCACTGTTAAGGAATGATACACTCCAGGCCCAATTTTGTGTGTTTTCACCCCTGGCACTTCAACTTCAGTGTCCTGCTTCTTTTTTGTGTACATTAAACAGGTATTTATCTCCATTGCCAATGCACACACGTGCTAGCTAGCTCACATCATGGGTGCCAAGGTCATTTAAATTATCTTCCTATATTTGCTCATAACCAGGTGGATAACTGATCTTCACTTAGTAGATAGAAAGTTAGGGATCTAGGAGTAAGTGCCACCTGTAGTCTTCCATGACCGGAAAAGAATGCGGCTCTTTTGCATCTTCTGTACTAATGACTTGCACGATACAGTCAAGGCCACTTTTTGCACCTAAATTTGTGAAGCTTTAGCAAAAGAGATCTCTAAATAATCAAGTCAGACTTCCTGCATATCTTGGGCCACTACATTTGGTGCATGTGTAGAATCCAGTGGAATCTCATGAAGGCTGAAGAGCCTTCAAACCTTCTCTCATTTAATTTAAGCATTTCTAACACACTAAGTTAAGAAAAAAGAAAACTTTCTTCAAGCAAGAAGAACTCATTAAAAAAAAAAAACCCTGACTTTGATCAAGAGAGGTGTTTGAGTCTGAAACTGCATGAATTTGGTGACAGTTTAAAGGCAGAGACCATATGCAGTTCTCAGCTAGGGTAACTGAAATGATTTTGCCTTGACTTTACTGTCCTCTTATCAGGATGCAAGCACATCTTTACTTACTTTGAGTAAACCAAGACATTGTTCCATAAGCACTGGGGCTACTCAAGTGTTTATCTTCTCAGAGCTCATCATTATCATCATTAATTGAATTTGATATCAAGAAGGGGCCAAATTTGACTGAATCCTTCCATGCATCAGAAGACTTCTAAAGGCTTTTTCCTGTTTTAATTCTTTGGTACCTAATCAGATATAAATTCATATGGTAATTTTCCTTTCATTAGGACACACACTCCTTTACACAGCTAGATTTTAATGATGTACTTAAGAATTTCTTTGTGAAATTTCCACCTCTGTGTCAAATTAGTCTGAAATCAGTTAACAGGTTCAAAAGTTATTAGAAGTTCAGGGAAAGATGTGGTAGACAGACTTATTATGATGAGACAGAACAAATATGAAAGTCTTCTGAAAGAAACACAAATTTAAAAGATAATAAAGGAAATTTGTTCATTTATTAAAATCCCTCTGTTTTGATTTATGATTCCTAAATCAGTAAATTTTCCTTATCAATATCAAATAATTGTCTTTCTTGTTGCTGTAATCCAAAAATAATCTCATAACACTAGTCATAGTAGTTGTGATACTGGGGAAGGTCTAGTACTACGATAAGTATTTGGTGATATGTCATATTCAGTACAGAAAAATATTTAATTAGAAAGCATTTTGAGGTTAGATTCCATGCATTCTTTGTTGTCTTCTAAAAGCTTAATGAAATTTAGTGCCAAGAACTAACACTTTTGAACTTTCTTTTTGACTTTACTTGGTTAAATGCTACAACTGATTCCTAGGCTGATGTGGGAAAAAATGTTAATTTCAAATCAATCCTAAAAGGAAAAGAAAATGCAGGAAAACTTAAACAAGGTATCATTTTGACCATGTATTATGTTGATTGCCAGCTACGGAAGTATGTGCTATCTTACTGATGTCAAAACAAGAACAAACCTCTGATAATCTTAGCATACGTAATAAATCATAGAATCATAGAATGGTTTGGGTTGGAAGAGACCTTAAAGATCATCTAGTTCCAACTGCCCTGCCACGGGCAGGGACACCTCCCACTAGACAAGGTTGCTCAAAGCCCCATCCACAACTTCCCTCAGCAACCTGTTCCAGTGCCTTGCCACCCTGACAGTAAAGAATTTCTTCCTATTATCCAATCAAAATCTCCCCTCTTTCAGGTTAAAACCATTACCCCTCATCCTATCACTACACTCCCTGATAGAGAGTCCCTCCCCACCTTTCCTGTAGGCCCCCTTTAAGTACAGGAAGGCCTCTATAAGATCTCCCTGGTGCCTTCTCTTCTCCAGGCTGAAAAACCCCATCTCGCTCAGCCTGTCTTTATAGGAGAGGTGTTCCAGCCTTCTGATCATCTTTGTGGCCCTCTGCTGGACTTGGTCCAACAGGTCCATGTCCTTCTTATGTTGGGGGACCCAGAGCTGGACGCAGTACTCCAGGTGGGGTCTGAGGAGAGCAGAGTAGAGGGGCAGAATCACCTCCTTCAACCTGCTGGCCACACTTCTTGTGATGCAGCCCAGGATACCGTTGGCTTTCTGGACTGCAAGCACACATTGCTGGGTCATGTTGAGCTTAAAGAAACATTCTTTTGTCAATCATTCTTGTGTTTATTAGGGTTTATTTGCCTTGAAAAAGAGCCAGACCACATGACACACATTTACACCAGATAGATGCATGGCTTTTATTTACTGTTGGACACTTGCTAAGGCATTGAGGAACACTGCAAATATTTATCTATCAACATGAAGGGGGAAAGAACAATTGTCTCAAGTACGTCCTATACACCCAAACTGTCCCAAGGTCTTCAAAACTGAGCTCTGAAATCTTATGAAAGTTTAATATTTCTGAACCTCAGCTCTTAGGTGGTTTGCTCGTGTTCACACAGAGAAATTGGTGGTATATCTGGGAAGTAAATTCAGATTTTCTAAGTAAAAATTAATTCCTTCAATCAATCTAATGCTCCTACGGCGGACACTAAGGAACAGAGACCAAGAAACAAAAATACATAATTTAAGGTAGTAAATGGAGTTTGCAGAGAACTACTCTTTTTGTCCTATATTGCTTATATTTATTCAGATGCTGGTCAATATTCTCTCTTAGTTTAACTGGTGGAAGAAGCATATTTAGAAAAAAAACAGAACATTTTAAAGGTAGTGGAGATGTCTCATCTTCTGTCTTACAGAAGAGCTACAAGTACTTTCCCACATTAGGGATATCTTCAATGTCTAAACAGGCACCCAAAAGGGTAAGAAATTCAATAGCAATTTAATTTATGACATTTTTTCAGGCAGTCCAAGACACTTTTAAGGCTCCGTTTAAATTCTCTTGATTTCTTCTTCACTTAGAGTTAAGGTAAGAACTGCCTCCTGATGACTTTATATCTTCACGTAATGAAAACCCTTTGTATCATAAAAGTAGTTTTTTTATCTTTCTTCTAAGTTATCACATATGTTTCTTAACAGCATCTGAAGACTTTTGTTCCTTTTAGATGAAGCACTATAAATTGCAGCTCTGTTTCTCTCATTGATGTGTTGGAAAATGGTAATAATCTTGGTGAGCAGCAGGAGTTGACATTCTTGTATCTTACATTTTCCTCCAGTTTTGTTTGTTACCTTTGTCAAGATAACAGCTCTCTGACAATCCACAGTTTGCTGCCAAATATATTTTTCTTCCCAGTTCTCCATTAGGGTGTTTTTCAGGTAAAATGCTGAGAAAAACAGATAAACAGAAGCACCACGACAATTAAATGTACTCACATCAATTATTAAAGCTTTACAAAACAGGCAATCTGAAGCCTTTTTAGTCTTCTAAAGACAAAATAAATGGTGGGAGCTTTTGTTTGTTTGTTTGTTTGTCTTACACTATTTTGCATAATTTAGAGACCTTTTTTAGCTTTACAGTAGGACTGATTTTCCATCATCAAACTGAACTCAAGGCTCCTTCTGGTGCCAATGTCGTACTGAACACAGGGAGACATCAAAGAGATTATTTTTATAACACAACCATCTAGGGTAGTATCCTGCTGACTTAATTTTAGCCTGTTAGAAATTAGGCACATAATCTAACCTAGTCATCTGGGCTCCCTCAGGGGGCAATAGAAAAAGAACGTAGTTTCTAGAGGGCAATTTATCCTACTTGTCTTAGGTATTTATCATAGGAATTGGAGACACTGTCATATTAGTTTTGCTTTGATTAAACAATGAATCCCATTGTTAAAAAGCCTTCTTTGTTTGTTTTTTTTTTTTTCCCAAGACACAATATTTCTGTAAGATCATTATTTCCTTGCATATTACTGCAGTAGCCAAAGAAGAACTGGTAAAGAGAGAGGAAAGCACAGTGAAATATCTTCCCACTATTTTCCCAGGCTTAATCATGTGAATCTGGGTGTATTTTTGATGACCTCTCTGTTTTAGTCAATCACGCAGATAGGGAAAAAATTCTACACACTGCGTTCACAGTCAAGTTTCGTATTTCAGGTTTTTAAGAAACAGCCCAAAGGCACTGATCAAGACCAGATTCATTACATTGAGATGTGTCCACTTTGCCCAAGGCTTTGCAAGTGATCATGAGTGGTTAATGTGAGCCAGTATCTGCTGTGTAGTCAGTGATGTACGAGTGACAGGGCAGTCGCCTTTCCAGCTACCCTGAGTTACCTAATCCAGATTATCCCCTTTCCACACTGGGTCACTTGAGGACAGCCCCGACTGCTGCCCTCGCTACAGGACAGACAGATAAAACCCAGGCTTCTGGATTCGTAGCAAGAGGCGGTACCCACTCTGCCTTTGCCACCACTCCTCACTGAGATTCACCTAAATTTCTCCAGTAACATCATTTCTTCATCAAACTATTATGGAACAGTTAACAAGGTGAGTCAAATGTCTGCAACAGACACCATGGAAAAAACAGAGGGTAAAAGATGAGTATTACAGTAATAAGAGCAGATGATACAAATTCCAAAGGTGGTTGTCTCATTTCTTCACAGAATACAATGGGAAACTGCAGAAACTGCCCGAAGTTTCTTCAGTACTGCAATACAGTTCCTCTCTTTAGGGGCCATACTAGAGAAATGTCTACTTGGCAATTTGACTGTTTTCATGTATTCCATATACTATTCAATAAATACAGGTGTGGGATTTCTTATTGACTAATTCTGTAATGATCTTTGGAAACATTACCCCTTGGGTAACAGCAGTAGTTCATGACAACTATTCATATTGAAGACAACTGTTTAATTAAAAAAGAAAATTCAGGTTTTTTTCTTTGAGGAGTATGCCTGGCAACCACAAGTTTCTGAATATTAACATAAGACGCTTAGTGTTTAATATAATACATCAACAATAATGAAGGTACATCCTATAATTGAAGAAATGAGCCACTGGCAGAGTGAGAATTAGCCTGTATGAATAACAAGAGGCAGTGAAATGAGAAACATATTTCTTACTGCTTTTATTAAACTGAACAGTCAAACACTGGCACTTTGAATGTTTGTGCAATTCCTTTTAAAGACCAGCCAGCAATATCCAACTTTCATTCTTTAAATTTTACATAATGTTTTGGTGCCACAGTTTTATTTTATAGTACAGAAATACATGTTACATCTTCCATGGTTTTCTTATATATGTGTTGCCAGCTCCTGCAATTTATCTGGGGCCTTTCTCTCTTTAATACATTCTCTTAAACCTCAGCTCTTGGAGATAAGGAACAAAAATTTAATTCCAGTTTTCAGTTAAAAACTAAAAAAAAGTACTCTTGACTGAAAATAGTAGTTTGAAAGTGTGCTATGAGCATACGTACAGCCTCAAAACCCACGAGGAAAGTAAAAAAAAAATTATGTTTTAATTTTTATTTTGGATGTGTTGAGGATGGACTTAACCCATGATTTTTGAGTGTCTAGAGCTGAGAAAACCGTAGCATCACCCATCCCTGTCAGAAGGGATCTCCCTGTCAGAGAATAACTGTGGTTGCTCCATTCAACTGTCTTGCAATTCTTTGAGATGAAGCTTTACTGTAATAGCATGTTGTCTCTGAAAATCAATTTTATCTTTTTTATAAAAAGCAATATAAGATGCAAAAGAGAGAATTAGTGTGTCCTTCAGTATTTGGTTTGTGTTTTGGTGCCCACCAGTTAAGTCAGGGAAGTGTAAGGAGAGTAACCAAGGCAGATTTTTTGATCATCAGTATTAAAACCAATGTAGATGAACACATATAACAAGAGACAGGAAAAGGTAAGGTAACTATTATGTTACATATGTAAATACATCAGACAAGTCCCCAGAGGTTGTAGTGATCTGCCTAGGAATATATTATTTGGGGTTTTTTAATTATTGTCTCACATCTTCTTCAGATAATGGAAAGACACATCAAGGACTCTCTAGCACATTTTTAAGTGCTTTATTTTAATGCTTATTTGCCTTTTGTTTTTGCATAATGCTTTTGAAGAGAACATTTCCTTCTGCTGTAGATAGGATTGTTCTATTGTCACCTTGCCAGCTGATGTAAAAGCATTTCTAACAAATACTCAAAATTAGAAACCAGAGAGGAGTTGCTTGCAGACAGGTATAGTACAGCAGGAGAAAAAGCCTTCTGGACCCCAAGAAAAGATTATTTTACACAATACTTATACACAGTACTTAAACGAGCAGGAATTTTGCCATCTTATCCACTGGCTGCAGAAGAAGGCAGGGTAACAACGAAAGAAGCTTTGAGGAGCTTGCTAAAGGGAAAGTGAATGAAAAGACCCTCTCATGGGCTCTGCTGCCGTGATTTGCTATGGACAAGATCATGAAATAATTCTTTCTTTAACCTGTGTTGGATTCATTTAGGAACAATTTATTTTAAGTCACTGATCTCGCACTGATTTTAACCCGTGCAGGATGAGAACAACTCTCTTCAAGTCATTGAATCAGGAAGGATTGCTTGTGAATTAAGGAAATAATAATTCCTGAGGCAGGGTTACAAAAAACAAGCCATAAACAAAAATTGGTAAATTAACATTGTCATTGTTTTTGCAGCAGAATGAATGAAGTCAAACACATTAAAAATCTTCCAACAGTGTTACCATCAAGCAAGGTTGTAGAGGGGAGACGTTCTTAAGGTGTATCAACAGAAAATACTTCTGCATATATTCCAGCATATTGAAAACACAAAAATTTACATTTTAGTATGTATTTTCAAAAACATTCCCATGCTAAGAGGAACATCAAGCCACAATTTTTTTCTGGTAAATTAAAAAAAAAAAGAAAGATTCATGTGGGAAGGATAAAGATGCTATTGGCTTTCCTTTTTAACAGAAAGTTATTATATAAGTTTCACTGTAGAACAGGAAAAAAAAAAAAGTAACCACTTTAAAATAGATGATATTTTGGAAAGTACTTTATGCCAGTGTATGTTAAGAAAATGGGACCCCAACGCAAGAAATGCTGCAGTTTGACAGAACAGGGGCATATTCCATTAGCAGTAGGCATTTTTAAAGAAAACTTTCTTTCTTTCTTTCTTTCTCAGTTTTATTTAAGAAGTAAGTGCAAGCTGTCATGTTCAAAAGCCTTATTGCATGATCATCTCCTATATGTTCTCTCCACCAGGACTGCTGTCACTAAGGATTGCCAAAGAATCCAGGTGGAGTTAGTCAGCTTCTTCTAGGGAAGAAGAAATATGAAAGATGCCATCTACCCAAAGTTTACCCTGACTTTAATTCAGATTGGAGGCGAAAAGCCAAAAAAGCTTTTATTGTTTTGTGATAGAGGCAGACTTTACGGAAATGTCACACATTATTTCCCCGAGTTTCCAAGCTGAGACTTTTTTAGTCATGTTCAAAAAATCAGTCAGTGTAAGGTTCATATGCTACACTTTCTTTTATGGAGGAATAAAATGAGGAAAAAAAATGTATATCAACAGAAGACTTTAAAAGAAGTCTTAGCATTGCTTGCTGAATAGGCAGTACTGAGGTTCTAAATATCTTGGCTATCCCCAAGCGCATGAACATGTGAAGTGAATGACCACAGCTAACTTATTTATACCCTAATATCCAAGAAGCACTGGTAGAGACAATATCAAATTAATTATGGTATTTTTATTTTTTCACTTGGCTTTCATAATGAGTTTTTTCTGGCAATTTTGCTATAGATTGTGCATTGATATAATCACATCAAACAGAGACTGAAATTTTTAAATAAAGAAAATCATGCTGTTGCTTTCTTTTTTCAGAAATATAACATTCTTGAGGCCAAAAAGAAGCTAATTACAAATTTAAAATCAAGGGTCTAGACTCTGAGCCAAGATAATTGTATCTGGTCTCACTGTTTTTGCTCTCAGATGAACGTATTTGTTACAATAAACTCCTTTGCCTCACAAGAAGGTGATGAAGATCTAATCAATATTTTTTGCAGAAGAGGTAAGACTCTGAGGTTTTTAAGAATTTACTTGTATGTGCTTATTAAAAATGCCTGCCGAATGCTGAAGACATTATTCAAACATCAGTCAAACATTTAAATTTCACACCCAATTTAGACAAAAAACTCAAGAAAATAACTTCACGTGGATGTGTTTTGGAGTTCTGGGATCTTACAAGGGTGATGTTTGTTGTAGCATTCATTTTCTACATGACACAAACTGTCTACATGGAGACAGCAAACCTAAACAGGTAGGATTCACCTCACTAATTTTAGTGATCTGTGAGTCCAGTCTAAGTTAGTCATGTACTTGCCCCTGTATTTTATACAGAGGTTTGGACACCTGCTGAGAAAGATTCTTCTGGCCTTGGAGACAGATGTATGACAGGAAACATCAGTTGTCCTCCAGAAATGACCAGTGGCCATGGAGGCAAATTATGAGTCTGAATCTAGAACTTCTAGAATCTATGAAGTAAGGGTAAGAAGAATCCCAGCCCACATGATTAGCTTAGGCTCAGCTTTTAACTTTCAAATTAATAAAAGGCAAGATCACCCTTGCAGCCTGGGGCTATTTACATAATGCAGGAGCTGCACAGCCACGTGACTGAATTTGTTTCTTTTTAAAAGGGCATATATCCATACACATGCAAATATGTGTGTGAGGGTACAAGTCTGTTTCTAAATAGCAAGATAGAGGTAGCACTTTAAAATAATATTTAGCCATACACTCAGATTTCTTCAGTTATAAGTAAAATAAAAGGAACTTTATTAGGACCTCAAATGCAAACATAGTCTATAATTCCCCCATTATTTACCCAACTGCCTTTGACCATTCCTTATTATGAGACTTTGCTAGAATAAAGGAACTGTAACTGATGGACCTCTGCAGTTCAGCAGGTACAAGAATGACACGATGAAGCTTCAATCAAATTGGTGTAACAGCTGCTCTTTATGACACCGTCTGAGCTATACCCTTGAGTGAAACCTGTTGTCTTGGCTCTACCTTCCCACATCGCCGCCACCCTTTCAAATATTTCAAATATCAAATCAGCTAGAGAGAAGAAGCTGTAGTTCCCTGCCTATCATTGCTTCTAATGCTTTGTCTTGTCTGTAATTATCTTAAACATTTGCTAAAGGAGGGCTAATGCTGTGAGCTTGCCAGAAAAGTACATTTAAGAGAAAGTAACTCTTCCATTTAAAAAAATCAGGTGAATCATTTGAACAAAAGCAAAACAGTAATAATCATCATCAGAGATTTTCACATCAAAGTTAATGGGAAGTTTACAGACAAAATTCCCATGTGGCTTTGAAAATTGACATTCTGGCATAGCAGTTCTTCTGAATTCAGTAGAATTGCTTCTATTTACAACACCTTTTGTTTTAATGAGTGTACTCTTGCTTTACATATTTACAGGGTCTTTTCCCCCCCGCCCTTAAGTCTTTGAAGCATCATTACTGAGGAACAAACAATAAACCCATGCCCATGTTAGCGAACAGTGATTTCTGGGTTGTTCACTGATCCTGGTGGAACTACATATCCAAATGACAGTAAGTCCCTGTCTAGCCAGTAGTTGATTAAACACAAGGAATGTACTGGAAAAAAATCAGGCTGACCTTTCAGTAAGCACTCACAGGGTTAAGTCCTTTAACAAGACTGTTTAAATCAGCTAATTTAGTAATGGCACTTGTTTTGTGTAAAGTGCAAATGCCTTCAAAAGCTAAATACAGAGGTTATCATTATTTACAATGACTGATATACTAAAAAAAAAAAAAAAAAATTTTGGCTTTGAAAAGTCTTTTCTTTTCAGTCAATATTACTTACATTAGTTTTTTTAATCCAGTTTTCTACAGTCTCATTTTGAAGGTGTTGAGCCATAAAATGGTTCTTCCAGAGGCCAGTGAAAGCTCTGAGTACATACCACCAGTAAAGATCGGACCACATGAATAACTAAGTTTGTTTTGATATGTTTAAGTTCTGTTGTTTGTGTCTGAACATTATGGTCTAAGATTCCAACATCACAAAGTGATTTCTCATAAAAAATTTTTATGGTTGTCAGTAAACATAGATAACTCATTACAAGAGTAGTTAAGAATTTCTGTTTTGCTTAGCACCTTGTGTCAACAGAGGCTGATACATGCAGAGATGTGCATCCTACAGCTAGCTAATAATTTTTCGATGTTTTAAAATAATTTTCTTCATTTTCTGGAGTAAAAAAGTAATACAAAGTTCTAAAATTGCAATATTTTTCTCTGATATTTTTATCTAACACAAAAGCATTGCCAAAATACCTCTCCTATATGCAAATGCATGACGATGGTCCATCACAGAAATGTCACTCTCTCCAGTCATCACAGCTGCTTAATGATATATAGCACTTCTATAGAAATAATTAGTAAACACAGGAATCACATGGCTGAAATTAGAGTGAAATTCAGGAGACGGGATGTAGCTATTTAAATGTGGATTTGTTAATAACACCATAGTGAATTCTTGGAGTTTTGTTTTTCATATTTTCCTCTTATTTCACAACATGACAGTTTGTATTTTACCTGCAACGGTGTTCTTGAGCAAGAAGATCGCTTTTGTAGATGAGTTTACCAAATACACTATGAAAAAACACATAGCAAATTAATTATGAAATAATTTTCATCAGAAAACACCGTTTTGACAAAATTAGGTAGGTAACGATGATCCAGTTCAGAGACATTTAAAAAAAAAAAAAAGTACTTGTGTGGGCTTGGTTTTTTTTGTTAATTAAACTTGAAGACCAGTTTCCCGTAAGTTCTCACCTTTATTGCCCTCCTAATTTTCCCTGTTGTCCTTGAATATCCTATCTTCCTAAAGGGCAACTTCCGTCTTTCACGGCTTCTGCAGCCCACACGCCCAGGGGGAGGACGGGAGTGAAATGTGGATCATTATTCTACCTAGGGAACACTGCAAAGACTAAGAGCCCTCTTGCTCTTTTGAGGAGACTATTCAGCCCTCTTTCCCTCATTGTTGCCTAATTTCACGTGAAGTCATACCGCAGTGCAAAAGATTTTGTTATCTAATTTATTTTATGTTCTTCTATATTGCAATTAATGTTTAGATTTCTTATAAATAAGAGCATTTTGAGTTCCAACTGTGTTGAAACAATCTTTATGTGACTTCACATGCAATTCACATCAAATTTTATTCATCTAAAGGTGAGGTGTGACATCAAATCTAGGATGGTGATCTAGGCTTCATCTGCATTAAATTGAGAGACAAGCATCTCAAGAGGGCCATTCATCCCACCAGCACAAGACACTTATATTAAGATGGCATGGAGGTGTTTTAGTTACAAACGGAACCTGCTTGGTTGTCTTAGATTATATGTTTGCATATTTTATAAGTAAAACCTGGTGAGATGAATACTATCCCATGTCCAAGGCTTGAGTTTTTCCTTCATAAGAATTGATGTGACACATTAGGAATCCAAAAAATGCACAATCATCTAATGTGAAAAAAAAATAAGAAAGAAAAAATCTTTTGAACAATAATATTTTCGGTGTGTCACCCCTTTGTTCTGGTTCAAATAAAAGTTTTAGTATATGATATTATTTTTTGTCTTTCCCTGTTGGAAAATATTTGTTTCAAAAGACAGTTTTTAGAATGTCAAACGGCATATGTGACAACAGGGACATTTCACCTACAGATGAAAAGCAACCTGTCAGTTTATCATTCAGTTACTGTATCCAAGCCATTTCCTGGGATTATTTAAAATAATATTCAGTGACAAATATGTCATTAAACTAAGTAGACAATAATATTAAAAAAAGAAATGTGTGCAAATATGAACAAGTTACTTAAATCTAAAGGATTTAACATTTCAAAGTGAGGCTCAAATTTTAATAGTTTATCAAGTAGGGTTCATAAATAGCAACCTATTACTGGTGGGAAACTGTATACTGAATATTACAGTAGCCAAGAAGCAAAATGAACAATTTATAAGGCAATGGAAAGTAAGCACATCCAGAGATGTATTTCATACAGATAATTGCTGTGTTCAAAACATGGACATCATCCCTCTTGTCTCAGTTCTTGCAGTGATTTCTGCAGTTTGTCGCCACCCTTCCTATCATCTCTCATAATTACAGCCTGACTAAGTAAATCAGTGCTACCAAAAGGACTGGAGGAAGTAAGGCAGTTTGTGCTATATCATTATTTGGAGATGCAAGAAAGATTCATTACCTCACAGTAGAGCTTAATACGCTGTTGGTCACCGTCTAACTTCTAGCCATCTGTCCTTGAATAGCTCTGCTGCCTTGCATGACATTCAATATTTGACATACCTCCAATGATACAGTCTACAGGTTTTCATACATACCAACCACAGGCTGTAGAAAAGGATGTTTCAAAGTGAAAGTGAATACAGAAGTGTTATTATAAAATGCATAAGCTGTCCTGACATATACTATATAAAATATAGTCCAGAAAAAAAAAATGACATTTTTATGTAATCCCCTTTATGCATTGCTTTAGGAAGTGATCTCAGTGAGGCAAGAGATTAAACATGCCTCTACAGTTCTGTGTGTGAAGCAACTTGCACAGAGTGGTCACAGTGGTAACTGATAACAAAATGAAGAGCAATTCATGAATGAGTTCTACCCTTGCTGTGCAGTGACTGGATAAGCCATCAAAGCAAACAGTACACACTTTGCTTTTGTTCCTATGTGGTCTTGGAAATTACCACTGCACACATCAACAAAAAAATGCAAAGCGCTCTGGGGAAAAAAAAAAAAAAAGCAGCCATGTAAAGTAATTTCCAAGAAGAAGGCAAGAGAAGAAGATCATATTTTACAGAACTAGGAATAGCATATATTTCCTGATTTAACCTGAATTCAGGGAGCCACAGTACTGATTTTTTTCTGCAAGTGCTGTTTATCCAGAAAAAAAAAATGAAACAAGCAGTAGTTGTGAGTTATCACAGGAACTTCTGCAAAAAGTCGGAATTCAAAACTGGTATAGTTAACAGCAGAGAATGATACTGTTGATTTCATCTTATTCTTTCTAAGGAAAACAGTTTAACAAATTTATTTCAGCGTGCTCAGCAGTGGGGTTATGCGTAGAGTCCTTCAGGCTGGGGATGCTGCAGCAGGGGTGCGTGGAGAAGCAAGCACTGCCATTGTATGCATGTAAATGAGGCAAATGCAAAAGAAAATATCTCTTTTATGACCAGTGTATCCTGGGTATATTTTAGACAAATGCCTCTCCTGAATAATAGACAGCAGAGAAAACGGACAATAAGCTGAAACATTACTCATGATGATGAGGTAGGTTTCAGAGAGTGCCAATTTAATGTGTCTGTCTAGAGCTGGTGGTGGGTGAGACTGTGGGTAGAGAAAGAGAGAGAAAGAGATTTGTATCTCTCTGCCCCCAAAACATTTAAAGCTAATGACCTGCAGTGTGTTGCATGAGTTTATGCAGAGATACCTGAAGCATCTGCCGCTTCTCTAAGGCTCTGTATAGGTGCAGTAGACCTTTCATGTGTAGCAGATTGCAGCTAAACCAGTCACAAGCAGCAGCAGAAAATGTGCAAATGAATACATAACGCCCACTTAAAGCTTATGTTAATTCAGCTGCCGCTTTGAAGAAGAATTAGCAATGGGTAGTATGTGCTCTGTCTTGTTAAGCAGATAGTGCCACGCTACAGTTGTTTGAAAGCCTGCAAAAGGAAGAAACACCTGATGTGCATATTGTGCAGTAGGCTGTAATGTTAGTAATAGAAGGAACATATTATGAAACATAAATATCAATTAATTAACTTCTGGAGAAAAAGATATACTTTATGCAGAAAGAAAGGAGCAATTGGGATTTTCTGCAGGAAAAAATGCATCATTTCACAAACTTCACTGGCACCGCGATCTGAACAGATGTGTGTTTCAGCTCTGTTTCCTTGGCCTGCTCTGAAGTTCACTTATTCCAGACAGGTAATCAACTGCTGATAAAATAAATTTCCCCTTGAGTGAGCCAAATGGATGGTTAGGGACTGGAAAGTGTGTGTCCCTTTCCCAGCTCACACTTTAGGTCCAGGATTATAAGCACAGCAGTGTACAGCCCATATTGCACACGTCTCCTGACGACGTTGCTATTCAAAGACTCTAGTCTTCGTTATTCAAGAAGCTGAAATCCACAGGAAGAAATTAAAAATGACATGATAACTGGGTTAGTGACACTAATTGGTGGATCATTGCCTATTTCCACACTGTTCCACAGTACAGACAACTCCAGGTACAATCCACACATTTTTCTGAATTAATTCAAGAAAATACACACAACAAAAAAAATAATTTCAGGCAGAAGATAAGCCAGGACTCTTGCTTTCTAGGCAAAGATGCCACATTGAGCTAAAGCAGCTGTGTTACCTTGGATGACCTTCTGGTAACACTCATCATCAGCTCTCCTGTTTGAAGCAGCAGGAAAATCTTGGTTCACTTTACTCAGGGCTGTAGTACTCCTCTGTGGTATGAGATAACAGCTTTTTTTAACACATAAACATCAGAATTAAACCAGAATGGATTTAAGATAAGATCCAGCTTTGCAACTCAAGCTACGTACTGTCCTATGGATATTTCTGTCCCTGCCTTGTCCTGGCATATGACAGCTTATAGTTATATACTACAGCATCAATAATACAGGATTCTGATATAGTCTTAGGAATCTGGCAACAGGAGCGCGTTTTCCACAGATCAGCTGTAAGGGAGAGCCATAGACTGTCACCTATATATGAGAACACAAAATTCTTCTGTGCTCCATTTTTCAGATGAAGTTCTGAACTAAGAATGAATTGGAAGAACAGAGAAATTTACTGATTCTTTAATACAAACTCTGAAAAAAAAATTGATTAAAAGAATTACAGATGTTGCAACTTTCATAGTCTTTTCAAAGGTAATGAACATTTTCAATTTGGAGGCAAAACTGAAAATGTTATTAAAAGAGAATCATGCTATCTTTCACAGTCAATCCATCTGCACACCTATATCAAATTGGCAAAGTATAGCGTTTTGGATATTTGGGCAAGAAAGAAACCAAGACATAAAAAAAAAATATTTATGGACTTTATCAAAGGTTTTAAAGGCAGTATCCTGAATAATTTTTACTGTGACACAACATTTTTATGTGAAACCATTTACAAACAAAAATAAAGATTGCTATTTGTCTTAGAACAGTACCTAAAGAGCTGACCTCAGGCCTAGGGAAAGTAGATACCAAACAGGCACACAAAGCTACATCAACAAAAAGACTGCAGTATCTGCTTCCTACTTTTGTTGCTGACATTCAAAACTTTAACTCTCAAAGACCCCACAATCTGTAATCAAACAGAAGTCTGAAATTTGTAAATGTAACCACTTTCACAAGATAGGCTTCCTGAGTATTTAGTAGTAGATTTGCTACCAGTTACCCTAAAAGTTAATATGATCAAAGCTGTACATCTACGTTCCTACTGTGAAGAGAAACAGAAACCTTCAAAGGACCACTCTTCCTATCATAAGGTGTGAGCCTAGGATATGTAGGATGATTGACCCTCTGACAGTACCTTCACTGCTGAAGAGGAGAATTAACTAAGATCAGCCCCAATTTGACTTTGAATATCTGCTTGTCAGCATGTGCAGGACCACCCAAAGCATGTCGCTATGAACTAAACATCCACTGAACTAAGCATCCAACTAAACATCCACTCGGAATTTGGGAATCGTCAGAACATGTCTAATGAGCCGTTATCATACACAGAGAAAAATTGCTAGAAGAGGTGCTGGTGCTGTCTTCGCTGTTGCCCGTTAGAGCACTCAGGAGGGTCTTGAAAGCCTTGAACTCACATTCCTCATCTGCTTCAGAGGTCTTGAACTCACGCTTTCTGCAAGCATGGTGTCACATTTTGGACTGGAGGGTCTGCTCTGCATCTCTGACTGAAATTGCTCTACTTCATATGCACTCATTTAAATATTAATTGAGGTAAATACTGAGAATAAAACTGTCTTTTAGCTTAAGCACTTGTCCGAATATAGAGAGAGGTGTACTAAATCTCTTCACCTAATTCATATTGTTTTATTCAAAGTGAAATAACTTAATCAGAAACGGCCAAGAAGACTTTCCTCCTCCCAGTCCCAGACTGTGCTGAAGTGCAGTGATTAGGGTAGTCTTTGGGGATATAAGCGATTGCTGCTCAAGTCTCCTCGGGCAGAATAAGATAGTTATGCCTTTTTTGGAAAGGCTTAGACTTAATTATTAACTTAAGGAAAGTTCAATCCAATACCTTAACCACTTCCTTTCTCTTTTACAGAAAACCTGACAACTAATATATGTAAAATCAGCAGTCCTTTTCAAAACTATTGGCTTGAGTCACATCCTTAGATAGCAATTATAAGTGAAGGCCCTCCTGGTTTACAACTAGTGTTCCAAATAAAAATACAGTACTTAAAAATCAAGCCCCCACACAAAAGAAACCTTAGCCCATGTTTGGAACTAAACTTACACTGAACCCTTCATGAGCAAAAGTACTTTGGCACCTCTGATTTCCACCAGGGACTAGAGCTGGAAATGACCGTGCTCTAACAGAAAGGCTTTTCTTCTGGTATTTCCAGCTGAGATGCCAAGTGGAAGTGCTGGAATCTGATAAGAAAGCTTGCTCTCATAGATGTTTATACAAACACGACTCAGACTGTAAAATTGTGGATATCTCGCTATCTTTACAAACTGACATTCAAGTGAGCTAGCAGAACAGTCTTCATTATTTATACTCAAGCATACATTTTTTGTTTTAATAGAAAGCTTCTGTCTTTTCATAGAAACCAAAGTGGTGAATGTATCAGTAGTACAGGTTAATACAATGGCGAAAGATGATACCTGACTAGCAGATGCTAAAAATACAGCCACTGGATACAAGGCCTTCCAGTCAAAAGCAATACATTAGAAATGTCTCTCTTGCCTCCTCACTCTATTAAATTACAATGAGAAAAAATTTTACATTGATGGCCTGCTGTAAAATCCCAGAAATCACTATGAAATCACTGAGAAGTCTACTATTGAATTGGCTCATCTTTGGAACAGGCCTGCACTGTAAAACTTGGCTTCATTTATACTGCCATCCACCCCGTTAAGCTTTTAACGGGTACTTTAACTGAAATTGTTAGAGAAAGTGAGATCTTGGGCACTTTCTCAATGGAAGAGCACTTATTCAGTCCTTACCCTGCCCTAGCAGCACCAGGCGATGATAGTCTGTAAAAAGTGACAAGCTGTGCTGCCTGTTTTCTGAATGCGTTGCTAAAACATTTATGACGGATATGTGTTCAGTTCAGGAAAACGAATACAGAGATTATAATGTATCCTTAACAGTGAACTAAAAAGAAAAGCACTTTCTGACCTGGTAAAACAGCTGTGTATCATTGCGTAACAGTGAAGGACTGAACCCAATAAATTATTATAGCTAACTGCTTGTGTTTGCATCAACTTGTGAAATACCTTCATTCCCTTGTGCTGGGCAGTGAAGTGATATTATCTTCTCTAATAGCACAAATTATTAAAGTGAGACCTTCAGAAGACTGTGCCTGATAAACCACCATCATGCCTTCCTTTCTGCACCAGCCATTGTATGTGTGTTTTCCAGTAAACTCTTGCTTTTAATATCTAGAACAGTTACGTAATTTATGTAATTATTTGATCAATTTATATAATGCACCTGTCCCAAATGTTCTGGGTGAACGTAGATGTTATACAAAAACTCACTTTATTGATAAAATCAAACTGATACGATTTCAAGTAAACACTTTCCAACCAGCAAAACCTAGACAATTTTTCTCTGAATAAAATCCTAAATTATTATAGCTTACATCAGCATTATTCACTGATAATCAGCACACTAGATCAAGAACTAAAGATCACACCAGAAGTTCATCCGTCCAGAGCTCCAAATGTGAGGACCATGAGCATGTATTCCTGTGGCGATCTTACCCGTGGCCTTGTAAGAGACTGTCTCTTTCAGATACAGTGAGCTACCAAACCAGTAATTAATGTGCACCTCGATGGGAAGTGAGAGTCAGTATAGCTATTAAGCAGCAACGCAGTAAAAGACATCGAGTAGAAAGCAAACCGTATTTTATTCTTGCTGAGCTTTCAAATTATTTTAAAACCTGGACTCTACAACTGCTTGCTCTGGATAAGCAGAACGGTGGAAAGTCTGCATGTGGACACATGTTTGTATACGACAAAACAAAACAGAATAAAATTCCCTGGCTACTATTGCTGAAGATACTCTCAGTTCACCAGCTTAGCTCAAAGGAAGGAAATTGCTCCTTAGATCTCAGACAGTACCTCTCTCAGACAGTCTGCCAGCTTGTCTCGGATGTGCTTCAGGTAATTACCTCTCATCCAAGCGATGATTTCAACCCAGCATGAAGAAAGCTGAGGAACTGTGTCATCTGGACAATGTGAAGCAAAGTGGACCTAAGTGACATCACTGTATTGATGGTGGCAGTCAAAGAGGTCACAGTGTTCCCTTTAGTGACTACATATATCATTTTAAATAAGAATTATGACATAGAACTCAACCATGCAACAAACTGTTCGTCTTCTTTGGTAAAAGATTAATTCTAAGGTTTGTCCTCACAGAGTGAAAAGAGTGGCACTCTCAGGCATGTCTGTGCCTGCTTTTGCCAGGAACTGTAAGTGTCACATAGATGATTCTCCATGTGAAAAGTCACTTCTGACAGTTCTGAAAGAATCAGCTTGGATGCAAAATGTATTTGCCAGTATCTTACGCAGCCAGAAGGTATTGATTCAAAGATCAAGAAAGGCAAATAGAGTATTGCTGACATTTTTTTAAAGGGTCAGATGCAAAATGCGTCTCTCGCAGAATCAGAGTTTCTGAAATAGTTTTCTGATTTCCATCTTTCTTTGTGCATAAGACTATCAGGAGACAGCGAGTAGCGTAGCAGTGGTTTCTACTATCTTGTTTACAGACACTGTCTACCTGAGCTCTCAAAAAGTCTGTTGTAAACCAAATCTGCTTTGGTTGGTTCATACTGCAGAGCTCACGGGTTTCCTAAAAGTGTCATTCCAAACAGATAGAGACAGAGACCATTGGGGATGAGAGGATGTGCAGTGCCTGCTTTTCTCTTGCTTTTGCGATGGTGTAAACCCACAGTAGCTTTGATGAACTTACAGCAGATATAACCTGTGCATGAAAGAGATTTCTAGACTTCAATAACTAGGTTTGAAGTAGGAGCACCTATTAAGTTGTTGCAGAAGGCAACTGCTTTTGAACCAGAGAATGCATTTGGATCATGTCTACTATGAAGCGATAAGCTGTGTAAGTTCAAAGTACAGTGGAAAGCCTTAACATTATCCATGCTTATTAGTACGCAGCACTTGTATTAAGTGCTATGGGAAATGCCATTTTGATTGTGGACACAAACCAACTTTGACTGCCTGTTGTTATTCTTCTAGGGGTTATTACTGAGTCTCCTTGTGCTACATTCTTTCAACGTGCTCTGAAGTCCAGTAACTTTTTATATCTTATTATTGAGTGAACAAAGACATAGCAGGTTTGTCTAAAAAGTTGCTATAATGATAATAATCTATAACCATGAGTTAAACTGCGCTCTGTGTTAGCCTGCAGATTTTCCAGAATATGTATTAACTAGCATTTCCCTCTATCTAGAAAGCCAAGAGTACAAAAACCAACAAAAGTGTAAACTGACAGAAATTCCTCTCTGCGATTTCTCTTTCACAATTCCTTCTTTCACAATTCCTTCAAAAGAAGAGTCCAAAACTAGAATTATTGGTACACACTATATTCCCCACCTTCAGTTTTATGCTGTGAATATTATGAAGCACTGCAACAGAGTAGAGAGAGCCCAGGAGCAACAACTGCTTTTTAATTCTCTTTTAAGGATACTTCACACCTAATAGAGGGAATTGGGTTGAAACCCATACTTCTATGTCCAGCGAGTAAATATGATTAAGGTCTGTGCTTAAGGTCACTATGTTCTCAGTTTACAACAGAAAAAGCAGTAGTATACACCAGCACTTGTTTCAGAAAAGTATGAGATTCTTCACTGGCACAGTTGAAAGGCAGCTCCACTCACATTCAGAGATTTATACTGTTTCATATTTGCTCGGAGTCTGGACTTACATATAATGCAGCTAATATTCTGAGGAGTAAGGAAAAAGGCAAAATAGCGAACCAATGTGGGCCTACCGTACGTTTATTGTGTGTTTCACTGCCAGAACGAAATTCAGCTATGCAGAAGGATATTCTTAAAAGTGCACCCAGCTTGAATTTAAGTACACACGGGGAAAAAAAAAACAACAAGGGCTGTGCTGGTTCACTGTTTACTGAAATAAAGTATAATAATATATCGCTATTGTTGTATTCATAATTGTGAGCATTCTCTAGCTAACCAGGTTACATAGCTAACTTTGTATTACCAACCACCTTCATGAGATTTTTCAATTCTTTGCATTGACTTTGCACTGCATAGCTTACACAGAGTATTTTCTCTATTTCTCTGATTGTATCCTTTCTTATTTAAGATTCTTGCATGCAAACAGGGTTTTTGAGAGTTCATCAGTTCCAGCTGGCTATTTTCCACTTGATGTCAATAATTCTTTATTCAGCTATTTATCAGAATTCTTTTCACTGCATCCAACGGGTGATGTCATCAAGAAAGAGTTATAATTGCAGGTGGGAAATGAAAAGGAGATCAAAAAGCTTTCAAGTAACATTTATGCAAGTGTTCTAAGAAACAAAGAATGCAATAAGAAACAAGCAGACAACAAAGTAGGATTCAAATGGGAACAAAATTATGGCTAAACATACTAATCTTCAAAGTTTAACATGGTTTGTCAGCAGTTCTTTCAGAAAATCATGTTCCTGAAATTGCAACTGTGGAACCATTAGTCAGCTATGTATGAATGAATATTTCCCTTTTCCAAATCAGATTTATGGAATATTTTGCCTTCTGTCAGATTATAATATATTTGCATCTAATAGTTCTAATTTAGAACGTTTGAGTTATAAATAGATGGGAAATGTGGCATGAGTTAGCGTTGATATGAAAGACTAATTTGTTTTCCTTGTAAGCTGAAAACTGCTTCCGTGTCAAAGCAAAGCTAAACTGCTCTACAACTGAGGTTTTCTGAGGTAAGAATGCATTGGTGTTTTAGGGCAGTCACGGTGCTCTTGAGTTGCGAGATGTGCTATCCAAATTCCTCTCCATGTCAACTATTACTGACCTTCAGCCATGGAAAGCAGCTAGTAGGGTGACTTAATTTGGCACCTGTTCTGGGGATTTCTGAATAGCTGAAGCCAAAAGCAATCCATATTTAGGTAGCCCATCCTGTTCTTAGCACATACTGTATTTTACGGTGGATTTCCTTAGGAGATTGTAAGGGTGATGCCGTATGGGAATTCCTAAGTGTTGCCTTTCACTCCTTCAAATGCCAAATGTGAGGCTGTTTTTACCTACGTCTTTTCTATGGTAAGAGTGGCATCCATAGGAGAGATTCCTCCAGTACAGTAATTATCATACATTTTCCAAAAAAAGCCTTGTGGGAATTCACATTTCTTGGGAACTGGAAAGGAAGGGAAACTATTAATCAAGTGAAACTAGGCTTGAAGTGTAAATGTGGTGCTATCAGGTATACACACTGTATGGAATTTTCTTCCCATTTCTTGAGGATAATCACAGGAAGAGTGTGGGTGGATTGGCTTGTATATGAAAAGACATCTCTTAGCTACAGGAAAAACAGCAACATTTTAAAGCATAGGGGTTTAACACACAAGTTGATGCAAACACAGACATAGCACAAAAGAACAGAAATAAACTGGGGTCTACTCTCACTCTAGTCTATGCTGAAGTTATTGTTCCGCTTCCAGTAACAACGGTAAAACACCTTTTCAATTTCTGATTTTGGAACTCTGTATGTTGTTTTACTTTTTCAAATTCTTTGCAAATAATGTGCTTTTAATTGTCCAGAATTAAAAAATAACCACAAATTGCTGAAGAACCAGGTTGTATTCCAATATTCGTTATAAAAGAAAATAAAAAGAAAAAAAGTGACATCCCGGAGCTTCAGATGGAATTCCTTCATGAATAGTCTCTTACCCAGGTGCATCATATTCTTTCATGAGGACGCAGTCTACTATTTTTAATGACTATAACATATAACAGCACACAGAGGATGAAAATACCTTTATTTCTTTTAAGCTTCACAGCAATACGTAGGCTATAAGAATGTGTATAAAAGAAAAGACGGGCATGGTCTTCAGAGGAATGAAAGGGGACAGTTTTGAAGCTTATTTCCCCCCTCCCATAGCATTTTTACGCGAGCTCAAAATATTCTTGAGCCAGCTGGTTGTTTTGTTCACATTGGCTTTCATTGCCTAATCTAGTGAATTCATTATAGCTCCTCGCCTGAGGGCTCAATTTTCAGCTGCGCTGAGCATGACCCATATCAGCTGTGGGAAAAGGGAGGCAAAGGCTCTGCGGGCGCCTCACACACCCCCTCTTCCTCGGGAAGCCGTGGGGGGGACTGTGTGCCAGCCCAAGCAGCCATGGCTGTGTGACAATGCCTTGCACGGGTCTTGGGGATTACTCTGCTAGCCTGAGTTTGCTTGTCCCAACGTGGATCCTGCAGCAGGGTCTTGCAGGGTAGGATAAGCTGCCATAAAACAATGCTGGCTCTATGTCAGGACAGGACTCTCCCATACCAGGAGATCCTTGATGTATTCTTCCTGGGAAAAGCTGCAGGGCTGATCTTGCAATATAAAGAGACCTTTCTGGAAGCAGAATCTGGAATCGGGCATGTTGTTTCTGAGGTAACCAGAGTCTCATGTCATCGCAACAAGTAGTTTAATTTTGTTTCTCGGTTACATGCTAGAGATACGGTATTACAGAGAAGCTCTGTGGCAAATGGATTCTATTTGCTCATGTGCTACAAAAGGACAAACAGTTCTCTGTTTTTAAAGCTTTTTGGATGAGATTAGTGGTTGCAGAGACAGAGCTGTGTCCATTTTGTCCTCACTAGCAAGTGGGTGGTTGCCTCCCACGCTCACGTCACTGCCACATTTGGCAGCAATAACACTTTGGCAGCAATAATTTATCTAAGAGGTCCCAGCACTGTGAAGGAATCTCACTACTCACTACAAAATTTCTGAGTTTAGCTCTTTACTTTCAGTTCACCGAGCTATGGTCACTCCTTAGATGCACACACAAACACACACGTGCGCCCATCTCCTGAGCACTGCAAGGAACCTAAAACTTACAAATCAACAAGACAGAATGGTCCCAGCCAAGGAAGAAGAACGAGCAAGATGAAAACATCATAAAGACCCCATGCTGGCACAGCACACTCTGAGTCATATTTTCCAGTTATAAATGTCATCCATTAGGTTAAAAAAATAATAAGAAAAATCAGTCTCCATTCTGGGTTGTGTATTTTTTTTATTGCTTGCTTTAATAGCTCTGCTCTTCATCAGCTCCAGTGTTCAGCAGCTGATCCCTCTTGCCTTGGCTAGGGACATGTGATAGTTTTGCTGAATAGCTGCAAACATGCTCTCTGCTGGGTACTAATAGCTGGCACATTAGGCTGCTTGGTGAACTGTGGCAGCCAAATAGAAATGCTTTCAACAGACTGATTTCAGTAAAGAAGTGGAGGGTTGGGATTTTTTTCTTTTTCTTTTTTTTTTTTTTTTTTTTCCCCTTTCCCCACTCTGCTTGGTGCCAGAGTTCTTAAAATAGTTCCCTCAGAGTTTTCTTGTTACCCATTTTGGAGCCCAGATGTAGGAAGCAAGCCAGCACAGCTGGTGGAGTCTAAGTGTCTCACAGATAGGGAAGGCTTACACAGCCTTCATTTTATTCTTAACTGTTATTCTTCACTTTATTCGTAACCGTTATTGATGTTATTTTTATTGGAGTGTCAACAACAAAATCCCCAGGCTTGCAGAAGTTTAAAATCTACCAACTGAAGACCTTTCTCTCCCTCCTGTCTTCATCACCAGGCCACTGTACCTTGTTATCTTCCGTACTTCCCTCATCTTTTCCCTCATCAGGAATGTAGATTTAATTAGTTGTTCCATTCTGAGCTCACACTGATACCTGTGCTGAGCTAGTACAAGTGATGCGCAGTGATGCTGTGATGTGAACTCATTCTCACAGCAGGCTGGATATAAAACCAGCAGTCTCCTTATACTTAGGAGTATGTGCTAGGTTTCTAGCATATTTCTGAGAAGAGAATATATGGAGTGGTGGTACCAGCCTTCCTGACAGCAAGGTAAAATGTGCACAACAAAATGAAAAGAGATGGTACGCCAATCAGTAGTTTCCTTATAGTCATCTAGTAAGTAGCGGGCTGGCCAATCTTGGAGACACAGTAGTTTTCTTCCTCTAAGGATGCAAATCAGATTGTTGGAAGACTAGTTGCTTCTCTGATTTTTTTTTCCTGTTAGAGATTTGCTATCAACTGGGCACCCTCATGGCATCTTTCCTCATGCAACAGGTGATAACTCCTACCAGCCTTCAGTTACTTATAATTGCACGGTTCCTACAGGGTGGTTTTTGAAAGCAGCCCAGTCTGGGGTATTACCGTTATAGACCGCAGAACTCCATGTTCCTAGTACATCTGTGAAAGCATTTGGGGGAACAGCAATACGGGTGGAAGTAACACTGATTCATTCTATCTTCATATGAAAACAGAGGGAACAGTTGGCCTCTCCAAACTGGAATGATACAGATACAGAGATCTGAATATGCAAAAATAGCACAGCAATTTCTAGGAGAAGGCAAAACGCGTCTCAGAAATACATTGAAAAACAGCATATTGAAGTCCACAGGGAAACATTTCAAAGGTGCATAGTGCAGTACTTGGTTACACTAAACACTAGAGTACACTAAAAGTAAATAGGAGTCAGGTATTTACTCCCTGTTTATGTCTTTAGACCTCTGTTGTCTTCAACAGCTTGCTCTAGCAGGAAGTATGTCCCCTACCATAAGCAAACCTCTCATTACAGCACTTGCGAATGAATGAGAGGCTTTTGGAGGAAATGAACAATCAAATTCTGCACCGATTCAGGGCTCTGACAAAGCATCTCTGGTGGATGTTGGGCTATTAATTTACATCCTTCCACTGCCCACCATTTCCTTATACCTCCTTATGACAGAATCAGAATAATTTAGTTCGTGCCCACGTCTCCCTGATGGGAACATGAGGTCCAGCATCTTAACTGATACTGGTAATAAAAGTGGTCTTTCATGAAGATGCAGGTCTGTGAGTGGGAGCTGCTGACTCATACTTGTTCCTTTCTACCAGCACAGTTACAGGAACAGTAGCCTCCAGTAAGCAAACAGCTGAGAAGGTATTTCCTTAAACAGCTTCTGCTGTTTGCACAGAGAATATGAACACAAGTCTCTATACTCCGCACTAATTCACGCATGTGACTGTGTTCAAGCTTATGCCTAGCTCCGTTCCCTCCACTTGTGTCAGTAGCTCATTTCTGTTGGTTCTGAAGTTCACAGTAATTATATATAAGCAACATGTGACTGGACAGCTTTAGATGAGGTCAGGCTTTTTTTGCATGCAGGCTTTTGCCTGCTTTTGTCTCCTTTTCTAGGGGAGAGGGATGGACTAATACCTGAGACTGGAGTTTTACAGGTATCTGCCGAGGTCTGTACCCAGCTCCACTAGCTGTTTGCAGGACCTGTATGCTTCTCTCTCCTTGGGGAGCTTTAACCTAAGGAGAGAGATTTTTGTTCTATTTTTGTTCTATTCCTGAGATTAGATTTATGTTATCAGCCATTTGGAAGTGTCTCACCTAAGTTAGGTTCTCTATTTTAATTGGAGAGGGATAAGCACCTTCACATAAAGCAGGTGTGTAAGATAACAGCTGAATTTCCATGCAGCATTAATAGAGAGGGTCCTGACAACTGTTTGAAATTTTATGCTAAACCTTGTGCAATAAATCTCTTTGAGGTAAACCCTATCTTTCTGTAATTCTTCTGTCATCACTGATGCCACCACAGAGACACCACATTGAAGTCTCTATATACCTTCTTTCCTGATGATTTTCTACAAAGATCCTCATTAACTCAATTATCCGTAAAGCTACCCATAAGAAAAAAGATCTTGAGATAGATAACAGATGCACTTAAGAGTTACATCTTGTGATGAATGAACACAAAATCCCAGCTTCATTATAGCCAGCCCACACAGTCACATTTTTTATTGCTCATATGTAATGATCAGCAATCATTTGGGACAACAAAAAATAAAGCTCTATCCAGAATTTTAAGACAATCTCATAAAATAAAATAGTAATAAAAAAAAAGAAATTATTTACAATGTTTGAAGCACCTGGGAGAAGCACCCTGGCTTGACCATAATTACTTGTTAATTTCTATCCTTCTCATGTTGTCAGTAAGATCTCTGGTATTTTCATCTTCCACTCTTTATTATCACTTCCTATACCTGTTCCAAATGCCACACATCATCCTCAACAATCTATATTTTCCTTTCAAAATATCTTTAACTGGAACGGGCCTGGTCTTCACCCATGAAATTTAGGTTTCAGTTCATTCCTAATTTTGCGTACAAACTGTATGATAGCCCTCTGGCTCATGTGACATAATTTCTGTTCTGTCTGTTTAGATGAGTTCATTTTTTTACAGCAGATTTTTTCTTCCTGTTGGCAAGTTGCCTTTAAATATTCATAATTGTTCTATAAATCCTTGTATGGTGAGCCTTCCTTTTCTCAAAATGGCACTTCCTGTACAAAGACATTTATCTGAGCCTTGAAACTCCTTTGCTACCTGCAGTTCACTTGCCCCGGTGTTCGCAAATGAACAAATTGAGGACACAAATAGGTACACAGATAGGTACAGAGGGTTACATATCCGCTCTGCCTGAACTCCAACCTGGCTAAATACCATGTAGTTCAAACTATTTTGTCCTGCTAAGATTAAAATGTTTATTGCATCTTAGGCTCTGGGAGTGGAGTGGAGGTGTAACTATCTGGCCCCATTCATCCGATCACGTTATTTGCATGGCCAGAATCAGAAGTGAACTGCAGTTTATGCAGAAACATTCGCAAATATTTTGTGTATGATATTTGTCTATCCAGACTACTTCTCAAGATTTATAGGAAATTTTTTTTGGTCCTCTGACTTATTTTGTGAGTGCTTGAAGTCATATGAAGTGAATTCTTCCTCTGTGATGAAGCCCAAGGCTTATGAGGCTTGAACGGAGCACACTGCCAGTCTAATTGCAGCATTTTGTTATCTTACAGAGGTAACCTACAACCAGCGCAAGTGATTCCCAGCCAGGTGATGGGGAAGAAAATTTTACACAGTTTTGCTCAGTCTCACAAAAAACCTGTAGTAAAAGACTGATAATAAGTACTTCCCAGTACTCTTTCGATCAGGTAAACTGGCAAAACTTCTTCAACAGCATAGTTGGTTCCCCATAGTGTTAAAAGTTATGTAAGTATAAAAATAATGCATTATAATAAAGACTGTCTCTTCCTTTTCTTTTCTTTTCTTCCCAGATAAGTAGCTCTTGCAAATTCTGTATCTTCACATTAAAAGGAGTTGCTGAGACCAGTTCAAGTCAAGCTTACCAGATGTCAAATTTTGATAGCAATTATAAGAGACTTAGGTATTTTACTTTTCGTCTTTTCTAGACATAGCATTGCACAGCAGAGACAGGTTCTTAAGTTAACCAGGTTGAAGAGGCTTATTTCAGTTTCACTGGTTAAAAGCAACACTTTAAATGCCATTTGGAAATGAAGAAGAAACAGTGCTGATCACACAGCACCAAGGTAAAGCTCTCTACTGCTCAGTAAGAGACAGCTATACGCTGCACGAGCATGTTTCCCAGAACATCTTGGCAGACAGTTCCCATGCAGCACATTATGTTAGATTAATTTAAAGGTAGAAAAGGCATGGATAACTATAACAAGATCTGCATCCAACAATGTAATAAGAGACACAGGATTCCAGAGAACGGTAAAGATAAAAATGGTCTGAAGATGAAGCACTTGGCTGCAATGGCTACTTACTTAAATGGCAATATCCCTGATCTAATAAAATCACCATACTATGAATCATCTTGCCCCAGTTCATTCAACAGAGGTGTCAATTATACAATCAGTGGGCATTTGTGTATTTTTTCCTCTATCTGCTAATCTTGTTTGTTTGGTTTTTTTCCTTTTGGCCTGGGCAACCATGCTTAAGACAACAAGCTCTCAGCCAAATCCTTGTCTCACATGGATTAGAATACAGGATCTTCTTGGCTCCCAGTCAGTTGCATTGTTTTCATCTAATAAAAAACATCAGTGGAAAAATTCACGACTACACAAACAGCAAATAACTTGAAGCACTTTAACAATTCTGTATTAATGCTGGCATGCTTCAAAAATAACTGCTGAACATTGCTAAGAGGACAGCAGTACTATATAATTATTTATGACAGGCTTTCAGCTTTTTTTCCTTCTCCTAAACAGTTGGTGTTAGTCGAAGGCCAAAAGAATACTGTGAAAATGAAGGAAGAAAAGCAGTGGGATGCTTTTTATAAGGCAGCTGCCCTCCATCTTCACACACCCATGAGTGACCATACTAAGCATCTTCTGGGAGGACCACTGTTCAAAGGTGTTTGGACTTCAGATTTCATAATCTGAAATCCATGACTGTAAATAGAGAGAATGAAGAACCATGAATAGAAATATAAATTAGTAGGAAACCGTTTATTCCCATTCCAGGAATATGTTCAAGTCAAGAAACAGTTTTCCATTCCATATTGGGACAAAATTGAGACCTTTCAACATTTTCAAGACAAGAAAGAGCAAATGAAAGCTTTAGTTCTCACCCTCCTCCTTCTGCTCCCCTTCATGTCCTCCAAGAGAGCCAAGCAATTAGGGTGCCACCCTCCAAGGAAAAGAAACTGGATCTGAAGCCCAGCTCTGCTAGCCTGATGCATTCGCATGCCTATTTTCAGGACTTGACAATCCCTTCATGCGTTGCAGAAGAGTGTCCAACCTGCAGGCTAATTCTGAGGTCAGATGCAAGATTTCATTCTTTGTGCTTAAAATAGCCCACCCTAGACCTCAGATGCATTTCCAACCGTCACTTTTCTGATGCTGACGTATTCCCACAAAATCTCTCAGTTAGAGCACATTGACTCAGCTTCGGTACTCGCCACCAGCCTCTCTCTGCCGTGGGGCTGAGCACAACTTTCTGATTGTTTGAGCACCTGCTGCCACTTGCGGGACCCCAATTCGCTCCCAACACACAACGCACAAAAGAAAAATGGAAGTGAGAGTGTAGAGGAAAGGAATTCCTGCGTATCTCACAGAAACACGTATTATACTTCTGTTGCAGGATTTCTTCCAGGAAACTGAGTGAAAGGTGTCCATTTTCTGAAGTAAACCTAGGAAACATGTTCGTACATCAACAATATCATCACTAACCCACATCCCTGAGTAGCAACTCGGAGAGTAGTGTTTGTTTGACTTTTTTTCTCTCTAGATATCAGCATCAGGTTTTGCTTGCATGTTACTGTCCTTGCTGAATTTCACCATACTACCTGCATGTCTAAAATGCAGCATCTGCATAAGTATTTGCAGCTCTCTGGCCAGTTTGTCATGCCTTATTCATGCTGGAATATCAGGAAATATGTAGAAATTAAAGTTTGTAATAATATGCTAGTCCTTGTATTCCATGACTGAAGGAAAATATTCCCATGTCTAAAATAATAGAAGAATTAATTTCCCCACACGCATGCTGAGGGATTTGCTGTTCTACCTAAACTAAGCAGTCCGATTTCTTCTCAGAGGAAGGGCTGTTTGTGAGTGATGGAGTGGGAATCTGGTCAGTGCTATCACACATGACAATGAATGATACCAATAATAATAAAAAGATACTTTAGGAGCATTTGAAAGATGATCACCCTACACAATCATTAACAGTCTGTCACTTGCTGGGTCTTTTTGAGCACAAAGTCATTAACACCAACACTAACAGCTGCTACCACCCTGAATGTCAGGGAAGGAAAAGGTTGGAATAAAATTCCTTCCCACATTTTTAATTTCCTGGACTGAACCTTGGGATATAAACACCTCTGACCTTGGTATGCAGGTTTATCTGGATCTTCACTTTGCAACTGGACCCCCCATAAGAATGTAAACAAAATAACAAGAGCTCACAATAGCACAGTATCAGCTGTATGGTATTTAGGTGTTGCTGGAAGAAGTTAAATTATTGCAACACTCAGTAAAATAAACTGTGAACACAAGTAGGTGAATCATCACTTTACTCCTGTTACATTTCAGATCAAGCTTCTGAAACATTTTAGACCAGGCAATAGAGACAACTGCATGAATCTGAATTCCCAAACTATTTTTCTCTGATGGGAAAAGTGTATATGTAACTGAAGCAAACTGGAGCATTTACAATGCCTGCAAATGGGACAAAAGAAAACTATTGCCTCTCTTCCACACCTTTCAGATGGAAAAGAAACAGGGCAAATTTACTGAGTGAAGTTCAGGACCCGAGAAAGACTTCATGTGTCCAGATCCAAATCCCACAAAATGGGATTTGTAGGTATGCCTTGGTGTCTAATTCCTATTGACTTTTCACAGAGTGCCTTTACAAATCTGTTCCATGAGCCAAAATTTAATATTTTGCCACAGGGCAGAGCCTGCTCTGAGAAAAGCATTTGATAGCTCATGTTGCTTGATGTTAGATCTTCTCCCAGGTGTAGTTTGGAGGAGGCTGGGAGTGGGAGGAATGTATTGCAAATGTGAAGGTCCTGCTTTCAGCCGCAATGAGTGTTATCTCTGGGAGAGTAAGAAATGGTGAGTGGCCATTTTCTATTTAGCGCATTTAGTGGTTTATATCTCACACGGCAGTTTCCAGGGAGCCAGGAAAAAGTCCTGGGCATGAACACATAAGCCCTTGGTAGCCTCTGGCATGTGGATGGTAGAAGCTGGCCTTTTTTGACTGATAGAAGCCCCTGTGGCTGCAATAGTCATGGAAGCCATGGTGACCAAGGCTAGGTCTGTCTCTAAGAAAAAATGCTTGAAACTCTTTCTCCCCATATAAATTAAAATTAAAATATGTGTAGTTATAACAGTAATCTGGAATGGAGGAGCCGCCAAAAGCCTTACAAGTCCCTTGAGACTTGCAGCAAATGTCCACAGTGAACGAGAACAGTTGTTATTGAGGTCACCAGCTTTGCCAGGCCATTGCCGTAACTGGTCAGACCAGAAGGTGAAATGGGAGCGCACAAAGGAACATTTTCCTACTGTGCCTTCAGAGACATCAGACCCACAGAGGATTTTTCCCAGCAAAGACATCACTGGTGAGAGTTTCTAGAAATTGAGAGCTTCTAGCCTTACTCCCAGAGTTTCTCATGCTGAGACAATGAGTAGAAGACATGTCAGAGTATGTGGCCATTCAAGTAGCCTCCCAAGTCATATAATCCCAAGATGCTTCAGGTTTTACATCAAGTTCCCAGACTTAAGATCCTGGTTGTTATTCCCATAGCACAATGGCACTCTTAAGGTAGTAAGTGTAGGCTGGAACTGACAACTGTCAGTCCACAGTCATTCTGGGGACATCTGTGTTGATTGCTCAGCTAGTTTCTGTTCCAGAAAAGGTGTAGAAGAACAGCCACTGCTCCATGCTGTCACTGAGCTTACCAGCCCATTTCCACGTTGTCCTTTATTTCCTAGAGTAGGGACAAAGGGTGATAATTCAACTCAGGTCACATCAGACTGACTCTGACTTCTCCAGATGCCTATTGGTGGTGACTCTGCGTACATAAGTACCTGTTCTGTCACCTCTCATGCCCCTGCACAGTAACAGAGCTATGCAAGACATGGTTATTGTTGACAGCCATTCTGTGCAGCAGAGGATGGAAAGGCAGCAAGGGCTGTGCTTGCTCCTCTCTGCCCCTAGCTGGCCAGCTGGGCATGCAGATAGCAGTCTGAATTTCCTAAAAAGGCATCTCAAGCAGCAGAGTTTGCATGCAGGGACTTTTAGGGAAGAACCATTCCCAGATCCTTCCCTGGGACAATAGGTCTCTGCACTATTCCCCGCTTTGTGCCTTTGCCTAACTTCCATAATAGTCTAGTGTGTTTAATCAGTATTGCTCCTGCAGCCAAAGTAGGGGTGGGGGTGCATTATACAGTGTTTCCAAACAATACCAAATATTGCATTAATCCAGTAGACTCTTGATTCCATTGTTGAGCAGTATTTTGTTCTAAGAACAACAGCTTAACTTTCTTTTTTTTTTTTTTTTTCAAAAAAAGATCAGATTTATTAAAGTAGAATCTGGAGTTTATTTGTTTTTCTCTCCAAGGTACAGCAGCTGCGTAAAAGGAACATTTCACCATAAAGAACAGGCTGATTCACTGCATTTCTCCTGAGTACAGATCGTTGTCTTCTCCCACGCAGTCTTCATAAATTAGGAAGGAAACTTGAAAAGCACCACAATATATGTTTTTGATTGTTCCTGGCTTACAGTAGTTGAGTAAGACCTCAAATATCTAGCCTTTATCTAAAAAAAAAGGTTAATAAAATTTAATAGGTGAATAAAAAGATAAACTGTTGGATGCCTCAAAGAAACTGTGGAGCCATGGCATGATTTAAACAGGAGGTGCAGCAAGCTCAGTATCAGAGACGCCTTCCCTTTGGAAGGCCTGAGGACACTGAGTACCTTCAGATCTCGGGACATGTTCCTCAGCTCTTACATAAAGGCACAGGAAGGTGCGACTGCATTACACCCCCATGTTCAAATGGACTAAGCTCTGACCTGCTCTAATGGACTACAGCAACTTTACTTAAACAAGATCTTAAGTGTCTATAAAACTGAAAACCAAGTCTCCTACAAAAACATCCAGCCTCCTGTGTGTAATTGCCAATCTATGTGAAAAAGAAAGAGCATCAGAAGGGAACATCCATACCAGTAGCAGGGCTTGTTTTTCCCTTCCCAACCTTTGGGGTTTTGTACACGATGTATATTTAGTGCAGGAAACCAGCTAGTAAAATTTGCCTGAAACAAGATTTGGTTCCATGTTTCAGATTACAAGTGAAATGTCAGAAGTAATTCATTCATGAGGTGGCAGGATCCCTCCAGGGTGGTTTAGCCCTCAGTTGGAATAATAAATAAATAATCCCAGAAGCTTTTTGTTGTGGGTTTTTTATTTTAACTACAGGCAATATGAGAAGGTTACCAGAAAGTTGCCACTGCAGACACAAAGTGCATGTTTTCCCGATTTCTCTAGTAAATTGCAACATATCACACTGTGATTCTGTCAACAATCATTTTGAATCATTCTTTGAGACTCTCAGACATTCAAGTCTATCTCTCCCCTACAGAAAGATAAAGATAGCTGAAGCAAAACATAAGTTCATAGCAGAGTGCAACTCTATTAGTCACATGTGGGAAGTTGGTCTGCACTTGAGTGATCTACAGGCTTTTAGCATTCAACTCCAGTGAGCTTTTCATACTAGGGAAGAGTTGAAGTTTCTTTAGCTTTTCCAATGGTAATAGCATACATGTCAGAGTAAAGTCTGAAATACTATGGGCCAGCAAATGTTGAGCCAACTTCACAGACATAATCTTTGAAATCAAGGCAGTTGAGATGAAATTCCTAAACTGTTTAACAAGAAACATAGTTCAAGGTCCCATCCCATGGAACTGCAAAGATCCTAATGATCAGTCCTCAGCAGAAACAGGATCTTTAAATATTTTTAACATTCATGGCAGCATGAGCTGAGAGCGGAACTCAAAGCAAGGAAAAATTATCTCTTTTTCAGCTCTGCTTCTGCCATGAGCTGTGGACATATGGGCAGCAGTTTCTCCTAGGCAGTAAAGAGAAATGGAAATTTGGGTTCAGTCCCAACAGACAGAGAGGAACATGGACCAATGTTTGCTAACTTTCCTTTTTGTCCTTACTTCCAAATTCTCAGTTCTTCCAGTCCAGCTCCATGCTCTTTTCTTTAATTCTCTTCCTCTTCATATTTAACACAGGGAAACTTTCCTCCTGTAATCTGTGTAGGAGGATTGGCAGCAACAGGAGCATTGGAAAGTCCGTCTCTTTGTTTGCAGTCTTAATGCCAAGGACGCAACTGCAGGGAAAGTTGTTTCAAGGAAGAGTGTGTGCTTGTTGCTTTGTGAGAGCTGTTCAGTGAGTTTGGGAGCTGGTGGAGAACAGTCAATATAGGTAATAACCAGGAGGCACAGATGCCAAGTCCTAATAAATCTTTCCTGAAATCTGCTGTTGACCACATGCTCCCTGATGAAGGAATACCTTACTACGCAGGTGCATTCAAGGTGATGTTACATACGTTTTATCTCTTTCTCTCTCAGAGAATCATAGAATAGCTCAGGTTGGAAAGGACTTTGAAAGACACGTGGTCCAACCTTTCGTGGGAAAGGGAGCCTAGATGAGGTTATGTAGCACCCTGTCCAATCACATCTTGAAAACCTCCAACAATGAGGGCTCTACCACATCTCTGGGGAAGTTGTTCCAGTTATCAACTGTCCTCACTGTAAAAAATTTCTTTCTTGTATTGAGACGAAACTTGTTGCTGTGCAGCTTGTACCCATTGCCCCTTGTCTTCTCCATGTGGCTCCTTGTGAAGACAGAACCTCCATCTTCTTTGTAGCCACCCTTTGAGTACTGGAACACTGTGACGAGGTCCCCCCGAGCCCTCTCTTCTCCAGGCAGCAAAGACATAACTCCTTCCGTCTTTCCTCACAGGGCAGGCAGGTTCTTCAGCCCTTTGACCAACTTTGTGGCCCTCCTTTGGGCCCTATGCAGTCTTTTCATGCCTTTTTTGAATTGTGGGGACCACAGCTGCACACGGTACTCCAGGTGTGGCCTGGCATGCACTAAGTAGAGTGAGATAATCACATCTCTGTCCCTGCTAGAAATGAATGCCCCTGCAGATACAGCCAAGGATTCGATTTGCCTTCATTGCTGCAGTGGTGAACTGCTGACTCCTGTTCAGCTTGCTGTCCACCAGGACCCGCAGTTCCCTTTCAGCAAGGCTGCTTTCCCACCACACAGGTTCTAGCCTGTACTGGGATGTTTGGTTATTTCATCCCAGGGGCAGGACTTTGCACTTGTCTTTGTTAAACTTCATACGGTTCTTGCTAGCCCACACTTTCAGCCTGTCCAGGTCGCTCTCTAAGATGGCTCTCCCTTCTGACATGTCCACCTTACCACCCACTTTAGTGTCATCAGCAAACTCGGTAAGGGTGCTTTCAATACTGTCATGCAGGCCATTTATGAAGATGTTGAAGAGTGTGGGGCCCAAGAGTGTCAGGCTGCCAACTTGAGTAAAAATCATTGGTTGCCACCTTATGAGTGTGGCCTGCAAGCCAATTTCCTACCCATTTCACAGATCACCCATCCAATTTGTATCTTACCAGTTTGTCCAGGAGAACGCTGCAGGAAAGAGTGTTGAAAACTTTGCTGAAATCCAGTCTTTATTGTACCTCTACCTTACTCAGCACTCAAAACTTACGGCATCCCAGAAATGATACAGCTCTTCAACATTTTTCATTTTCACCTTTCTGTCCTGCATGGAAAAAAACAATTGTAAAGACTGTCATTTTGTCACCTAAATTAACTTTGAAGTTGAGCATCAAATCTACTTAGGTGTTTTTTATTTAATTATTAGTATAATTTTAACTTTAACTTAAAGTGAACAGTGCATGCATCAGAAACTTAAAGTGGAAAAATGAACTTTGACCTCAAGGTAAGTATTTTTAACTGTATTTTGCACAAGTTACTTGGAAAATCTTTTAGAAAATAGGAATCCTTGTTCTGTGATATATTCTGAGTGCAGATGTCTCTCTTGCTCTTCATTCTGATTTTCATCCTGAAGTTGATGTTTTTGCCATAGGTGTACAATCAATTCCCAGCCTTTCTAAGCATAGAATAAATGAAGTTGGAAGGGACATCTGGTGGGCATCTAGTCCAACCCCTGCTTGAAGAGGTCCAATTACACCAAGCTAGTCAGACACTTGCTGAGTTTTGAATCATGGATGGAGATTCTCTGGACTACTTCTTCAAATATTTGCTCATAGTGAAAAAGTTTTTCTTGTATGTAGTTCATGGTCAAATATATATACTGCAGCAGCTGAACGTTAAATCCTGATTTACACTTACATTGTAGTTTCTTCCTTTGCTACACAGTTTGCCTGGCGAAACTGATAAAGGAAAAGATCTTATAGCTCATTAGCATCTACTTCATTGAAGCAGCCATTTCAACATATATGTACACTTGTCCCAATACAATACAATGAGACTCTGCAACTGCCTTCAGCATTATTTCTGTATTGAGAAATCAAACTAGCTACTTTTTGTTATGATGGAAAGAACAGACTCCTTTAACATTCAAGCATTCACACACACATTAGCATCACAATCTAGCCTATTGGAATTAGTCCAGGATAACCTGTGCAACTCATACATCTGTAGCAGCAATGGAGTAAGCTGTGTAGAGCAAAAGAGTTCTTTGTAAAGCAAAAAGAATGAGTTTTCTTTTCTTATTTCCATGCATTATGCTAAAGAACAGTATCATTGTGTATTCAGTCTGCAGAGAGTTGAGGTATTTAGGTTTCTTTGTCTCTAGCCGTCTTAGTACCTCAGACCTCAAGGTTTGTTCCAACCTCCTCAGTCTTTTTCTTTCATTAGATGTGGAATCTAACCACAGATCACCATTGTAAACCATCCTTCAAAAGATCAGTGAGGTCTCATCTGTTTTCTCTTGATATTGGGAAGCCCTTGTTACACTCATGACATAACCTCATCATCCACGAAAACGACCTCTTTCTAAGGGTATAAGAGAGGAAGTTTTGCTTTGCTTCAATTTGTGCCATGATCCATCATGGCATGTCACAGATGAGACATGTTTGGTCTTGCCTTGGCTCCACTTCTTCCTTTTCCCATTCCCTCAAAGCTTTCTTAACCCTTTCTTAAGCCTGTCTGGAACATGGAGTCAAAACTGTTTACATGCCTTATTTCTGTCCTGTACGTACATGAAGAGTACTTTCTACCACATGTAGATTTGACATCTACTGCTTTGACAAGAGGAAACAAAAGTCTCACTTTTGAAAAGGCTATGTCTGGTGTATCATTTTATGTCTTAACAAACTACTCTACTAGAGAAAGAGGAACTTTTAGAATGGGTAGATCCGTAAAACTTCCCAGTATATCCTGCTTTTGTTTTTCAGGCAGAATACTTTTCTGAATCAACTTCAGTAGCTAAAGAAGGAAAATATTTAAATTAAACTTGAATGCAGTCCCGTACTTGTGCACATAATTTATTGTTGGCATTTATAATTGAAGAAAGTTAGAGTTAGCTCATTATTTTGTTTATTTGTAGACTCTTCTATGGATCACGTCACTGTATGGAATCTGACCACCTCTCAGGAATCATGAATGTACTCGAGGTGATTAAATGATTACAGAGTTCATGAACTATTAAAATTGTTTTGTAGTTGAGTTCAGACCTAAAGATGCATTTTTATCACTACCTTCTGTAACATACTTTTGATAAGAGATGAGAGTGCTTTTCACAGCATGACCATAGAAGAATCACTACAAATTATGTAAGTTAGAAACGGACTCTGATTTTCAGAAGTGCTGAATGTCTGCAGCTTCTGTTAGCTTCAGTTGATGGTCAGGATGATTTGCATCTAAACATTGGTTTTTAAGACCAGAATTCCTCTGAGCCCATGTAGATACCTGTAAGTTGGATAATCAGTGAACACCTATCTCATACAAAGCATGTGAATCTCTCCCTACTGTGACTCTATGTCTATGTGATTGTAAGGAGGGTCTGGGTGACCAGCTCAGTTACTGACATCTCCACTGGAGTGGTCTAAAGTTAGATTAAGTTAATTTCATTCTCTGTCCCAATTTAGCACTGAAAAATGAAAATCTACAGCCCATTTCCAGAGCTGCAGGGTTTCAGGAAGCCTGTGGAAGGGTTAGAATACCGCTCTCCTGATTTTTTGTCCAATCACACGGAACATTTGTCCACTTCCACTTCACTTGTAATACGAAGACTTCAATTTTATTTCATCTCCTGTCTATGATTGCTGACTTCCGTCACCCTTTCATAAGCATATCATCTCTGCCATAACCAATGGCGTAGATCTATATTGTCCTATGCAGTAAATAGAAGGTCTTTCCAAGGTCAAACTGATGAGACCCACAGCCATTTGTTATAAGAGTCCAAAAATAAAGATGAGCTGAATATAGCAAATAGGATTTATTTGGGTATCAGCTATCACCTCAAAATAGCAGAAGGCATGGTTGCTGAGAGAAAGAGATACAAATATAGTTTAGAAACCCTATATAGTTTTATAAATAACCAGGTAAGTTTATATATAGACAGCTATTAAATAGGTTTGTCACTATAAGGATCTCCCTTTCTTTCTCTCCATATAGACAGGAACGTTTGTGAGATGGCACACTAGTATGGGGTAGTCATAAAATATCTGAAGCACGTTTATTGCTCATTAGAGTCCTGGGCATTAGTGATTTAAGTAGCCTTCCCAAAAGGGGCACACTAGCTGTACAAATTTTCACTGTCATAATGGGGTTAAGGAACACTTCCTATATAGTATTTGTAGTTTGTGGTGATAATGTGCATTGTCTTTATTTAGCTGCAAAGTCTGATGGGTATCCCCATTTTGCAAACACATACGGAATTTTGTGACTTCTAAAAATAAAATTAATAACACAATAATCTTCAAGGTTAGGCCTCAAAGAAATTGGCCTTAAAATAAATTTAAAAAAAAATTAAAATTCACAATACTTAAACCATGTTTTACTTTGCTAGAAATGTATTTAAACTGCCTAACAACATTGCCAGTGCTTTTGTTTCTTTGCTATGGAGTTCCCTTATGGTAACCATAACTACTGTAGTTGAATGTTTCAAATCATATTTACACACATAGAAACCAATCATTTGCTTTCATTATTTCCATGTCTTGTTTATTATTTGAAAAAAGTTTTCACTTTGTGATTTTTGTTTACTCACTATGTTTGGGCAATGTTTGCTATTTGCACTGAAATAAGTACACCCACGTGATACAGTATTTGTAAGTGAATAAAGATATTTTTGGTGATCCAAGCTAAATTTGTAAAAGCGTGTAACCCTACTAAAGTGAATCAAAAAGTGCACCCTCTACAAATTCCTTATTTGAGACCTTTTAGAAAACAACAGAAACAATAGACTATGAGATGGAAGACCAATTAAACTATGCAAGTATAGACTATGCAATGTGACTAATTTTATATTTCAGGAAAAAAATCAAACCAAAACAACATCATAAAACAAGCCAGAGGCAGAATAAAATGTTCACTGGAAAGCAAAGAATAAAGAAAATAAAAGAAAACATCTCAGAAACAGAGACTACTAAACCATCACGTAATAAAATGTGAATATCAACACCTTCCTTTTGCATATTCACAATGTACTTTCTATTAGGAAGAATACAATCAGACAAACACTCTTTAAGAAATTTGTCATTTGGCTGAAGGCTCAGACTAAGAAGGGATGTACTTTCCATAGAAATTTTTAGAAACTGTTTCAAATAATAAACAAAATGTGGAAAGAATGGAAGTGAATGATTGGTGTCCATGTTTGTAAATACATCTGCTTATAAGCTAAACAACACAAATTATAGCTAATTTGACTTGGTGAAAACTGAAGGTCTATTTTGAGGAATAAACCTCTGGCTGGTATTGATGTTTCTGGCTAAGGATGTCTTCTTTTCTCAGTCTGACTCAGAGCAGACCTCACCACCTTTTGAACACACTAGTACAGCTAGTATCTCGTAGGCACTGATCTTAATATTGCCAAAACAGGTAAAAATAAATAGTAGGAAATTTCCCAGGAGTTGCTTTAAGGAAAGTGGACTGATCTGACAGGTGAGTGTTATTCCCCACAGAGAGAAGATATCTTATGTAATTTTTGCCTGTCTGGAGAGGGGAAACTATGAGCAACAAAATGATAGGAGATCTGACCTAAACCTTGTCCTGTATTACTGTTCATTTGCATGTTGCAGAAACATAAAAAATCAGTACTAGGAAGTGTATATGATAACCTGTGCCAGGACCTCTGTACGTATTGTAAAGCAAGAAAAGAAGGGGTGATGAAAGCAATCTTAAGCAGTCAATGTCACAGTAGAACCAAGCAGCAAGAGACTAGGACTTTAAGAAAAACCTCACTCCTGCACATAAACAGAGCAAAGAAAAAATATATGTAGAAAATATTCTTTTTTTTTTCTTTTTTTTGTCAAAATATAGTGAATTACTTCCAAAACCCATAGTTGCTTCAGATAATCTAGTCCAGATTATCCTACAGGAAAAATACAGTCATAGGAGCAGACATCTTAGAAGTTCACCAACCTGGAGACATCCTTTAGGCTGACCCTGAGCACGACCTTTTCTCTTTTCGAGAACAGGGTTAAATAATAGCCCTGAATATTTTGCATGGGGTGACATTTCTACTCTATGAGAGTAATCCTGAGCTGTCTGCATGGCATTTATTAATTTGAAAGAAGATTCTACTTGGTTTTTTGTGCAAGTATAGTGAAGATGCTGTCATTGATGGTGATGAAATCAAAGTTGCCATCTGAGACTGACTGAGTGGAATCTTGTAGAAAAAGTGATTTTTACTGCCTCTGGTGAAGAATGGAGAGAAAAAAAAAGATAAACTGAAATTTTATAATGTTAATCTGGGTCACCTTGGTATTTTTCACTTTATAAACTGATATGTACTGGTTTTGCAATTCATATCTGTATCTTGTTCATTCTCTTGCTCCAGGAAATGTTTAGAAATTACCATTTAATTTCTTCACCACTGCTGTAGAAATCACAGCTGGGTGTGTCCTTCAGGGCAAATGGAAAGAAGGGGACAAGGAAGTTTTACTTCTAAATGTCACAGATTTCTTCCTGTTGGCTGCATTTTTAACACCCCATCTTTCTGAAACAGGGGTACACAAGAACATAAGTCCATATGGGAACACTAAGATTGTCAGACCTGGCTCCCCATAATCTTTGGCAGCCGCAGCATAGATATCTGATCCAAGGAGCTACTACCCACCCTCCTTACCACCGAGTACCACAAATCACTTCCCAACGCCCTGTAATAAAGTTAAAGCCTGTAGCAGAAGACCAAATGCCACGACTTACCCTGCACCTCTAGCAAAGTTCAAGAAAGTGAGACCACCACCAGTCACCTAAGACCTGGAAAATAACCCATATTTTATTAAATACTGCTCCAGACGATACTAGAAAGTAGATTTCAGATGAGAGCAAAACAAATAAAATCTGCCTTCCTGGTCTGGTCTGGCTGTAGGGATGGGAGCAGGGGGAATATTCTGTAACTTTAAATTAGCGGGGTTATCTTTGTGCTTTTGAGCAAGGCATACTAATCAGACGTGAGGGAATATAACACCACTGAGAACAGGTGAATTACACTCTTTCTCCAGATGAAATTTCCCATCCATAAATGGAGTGAGGTGGGAGTGGAATATAAGTGGTTTCCTGAACCCCACAGGCACCACTAGAAGTCCTGGACTCCTGGGTAATGCATTCATTGTAAATGCAGTACTGGTAAACTGTGATTCAAGTTGTTTTCTAGTACCCTTAGAGAGATTGGACAGTATCTAAAGCTTCATATTACAAATTCAATTTCCTATTCCCAGGAATTATTTAATCATACAATCAACTTAGCAAGGAAGGAAAGGGAATAAAAGACAAAAACGACACAGTGTCAGTCGCTGTCCTGGCCCTATGAAAGCTGCAGCTGTGAACCTTTCTCTTCACATTAATTTAGGAAATAGAAAAATCAGGAAAGAATATCCTGACATTTTAAAATCTTAAAATATACTTTCATTTCCAAAGAGTTATGAAGTATTTCCATGTGCAGCATATGCTTTTTAAAAGTGAGGCCACAGTATGAAAGTCAAGGGAATATTATTATGTGGGAAGCCTTACAGATAATTTGTTTAGCAAATCTCCATATCCAAAATGCTACTCAAGTCTCATTTTTGCTTCTAGAAAAGGAACAGATTATAAATATAACACATTAGAACTTGATACCATCCACAGTATATGTTAAAAGGAAGTTCAAGAGATAGGTTAATTAAGTGGATTATGTTCTCCGCTGGTAATTGATATATTATTCCTTCTTCTTTTATATATATATATAAAAACTTCTATAAGTTTACTTATATAGCATAGGATCTTGTTAAATATTGTATAAAATAGAGTACATTCTTAGAGAAGGATATAACTCCTCTCATTGCATATCATTGAAAAAAATATTCAAAGTTCTGTTGTGAATAGCCACTGAAAAAGCTCAGGCTCACGCTTGATTTAAGAGCATTGCTTTCATTATGATGACTTATTTATTTTCAGGTCACCTGTTTTCTAAAGAGCCTGGAGAAATATTCTATGTCTGATGTTTGGGAAACTATGTTTCTGGGTAAATTGCCTCAAAAATCTCCAAGGTCTCTAATACAGTCCAATGTTTCTTTTTCTGTGCAATGTTTATTCTTTCTCTCCTTCCCCCACGAAGACAAAGAAAACTTTTTAATTAGACTTCTGAAAACTGAAGCGATTCTTCTAGGTCACTCTATGGAGAGCATGCTCTCAGTTACATAATGCTTGTTTTTTGTCTCGTAGGACAGGGATCTCAGATTTGGAAGCATAGATGGTATGTATTAGGGTAAACTGGCACTTTTCTCACACAGTAAGACAAGGAATAAAAAGGAATTCCTTTTGCGAAATGGTCATAGCACTATCTGATTTGTATAGATATTCTTTTCCATGTTTAACTGTTCTCCATCAGGATAAGGCACAAACTTTTGGATCTTTTCAGTCCTTTACTGATTACAGTGCTGCTGCAGCGCGTGTAACAGGAACTGTCCTGAGTTAGCGTTATACCAGCTAATTCAGGTACAGGTGACAGAGGACGTGTCAGGTTCTGTGAGAGATTAACAGCTGAAAAAGCAAAGTAAATAACTGAGAATTTAGTTTGTTCTGAGCCCTATACTGCTGCCATCCCAATGATTGCAGGCTGTATATCTTAAAATTAACTTTGCTGCATCTGTAGTATATTCACGTTAGAGCATAAGAGAGCACAGGTGACTGCTGTTTAGAATTACATTCTGGGTCAAAGAAAAGTAAATTCATTCTTTTAACAGGAGATACAATATCACCATATGTTCAGAGCTAAGATAATGCAGACCACTACAAAGATTTTATCCCTTGTCAAGGCGAGAATGGGAAATTGTAATGGATTTTTGTTCAGAGCTGATTTTATAACCTATCCCATTAAATGGCATTACATTCACATGACCTGACTTTACATAACAGAGTTATCATAGCACAACTCACTGAACACAGAACCTGCATTTTGCAGTAGCAGACAATGTTCAGACCAACTCATTATTAACTACTCTGTGCAGGTTTTAAGTTTTCCCATTTTAGTGAAATTACATGTATTCTTCTTTCCTTCTAAATCACATTAAAAGTGCCTGATTGCTTAGTTTGTATATGCTATGCACGAAAGTGACCCTTTAATTAAGATCATGCTGAAACTGTCACCTAGAACATTGTTATAATCCTTCTATTTTTAGCTGGGTTTTTTTAGTAAATAAGGTCTTTGAATTCATATGTCAGTACCACCTAATAACTGTCTAATTAGTTAGCCAGTTACAACAAGATATGACAAAAAGTAGAGGCTTCAAAGATATCACGTTCCTGTGTATTTCATAAAGGCTGGTGGCTAGAAAGGAGAGAGGGACCATGGTCGGTCCCAGAGAGGTTTGGGGATCAACTTGCCTTGCTGAAACACCCGTCAGTTTTCCATCACTAGATAGTCAGCCAGTTTGTAGGTAGATCTAAACCTGTCACAGCGAGCGGTGCTCTGGCCTGATGTGGCAGATAACGGACATGGCAAGAAATTGTTGTGGTTAGGATATTATTCCTCAGCTAGCTTTATGTCAAGGATTGCTTAGCCACTTCAAAAAATATCTTCCTCTCGTGCAGGACTGCCACAGTGCATTTTTTTACTTCTTTTCATTTATCACTAAACTAAAACTAGTGTCATCTCTGAATTTCAATTAACTGCTTCTGTTTCCCCAATCTTGTGTGACCGTTTGCTTGCACACGTAAGAATCCTCGGGTATTTTTTCAGGTTTTTTTATTGGCAGACGTCTGGACTCCTGTGGACTACTAGTGGTCTGAGGATCACCAGTTGCAAAATGCTGGTTCAGGAGCCCTGGGATGTAGAAGGTGGGAAGGTACCAGAAAAAAGACTTGGAGATGTGGAGAAAGACTTAAGGAAACTGTGGTACACAGGATACAGTGGGTAGGAATCCAAAAGTGGGTGAATATGAGATGAAGATCAGAGAACTTAAATCCATGGGAAGCCAGACTTCTTCCATCCTGTTGGACTAACCAAATATTCTAGCATGTTTTTTCATATTCAGGTTTCATTTAGGAAGGAATACAATTTACCACTTTTGTCAAAAATGCTTCTATTTTTTTAATTGATTTTTTTTTTCCCAGAAATGTCTCATTAGATTTTGAAGTAGCCAGAGCTCCCTGGACTCTGCTCCAACTGATGTTAGTCACAGAATGTTTCTTCATGCCCATGGGAGCTGCAAGAGGGCATCCTTCTGTCCTCTTCACACGACTACTGTTTTTCAGGGTTCCCTGGCCAAGAACACTGCATCACTCTGCACATCTTTATTCTGTTAGTATAGTAAATAAATACATGTGACTGTTTAAAATTAAGGTAAGTACAGAAGGGATTTTCCCTGCCTTTTTCTAGGCAATGTCAGGGCTCAGATTTCATTCTGAATGTCTAAATAGTTATGTGCATGATCCATACAGTAGGTTGGACAGTACATGACATTAAGTCCTTATCACTGAAGCACAACATTATTAATATGTGCTGAACATGATGTCTGACAGAGAGCACTGACCACAGCCAGAAAGCATGAGAATTCTTCCAGAGAGAAAATGTTTTAGCAAATGCCCTTACTGAATATGAAAGAATACCCAAGTGAAAAGGGGTGTGTGCTGTGGAGTCAGTGGGAAAGTGACATTTTGGCGCAATACAAGACTAGTTCTACTGTTTTCCTCACATTATATGCCTAAACATATATCAGTTGGAAGTTTCGCTTATTCTCAATGTTAATGTCAGTTACCAAGAGCCACTTGTATCAAGTAAAACGCTTTTGCTTCTTACAGTTGGTCTTGGTTTAATGTCCGCTACCAATAACAACCTCACCTAAAGCCCTGGAAACGGCAGGTCAGACAAAAGATTGTATTCATATGAGTCAGAAGTACTTCTCCCCATTGCTTAAAAAGCCCTACTAGACAACAAGTTTTAAAAAAAAATAATAATGCGGGGCATTGTAAGAGCTGGTCTGGTCATTTGATACTGCATGCTACAGTTTCTTTCTTTTCGGGCCACGCATGAATGATCTTGTGAATTTGGAGTTTAGGTAGCACAAGTTGTCTAACAAAAGTACAGTTACTCATGAATAATTTGGATTTCAATGTGTATGTGAAGAAAATGGCTCAACACAAGCTTTTTGTATTAAAGCCATCTGTGAGTCACAGTATCATCATGCATGATACGGGGTCATTGTATGAAAGCAGTAGCGCATGAAGGGCCATGGAAATGGCGTATGAAAAGACACTTCAGGATGCCATCCACAGTTCCTGGAAATGGTAATGATATGGGGTTTGAGGAACAGTGATGTGTTTACAAATCCTGCTGGTGCTGAAATCAGCTGTCTTTTCCATACTTAATATAGTTGTACATGAGATTTTGCTGCATTGTAATGACATTACCAGCACAAGTTTTTCACTTGGGTATAAGAAAGATGTGAGTCATGCAGCTTCTCCAAAAGAGAGCAGATGAAATGTTGATAGCACACTAATGTGTATTCTGTATGTGTGATAATTACTCCAGAAAAAAATGTTGCTGCGTGGTATGGTAGTGTGCCCTTAAGAATTACGTTTTACAGTCTTTTCCTATCTGTGTCTGCCCATCAGTTTTTTTGTAGATTAATTCTGGAGTCCATTAAAATCACGTATAAGACTCATTGATTTCAACAACTCCAAATTTTATCCTGTGAGTTCCCGAGCAATGCAAAGAGGAGATATAAACACATTTGAAACCCAAAATAGATTTTCTGCACAAAAAGAATAATTTACATATAAATAAATATTGTCTTCTCTCACATAGCCTTTTACACATGATTTTGAAGAACTCTGCAAGTCTGCATAAATATATTCATGAAAGTTTGACTGCAGATTATATAAAGATTCCTCCATTTTGACATAAATCAAATTAATCCTCTTTGAATCTTCACTGAAACGATGATGCTAGGCTAAATAAGTCTCTTTGAATTCTCATTAACTGTTAGTACAGCTGATTCTTTGATTGGTTCATTAGCATGCTTGGTGGCATGTGCTCAGAAAGAGGAAAAAAAAAGAAACCTACAATTTGATGCAAAATAGAACAAAGCTGTAGATTTCAGCTTTTGTCTTGTACACACTGTAAGGTACATGGAGCAAGGATCTAACTTAAGCATTGCATGAGGTCCTTCTGAATTGCCTTTCAAATTGTTTCCTAACTTTGACAAAGTATAAATTAATTACTCAGTTGCATGTAGATTTTCACCCGTCAAACTGAGTGAAAAATACGGAGAAAAAAATTGTTAAAACATCCACAGTATAACATTGGCAAATAGATATCAGCAACTAAATTTGCTACTTCGCAATAGCAAAACATGCTAATTCAGCTTTCATGATTCTTAGAAGGAAAAGAAAAAGTCCTGTCTTTATCCCATGAACATCTCAGTGTGATAATTTCACGTTAGAACGTTCAAGAACGGGAAACTCTCATCCCATGCCCTGTCATAGAATCATAACATCATTTTGGTTGGAAAAGACCTTTAAAATCATCAAGTCCAATTGTTAACCTAGCACTGTCAAGTTAGCACTAAACCATGTCTCTCAGCACTACATCTACATGTCTTTTAAATACCTTCAGAGATGGTGAATGTCCAATGCTTGACAACCCTTTTGATGAAGAAATTTTTCCTAATATCCAATCCAAACTTCCCCTGGTGCAACTTAAGGCCATTTCCTCTCATCATATCACCTGTTACTTGGGAGAAAAGACCAACCCCCACCTCGCTACACCCTCCTTTCAGGTAGTTGTAGAGAGCCATAAGGTCTCCCTCAGACACTCCTCATAAGACTTGTGCTCCAGACCCTTCACCAGCTTTGTTACCATTCTCTGGATGTGCTCCAGAATCTCAATATCTTTCCTGTAGTGAGGGGCCCAAAAACTGAACACAGTATTCAAGGTGCGGCCTCACCAGTGCTGAGTACAGGGAGACAATCACTTCCCTACTCCTGCTCACTACAATATTCCTCATCCAGGCCAGGTTGCTGTTGGCCTTCTTGGCCACCTGGGCACACTGCTGGCTCATATTCACCTGGCTATCGACCAACACCCCCAGGTCCTTTTCTGTGGGGCAGCTTTCCAGCCACTCTTCCCCAAGCCTGTATCTCTGCATGGGGTTGTTGTGACCCAAGTGCAGGACCCAGCACTTGGCCTTGTTGAAACTCATACCATTGGCCTTGACCCACCAATCCAGCCTGTCCAGAACCTTCCTACCCTCAAGCAGATCAACACTCCCACCCAACTTGTTGGTGTCTGCAAGCTTACTGAGGGTGCACTCGATCCCCTGATACTGATTATTGATAAAGATATTAAACAGAACTGGCCCCAATACTGAGCACCGGGGAACACCCCTTGTGACTGGCTGACAATTGGATTTAACTCCATTCACCACAACTCTTTGGGCCCGGCCATACAATCAATTTTTTACCCAGCAAAGAGTACACCCATCCAAGCCATGAGCAGCCATGAGCAGGAGAATGTTGTGGGAAATGGTGTCAGAAGCTTTACTCATGTCTCGGTAGACAACACCCACAGCCTTTCCCTCATTCACTAGGCAGGTCACCTTGTCATAGAAGGAGATCAGGTTAGTCCAGCAGGAATTGCCTTTCATAAACTCGTGCTGACTGGGCCTGATGACCTGGTTGTCCTATATGTGCCATGTGATTGCACTCAAAATGATCTTCTCCATAGCCTTCACTGGCATCAAGGTCAGACTGGCAGGCCTCTAATGTCCAAAATCCTCCTTGTGGCCCTTCTTGTAAATGGGCATCACATTTGTTAGCCTCTGGTCAAGTTGGACCTACCCGATTAGCCAGGACTTCTGATAAATGATAGAAAGTGGCTTGGTGAGCACTTCTGCCAGCTTCCTCAGTACCTTTGGGTGGATACAGATATCCTAAAGCTACTATCTACTAAAGAAAACACATAATCTGGATAAAACACTACTATATTTAATAAACAATTATCCACTGAGAAGCTGTATAACTTGGATGGAATGCCACTGTATTTAGCAGAACTCAGAAGAAAGAACTCAAAGGAAAGAGAGCAATCAGCAGCCATTCTCCATGCTATGCATCAGCAACAGCAGAGCTGCACAAAGCCTTTTTCATTACATTTCCATGATCTAATATTGCTCCACGAAACAACTTCGGTTCCTTGGCTTGTAGCAAAGGTAGGTGGGATTTCCAAGAAGTCTCCATTTACATAAAGGCCCTGCATAGCCGAACTGATTATCCATGACTGAATGTGATAGGGTGCACCACATCAGGCATAGCCACAGGCATCAAGCTGCCTGACTAGTCTTTTGGGAGAACAGGATACTGTATTATTTAATCTATCATTAATGTGTTCCACGTTAAGCATAATGCCTGCTGTCATGTTTCTTGACTTTCACAAGTTAATCCAAGTTGCTGCTTCTTATTACATAACTGTACTGCAATGCAATCCTAGAAGCTGCTTCAGGATTTCTCTTACAGCTTCCCATTATTTATGCAATGTCCCAGAAAACCACTCCAAAGACACGTATAGAGGTAGGGAAGACCTCAGATTTATCAGCTCCTCCCAGCCCAAATAGAGGAAAGCTGCTTGTAGTAGGTATATCTTCACTGTAAAGGTGAATCACTAAAATCCACATGGCAAATAAGCTTGTGTTATTCCTATTAATGGTGTCTTGGAAAACAGCTACTGCTTTATGTTATTTTCCTTTTGTGATAACCAGAAGACTCCTTGTCCTCCCAGTTCACTGAGCAATGCTGGGAGCGATCTCTGAGAGGGATGGAGTCCAGCTCTCTTTCCTTCTGGGCGCCCATGTTCTTGCCCATTTCCCTCTGTCCACTCAAGTCAGTACTCATAATTCAAATACTTTTCATGTTAGCTGCATTGCTAGTTGAGACAAAAATCTAGAATAACAGCATAAAAGCTTTATTTCATGGACTTTTCAACTCGCAACACATTCTGAAAGTTATCTGTAGAGAAGATGACTTTCTTTTTCTCTTTCTTTTTTATCCAGGGAGAAGTGAGGAACAGCAGCCACACCTAAGGGAAGTGAGAGCAGTCCACCAAGCCCTGTGGAAACAGAAAGGAAGCAGTAGATCATTTCAGTGCAAGCAGTATGTCTTGGCGTCGTTCCTTGACACCACCCCCGCTACCCCAGCCTCCTCTGCCCCTCCCACACTCACACATCGAAAAAGCAGATGGAAAATATTCTGCCAGAAGACATTGAAATACAGTGTTAGAAAGTTACTCTCTTAAGGCTGGAGAAAGTGATGGAGAACTCTGGCAGGCGAATTAAATTATTCATAGGCAGTGGCATTTTGGAAGGAAAAGCGGGAAGGGAATAGGAGACTGAAAGAAGTTATAGGGATTGTACAAGAACCATCTGGGACATTGGAAACAGATGCACTTCAGCTTGCTAAACTTTGGAGAGAGACCTGTGTGCCTAATACTGGGTTAAGGAGACATTATTGGTCTTCTCAGTTTGTTTTCAAAGCTGAGCATACTCCAATGCAGCCATGACATTATGGTCATAACAGAGCCAGTGCTGACAAATCTGTCTTGCCCAAATGGATTTTACCCTCTCTAATGGCACTGGGCAATGATGTTCAGATCCTGAAGTCACTGTAATTTACTATTCTGCTGTGTCACTTTGTACACATACTAGTCTTATTTGCATTTTAAAGGTGTGACGGAGAAGTGACACTGTTATGTGTCATTCTCAGTGCCCCAGTGATAAAACTTTTCTTAAAAACTTAATTTTTGCTCACTTTCACATTTCCTTGTATGTCTCTGGAAGACTTCAAGACCTGTTCTCACAAGAACTAAGCTATTCCATGTTCCAGATGAAAGGTGACTTTTCTTGATATGACTCACTAGGAAAACTGCATTGCGTATTATAGAGTAATAACATTTAGAAATTAATCCAATTCCACCCCCTAACTCTTGCATGAGGAGAGAAGGGAGGAGGGGAAAAAAGAACTACGTGTGAGAGAGAAGAGATACCACAATCAGTGTTCTTATGAACATATTGAGATACCATGGTGATGAGCACAAGAGGTCAACCTGGAAAGGGCATTTTCCTTTCTGTTATTTCTTCTGAGTTTTAGGTATGTGGTGTTGGCAAATATCTAATGCATTTTCCATTAATAGATCTATCCTGCCATGTATGTCTTTGTTACAAAGATAATAGAAACCGGATGAAATTTGCCCACATTAATACATAGATCTGCATAGCACATCCATGTATACACACAGACAGACACTAAAAAAGACAAATTTGGTGAAAGCATCTTTTCTTTCCCTCTCATCATAAGCATTCTGAGTTTAACTCCAATAACAATGATCTTATTACCTTCCAGAATTACATTAAGGTAGCACTGTATATAAATTTGAATGCATGTAAAATCAACTCTATACCAAACTCTTCCAAAGTGTTCACAAGCACCTTCTCCTCTCTGTTCCCCAACACAATACAGTACAGTCTGCTATGGGTTCTTCCCTTTCTTGTCCAACCTATGAAGGAGCTGACATATGTTGCAGAAATATTCCAGGCATTGTAATTTTCCCATCCCCACAATCTCATATTGCAGGAAACCACCTTTTTTCTGTTGGAATTTACAGATAAAACAGGCACCTGCCAGAGCAATCTAATGTCCTGAAGGAATTGTTACAGAATTAATCCTTTTGAGTTTTATTGTAGAAATCAGTGAAATGCTTAAGTTTCCTGTGGCAGGATGTTTTCAACATGCAAATTATTTAGGCAAGAGATCATGCTTTTGGTTATAAATCACTTAAGAAATTAGGAATACAAATGGAAAAAATATAATGAAAACAATAATCAACATGAAGCACCAGAAAGGAATCAGTAGGGAAAAGATAAATGTTTGTCAGTAGGAATGTTAGTCATGTGTGCCTGTGTGTAGATAAACACCAAGCAGATTGCTTGTTTAAACTTTTTTTTTTTTTTTTTTTTGCCTGAAGGGCACTGAGTTTCTCTCAAGACTGATTGTAATGAATGTATTTGGCATAACTGTGATAACTGTGCTTGCTACTTGCGGTAGCAAGGAAACCCATTCAAATTATCATTCCAAAATGATGTTCCATTCAAACAAATATTGAATAGTATTTTCGTTGAGTTTGCACGAGTATTTGCCAAAAGGATTCCGAGCAGAATCTCTAAAAAAGAAAACACAGCAATTTCACAGGAATATATTTGTTTTAAAATATGAATTTCCTTTTTCTAATCCTAAAAATATTTCTTTGAGGTGAAAAAATACCCAAGCGATATTTAACACTCAAAAAGAATGAAGGACCATAAGGATTTCAAGTAAGAATAACTTCATGATGCGAATGCAGTTAGAAAGTAATGTGGATATAAGTTTCCTAAGTTTTCTTTTTGGATGAGTACTTGGGAAACCAAAATTGGACTTGTCTTAATTGATTACCAAACTATTAAATGCTCATCTGTCCATTCTACTAAAACAGTTCTAGCACTTACACATATAAACAAACTTACTTGGCATCCAAACCCTGTTTACCGACTGGATTAAAGTTATTATTATTTGACTGGCAGAATATGTTTATAAATCCTATTGATTCTTAAACACATCTAATGTCCTTACTGCCACCCACGCTCTGGACCTGCAAAGCAGTCTGCCCATTGTATCTTTATGCCAGGGCACAGCTGCCCTTCATTGGTGCAGAGAAGATTGCAGAGTCAATCTTTCAACATGCTAATTTTATTGTCTTGCCCTCAAAATGTAATTTTCAGCTAAATAACATAAATTGCTTACTGTGTTTGCAGTAGCATTATCTTGCATAGGGGTAAACAGAAAGTCCCAGGTAGATTGACTAGCTGGATTTCTTCCACAGAAGTTAAAAATGACATTAAAAAGGGCAAAGCTGGGCTTCTGCTTTCCCCTTGCTAAATCTAGATCTTGGCCAAATCTTCTTCATTTGAAACAAGAAGAGGAAATTCTGCCAGGGTGTGACAGGGGGACAAGCCTCCAAGGAAAGGGCCCTGGGAGCTGGTGGTGAAGACAAAGCAAGACAAAAAATCCGGTGAGGGTTGAAGAAAAAAGCTTGCTTGGGGAAAAAAAAGGCAGGATAAGCAGATGGTACTGTTGCTTAGGATGCCCACAAGCGTCTCTCTGTGACCATCTCTTTTCATCTCACTCCAAGTGCTTTCATATCCACAAGGCATGGGAGCAACCTCACAGGGCAGAGAGGATTTGTGTCATGCATATAGTGTGGCTCCATCAGAGCAGCAGTATGGGCAAGCCCCGCACCTCTGCTGGATTATACTGACAAGAGAAGAATTCTGGAGCTGCCCTGGCAACCTTCAGTTTTGATGACAGCAGGTGTGGCGCTCAAAAAAAGCGCTTAAGAGTAAGCAGGTCAGGTGCCTCTGGACTCCACTGTGCCGTATAGGATTGGAGCGTGGGAGAGAAGATTTTCCAAGTTTTAATCAGGAGGATCGATTCCTCTCTATTCCAAACGTGTCCCCTGCTGAAAGAGCTGGCAGGCAAGAAAGAGCTGAGACCACAGCAGGGTCTGATACTGGAAGTGCAATCGTGTTCCTAATGCTTCTTTTGGTAAAGGTTTTCTTTTGGTGTTTGGATGATATTACAGCTTGATGATATCCTATAGCAGGATTTGGGCTTCTTCAGATTGGACACTCAGGGTGAAGCTGTCAGGGATTTTTGTCATTATGGAATTTCACGGAATTTCAGAGTTCGAAGGGACCTCTAGAAACCATCTATAGTCCAGCTCCCCTGTGGGGCTCAGCAGCTTCCTGATGAGGGACTAAAAGTCTGTTTCTAGGGTCAGAGGAAAGTAATCATATGGAGACAATGCTGAAGGTGAAGGCAAGGACCCCAAGTCCCAGAACACCATTGCAAGAATGGATCTCAGACTACTACTGTCATGTGTAGATCTGAGATTCATAAAGGCACAAAACTCAAAATATAATCTCTCATCTTTTCCAGGTTAATGTATATAAACGCATAGAGTTTGAAGTAGTTTATTTGCCAAAAAAAAAGTATAGCTAAACCTTTAAATATTTCCTACTAAGTATAATGAAAGAAAACAAAGGTTATCATCTTGGGTTTGGTCAGGCATTCCAGCCTAAGCCCAGCAGTGCTTAACGCCCTCTATAGATAAAAAGTCAGAATCACAAAATAATTCAGGCTGGAGGGGACCTCTAGAGATCTCTAGTCCAACACCCTGCTCGCAGCAGGGTCAGCTCTGATATCACACCAGCTTGCTCAGGGCTTCATTCAGCTGGGTCTTGAAACCTCCAGTGTGAGTGCAGAGCCACTCTGGGCCCTTCTCTCACTGCCTGACTGTCCTCCTGGGGAAACAGCTTCTCCTTATATCCAGCCTGAAACTCTTCTGTTTCAGTTTATGCCTCTTGTCCCCCTGCCTTGCAATGATGTGAAGAGCCTGGCTCCATCTTCCTGATGACCTCCTTACAGGCACTGGGGAAATACTCTTCTCCAGGCTAACCAAGCCCAAACCCCTCAGCCTCTCCTCTGTAATTTTTTTTTTTTTTTGGAGTAAGCTAATATTTCTGAGACTTCTGTGCCCTGGCAAATGGGGCTGGAATTGACCAATGTGCTCAGAAGTCATTAAAGCAAACTGATGAACAAACCTTCAGATGAACAGAGTGGGACAGATCCTTTTAGAAACCCAGCTTGCAGGTTAAAAGAGGGAATAAAAAGGATCTTCTCTGGCTATTGCAAGGCTATTCAAAATGGATGAATCAGATCAGATCTGAAGCTTCTAAAAATTCTGGGCAGTGTTTAAGCAGCACTGTTCAGAGAGAAATAAAGCATAACAGCATGTCAAAACACAGCTACGGGAATATAATCTGCTCGACCCTGAAGCAGTCATTTTGATAAAAGTCCAACTAAAAGAGTTTTCATGGAAGCTAACTTTAGCCTAGTGAGGCTAATCACCTCTGCAGTCACTGGAGAGAAACAGGATCCCATAATGGTCCTGCATGCTCCGCTGCCTCTGCCCTGGCTGTAGAGGCAGTCTGGTGACAGGAGCCTGAGTGGGCTCAGTCAGCCTTCAGGAATGCCTACAAAAGCCGGTCTACACAGCTATGATGTTAGGTAAGCTGCATCCGCTAATGGCAGATTTTCCTGGCAGCCCAGTGGGCTGAAAACCATCAGTAGCAGAAGATTTAGCTCTAGCAGAGCTGCTTCCTTTCACAAGTGTTGAGTGCGGGTGCCTGCAACTGCCCCATTTCTTCTTCCCATCTCAAACATATGTGAGGTAGACTGTGGGTAGGAGAAGCTGTATTGCAGGTATCTCCTCCCACATGCAGCTATTTGGAGGAGACTGTGGAGAGAGCGCAGGCACCATTTTCAGATGGGGAAGAAAGAGAGCGAAAGGCAGATTGCCCAAACCTGTTATATCACAAGGCAGGCAAATGAAGCAAGGTCCAGGTATCATCTGAGAAATCCTTGGCTCCTTGTCAGATTTGCTCTTTTTTCAAGGTACTACAACTTCATATACAAGTTCTGACAGTGCAGGCAGAACAACTTGATGTCAAATAAAACTAAATGGACTTGCAGCAGCACCAGCAGTGGGTCTTCCATCAGTGTCAACCTACAAACCCTACTTTAATGAGTTCAGACATGCCTTGGCTTTGCTACAGCAATATTGACTGAGCCTCTCTTTTAATTAAATAAATGCAATATACAGAGAGAATTAGCTTCGTGTAAACCCTTGAACAAACACCAAAAAAATCCTCCTGCCCTAGCCCTTCTAATCACTCTGATAAACTGGCTGTTCCCTTCTTATAAGATAAGCAGAGTGTGCAAACTGTACACAGACATTCTTTATTTAATGGCAAAAGATTTCACGTGCCACCTTTACCTCAATGCCAATAATACAGGACAGTCAATCTTATTCACAGGCCTTGATATTTAGTTACCTTTTCCTAGCTGTGTTTTGAATACCTGGGTGTACTCATGGGTAGGTAAGCAGGTACATATAGGTAAGTAGATAGATACCAACAGCAAAAGAGATTAGGCAAAGGATTTCAGTTTTTTACAGTGGAAAGGAATATTAGCCATCACAAATGCAAAAACACATGTATACATCTGAGCATGAATTGAGCATGGTAGATTTGATTCACATGCCGTCCTATTCCTTAAATGTTTCCTTTCCGGTGAATCACTTACAATTGTTTAGATGCCTGAAACACTCTTTTGAAATTTGCCTATTTTCTTATCAAGTGCATCTTGGGGCATAGTTGGATTTTTGCACGGCAGCATTGGTATAGCATCCGTCAGCTGAATCAGTCCATACCCGTGGAGGTCTTTGCTGGTTCACTTATACACACTGCTCTTCCTGAGTTGTGTGACGTCAACTCCCTGGAGGCTAACAATGTCATTATCATTACCAGACAAAGACAGTTAGGTAATTCTGTCTGATGGGAGTGCAGATATTGACCTGAACTAATGTATTCTTATTTCACAGAGAGATGCTGATTGTAGCAATGTGACATAGTAGGGTTTGCTAATATTAATCTAAGGGCTGTGTTCTTTTTTAGCAGAGAAAAGCTTTTACATTCACATTCAATTTCATCACTTGACATATCTGTAGTCTACTTGCTAGACTTGAGATTCTTTGGCTGTTTAAAGACAAGTACAAGGTCTTAGCCTGTGTGTGCCTGTGAAATATTTTTGGCAACCTCTAATTTGCACATCTTCTGACCCTGCAGAGAAAATTACCAAGCCTATTCAAAAGGCTTGCTTTCTTCAGGAAAGCCTAAGAAGAAATACCTTTAGGGAAAGGAGACGTGTAGCAGTGATCACATCTGATGTGTCTTGTGACAACATGCCATAGGTATCTTACTTTGTTTTTTCATTGCTGACTGCTGGCAATGCACTTGGAATAAAAAGTCCTTGCCTTAAAGAGATTACAATTTGCACATTTTATTGCAAATTTCCTTGAAAACCAGATATATGCTGTGCGTATAATAAGCATTACATAAACAGATTGTGGAAACATGCAAGTTTAATAGTCCTTCTGGAACATTCTGTGATTATTATAACAAATACATGTATATGCCAGAAGTACAACTCCTGCTTATGAATGTATGATACAATTGCTGTCAGTAGAAAACCAGTTAATAAATGCTATAGTGTAACTGTTTAATGATGCAGTCTGGGATTTTGTGCAATATCCTAAAATCTAAACTTTGGTACATAAATACAAATTACTACATGCACACTGCAATAAACCTGATTTATGCTGAAGCCGGAATCATATAACACTCCCTCCAGATGTTAAGAAAGCAAAACTAGCCAGCCCTGAAAAGGCAATCAGGCTTCACTGAGACATGCAGCTTAGACAGTGCTATCATCCGCTACTAGCTATGGTGGAAAAATAACCACGGAGACTGCTCAGCTGAGAAATCCAGACAAGCAGCCATTGCCATCAGTGGAAAACACTAGTTTCCAAACACAGATAAACTTGTTATGACTCCATGACAGCCTTCCATAGCAAAATCTTTCAGTTGTAATATCATGTTCTCCATTTGCAGTGTGAAGCCTTAAAAAAGCCAAGGGTTTAAGAAAAAGCTCAAAACATTTTATTTCTGTTTCGGTCACTACCAATCTGCATGAGTGTATAGAGGATGTAGTCTGACAGTGAGCATTAGAGGCAGAAGATAATTAAAAATAAACTATCCGTAAATAGCATACTGCCTCAAGTCATCGAGCTCTATTTCTTTTATTGAAATGCTGTGTAATGAAAGGTACATGCAAAGTACATTTTCAAAAGAAGGGAAACTGGGTTTACTTTTCTGTGTCCAGAAAACTGCAAAAGTAAAGCTGCAAATCAATGCGTGACCTCATATTTACAAGGAACTTGGTATATCCCCCAGAGGCTATACCACAAATGGCTTTTCACCCCAAGCATAGCAATAAAAACAACGAAGCAATGGTCACTTGTGTCTTTTTCTGAATCTCCCTTTATGCCCAAAAGCAAGCCTTATCTTAGCAAAAAGGCAACTGGACAACTTCTGCCAGAACTAAGACCAGTTCCCCACTGCTGTGCTACCTCTACTTCAGACCCCCAACCTCACTTTGCACACAAGAGTTCTTAATAGAAAGTCGTAATTTCTTCTTCATAGTTCTCAAGGGATCTGAGGGTTTTTCTTTTCAACCTGTTTTCTTCAACTTAGCAAAAAGGATGCTTTATGTAGCCAAGGGGACTCCCTTTTTTTTTTTAGCAAGTAAAGTAATGCCTGTTGCAGTTGCTTACATATAGGTTATAATAGGTTCACATCTCCAAATTGATGTATCTTCAGATCAAGTAGACTGTTATGTTCAATAATCAAACCCAAGATCAGAGCATTACTCCAGTTTTGGAAGATTATTCTTTTTTAAGTTTTTACAATCATAATGTTTTCATGTTGTTTGCATAGTATACAATTCCACTTTCCTGAAGAACATCTTTAAACATTGCTGTAAAGTTTAACACAGCATTTCATGCTACTATATTCCACAATCTTTTGCCTTACTTTTTCCCAGCTGTAACAACACTGTACTTATTGTAACCAACAACGATGACTGTATTAGTAATCGTGCCAACAGCAATGAATCTTCAGTACATTTATCGGCCTCATGCAGGTTTAACTTGACATTTGAAACTAGGAAAGGTTTTACCATTTTTTTCTTTGTAGTTAATACAGAAACCATAATTAATGATTGTGTAGCTCAGCCTCTGTAGCATCTTACAATTGATCGTCTATTACACTGGCAAAATAAGAGGATAATGTCACCAACATTTACTGAGTTGGCAGTAAAATACTTGGCACTTCATCCCACTTGGGTTTCATTTGACAGAATTTGCTAAAATGGCCTTGTTTAGGGCATAAGCTGGTAGAGTGGTTTGGTTTAATTAAAACAAATTCACACTCTTTTCCTTAGCTTTTAATATGGCTAAAGATAATTACATTGCTCCTTTTCTGTTGCTCCTGGAGTTCAGGAAATCCCACAAGATAATGTTTTTACATACCTAAAGAACAATGCAGCAAAGTAATATATGCTGTAGCTAGGCTTCCTCTCCTAGTAACTGATAGGACAAAATTGTCATTGAGCAAAAGGAAACTCTTTCACTGCTGTGAAATTGATAGACTATTCAGGTTTTATTGGGGTAGAATATGAAAAGGAGATGTCAGTATGTCATTATTTCTTTGGGGGTAGTTTTTCAATAATTTTCAACCTAAGATTAACAAATACATGCATACATATATATATACACTCAATAAACCCTGCTAGTCTTTGACCCAAAATACTATTCATGCAGAATTGGAGTCTCCAAAAATATAATGTGTGAATCAGATTAAACCTCCATAAACCATGCAATAAAAGGTGAAGCTAGTGTTACCTTGCATTTTTTTTAAATCTGTGTATACTAATACTTCCCTGAAGATGGAAATTGTCACCTAAATCTGTGGTCTGGGAGTTGTAAAACCTCTAACAGTGCTCTGCTGGAGTGGCAGACCCTTTCTCAGGGAGCTGGTTCAGGCTACCTCCATCTGTTACCTCTCAGCATCCTTTGGGTGTGTGGACCTCAGCTGAAAACAGCAATTTGAGGTGCAGACATTTAGATGAAGGTAACTGTATGACAGGAGGAGTCACAGAAGCAATTTTGCAGGGCTATAACTGCAATAAGAAGAAATGGGGGTATAGCTACAAGACCTTTTGCAGGCTGAAGCTTGCTACCCTTGTGCTGGCTGGCTGGGTACCACCTGTTTTCCTAAAGCCACATCTCCATGGTTGCTGCTGGAGCTGCTAGAAGTTGCTTACTGCAGGCACAGGACACTATGAATGCTACTACGTACCACATGGGCTTCCCTTTGGGCTGGATAAAAATATGAGCCGGGTGAGTGACCAGTTTTGTTGCAGCATGTGCTGTGCTCTGCAGGCTGCGCTGCAAGCAGATGCCGAGGCTCCCTGGCTGCAGAAGCCGCTCGATAGGAAGGCAGGGGATGAGCAGCTTGTGGCAACATAAATGGTGACCTGTGAACTGGCTGGGAAAAGCAATCCTTGACTTGGTGTTCTTGTGGAGTAGCTGAGCAACCTGCATGCAGGGAGAGTGGAGGCTTTGCTGTTCAAGACAACTCACATAAATACAGGTTGTGCCTCCACAAGATAAATGCTGTGACCCTATTTTGCTGTGAGCAAGGGCTTTGTTTCCTACCACACAGCAAGTGCTAGTACGTATTTTACAGGTGCCATGGCTCACAGTGCAAAAAGAAAAGCCACGGCTGTGTTAGCATGCAGACTGTAGCGCTCCTAAGTGCCTCAAGGGTTCAATGTGCACTTTCTGGAAGGGTATGAGCAATCCCTCTGCAACAGCAAGTCAGTGCCAATGCAGCCTTGGGGCACTTAATTTCCTCTTATTTATAAACAAAGCAATTTTGACACATACTGGTTATCCACGTCCACTGCTTCTGGTTCCCTGCTAGTGTCTGGCACAGTCATACAATGCCTTGGCTGAATATTAGCCCAGTTTTCCTTACTGACCACCTCTGCATGGCTCCCAGCTGCTTTTCCTAAACTGCCTTCCCCAGTTTCCTGGGGGAAGTTCTTTTTGCCAAGGAACAGGTACCAACATGGCACCTACAAATGAAAGAGCAGGGTCAGAGGAAGGAAGACCAAAATAGCCACCAGGTGAAGTTAGTGGAAACCTTTCTTGAGGGTCAAAGGAATAAGGGGAGAAAGGATGGGGAATCATGAAAAAATACGGTGGTCTGTGATATAGGATTAATATACCTCCGTGTTAGCTTCCTGCTCAGCTACAGAGTTTCTGAGTGATCTTGAACAAATTGTTCAGCCTCTTGGGGCATCATAATTATTCTCTATTTTACATGAGTTTTGAAAAGATAATTGTGTTAAAGACTGTGAGGTGCTCAAATAAATAATACAGTGATAGGACCTGCCAAAGAGATTACAGTGGGTATTTAAGAAGAAGGATGAACATCTAACAGAGATGTCCCCAGATCCTCCTCTGCACAGGTCTGATCCCCTTCTGTCTGTCCTGTTTCCTTTTATATTGTTGAAAACATCCTTTTTTCTGTTGTTCAAGTCCTGGGTTTTTTTCAGCCACTTAGATTTCCCTGCCAGTCCTCCAAGACCAGTACATCTGCCTTCTGACCTGGTGTCCTGAGATATACACATACTCCTGTATCGCCTGGGTCCTTCTCTCCCTGTTACAGACTCACACAGATTGACACTCACCTTGGCATTGCTGATGCTCTGCTCTAACGATCTTCCAAATTTGGAAAAGTAACATGCCCAGCATTCACACCTGTAGAGTCACTTCTGAATTAGGAAACACCATTTTAAATAGCAAAAACTACATAAGCTCTTAGCAGAGGTGGACAGGAGCAAGGAGACTCTGGATCCTTCAGATATCTAGCATAGGCAGTACAGCATCAGTCTCAAGGATGCACTGCCTGCATACACCAAATTACTTTACTGTAGGTTTCCATTACTCTTCCCTCACAAAGCACTTGGACTGTTCAGGCTCTTTGCAAGGGTATGTTTCCTTCTATTACTTTTTTTGACATTGGTTCCCCCAGACAGCCGTTGATAGCAGGGCTTTGGTGGATGAACTAAGCCAAACCTTCAAAAAACCATACAGACACTGTGCCCAGACCTCAGCCCAGGCACTTCGGACCCAGTACTTCCGTCTGCATACTGCTGAGGCTGAAGGACAGGCAGCAGTCCCTTTCCAACAAGGGTATCCATCACTAGAGTGAAAAATAAAAGGAGGGAGAGCATCTGAGGAAGGTGAGGTCTTTAACCACCGTAGAAAGATTTGCCCACTGTAATCCAAAATCCTAAAAGTCAGTGATCCTGAAATGTTTTCAAACTGGTCAAGAACTTTCTTCCAAAATTATTGGCCTCCCCCCTTGCTGTTCATTATTATTTTACATTACAGAATTTGTTTGCTGTTCCCATCTTCCAAAAACACACATTTCAATTTACGTTCATATTTTTATTCTTAGATTATTTCCTTATCTCCCTAGATGTTCTACTTTCCATATTTCTATGCAGTGTGATTGCATGGAGATTTCTTTAATTCATTTTTATTTGCTTTCCTTTTCTTTTCTACTTTTTGGATCCCCCATTTTGCTGCTTCACTGCATTTTTCATCTTTGAGTCTTCTAATTCCCTTCCACTCCTATTTATTTTTGTTTTCTGTAGTTCTCCATTCAATTTCACTGTTATTACTTTTTTATTGTTATTCCTCTTCATTCTGTCTCTTTATGTATGTGTTTGTTTTCTGTTTTCTTCCCTTTCCTGTCTTTTTTTCATGCTAGCAACTGGAACTGTTTATTCATAGCATACTTCCATTAAAACGCTGTACAAAATATTTTGTCTGATCAAAGTGTCAAAACACTAAAAAGAAGCACTGTGGATTGCATTAGGTGCTTAAATAAGATCCACCCCTTTTATACCTGAAGGTTGATTTTTTAAAGACAACATCCCTTTCCTAACTTATAGTATCAATTATGTGGGCAAGAGGCACATGGAAAAGCTTGTTTGGTTTCATTTTCTATCTTTCAGGACAGCAGTGGATCCTTGGTTCATTTTTAATTTTTGGTTTGTTGCAAGAAGCTGATACAGGAGAGAGGTGGAATTTTTGCCAGGAGCGTGAGAACCGGATGAGTGAAGGGGATTTAGCACGTTTGGGGAACCAGGAACATTGAATGTGGAATTTCACCTCTGTCTTAAAATGCTGCTACAGAGTCGCAGAAGAATCCAAAGATGAGAGGTCAGGTAACCTCACTGTTTGGAATAAACTTTTCCATTTGATGCTGAAATGATATATTATTTTTGCTTGAGCTTAGCATGCAGGTCAGATTGCTATTCCTCTAGGATATAAACTTATTCTTGTGTATATGGAAAGTCAATATTCACTCTGAGTAAATCAACCACAATATTTACAACAGTGTCGCCCTTTGACCAGCTCTAATTTAGACACATGAGATTTTCAGTGGCTGAATCTGATTCTTATATTATTGTGTTGGCTTTGGTACATCGTGAAGCTGTCAACTGAAGTTATAAATGAGTTATAAAAGAGTTTCTGCTTCCTGGGAAACTCATATTTTCAAAATTGGATCATAACCTACCAGAAAGAAAGCAGACAATTTCAAATTGTCTTGAAAGCATAATTTATTATTTTTCCTCGGTTTATGATTAATCACAGTATTTTGTCTCACATTTTATTTTTTTCTACAGTTTTTACACTGTAATCTGTATCTTGTTGACCCGGTTATGAGGAGGACACTGTATTAAATTCCTTCCAACCAGAATTTTTCTTTGATTCTTTGATTTTATGCATTTTTAAAATTCAAAAGCCATTTCATAATGGAAAATCAAAATATTAGAGACCTGGAAAAAGAATATTTTGTGTGTATAAAATGTTTTTTTTATACAAAAGCCCTCCTTCCTCCAACCTCCCCCCAGGTTTCAGTGAAATTGGTACATTCATCTAACCATTTTTGCTTTGATTAAAATTACATTTTCCAATAGGAATATATCCCTGGGAGCAAACACATATACTATTAACCATAGCACTTCAGATTTATCCCAGCATAAGTTATCTGAGAAGCTGGAACCATTACTTCTTCTTACAGTTCAGCAATTGTAATTCTTCCTAAAATTTATGCTGTCTTTTCATATTCATAGCTCTTAGCAGTTTTGCCTGTCCCTACCACATCTGCCAGGTAAGGGTATGTGTGTGCAGCAACTAATACTCATGAATAAATACTCATTTCAGGACTTAGTCTGCAGTTACTGACTTCACTAGAAGCAAAATCAGACGCTTCCGTTAGCATTTCATATAAAATGTCAGCTGCATATTATGTATGCATAGTTTGATCTAAATGCAGCTCCCATGGGATTTACCTCACTATAACAGGGGAAAGCTAAGAGGTAGCAATATAATAAACCGTAGTGTGAAAAAGAGTAGCAAAACCAATGAACCAGATTCATAGAAATTTATTTTTACACACGTTGTTAAAAAGCCAGAGCCAATATAATCAGTGATGGGGAAACTTCAAAAATTAGAAGCCTGTTCTTATCCAAAGATCAGCTGAGTGTGTCATATAAATGATTTTGTAAATATCTCATTCTGGTTTTCTTAAGAAATTGCCACATTTCTGCAAAACAGAGATTTAGTATTTCTAAAGACTATTTTCCTAACATTGAGATTAATTTGGTTCCTGTTTGGGTGAAAGTTCAGCTCAGTGTTTATCTTATTCAAAATGTCTCACTCATATCCTGATAAACAAATTAAAGTGATTGTGCATGAAACAAATCTCTGCTGCAAGGAAAAAGTAATAAAAAAGAGAGATGCTGCTCTGCATTTGCAGAATCTCTAGGCTTATAATTTATCTGAGTGACATAGAGGGTGAACTGAAGATTAGCAAATTCATGACAGATTCAAAAGAAAGCTGAACGTATTTCAGAGTGTGGTTGATGTGTACATTGTTGATGAGGAGACCTCAGGTCAAAATGATCTATGACGAATACTTGTTCCACTGACAAATCTTAAATGGAAAACCAGGAAAGATATTATACCATCTCTGAAGAGATTTGACTAAAGTGTCCTAGGCAATAAAAAAAAATAAATAAAAAAAAAGAAAAACTAATATTGAAGATTAAGTGATAAACCTACATTGCCTTTCAATTTCTAGTGCATATAAGCTTTGCAATCGGTTTAATGGAAGGATATTCTGGAGGGCATGGAATTATGCCAGAATAGGGTCTGTGACATTATGTGAAATTTCCCTGCAATATTTTTCCTTCATTTCATTTTTTATAAGAACTAAATCAAACAGAAATTACCTTACACCTAAATCACCAGTGTTCTTCTGCAGTGTCATGCTGATGTTCAGGTTTACAAACATGTCATACTGGACTGCCATGACAGCAAGTGAAGCCTTGGGGCTCCACAGAGGTGGCTAGTGAGGATAGAAGTAAAAGAAAAGCTTCTACTTGCTTTTTTTAGGGTTCAGAGGGCAAAAGAACCCCAAAGTTAAATTTGCAAGGCTGCAAAGAATCAGATAACTGCCTCTCCAGTCAGGCTTTAGTAACTAGAGGAATTGAAACTTCCAATCCCAAATTAGAAGGCAGCATCCTTCCCACACTCCTGTCACCTAAATTTCAAGGCATCCAAACTTCATTGGATACTTCCTAATTAAGATTTCTTTTAGCTACCTGTGCCTTTTGCATATGCCTGTTGTTGTGTATGCCAATGGCCAGCACACACCCCACACCTGCTGAAGATCCTGCACCAGCAGAGATGTTCCACACACTTCCAAAGTAATGAAGGGATCCATTTCTCTACAGTTGAGGCAGCAGAAACAGATGTTTTTCAGTGGCAGAACAGCTGGGAAATGTAGCCCTAAATTCTGCTGACTCTGCAACTTGAGCAGAGCCCAACCCACATATCCAAAAGATCCTGATGGGATGAACAGCCCGGGGACATGCTGTCTTTCCTGCACTGCATAGAAAAAACCTTGACTGACATAGTTTACAGAAAAGAACATATAGCAGGAACTCTTGGGTGGTGGAGGCGTAGTTTTGGGGAATCCTGTGCAGTAATTCTCATTTCTCATGCATTCATTAGCCAAAGGACTAAAAACCCAAGAAAGGTCTTTGTAGCAGGAGCTGGCACCGGGAATGTGCTTTTCTAGTGGAATACCTTATTTTCAGCTCCCAAAACAATTTCCTCATATACTCTTTCTCTCTGGTTTTTGTTATCCTGTATATTGGTACAGAATGGCTTAGCTTTACTATAGGTTAAAGTCTGGCTTTGCCTGAGCATCGTGTTGGCTGATGCTTAGGGTATTGTCTAGGGAGGAGGAAGCAGAAGCTGAAGAAGTGTCTGGACTTTTTAACCAAGCTAATAGAAGGAGGCTGCTACCAGGTACAGTTCTGACAGCGAGTTCTGCTTGTTTTAAAAGAAAGGCTGGATAAATCTATTCTCAGGGGGAAAAAACAAAACAAAACAAAACAAAACAAAACACCAAACCACACTTGTCTGCGGATTCAGAACTGTTCAAAACACCCTTAAGGTCTGAATCTGGGGCCTCAACCACAAGGATGATCGGTATTTCAGACATTGCTCTTTAGAACTTTGATGAGTTAATTCTAGGCACTCACATGTTGCTTGCTGCAAACCATACAGAAGCGCCTGAGTCTCCCATGAGGTCTGTAGTGATCTTAGACTCCTCCTTCAAGGTTCAGGCCCCTTTTAAGGGCTTGGTAGGGCTGACACCTGAAACTTAGGCAATACCCTAAGTCATTTTTAGATATTTGTGTCATCTAGTGGATCTCTCTCTTTTAGGATTTCTGCCAAAGCAATTGAAATTTGGTGCTTAGATTCCTTACGTGCTTTGCAAATCCCGCTGGGCACATCTATCAGCACCAAAGATGTTTTGCCACTTTGATCATGGGTCTGTATCAGAGGATGAAAACTTTGTTTATGTCCAGAACCAGTGAAACAGCTTAAAGATCAAAATTCCTCATACTAAGTCTCATTTAGATTCACCAAGGAAGATTCACCTGTGCTTGCTATTTTTATTATGTTAAAAAACCACAAAGTATCTCTTCACCCAGAAAAATGCATGAGAACCACCATAATAATAAACATAGCGTCTGGTAACGGTGGCTTTCTGCTGTGCTTTTATACCACCCTGGAGCTAGCACTGTCCTGGAAAAGGAAAGATGCCTGGGACTTCCTCTCCAGAAATTTCTGCTTGGCTGTTGCATCTGCCCACTAGCAGTTACCTTAATTTAGAGAGGCCTTCAAGGTTTTATGACTGCCTGATTTTCCCATTGAGCACAACAGCTTCCTGAAAGAAGACCTAAGGCACCACAAGAGGGGCAAATGACATAAAATCATTCCAGCAGCTTGCAGTATGTGGGCAATAGGGTATTCTGTCAGGGTACCTATGGACCAAATTGATGGCTGCTTCGTGCCATAAGGTGGCCTAAAAAGGGAGAGATGTGTCCCCTAGGAGCTGTAAACACTTATGCATGAGCCTGAAGTGTCCTGTCTGTGAATGTTTGTGTCAATAAAGGAGATGTCTGAAAAATCGAGAGAGTGAACTTCAAGGCAACGTAAGCAGGGCCAGACATTTAAATGAAGGTAACCAAGAATATCTGATGCCTCTGTTGTCATCTCCTTACATTGAAAATTTCTGGAACTGAAAGGGGAGATTTATTCCACCTGGGTGGAAATACAGAGCTACATGTCTCTGACCTTGTTTTATCCATGCTAGTTCTGAAGTCCTGCGTGTTTCACCCAGCTGGGCTGTAACAGAGTTTTGAGTTTGACTGCTTGAGGCTTTTTGTTTGGGCATTTCTGGGGGGCGAGGGGGAAGGTTGTGGGTTGCTTTGGTGGTTTTTTTTTTGCTTTAATGACAAGTTTTACCTCTTAGCCTTCTGTGCTATCCTCTGCGGGTTTGCTGTTTCAGTAATTTCTCTCCTTTGTCATCTTGCAGGTTTGCCAGTGCAGGATTGATGTCATAAAATTTAAGGGCACTAGTTCACTTGCTCAGCTGGAGCATGGATTTTAGAGGAAGAGTAAAGCTAGCACAGATATCTAAGAGCTGAATAATAAAATGTCCCTTCATCTGTGTACTTAATTAGCTGCTTTCCTCATGATTACAAAGATCAGTACCCAGGAAGAGAGGAGCTTTTAGGTCTCAGCAGGTTAACTCCACACCAGAGGATTAGACAGGACCCAAACTGTGATGCTTAGTGTTCTCATTTCCAGGACAGTGCTGGCATCCACTACTCATTTCTTCTGCTCTGCAGTGAGGTGAAACATTCGTGGGACTGAAAGCTCTGAGTTAATCCAAAAAAAGAGTCATTTTGGATAGATTTTGACAGGTTGCTGAGTTAAAAAAAGGCAAATATGAATATGTAATAAATGATAAATTCTTTCCTCCTCCTATGTTATCAGCGGAGACTATATTGCTTTGTCATACAACTGCTGCAAAGGCTAATCCTCCACACTTGCAAAATCTTCTTATTCTAACTGCCACGGCCCTGCTGAAGCCAGGGCTTATGGCCCTAAAAATAGGAGCAGGATTACTTAGGTTGCAGTCCACTGAAGTAGTTTAAAGGTTTTCAGATGTGGAGCGAGGAGAGAAAAAAAAATGTTATTCTAAACTATCAGAGCTCAAAATTACCATTTTAATCAACTTTAATTAAAGACTTCATACATTCCCAGTACAAAGGCTTCCAGCATGAATGAATGCCCACCCCCTTATGAAAACGTACCACCAATAAGGCACTTATTTTAACTCCTTACCTCAGAGTTTTCATATCTGTCTCAGAACCTCCTGGCTTTAATTTATTGATTTCAACCTTACAGCAGCTAAGTAGGGGCTTTGAGGAGGACTTAGGCACTTGCAGCCATAATTGCAATCCTGACAATCCCTACTCACGTATGGCCTAACCCAGGGCCTTTTGGGGAAAATCAGGCCAGGGTGAGCTTAAGTGCAGCCAAAGCTGAAGGCTCACCTTCCTTCTGCGCAGGCAGTCAGGAATCTGGGTCTCAGCTGAATTCAAAGGGCAAATAATAAAGAACAAACCAGAAGCGAGATGAAAGGTTCGGTAGAAGGTATCTGAAGACAAAAACAGAGCAAAGCAGCCCAGACAGTGGTGCCTAGCATTTGGAAATGTTTAAGAAGTTAAAATATGTTACTGGGCATAACTCTACTTTGAGAAGTGAATAAAATTTGTGCAGGTCTAAAACGCCCTCAGGCTTGGCCGGTCTCTGCAGCTTGTGCCTGAGCCCTGTTTAGGTTCAGAAACCAGGCCTTCCCCTACTTAGCGTGCTTCCTCTACGTAATATTTGCTATTTAACATGAGATCTATTATGGAAGGCTCAGTTGGAGTGTTCCTAAAACAATCTAATGGGAAATAACTCCTTCCGGGAAATAACTCCTTCCAAGAAATAATGAGAGCCACTCTTTCTTGCACAACATGCAGAAGAACAAATGTTTAACAGCATCATATTAGGAGGTTTCCACCCAGACAGAAGGACTTGTGGTTCAATTCAGTCTTCAGATCCAGGCAAACTGGATCTGACAATAATGCCTCAACTGTGGGAGCACAGTCTGCTGCAGAGACAAAATTATAATCTTTGGTTCTGACCCTTCACTCCATCTCTCTCTTTCCCATTTCTCTCCATCCAAGTTGTCACTGTATAGAAGGGGTTTGCTGAGTCAGAGGGAGAAGACGACAAACAATAGAAGAAAGAAAAGTTCTAGTCTAGTGTTAAGACAGTTGTTTAGGATGAGGAAATGTAGAGTTTTGGTATTTCTGATGCTGGAACAGTTTTTCTTTAATACAAAACACAGAAATTGTTCTTTCGCGCAGAAGATTGTAGCTCAGGATATCACCTTGAAACTGCATGCTCAAATCATCTCCTTTTTCCTACAGTAAACCTTGAATTTGGTTTCACTCACCAGTATGTTTCAGCTAAGGATGTGAAGGGTGTCTCTTCCCCTTCACACCTCATTGTCCAGCAAAGTTACCTCCGAGATAGAAAATATGATTTTGAATCAAAGAAGATGCAATGAAAACTTCTCTTTCCACAGTGAATGTCCCAGTTGTGAAGTTCTTACATGAAGGACAGGTTCTGCCAAATCTTCTTGGCTTTGGATGTGGATTAGGACAAGAGTAGCATCCAACTTGTAGCCCCTTGGGGTCGAGTCAGGAAACTTATGCATGCAACCTCACACTCCCTCCACATTTTAGTGCAGTTAGGACCAGAAAACTGGAGAGAGCCACACTTTCTCTGCCCCAGATGTGCCACCATGGCCAATGCCCTCCACTCAGCTGGCAAGCCTACTCACTCCTCTACTCTCTTCCTCTCTTTCTTTGCTGTCCCCTCACAGCAGTTATTACAGTTATTACATAGTTGCACAGCAGTGGGAGTAACATAAAATGCCATTCCATGTCTCCAGCCTTGTGGTAAAAGCACTCTTCCTGCAGCAAAAATTGTTGGTTTGCAGTTCCCTCATGTTTGGGGGGTTATATCATAGAATCATAGAGTCACAGAATTGTCTAGGTTGGAAGGGTCATCGAGTCCAACCATTAGCCTAACCCTACCAAGGTACTACTAAACCATGTCCCTCAGCACTACATCTACACGTCTTTTAAATACCTCCAGGGATGGTGAATCAACCACTGCCCTGGGCAGCCTGTTCCAATGCTTGAAAACCCTTTCAGTGGAGAAATTTTTTCTTAATATCCAATCTAAACATCCCCTGGTGCAACTTAAGGCCATTTCCTCTCGTCATATCACCTGTTACTTGGGAGAAAAGACCAACCCCTACCTCGCTACACCCTCCTTTCAGGTAGTTGTAGAGAGCGATAAGGTCTCCCCTCAGCCTCCTTTTCTCTGGGCTAAACAACCTCAGCTCCTTCAGATGCGCCTCATCAGACTTGTGCTCCAGACCCTTCACCAGCTTTGTTGCTCTTCTCTGGAGACACTCCAGTACCTCAGTATCTTTCTTGCAGTGAGAGGCCCAAAACTGAACACAGTATTCAAGGTGCGGCTTCACCAGTGCTGAGTACAGGGAGACAATCACTTCCCTACTCCTGCTCACTACAATATTCCTCATCCAGGCCAGGTTGCTGTTGGCCTTCTTGGCCACCTGGGCACACTGCTGGCTCATATTCACCTGGCTATCGACCAACACCCCCAGGTCCTTTTCTGTGGGGCAGCTTTCCAGCCACTCTTCCCCAAGCCTGTATCTCTGCATGGGGTTGTTGTGACCCAAGTGCAGGACCCAGCACTTGGCCTTGTTGAAACTCATACCATTGGCCTCAGCCCTGTCCAGATTCTTCTGTAGAGCCTTCCTACCCTCAAGCAGATCAACACTCCCACCCAACTTGTTGGTGTCTGCAAGCTTACTGAGGGTGCACTTGATCCCATCATCCAGGTCATTGGTAAAGATATTAAGGAGCCCCAGTACTGAGCCTTGGGGAACACCCCTTGTGACTGGCTGCCAACTGGATTTAACTCCATTCACGACAACTCTCTGGGCCCAGCCATCCAGACAGTTTTTTATCCAGCAAAACATACGCCAATCCAAGCCATGAGCAGCCAGTTTCTCCAGGAGAATGCTGTGGGAAACTGTGTCAAAGGCTTTATAAAAATCCAGGTAAACGACATCCACAGCCTTTTCCTCATCCACTAAGTGGGTCTACTAGATGAGGGGTGGCACCTTTCCAGTATGCCACGAAGTTATTGCACAGCAATAACAGCTTCCCTGCCACCTCCACTGCTCAGAGCAGACAGCACTTCCTTCTCTGCAAGACGAGTCTCAGCTTCCCTCACTCCAAGGAGGTTATAGGCCCTGGGCATCAAGAGGACAGAGCACTCCTTGTCTGTGTGCCTCGTGTGGGAACCACTGACATCTCAGCTTCATTTGACAGCTTCTTGTTTCTCTGTTGCATAGCCCAGGGTGTCCCTCAGTTGCAATTGAAGGGTTCATTCCAAGGTTCACAACGCCCTGCAGGCATTGCGCATGGAGGTGAGGTACCAAACTCTGTGCCCTGTGCCTCTGTCTTCTTTCAGGATATAAGTGCCTAAAGGCTAGGCACTCTAATTGCTAAATTGCAGGTGTAGGGGGTTTGTTTCTTTTTATTTTGCCTTTATTCTGTCACCTCCCTCTCCTTAACCCTCAACATAGGTAACAGTACCTGAAAAAGATTCCAGTGCTTAATAACTTGATTATTTATTTTTTTTTTTTATGTTTGGCAGTCAGTTCAGGGTTCTTGAGGGCCTCAAGAGGGAGGCTCAGAGGCAGGCATGAGTAGGTCTTCTCAGTCTCCCATTTCCTTTTCTGTTTGCCTTGGTCAAACACCAATATAGACTTTATCCGAGACAAGCCTTTCATGGCAAGCAATAGTGGATGGGGATACCTCTGCCGAGTGAAGAGCTGCAAGTAGGTTTGTTCAGGGGAATTTTTCCCACTGTCCAAGAAGAGTTAAGGCACTGTGCTCTAACCATAACATGGGGTTTTATTGTTCTTCGCAAATGTACCCCATCAAAGAAAGTTGGTGCTAAACCCGAGCTCCCTTTGATGAGTCCCTCCAGCTGGACAGACCCTATACCTTCCACAGCCAAAGTTTCCACCTCCCTCTCCACTGTGCTCAGTCTTTCTGCCATGTTTGCGTAATTTGATTCCCACCCACTGACAGAGCAATTGGGAAGGTCTCAGTCACAGTGGAGACTGGCTGGAAAATGTAACCCATGGATTGGCAGCCAGGCAGGAATTCTCCACTGGGAGCCCAGTAGGCATCAAGATATAAATAGTCCCATGTTCCAGTCCAGGTCAGATCTGCTTCAGGAACCCTATACTTGAACAGTGAACAAGCACATAATTTTGGTTTCCACAACTTTCTGTGCTTGGCAACTGCCAGGAGTACTGCCTGTAGACCAAACTCAAATATAATAAAGCAGAGATCAAGTTAAAATGTCTGTGGAAGTGATATAAGGCACTAGTGTAAATAAAAAGTGTTAAGTATAATAATTTTAACCAATTCCAGCAACTTTTTTCCTTCAGGTAGAGATTTCCAAAATTGTATTAATTGTAATGATTTCCTTAGATAAATAATACTAAAGAACTGAAGCCAATTTCTAATAAATTAGTGGCATAACAGTAAAGTAACAATCAGCCAGATTTCTTAAAAATAAACCTTCATATTTGGAGTGTATATAAACTCATTTATCTGCAAACAAAGTATTTGTCAAGGTAGACAATGGATAGTAAAACGTATTTCTATTACAATTTGAGGAAACATGCCTTCAGCGTGACTAAAAACTCTATCAGATGAATGAAAGTAGATTTTTTTAAAATTTATTTTTCATTTCATCCATAAACTTAGTGTATATCATGGATTTTATTGTTTGATTTTTCTAATATGGAATGGAAGTGAAAAAAATTTAATTTGTATTTATTAAATTCACAAACTGTAAAAGACATGCTTCATCTTTTTCCTATTCCACCTACTTCATATGGCTCTCTTCCTGTCTTCACCAAGCAGATTATGTTGGTTTGACTACGTGCAAAAATAATATTTGTGACATGTGTGACTACAGGAAGTACTTTAGGTCTTGTTGTTTTTCCCTGTTCTCCGTGTGGTCTTTCTTTTATTTTTATCATTTAATATTATTCCCAGTTGTGTCATCCAAGCTAAGTCTTCTGGGATGTCTTGATGTCATGGTGATTTATGACCTTGTAGAATGACAAATTATGGATTCACATGGGATGTCTGAGTGCCCACAGTTTAATCTTACGAAGGTTTTCACTTCAAAAATTACCTTCTAAAACATGATAGCAGATCTTCATTTTCTTCCTGACAAACCTCCCAAGCTGGGAATGCAGTTCCATCAGTACCCTATGCTGTCTAGAGACTGTACTTAAGACATTTGATACAGAAATCTCCCTTCTGTATCTATTAAGCCATCACCAGAAATGTTCTCCCTCTCCAGTAACCTTCTTCAATTACTCACTTTTTTCTCATCAACTGCATTGTTGATACTATTCTGACAAATGTACTAAATAACCATACATTGCATAAGCGGTAGCTCAGTTTCAGATACATACAACAGGGTATGCAAACATACAAATAGACAACCTCACTTGATGATTCCTAAATGGTTTATAAGCAGAGGTCATGGGCCTGGCATTGGATACCTTCAAGTGCTCTCTTGCAACTTGTAGATCTGATTGGGTAATTACTGTCTGCTTACAACCAAAATGATTATACACCTACAGAAGAACCTTTGGCAGAGATGGACTCAGTTCTGATATGTTCCATAGGTTTCCTGTGTGATTTTTAGGCAACATATGTACTCTTTCTCTGCACTTCTTTTTACAAATTAAAAAAAAACAAAAACAAAAACAAAAACAAAAACAAAAACAAAAACAACCCCTTACAAACTAGGAATATCTTTCTTGTCTTTTCTGCTTGGAGTTTGAACTTTGTGGGAAAGGCATTTACCTTCAAAAGACCAAAACTCCTTTAGAGTCTCCAGGTGCTGCTGTAGCACCGACAGTAATTTCTCATGAATATAAAGGTTTTGAACATCTAAAATGTTATATAATTCTCAGTGTTCACAGGCTGACAGAGAAAAGGTGAAAAACAGAGGTTCTAACAAATTTTCCAGCCTTTTCTGATTATTGCTGTTTTTTACTCCTAAGACCTTAGCACCATGGTAAATACCATGTGGTTTTTTTCCTCTTCAAACTATTGACAAGAGTGGCAAAAATTATTTTTCTGCACACTTAAAATTTCTTTCATCCCACCCCAAATGAGCAGCTAGAATTTGTTCTTTCACCATTTTTTAATCTCTGTGAGGCATCTCAGGCTACGTGCTAGGACAAAGAGTTCTTTCTTGGATTCTCAGATGATGGAATGTCTTTCGTTCTCTAGCTATTCGTCATATTCCCCACAAGGTTTTATTCAACATCTACCTACAAATACCCTTATGCTTATTTTTTTTTCCAACACCCTGTGCCATTCTGCTGAGAAGCGACTATCTGGTCAACAGGGTCAATCTACAGCCTGATTCAGAATCTCCATGTGCCTGAAATCATATTATATGCTCTTTTTCAGGAAACATGATCTAATCATGGAATTGGAAGTGGTGCTAGGGGCTGCCTAATTCATCACTCTGTCCAAAAGTAGGATTAATTTGGTTTATGATGCTCAAAATAGATGTTTGTCTAGCAAGTTCTAAGAGATCTCCAATGATGGAGATGCTACAGCATTGCAAAGAAATCTATGCTGCTCTTTTAATGGATACTAATGAAAAATGTAAAGCAAAGCTCTAACCTGATGATTTCTAAGAGAATGATTATGTTGTCAGATGATTGCATATAAACTCCAGTCCTCTCTGAGAGCATGAAAATATGCTTGTGTTTCACAGCAAGTGTGCAGATCCATAGCACAATAAAACTGAAGATAGAGGCCATGCTTGTGCATTTGGGAGAAATCTAGAAGAAATATTCACAATATTAAATTTTCTTAAAAGGATTATTTAGTTCTATTTCACTAGTTAAAATATGAAAACACTCATCAAAATGATGAGATATAGATCATCCTTTGGACCTGTAATAGCTATACGAAGAAAAAAAGGTAGACAATTACTCTTTTGTATTTTTTCACAATACCAAAATATCTATTTATCGATGTGAGCTAAAGACCATGTGCAGCAATATAACGATGCTTTTACATGAAATAAATGTATGAAAATTCATGTCTGTATGTAGTACAACTTTCATGCTGTTCATGGAGGACAGATCAGGTTATGAAAATGAAACAGCAGTGAAAAACGATGTGTATCACTATATGAATTTTGAATAAGCCTCATGAAACCAACAGTATAATAAAAGCAATATTCATCTTACATGTATGGAACACATCAACTCTGTTATTTTGCTTTGCCTGAAGCAGCTTTAAATCTGAAAGGAGAAGAAAACAAGCCAAGCAAGAAATCATACAGAGAGGTAGCGGTCACATGGTATCCTGACTATTCTGGCAGTGGTTTAACAATAATGAAGCATCTGGTGGTCAGTTCCATGAACATCTCTTTTTTCAGAACAGAAGGACTGATGGAAAAAGTTCTCATAGTCACACATATTAAAGGAGACGAGGGAGTATAAATTCTTCACTCAGGGTCAACCAATTCTTCATCTACATTTCCTACCCTCAGTATACCCATGTATTATGATATGTGTTGATATGAGCATCTCAACATGTCGTCATAAATCACAATACTGTGCAACAGAAGCTTAAGATGCTTCGGAGAGCAATGCAATTTGGTATTTCGTGTTTTATGGCTTACATACTGACCTCAAGCCTAACAAGCATATGTCAGTAAGGCTGCAAAAATAAATGTGAATCACTTAGGAATATAAACAATTCAAGAATAAATGTTTATGCAGAAAAGATTTTTCAAGTCATATAAAAATTTAACATGTCCCGTAAGCTACTTCTTTGATTTCTTATTCTTTTACTCTGTTCAGAAGTTTTTTCATTGATTTTCTTCTCTAATTATCTGTATTTCATTTGAAATATAATAAGATGTCTTCAAAACTAAAGTCGTAAAACTGAAGATAGTATTTGCCCACCTAGGCACTTCTTTATAGTAAAACATATCTGCCTTCTTACATCTTTAGGTAAGAGTGACTTTACACAGTAATCTGAGAAGCATGCATATGTTCTGAAAATAGCACTTTTGTGTAATACTCATCTAGACCGTTTTTGAATTTGAAAAACGGTTTTAGAATAGTTTTGTGGGCAGGAGGAGTTCAGTAGAAAGCAGTAAAAATGCACATTGATTTAAGAAATACGGTCAGAAAGCTGAAGAGTAAGACTGATAAAGAAAGAGTGGAGTAGATTCCCTTTTAGAAAGAAAAGTAGACTGTTCTTTTATGATAAAAATGTAAATTAGTTAAGACTTTTGAGAGCAGTAAGTGCTAATAATAGGGCAGTTAGAGATAGCAGCTGCTTGTAATAACTACTATTTTGTATGTGGTATCCCAAGTACAGGGAACAATAAACTCACTGAAGAAAAAACTTGTCATTTATTTCTGGTGCATTTAATAGTTTAGTTCCTTTCCTCTTGCTTGAAGTTATGGTTCAGTGGCAGTAATTCAGTTTTCAGCAGCTCTTTAAACTTTCCCTGAGTAAAAATCTTGTTGCTATTCCAAATTCTAAAACTCAGTTTATAAATCCTGAACATTTTCAACTTATTCTGGTGGTCTGATAAAAACGTGACTGTTTTGAGCATTGCAGAAAGAAAAAGAGTTGAAATTCAGCCCCTTTGGCAAATTATTAATAAAGTGTGTCTTTCTTTTTTTTTTCTCTATAAGGTCCTAAAAGTATCTGGTTACTATTCTTAAACCACATTTTTTCTCCTCTTGTGCTTATACAGTGGTAGAGCTTGGCTACAGCGATCTTTTCAGAAAACATTGCCTAGGCCAAAACTTATGCCTATTCCTCTCATTTCTCCTGAAAACTTTTAGAATTAATTTTCTTTATCATTGACTGAACTCATGGACCTCACCAAACAAAGGCTGGGGAAAATCAGAACTTTTCAAATTAGAGAAGACCCTGTCCATGACTTCCCTGTTACTGCAGACCATCTCTAGATCACATTGAACTCTTTGTAATCTTATCTAGTGCTTGACAGTGTCTTGTGGGATGACTAAACAATTACAGATATCCTTATCTTTTTAAACTATTCTCTTCCTCATACCCAGCCCCTCACCTTGACCCAGGAGTACACTCCAGGGCTCATCGCTGCTCGAACGGCTGGTCAGTATGAAGTTGTGTAACACACTGCAGCAGTGAGAGTCAAACCCTTTGCGAGGGGTTGAACTGTGCTGTGACAGGCTGCGGCTAGTTTGGTAGGGTTCAGTACACCTTGGTGTTAAAAACACCTCCAGTGCACAACAATACCATTCGCGCGCAGTTCTGGGTGTGGGTAGTTCTTCCTTCCACTATTTCTCTCATCCTTTTCTTTCAAGTTCAATTCAAGAGGTCTTGCTCTGTCCCCATGCTCCAAACCTCAAACGTTAATCTGAATGTTCAGGGACAGCACGCTGCTAGAGCTGTGAACAGGTTGAAGATCACATCTGTAAGCAAAGGCTTCTACCATTGCATTTAAGGCTCTGAGCCTGCAGGATCCAAAAAACAAGAAATTAAAGAAGACTAGTTGAAACATTTCCTTTGGAAAAAGCTTCATATTCAGTTTTCTGAAGGAATACACAGTTCTGTCAAAGCCTTTGATCAAAAATTAGGCAGCCTAGGAGAAGATTTGCCCCGCTTACCCACCTCTCTGCCTCCCCTTGCCTGCTCCCCCAGGTGCCCCAGCTGGATGCCAGGGAATTCCAGGCTCTGGATGCCCTGCCAATTTCTTCCCCAAATTGCCCAGCTGACCTCTATCTGCCACTGTCACACTTCCAAGGTTTACAGCTCTCCACCATCCCCCATAGAACTCTGAAAGGCAGCTGAGCCTCTGGTTCCTCTTCCTAACTGCTCCTCATCCAGCCAGTCCCCTTCCGCCCCAGCGCAGGCTGGGACAACACCGGGAACTGCCTGGCCAAATGAGTTACCCATGCCAGGAAGCAAGCCTGAAAGTCTGCATTTAGGGGAGCCTGAATTCAATTTTTGGAGACTTGGTTCCCTTGAAAATGTTATCTTCAACAGAATATGTTCTCTAATTCAAAATGAGTAGAGAAGTTTACAGTTAAGTTATATTATTTTTCCTGACCAGTTGTAGTTCAGTCTCTGCTGCTACTCTAGAGGGAGGACTGGTTTGGTGATTCATACCAGGAGAATAACTCTTTAAAGTACATTTTGTGCTGAAAAGAATTAGGATAACCTTTAATTTATGGTATGAATCACCAAAAGACATATTTCACAGTTAGTGCATCATACTTCCACTGGGTGATCTACTGGACTGGAGGTGTGTCTTGTGCCTGCCTCTGTCAGTAGCTCAGCATCTACACTGGGATTGCCACATTCACGCTGGGATTGGCCCCCTCCTCTCATCTGACAGCCACCAACTTCCTGCCACATGGTGGAGGACGCTCCAGCCTTGCTCCAGGCACCCAAGAGGAGGAGAGGTTGCACTCGATGCTTCCTGTCTTGAGGCTGTTCCAGTGGCACAGTGGAAAGTCTGCTTGGGCAAGGACCAAAGGAGGAGCCATCCCCTGGCCACTTGCAGCCTTCACCAGGGAGAGGGAAGTCCTGGTTCAATCCTTGTGTTGGCGAGACAAGCCAGCCTCCTCCGCCTCCCCAAGACTGAGGCTCAGATGGGCTTTAAACCCCTCCAAAAACAGCTGGGGAGGGGGGGAGGGGAAGGAAAAAAAAAAGGATGCGAGGATCAATAGATTCACAAGCTGTCCCCTAAGAGTCAGTTAGTGGAGGTTTCACTCCCTTGTGGATCTAACCCTGAGGGATCACTGAACACCACACCTGTTACAACAGCTGCTCTTGGCTATATCCAGTTTCCAGAAGTCCTTGAAAGCCTCTGGAGTGTTTTGAGAAGCGAGCGATGACATGGGCTCCTTTGGGGAAGTCCCCTCCAGCTGGCAGGTTATGTCATCAGCAGGCCTGACTTCGCACAGTGTGACTTGTGCGGTCACACCAGCCCTGGACTTAAAGGACCCCTACAAGGGGCGTCTCATTTTACCAGACAGTCTGGGAATGGAGGATCTTTTTCCTATATTTGGTTAGCATGCTTTTCAATCTAAAAGTGTGTGTGACTGATCTATTTTATATTTTTTTTCACAATTGTATCTTTCCCTGGGATCCTTCTCCAACAAGCAGAAGGTATCCCTGCTGTGCCTTGCTCTTCTTTCCATGTAGCTTTACAGTGCACCTAGTGTACCAGCACATCTATTTATTCTTGCTTAGCTTTATCTGTGGCAACACGGTCGAATTTTTATTCAAATGACATCACAGAACAGCTCAGTTTTGTTAATTTTGAATTATTGCAAATGGAGATAAAATATGATAGATAGATAGATAGATAGATAGATAGATAACTTAATTTTAAAATATTGTAGCGTCATTAGGTAATCTGCTGGTTGCTATGCATCATATCCTCCCTATAGCACAAAGCAAAGGCTGAGCAGGCATTCTGATTTATAAGGGCATGAAGTACTGCAGCTTGCCCGGTTTTGCGTGCTTGATGCATTCACTCTTGTACTCACTAGTCCTGTAGCTTTAGCCTATTTGCCTAGCAGCTGCACCATGTTCTTCACAGTGTTATGTGACACTTGTGGAAAAAAAAAAAATAAGCTTGAATCATGAGTTTTCCACGCTTTGAGGCTGCAAGAATTTCATTCATTGCAGGATGCAGAAAGAAAAGGGGAGGATTTTGCAGTGTCACTGATATATTGATGCAGCTTCTATTACTTAAGCGTTGGCACAGTTTTGAGGCAGTTTTAAATACATCTTTGTTTATTTATTTGCTCTCAAAGAGACTAAGCAAACAACCTCCAACATTTCCAAAGTTCTGCCTTCCCCACACAGCACAGTGGCAGCATGGCCACAGCGTCTCCAGCCGTAAAGTAAGACAAACTCTACAGTTATCAAAACCACAGCAAAACAACTGGCAGTTTATGTGTTCCTGTTCCCTCTTCACAGTAGCCAGAAATGCATACTGCAGAGATAACTGCTCTCTACACGCCTTTGGGAAGTCATTCTTCAGGTATAGTAAGTTAGGAATGGCAGAAAATGTAAATGAAATTGGCCTTTTATTGCCAGCACTCCAAACTAAACAAAGTTTAACAGCATTGAGGACTACCCTCTGTTATCCACAATTTCAGCCCTAAGACTAGAACTACTGGAACAGAGAAATAACTGACCTAAATCTTCCATAAGTCCTGTATTCTCCCCCAGCACAAGCCTTTTAGGGTTCCAGATAAAACCTTGTGGGTTTTGTTCATGTGGACAATGTACAACACTCCTAGCAGAACAGCTGCATTCTCAGTTCAAAATTGTTTTGGTGATGTTTGTTTGCAACAGTCCAGCTGCAGTAGGAGTGAACACGCTTGAGGTGGTGCAGGATCCAAAAGAGTTCAAAAGGAAGGAAAATATTGTATGAATAAATAACTAGAATATGATCAGCATCTATGTTTGACACAACTTTTGGACTGGTAAATTCAGATGGTATTTATAAGGAGTTTACGTGCAAGAATCTACTTAGAAAAATTTTTGATTGCCAAATTCTGCCCTTCATACAAATTCATAAAGCATCTTACACTATGGTACAATCTTGGTCTGTTCCCTTTCTCAGTGAGATATCAAAGGCTTATTTCTGAACAAGACTAGGAAAGAGAGGAAACTGAATAGCCAGGGTCCAAACTGACAGTCACACCAGAAAGTTGAGTAATCTTAAGGTAGTATTCAGTTGTGTCAACCTGGCAACAGTTCCCTTGAATCCACTGCAGCTGCAAGAATTAATGGGTGTTTGCAGCTCCCCTTCAGCCATGCCCAGATGACTTAGGAATGCTGAGCTGGAGTAGTAAAGCCAGAAGTGGAGTTCAGTGCAAGGGGGGAACCTTGCATGTTGATTCCGAGCAACACAAATAGCACATAGCACCCTGAGCACATGTATTACCTCCCCAAAAATACACTGAGGGACCAACTCATGTGCCCTTACAAAGGTGTCTAGTACCATGTGAAACGCTGCAGGGTATCCTGCCTGTCTCCAGCAGTGCACAAATCTGCAGGTCCTGTGAACTGTCAACTCCCTGCAGATATTCCAGAGCATTGCAAATAGCAATAAGTGCTGAAGCAGAACTAAGCCTAAAAGGTCACCAACCTTGTATCGAAAGGGACACCAGAACTGAGAAATGAGACTATTAAGGCTGCCTGATCAACTTTAATTCATTTCTTCATGTATATATACCAAGATGTAGTCTTAAATTATATTCCCTATTTCTGGTCCCATTCCTCCTTCTCTATGCTCCCAATTCTTTTCTAACTGCTGAGTCCCACAGTTTCCTCTTCCTCCCTCTCTTCTTCCTTATGCCCAGCATCCCACTGAGCCATGGTAGGCAGCTGCAGTACCTGCATTTACACGGTGAATATAATTTTCTGGCAGTTCAGTGGATTTCTAGCATGTTGCTGCAGATGGCATGGGGGAGGAATGGGGCTTGTTCATTAAAGTCTCAGTAGTCTCTACTGAACAAACAGAAATTTTTCTGAAACTTTCCAGCTTGGCAAAGATCACAGACAGCTGAAAGTAGATTCTTGATACAAAGGTTGCCTGCTACCCGGTAGCTAGTCCTTGCCTCAAAGATAAGAAACCTATTGCTGCTGAGAAAGAATCTTTCCAGCATGGGCTGAAGAACCTGATTTCCTGCAGACATACCCCATTTTGCAAACATCTGAATAGAAAACAAAATAAAACAGCTCGTGGCAGTGTTGAACACTGAAAAAATGTCTATCATCGCAGTGACTACTTTTTAGGTGAGTACCAAAACTGGACCTTTCTGGAAGTACCACGTAAACTTCAATTGCATTGGTCCTGACAGACAAGTCCCTAAGAATGCAAGGGAATATTACACAGTGAGAACTATATAACTAAATTATCTGATATACTAATATGTCCCATTTGAATAAAACCCACACCCTGCAACCTGACTATTAAAACTCCTTTCTGTAAAATTCTGACACAGGTAGACAGTAGTTTATGGGGAACTAAATATCCAAGTGCTGTACTATTTGTAGTATAGCAATGAAGATGTATAGCTCGAGGGGTTAGTCTAAAAGGAAATGATAATGTAGCTGGCTGACATCTTACATTTGATTCTCTGAGAGCAAGAGACAGACTGAAGCAAGGTAAAGACTGATAGAAGATAAAAAGGAAGGTTCCAGGTCTGGCTACAGCAAGGGCTTGTTTTGGATCTGGGCTAATAACAAGAGGAGCACACCAACGTGTACTCGTAAGTGAAGTTTGGTTCTTCATATGTAACACATAATTACATTTTTTTCTTGTCATCTAGTGAAATACTTTAAGTAATGAAGAGGGTTGTATGTAACCTTTGCTGCCAAAGGTCAGTCAGTATTGCTCTTCTCTCCCATCTCCCTGCCCCAACAGCAAATGCTTGTGTCTCAGATCAATAATCCAGGCACTTTTTTTCAGCTCAGATTTATCTTTATCTGAGCAAAAAAGTTGCATCTTTGCCACTGGAATCACCTGGCAGATATGACTTTTGCTGTCCAATTAAACACCTACAACTCTCATCCCTACCCTCATCCTCTCAGGTCTTAGTTCCTTTTGCCTTCAGCCAGCCCAGCTTCCACCTTCTTAGGTGACAGCAATAGTGAAAACAGTGAGACCCTGTATAACACCAGAGTGTGCCAGGGAGCAGGGCAGAGGAAAAATAAAAGACTTAAGCAAGATAACAAAAAGAAGAGAAGCTCTTATCATAGAGTCATAGAATCTTCATGGTTGGAAAGGACCTTTCAGGTCATTGAGTCCAACCATATAGACACACAAAAACCCAAATCCCTACAATCTCTGCCACTAGAGCATGCCCTGAAGTGCCAAATCTAGACATTTCTTAAACACCTCTAGGGATGGTGACTCAACCACCTCCCTGGGCAGGCTGTTCCAGTGCCTGACCACTCTTTCAGGAAAGTAATTCTTCCTAATATCTAACCTAAACCTCCCCTGCCGCAACTTCAGACCATTTCCTCTGGTCCTGTCATTATTTTCTTGGGAGAAGAGGCCAACACCCACCTCTCTCCAACATCCTTTCAGGTAGTTGTAGAGAGCAATGAGGTCTCCCCTCAGCCTCCTCTTCCCCAAGCTAAAGATGCCCAGCTCCCTCAGCCTCTCCTCATATGACCTGGTCTCCAGACCCCTCACCAGCCTGGTAGCTCTCCTCTGGACATGCTCCAGCGCTTCAATGTCCCTCTTGTACAGAGGGGCCCAGAACTGAACACAGTACTCGAGGTGAGGCCTCACCAGTGCCGAGTACAGAGGCTTATAGTTCCTTATGCTCTTACAATAGAATCCCTATTCTCTACTACAGATTTTTAATTAATATAGTTGCTTTTTAACTACCTGTTTTCTAGCACTGAAAATACAAAAGTGTTAGTCAGAACTTTGATGAGCACATCTCTCCAAGATCCTCCTGATGGCTTTCCAGCAATTTTCCTATAGACTGGAGCAATATATGGGACCCCTTCTTACAGCCTGAGCAAAGGGTGCACCTTAAAAATACCGCAATATTCCCTGTCTTGTGAATACCAAAAAGCGTAAAAGAGAATTCTAAAGCAATTAGTGCTTTCAACACACTTAAAATTGTATTTAAAGATTTCTGTGAATCTTTAAAACATACTGTCTTGCTTTGCACAGCCCTGACACTTGATTTTAAGGACTCACTTCAAGCTCCTTCTGAACTTGGCCATTCTTTCTCTTTGGAGACGTGTATGAATCATGTCCTTCACTTTCATTTTTGCAGTCCTCCTTCTCTGGGGTGTGCTTACTGAAATGCTGAGCTAGGTTCTTAGTAGACGTATATGAACATTGTTTTACTAGCTTTCAAGGTACCAAGCTAATGCATGCAAGATGAGGGTATGGGGCACGATTTTTAATTTTATCCCACCATAGGAAAAATATATATCAACATTTCTCTGCTTAGTATTTCATAGGCCACAATAATGACAACTTCTGGTTTTCAACCTCATTTGATTGCCAGAAGATATTCTTAGCATATATATGTTAATTATCTGTGCAAACAGGAAGATACCTGTTTACACTGAATATATCCAGCTATCACTGAAATACTTCCTAGGCCTGGATTTTTCCCTCTGAACCAGATGCAATTCCTTTTCAGTGATTTAATTGCTTCCTTTCCATTTAATTACTTTGAGGATTAACTGCAGGCAAGTGTATTCCAATAATAGGCTCATCTACAAAGAACAGGAAGCTTTCCCTGTGGTCCAGGGAATTCACCACTTCCGACTGCGGCTCAGCCATATAGCTATCAGGTTTCCCTTTGCCCCTGGGCTTTATGTGTCACCTTGTCTGTTTGAGCGTAAGGAAATGTCATGGGATGAACTGCTTGTTCTTGAATTCACGTACGGAGCTCCTGACAGGAAACAGCAAAATCCTTCTCATCAGGGCAAAAGATGCAAATATATCAGGCCCAAGTACTAAATTATTAATTATCTGTAACTAATATTAATGGTATCTAGAATGGTTTCCATCAATAAATTTCTGGGGCAGAAATGTTAAAACTGGGCAGCTTTTTGCTTCTTCATAACATTGTCTGGGCAAAGATCCTTATTTGGTCCTAACGTGCATGTTGAAAAGCAGGTGATCCAATCTGCATTTCATTGGAACTACTTTGCTTCAAAGCTGGGACTGAGATTATTGCTTTGTGTATATAAAAATGGTACATAATGGGAATTTGTTTTCACCTTCCTAGGTGAAGACTGAGCCATATTTTCAGACAATTTGTGCCTCAGGGATGAAGGGTTTTACAAGAAATTTCTTTTGACGTCAAATTACAGCAAAATCCATCAGAAAATTTTATGCTGAGCTAGTGCTCCGTGACTGTGAGCTCCACACACCTGACTGAGCCCTTGCCAGAACCAAATATCATACACACACGTAGCACAGCACCACGGCCTCTTGCACACCCATTGATTAAAAGAAGCTCATGGGATCCAGGTTGGGGAAAAGCACCGGGAAACACTCACAAATAAGATGGCAGAAATTTGCAGGTAAAAGAAGAGGTACTCCAGCCCCTTCCTTTTCCTATAGGACAATGCTCCCTAGTATATGTGCCAAGAGAGGTAAACTGAAAGAGTTCTGTAACTAATGCTAAAGCAAATTATACTGCTGTGGGTTCGTTTATTTTTCAGACAATGCTCGGGATATATTTTTAGTCAAGAGTGTTTTTCTTCCAAAAGTAGTTGTGCACAAAATATTTTTCTGTCTCTCAAATTCTAAGAACATTTCTGTTTATAAATGAAAGGCTCATGACTCACTAAATAATAGACACCAGGTGAACAATGTATAAAACATTTTTTTCTTTTCTTTTCTTTTTTTTTTTTTTTAATTGAAACTCAAGCAAAAGAATTTGGTCTCCCATTTGTTCTCATTGGTAGAAAAATATCCATCTTAAATTCAGTAAAACAGCTAGTAAGCCTTCAGATATTTGCACTTAATCAAATTTTGGAAGTGATTTCTGCTGTCTCCTTTCATAACAGGTTTTGTTTCCACATTTCCTTTTCTGCTGCTTGTGGTAGGTGGAAGGAGACTTCTTGTCCTATCTAGCAGAGGTACTACCTATCTATTAAGATGTACAGCAGTACAGACATGGCAAATACACTTATGTGTGGGAAATAGCAAGGGTTGCTACTAGGTTCTTTGTGTGATCTACAGCTAGCAGATTAAATAGTTTTATGTAAGAAACTGGGGAGGTGGTGGAGGGAAAACTTGTCCTGTTCTCCGCAATGAAAGATTTCTTTAGGAATCAGTCTGAAGGAAGGGGAAGTCTATCTGCCAGTCCCAACAAAAAAAAATTCTCAGTCCCTGACCAACTACTTTCAGCTTGGCAAAGGAAGGCTTACCCCCTGACGTGGCTATGATGGGTCAGTGCACATAGCTCGTGGGCCAGCTCTGGGACTAAATCTGTGTCGCAGTTCATTAATGAAAAGGCACCAGGCATTTAGCCAGGCAAGGGAAGCACCAGCCTGACCATTTCACAAACACATGGGTCTGGGCTAGCCAGAGCAGATATCATCTCTTGGCCAGCCTCCAGGCTAAACAAATGTAGGTAGGGAATACAGGAAGGAACACAGAGTATTATGATGGGGAATAGAGGAAAAGAGAGAGAACTGAGGTTAATCCATATAGGAACAAAAGTGAGGTGTTGAGTGTATTTTGACAGGGTGGTATAGACAGTTTGTGGGAAATTAAGGCTGTGGTAGTGCTGAGAATTTTGCAGTGCCATAATAATACAGGGAAGTCCTTAATGCATTCTGACATATACCTGACTTTTACGCCCTGTCTGTGAGTTTCAATACAGAAAAAAACAAGAGGCTTGGCTGAGGAGATTAGATACCACCCCACTGAGGGAAAGACTACAGCATGAGTTTGCCCTGCGTTAGACAAAAGGGTACCCAAATAAAGGAAAACTTTCTGGATGCCTCAACTTCGGGAAATCCTTAGGCAGGCAGCATGCCCTATGCCCTCAGCTCTCGAGAACCTGCTTTTTCAGAGAAGGTCCTCACCCAAGTGAAAGACAGAGCACGAGCTTCCACTGAAATGTTAGTAGTAATTTAGTTAAAAAGGTGACCAACTACAAGACATAAGTCCATGGTTTCATTAATCTTGGACCCCATGGAACCAGGTTGTTACAGGGAGAGATACGCTGCAGTTACAGAACAGAGTGGGATTGTAGCACCTCTAAATGTCTCTAAAGTCATCACTTATGCACATTCCAGTCTAACGGAGTTAAAATTCTTACCAATTTTTAGCTGACATCTTTGCAGTTACATATATGTATTGTTCATATTATTCATATATATTCATTACATTTTTTTAATTATTTCTGTTCTTTGGCCGCTATATTTGGATGCTGTACAACCAATTAGAATAAATATAAAAACCAATTGACCACACACTGCAGTATGCACCAGTGCTAATAGCTATACCTATGGAAAAACATTTCTAAGAGTTAAGAACTAGCACTGATGAGCAGCTGTTGCTACTGAGGTAAGTTATAATGTCCAGCTTCAGTTATATCTCAATTAAGCAAAAGCAAAATTTCTGAAAGCAAATACACTGAAATGTAAGTGTCCAGCCTTACTGAAATAATGCACTAATGTCCAATACTGACTTGTTAGATAAGTAAAATTCCGATTTACAGTAATGGTCATGAGAAAAAAACAGTCCTTATCTTAATTACTGTGCTGTGGCCTCCCAGCAGACTCAAAACCAGAAAACAATTATTTGATCCATCCAAATACTCTAATGAAGATTAGAAATATTGATGTCATTTCTGAGAGATGTATAACTGAACTTTCATTAAAGAATTCCAGTGACAGAGTATCCAGTCTTCCCAATCTATGTGTTCACATGCTCAATTAGCTTTATTATGAGAAAGCATTTCTAATTACTTTAATCTTTCTTGTGCCAATTTAACTGCCTTACTTCTTGTTCCATTCATTGTGGATACAGAGAACAGTATTATTTCCCTTTTTCAGTAACAGGAACAGCTTCAGATTATTAAAATTTCTTGCCACCAACATCCTTCACTGTCTTTTTTATTTTAGGCCTGATAGCATCCGTTCTTCCAATCTTACCTCCTAGCTCATGGCTTCTACAACCTCTGATCATAATGTGCATTTTGTAGCCTATATTTCTATTTATGCACCATGAGCAGAATATTTGTCTTTTCAAAAGAATCTAACTTGTAGATTCAGACTTAATTTGTGATCCACTATAATCTTAAGATCTTTTTGAAGAACTTGCTTCCTAGTGTTTGCCATCTTGAATTTGTATCATTGATTTTTCCTGCAGTATCTTGCCCTTGTCTCTTAACCTTGCCCTCATCCCTTGTCTAGGATGAGTTACATTCTATATTTCTAGTCCATTTCTCCAGATTTTTATTTTTACTGTTAGCATCCAACACATTTGAGGTCCTTCCTAGCACTGTGTCATTTGCAAAACTAATGAGCATTCTGACTATTCCACCATCTGTTTTGCTAATGAAAACCTTGAACTGAAGCAGATCTAAGGCAGACCCCCCACAGAACCCTGAGCGTAATTAGACTTTATTAACTTTTCTATGGTATGGTTATCTAATCAGCTTTGTGCCCAAAGAATAAAGGCCATATTTTTCCTAGCTTTTGTATGACAATACCAAATAAGACTGTGTCAAAAATTTTGCTTAAGTAAAGGTACATGAGTTCTTCTGCTTCTCATCTATCCACAAGACCTGTTACCTCGTCAAAGAAAGAGTTTAATTTACTCTGATTTGTTCTTGGCAAATCTATGTTGGCTTTTGCCCTTCTCCTTGTTGTTTTCTCAGTGCTGCAGACTGTCCCAGATGTATCTGTGAATTGAAGTTAAACTGATTGATCTAATTCCCTCATGCTTTCCTTTTTTTACTCTTCTGATGAATAGCCACTAACTTTCCTCTTCTTACTAGAAGTCATAATAGATGCACTTTAACGTCTTCACAAGCAAAGAAATACGCACTGAGCAGTAAAACTAGGTGTCTATCACACTAGTATCTAAATTGTGATATCCTGAAAGCATTTGATTTCCTTTGGTTAAGAAGGATTTACAACTTCTTCTTTTCATCTCAGTTACACCTTGAAAATGCTAATAGAAATACAATCTTTAAAGACATCTGGAAAGCTTTGGAGATCCCTATGGCCCTTCTAGAGTAGAGATTTTGATTGTGGTCTTGGACTAGGGTAAGTGTCTCAAAGATGTCTTAATGAGGGAGATTTTACAAAAATATTTTATGGGTGTTAAGTGTCCAAGATTTTTGTGATGTTCAATGAAAGCTTTAAACTCCAGATTTCCAGTTTTACCTTCACAATAATAATGGAGGATGAGACCCACACAGCCTAAGTTTGGCAACGTTATGAGTTAGTTGCCTGGGCTACGGTAACTATGCAGGCTCTCTTGCTGGGCAATGGAGACAAACTGACACCTCCTTCCTAAAAGTGGTACAAAACAGAAAAGATGTCCCTTTCTTTCTCTCTCACTCATAGTAACATGAGTAGTGCAGGTACGTTTTGCTAACTACTTTAGGGAGACTTTGAGGAATGCAAGTGAAGGCACCCACAGGAAAAGTTGGTGGCTCTACTCTGATGTCCCTGCTGCATAAGCCCGAAGTTGAGTGAACAGCCCAGTAAGATGAACAATTTTCTTGCTCCTCATTGTAGCCTGACCTGTCTGAGTTCAGGCACACTGGTAAATAAATTTACGTTGCTATATGATATGTTAGTTCTGTATATAATTAAAGAATTTGTTGTGAATACCATTTATTGAGATGGGTAAAATATTTCTGTCTTATTCCCTCAGTAGCGAAGAGGAAGGTATACACCAGAAAAAGAGAACTTTAAAAAGCAATTTACAAGTATTGATCATACAGATTGAATCCTAACACTGTTCAGGTCAGAAGAGACCTCAGGAGGTTTCTATAGTCCAATCTCCTGCTCAAAGTAGGAGAGGTCTACACATAGCTAAAGACCTGAAGTTTTAAAAGAGAAAGACACAAAGCCAGGGAAATTTTGCAATATTTCTGGAGATAAACCAATATCTGGGAAATGTGAGCTAAGAAAAAGCTCTCTTCATCGTCAGATAATTCTGTGCTTGCCCTTTTGGGAATATTCATAAAGATGGGTAAAAAAACCACAGAAAATCACTTTGTAATGATTCACAGATTTGACACAACTGGATGCATGTTTATTACAAAATAACATTGTTTAATTGGTCTGAATTTTTAATGCAACTGATTGTTTCAGAAAGTCCTTTGGTTCAGGTATTTGACAAAGAACAATTTCAGCATTTTGTTTTGAAATTTTGTTTTGAAAATGCTGTCTATTTTGTATTTGAAAAGGCTAAATAACCTGAAAACAAAGCACAGCATTTCATTTTGGGTTCCCTGAAATATTTCAGGCAAATGCAAAATAAAAATTAATTATACCTGTTTGATCTTCTTTGTTGATCTGGCCTGAATTTTTAACCCCTTTATTTTTTGTGGCTCAGGCATGAACCAGACACTATCGATCAGTCAACTCCAACTAGTGGCACCAGCCACAGTTAGAGAAAGGATCTTGGACTAGATCACGAATGAGATATAGCATAAGTTAGGGTCCCAGTCAAAATGGTGTCAACTCATATTTCAGACTTCTACGAACACTTGTTGACTGTTGGCATTCCATTACCAGATCCAGGATTTTTAGGACACAAGTCACTTAATCAAAATTATTGACAAAGTAACTTTCTTCAGCAGAACTTCTTTTTCTTGACAGAAGGTGTTGCCTATTCACAGTGAGTAGTAGCACCAAATCAAATAAGAATCAACACTTTTTTCCCAGGAATCAGCTGGACACATCCCAAACCCTTACAATCACATTCTGACACTGAGAATCACCCATGCACTAAATAAGTTAATTAAAACCAGTCCAAGTATGTCTGCATCATCGGTTCACTTTTCAGTTCTGTGTTGTGCAAGGCTACAGCAAGCTGTTTCTAAATGCTTGTTTCTAAATTATAGATGCAAACTTATGTGTATAAAAATATGTATATACATACACATTTTACATTTAAGCTGCATTGCTTTGAACAAAAGCAGCTGACAAACCTTCTTAACACTAATAGCTTTAGCATGGCGCTGCTTAACTGATTCATGCCCAGTAAAAGTGGCACCTGTTAGTGGCACAAAGCGTCTTCTGCCTTATAAGGTCAAATAGCTACTAAGAGGAAATGAACTTCTGTGTTACGTGAGAAGCACATTGGACAAATTCTGTTTTCACAGATGTGAATGTAAATTTAACATCACCGAATGAGAATTAATCTAATTAAGCTTTACATTGGCTTGTTACTATTAATGCTACAACAGATCTCATCGTGATAGCACTGTGTACAGTCACTTTAGAAAAACAAAACTACTAATGCAGTAGTCATCATGAGTAATAGCAAACAGCAAAATCTTTCTCCTTTCATCTTGTCTACAGAAAATTAGGTGGGAGAAAGTCATAACTTTTTTTGCTTACAAAACAACAAAAGCATAACCCATGATTACTCTGGGTAAACAGAAGCCATACACTAGATTAATCCCACTACTTTTTGAAGATATGTTTTCTTGACTTGTGTAACCTGGGCAATATGCTAGAAAGATTTTGAACAACAAAAGAAAAGTAGAATTGTTTTTCTTATAATCCTTAAGGACTGCAAAATTTTCATATTCATCTTCCAAATTTCTAATTGCAATTTTGTCATTTTCAATCACTGAGACATAAAATTTTGCTTGGGAAACAAAATATCTCATTTTTAAAATGTTTTTATTATCTTTTTATATTTGATTCAGAATGAATGGAAAGGGACTTCCCATCCTCAAAGTAAGAGACGTGCAACTTTCAGATGCAAAAGGGAAACACCATGTCCTATATATTTTAAGTGCTGACAGGACTGTTACAACATTGTTTCATCCACTGGACTTCATCCAGGATGATGCTGCAGGTGACTAATTTTATAAATAGCAACAAACTGAGTGACTCTATAATTTACATCAGTTGGCCTTCCTTGGCTTGGAATGAAACAGATTGTACTATGCTCCATACAGATTAATGGGGGCCTATTATGTCATCCAAGTAATTGATTTCCAGAGCAGCAGAAAAAATATCCCATAGAAATCAAATCAGTAGAAAAGTGTCTCAGCTGAAGTATATTCTATCTGCAATCAGAAAAAGAGGGCAGAAGTCTTCTAAGGTAAATGTGATTAATTTAAAAATCTGCAAGCTCTACAGCATTTTCTCATTAGTTATTCAATCATTAATAAAATTCATAGGTCTCTGCCAGCATCCAATCTGAGAAACTAGCTATATTAAGCAATCAGAATCTTGAGAATAAAGCAGTTCTATCAAAGGCTAGAAGCAAAAGTCCACTTTGAGCTAACAGGGAAATCCATTAATTTCAAATCCTAATTACTTCCCATTGTTGTGAACAGTTACTGTGTGTTATTGACAAAGTAGATAAAATTACTTGAAAATTAACATTTCCCACAGCTCCAGGGATGACCCAACATCATTTCAGATGAGCATACGTTTATATCATGGAAAAGAAGGGGTTAATCACGCTAGGCAGATGTTCTGGATCAGAGTAGTGCATCAGGATCCCATTGCAGGAGATAGGGACTGTTCTTCATTGGGATGCCAGCCCTTCCCATTTTGAAGGCTCTGTGTGAATAGGTGGCCTGCAAAATTTTTAAGTGGACCTTTTAAAAACAAGATTTCTGGTGAGTTAAGGATTTGGGAGAGGTAATTTTCAGAAAGGTAAAAAATTAAGAGAAGTTTCATGGGAAAGAAATGAAAACCAATAACAACAAAAAGCAAAAATAGACATGCTGAGAGTATCAGTTATTTTTTTCTTTTTGTTATTTCTTAGGTCTTATTCCTCCCCTTGTTATCACAAATCAGCATACAGGTTAGGTTTATTTTGGTAGCACAAACAGGCAGAATAGTATCAGTACAAAGGCTGAAACAACGTAAAAAAGAGATATCTTGAAGCTGCCTGCCACGTTTCAACTTTATCTCTTACTGGTGTAAATCCTCTAACTGCTTCATTTTATAAGGTATTTTAACATTGTTATACCTATAGAAACTTTAATTTAGCCTTAAAAGCCTATCTAGCGAATATCTTTGTTAAGGACTCTACTGTTTAACTAGAGTCTTCCACGTTTCGGAGGAACATTAATGTTTTATTGTTTTAATCGCACCAATTTCAGATGAACCTTGAAAGAGGATGAGAAATAAAAAGGAGAAGAATCCTACAGAATCAGTTAAGAGAAGCTGTGCATATTCTGGGATAATGCCACTTGCTCTTTCTGTGACATCTGAGTTCATCTGCAGAAAAAAAGACCGTAGTTCATGACTTTAGACCTTCACTGACGAAATATTCATAGCTAGTGTTTCACATTGAGTGAATGGGGAAGCAGATGACTCTTAAATTTCCCAAGAAATTCCCTTGCACAAGCTTAAAAGAGAAGGGGGAAGTAGTAAATAACCAGATACATGCTCTAGAGGTAACAGCACATCTGCTTTGCCAGCACAGCATTTGGAGGGATCAACATGTCCTAATATAAAACACAGGCTGCACTTCAGGAAAATTAAAAAAGTATTTAGTGGAGAACAAACAAATAAAAGTCCTTATGCACTAGAGAGGGAAAAGTTCATAGGCTTTCATTAGATCTGCAGATCCTGTGAGTCCAGAAATTGGTTCTAAAGGTTTGCAACACTTTGAATTGCAGGAGCTCCATCTGTTCTGAGTACTAATAGCAATTCAACGAGTCTATATCCTTTTAACAAGTAGATTGTAGCTCTGATAAAATTGCTAATCCTGTATGGTCTTCACATAACCTCAGAAACATGCCAGATGCTGCAGCATGTATTTCCTCTAACAAATACATATTTGTCCACTGTTTCAGTTTGTTCTCACAAGAGGTGGAATGGTTGAAAGCTCACTGAATGGCACAGAGGTCACTTTATCTCTGGAACACAAGTGTGAATCCACGCTAAGTCGTCAGTGAGTGATTATAAATTGGATTGACTACTGTTTTAATACTGACCGTGAACTCTTTTGAGATAGCTAAACTTTGGAAGACCAGCCTCTCAGATTATACTGATTGGGGAAAAAATTATCACAGAACTATTACAAAATGTCAAGGGTGGTGTTCATTTGACATTTGAACTACTTTATCCTTGAGATTTTGACTGAGATTACATCAGTCATCTAAGAAAATGTGTCCTTCCCTGTGATTCATTTGCTTTGTGGGCTGGTTGTTACCTTCGAAAACAAAAGGTATCTCACTTTGGACAAGAACGACTGCAGCACTGTACACTTTTTAAATTTACCACCACGATAACTTACTGGCTTACAATATTTATTACCAATGTCTTTATCATATGAATTTACTGGATTTTCCAACACTAGATAAATCAAAGTTTTCAGATTAAAAAGCCAAATATCATTCTAAAATCTCGTTAATAAACATATATTGACATCATTACAGCATTCTTATTCTTCTTAATCTTCTATTGATAGTAACTGCTTTACTCTATCATTGCAATGTGCAAATACGGGTTTAAAAATATATGCTGCTGCAATCTAATGTTTTTGACTATTCTTAGGAAGTTTTCTTTCATTAAAATATGGTTGTTTTTTTAAGTGGACGCCAGGAAAACTAAAGTCTAAAATGACACGGCTATGCCAACAGGCACAATTAGTCACAGCGTATTTGTCAGATCTAAATATATCTGTGTTATTTTATTTCAATGTTGATTTTTCCTAAAAGTTTCGGATTATCAAGTCAATACTGCAGATATGCTACGGTATGAGACTAGTTGACACTTAAATTTCTGAAATATTGATAAATACAGATGAAGGAGAGAAGGATTGAAGCCAAATTCAAGCAGATGTGTTAGGAATGAGCATTGATTGCTGAGGAATGGCATGCTAGACAGAGTTTTATTGAGGCATTCTGATACACATAAAGCAGGAAAAACAGCCCAAAACGAGATGGTCTTTTCACTTGTCGTTTAGTCCCTAAAAACATGTCAGTGGGCAAACAAACTGAAACTATGCCGCTGTGTCTTCCTCTCTAACACGGATATGCTAAAGCTCCCTAAGGGCCAAAAAAGAAATTAACTTCTGCAACAGCTTGCAGGTCTGACACAACAGCAAATGATACGTCATTCTAGTGATGGCTCCAGCCGATGATTTCCAAAAATGTCAGAAAGACTTCATTTTACTGAAGCATATGAATGTAATAAGGGAGAACAATATTTAATTTCGAGTGAGTTTTGATGTATTGCTTTCATTCTGATCATTATGTTCTTTTTAGCAAAAGCAAAATCAAAAAAATGCACTTACAGGGCAAGGCTGGTGGATGCATGAGCCTGAAGAAAGGCAAGGGATATAGCAGTATTGTAAACCAAGGGTATAGTTGTGCTTTTAAACAGGTGGAGAGGGCAACATGAGCCTCCAGTCGTATTTCTCTTGTTACAGTCTCCATGCAGGTCACTCCAACATGAGTTTGTCTACCCCCAGCACAGCGTGGCAATGTTACCATGGGAAGGTACAGCACTCAGAGTGGTAACATGGAGAAAAAAAAGCATAATCTTCATGGTCACCACTGGTTATCTCAACAAATGAAATTACTACACCACCTTGCATGCCCCAGCTGGGCTGGTTAGCCGTGGTTATTGCAGTGCTCCAGAGCCAACAGCACTCTCTTGAAGTCAGTACAAGGGTTTGGCACCTCCAGGCTCCTGAATGTCTAAAATGTTTAAGAAATTTGCTCTGATCAGCGAGACAAACTGTGAATACCTGTAAATGATAATCAGAATGAGACTTTAGATGTACCTCATTGCAAGCCAACATGTCCAGATATAGTGAAAAGAAAATCCCAGTCTTCTGCAATTACAACCCACAGTGGTATAAATACATATTGGTATGTATGTGTTTACACAATATATATCTCATATAAACACAACTCACATACATGCAAAAAAAAAAAAGTTCATTCAATCTATATGTATATGAGGTTCCTTTTCAAAGGTAACTGGAGCATTAAATTGTATCTCGTAGGCATAGACCTTCAGTGGGGCAACAGGCACCTTTGCAACCCAGGAAAAACCTATAATTTCTGTTTAGGAGAGGAGGACAGCAAGTCCTGTATAGAAGTGCTGCGGCACATTTCCATTCCTACAGGCAGCCAAGAAAGACTGGTGCCGAGGCCTCGTCCTGCTGTTCTCCATTCTCCTCTGCCCCTTTTGAGGTAATAGATGGAGAACAATTCCTGTTCCACATTTAGCACAGAGCCTGCAATTCTGCCTGTCCTTCACACAGACTTGGCAAAATGATAAAAGCATATAGGACCCCATGTTCTTGTCTAGTTGTTAGAAAGACTCAATCCACAAAGCAATTTCATTTTGCCCATCTACTGTGCTTACATAAAAAAGCCTCTAAAATTCATATCAGAATATAGATTTATGGTGAATTTATGTTAGAACAGGCAAGATCAAGAGAAGACATTTTCATTTGCAGAAGCAAATGGTTTGGGTGCTTCTTAATTCTCAGAAAAAGATCATTCTAGGATCACTGGAGGTTTTGAGGTCATGGCAGAGCAAGAAACTGAATCCAGACTTTCTGCGTCAGATGAGGAATATAATCAGTGACTCTCCTCCCTCCATTGCCTGCTTTTAGAGGAACAAAATGAGCTTTCCAAGACTGTCCTTGGTATGACTAAAATTCATCACCTGGGCACAGAGGGCAATTTGAGCCTCCGTCTAGCATTTCCTGCTTCTGCTGATGATTTTTTTTTTCTCTTTCTTTTGATAAATGGACAGAACATGAAAATGAGTTAGTTCTCTAGGTTTTCAAATATAGAGCAAGTGGCTTTGGTTACCCTCAAGGTGTCAGCACAGATAGGGAACAAAGTCCTTCAGCAGTCCATCAATTAGTTGTGGAAATTGATTTTTTTTTTTTATCTTCTTAATGTGAAGTTTTGGCAGCAAAACACCAATAGTGTCATCCCCCAAAGCAGAACTAGCAAAAAGAGGAAGACTTATTGAGCTTTGCTCAGGATGTCTCTAATTATACAAGTTAATACCTCATTGAGTGCAAAACTTCCAGCAAAGAAACAGGGGGAAAATTGCCTTCTACACAGTGGCACCAAAGTGCTCGTTTGGGATGTAACAATGGTATAGTTGAACATCCAATTGTTATTTAATATAATAAAATGAGGCTCTGGAAAGCAGAAGTTTGAACAGCTATCAACACATATTAAAGGTCTTTTGCCATAAATGAGGGTGTGCACATTTACATCAACTGAGGATCCAACTCACATGAAACTTGGAACGACAATGGAGTTTGTTGTGTTTTTATGTGGACATCTACTTCCCCATACAGACAAATCATAGTGCTATAAGAGGGTTTCAGTTGTAAAAATCCGTCCTGCCTTAAGCGAATTTATGCCATGAACATAACTATAGAAATGCTTCCTTTGGTTACTACTACACACTACATACTTCCTATAAGTGTGTATCCATATCAGAAATCTGTTGCAGTCTTCTACGAAAGCAGCACCCTTCCCTAGGGTAGAAAAATCACCAAAAGTCCCACAGGCAACTGAGAACAAGAAAATCAAGAGATCAGGTTCATATTTTGTGCAGCACATATATGTCTAAAAGTTTACAGACCTCACCAGTTTTCCTAAGAGAGCTGCAGCCTCACATATATTGTTTCAAATCCATCCACAAAGTACAAAAAGATTAGAAACTTCTGATGACCTAATTAAGTGCAATTGAGTTAATTTTACATGCTCAAGGCAAATCTCTCATTAAAAGTATTTAAATACCTCAGCTGTCCAGAATTTGTTACAAAATACTTTCTAAACTACCCACATTTTTAGTATTTTTTCTAAAAAAATAAATAGGAAAACACAGTAATAACTGTCCAGAATCTTCCAATGGTGGAAGTGATGAGTCTGGAGCTCTTTTCAATTAAGATTACTCAATTCAGATTACTTATATTAAAGTCCACTCCTGTTTATCTTCCAAAGAGAAGCTATCAAGAGCCCTGCAATCTATGATCTGATATAGGGAAAGACCCACAAAACCAAGAGTTGTGACAATATTTAAGCTGTGTTTGAAAATAGGTTCTTGGCACAGCATTAGACAGATGAAAGGTGTCGGGGAGAAACTCTAGTCAAAAAGATTGGTGCTGTCATGTCATTTGCTTCTTTGTTGGTCTAAACAGACTGTGGCAGTCTACATGTGAGAAAACCGCTATTCTTTCTGGGATCTCTTTTGCAATACACATTATCCCGTTTCTTGGAAGGACTGACACTCACTGTCTGCATTGACTCAAGTTTCTACACAGGCAATGACTCTTAAAAACAAATTCTACGTCATCCATAAGAAAAATGTGGGTTCTAGTTCATTAGTCACAGTGTCATAGCTCCAGTCTTTATTTTAGCCTGGACCCAGAAATTTGCAGGGCTCAAGCCACAGAAGGGGAGGTCAAGAAAGGGCACTGAAGAAAGTGGATGTGCTGAGAGATGAAAGGAAGGTGATGTTTCAGGAGAAGAGATGCTTTTGCAGTTAGAAGAGGTAATGTTCCTTTCTCTTTTGGAAAGTTTATTCCTGTTCTCTGTTGGGTTTAAAATCTGGAAAGCCTCTTCATTTTTTGCCATTAGCAGCTCCCAAAGTACAGGAATGTTTTTTTCATTCATGTGAAATGCACTAGGAGAGAGTGCAAATTTTCCACCCCGGTAAGGACTTCACAATAGTTTTCCATGGTTTAACAGGAATTGTTTTTCAGAGGGAGAAGGAGTTGTTTGCTTTCAGCTTGAAATGCAGTATTGTACTTTACAGGAAAGGGGTCTGAAAAGATTGTTCAGGAAGTGCAAATACAATATCTGCTCCCTCAAGAAACCTCCTCCAGTGGACCTCTAACAGCTGGGTTCCCTGCATTGTGCTAGTCACGTACAGAGCTCATTGTCTGCTGATTAGCCAACGTGGCCAGCCCCATTTTGGGATCTGCCTCCCCTGAAATCAGTCTTTCCCAGTAAATCAGACTGGCAGCTGAGATAAGCTAAGGCAGATCTAACAAGCCAGTCCCAGCATTTCTTTCTGAAACCTGCTTTCTGCTTTTATCAGGCAGAGTCACGGTACCTTGAACTCCAGGATCAAGGTGCTTGCCTCAGCCAGTTCCTCTGGCTGGAGAGAAGAACATCTGCAGTGACCATGCTTTTCTCCAGAGGGATGGGTTAGGAGCTATTTTCAGACACGGCTTTTGTCAGACTCTTCTTTTATATCTTGAAATCACCCATGCCAAAAATCATATGGAGGGGGCACTTAAAATAAATAAATAAATAAATGGTAGTTGTGCGCAAATGAGGGGTGTAAGTAATAACTTTTGAACACTTGGTTAAGTAAACTGAAGAACAAGACATTAAAAACATTAAATGAAAACTATTCTGGACTATTTCTGTGTGTCCTATCTTCAATGATAATATCTGCCTTGGTAATTCACTGAAAGTATTCAAACTCTCTTTTTTCTAAGGCACACTGTGTGGTATGTAGGTCAGCCTTTCCAGTGATTCTTTTTCCGTGACTTTCTCAGAAGATGGCTAAGGTTTTTTTTTTCCCTTTCACTTTATACCTAAGAGCATGATGTTCTACAGATTCATATTCTGAAAGATGCAGTGATTCACAAATAAACGAACAAAAATGAGAGTAAAAAAATATAAAAGCAAGAGAAAAAGCTGGCTTGTCTTTGTTTTAGCAGCACACTGACTACCATAATAAAAAGAAGAGGAATAATACTGTCAGGAGGATAAAGAGACTTTTATGGGACTTAAGGAAAATTAATTGTATCAATTTAGCAATGTTGAATACCTAATAATGGTGAGCAGCTGAGAGTGACTCAGCATTGCACCAAGTATGCCCGTTCTCTCAGGAAGTGTTTCAATTCAACATGAGAACCAGACTGTAACTTTTTTGTGATTGACAATGACTAAGACACATGTAAGATGCTAGGGGATTGAGTCATTCTTCTTGTTTTTCTCAAAATGATAGCAGAAGAAATCATTCAAGGAAATAACCTAGCCAGATTCTTAAACTGCAGCCAATCATTTTAAAGACTTCAGGTGGTTGTCTAAGACCCTATGCCCCTTTTGCTGCCCCTTTTTATTTCCATAAGGCAATTAGCTGTCGCTGGCATCCATCTCGGGAGCTCGTTCCACAGACCCGCAAGCTGTTGCTGGCTCCAGTGCCATCAGAAAAGCTTTGGCTGGGTCCTTGTTTCTGTGCATACGGTGCCACAATTCCTTGAACACTGTTGATTCCCCAGAGTTTGTGTTTGTCCTAATAGCCTATATCACTTTTTGTCATGGTTTAACGCCATCCGACAGCTAGAACCGCACAGTCGCTCACTCACTCCCCCTGGTTTGGGTGGAGGAGAGAATCAGAAGAGGAAAAATGAGAAAAAACTCATGGGTTGAGATAAAGGCAGTTTAATAGGTTGAGTAAAAGCCACGCATGCAAGCAAAGTAAAACAAAGAATTCATCCACGGCTTCCCATGGGCAGGCAGGTGTTCAGCCATCCCCAGAAAAACAGGGCTCCATCACATATAACAGTCACTTGGGAAGACAAAACACCACAACTATGAGCGTCCCCCGCTTTCTTCTGCTTCCTCCAGCTTTATATACTGAGCATGACGTCATATGGCATGGAATATTTCCTTGGTCGGTTGGGGTCAGCTGTCCCGGCTGTGTCCCCTCCCAACTTCTTGTGCACTCCCAGCCTGCTCACTGGCAGGGCGGTGTGAGGAGCAGAAAAGGCCTCGAGTGCGTAGCAACAACCAAAACCACCAGTGTGCTATCACACTGTGCCCATCGCAAATCCAAAACATAGCACTATACCAGCTGCTAGCAAAAAAGTTAAGTCCATCCTAGCTGAAACCATGATACTTTTACAAAAAAGGGCCTTGGGGTTTTTTTGCCCACTTTGAAGCCTCTGCCTTAGCCAGCTGCTGAGCTGCTGTACCCTCCTGTTTACCAGGAATTGTGCTTGTCTATCAGCAAAATTCTCAACAAAAGGAATGAAAAAGCAACAATATCCTGCCTTGAAAAAAAAGGGCAGAAAAAACACTACAAGACAGGAACAACTTCTGCTTACTCTGTAAGCCAAGCCTGCCCACTGAGAGATAATTCTCCTGGGATGTCTGGTGGGACATTTCTAAGAAACTCAGTGATAAATTTTTAAAAATCACAGTTAGTTGACTAAATACTCAAATGTGCATGGCTGTGGTTCTGCAACCATTTCCAAATGTCATTTAATTCATATTTCTGCAAAGATCACAACGAGAGGCGGAGCACACCAGTCACCGCAATTTAAGCTGACTCAACGCAGCTCTTATTTGTAAAGTCTATCTTAATATCAAACATGCTGATAGGAGTTCTGAAAGCTGTATCCTCATAAAAAAGTTAGGAGACAACATCTGAATACACTGCACCGTTTATTCTATTTTCCCAAAAGAGTATCAAGCAGTCATCAAAGTAAATTTAAGTAAAGAAATACATATGCACGTGCATACATACACAATTACTAGATCCAATTACTAGATCTTATAGCCATGTGAAGCATGACATTATATCATGGAGGAAAACCAAGAAGTTCACCTCCTGTAAAGATACTTGAATACCCATAAACAGAAACAATTTGATTTAAAGTGACAACATGAGTACCAACACCAGCACATTCAGGGAGGTTATAACTTAGATGTCAGTAAATAAACATAAAATCACTCAGACCTCAAAACTATTAGCACTTATTTGTGCTGCCTGCATTGAACATTGCAACTCCTTACAAACCAGACAGCTTTAATAAGCATTTATCACTCCTTTAAACCCTAGGAATCCACATGTTCATCTTCTTTTATGGTTTTCCTAAGTAACGTATATGCTCATGCCTTAACTTCAGCCTCAAAGTCACTGTTCAAATACATGTCTGTATTATCAGTGGTCGCAGGTCTCCTGTTTGCAGAGTCAGGCCTATCCTCTGGGCAGATACAGGCTGCAGTGAGTTGAGGTTCAGGTGGCAAAGCAGCAATTTCTTCTTTGCTGCAAATTGCTCCATGACAACCAAGGCAACAAAACTAATTGGGATATGTAGAACTTACCAGAATAATTCTAGATTTTCTGTCATGTCTGTCCATCCACTGAGTTTTCTTTTTACTCGCCTTTCTCACTTCTGCTGCAAAGAGCAGGCTCTGTTTTTCTGAATTCAAATTTTTGGATTCATAACAACTATGCCAGATATGTAAAAGAATGGTAAAAGGAGTATTCTAGGATTTTTTTCCCTCTGTTTTTCTCTGGCTGCTTAGCCACATCTGTTCCGTGTCCTGGATGTTCACGTCATCATCATCTTTCAGCATCAATACATAGTCTTTCTGGGAAACATAGGTTCCTGTAGTCCTAAAATAATCCAGGGAAGGGGGAAGAAAAAAAAAAAAGATGGCTAAAGGCCAACAAGGACTATGTAATGTATCTCTAACTGTCAGTGTTTTTTTGTGCTTGTGTGGCTGCTCTATCTCATACTTGGAGAAGTTGTCACATGCTGTCAGCACCGGCTGATCTCCAGTTGGTGTTTCCAAGAGCAGCCCTTTCAAGTCATTCCCGATGAACTCAGAGGCAGAGACATTTTCGCTAATGGAGTTGCATTTTCCTTTGTCGTATGTTCCTTTCTGGAGAGGTAAACCAAGTCAAAACTGCTATCCCATACTTAATATCTACAGCCACGCTAAACTGAAAAGGTACCTTGAAACACAAGGAGGTGTAACAATGAAGATGCTCCACTACTGCTGCCAATAAGCTCATTGGCAAACATTTTGAACCTCTCCTATGACGAATTGTTAGTCAGATCACTGATAATCCTTCATGAGCTGCACTGAAGCTTATGAGTCATATCTCTGTCAGCATAGCTACTCTCGTAACTGAGATTGGTGCCTATTCCTGATGCTGCAACAAGCCACACACCACAGTTGATTTTCACATCTCTCACCTGCATACCTCGCTTTTCATGCTAAGCATGTCCACTTCAGTGTTCCACAGGTGCAGTTCCAAGCTAATGAGCACAGCAGGGCACTGTTGTGTACATTTGCCTGTTTATAGCAAGTAAACACAGGCAATAGGCTCTGTAGCCAGATCTCCGGTTCTTTTATCACATACTTGGTTTCATCCAAATTTACCATCTTCAAAATCCTTGATCTTTGCCAACCAATCTCTTCAGTTTTTCAGAGTGCCGCAAGCAGATGGGATGAATTCATCCCATGAGTCACTCCAGAGCCTTAGTGTGCGCAGACACAAGTTCAGTGCAAGCTCCATTTCCCATGTCATCTATGGTGATTGGAGATTATTGACTGACAATTAACTTTTTGCACTGTTTTCCCCCTGTTTTCCCCTCAGCATTGTTGTTTGCTATAAATTAAATTTATTCCAGGTCCTGAAATGAACTGCATTGTGATTTTCCAGCCCTCAGTGTCTTCGGAGTTTGAGAAGTCGTCTCTCTGGAGCTCTTCACATGAGTCCAACAGATGCTGAAGGTGTCTTCCTTGCATCAACAACTTCCCATTTCCCCGTCATTGTGTCTACAAATGATCTGCTCTTTGTAAGGACCATTTGCTCGCTTTTGATCATGAACTGTGTAACACTAGCATGAAGCTGCTAGACACTTCTTTAATAACTCGTTCTTGAAGCGTCGCGTGTCACAGTCACTCCCAGATTGGACAGTAATAGCTGATATATTTGAAGAAACACCAAATTTCTATTTATTTCCCCCTTTTAACCCTGCATAAAAGCTGATCTGATCTAGTCTGACCTTTTCCTTCATGTGTAGGTTTTTAATCTCCTACATTTAAACTACTTACCAGTTCACTCCTGTTTTCCTATGGCACTCTCCTAAATTTGTTGTTTCTACATTCAGCACATCAGGGTCTGTAAAACTTGAGACATATTTTGGACCTATCAATAAAAAGTCTTATCAAAATTTATCTTGATGCAAATAGAGATCTGTACAGCAATTCTGCTTCCTACTAATGTTTTGCAACAGGATGTACTGGCCCAGTAAGAAAGGCACACAAACTCTGCAGAGTATTTAAAATACTGTTTATCAGAGCTAATACAATAAGGAGAGAATAGCATAGACAATCTTACATCCATTTAGATGGTGGGGACCCCAAGTGATGCAGCATCAAACAGGCTCCAGTCCATGTGCAGCAGCACTGGCCAGACCCCATCCATAGAAGAATTTCCACCATTTCCGTCATTTGAGCTATTACAGGCTTTTCTTACAAGAAAACAGCCCTACCCATCATTTCTACAGTCAAACAGAGATGATGCTCCCATGAGAACTTCTCGTTGCACTGTTAGATAAAGGGGAGGCCCTCCAGGAGGCTTAATCACTGGTACCAAGGGGGAGGTGCCTGCAGGTTCCTCCATCGCAGTGTGCTGGTGGGGTCTGTCCTGCAGCCAAAAGGTTTGTGTAGCACGACACAGGCAGCTCAGTGCAGCACAGCCCAGGCCTCTGCCTACTTAGGATAGCTGTTATGTGGATCACTCACTCCTCAGTGTACAGCGGTCTCCCAGTCAGGGTCACTACAGCTACCCCAACTCTTGCCTCACCTTTCACTTGGGATTTCAGAAGGGCAAGTTCCTTTTCACAGTCAACCATATAGCTGGTTGTATAACTACACATATACATATAAAAATATGCACCAGAGGAAAATGGTACTCTGGAAATACACTGAATAAAAGCCATCTAAAAAGGCTATTAGATGCTGCTGCTTCTTTCTTCCCATGTGCTCATTCGCAAATATTTGGAATATCCATACGTCCCAGTTTCCACTGCTTAACCACTAAATTTGTCTTCAGGAAAAAAAAAAGTGATTTCACATCCTCAAACTGTGGAACCTTGGCTAACCAGAAAAAAAAAAATAAAATCAAATAACTTAAGACACTGGGAATAACAACTTCCTAAGTCAGGCAGAACTTAATTTTCTTCTCCCTACATCAAAGACAATAATGTAATCAAGGACTTAACAATTAGATAAGCATACAACTGGTAATATCACATTTCACAAAGGTGTCACTTCTTCATAGGCTCCAAATTAATTACAATGCATAACTAATTTGCTGGGGAACTAGAGAAGGTATCTGCTGTTGGTGCTTACAAGCACAAGCAAAGCTGTTCTCATGGTCCTGACTCCAAAGATGAGACTGCAAAGGTCAGCCGAAGGGTTTGTGTAACATGTGGACTAGAGTGAATTGGTAGAGGTTGAGATTAGTCACATAACTAAGCACACAAAGTACGTGGTCGGCGTTGGTCACACGGAGTTGATAGGAAAAAAAAGAAACAAGTTTTAGAAACAAATTGTGCCATTTGAGAAATGAGATGATACTCATACGCAGTGGGGAACCCATGCAGCAAGGGAGAAAATGTTCAGGAAAGGGTTTAATCTAAGCCATTAAAACCATAAACGAACTTGAGTCAGCTGCAGAAGGAATGCCCTGGGTAGAGCAGGAGTGAAATCGGTCATGTTGCCCAAGAGCGCCTGCAATGTTTTGTTAAGAACAAGCACACCAACAGGAAATGGCATGCACAGAGTACTTGCAGAAAAGTACCAAAACAGCTCACACAGCCTCTTCCATACTTACTGAAGACTGTGCAGCATCATGGACTGTTATCTGCCCCCTTTGCAGTAAAGGAAAAATGCACTCACATTCCACGTAGCAGTGCACGGGAGAGACAGCTGTTAAACAAAAGCCCGTTCTCTGTTCCCTGATGGATGAGTCAGTGCAGGTGATGCTGGCAACCTAAAGAAAATACATGACTACGTGACACCCCTGTGGCCCTCGGAGAAGCACTGCAAAGAATTCAGTCAAGCAGCGCAAGAAGCATTCACCAGGAGCTGACAGAAAGACATTCACAGGAACAAAATAAGAAATGATGCCAAGGGCCTTCCCAGAGGCAATGCAACTGCCAAAAAATGGTGAGAAGAATGAGAAACAACTAAAACATAGTAATGCCTTTTTAATCAGAGATATGAGTAATTCACCCTCTGTCCTCCCTCCCTGTCTTTTTCAGAGACCGTACCCAGCTTCAGCACATCGCGCTTTCCTCTGTCACCCACAGCCCTTGTGTTTTCTCATACTGACCTCACATCTTTCATTTTCTCTGGCAGAGATATTTTTTGTCCTGCACTCAGTTAATGTACACAAATGAAGCCCTAATGTACACGCGTTGGAGGCTGTTATAACAGAAGTCTTGCTGATGCCTCTCCCTAGGCACGCCCCCACAGAAAGCAGGTGGATTTAGTCTGACTCAAATCCTTTTTTCATCAGCCCATGACCAAAGCACAGAACTGAATAATTTTTTGGCCTTAAAAGCAATTTTATTTTCCCATCCTTCTCAAACTCAAACTAAATAAAATAATAATAAAAAAAAAACCAGAACCATTCTTGTTCAAACTTTCCAAATAAAATCACATTTGGATGGAAACCACATCTGGAACAGAGAAAAGTTTCTTAATGTTATTAGCCATTAAAAGCAGGATATTAGAATATAAACATGATGTAACCTCAGCACTGTGACCATAATAAGCTATTCTGGCACCCGGAACAAGATGGCATCAACCTTCCACATCTTTAATTGCATGTGCACAGAGTCTCGATTGCTCAGCAGGAATCTATCCGTTGCTGTGTATATAATACGTGGATAGGCAAGTACCATGGCAATTTGTCCGTCAGACACACAGAGTGTGACATATCCCATGTAATTGCCCATATTAGTCTGCGACCAACAGTCTCTGCCGAGGTGGGGTGGGCACAGTGAGACAGCCATTGTGGGGAAGTTGGAGGAGCGTCTGGCAGAATCCCTCTGCCCCCACATCCTGGCAGCAGCCTCTTCTTCCTTCCCTCATCTCCCCTCTTCCTGCAGGCCTAGGAACAGGGAATATCTTCCTGTGGTATGGGGACAGCTGGCAAGGCAAAGCCAATTGCAGGGAAGAAGAGAGAGGCTGGCGGTATATAACCGTGTGTGTGCATCTGCACTCTGCGTGGGGTCACTGCTGGCAGGCAGCAGACCACGGAGATCAGAGGGCACTGCGAGATTTATCTTGCCTTTTTGCCATTTTGTGATACCCTTTCCCCTCTTGTCCCTGCAAACCGTGAATTCTTCAGCCAAAACTGAATTGCAGCCTCCTCTGTAGTGAAACATGGGTGCTGGATAACAGTGTACAGCAACTATTGAAAAAAATTGGAAAGGGATACGGAGAAGGATACAATGACAACAGGGCTGGTTCTGGTAAGATGAGAGTACTTTCTTGTGCCTATATGTTTTTCATTAACAATGATATCATTAGATTTATATTCATTTTTTGGACTTGTAAGGAGGGAGGTCTCAAAGGAACTTTTCCAATTCATATTCTGTCTTCTTGAAAGAAATTAAACTTTCACATGGTTGCCACCTTCTTTTTCTTCCAATACTGAATGAATCAGTAAAACATCAAATTTAGTAAAAACACCTTTTAAAGGCCTGCCGAAGAGCACGTTCAGCACTTGTGTGTTTTGGCTCCCAGGATGGTTTTGCCCTGACTCACTCATGTTCTGAGAACAAACCGGAGAGTTAAATTTATTATGCAATTCCTTTCTTCTTATACGAGTAATTCTTAAAGGTTTTAATAACAAGCAGTTATGGATCATTTCCCCCTGAATAACTTGTTTTCTTTATCCTTGATAAACCTTTTTTTTTTTTTTCTGCACCAGCTGATTGTGCCTCCTGTTCTAATGAGTCACAGCAAAGCCTTGTCAGCCCAGCCACAGCCTGGCGCACCGTGTGGTGTCGTGCAGGAGAGCTAAAGAAACCCAGTTAATGTGTGGCGGTCCAATACGTCTCCATGGAAAATGTGTTAACCTGTTGTTTCCAGCACCTTGAGGGGGATGGCTTGAGTAGAGTTAGGAGGGGAGAGTAGACAGGGAAGGCCAAAAAGTCCTTCTGAAAAATAAGAGCTAGACTTATTTCCAACATTCTTATACGTAAAGATAATTTTAAATGTCCCTGTCACCAAAATACAACAGAAACTTCAGGATTCCACTGTCAATGATAGGCACAGCAGCCAGTCTTTTAAGCAGGCCTTGCCATTCAATTTTTCTGAATACACAGCTTCACATGGTATGTGAAGCAGAAATGTAAATTGAGGAAATTCTATTAAAGAAAGACCCCATATGTCCAAAGATCTAGTTACCCTAATGCCAATTGGCTTTCTTGCCATCTGATGCCCTAAATTCCAATCTATTCAGTATATGTCTTGTACAGATTATAAAGCTCTATCACAAAGTTTGTCTTCTGCAAATCACAATTTTTAGACAAGAGAGTGGTTTATTTGCAAAATAATTAAAGTTTTGAAGAAAGGAGATACAGACCCATGTAGTTCCTCTGCATCATCACTTAGGATGCCCATCCTCACACTGTATCGTTTCAGTGATTTTTTTTTTTTTTTTATTTTATTGTTGATGTCAGTGAAGTATTAAAAGGGGGAATCTTGTTAGGAAACATATTTTAAAAGAATTTTCTGCTACTTTTGTGAAGAAGGTGGCTGGCATTTTACATGTGGTTCTAAGTATAGGAGGAGGCAGTGTCAAGAGTTTCTGGCTGCACTTTATTTGACTGTCCTCCACAGATAAGGAGACTCTTAATTCTTAGGAGGCCCGGATGGAGCAGCTGATGGAGCTTAGAGAGCTGCAGATAAAGGGAGGATTGCTAGCGGATGAAACAAGGAGTCAAGGTGAAACTGAATCTCTTTCTCCTTGCCATCCCAGGCATTTGTGATCCTGCTGGCTGCAGCTCTTGGTATGAAATGCTAGAAAGCACCTTGTCTGCATTTTTTGCCTCCCCTCCCTGTCTCTTTAATAAAAGTCTTGCTGAAAGCTCTATGAGACAAAGAAAGGCTCCATTTCAGGGGTGGGGGTGGAATCTCCAGGGTTTTTTTTTTTCGCATGTGAGCATGACAGATGGAAAATGTTTCCGAGGGAAGTCTGCACAAGTGGCAGCCAAGAACTCCATGTGTAAATGCACTTGGCAAATGCAAGAGAAAAAAAAACCTCAGCCTCCTGCTTGAGAGCTGCCTTATTCCATACCTCTCCGAGCACATGACATGTCTCTTTATTTTGACAATGTCTCGTGGCAAGCCCAAGTCTCACAATTCGATCAGCACAGGGTACACCTGAGCCTCAGGGGTAGCTCACTGCAGACTGCTCCTGACTGCCAGATCTGATTCCACGCTTCCCCCAGCCCAGGACACACACTCAAACATAATAAAGTTGTAATTATTTATTTCATTATTCGGTACTTACAATGTGGTAGCAGGATCAGGACCTGGATATACATACTCTTATTTTCCAAACAGTCTGAAACATTAGTTCCAGTGCTTCAGGTTTCCTTCTTAATCAAAACCTAACCAAAGACGTGACTGTCCTGATGATTCCTTGATAAGCTCAACATTGCATTCACCACTGATCAGTCAAACTTCAGCCAGAATAAATAACTGTTCTTTTGTTTATAGCCACCTCATCATGTAGTGTCACAAAGTAAATGCACCATGTTATCATAGTTCCACATGAGAATCTGATGTCTGAATTGGTAAAGCATGAGGCTATTCTTCCTCTGTGATATCAATCACAGAATAATTAGTGGTTTTCTTCTCATCTCCTAGTTGCCATTACAATGGCCAAGCCATCTTCTTCACTCTTTGTCTGTTTTCTTCCTTCTCCCTGCTGCTGGTTGACGAAAGGGACCCTCTCCTCTTCTTTCATGTCCTGGTTATGAAGATATAAAAATGCCAGGTAGATTTCATCTCCAGCTTCCCATCTTTTGTGCCTGCCTTCAGAGTTGGAGGTTTCATGTCTTCTAACTCTTTTTTCTCCAATTTTACCAGGAAAAAAAAAATACATTCTTCTCAAATTCACACTTTGACAGGCACCACAGGTGCAGTCTATGGGCAGTCAAGGGTAAAGCCAAAAGCAGCCCTTACAGGTTGTGGTCAGTAAATAATCACAGAAAAAGTTTCAGAAAAATCCCAAATGCCTGGTTCGTGACTGTACACTAAGGCAATTCTCTCATCTGACTGGGAGCAGCAGGTCAGAAATCCAGTTTTAATTAGACAGACTTACTGTTCTTGACAAAACTATCCTTTAGCCGTTATCTCTGGGATAGATGCATGAAAGTGGTTTCAGCTATGCCTCATTGACATTTGTTCTCTCGTGACTCTTCCACTCAAAATAATTGTATTGGCACCTAGCAAATCCAAGAGAGGATATACTGAAGAAGCTGGATGGAGCATAAGAAATTATTATCCTACATCCAATTTCCCATAATAGCTCCAAGGGCAGGCCAAGGAGTAATGTCCAAAAAACTACCATAACTTACAGAAAGTGCAAGACGTCTTGATAAAAGATGCCCATTTTGGTAATAAAAGGGATTGGGAATATTTCTATAGAAAAATATTTCCCATGTAACATTTCTTCAAGAGAAAATAATCTAGTTAAACTTTCAATATTTTTTTTGAAAACCAGATTTGTTTCCTTGCCTTGGTAAGAAATCCTAACAGTAGGACATTTATTTTCAGCACTTAAGTTGTATTACATAGAAACCTAAGCATGGCCATTCTGGATAAAATCAAAGATATGTATAGCCCCAGATCTTGTTCTGACAGTGGTCAACAACAGACACTGAGGAAAGAGTTTAAGAACATTCAAGTCTATACCTTAAGGATATTCTCCCAATTTTTACCAGTTTGTAACTCAAGGATTTCCTGATCCAGAAGTTGTGCCTTTGAGTTTAACACTCCTACAGGTATTTTTCTGCCATGAATGCATCCAGTTGCTTTTGAAATCCAGCGGTTGACCTTTGAACCCAAAATTATATCAAAGCTGACCCAGGGGGAGTATCAAAACCCTGTTCATATACATGCAACTAAAAAGTATCAAAGAAAGTAAAACATATGAGCTTCTTCTACAAAATATGTGCATAAACTGAAATTAAAATGCAAAAATGAATATCAGAGATGCTGGAAGAGAAAATTATACAGAACAGCCAATTCTAATTATCAGTATAATAGTTCCTTATCCAACCTTGGATACTACTAGCAGACCATATTCTGCAAAAGAGAGACTCTTTCGTAATGTGCAATCACACAAGAGATGTGTTTTTAATTACCAGGAGACAAAAGGACCTCAGTTTTACATCTTGCCTGAAAAACAGCACACATAATTATGCTGAGATAATTATTCATTATGGACTCAGCAATCTGACACCTACTGATTCACCCACATCATTTTATTGTAGTGCCCACATTTTCCTTTGAGATGCCAATCTACAGGCTTTATTTCAACTTCATTAAGGCAATGGAAATGTTTAAGATAACTTTAAAGGGGGATACAGCAGGACTTGCATTTTAATCAAGATCAGGGTTTAGTCAGAAAGATCTCAAAATAAGTAAGAGTGAGAATTAAGCACTACCTCACTGGAAATACCCATGTCCATGTCCTTATTGCATGGTACATGGTAAAAACCAGATTCCAAAGTGCAAGAAGACCCACAGGGTGTTCATGGTGCTTCTGAAGCTTTACTTGGTTCTGTGTAACTGATTTGCTTGTCCACATCCTCTGTCCTGTTTATTTTGAAAGATGTGTCAAGACCAAAGCCCCAGGGGACATGGCTGCAGATCTGGCAGTGATCCCTGGAATGGCCACTGGTGCACAAGGGAAGGAAAACAGTGACCGGCCAGGAAATTAGAGCTGTTTTTATTAGCACTTTATTCACCCCAATCCACCAAGCAGTTCTTCTCATACGGATTTAATTACAATCTCAAAAGCAATTGGGGGAAAGCGTTAGACTTCGTTTCTTTAGCTCATATCTGGGAAACAACCAGACACCTCAGGAAAGTTATTTATTATTGGTACTAAGTGTTAGCAGAGTTTTGCTCACATCACCAAAACAACAGATGTGTGTAATTTTTAAGTGAACAGTCTATAAGCACATTAGTACACAAGGTTACAATTTCCCTCCTGCGAGCATATTTGGAATTTACCCTCAGCAAATGAAATGTCCATGGAAAACTTATCCTGAAATTTAGTAAGCAAATGGACTGCCAGGCCCATTTTAAATTGGAATAAGTACTACCGAGTTTTATTTGTTTGTACAATTCAGCCAGAAGTTCTCCAGGCTCCCTCTCAGCAGAATGAACAGGGAGCAGCAAAACATGGTGTGGTTTTATTTATCCCAGGATGGAGATGAACACTAAAAGACATTAGGCCTGGACAGCTATATATGTCTTATTTCTAATAGTGATCAATGTAACAACTGAAATAATCTTCCTGTAAGTGCCTGCATTGAATAGCGTTTTCTATTTCACATGCACTCCTGTGCATACAAAATATGTTGTTGTTATTATTAACTTGGATTCTGTTTTAACTAGCTTTGGTGCAAAACAACTTTTCTAGTTCATACAGATTCCATTAGGCTTCTTCTGCAAATCCAGTAGTAGACAATACATATTTTTAAAGGCCTGGAATGCTTTTCCTTCCCAGATCACTGAAAGAAAACAATGTTTTGCTGACCCTGGAGAATATAACATTCAAGGAAATCTTTGTGTCACTGTTGAAGAGGAAGAAAAAGCCAAGATAACCCTGGAATTTAACCATATTACTAGATAAAGGATGCAATGACTCATAGACCAATACTAGGAAAGCAAAAACTTCCCTGTATAGATATGAGTGAGTGCTAAACTTAATTTATTGTATCTTAGCTACTTCATTCCCAAAATACATTTCCTTTTCTCTGAGATAAGAACTTCGCTTTCCTCTCTTATTCTCTAATTGTAATGTTTGTTAATATACTGTGCCCTTGAGATTGTTCATTACAAGAAGACAAAAAAATTGGCATGTGATAGAACCAGAAAATATAGCTTAGTGCAACATTTTAGAGATTAATTTAATATGGAATACAGACACTCTTCAAAGCAAATGCCCATTTGTTTCTGTCATTATGATTGCAAATTAATTTTTACAGTACAACTTAATTAGCAGTTATTCACACACAACATATTTAGGCATAAGCTAAGGTCCAGGCTGCAGTAGCCCCCACGTGTCACTGTCAGGTTTGACAAGCCCAGCATCCAACATCCCGTGACATGGCTGTGGTCATGCAGCTACTCAGCCCTCGTCACGCTCAGGTCCAGCCACACACTTCGATTTGGAAAAAAGTGAAAAGGTGTCCTATAAAATAGATTTCATGTTTGACAGGTGAATTTTGACAATTGAAACAACTCTGGTAGATTGTTAGAAGAAGATGGGGCTGGAGATAGGGATGGCCTAGCTAAACATCTGTTTCCAATTAGGTTCATTCTTCTAAATTGATCTATGAAATACAGAAAGAATATTGCATGCCTGCACAGAAGAAAGTGACATGTAAATTTAAAACTCATTAATACTAATTATCAAGTAAGTTTGCTAACAAAGTCACTTCCTTAGCAATTCTATACTTGAAAACATTGCTTGCCTTTATAGAAACTTGAAAAGGACACTTAGCAGGGATTTCCTCTTTCCTTTTGGTCTCTCTACATATTTTGTCTGTATTCCCAAGTCATTTAGTTTATGAGTGCTTATGAAAGCTATATCCATTGGTTAAAACTTTAGGAACTTATTTTGAGTCTAAACTGGTTTACTGACACATTACGATCAGAGTCAGGGTGTTATTAAATACGAACTCTACAAAAGCAGACTCACTTTAGCAATGTCCTGTTAGGAGATTTGAAACTAAAACTTCCCTACCATCCAGTATAAACATCTAGTTAAACATTCTAAGTAACAAACTGATAATTTTTAAGGTAGTTGCCTTTATTATTCCCTAAACAGAAATCAGGGGTAGGATTCATTTTCCTGATTTTACATGTCTATCATGTAGACATGTATGTCTGAACAAGTGTCCCTGGGCTCCCCTCAATAGACAAGGGTACTTTTAGAGTGATTTGGGCCATATTGTCTAAAATAAATCTTAAAAATTGTGCTCTAGAAATGTCCGTTTCTCTTGATGAAACTGTATAAAGCTGAAAGGAACCAGCTCACCTGTAGACATTGCACCGTAGACCTCTAAGTGAAATGACCCCATCACAAATCTCTTCATACAGCCAGCACTGAGCCAGAGCAAGCTGTGTACTTGTCTCCCTTATTTTAATTGTGACCTTATGTCTCTGAGACAACACCACTGCCACCACTTATGTCTCTGAGACAACACCACTGCCACCACTCTGCATGTTTCCACCTTCTCGCAAGGCAATCACAACCTTTAAGCCCCACTCAGAGGGGTGGGAGGCAATGTCACCATTGCTCTGCCAGCCTGACCTAACGGTGGTGGCTGGGAGAGGCTGTTGCCACATCAGTCCTTGTGAGGTGGTGTTTAAAAGGCAGCAGCCATTTGAAAGCTTGGTAAAAAGAAAGGCAGGAATGGATGTGTACTTCATTTAGATGGTCTGCTTGGTGATTTACTTTTATTTTAACTTTTGTACCTGTGTCTGTAGATAACAATGAGGAATTTCACTGAGCGCCGCTTGGTCCAGCGTTGGAGAGACAGAGCTCCACCGTTCTGTCTTTTTCTGCTCTGAATGAGGCGCTCATGAATTGCGAATGGTGTAAAAATGTCACACATCTTTCTCTTGGGAGAATTTCTGTCTAGGGGAGGCATTATAAGGAGGATCTTTGTGGACACCATACCATGGGTGTGAGAAAGGATTGGACTGGACTGGGGAAAAGAAGCAAAACTCACATAATCCCCATAGAATGGGCAACCATAGAACAGGCTGTTCTCACCTGCACTGAGCTGGGAGCAGAGGACCAAGAAGGGCCATGGCAGTCTCCTGTTTAGTAAACTGAGAAAAAACTCAGGACATCAAAGAATCTAGCTCAAAACATATGTTTGTATTTAATGTGAGTGAAAACAGGAATGTGTTTTTAACATTGTCATCGCGCATCAGATAGATAGTTTATAAGGCTCTGAGTTAACTGTGGAGACCTTTCTTGCCTACAATAGTACTTAAATATCCATAATTACTGTTTAACAAAATATTTGGTCTTTCAATGACTTGTTAACGTAAATGAAAAATTTGAGCTTCTTTGTTAACATTTTTCCAGTTGTTGGGGTTGCCTGCATTGTAGGCTGCCAGCTTTTATTCAAGCTGATGTTTTTAACAGCACTCAACTACCTAACATATCAACAAGAGAAGCACCAAAAAATTCAAACCACTTTGGAAAGCATTTACCCTGAATTTAGATTCAGCCTTTGCAAAACATCCAGTCCTCAATATAACTGGAGAGAAGGATATAAGATTTAATCATACGGAAAAATCCTCCAAAGCTATTAATTCACCCCTTTTCTGGAAATACCCCAGATGAACACACACCAAAAAAAAAATCTCCCCAGCAATTCAGAAAGAGAAAAAAAGACCAAGCCCATGAGCAAACAAGTCAATACATACAGCCTATTTTCCTTGCGTAGTGTATTGCACTTTAAAACAATAGCGAGATATGTATAATAACTCAATAGTCGTGCCAAATAGCTACCTTAACCAGTTCGTAAGACATTTGAGACTCACAGTATCTGGCTGTGGCCAGCTTGTTTCAAACTAGATTAGTCCAACCTAATTTTCTATTCATGTTATGTGCAGTTATTTGAGGTGGAAGGCTATCAACTCAGGGCAGGCAAACAAGACTCAGAGCTTCAGTCCTCTTGAAGAGCATGTGTAAGTTATGTCCTTTCCCCACCGTGTGTCATTCCTACACCCAGCATATAAATATCACTCTGAGTGACGTTAGTGAATGTGTAAATGTGCAGTAAGTTTGGGGATATTAAAGCAGCCCCAACCTACCATCCCAGGGAAATCTGTGCCTCTGTGACTAAATGGGTATTCATCATTTCCTGAGCTCCACGCTGGCAGCCAGCCAGCAGAGTGTGTACATTGAAATTAGAATAGATTGGGAGGCAGGACTTTGTTCCAAATTGATCTGGATGACGATAGCAATTCTGAAAGCAGCTCTATTTTTTTAAAGGTTCATTGTGTGTTTCTAAAAAGGAGGGGGGAGAAACATTTAGGAAAATAACAGGAAGGAAATCTAAGGCCAGGATATATACTTTTTTATTATTATTATTATTTGATTCTCTTACAGCATTGTTTTGTTATCATCAACATAAGAGCTAGAGCTTCCTAATGTCACATGCAGAAATGCATGGAGCAGGAATGAAGAGAATGCTAATTCTAGTCATCTATTTATTATTTAGTAATTTTTCCTACTGCAAGTGCTTGCACTGTAAAGACCAAAAGGTTTTATCAATTGTGTCAATTCCAGCAACGAAAAAAAGTATAAATTACTGTTAACAGGAATAATCTAGTTTTGTCATGTGGTTGATTGGTCTTTACCTGTCAGTATACTGTTGAGTTTTATTCTACCCTTGCAAATCATAGGCAAACACACAAGCCCAGCTTGGCTTATTTTTTCCTGTAATATTCAATATCTACTGTATATAGCAGGATATTTTAGTAAATGTATGTGTTATTTTTTGTTGTTTGCACTTTCCATAAAATGATTTGTGAAGTGGTAAGTCAAAAACAATAAAGATGTCAGGCATCAGCATTAATTTCATTTGCTTACCAGAAGCACTGATAATTTCTTATGCTTTGAATGCTTGCCAGAAAGATAGACCAGGCACACGGTTCAACAGGCATCAGAGTGTTCAGGGTGTAATCGCTTAAAAACAAGATCTGATACAATGGAAAAAATGTAACTCCTGAGATGGCAGACTTTTAAGTAATTACAGCAGGACCTGACCTTGTGGCACTTTTTTTTCATTCCTTATGACTCAGTATAAATTATGAGATAAAACTAGCTGGAGTAATTCTGTTTTCACCAAGCACCAGAACTCTATGTATACAGTCCTCAATGTTATTCCCAAACCGTTGTCTTTACATTGCCTGGACAATCATTGACGCAGATCCATGTTGTAAAGAGATGTAAGATGGCTGAAACTCTGAATGTAGAACACACAGATTTACACCGCAGATTTGACCACCAATAAAAATACAGTTCATTAGCCACTCCTCAAGGACATCTTGAGAACTAAATTGCCACATATGACTAGCTCATTTGAACACATACTTGCCAAAAGCAACATATTCGGTTCACTTAGTGCGATCTTTTTGGCCATCCTTTGATAAGACTCATGATGACTTATACCTTCCTTCAAACCTAACTCCTGTAGGCCTGGGCTCTTGTTTTAAAGCACACGTTAAGTGTTTTTAACATAGACCCTTCAGCCATGTAATTTCCATGCTATCAGAGAAAAAGAAAAATTGGGGAAAGGTCTGTTCTCTTTACATTAATAAAATTCAGTACCTGAGTAAGCAGCTATTTTCATAATCCCTTAATGTCATCACGGAGCACTGAAAAAAATTTCGGTCAAAAGAATCGTGTGCTTCATTTCCTTCTGCTTCAGAGTACCACAGAACAGGGTTTTCACATTTAAAGCCATGCAAGGCATCCTCTAAGCTTTGGAACAATAACATCAGGACCTAAGCAATTCAAATGAAATAGCTTCCTCAAAATCGGAATCCTCTTTAGCATGGGCAGCTGCCTCTCAGTGGAGTACAGCTTCCCGTCCTCCTTGCAGCACACAAATGTTCATTGCCTTTGATCTGGCTCCACTTGCAGCCGCTCAGCAGCAGATCTAGGAGCTCCATAAGGATGTGATACAGCTCTGAGCTGTATTAGTGCCTGGCCTGACTTGTCCCAGTTTCCAGAAATTATCTGGCTGGTCTGAAAGCAACAGTGCAACAGAGCACAATATCCCCTTTCTCTGTCCTTCGTGTGTCCATGCTAATCCATAAACCTCAATGGAGCTCTGACTCAGCTGAGATCCTTGGAAAGAGAATTTCTTACAGCTCAGAAAGAAACACAAAATGGAGTTGAGGAAACATCACAGTCTCTTCTGTGAGCAGGTGGGGTTGTACACAAAATAAGAGAGCAGCGTACTAACCAGATGCTTCACACAGATTCCCATGGAGTCAAGGAAGGCAGAGTCAAACTGCCTGGCATCTGACGTGTTCTAAAGCTCTTCAGTGTTACAGTTAGGATATTTTAAAATAGAGATTTGCAGGTAGGGAACTAACTACACATTACTGAGTGCCAGATAGGCTGTTACAACACCCACTTCTCACAGATACACAGTTTCCTGCATACTGCAAATGGAGTCCCTTCTCCTGTTCCATGACCTCAGGCCATATTTGCTTATTGCATAACACCAAGGAAAGAGAAAGGGAGAGGGAAAAAAGGCTTTGGACAGCAAAATCTTCTCTCACGAGTGAGTGAGCTCTCCTTACAGCTGAATGGCATCTACACATTTTCAGTAATCCATCCCTTTTAAGTTCTTTGTATGAGCCTGATCAACATGAGTGGTGCCAAAACATTCATTGCATTCAGGAAGGACTTGGTGGGCACCACATCGCATCCCCAGTGGTGAATAATGAGTTACTGACAATGGCAGGTGTGTACCGCTCTCCCTTGTTTGTTAATAAGACAACACCATTAACCTTAGTCTCTGTAAGTTAAAATTTCCCATTTACTGCTGATAAAGAGAATATGCAGAAGACATAGCACAAGAGGTAAGCTGTGTGCTACTGTTCAGTTGGAGCTGAATAATCATACTGTCAGTACCTTCAGCCTAGCAGCCTTCTTTGGTGGGTCAGCCTGACTTCCTTCTCTTCTCTCTCAAATAAAGAGCATCAAGCATATTTTTAGCTTTCTTGAAAGCAGCATTTGCATTCCAGTACCTGTTACGCTTTTACTCCACATGCTTAAGACCTTCTCAGTCAATTTTTAGAAGTGGTCCCTGAAGTTTTAGGGAGCATGATTTTGTTGCAGACACCAGGAAGAAACCTAGGAGGGCAATACTTCCAAAGTATATTTTTTTTGTTGTCTGTGGCTGTCTGGTTGCTGAAAGAAACAAAGATTACATGATGCGAATGTGTCTCTATTAGTTCTTTTAATAACTTCTGAATCCACTGCTGATTTTCTACCATCTTTAGTGGATGGCAAAATATCCCAAATTCATTAAATTCTCAGAAAGTAAGTGAAGGCTGAGAATGTCAATGACAACCTCACTGAGGAAAAGGTTAAAATGAGAGCTCATACTTTGTTTGTCATCACAGTCACTATCTATGAGTTCAACTTTAACACACAAATCCATAGGAAACCAGGTTTGAGTAGTACTGTTGCTCACCAATTTAACTTCAAAGGTATAAGAGAAATCTGTATTTTTATGTACAAAATAACATTTGTAGAAAGGAAAGGACTGTCTCACATAGCTCTGCGTAAGCTTTTTGTGTTTGTTTGAATTCACTGAACAGCAGAACACAAACTGTGCTGTATTATGTAGCTTCTGCGTGGCTTTGGCTTTCATTAAGAAAATTTCAAGCAAACCTAAAATCACTTTACTAACATACCATCTAGGTGATTTCTAAGTACCTGTTTGTATCTTAAGTTGCTGTTCTGGACTTTCAACAACAAAATGTCTAAACAGTGGAAGAGCTGGAGTAAAATGCAAAATAAAAGATGGCAACCAATTAAACTTGTCAAACAGTCCCTAGCAAATGTTCTCTTAAATTAATATTACCTCTTTTTTCTGTACTGAAACTGCAGTTTTCATTCAGTATTCACAATTATTTTAATTATCTTTTTTGAATAATCTGCGGCATACAGTGGTTTCTTGTGGGTGTTGAATACTCAAAACTTAAACTGTATTTGTAGGTCTACTGCACAAATGAGCCACATCCTTGGGTACCCGGTTCTGCTCCCTTGAGAATGATCTCACTGCAATCATCACCACGGTACCTGCTGGGTGGATATATGTATTTCTTGGGAAAATTTAAGATTTTTAGGAATTTTACTAGATTAAATATCTTTTTAATTTAAAATTTGATGATCAAAAGTATCTCTTAACATTAGCTTGAAAGTAGCTGAGCCTAAGAACTTTCATGAATATTGGTGGGAAGCAAAACCCACACAATGTGCAAGCACAATAAAACAGTGGAAAGCATCACTTTGATAATATATGAATATTTATGGACTTTTTTACAGTAACTATGTCACATGACATGTCTAAACAGCTTCTTAAAGCTGTTACTCATCTATAAAGGTTTAATATGGGGAAACATAATTTATTCAATCCTTTGCTCATTTTAGTTAATCCTAGATCCTTTTGATATCTCCCTTTTTCTCACTCCCTCCATAGCTTGTGCTGCTGTCCTTGCCAATGACTTCCCTCAAGTAATAACCCAGGTATCCTTTGATGCAAGGTTACACAATGGCAGGAGACACAAAATCTGAAGTGTTATGTCAAGATGTATATTAGGTTTTCATTATAAAGTTTCCTTCCTTTGAAGTTCTAAGGAAACTACAATTTCCTTTCTCCTGCTGCAAGATATATATTCACTCACAGTTAAATATATCTCCCATAACAATTCATTTCCCAGGCCTCACCAATACTTAGGCACAGTTCAAACAGCACCTTTGATCTGCACGCAGTTCCTCAAAACATCTTTACCCTTCCATTCGGGCGATGAGGAATCCTACCAAGAAACGGCTTCTTGCATCTAACTAAATGAGACCACATAACACTTTAAGCAATACCATATTAACATGCATATGAAAAGTCCACATAGGTAATTTCATTGTACAATGTAGAGCACTGTGCTGGGTTAGACCCGTAGAGAAGGTGATTTTAAAATCATGAATTCACTTCCAACACTGCGTCAAATAAACCCTTGTTTGCCATTCTGTATCAGATTGTACTCCGCAACAGTAGTGACTGCTTTTGGGAGCTAGCCATTTATCATGTTAAAAACAAGGACTTTTGAGGCCAATGGGCTGCAGTAGCTCTATATAAAAAGTAGTTGTATTTTTATGCCTTTGCTAAGTTTTGTGGCTAAGTGGCTCACCTCGTAAGCACTATGCTATGTAAGCCGTACACAGACTGAGTATTTATGCAAAGCATCCCACTGACTTCAGTGAGGCTATTTGTGTACGTTCTCAAAAACTCAAGTGCGGTTCATACAGCATAGCCCTTGGCATGTGTCTGAGACTGCACAGAGCTCAAAAAGCGATGGCCCTGCAATCTGCTGGCTGGAGCTTGCGGGGGAGACAAGCAGAGAGCAGTAAATTAGAACTGCAACTCAGAGCTGTGCCATCATCACTTACAAGTACTTATAAATTGTTTATCCTCCCCCTTCATGCTGTAGCTATAGGCTTTCATGTTCCTACATCTGCTAAATATGACTGCTCCGCTTACTTACCTGTCTCCCAGAAAGGTAGCAAGGCTCACTTACGGCTTACATCACGTGTTAAGGGGTAAAGCACCAGCTTTGTGCTGAGCATTGTCATCTGTCTTAATTTTGATTGATTTCCTTTTGCCTGTATTTATTTGATCAGATTCCGGTAAAACTTGGGTAAAGAGTCACAGCTAATGTGACAAGGCTGAATTTTTCCTTCTTTGTGGATGTGAGTCTAACAAAAAAGAGAGTACAGAAGAGGCATAAGTCAGTATTAAATTGCGTGGTTTTCATTCTCATACCCCCTTTGACTCCTCATCATAGCACCCTCCTTTGCCCTGACACAAGCCACTCTTTTCCAGAAGCAGCTACACACAGAGCCTGGGCAAGTGAGAGCAGGGCCTTATTCACCAGTTAAGCAGTCAGCTGAAGGGATATGTTTGGTTTTGCACACAAATGTAATGCTGGTCCAGTTTCAGACATTATCGCTCAGTCACTGTCACTGGAGCAACTGGCAGCAACTACTACCCAAGGCCACTGAGGTGTCCTCGCCTCCCCATGGAGGTGTGAGCGCAGATCAGCCATGGATCGGGGTAATCCTACTGCCTGGTTAACAACATCAAATGGGAACAAAAGCAAGTAAAAACTCATACTTACAGACACCCTTTCATCTAATGAGTACACCATGCTTTCCTGTGCGTGTCATTCTTAGTGTCCCCACGGCAGTCTGATCATCTAAGGTGCAGAAGGGGTTCACTTGGTCAGCCCAGCTAAAGGGTTTGTGGCAGAACTGAGATCTGCTTACCTTTACTCCCATCCCTCTGCTTTGACTGCTAGTTGATGTTGATGACTCGATTCTTTGAGGTAATATGAAAGCTTGCTCAGACACCTCTGTTTTCAGGCAATATCATGGAGCTACCTCCTTTCTTTAAAATTGACTGTGATTGAAATACTACAATAAACTCCATTTAATATATTGCCAAGCTGACATATAGCTTCAAATTCAGTCTGTGAAGTCTCATCTTTTCAAGAGCAGAAACTCTTCAGTCGCTGAGAAAGACCTGAAGAGCTCCCGCAGTGTCAAAGGGAGTATTAACCTCTGGTGGGGATCTGTCTTAATACACTAGAGAACAACGGTCAATGTAGTCTGACAAGACGCGTGGGGGATTAGCAGAAGGAAAAAGGCCTTCTAAAAGCCTGTATATAAACATGTTTATAAGGGAAATTTATAATTTTCCCTGACAAAATTAAAGCAAACCAGCCAAGCTGCATTAGGTTTTTAATGACATTTTCTCTTACTACCAAGGACGTTGTGCCAGAAGCCCTCAGGCCTGCCTGCAGTCATATTACTATACTTGCAGAGCATACTGACCCCAAAGACGGTGCAATCTATTTCTGTCACAGATTAAGTGACCTCTGTGCTTTTTGCGTCTAGCTGTGGAGAAAGCTGCAGGTGGAGGAATGTTCATCCCTCGGTTAAGCTAAACCTTTGTTTGCTGTGTTCACATGAATAACTTATAGGGCCTTGGCATCATGAACAGCAGCACTGACACAGTTGACATGACAGCACTATAGACTGAATCCCGATCTGCCCTCCGAGGAGAAGATGGGATGTTTGCTCGTTTCACATTTCACCAAGTCGGGCTGTTCAACTATTTATAAGATGAATAGAAATTTCCACTACTTCAGCTGACACACCTGCCTTTACCTAGCAACTGCTCAGAGGGAGCCAGCAGAGACAGAGGAGGCTTTGAGAGGCGCAGACCGGCGGGGAGGCTGCTGCCAGCCCTCTCCGTGCCGACTCTGTCCTCTTGGCAAGACGGCGGCCCCTTCCACTCCCCTCAGCAAGAGCTATTTATATATCCCAGGAGAGGAAGGGCCTCCCTGCTTCGCCTTCCCCAGGCGGCGAGCGGCGCGAGAGCAGCGTGGAGCTCTGCAGACACCCTGGGTTGTGTGGGACACGGCATGGGGACACTGCCCTGCCTGGCATGGGGTGACAAGCGCGGTGGCATGAAGTGACCTTCCCAGTGGCACGGTGCTACCGCCCATCATGCCACAGCACAGCCCCATGTGCTCCCTATGCCATGTGGCACCTTCGGGGTGCCTGGTGGTCCCTGATGGCATGCCTGGAGCCCACCCAGCATCAGGTATAGGCCATTGTCACCCAGGTCCAGGCCCATGGGAAAGTCCCCACCACCTCCTGGTCTTTTGCTGGCTTTGACGCGAACAAGGGAGGGTGAGAAGCATCACCCAATCCGAGGCACTTAACCAGAACATGGTTTCCTGCCGAATTTTGTGACCTAGCACACACATAGCACCTGCAGTCACTGAGATTTCACGTTTGCCTCGCGTATCTGTAGGGTCTCTCAGGCAGCCTGTTGCCACCAGAATCCTAGTGGCAGAAAGGACAGGGCCTCATGGCATAACCGTGTTCCTCTGCAGCATGTCTGGGAGCCCCAGCCATCACAGGCTGATCTTCCAAAGGAGACTCCCAGGGGGGAAAAGCCACTTTAACAGTGATTAAAATATAGATAAGCTAGTACAATCAGGGCATGAAAAATGACACTTTCCTACTTTCATGCTGTAACTGTGGAGAGGGCTTGACAAAAGTCTGTGGTAATGGGCCCAGAGCTGGAGGAGCTAGAAGACCTGCTTTTACAGCAATACTGAATCCAGCCCTAGTCAGGAATAAAGCCCCATAGTCCTGGTGGCTTTGGACACACAAAAACTGAGGAAGGGAGAGTCCCTACCTGGGATGCTGCAGCCCAATTTAAGGCAGGAATTGACAAGGACATTGAACAGACAAAGAGGGGGTGGCAGCAAGAGGAACATGTGCTAGCAGAGATTCATCATGCGTGCTGTTGCCAGGCTAAGCAGAAAAAAAAATACTAATAATAATAATTTTCAAAAAAGAAATGCAGAATCAAATCTGTTTGCATTTACTAGGTGTCCCTTCCATCTCCGTTCTCAGCTGCAGGGACTTGGGGATGCAACCCTCAGCGGTGTCCAGAGCCAGCCAGGAGTGCAGGCTGGGGCACCTGGTCACTCAGGGCTTCCTCTCAGCGGGGAACGGGGGTCTTGAAGGGGGCTGTTTTCTTTATTCTGATATCTTAATGTTTACCTACCAGTGTCTGATGGTTTTAGAGATGGAGGACTGTAACTAAATGTGAGGTACTTTTATTGTTCACAACATCATACTCATGAGGCAGATTTACAAAAAGGGTATTTGACTACATAGTCAATGCTGAGGACTAAAAGACCACAATTGCTGCAGTATTGTGAATTGTGTTTGCAAAAGAAAGAATTTACCAAACAGCAGCCAGGAAAGAAGATAAAGCAGAGTAGGCTTTACGGTTAAAATTAGATTGACCTGAGTTCAGATTATAAATGTTGGAAAAAAAGTAAATGTGATTTGGAAAGAGAAGGGAAAAGGTGTTTCCAGGAGACATGCTTCAGCTTCAAAATATCTCATACTTTTCACAAAGAAAGAGTCTATGCCCAAAATATTCAGCAGCTTTTCTCCCTTGTGCTTGACACATGCTCTTAAACATAGAGCTGAGATCAGATGTGAGGGAGGGCAGGGGAGAAGGTTCCCAGCAGCAGGTGAAACTGAATCAACAGAGTCATCCTTTTGTATTTCAGTAAACTCGGCCAGGGACTGATGGTAATCTGCAGGATATTTCTTCCAACCCTCTCCTCTCCCTCCCTTCCCTTCCCTTCCCTTCCCCATTCCTCCTCCCCAGCCCTAGCACTGCTGTTCAGATTGGTAGCGAGCTGTTTGTGCTGTTAAAGCTGTTTGCTGGAGCTCTGGGTGCTCTCTTTAAAACTGAAAATCATCCTGCCATCATCCACCTTGCTTTAACACCCACCCACTTAGGAAATCTGAAAGCTGTGTATCTCCTCAGAGGTTGCTAATGCTATTAATTCTTCTACCTTAACAGTCTATCCAAAATGTGAAAGCAGGCTTTCTGAGATTCCTAGGCTGTATAGCACATTCTGCTGCATTTCCCATACACATTTCAACGTCTGTTTCCCATGGTTAAAAATAAAAAAGCCTGATTCAACACTCTCTCATTTCATTTTTACATGACTAAAACACCATTGTTTTTTACCTGCAGAGCACAAGCCTGCACCCCCTAAACCTTTATGTGATTCTTTCCCTGTTTCTTGGCAGGCTGAATTACCCTCTCTAACCACAACCAGACCATTTCCCAGACTCAGGCTAGCTGATTTAAAAGATATCCTGGATCTCTCTAGCTTGTAACGTAGACATACCTGTGTGAGGGGCACAAACACTGTTAAATGCATGATCCAGTTGCCATGGGTCTCACACAAGTGCCTACCTAAGCACTGTTAATTATTTACCTATCAAATGAAGGTAATTGCTGAATGATCAAATGCTTTAATTGCCCTCTAGATTTTAACTCCTTACTACACTAGGAAGGAAAGTAGTCTTAAGGAAGTAGTCTTAATTTACCCCCTCCCCAATATCATTAGCTGGAAATAGAGGAACACCTACCCTGCTTGTAGAAGGTTTTCTCTCACAGCTTGATATTTCCTTCCACAAGGCTCTGTCCTCCCAAGGGGACACAGAAAATCACGTACTGAAGCTGATTTACAGTTATTCAAGGGTCTTGCTGTAGAACCCTGGCTTTTAAGAGCGAAAAAAAGGGGACATCCAATTTCTGTGAAAGCAATTCCAGACATCCTAGGTTCTATACAAAAGCCTTGATAAATTTAGACCCCAGTGTAGAGGAATATGAAATGTCCAAGGGGGAGCTGGAAAGAGGATGCAGGCAAGGAGCAGGAAGAGTCTGTTCTGTTGGTGACACTCTGCTCCTCAGGTGTGATGGGAGTAGTGAAAGCAGACTGTGCTTCAACACATCAAAACTCAGAATGCTATAGATGTAAATGAGGCAGGCAGGCCTTGGCACTGCTTCAGAAAGGCCTCAAAATGGACTTACAAACCTAGTTTAGCCTATATCTCTTCTGCGCCCGTTCATGATTTAAAGCAGAGAACTTTGCCTGACAACCAGAGCATGAGGCCAATACTCTAATGGAGATATAATATAGTATGCAGTCAAGGGCTCCACCACATTTACTGTATAGAAAGAGATGAAAATATTGCAAGGATTTGATTTAGACAGCTTTTGCAGCCCTTACATTATAAATATCCTCAGTCCTAGAAAAACAGCACTTTTGACAGTAAGGCAGAAAAGACTAAATCAGGAGCCACGTGTGCTGCTCATGACATGGCCAATGACTGTATTGAAGTGAGAAAGCTGAGAAAAATTTCATAAGGTGAACTGTCTTCATGATTCTTCTGATCCAGGGAGAGACCTGACAATATTGATCAAAGTTGGTAAAACATAAAATGCTAACTAAAACAATAAAATGACCAGATGAAACACAATAGCATGGGAATGGCTTAATCTTTCCAAAAGGTTTAGTTACTTCAAAAGGTAACTAAGACTCAAGCGTCCCTTGGGAGCCAACACTGTAATACTCCATTTCATTCTACGTACTATGACTGAGACAAGATCTAAGGAGGTCATGAGCAGCATAATAGGAAAGATCTTATTTTAAACCTCAGCCACTGGTGGAAATAAAACTCATTCTTCTTTGGAGGAATGTTAAAAAGTAGGTTAGAGGTTTGTTTACAATGACAGCTTTTTGTTTGTTTTACCCAATTTCCAGTTACACTACCTTGCTCTGTGTTGTAATAGCACGGACCATTCTTTCCTTCTGTGTTAACTTCATTTGAGCAGCACTATTCAGTTCAAGGTAGCTTTATGAATGGATTTGACGTGGTGGACCTTCTTCTTCTATACATTAACAAAGAAGAAGCTACAGAGTATACAGGCATGAGAATGGCACCAGGCTGGGGAGGACCTGCGTCGCTCCATGAAGGTGCAGCAAACCAGGATTGGGTTGCTGGCAAAGCAAGAGCACCATGTCATTGTTTTTATCATGCCTAATATGCTGCAGCCCAGCACTAACCAAATTCACAGCAGGCCCATCAGGATAAAGGAGTCTTAGGAGTGGATGTAAATGGTCATGTAAATGAGAGCTAAGGCTTATATTTTCTGACAGTCAGATCAGAGTCTTTCCCTTTGTACAGCTAACTGTGAGGAGCTCTTTTAAAGTTAATGATGTAAATGAGGAAAAAATTAGGCTCAAAAAAACCAGCTTTTTGTAGCTACAGATTTCAAAACCATCCAGAAAATCACTGTGAGCTGAACTGCAGAATTTGGAATATCAGCTGAAGACGCACGTGACTGAGGAAAGTGGATTGAGTAGCTTTCTTCATAGTCTGTGCAACATAGGTGTGAGATTTGAAAAGCTTACAGCACGTCTACACTAGCAGTAGGGTGACAGCCAAGCTGGATCTGCAACAGCCATGGTGGTACCCAGTCCTGACCCCACAGGGACTCCACAGCCACAAAAAAATGTGGCAGCAATGTATCTTATAACAGAGCATGAGAACAACATTACCTGGAGGGGGATACTCACTCCTCCTAATTCCCACCTTCACTTGCCATCTGTGCTTGAATAAACTGGAAGAAAGACGGTCTCAGGAGGATATTATCTGCCTTCAGCCCCAGGCTAGTTGCTGCTGACTGCACCGTAATGTGCGTGCGCCAGCCTCAGTCTGCCCGAGCTCAGCGATCTCCTTGCTCCATTACAAAGTGTAGATACACCCTAATTATCCCTTAGCTTGCACCATCCCTTAAATGCCAACGGAGCTACCCTCACAACCTCATTAAGAGCTGAACACTGTGGCCATGAAAGAATAAATAATCCCAAACCTGAAGTTAGGTCCAAAGATGCTTAAATAGTTTTCTTTGTCCAAGACAAACTCTCTGCTTTGGTCTCGGGGTCGGGCACTCACTTCTGAGTGCTGAGGAACAGTGCCAGGGCTGAGAGCAGATACCTTTCAAATGTCATTATAAGCGTCCTGAAATGCTGACAAATCATAAACCCACACAATTATAATTTAAATATTTGATCACTGGCAGAAGTAAACATGCATCCTGGCAAACGTCAGTCTGTTGTAAAAACAATCTCTTCAGGTAAGCCCCCTTCATGCCCTGAGTCCCTACTTACTTTAATAGAGTGTTTTGGAGTGCCACGGGCTCTCCCTGCACCTTGCTGGAGCCAGGCTGCTGAGCCACAATGTTCAGTGTACCCATTTTTCTAAATTAAAAGGCCTCTAATCATCATCATCATTATCATTGCACTTAGTCTCTGCCTACTCCACAAGGAGACCATTCCTCTTTCCCTGTGGGATAAAGATGGGTTTTCCTTTTTTTTATCCAAGGACTGGACAAATAAACTCACTCAAATGATAGGGACTATTATTTCCCCAGAGACAGCCTGTCACAATTTTATTCTTTCTTTTCTGGAGAGCACCCAGAGGTCCTCCAGGTTATCCTCTCCTCACCCTACCCTCTTTTACAAATACTTCACCGATTGTTTTGGCTCCATGCATTTACCTGTAAGGCTCTCCGAGGACAAAAGGATGGCAGCTATTTGAGCATAAAGGTAGTTTAGCTCTACACGCAAGGGCAAAAATGGAGATGGAACTGAGATCAGCGAAAGCACTGCAGCTCTATTTCCCTAATGAAGCAGAACTCTCACACCGAGCTGGGCTTACACACTGTAATCAAGTACACTTCTCACAATGCTGGGGTTATGGAGAGCCCTGCGCCGAGCAAGGTAATTATCAGCTGCCACGGCTCAGAAGGGCTCCATTGCCCTCTCCATTTTGCTCAGTTGTCAGTTTATAGTCAGGAAGAAAATGAAAAAAAACCCTGCTTTTTCAGAAGTGTTTGTAGCAAGAAAAAGAGACGCTCAATACATATTTATCCCGCCCCAGCCCCACACCAAAAAAAAAAAAAAAAAAAAAAGTGGGCAGATCAGAAGATGCAATATTGTTACTCTGGTCATGTTTTTGCATTGATGATATAATCCTAGCTCTTGGTCCCATTTCTGAAGGACTGCTTTGTGGAAATGTCTTCATTAAGTGATCAATAGCACAATAGAAGTTACGTGAGTAACTTCACGTGTTTTGAGAAGGATTTTCCTGGTACTGAAAGGCAGGGGCTGATGAACAGCCTAGAGGAGAATGAAACTGATGGGGTGATAAAGTGAGGCCAAGTAAGATAAAACTGTGGACCGCCAGAAGACTTTGGAAATTTTGCTGTTCAATTCACCAAGATTTTATTTTGCTCTTTAGGAAATCTGTGTTTCCACTGATTTCCTCCGTCCCTCCCTCCCTCCCTCCCTCCCTTCCTTCCTTCCTTCCTTCCTTCCTTCCTTCCTTCCTTCCTTCCTTCCTTCCTTCCTTCCTTCCTTCCTTCCTTCCTTTCAACTGGTGCCCCCTTCCCTCCTTCAGAGAAGGAGCTGAAACTCACAGCCACCCACATATAAGCTCTGACTTCTTCATAGGCAATGAACATTGGTACAGATACAGGGATGTGGTTTTGATGACATTTAGGCAGTGATGGTAATACAGAGTTATTTTTTTCTATCCAAATGTGTACAAAAGGCTCTGTGAAGAATTTGTTTGAAAACTTCCATGGGACTGCAGAACCTGAGACAAAGTAATGCTTTGATATCTGTACGTATACAACTTCCCAGGCACTGCGTGCCATAAGACCTAGCCAGGCAGCTCATACAAGCAAAAGGAAATGTCAGTGAGAAGCGAGTCAGAAAATTGCACTGAGCAAATTGTTCTAGAATAATGAGATATATTCAGTCCAAAAAAGGACCAGAAAGCTTGATCAAGAAGAATTTAACTTTTATTTAAGAGCATAAGCAGATGTGAAAAAAAGAAAATCACTAAGCAAACTGTTCTCAAGATGTGACCTGTGTCAAAACAAGAGGCTTGTTCCAAATCACACCAGTATGTGATGTACACAGAAAAGCTCTTCAGCTGAACTGTCTCAGAAAAAGCAGACCATGAAGGCATGCAAAATGAGACAAAAGTTAGGATCTTGTAGAGGTATGAGGAAGAATTTCAGAACCCCAGAATGGTTGAGGTTGGCAGGGACATCTGGGGATCATCTACCTCAGCCCCTCTGCTCAAAGCAAGGTCAACTACAGCAGGTTGCTCAGGGCTTAGTCCAGTTAGGTTTTGAAAACCTTCAAGGATGAAGACTCCACAACCTGTGTGGGTAAGCTGGTCCAGCATTCCATCACCCTTACATTAAAAAAGTGTTTTCTTATGTTTAAACAATATGTGCCCACTCTCTCTTTTCCATTCATTGACCACCACTGAGAAGAGTCTCACTCTGTCTTCTTTATACCCCTCCATCAGGTATTTATACACATTAATAAGATACCCCTGAGCTTTGTCTTCTCCAGGGAGAACAGTCCCAGTTCTCTCAGCCTTTCCTTGTATGAAAGATGTTCTAATGCCCTAATCTTTGTGGCCCTTTGCTGAACTCAATCCATACGTCCATGTCTCTCTTGTGCTGGGGAGCCCATAAATGGACCCAGCACTCCAGCTGTGTCTTATGAGGGCTGAGTGGAGCAGGAGGGGGTCAGTGTACTGACTCAAAGGGAAGAAATCACTGGCAAAACATATGATAATTTGATATTTTGGGTAAACAAAAAAATAACTGACAGTAGAGTGTTACAAAGGCCAAATTCCCCAAAGACACTGAATCCGGGTGGTGCCTAAAAGATTCCAATGGGGCATCAATGAGACCAAGAGAAGAACTCAAGATCTTTGTGCTTGTACTTCAGGAACTTGACAAAAAATGAACAGCTTCTGAACCTTGTGAATGTGCTTGGCTCAAAAAACTGGTAAAGGAGCATGAAGTTATTACAAAATCAAGATTTCTTTTCTTCTAATCAGGTGAAAATCATCACTGAGCAACTCTTCTAGAGCAAGTTACAAGTCAGAACATACACATGTATGCACACATAGGCAAAATATATGAAAGCACACAAAAAAATGAAAGGAAGGTACTCTGCATGAGCTTCTCAGTGACCTGGAAAGAATGTTCTCAAGAAATATTTTGCCTGATGAAAGCAATGCTGTCAATGCTTACTTCATCTTTGGCAAGGCAGGGCGGGCAAGTGAGATTTTCATTCAACTGAACCATGACACACTTAATGGTCAGGGAACTACTCTCACAAACACACCAGCGCATCTCTCCAAATCCATTCCTATCAGAGGACACACACAAGTTGTGACCTGAGAGTACTGCAAGATATTAACAAAATACGCAATTGGCTCCATATGGAAATTCAAATACCTCTGTCAAAAAAAGCATTTGTTAGTCATGATCCAAATGCTAAGACATAAATTTTTGTACCTGAACACTGAGAAAATTAGAGGGACAAGAGGAGAGCTGAGGTCATTTACCTCAGGCCTCCTCTTTTAAGAGGCTAGCTGGAGTTCTGCAATTACACTGAAATTCTGTATTACGCTCATTACCCTATAATACATTTATTCACAGTCCCAACCTTTGCCATATGATCTTAGGACATCTGTGTGCTCCTGACCTCCCATGTACTTTCACAGTAGCCTGATTCTACAGCTATTTCTTCGAAACTTCCTTTCCCTGGCAATTAATGTAGATCGGGTTTTGCTTTGAAAAAGAATGTTTCAATGTGGGCGTTTTGTTTTGGTTTGGTTTGGTTTTTTTATGCCTGCAGAATTTAAGCCACTTGCCAGGAATAAGAATTTGGTGATGAGTGGAGGAAATGACGAGAGGTCTGTGCACTCAGGATGCTGGAGGCTGGAGGAAGGAATCCTGCAGGAAACAATTTCACCCCACTTTGGTTTGCAAGTCAAATACAGTTCCAGATCTGAATCATAATTAGACTTCTGCTGAAAGTTTAACTCCTGGTTTCCGAATTGGGCAGTGAACGCAACAAAATATGAGTAATGATGCCTCAACACACCCCTCACCAAAAGCAGCACCAAGTAGCCAGCAATATTGAGGACCCAAACATTTAAGTGGGCTTAAATAAGCATCCTCAGAACTTGACCTAACCCACCTAGACAGGTGGCATCAAGGCCATATCACTATATATTTCCTTTGATTATCTTGGAAGAATTTATTCTCCAGATGTATATATTCTTCAGAAAAACTATTGGTATTCTATTTTTATAGAAAACAATTTATGGCAGAAGTCCAACAATATGAATATAAATCTGGGTATCTGCCAAAGAGTGGTTTGGTAAACATTCAATCTTTGTTTCAAATTTTCAAGAAGCTGTTATATATAATTCAACAGTTCCCACTAATGAGACACAGCAATAAGAAAAATCAGACTTAGCACTGAGTAGGGAGAAGCCCAATCTAAGAAACTCTACTTGAGGATCTGAGTTGGTGGAAATGGGATGAGAAGGAGGTAGCAGCAGCCCAGGAGCATGGCAGAAGACAGCAAGAATGTGGGAGGCAAGGAGGCAGAGGCATGTTGCCTGGGGGCAACAGTATACCCAAGAACTGGAAGGAAAAGGAGAGGAAAGCAGAAGGCATAGGAAAGGGAAAGAGTAGGGAAAGGATGAGGAAAGAGATGACTGAAGGATGAGGGGTGCACAAGGGAAGAGGAAAAAACAGTGGCAGTGACACCTAGCTATAGAAAGGCAGGGAATCACTCATATGGATAATACCAAGAAGACTGTATTATTGATTTTAAAGCTTTAGAGCTTAAAAAATAGTAATAATTTTTAGCTAAAATATAACTCTCCTAAATCTCTACACTGGGTGAAATCTAAAAGGTGAGTACACTGTTAAATTAATGAAGAATTGCAATAGCAATGGTATTGAAGGTGAATACCAGTCCTGTAAAATGTTGCAAGTGGTCATTAAGAGCACAAGGGGAATGTTTCTGAAATGAAAGGTAAATGCACTTAACATTTCTTCCTGTTGAACCGTTCATTCCATCCAATCAGGACCTCAAATAAGTTGCTTTTTTTTTTTTTTAGTATTGTGTTTCCTCAATTATTTCCATCAATGTGTAGGTTATGATGTTGAAGCCTATGGAATCACGACTTTGTGGATTGGGAGAAGTGGTATTTTGCTATGATAATAACACCATTTCTGCATAACTAGCCACTGACCTTTGTTCTTCTCATCAGCAAATAGACCATCTTTGTAACAAAAGTAAAGCTGAGGGATTTGAAAATGTCAAAATAGCAGAGCAACAAAGAGCCCTTGGCCCATATAAATATTTACATTTGAAATATCCATTTGCTGAACTGAATATTTCAGCTGTTGAGGGCAGCCTGAATCTCATTACATCAGCTCCGCAGGCCTATTGGTGCTCTTGCTTTGAACACAGACAAGAGCAGCACTTTTATTGTGTGATATGCACATTCCAAGCACCCAACACACTTACAAAGTGGGTTGTATTCCAGCAATGCCATGTCTCTGCTATTCAATTTTTATGATAGCATCCAGACTCCACAGCTGTGTAGCTTTCTACTATTGAATACAGATCCCACACAAGACAGCTGTCTTGGCTTTTTATTTTTTTTATTAACAAGGAGGGGAAAAAAATCCCTCCCAAAACCAGCCTCAGCAACATGTTGCCTAGTGGAAAATCCATTTTAATTCACTAATTATTCTGATCTGGAGCTGCAGTGAGTAAAATACTGTCCAATCCTTTCAATTCAGGAAGATTAGCGCATGCAGCCCTTCGTCTAGATCCAGTCAGCTCAGCCCCCCTTGAGCCAGTCTTCCTCATGACCGACACATAGAGAGGAGCCTCTGTGTATAGACCTGGTCCTCTGTCCTGCCAGAGACCCTTCTGCCCCTGTGCCCTTGTGAGGCACCAGGTCTTTGGGATAAGACTGGAGGAGAAGAGGGAAGAAGGAATATGAAGGTACGTCTTCTCCCTTTTGACCTTGCCTTGCAAAGAAAATCCACGCAAAAGGCATCCCAGCTCCTTTCTGGGAATGTCAATATAAATGGATTGCAGGGATATCTGCCAGGTCAATAGTCCTTTCAACAACGGCTCCATTTAATGGCTGAGTCCCAGGAGAAAGTCTGGGGGCAACAGGCCATAGACGTAATGCTGGGGGCAAAGGGTCTCCAGTGGAGGCATCCGGGCCCACCCCACAGGCATTGTCACCCTTGCCCCTTCCACTGGAGGAAGCCTGCCCCAGGAAATAAAACAGGAGAAGGCCAGGAGAGGAATGCAGATGCATCTTTCTCCATTCTGGGTGTTTACTTGATAGAGATCAATCCAAACTGGCATTTTTCATGTAATACAGTGTGGTTGCTCTATAGTTCTTCCAACTTCAGTGTGTATTTTGCATTGAATACTCCAAACTATATGTATAGTTACTGTTCCAGCTCATTTGGAAGTGTGCTGTATAGGTTGCTCTGTGGCTTCTGAAGATCTCAATATGACAAATAAATAGCTGAGATGCTGCTGTGGGCCCCTTTTTAGTATCTGCCTGTCTGTTTCCATACACATGCTAAATATCTTCACTGTTCTTCCTTCATTTCAGGAAAGGCTCTAAATCAGGCATTACTGGCTTGAGTAAGTTGATTCCTCAAAAGTCCTGCACTTTCAGTTATTTCTAATAGATTTACTCAATTCTTCTTGAATATCCTGGTAAAAAATGGAGCTAGAAAACTTTCCCAGTCTTCAGATTTATATTCCAGTTTGTTTTCATTTCATCTTACTTTCCGGCATTTCTATGACAAATAAATTGTAGTACTCCTATTAATATTTTTATAAACCAACAAACAGCTGTAAAATGAATCAAACCCAAGTTTAGTGAGTCTATAAATGGTAAATTGGCAATATATGTAAAAGCTGGCCTAATAGTGATATTTCCATCTTTTTTCTAAAGTTCTTTATAACCAACATTATCACTGAATACATCTTAAGGGAACTCTGCGATAATATAATGATCCTCAGAGACTTGTGGCTGCAACGATGTGCCAGAACATGGAGTATGCTTATGATGAAAGCACCATTCTGTCTTGGCGCACGCAACTATTAATGCTTTGCAAGTATTCTTTGCTTGGGATGTAACAGACTACAAATAATTGCCTGTAGTGTGCTTTAGCTTTGTCCAGGTTCTGTGAAAACACTCTCTTGCTTTAACTGAGCTGATTTTTTCTCATTACCATAGCGTTTTTTCTCACCACTACCTAACTGATTGAAAGAAAACATACACTCTCAGATGGAAAAACACAGCGTCTGCGATTAGGACTAAAAAGCAATCTACAACTCACCCTAGTCACCAATAGATGACATTCATAATAAGGTTTACCACTGTTTCCAAGTACTTTTCTATTAAGCCATTACTTTATTGTCTATATTTAAAAGTATATAGTTATATAATGGAAAATTATATATGGAATATATATATTATATAAATGGAAAATCCTTCAAAATCAAAGTTCAAGCATACAAAGTTGCATTTATTGGGGCAATGAAGTAAGTTTTATTACTCATAGAAAATGCACAGTGCATGAGAGAAGAGCTGGTAATAATAAAAATGTCCAGAGGACTGTTGGTAAGTGTTATAAATTATTTTTAGCCAAATAAAGGAGCAACACGTTAGCACACATGGGGCTACTTGCGTACTTTAACACAAAGGACAATTTTGGAATTCAAAGGCTAACCTTTACGCATCTATGAGCAACTATTTGAAAGCTGTGTGTCACGTCTGTAAAACTTAACAGCTGTTTGCAGTTCACACCTTTGTGAAGCCGGAGCACAGAGGTGTGCACACCCATTTACATGCAGTTTTACAGTCCCACTTGTGGAGGCCCAGCACAGACCAATGTGGAATTGCAGGTTCTAATGTGCATCATAGATGCAACCACAGTTTCACGACGCAGAAGCCACAGCTTTTACAGCGCATTGCCATTAATAGCCTGGGTTATGTTGTTCTTGACCTTTCTGTGTGACGGGGTGTTCAGGACACAGTGAACTTTTTGTCTTACCCCCTCGGACACTTTTTCTGGGCAGACCGGGACTTCCTCATGTCGGTGGATCAGGAGTGCTGCCACCTCCCAGCTTCCAGGTGGGGAACCACAATGAGTGTTATGTCTTCCAGCCTTCCTATCAGCCCACAGAAGGCTACAACAGCAGCATCTCGAAGCATGTGCTTCCTTACAAAGGAGTTAGTCATGGAGGAAATGGGCCTTTTGAGACACCACCTGAGGGGAGGTACCCGCACAGCGCCCCGAGCAAGAAGCTAGATTCAAGACACCACTTACCCTGCTCCTTGCCTCCTGTCAAGGCACTGAAAGACACATTCAAGCCAGCTACAACAGGATATCCCATGTATTGTCTGGAACCTTCCCCTCACAAGGACTGACCCAACCTCACTCTGATTAGCCTGAGAGATCTGGTGTCACATGTGTACATGAAAAGCATCTAGGCACTTATTAAATATGCATTCCCCTTCCTACTAACATCGTTCCATCAATATTTTAATGCCATGTTGCCTTTTAGATTGTGTTCCTACTGTAACATGAGGTCCCTGCTGGGGCAGGCGGCCACCACAGAAGTGGATGTGTTTATGGATGACATTTGTTTCAGCATGAAGAGTTGTCATCAGTGGTGATTTTCTGCTGCAAATGCTTACGGTTATTTCACCAGGAAATACCATCTCTCTTCCCTTCTACCAATAAAGCCAGTGGGGGAGCATGAAAGTGTACAAAGCAGGGCCGAACGTATTGAAGCCACGAAAGATAACTATTTATTGCCAGAGTAACTTGTGATCAAGCTAAAGTTAAACTTAACCTAGTACAAATGTGCTGACTTTATTGGCATATGAGAGGAGTAAATTTGGATCACTGACTATTTGTGTAGTGAAATTCATGTCTATATGAAGTTTGTCTGTGGGTTTTATTTCCTGTTTTTTACAATCCCTTTTTGATTTTGTTTTGTGTTTTTCCTCTCCTCTGGTTATAGCCTAATCATCGCCAAGTCTCCGTCATTTGCTTGAAAAACAATAGCTGGCAGTCATTGTGCTAAATAGCCCATTTTGTTATCCTTGCCACAATCCACGGTGTTCTCAGTTATTGCACTTGATAGGCGTCATTAAGGTTTCCATGTTGTTAGTCACTTTCCTGATCTTTCATGTTTCTTCTGCTCAGGAAGCAGCTTTTCCTGGAAACATTCAAAGAGAATAAAAACCGATTACAGCCAGCACTGTGGGGTAATGGCATCTAAGACCCAAATCCAACACTTTTATATTTTTTTAAGCTGATAACTGCAATTATAAATTTGAAAGGCCAGATTATGCCACTTGTGTTCACACTAGTCATTCCACAGAAGTCTGCAGAACCAGTTATGAGAAAAACATTGTTCAGTGTGAGTAATTTTTAGATAATGCAGTCAAAGAGTTTCTAACACATTATATTAATAGGACACTAGACTGGCATAGACCTGCCCATCTCAAATACTGCAAGGTTACCCTACTCCATCTGCAAAAAGTCAGTGGAGGTGCTGTGGCTGTCTGAAGGCTCTCAGACAAGTTTAAAGCTCTGTTTGAGGGATGAATGTGGAGCTGACACATGGGGAAGGAGACCTTCCCGTTTGCAGGGTGCTCTCTCCGGTTGCTGTCAAGAAGGCCTCTGGCATCCCTTGTGCAAATCAAGAGAAAGCAATATGAGGTCTGCAGGAGGCTGGTGTGGGTGCCATTGCACCCACATTCATGCAGAGGCAACCAGGGTCTGATCATGCACTGGAAGCCACATGCCCATTTCTTCGTCCTGGCATCTAGCTTCCAACCTTGAAACCTGAGATTTTCCGAATCAGCTCAAATCTGAACAGTTTAAAGCACACGAACCAGGCTGCCCTCCCTTTAGTGGGAGAGCACTAAGTAAAAAGAGAGTCAGATGCCCCGGAAAAAAAGTTTGGGGTCACAGGATTCATAACACTTCGGCAAACACCCTCTCTTCAAAAAGTGCTACTGGTTTTTAATATCAAAACAGGAAACGCAGATCTTGGATTAGTTTAAACAGTTTCATCTAAAAGCTTCGCACATAGTAAACTGGACCTAGCATAGCAAATGCTACAAGTTCAAACTAAAGCTAATTTGCAATCCTAACATGAGCAATCTGTTCCCCAGCAGAAAAGGATCAAGACTTTTGTTAGGGTCTCTTTGATGATGCAGGCAGAATATTGCGATTTGAAAAGAGAAAGTCCAGACAGCTGAGGTTAATTCTTACCTCATATATTTTTAATATGAAATTACAGGTCTCAAGAGTGTCTTACAGAGATGGCAAGTATATGGACAAAACTTTCATCTTTGCTACAAGGCTGAGAAAACAGACCTTTTTTAGTTAGTAATGCAATGAGATATAAGTGTTTTCATTTCTATTGCAGTGTATATCCCAAACAACAGTGGGATGCCAAGCACTGCATTAGCATGCGCCGTAAAACAAGTAAACATTTCCTATCCTCTACCATTTCCTCCTCTACCATTAATACTCAAAAAACTTTTCATGTTGCTGTAATTTTTTTGTACCTAGTTGTGGGTTCTTTTAGGAGATGATATTTGAGGAAGAATGGGGGAAAATCCATGCCATAATTTTTGAATTAGGCAAGACTGTCAAAGAAAAAAAATCACGAAAACTCCCCAGGGTGAGAGAGTAACACCATATCTTTCTCCTTTGAGACACAGATTCCTCCAAAAATGACATAGCTGTGAAACTAAAAGCTCAGCACAGACACAGTTCCTGGACACCTCCTGCGTATGCGTATATATAGTACACACGCAGTTAGGGACATGCTTATGGGTAGCGATATATAAGCAGCAGAGTCACCATCAGCTGAACCAGTAATTTCAGAGAAGATGAAATACTTCTCCAGAAGGATAGTACTTTAAAGGGAACGCGCAGGATTTCTGTTGGCCTTTTCACTGAAAGAAGCCCATCTGGGGAGCTCAACAGAACAGGGATATGCTTTGTATTTCACCAGAAAGAGAGGGGTGAGTGGTGCGGCTGTGGAAAAATCATAATCCTACAAGCTAGGAAATATTCCTCCAGCTCCTCACTAGTTAAGACTCTTTTGATATAAGTGTAAATCATCATCTTTTTGTTGGGGGAGAGAGAAGGGAGAACTTGCACTCAGATTTCTCCTTGAGAATCTGCCAGTGCATTTGCTGTTAGGAAATGACTAAAATAAGCCTCTGCACATATGTCCTTAAAAACACTTTGACTGCATTCCCCTGTAATTATTAAGCTTCTTCAGAGTCTGTAAGCCAGTGAGAAAGGGATTAGAGGGGTTACTTTGTGCCTCTGTGCCCATAAAAATCCCTTGGCTACTGCAGCGCGCTGCTCGGAGTGTCCTGAAAGCTTTCATATAATCCCTGCCTCCCAGCCACTGCCACCACTGCATTCCCTTTATTTAGACACATTCAAATTTCATGCTGTAATCCAAAAGCACTCCAATACGGAAACAAGATCCACGTTATAAATCACATTTAAAAACTAACCTGCCAGTTAGAGTGGAGCAGCAAGGCAACAGCATGATAAAGCTTCCCTCAATTTTATGCTGGAAGGAAAACCAGGAGACATAAATTGGCAGTTAGCATCTGCTGACATTTCCTATTCTCCTGGTAGTTCAGGACAGGGATCCTTTTCTATACCTGTCCTTGCAGGAGAGGTCACAATAGGACACCGAGCCTGGACTGGAGCTGCATGTGAGTGCAAATGCAGGACAGCAATACTAAAAGAGAGATCGGCTCCCTGTCACCGTTCAGGGGATTTTCATGTCAGAAGAGAACTTGTTATCCTCAGTGGTGTTGCACTGAAAATAAGTCATTGTATCATAGGCAGCAGCCGCACAGGACTGTGAGCTATCTTCTGGGTCACAGAGTATGTTTCTAGCGCCAGCATGATATTATATAACCCCTTTCAACAGCTCATCTTTAAGAACGCTAATTTTTTTTTATTTTTTTTTTTCAGGCGACATTTCCCCGCAATAAATTCAGGGAGGGATTCTGGGCCACGGAAAGGTTTGAATGAAGCGCTGCTGTTAAACCCAACAACAGCTGTAAACATCCAAAGTGAACAGCTTCCAGATCATGATGTTAAAGCAGAGAAACAACTGCCAAATGTGCATTAAAACGGCATCTGCAAGAGAGAATCGAAAAATCTCTTTCGTGGAGACAACCGGTAACAAATACTTCCTGGGTAAACAGGAATCGGGCACCGCTCGGCAGAAATCAACCATGAGGGCAACAGCGGGGCTGGAGCAGCTCGAGAGGAAGCTATTTGTCATTGTCCCTCCTGCCTGTGAGGGGAGGGAAACCCGGCGGCTGTCAGGTTTGATGCTGGCGCAGGGAGGAAGAGTGGTCAGGGTCAGGGCAGCCTGGTAACCCAGCTTCAGCGCTTGGCTCGCTCCCTCCCTGCCCCCTCACGTTTGCCTGTATCCCTTGGCACATCATATCAGCGTATCTTCGTCACCATCTGTGAAGTGGAGATAATAACACCTCTTGTCTGCATGTCTATTTAGGTTGTAAATGCCTTCTGACAAAGACCGTCTCTTACTTTGTTTACCAACAGTACGTGGGCTTGGTCTTGTGTACAGATCGTGGTCACTAATAATCATGATTTTGATAGTGATTATAAACATAGTAATTATCCAATACAAATCCAACAACAACAGTCAAGCTGCTTTGGTTTTCTTTTTATCCAAATTGTTATCCTGAGTACACGAGGCCACAGGAGTCAGAAACACAGCACAGTTTTGCCTGCTGTGGAGGGGCTACTGGTGATCCCTGGCTGCGCACATCTCAGGATGCGCCTGAGAACGCGGTACAGATACATACACGTGCAATGAATACAAGTGCTCAGACACTGACCACGTCTGACTGTTCAAAACTATCATCTTCTACGCACTGTCTGTCTGCAGAGTGAGCAGGGAATTTATACCACATGAAGCTCTGCAAAACAGAAACTCTGAAATGTTATTTTATGACAATCTCACAGGACAAATAAGCAAATAAGCATTACTAACAGACCCTATCTTTTCCTGATTAATTCACTCACCTCTTTCACTTTAACAGTAAATGACCAGGAATAACAATCCTTCCTCATTCAAAATAAAGAATTTGATAGATCCATGATGCAGAGCAGAAGTTGATACATTAGTTAAGAATTGCAGCCTGATACTAAAGCCCTCTAGGGTTTGAACAAACTCTGCTGACAGTGCTTGGCTAATTTTAAAAATTGCTGCAATTATTTTTTTTAAATAAATGAGCTCCCAAAGTGACATATTTCAAACACAGAATCTTAATATTCCTTTCTAGTGAAGTGTGTGCCATTGTTCATGGGGAAAGAGAAGGAAGCTCTGAGCTAATTGTTAAACCCAGGGGAATATCGACAGCCAGCCAGCTGCTAAGGCTTTTTGCTTGATCCCTTGCAAATTCTCTTCAGCTATTCATGGCCAAAACACGTCACGTGCCAGTCTGAAATCATGTTGGAGGAACTGGTGGAAAGGGTCTCCTTTTCATGCTCCCAGTAGGCTTATGTCAGAAGGCTGTGAGGGATAACCATTGCTATTTATAGGTAATCCCCCTTTTGAAAGGTCACCCTTCATTATGTGTTTGTTTCGACCCATGTCTATCCAAAAATCATTCTCCTGCAGCTCATCCCTAATAAATAAAATTAAATAAATCATGGAATAAAGCAGAAGATCGTGTTGGTTTTACAGCTGAGAGCCCAAGGAATGTATAGTGCTCACATTATCTCCTGTGGTTTTAATTACAACATAGGCAGGTTTATTTTGTTTGGCTTTTTTAACACCTTCACTATCTTCATCCAGGAGCAGGCACTTACTTTACATGTTGTAGATTCTTGATAATAGGACACTTGGGCACTGAATTGCTTCCGTTATCATAAGCTACTCATGTGCAAGCACCGAGCAACTTATCAGCCCAACAAACTGTAGCTCGCAGCGAGCCGGAGAGCAGAACGGCGCCTGCTCTGCATTTCTCAGCACTTCTGAAGCTGAGAAAAAGAACAAAACAGCTCCCATATTATGAAACTAAGCTTCCACTCTTTCCATAGATTTGAGTGGTCATCCTGAGCTGAAAGCCAACTGCCTTTCCCACTTTCTGCTGGGCTGTGAGTTGGAGGAAGCAAGTAAAGTGATGACAGCACTGAGCACTAAAATAACTGAAGCGCTGAATAAAAGAAAGAGAAAAGTGTATTTTTATGGAAAGTGGTGCACAGCAGTACACCAGCACAGTGATGCTTTCTGTATTTTGACACCATCAAAGTTCAATTAATGGAACCGCGAGGATTGTCACTGTGGCAAGAGGTCAATGCAGAGAAGGAGAGGGGAGGGGAGATAAAACAGAGTGAGGCTTTGTGAAAGAAAGAGGCCAGCGTCACCTGAAAAGAAATGGCCAAAGGACTTGAGAAGATATGACTTAAAAGCACAGAGATAATGTATAACATTTATTTCAAAAAAACCCCTCTTGTGCTGCTACCCTTAAAAGAAAGAGGTAAAGGTAATGAGTGAAGCCTTCTCATCACACTTCTAAGAGTGGGTAGACAAGGATGTGGGTTGCCGTTCCTCAGGATCGACAGTGCTGCTTTTTGCTGAGTTTTATCATCATGTCAAGCAAAATGGAGCACGCTACTGCAGGGAAGGCAAAATAGCTTCAGGTTATGCAGGGGCTGCACCAGAAGTTGTTCTCAGTGCCATTATTGTGTCTTTTCTGCTGATTAAGTTTTGAATATAGGTGATAGGCTTTGTTCCATCGAAAATAATGGCTAGACTGCAGAGGTGGACAACAAATTGGTGATCTCACCAGGGCCACCACAATGAAGCTAATTCTGTAATATATACTGCAGCTTCTTTGTTGTTGCTGTTCATTAAATAGGGCCTGGTTTAGAGGCAGTCTTTACGTTTTCCAACTGTTTAAACAATTAAATCATTAACCAAAGCAACAACTGTGTTACAGAAAACAGAAAGCACTGAAGTTGTTCCTCAAAAGAAACGGAAAGGATTACAGAGATCATGTTTGAACAGGAGAAACAGGACTATAGTTCTTGGACTATTCATGTAAATGACTCATCTGCAGGGTGAAAAAAAAAAGCCTGTAAATGCCTGATTACTGGATGATGATTTTTGCCAGCTTCCACTAAGTAAACGGGTATTTCCAAAATTTCTTTATGCATCTCCACACCCAAATCCCACTTTATTTCAATAGGCATGCGGGTCAACTCAGTCACATTTGTGGTTTAAAGTGCTCTTCTAGATATTGTGTGGTTCGAATTTAAGTTTAGATAGGGTTCACCTCACCTAATTTCAGTCCTGCAAAATTCAAGCATCTAGACTGAGATTGTCATCTGGGTTACTTGAACAGACAGTGCAGAGAAAATTGTTCCTCTAGAGGGTTCATCCCATCTATTCTACACACTTAATTTTTGATTATATGAATCATCCTTCGGAAATGCCTGTACCTCTCGACTAACTACAGAGGGAACATATAGGGCTCTTTGAGAAGACACTTGTCTCTTAGAAGGCTCTCTTAGAAGTCCCATCTCCTGTAGCCACTATTAAACCAATACACCCACATCAGGATTGCCTGCGTTTTGGATCCAAGAGGAGTCGGGGGAAGGATGCTGTATGTCCAGTGTCTTCAATGCCTGAACTGTCAAGTAGACATGAGAAGGGAGGTGACGAATGGTCCCACCTGCAAACTGCCTGTAGGAGTCAGAGGTCAGCAAGAAGGAGAAGTGCTCTGCTATACTTGCACCTTATCTTACCTCCCTGCAGGTGGGAGGAAGGAGGGAACAAGGTAGTAATCTCTGAACAAAGCATCAATCTAGTTCTCATTTTGTCTGAATTAGTCTTGATTTTAGATAACTCACTATTATGACAACCATTCCTCAATGTTAAGGGAAAAGTATAATTGGAGAGTGTTGCAAAATGTGTTATTACCCAAAAAGAGCCCATGTGACTAACAACAAGGCCTTGCTCTTCCACTTGCCAGTATAAAGCTTGTGGAAAATTTTGTAAGACAATTTAAATAGACAAATAAAGTCATTAAGTGGCACCCAATCAAGTTAATTTAGACATAGTGAATCTTCTCCTCTCATTAAGATCACTGTCTGTCTGTCATACTGAAGGCTTTTTTTCAAGGTGGATGCCAGGCACAACTTCAGGAATTATGTCTTCACCTTTCCTTTCCCTATCAGGAGCTCCTTGAAGACAAGGGAATCTTCCTGGGAATAACCCTCAACTAGTCCCCCAGGATGAGATTGTGTGACTAGCCAGAAGCCTACCATTACATGGTTTTGCCTGTGTTTAATGGGTCAGTAAATGTCTTCTTCCATTGGAGTAGTGGAATAGCATTACGCAGATGATGTCTCAGGCTCCCAAATAGTTCTTAGCATATATTCCACTATTTTTGTATCCTTTCCCACTCAACTTTTAATACGAGTAGAGTAAGAGACCCTTTCTTTTAATATTGCTTCCAATTTGTTAGCAGCAACATCACTTAGAATGAGGTTGGACGATTGTAAGATTTTTGTTTGTCTTCATCTGATGGAAGAAAACTGCCTCAGAGACCTGCAGATGGTGGTTGACTTTGAGCTGTTAAAGCGCCCAACAGGGAGTTCTTCTCATTAAGAATATAGTTTTGGTTTCCTGGCGTGATAGAGCAAAGCCTGATTTCACTTCAAAATGAAGCACATTTTCTCCCTTTCCCTAGCAAATGGAGAGGAGTATGGAGAGACCTTGGCACAAGTAACTCCCAAATAGGCTGATGGTAACTTAATTGAGAAGGTAACTGTAAAAACTCTCTGCTGGCTTTGTTAGTATTTTGCAGAAGATTGCTTTGCTTTTTTTATTCTATTTATTTTAGGCCCTTCAATTCATCGGTCTTGAGTCTTTGTGCAGCCTTCTGGTCACAGGTATCATGGGCTGTCTCCCTTTCCCCATGTCCAGTGAATCAGTTACAGTCTCAAACATGGAGTTTAGTTTCTTAATATATTCTTCGGAGCTAAGCTGTGATTTGGTCTTCCTGATGAACAAAACATCAGCATTTCCCCAGGTCTTTGGCCTTTTCAGCCCCTGCCCTTGTGTGGGCACCTCACATACCTGCTGCCATCACATGCGAGGATACGCAAGACACAATTTTAAACTCATTAAATTGGCCATATGTGCTATAACTATGCCACGATACGAGGTTGGCTTTGCCAATAAATGTTACCAAAGGGTGGATAACTGCTATTGGAAGACTACTCTTATAGGAATTGTAAATCATTCTCATTCTATCAAGGGAAAGATTTCTGTTTAAGGGAAGGATTGCACTACTTTAAACCCCAGACCATTTTAATTTCAGGAAACGAGTTTTAATCATTCGTTCTGCTGTCCGGTGCTGAAAACCAGCAAACACAAAAGAGCTGTTTCTCACCTCTCCGTAATCGCAACTTTTGATCTTTTAACAGGCAGGGGGTGTTAATAGATCTTTAACAAAAACAAGCAAACAAACAAACAAATTAAAGAAAAAAAAAAAACAACCCCCAACATTCTAAGGTCTACCTGGTCTGTACATGAAGACTTATTTCGTCTCACTTAATTTTCATCAATGCCCCACAGCATCCCCTACCATGGAAATTTATAGCTTTGGTTGCTTTCTTATTATGTCTCAGAATGCCTTTAAAGTGCTGGAAATGTACTGGCAATTTTTCTAAGTCTCTACAGATCTTCTTGGAGTGCTTTTAGAAAATATGCTGGAGCTTGGGGGATGATTCACAGATTTCTAAGTGTTTTCTTTAATATGTAGCCTCATGCCTGCACAAGGCTGAACACTGCCCATGATTCTTCCAGTCTTTACAACCATAGGCAACACAGAACAAAATTTTGATATCCTGCCTCTCTATAAACAATACCCTCCACCTTTCTGCAGACCGCTATGAAATGGAGGAAGGAGGAGAGAGAAAGTTCTTACGTTTTGTGCTGGCAAAAGCTACGAACATGCAGAAGCTGACTTACATGCAGGCCTTAACATTTTGTGCAACAGCTATAATTAGAGCCTCCCAGCAGACTTGATTTTAACACCCTTTGTGATTATTTTTTTTTTCCCCTCCGGGTTCCCTGCATAACATTAAGCAGCTCTGTAATACAATTGCACCGCTAGAAAACAGTAGCTGCACTCTGCCTCTGTATGCTGTGGTTGCCAGCCACCAGCTAACTGTGAATCTGTTGTGTCATTCATAGCTCTGCACATTTGGAAGAAAGACTGAGTTCAAGTTTAAACTGACATGATTAAGACTGACAGGTCCCGTTTTTAACCATCCATTCACTTGAGGATGCTATTTTTGTCCACTGCCCTATAGAACAAAGATTCCCCCCTGTGACAAAGCGCAGTACTGCTAAAATTCAGCTTTCCTCATGGCACCGTGGCCACAGCAAACCCAGAGGAATAAGTGGACTGTTCTTAATCTCTATGTAGATATATGCAGGTCACACCACCCTGCCACTCCACTTCTCTCCCTTGCCCCCATCTGCAGGTTAGGTACTGAAGTATGCAAGACTTTCCCCTCCCTGGTGCTTTCAGGGAGCACGACACCTAAAACCTGTGCTTCAGTGTCTGCCTACTTAGGAGAACTGAGCGGACGGGCAGAACAGAGGGGCGGAATCACAAGCACATATACATTCACAAACAAAAAAACATAACTGATGGATCTAATTTTAGGCTTGCCAGCAATCTCTCTTTATGATAAGTGGAAAAAAAAGATGCTTAGCTCACTAGTAAATGGAATATTAACTGTATCAGGAATGCAACCGTTTTTAATAGGGATGGCGCTGGAACAAGACAAAGAAGCTGCTGTTTAAAGTCTGATCTTATAAACCACATAAAAGAAACCGGGAGACTGAATAAGTATCTAGCCCAAATCAGACAGAGTCATCTTGACCCTCCATTGGCTTATAGTCACATTAACAACTGTTGTCCTCATTGGAAACATTTCAAAAACAGTGGCTTACCAAAAAATTTTGCTACAGAAGGCTCAGTGAACAGATGTCATAGCATCTAAGGTTACGTATGCACATGTGAGATGAGGAAAGTGGACATTTACATCTTTGCTCGTCAATAGAGAGCCAAAGGCAAATTTATTCATCAAGTCTATTTCAGTTTTCTGCTCTGGGAGGAGATGAAGTGAACTCTAAAACTGCCTGTGTCTCTCTTTTGACTATAAAGGGAATCTAGTTACCACCTGACATGTAGCCTCCACCACTTGGGAAGCAAGGAAATTCCATCCTGTGCATCAAGGGGTAGGTCTCAAAAATGTAATGTTTTTGGTCCACAAAGTAAAGTTCTACAGAGTTAGGTAATATAGAGCATTAGAAAAGAAAATAAAGACATACATGAAAGCAGACTAAGCAGAAAAAAAGAAATTAAAATAAACAGGAATGTAATTATACCCATGGAAAAATATTTATCCCATACCACTGTATAATTGCTACTAATTTTGGGCATATAGCATTGGGACGGTATAAAAGATACTAACAAGCTTCTCTTGAAGTCCCTAACAGCTTTTTTGCCATAAAAGGATGAAAGAATAGAAGCATCTATAGTCTACAGGAATATAAATCCTTACTTGAAACAGAAATGAGTATCGCATTGATTTTTAATGATACTTAGTCATGTAAGTGCTTGACATCAGGTCTGTATCATCAAGCAAACTCAGTTGGGAGAGTTCTGGAGTAGCTCCATATAGGTTGCTACATCTGCACAGAATGGCACATTGCTACATGAGGATACTGCCTCAGGTCCCAAAACCAAAACTGGTGTGTCCCTGCACAGGGTGCCACAGCACGGAGTGCGCATGCCCCAACTCCCTTTAAAAATAAGTTTTATGACTCCCAAGTAACTGAGGCAGTCTTAAAAACTTGTCTTTGCACAGCGAATCACATGAAAGCAGAAATGAAACTTTAAAACTCAGCATGGATGCCTAAATGGCTTCAGGATGATTTTGTTTTCCAAGTTTAGTATACTAGTCATATTGCATGAAAGAATTAGAAGCTCTCCCAACTTATGTTGTCTCTTGTTGCCATCCAAGTGGAAATAGACTCACTCATTTCCTAATACAAACAGTGATAAAACAAGTTAAGTGGTTAATTGCTAGTGTAGATAGATCTAATCACCAGGAGAAAGTTGAGAGTAAACTGCACATATTTGTCACCATTTAAACAGTACACATTTTGCCAGCAATAAAGAATAAGTATTTGAGACCTTGCCAGTAAATTATAATTTTTGTTTAGGAAAGATGGTGTTACTTTGCATGCTACAGTTAACTTGTCTTATCTTTAAAATAAAAAATTGTATGTGTAAATACAGGTGGAATAATTCTGCTGCTTTACAAGTGGAGAGCTTTAACTGGAAATGTTGGCCTGTTCTAAGAATTTGTCTTAAGTTAGTCTGTGTTTCTGAATGATACAAAATGGTCTGCGTGATATTACAGAAACACAGTCTCCAGTCTCTGGAGATCTGGCTGAAATTTTATATGTAGTTTCAATCACACCAATAACAAGAGACAAGCTAGAACAATATTCACTTGGTGCAGATAAAAAACTTATCATGCAGAAGAAAGATTCTGCAAAATACAAGCAGGAGAGGTGGAAGACACACGACGGCTCAGCCTTCATCCCAACAATGCAACCTATGTAGCACAGAAGCAGCTGTGTCGCAGGCATTGCTGTGTTACACTACATCTATTGCTTCTGCCTCCAACAGTATTTGGGACTGCACAGCACCGGTTTGCAGCAATATCACTTCAGTAGTTCACAGCAGTTAACACTTGACGGAACTTCCTGTAGCAAATAACCTCATTAAAGAAATATTGCAGCAAGGACTAAAATACTACATCTCCTTTTTCTTTATTGTTACTGTGATAAACACTGGCAGATACATCAGAATGCATCTGAAGGAAAGAAAATATTGTGTTTGCACAAAACTTCATCGTTCTGTTTAGTGTTAGAAACCAAAGAGGGAAAATCAGAAGCAATGGAACTGAGTGCAGCTGTTGCATTTATTTAGTCTCATGGGCAGTGCCACGATGACAGACACTCTTGTAGTGCAGCTTTTGCACAGCACTTCATGTTTCCCACAGAGTCTGTCATTTCCACACAGCCTTTCAGGCACTCAGCGATTTTCAGAATCAGATCCTTACCCATTTTCACATTATGCATTGTAACAAATCCTCTGTTACTATGTTTTGTTAACTCACTAATGAGTAAATTGAAGTGTGGTCTGCTTCCTTGGTGAAGGTACTTGATGCATCAATGCACTGCGTTCATGTCAATGTGTTCCTCCGTCTTTATCCAGGTGAATGAATTCATGAGCCTTGATGCTTATACAGAAGTCATTTGAAGCCTCCTGCAGAAATAGTAAGGTACAAAACTGTAAACTTAAAAACTTAAATGTGGCCTAGGAAAGTTCATGTGAGGTTGTCTTAAGATTTGTGAACTTTGGGTCATGATTTTCATATACATGGCTCTAGCCAGGATGACATCTGCAGTGGTACTGGATTTAACCAAGTTCACTCCTTGCCTCCTGCCGCAATGAATTTCTTGTTAACCTTACAAAATACTGCAAAACAAAATTGGTCATTCTTGCCAACTGTTCACTGCCTGTTGTCAGTAGCCTCTCATGACTAACGTCTTTGCACAGTACAAATCCATTAAATCTGGCCCAGTAAAACAGAGACACAATGTTAGAAACAATACTTGGAACATTCCAGGTGTGTAAAACAGGGATCGCACTTATTAGAGCTAGGACTGCTTGTTCCTGTCAAATAGCAGAAGGTTTTATCTTTTCTGGAACCCCTCTATACCCAGTAAAGAGAGGATCTTCCAGAGCAGTGCGCTGCCAGGATAACTTAAACACCCGGTTTAGAATAAGACAAATTCCCAACTAGACTTGCCTCCTTTCTTTTGGCAGGGAGCCCATCTGCCCACTTTTTGGCATTACACTTAACTTCATATACACTTAACTTTATATAAGGTGAAGTTAGTTAAGATCACTTTTGTCTTTTGTGAAAAAAGGCCTGAATTCAGAACATTCAAGAGGTGCAGAGATCTATACAAGATCTAATTTTATCCCGGAAGACTGATAAAAAAAAGTATGCACCTATATCTTTTACAAGGTTTTTGCTAGAGCTTTGGAAATGGCTCTACAAAGAGCAAAGATCTTAATCATAGTTTAACTTGTCCTTGCCATTCTAAAAGCGTAGATGGCATAACACTCTCAAATACTGGAATATTCTGTTTGATCTTAGTGATGATTATGCGTAGCACAGTAAACCAGACATTCAATGCCCTGTACAAGCATTCTACTGGAAGAAACTTAAATGCCTCTATGCAAATGCATGTAGCATGGGGAATAAACAGGAGGAGTTAGAGATGTGCTCACGCCTGCAGGGCTATGATCTGATTGGCATCATGGAGACATGATGGGATGGCCCCTATTATTGGGACATTGGAATGGAGTGATACAGGCTCTTCAGAAAGGACATGAAGGGAAGACAAGGAGGGGGTGTTGCTCTCTATGTCGATGACCAGCTGGAGTGCATGGAGCTCCGTCTGGGGATGGATGAGGAGCCGACTGAGAATTTATGGGTCAGGATTAAAGGGAGGGGCAGGAACAGGTGATGACACAGTGGGGGTCTGCTACAGGCCACCTGACCAGGAAGACCGAGTGGATGAGGCCCTCTATAGACAGATAGGAGCAGTCTCACATTCACAAGCTCTGGTCTTCATGGGGACATCAACCACCACGATATCTGTTGGAGGGACAACACAACAGGGCATAAGCAATCCAGGAGCTTCATGGAATGTGTCAGTGGTAACTTCCTTCAAATGGTAGAGGAGCCAATGAGGATAGGTGCCATGCTGGACCTTGTTCACACCAACAAGGAGGGGCTGGTGGGGAATGTGAAGCTCAAGGGCAGCCTTGGCCGCAGTGACAATAACATAGTGGAGTTCAAGATCCTTAGGTCAGCAAGGAGGGTGCAGAGTAAGCTTGCTACCCTGGACTTCAGGAGAGCAGACTTTGGCCTCTTTGGGAATCTACTTGGTAGACTACCATGGGATAAAGCCCTGGAGGGAAGATGGTGACATGGACAGTGGGATTGAGTACATCCTCAGCAAGTTTGCTGATAACACCAAGGTGCTGCGTGGTGCGGTCCACATGCTGGAGGGAAGGGAAGCCACTCAGAGGACCTTGACAGGCTCAAGAGGTGGGCCCGGGTGAACATCATGAAGTTCAACAAGGCCAAGTGCAAGGTTCTGCTCCTGGGTTGGAACAATCCCAAGTACAAATACAAGCTGGAGAATAGATTGAGAGCAAGCCCTGCAGAGAAGTATTGGGGGTGCTGGTTGATGAGAAGCTCAACATGATCGGGGAATGTGGACTCGCAGCCCAGAAAGCCAACGACATCCTGGGCTGCATCAAAAGAAGTGTGGCCAGCAGGTCAAGGGAGGTGATTCTGCCCCTCTGCTCCACTCTCATGAGACCCCACCTGAAATACTGCATCCAGCTCTGGAGACCCCAACATAAGAAGGGCATGGACCTGTTGGAGCAAGTCCAGAGGAGAGCCACAAAGATAATCAAAGGGCTGAAGCACCTCTCTGATGAGGACAGGCTAAGAGAGTTGGGGTTGTTCAGCCTGGAGAAGAGAAGGCTCAGGGAAGACCTTATAGCGGCCTTCCAGTACCTAAAGGGGACCTACAGGAAAGATGGGGAGGGACTCTTAGTCAAGGAGTGGAGCGATAGGATGAAGAGTAATGGTTTTAAATTGAAAGAGGGGAGATTTAGTTTAGATATTAGGAAGAAATTCTTCACTCTGAGGGTGGTGAGGCACTGGAACATGTTGCCCAGGGAAGTTGTGGATGTCTCATCCCTGGAAGTGTTCCAGGCCAGGTTGGATGGGGCTTTGGGCAGCCTGGTCTAGTGGGAGGTGTCCCTGCCCATGGCAGGGGGGTTGGAACTAGATGATCTTTAAGGTGTCTTCCGACTCTAACCATTCTATCATTCTATGATTCTATGAAATACAGTGCATGTCATTTACTGATGTAAAGCTTACTTTTCTGTCTGCCACAGTGTTGGGAGACTGATTTATCTGTCCTTTGGGAAAACTCTGGGACTGGATTTGAAAAGTCACTGAACTCAGTGGATGTCTGTGGCACAGTCTGAAGCACAAAGAGCAGGAGATTTTACGGAGGATCAGAAAAGAGCCGCACATCAAAGATTCGGTGATCGTTTCTGTGGTAGTAGAAATCTTCTACATAGACCCCTTTATATGCTGTCTGTGGAGTTATGATCTGCACAGAAAGAAATAAAAGTAAGAGAGATCAGGAGTGAATATTCCTTAAAATTGCAAGCCTTCAGTCAGCACATCATTTCTTATTCACTAGCATAGAAACTACTGGACAAGAGCCTGGAGTTGTATTCATGACTCTGGGGAATTCTCTCTGTGAAGTCCCGGGCCGCACGGCTGCTTTGGGAGCGTGCTGGGAAGCACAAAGGGGTTGTCAGTGCTTCAGGACCTCCTCATGAGGGACTGGCAGCTGGTGCCCTCCTGGAAGCCCATCTGGACCTGTGAGGTCCTTCCGTATACTCAAATATTTATGGAGCAATCCGGCAGGAAGAGTCTCACCGAGAGCTTCCTCTCTTGTTTATCTATGCCCTTCCCTGCTGAATTTGCAGATAAGACAGATGGTGGTTGCACAGGTGACAGACTCTGCTCTGCACTTCAGGTGGCACTGGTGCCAACTTGAACCAGCCTCCAGTGGAAAGAAACAAAAAATAAGACACCTGTGCTATTCACACTGCTAGGCAGCATGTCTCCAATTACCTGCTATTACTGCTTGTGTAAGAATGATAACTTGGCTGTAAAAAGAAGCAAATAAAATAGAAATGCCTGCAATGTGGACAGTGTGTTGATGCCATCGGTCTGGTGATCAGGAAATATCAGGTTAGAGTCAGCAGAAACTATGTGGTCAAAATCTGTGTTTCTGAAGGCGTGATCTCAGAACAACGAGGTCTATTTCTAGGAAACAGGCAATAAATAATCTCATGAAGTAAGGCGCAAGCTTGGATACAAAGAGTGCTCTGACCATGCTCTAAGTTTGTTCTGGCATTTTTAAGCAATGGTCCTGCACTGAATATAAATGCATAGATAACTCCAAGCTCATCAATATTGCCCAAAAGACAATTGCTGGCTGAGTAGAAACCTAACAGACAGTGACAGAGCTGGGAAGCAAATAGAGCTAAATTCCACCAGACAACCTCCCTCAGTGGGCCCTCCTTATCTTGGACCCATCTTACACTGTGGTGTTGATTTTAGTCAGCAGACACGGGAGAAGACAAATACTAGAATTTGCCTTTTGTTTAATAGAGGGAATAATGAGGTTTATGTCACTGGGGAGGGTAATTCTTGTATTTTCACACATTTTTGAACTTACAAGCCATTGGGCAGCAGCAGTTCTGAGATCTTCTTGAAGGAGATATACAGCAAGCAAAATGTTCTACTTGAATTGTAATTTTATCTGGGTCCTGATCAGTTATGCATTTTGAATGTTCTCAGGCTCAAGTAGAAGTAGTTTACTTTTCCTCTTCTTGCCTTCCATCATGTTCTCTCCATATACTCAATGATTCTCCATACTTCCTCCCAAGATTCATCAGTCTTGTCTAAACTCCCCTTAGACATGTTGAAAAATGTTTCTTCAACACAATTTCCCTAACTTAGATCTAAGATCAAGAGTTCCCACCATTTTTGGTGAAGTGATAGAGCTGTTCAGCTCATCCCCACCAAACAATGTAGTTGTTTCCCACTAGACAAGAACGGTCTCTGTGAGGGAAAGGGCAAAGAGTTATGAAGTATGGAAAAGTATCCCTACATGACAAAGAAAGGCTCCCCTTCCTAAGGATGCCGGTGAGCAAAGCAGCTTCCAGAATAGTATTGTACTCAACAGGCTTGAACTACATAGGGAACCCCACCACTTGTGGAACGCAATCCACCAAGCAACCCTTCAAATCTCTGACCAGGGTCAGCTTCTTGAGCTTAAACCCTTGTAGGCATATGCCACAAGGTCATAAGCATCCAGGCCACATCAGCAGAACTCTATAAATTTTACTCATCTGTCAAATTCTTACTGTATAAGTCAATGAGTTCTGCAGGTTTCTAAACAGCTTTCAACTTGCTTACCCTCACATTAAATGCAAGATAATGTATCTGACTGCTTAAAGGTTTTATTGTCATGACATAAAACTTTTTCCAAATTATTGTCTTTTATTTTCCAGGTTGTAAAGTGTTCAAAAAAACAAATCTGATTTGATTTTACCTTATTCTATTGCTCCATGACTAATTTACTTTTATTGCTTCATAAATGAACTCCATGGACATTTTACTCTTACTTCCGAGTGCATTTTTTATGAAAGTACTCTATAAAGTTTTGTTTGTGAAGCGATAATATTGAACATGTTGGCATAAGCTACAAAGCCCTACATGGTCTGGGATCTGGTTTTTTTCCTTTCCTTTATCTTTTAAGCCATTGAGTTCACCTGGAGCATTTCTGTTGTCAGTTCCAGTTTCAGTAATGGATGGGAAAATATTTGCTGTGAAGAATGCTCAGCTCTAGAACTTGTTTCCCAGATGGACTGCTAGTCCTGCTAGCCTTCAGGGCACACGGCAAAGCTTATCTGTTTACCTGTGCTTCTTCCTAAGAAAATCCATGGGGCTTGTTATCTTAGCAGACTTACTGGGGAAATCGGTTAGACCTGACATTTCTAGAGGGCTTTTGTGCTCTCGGATACGAATTAGCTTCAGGATTCTCTTTTCTCTAGCAGTTGTTGGTAATATGTTGTGAATTATTTATTAGGCTTTTTGTGAATGTAAATCCACGCAGATGCTTGGGCAGTGGGCACATGTTTTATAGATATGAATGTCAATCAATAAATAAATAGCTGTGAGTGCTTCTCTGTAGAGGAGAGTCAGGAAACGATCAGAAGAACAGGGGTAAAAAACAGAAGAAGTATTTTGACACTGAGAGCCTATTTTGGCTGGTCATAGCTTTTTTTTCCCTCTATATCCTCCAACTTCTGTTGTGGTATTTCCTAATAAACTATGTCAACACTGTAAGGGGCAGGTGCCATGGTGCCATTTGCAGAAGAATTTCACACCGATTGCATTTTGCCAAGTGATAACGGACATATTGGTTACAAGGACACATCCAAAAGAAGTCATCTCCACTGAAAATGTTTTAGCTTCACAGTCCAGGTACAAGGCCTTGAGCTTTATAAAGAATACTTTATACTACAGACATCGCCTTCTTTTCTCTGTGCAAATGATCCAAGAGCAGATATGGGTACTTTTAGTCACCATTTACAGCTGTTCAACACATATTCCCTGTGAATGTATTTCAGACTACAGGTGGTTCATGAACTATTCAACTATTTTTGACTATATGCTTCTCTCAAGGCTCTGACTTACATTCACTAGGCAAACAGCTGTGGTGGCTAAGACCTTACTGCCTCTTCTCCGCCATCCCAGCTGTTTGTTACTGACCCTTTGCCAGAAATTCTTGCTCCTGTTCCAGATACAGCAAAACCTGCTGCACCTCAGCTGCTCCGGTCATAATCTGGTGTCTTACTGCAAAACAACTTCTATTGCTAAGTTAAGCTCATGTACAGGACTGTAAAATGGAACAGCTGAGGTGCAGTAAAATGCACTATTCTGACAGCTCTGCAATTGGGGGCCATATCTTCTTGAAAGCAGTGCTGATTTAACTAGTTCAGCAAGACCTTGACTGTCAGTGTTCCCCTGACCATGTATTGGCCACAGCATTACTTTTAGATGTCTAAAAACATTAAAAACAAAATTAAGAATGTATTTGATGAATGCACTTTCACCATTTATGGTGACAGCACTACAGCATTTGACAACTTTTGTCACCTGCGTGGATGTTACATATATGAATATTTTTGCTTAGGGTAGGAATTATCTACTCTTCAAAGAAACAAGCAACCAAAATTCATTGAGAAGCAAAGATGTATGGACTTATGAACATAAGATGGGGCAAGCGAATCAGAACGTATTCTCATATGGTTAGTCACATCTACCTGAAGCTTAGTTGAAATATAAACTGTTTAAAACTGTCTAGGGGAAAACTAGCAAATTAGAAGAATATTGTGGAAGCGGAAAGGGCACAAATCCTAGCTATACACTAAGAGTAAAGTGAAATTATGCATTTCTTCATATCAGGTTTCTGAATATAAAATAATAAATGACTGGGAAGCCTGCCACATGAGGAAAGGCTGAGAATTGGGTTTGTTCAGCCTCGAGAAAGGAAGGCTTAGGGGAGACCTTATCACCACATTCCAGTATTTAAAGGGTGGCTACAAAGAAGATGGAGAATCCCTTTTTACAAGGATGGAAAAGATGAGGGGTAATGGGTACGAGTTACTCCTGGGGACATTTAGATTGGACACAGAAGGATAATTTTTCACAATGAGGACAATCAGCCATTGAAATAATCTCTACAGGGAAGTGGTGGATACCCCAACACTGGACACTTTTAAGATTCGGCTGGACAGGGTGCTGGACCATCTTGTCTAGACCATGCTTTTGCCAAGAAAGGTTGGACTGGGTGATCCTTGAGGTCCCTTCCAACCTGATATTCTATGATTCTATGATTCTATGATTCTATGATATGAAAGCGGATGACAAAAAAAATCTTGCCATTGTTATCCTTTCAGTGTCAGTGAAACACGTAAAGAATGTTCGCGCAAAAAATAGCTACTCTGACTTGGGTGATTATTAGGTACTGTAAATATTTTCAGGGAAGTTCCATTCAGGTTTGCCCAGTAACTACCTGTGCAGAAGGGAAGGTCATATGCAGCATGTATCACTCTGTTCCCTTGGACTGCACAAGGAATACAGCAGCAAAAATTTGCTCAGATATGTATGTTTCCATGGGAAGAAAATATCTTCTACTCCAACAAGTCAATCTCTTACTACACTTCAAAAGGTGGAGAATGTCCAGACAGAGAATTCCCAGGATAGGAATCTGTTGTTCTTAATAAATATGACAGCAAAATTCAGAACTATGTTGAATTAACATTCACCAGACAAACAGGACAACCACTGAAACACAGCCCAATTTGCATTGTTTTACAAACATAATGTGCTGTGAAGTAGACGAAAGCAGCTGTTACTTAGAATCAAACTGAAGAGAAATTCAAATGATTTATAGTGTTAGACCTTTCTCCATTAACAGCTGCTTCAGACCTTTTGCCCTGAGGGAAAATACAGATGGATTTTGCAATACAAAAAGCACAATACATTGGACTTCAATCATTGGAAATAACGAAGTTTTAAACAGGGAAAGATTAATACCGATGATGCAGCTTAATAAGATTTTCATGAAAACAAATTACTTTTTCTAGCATGCTCACAGCTTGGGATATAGGCAAGTTGGGTATATAATTACTCTAATTACAGGGAAAATTGAAGGAATTTGACTATAATTGCCCATTAGCTAGTTGTCCTGAACATGACAGTCACCATACCTATTTTTGCAACAGCAGATTTCCGAAGGGCAGTACAATACTGGTGACTGTCCATTCTGCTATATGGTTATTGATTATGCTTCCAGCTTACAAGAATTAGTGCTTTCTGGATGTAGTCCCATCCTCTAGTGCTCATTTCCTCTGATGCTGTGCCTTTTACTTTGACTAGGAGATCCAGGAAGAAAGGAAAAGATGTACCTAAAAATTGTTATTTACATTGAACAATTTTTCTATGTTGTGTTATTGCTGCACTTCATATTTACAACTTTCCATGCAAAAAATATACAAAGCAAAAGTTTTTATTTGTTCCTGGAGTAAGCTGGAGGCTTTAAAGCAAAAGTTTTAGAGAAGGGTGTATTTTATCTTTTCTTAAACTTTCCTTTGGACCCTGAAATTACAAAATCACAGAATCACAACATGGCAGAGGTTAGCAGGAACCGCTGGAGATCATCCAGTCCAACCCCACAGCTAAAGCAGTTTGCTCAGGACCATGACCAGTCAAGTTCTGAATATCTCTAAGGATAGAGATTCCACACACAACTTCTCTGGACAACATCTTCCAGTTGTTGTTCAACCACAACACCCATGTAGCTGCCCACAGTAAATACAAATTAATGAAAGCATGTACGTTCCTACCTATTGTTTAATGCAGTAATCTTTCTATTGAGTTTCATTTTTGCTTCTACATGGCTTATGGACTCAAGCATTAGTCTTCTGTTGTTACCCTCATCTATACCCCTCAGGGGATCCAGTTAACCCGATTTGAGACGCTCTTGCATTTTATTCAATAGGAGTGAGATTTTGTACCAGGGGAATAAAACGTACAGGAAACTGTTTTTACACTACCTACAAATAGGATTTGAATGCTCCTGTCTAATCTAAACCATGCCTCAATTACTATCAAATCTTTAGCTTAAAAATGTGACATGATTCATGGGAAAAACATGCAACTAGCAAATATACCCGGCTACGGTAAGTTAGGGGTCCTCCTGAGGTCCGTTTGGGAAAAAAAGTACATGTATTTATGTAAGGAACCATCTGATTTTCTGGTTAAGTTTTCAAGTGGCTGGAACAATCCCATTAGGAAATTCTGGCCATTGCAACAGCTTTGCTTACTGTGTAGCCGTTCATAGCATCAAACAATCCAGACAGTAAAACAAAATCAGGGCAGTAGAAATGCCAAAAATCTCATCTCAGTTATACTAGACTTCCCTTGGAATAAAAGAATTTGGACTCTCAAACTCATTTTCCGCCATGTAGCTTGTATCATCCAAAACAGCAGGAGGACCACAGGTTAGGACAGGCCTGTGAAATCTTTCTATGAGCTCAGAAGTTGTGCCATCACTGCTGTTCTGTCTTTTGGAAGGAGGAGCTGGCAGTATGAATACTCTTGTACCTTCCTAGAGCACAGACCCACCATTGCCAATTCCATGTTGCCCAGAAGGGATCTAAAATTTGCTGTCAAAAAAGCTGGATCATCCTGATTAGAACAACTGATGTTTATTTATTGGTTGAAAATCTGGAATAAGATTCAGCTCCCATCAAAGCTCATCAGTGTATCCCCATGGTCTTTTATGGAAGAAGTACAAGATCTTAAATAAACTCTTGATGTAGTGAAGTGCCATCTGAAAAAAACAAACAAACAAACAAACAAACCAACCAACCAACCTAGGGAATACCTGGACTTCTTATTAGAAAGCTATAGCTTGCTATTACAGAATGTTTTGCAACCCCAGAGATCAGAGGAAGAAATAAATTGACCCAAGAGATCTACTTTGCCTTCTCACTTTCATACAATGGCATGGATTTGCAGGCATCTGTGTATACAACTGGTGCTGGGTGTGTGCACACCGGGGGGCATACAAAGGGTGAGAAGACAAGATGGTACTTGATGTGTGCTGGGTTGGAATCAGCCAGAGACCCAAAAACTAATATTCTCCAAAAGAACAGCAAATGTATGAAGAGCGTACATATTTATACAGCAAGTGCAGCTAGGGAAGCCAGCTGGCAGCTCTACCTGCATGTCTGCTCCCTGGGAGAGCACAACCAGCTAGGCAGCTGCAGGAGCCTGGCAGGCTTCCCCACACACACCCTATCAACACCATTCACATAGGAAAGGAGACGAAAGGAAGGAAAATTGGATGTAGCTCTCTCCGTAGTGCTGTCCCCCGAGCAAAGGAATGGTACCCCTCTGCCTCCTCCCAACCTACTTCTTCTCCCTGGAGCGTCTTCCCTGGGTCAGTAACAAACGATGCTGTCTGTCTGCCCTGGCTGGGAGGAACAAGGTGAAAACCCCAGGGGAGCAGACATAACCTGGTAGGAGGCAAAACTGCTGTGTAAAAAGCAAAAGGGGTGAGCTCTGGTTTGAGTCATGAGCAGAAGGACAAGGCAGACCACCACTAATGTCATTAAGGTGGATACACGCCCGAGGGGAAGCAGCCCAAATGCCATTTTTGGTGTCACTGCACAGTAACACAGTTGGCCAGTACCTGCAGGCCAGCTTCACAGGCAATGATGTCTTTATCCTTCACAAAGCCTGCAAAGTGCCTCCTCTGAGCATTTTCCTCCTGGTGCCCTGAAGGCATTCAAGCCGCCGCTGCTCGAGGCTATGCATTTTCACACTTGTGCTCTCTTCCTTTCACCTTCCACCTCCCCACCTGATCTTAGGCCCTAAGAGCTATAATACAGATATTTGTTTAGTGGTTGGATTTAGCTGTTCTAAACAGCCAAGAAAATATACCTGAGCTTTTAGCAGCATGACTCACTTGAAAGCCAGTTTTCATGCCCAGCACAACAGCTGAAGTCAGGATCCATTTTGCATGGGCTGTAGGAGGGTTCACAGCTACTGTGCTGTAGGAGGATGGTTGGGGAGCAGGTAATTAAAGCCTGCACATACAGGTATCCTCATGCCCTGCCAGGCTTCTGCAGAAGCCTTTTTCTGGGATTTCTGTGCTCTTGCTGATGGGAATGACCGAGGATTTATAGCAGTCCTCAGGAGAGGCAGGGGCTTGAGGATTTGAAGACACAAGGGCAAATTCTTCTCTTGAACCCACGTGGTGGATTGAAGAGGAGAAATTAGCCGTACAAAATAAAGCCAGGTACTGTGACTCTTTCTCATAGGTAAATATTTCTTTAATCTTTTTTTTTTTTTTTTTTCTGAGGGTTATTTTTTGGTATATCCAGCTGTGGCCTGTAGCAGAAAGGAATATCTCATAATGAGCTCTGTTATAAATGGCTCTGAAACACAGAGTGTTGGAATGCCACTAAAAATATTTTGTCTGTGGCTTTTGCTAAGGCTCAGCTCCTCAGGAAATACTTTCATTGTTTAATGCTGTCATTTTGTACATATCCAATATTTTCTTAATCTGTCACTGGGAATAGTTTATTTATAACAAGCTTATTTTCCAATTGCATGTTGTAAATATATCTTAACAGTCTTGCCAAAAACACTAACTATTCACTATAACTACTCAGTTATAGAGATTTAACCAGTTTATTAGCTTTTAAAAATACCAGAAGTATGTGTCAAATCCTCCCTTACCCCCCTTTTTTTCCACTGAAATATTGGATGTACAAGTTTGGGTCAGGAGTCACTTTGTTGATTAAACACAGTTATAAAAATGAAGGACTGATTGTGTCTCTAGATTTAGCCCTGAGCTTGTCATTCACCGCTCTCCAGAAGTAATTCCAAGGGGCAGTGGGACTTAGAGACACCTACTCCATGTTTCTCCCTTGCTCCTTAAAAATTTGCCACTAGCCCGTAACACAAGCAACTTATGGCAACTATAACACAAGAAACCCAGCTGCTCTTGCTGAGGAATTTTTGGGGAGACTCCAGTGCCATCATTAGGGTGTCTCTTGTTCTCCCCTGGAAGTTGTGAAAGGAGAGAAAAAGGCCCTCTGTTTCTTATGTCTTAGGGTTATTACATAGATTGCCTGATGAATTGTACAGCTGGCAACCAGGTAAGGCTTATAAAATGTGTTTCATAAACAGCACATCCCATAGCATGTATTCTGCAACAGGATCTTGTTTGTTTGGGGGAGCTAACTGATCAAAATTAGCTCCCCTAAGAGTCTTGTACTCTTTAAATGTTATTAAGTCTATATATGTGCGTGCGTGCATGTGTGTGTGTCCATGTAGAGAATAAAAATGAAGCTATGTGGAGTACAGAGAACTTGTTGAAACATTCATATGTCTGCCAGCAAGTTTGCTGACAGTTTGGGGTTTTTTAATGTATTTACACAGCTGTAATATATATACTTTTATGGGGAACATTTTCCATCATTAGCTTTCCAACAGGTTAAGAAGGTTATTCATAGATATATCTACACACAATGAGCCAAATTCTCGTCTCAGCTGTAACGGTGTAAATCCTGAGTCACTCCATTAAAATCAATCGCTTTTGCTTTTTTTTTTTTTTTTTTTTTTCCTCTTTTAACTTGTACCTGGTAACAGAGAGGAATTTGTCCTCCCTGTATTCCAAGATCCCAGCAAGACTGCTGACCTTCTGTACTCGAGCAGATAATCTGCCGGTCATTTCTGTGTCACAGCTGTGGAAACGGCCTGCCGGCCCTTAGTGCGTTCAGCAGTCATATGCTTCGGCTGATAAGATGATAGGAATCAATCTTTCTGAAAGCAATGTCCAAAGGCTGTCTCTAGGACTGTTTTTAATTCACACAAGTGCGGCCTCTATCTCACCAGTGTCTGAAAAACAGCCTAGAACTTCCCGAGGTATTTATTGCCCCCCACTAAAATCCATACACACGCTTTAGCCACACCTGGGGCAAATTGTCATTAAAATGGCATTAAGACGTGGCTTGTGATATGGGCCCAAAACTGATCTTGCCTCTGCAAGTGGAAATCTTTTGTAACTGCACCTTAGTCATTAGAAAGTAATTCCAGCTTTCTGCTGCCTTCGTAGAGACTGGAATTTGTTCTTCTTCGCCGAGTTGCTCTTTTTAACTAATATGGTTAGACAAGTTTTTAGAGCAAACATTCTTTTTCGGCTGTGTCAGGAGATTTTTAAAAGCTACCTTGTCACTTGTCTTAATGTGGCAGCTTTATGGCTGTAGGGACGCTGTCTCTCAGCAGCTCCTGCACTGCCGTTTCTTTCCACTGCAAGAAAGTCGATGGATAAAAAGGAGCTGGGAAGGACTAAGTCATGGTGGAGCTTCAGGGCTTTCCACAGAGAATAAACTGCCCTGGTTTTAGGGTTGCATTAAATTAATTATGCGGGACAGAATAGTCAAAGTCATCTGAGGAACTTGGGACCCGCTCCTGTGGCGTATGAGCAAATTCAGCAGGCTGTAAGGCCTAAGTAAAACATGGCCACTGCCTAAACTGAATGATATCTCTATCAAAGCAATATTTTTTTTTGCAAAAGCTACTTACAAAACAATAAGTTCCCACACAACGCGGCATTCCATCTCGTGGCAGGACAAGCTGCAAGGCAAACACAGAAATCACTGAAGTGAACTAGACTGGAAACTGTCTTCTACGGGGGCCAAATCTTCTCACATATTTCTACTCTACCAGACAGAGCTAAGCCCTGACCCCCCCCCCCCCCCCCCGTTTAAGTCTCTCAGCAAGGCTGGAGTAAGCCCCAAATGGGCTCCTAGATTTCCGATTTAATATGGGACTTCCTTTCAATACAAGGACATAGGCTGAAATGCCTATTTCTGCATTTTTTATGCGTTTTTAGTTGGAGCCACTGAATTTGAGGCTGAAGTATGGGCAAGTCCTCCAGCTTCCTGCACCCTGCTCTGCCCAGTCCGCCTCTTGCGACCTCCAGCCACCCCCACCTGACAGCAGCAGGGACAGCAAGGGGACACAAGCAAGGGGACAGGCTCAGGGAACCAGAAAACTGCTGGTGGGTGCTGAGGGCAGCACCTGGGCGGCAGCAGCTGAGCCGTGAGTGGGAGACAGGAGGGGGTCCTGGTGGGAGCTGGGTCTGAGCCATCTCATTGCAGCCCCTGGGGCTCTGCCTTCCAGGCTGCTCCCCAGGCTTGCCTGCGTCTGCCGCCCTGACCTGGGGCTACCTGCAAATCCCAGCTGCCTTCGAGGTCTGTTACAGTTTGCCTGAACAGAATACCCCACACAAAGGTATCGCCGTGGCCTGGTTACACACCAATTTCTATCACATACGAAGGAAGGGGGGGGATTTCTCAAGGAAAAGTTATTGAAGTCTGTGATAAGGCACTAAGAAACCCAAACATAAACTCCCTCAAAAACAATAGGAACTGTGTGAGAAATTCTTCATTTCAAGTGTTTCTATAGTGTAGCCTTATATAATGTTACAGACTGCAGTCCTGAACGTCGTAATCTTAACCATACACCAGCATGTGTTTTTAAATGTAATGCATTTTGATGTCCTGTTTGCATTGGACTCACTACTGTAGGTCTCTGCAGGACATTCTGTTTACAAAAGAGATTACCAAAAATAAAAATTACAAAACAAAGTGGTGTAAATTACAGAAAGGAGAGTAGGAATGCCTCACTCCGGAAGTTTTTGCCACAAGTCCATTTATAAACAAGGCCAAAGGGACTCGGTATAAATCAAGTTATTTTCCTATTGCCTCAGTAAGACAGGGGCTTAACAGCTATCCTGGCCTTATTTTACAGGCTATAACCTGGAACTAGTTTAAATCTACTTTCATTCAGTTTGTAGTTCACGAAACAGCTGTATTGAGACGGAAAATTTTTTTGTTGAGTTCTTTACCTTTTAGATGTCAAAAAGAACCTCTTATAAAGAGTAGTTCTTGCTTATGAATGGTTTGCCTCTGTCTTTCTACAAGCCTAACAAGAAAAGGCAGCTTTTGAAAGTCCTTTCCATGCCATCAAAGACAGACTGAGCTCTGGCTTTTGCAGTGCCTTACAATTAAACATGTTATCAGTGGGGAGGACATCGAGTTTTTCCCTCTGTCTCTCTCTTCCATTCTCTCTCTCACTCTCCTCCCCCCTCCCCCCTCAAATTTCTGATTTATTACACTACAAGTTTGCAGTTACATATGTGCTGCACTTGCTTTACCTTTTTGTTTGTCTGTTTAGCGATTCCCCTGAGTTTAAACCCTCCTGCGCCGTGAAGGTGTCACATTTGTCATCCAAGGCACTGCTGAACACGTGCTGCTGCTCACCATATTCCTCACCACAGCTGTGAGTAATTCAGGCACCACTTGACAATGGCCTTAGTTTATATTATAATAGTATATAATACTCCCAGCCAACATCAAGGTCCCTTTAGCCTAAATGCCATTCAACTAAATAGGCTGTAGCTATATGGCACAGCAGAGTGCAAGGAACTTTGAGACAATATAGCTTTGCCAATATGCTATTTGCCTGGATTAATTAGCTTCCACAACAATTTTAATGGTCAAACACCATGCTGGTGTTACTATAGTGATTCTGGTTTTGGGGCATGTGCAGAGCTGGTGAGGACTTCAAACCACCGCACCATGGCACTCTGCATATTGATAGAAACAATTCCTGCCCCAAAATTGCTTGAGTAGGCAAGACAGACAAAGAGTACGTGGAGAACAAAAGGCACAGAAGGGAGAATATCTACTGCCACAGCCACAAGGCTGTTCCTGAGACCAAGCCTATGGACACAGCTTGACCACCCACCCGTGCTGCCCAGGTAGCAGAGGCAGCCTGGAGCACGCAGCTGAGTTGTGAAACATAACTCAGTCAGGCAAGCTCACAGCCTTCCCAATTACTTTGTGCAAATAGTCTCGTGAGTGAAGTATTGTTCACATCAGCCCTCGAAGGAAACAAGTATAAGCCCCTCTTGTTTCAACAGCTCCTGACTATAAGCCTAATATGAGATAACTTTGTGCAGTAGCAGGTCTAGGTTCCCCATGAGGTCTCCTACACCATTGTATTGGTACACAGCCTGACTACAGAGAAGAAATCAACTAGAGCAAGGATTTACCACCCCAGACAGCTGATATACTGTGGTTTATAGGTATCTGGTTGTGGATGCCCCATCCCTGGAAGCGTGCAAGGCCAGGCTGGATGGGACTTGGAGCAACTTTGTCTAGTGGGAGGTGTCCCTGCCCATGGCAGGGGCGCTGGAACTAGATGATCTTTAAGGTCCCTTCCAACTCTAACCATTCTATGATTCTATGAAATTCCTGCAGATAGGAGAACTATTTTGTCTCTCAGCCATAGTACATGCTGATGTCTCCTAGTTGGGGTGTACTGTGCTCCTTGCCGGTGGCTGTAAGGCGGCATAGTAAGTACTGTGCTGGCTGACAATATTGCAGCAGCAGATGAGTACTATGATAATCTCAAAGTATTGGATAATCACCACTCTGTTACGTTGCCCTGCTGCTCAAGAATTAATTCTCCTCTTCAGACTAAGGACCAAACTTTACTGCAGACAAATTCCCTGGATTTGTGCTGCTTCAGACAGGATTCTGACCTGAACCTGTCCCTACAGATGTTTTTTTGAAAGATTCAGAATAATATAAACCTGTGAAGACTATACTTCAGTTTGGAAAAATTGGCCATTGAAGGCAGGTGTTTAATCCATCTTCAAGGAATGCAAATCACAGATCAATCGAACTTAATGGTTCTCATTGGTTACCTTATAGTGGTTAGCACTGTGTAACACAACCAACCACATCACTGGGATTTTCACAGTGACTAGGAAACCTTTTTGCAAGAGCCTAACAAATACTTATCCGCAAACACATACATATTAATTTAATGAAAAATGCAAAATACTACTTTTTTCATGGAGAAAAGAGCTCATTTCAGGTTATATGCAGCAGCAGCAGAAAAAAACAAGGGCTGTTTACTGCAGCACACAAGTCACAAAAGCTGCTGATACTCAGCTGAGCATCTGGAAGAATGGTCCACTGGGTGTAGTTAAAATGCAAAGGAGAATATGAAAAAAGCACAATCCTGTGTGGGTGAATAAGCAGTTTCTTTGAAGCTTGAAACTGACACATATTTCAGAGCTCAACAGAGGCAAAAATCAATTCTCAGGTTACTCTTCTTTCTAGCTTTGGAGGAACTTGAAAGGAGAGCTGACATCAGCACGTACAGACAGGTCCGCAACCATTTCTGGGCCCTTTGCATTTCCAGGAACGGGCAAAAGCAACCGACACAGAGGAATATCCTGGCAAACAAAGCCAGAATATTTACCTCAGTTTTCCTTCTCCTCTCACCTACCTCGGGGGACTGACCCCTGGGAGACCATTACTGCTTTGTAAAGCTCCCGACTGAATAATTGTCCCCTGGGGAACATTAAGTACAGATTCCAACAGGAACAGAGACAACATGGTTCTGCCTCCCATGCCAGCAGCTCCAGGGTCAGAGAAGCAAGGAGATGTGTGTTATTCCTCCCCTTCTCACCTCCCCTCCAGCCAACACACCTTCCCTCCGCACTTGACAAGTGGGAGAAGAAGGAGGAGGTGGAGAGGGAGGTGCAAAAGGAAGAGCACTTCCTTGCTTACCCACAGAAATCTCACAGTAGGGTAAAGCCACCAGATCATCTCACTCAATCAAAACCCGGGGCTGATGTCCAAAAGTGTTAAACTGTGTGGTCAGCTTTGCAGGTGGAGCCTGGGGTTCTGCTGACACCCTGGGGACCTGCACATGCTGAGGACCAGGTCCAGCATGTTGTTCCACAAAAAGCAGTGGAATCCAGCTGGCGAGGGCATGGCACCATCTGCCCTTGGCCATGTGACGCTGAGGGCAGGATCCTGTCCTTACCTGTCCTATGGGCCATATGTCCAGGAACCACACCTACCCTTCAGACCCAAGTACTTACAGAAAATATTCATGTGCCTGAAGACCTGTGAAGATTGTGGGGTAGCAATTTTAAGTATGAAATGCCATGGTTTGTAGTGGAAACAGTTTTGTAGAAAGTTTATTCACAATTATTCCTGTTTAACTGAAAAAGAAATGTACAGTGTCATGTTTTAATTACCTAAGTGCTGCAGCTGCATTAAGAAAAAAGATTTGCCCAGCAGCAGGGGTTTCACAGACTCTTCCCACAGCTTTAAGTTCTGCTTTGAGCAACATCCAAACTGAATTCAACACTTGTGATCCTCTTCCTAGTGTTGTTATGAGGTAATGGTTCTCTTAATCTAAATCTTATCTGCCCAGCTGCAGTTTTTATATTTTCCTCTGACCGCGCTAGTCACATGAGATCGAAGGACATGAGAATTTAGTAAATCTTTTAAAGCTTAAGATTATAAAGGGTGGAATTTGTTTCATCAGTTGACTTTATCAATGCTCTGCAGTCCGAACTGGATTTGAAATTGAAGTGAATAGCACTCACTAGCAAGAGAAATAAAACTTTCCATGAGAAATATTTAGTTTATTAATGTCTATTAGTTTTCAATTATAATAACAGAACTAGATGAACTGTACAACAAACAGTGAAGAAAAAGAAAGTCTGTCTGTTTATTCTCCTTCTCTATCTTTGCTCAAATAAGATCTACTTAGGCATACACTGTCATAAAAAAATATTTCATGATCTTTATTAAAGCAAAGCTCCAATGAAGGCAGATAAATTAAGTTTTTCTCAGTTGCTATAAATCGAGTATCTTTGATTCATATAGCTCTATCACTTTTCAGGTGGCATCAGCTGTGGAGTTTATTAGGTTTTTAGGTATGAACTCTATCTTTACAGCACAAGGAACAGTGAGGTCTTGGTCGTGGCTGACGTTTCTGTGTGGTATGCGAGTGAACGTGTGCATGGATGTTTACAGACATTCAAGTGTTCCTCTGTAAAACACGTCTTGCCAGAAACTTTTATAAGGATTAGGCAGCTGCCCAACCTCTGCAAACCTGTCATCATTTGCCCAACCTCTCTCACTGCCATCCAAAGGGAAATTTTCTTCCCAGGAAATAGAGCACTAATTGCTTGCCCAGAAAGGAAATTAATGACTCAACAATTGTGACCAACAGGCTGCATTTTGGAGATAGCCAATCCTGAGAAATGTCATCTTTGTCAGGCTATAATTTCCATTCTCTGCTTGAGGGTTTTTTAGTTTGGGCGGGCTTTTTTAATGGTGGAAACACATAAAAATGCCATGTGGCTGCGAAGCTGTGTCACAGGGCAGCTCACTACCCTCCCTGGTGGCGTGGGTGTACTGGAACTGCTCACGCTGGGAGAGAGGCACCACTCTGGCAACTGCGGTCCCAGCCCAGCCTCTGCACCTTGTCGAATCCGCATCAGCACTAATTAGAAGCCAGAGCACAACTTCTATGCCATGGTATGCCAAAGCTCCACTTTGGAAAATGTCCCTGCCAAGCAGAGCTGCACTGCTTTGATAATTCCTTGATATGAATAGTTTCAGGGCAACATCAAGTAAGGAGGCACGTTCAGTTTTTGCTGTGTGTTACAACAGTGAGAATGTGGAAAGGAGAAAGGCTTAATTTCTAACAACCCTCCTGCAGGTGGAGAAAACCAAAATGGCTGTTGTTTTTCATCCACGGCAGATGAGTCATTAAAAACGAAGATATGTTTATTGCAGAGTTTTTACATCATATTAAACCAGATCAAATGGCCCATTGTTAAGGGCTTTGACACAGTCACAAGCCACAGAACTCTTCTTCCACTTCTCATAGAAGTGGGGTAACTGTCCTGTGTCAAATTTATTCTATACAAGCAATTTTCTGTCAAAGATATTTTGACATTTGATCAGTATGGATCCCATTCTACTTCTAGTGCGCAATGAACCTGCAGCCTGGAGTTGAAGTGAAGTGCGTTGCCTTTTGCATGGCCCTTTCAGTCAAGAACAGTTCACCATTACATCTACATTTTCCAAGATAACAACTGCCAAAAGCTGAAAGGAGACAAAGCATAATTCTCTGATTTTGTGCATTCTAGAAGGAAGACAACATAAAATGTAGCTGTGGTGGATTGGATTAAATCTCTGCAAAGATAAGAGAAGTTGCAAGGTTTCTTTAGGGTAATGAGAAGTAACCTACAAGCATCTCTGTGTAACTATTTTGGTGAAACCAGAGTAGTGTCCCCAGCAAAGGCTTTTATGACTATATCCAGCTGATTATTATTGTATGTACTATAGAAAAGCCAGCAAATTGACTAAGTAGGGAGACAAGAGAGAAGAAAGCAAGGAAGGATCAGAAACACAGTCAGAACAAGTACTGGTAGCTATTCTTTAGAAATGCCTCAAAAGACTTTTACAGGAGGAGTGCTCCCATAGGAGAGCTTAGAAGTGTCACCAAAAAAGTGGTTTCTAACAAGTTTCTGCTGCGTGAGGGGAAACAGGACTTTGCATATTCCTTTTAAATAAACAGGATGGCAACAAAGATACTCAGTTCCATAATGAGTTAAAATTTATTTTCCTATTGGATCCTTTCCAAAAGCTATTTCATGCCATAGAAAGATTAGCATTGATTTCACTTCCAGTGGATGTTGTCCTTAGGCCCCAGCCAGAGGCTTCCCGCTTCACCCCTCCTAATGCAACGCTTGCAGAGGAAGATGTAGCCTGGCCTTCATCTGCCCCACTGCACTTAACAGCAGTGGCTCCCAGGGGTATAGCATGAAACATCATTTCTTACCCACCTTCTGCCCATCGAGATGAATCTAGTTCCAGAATTATTTTCCATGCGGGCTGTGAAGTATTCTAAGACAGAGATTTTGAAATCAGTACATCTTTGTGTATCAGTAACTGCAGTTTCTTATTTACAGCTCTACCCAGAGATGTCCGAAAGTGAAGTACTTTTATCTTTAAGCTGAATGGTAATTTCATTGAATTAAGTACATATGTAAGTACTTTTACTCGGTTACATTTGTTTATGTACTAGACAGAGTACATAAACAGATAATATATATAAAATATATAAAGAAATAATGACAACATCCAAAAATAATTTACTCTCAGGCTTGGAAGTAGACAAACTTAGAAATGTATGAGGAAAATAATTCCTGGATTTGATTCACCTTTTACTGGGGATTAAAATCCTAGTAACACCCAGCCAGTGATGCAAAACAAGAAACATGGTGTCTAATTTAGGAAAAGATACCAGACATGAGGAAAACGGTTGGAAGGAGTGGTGTTCAGGAAGAAAGGGTATTATGACAGACGATTTTGAATCTTTTTGTGCATGTTTATTATTTTTACGCTTATGGCTAAATCGAGTAAGTAGCAGCGATCCCTATTAGCTGCAAGAAGCATTTGCAGGGGTGGAGGAGCACGCACTGAGCTCTGCATATGCCATGAGACGAGAGCCTGCAGCGTGTGTAGCAGGCACATCAGCATTGGAGGCCAGTACAGCTCCAAAGGAGTAGCTACATCCCTCGCGCCTGTGAGATACAACGTATTTATAAGACAGCCCTCACAGCTTCAAAGGATAGGGAAGTTGTAGATGCTCCGTCCCTGGAAGTGTTCAAGGCCAGGCTGGATGGGGCTTTGAGCAGCCTGGTCTAGTGGGAGGTGTCCCTGCCCAGGGCAGGGGGGTTGGAACTAGATGATCTTTAAGGTCCCTTCCAACCCGAACCATTCTATGATTCCATATCCCATGTAAAACCCCATCATTTAAACTCTTCAACATATGTGTTTACCGGAGAGGCTGTGAGCCATTAGAACGAAAGGACTGGGAATTGCCTATTGTTTGGAGGAGGGGGCTCTGTCTCTCAAACAGCTCTTTTCTAAATACGAAGGCAGACATGTAAACCTCAAGCGTTGCGCTGGTCTACAACAGTTAGGAAATTCAAAGCCAAGGCTGCCACTATGTCCTTGGTTGACCCATTGATGCCCTGGGGTTGCAAAAGCTTCAGCTCAGTGTGTGGTCTTGTGCATCATATATGTCGCGGTACTTATCAACAGGGGTGCAAATTCTGCCTGCCAGCATGCTGCTGCTTTACAGGGTGTGCACCCGGGATGAATCTGGCCCGAGGCACAAGTGAATGCCAGATTCCTGCCCTTTGTGTCGCAGGTTTGCCCTCTCATTACCCCTTGTCATACTGGAAGTGGGCTGCACAGACTGATTTAAACCTTCTTCTATCATGTGACGAGAGACGCAGAAATGATCCAAAAGAAACCATCAAGCAAGTGCTTACTAAGATGCCTGCTGCATCTGACCTACATTTCACCCATCTGTTACAAACCTGATTTATGGGAAAACTGAAATTATAACACTTCCTGGAAACCTAAACACTTGTAACTTGGCCTTTTTTTGTCCAGTCACATCCCTTTTTTTGATACCTATCTGTCTTCTTACTAATCCAAGATGCTTACACGTAAGACCTAGAATGGTAATGTTCCTAAGCCACAGCTGATTATCTTCTCTGATGTCAGACACGAGAGACATATAACAGCTTAGAAATCAGGATAAGGGAATGGTGGAGCAGCACCAAACGGGAGAAATTACAGGCTTTGCTGTGTGATTGCCAGCTAGGAGCCTTAGCAGGTCAGTAATCTGCATGATTATTTATGCAGAGCAGATTTGCAAGGAACCACACATGTCTCCATGCTAATTTCAGTGTCAGAGCCATATGATGCCCTGTCACGTTAGGAAAAGGAGGGTAAGGAGCAAAAGTGCTACAAAAAAGTGTCTGGGAAATGCAGCTCTAATAAATTCTGCCGCAGTATGCCATCTGTTCCAATGGGAAATCTATGCTGTCGTAAATCTGAGTGTTGTGGCTAAAAGACTAAGGGCACGCAACCCAAATTTGTAGATACTGTGTTGTGAAAACTACAGAATAGAGCTGAGGCATTAATGTGACAAAGTTGGATTCTTTTCTGGTTGGGAATAATTCTTGAGAATGCTTTTCTCTCCTTTAATTAATTCATTACATAAGCTCTGTAGGTGACAAGGTTTGTCACAAACAACTACCACAAATATTGACAAAAAAATTGACCTGCGTTCATTCACTGCCAGCAGTTACTGAGTACAGTAATGTGTTCTCTACTCCTGGTGGGCAGAACTTTTAAAAAGGGAGGGGTCTGAAGAAATCACCAGACCTTGGACCCTGTCTTGGGGAAAAGCCAAGAGGGAGGCGGAAGATAAACAGGACCAAAGTACCCAGCGAAAATCTGAATCTTTCCTCTCTGTATCTTTCAAGTCCTACCTGACTGAACAAAAGGCAACAGCAACAAGATGTAATAGGATTAATTGTTTTTTTATTAAACTTCCTACTGCCCACAAACCACATTCATGGACAAGGACTCCCTAAAAGTAGGAAAAGAGACCAAAAATGAGTCTCTGTTCTATGGAATGTCTCATATAATCTCTTTATTTCTATTTTTTATTATTCTCATGTGCACAAAGTACCTGCTAAATGTTACTTAGAATGGGGATAATCACATCACAGGCAGGATAATTTGCTTGCTCTGTGACAGAGCTCTTTTGAAAAGGGGTTTCTGTCTTTTCTTCCGTGTCTAGCAATGCCTTGTCCAATGTAACACAAACCAGTTCTAACACAAATACCAATGGACTGTCAGCTTAACATTTGCTTTTTGTCAGTATTATTGATGTACAGTTCAGTCACAGAAATGCTGTGGAAAATTCTGATATCCTTACAGGATTTCAGAAAAAAAACAAAAGGTAACTTACTTTTGCAGAACAGCCGCTATTCAGAAAATGTTGTAGCCCACCTAGAACTGGAAGGGGAGCTAATGCGTATAGAGCACGCAGCTACTTTTGTCAGCGATAGGTATGCAGGACCTCCCAAGCTGCCTTTAAAGGCCCTCCTACTCATATTGTATCATTTTTCATACTTTGCACATCCACAGCTTGAAAAATTTTTTATTCAGCCATGGAGAAACATTTTTTTGGACTTCATATAGATTCACATGTGTTTGTTGGAACAATAAATAGAATATATAAGCCTATTAAAAATCAAGCTACTTCTCTAAGCAAGCAAGACTCCCATAAAAAACATGCAAGATCAGAGCTTACTCATAGCTAGTGAGATAAAATAATAATGTATTATATGTAGCTTTTAAAGTACAGATAATTGTGTGTAAATGTGCATTAAAATACACTTGTTCATTTATGTAGAACAATTTCAAAATAAGGAATGCTGAATGTACTGGACATGCAAGTCAATTTCTTCACATACTGACATTAGCATGCTTTTTTCCAACATATCACATTGCTTATAAAATCAATGTCTTTTCTAGATGATCCTTATGACCAACGTTCAAGACAGTGGAGCGCAGGGTTATTGATCAGAAGTGGTTGACTCTCACATCCAGTGGTTGTTTTGGATCAAATCCTGGATGGCTTTTGCATTTATTTAACCAAGGAATCCACTATCATCAGGTTTTACTTGCAAGAAATCTCCTGAGGCAAAGACATCCTCTCTGTTAGGTGATTCCAGGAACTGCTTACTTACAGAAATGTGGAAGTTGAAGGCTGTATGTCCATCTAGGCCGAGGGCTTATATGCGCTGTGGAACTGTGATTTGCCCATGCTTCTGAATGCTGAAAGCTCCTTGTCAAGGTGTAGCGATAAGTAAAAAAGATGTCAGTGTTGACATTGATGAAAAGTAGATAAAGTATACAATGTTCAAACCAGACATGGGATAAAATTTCTCTGTTTACCCCACCCCCCCACAGGAGGCACTTTTTGCTTCAGGTAGAAGAACAGGGAGGACCCTGTGAGAGGTGACGGAATAGAAGACAAGGAAGCTCCATCAGTGCTTAGAGGAAGGAGGGTTGCTGCGGCAGGGAAATGCTGTGGAAAACCTTTCAGGCTGCTCTGCTGCAACAAAAATCTGAATTTACTGTCTCCTTTGAAATGCATTTGCAAACTGAACAATGTGCAACAGCCCCAGGAAGTAGTTAAGATGCAGCAAGTTGGAAATAGCCACTGTTTTTCTGATGGAATCTTACTAGGATGGTCTCACACTGAGCAGGAGGCTTTGGCAAGCACACAGGGAGCTATGACAGAGATGCTTCAAGCTTTTGATTCATTCTGCAGAACTCATGACCTCAAAGAAAAGGCTTGCCTTGCTGAAATAAAGTGAAGGAACAGATGCACATATCCAGATTCTCAGTGCACACCAGTTGGTGTAAAGAACACAGTGGAATCACAATAATATACAATACCTGACAACATTCACACAGATATTTCACCTAAAGAGCTGACAAAAGTTTAAGAGACACATGAAAGTGTCTTCTAGAAACTTTATGATAGGTTTTCACTGTTAAAAGGTAGACTTTCTCTAGGAGTTAAGTAATAGCAGTCATACTGTCCTAAAATCTGAATATGGAGAGGATGATAGCCACCGAGGAGATTATTATTTTATTTATCATTCGTATTGTGTAGGAGAGACAGAAACAACAAAAATAAAGAACTCTGCCCTGTTCTTTCAAATAAATGTAGGCTTTGTGAGATGAAGTCCTCGGTGACTGGAAAAAGAGAAACATTGCATCCATTTTTAAAAAGGGTAGATGGGAGGAGCCTGGGAACTACTGACCTCTCAGCCTCACCTCTGTGCCTGGCAAGATCACACAGAACAGATCCTCCTAGAAGCTACACTAAGGCACATGGAGGACAGGGAGGTGATTCAAGACAGCCAGCATGGCTTCACCAAGGTCAAGTCCTGCTTGACTAACCTAGTGGCCGCCTTTGATGGAGTGACTACCTCAGTGGACAAGTGAAAAGCTATGGATGTCATCTATCTGGACTTCTGTAAGGTCTTCAAAAGGAGTGATATGGATACGGATTTGATGGGTGGACCATTTGGTGGATGAGGAATTGGTTGGATGGTCACATCCAGAGGGTAATGGTCAACAGCTCAAAGTCCAGAGTGAGATCGGTGACAAGTGGTGTCCCTCAGGAGTCTGTATTGAGACTAGTACTGTTCAATATCTTCATCAATGACATAGACAGTGGCATCAAGTGCACCCTCAGCAAGTGTGTGGACAACACAAAGCTGATTGATGCAGTTGACATACCAGAGGGACCTGGACAGGCTCGAGAAATGGGCCCATGTGAACCTCATGAAGTTGAACATGTCCAAGTGCAAAGTTCTGCACCTGGGCCGGGGCAACCCCCGGTATCAATGCAAGCTGGAGGATGAAAGGATTGAAAGTATCCCTGCCAAGAAGGACTTGAGGGTACTGGTGGATGAAAAACTAGACATGAGCCAACAATGTGTACTCGCAGCCCAGAAAGCCACCCATATCCTCGGCTACATCAAGAAAAGCGCGGCCAGCAGGTCAAGGGAGGTGATTCTGCCCTTGCTCTGCTCTGCTTTGCTGAGAGCCCACCTGGAGCACTGCGTCCAGCTCTGGAGCCCTCAGTATAGGAAAGACATGGACCTGTTGAAGTGGGTCCAGAGGAGGGCCACAAAAATGATCAGAACAATGGAACACATCTCCTATAAGGACAAGCTGAGGGAGCTGGGGTTGTTCAGCCTGGAGAAGAGAAGGCTCCTGGGAGACCTTTATTGTGGCCTTTCAGTACTTAAAGGGAAAGATGTGGACAAACTTCTTAGCAGGGCCTGTTGCGATAGGACAAGGGGTAATGGCTTTAAACTAAAAGAGGGAAGATTTGGACGAGATATAAGGACGACATTTTTTTCGACGGGGTTGGTGAAACACTGGAACAGGTTGCCCAGAGAGGTGGTAGATGCCCCATCCCTGGAAGCATTCAAGGTCAGGTTGGACGGCACTCTGAGCAGCCTGATCTGGTTGAAGAGGTCCCTGCACATTGCAAAGGGCCTGAACGAGATGACCTCTAAAGGTGCCTTCCAACCCAGACTATTCTATGATTCTACAATTCCATGATTCTATGATTCTATGAGGTAGATTCTGGGCGCTAGTTGAATTAATGGAGGTTTTGACCTGCCACCCTGACTCAGGGGTTGAAGGTCTAAAGTGCACTCAGGCGTGGAAGTCTTTGTGCTTAATAGGAAAGGTATTTTATATCTCATTTGCAACAATTCACTACACAGGTAGCCTAACTGCTACCAGACACAAAGCTCTACACTCTGTACACCTGGGTGTTGCCTTGCAGGGCATTGAAGTCCTTTGTTGGATCTAGACTTACCCAGTATCCCAGAGGACATGAGTGGTATCACTAGGGATTGAATTCAGATGTCCTGAGTTCTACGCTAATACCTTAAAATCCTATTTCTCATAACAGAACTGCAGTGGCAAGTACACAGAAAAGGAACAGACAGGCTATTTGTTGTTGGTAGGGTTACCCTGCACTACCCGCCTTCATTAAACAGCAGGCTTAGGTTCATGTTTTGAGGTCATCATCTGCACCATTTGTCAGAAAGTTATTTAATTCAGTTAAAAAATGGAGACTGCCTGTGATTTGCTGAAGTGACAGGACAGTGAACGTCCATGGTATGTCTAAGGAATTATTTTGATCTTCAAGTGAAGCAGACTGGCAACACAAATGAAGGCTAAGTGATTTCCACGGGGCAAGAAATGCACCATTGAGTGGAAACACTCTCTTTACTGTCCTATAGTAATTATACAACAGAAATTGTGAAAAAGGGGGATAAATATCAAGTTTGTTGAGAGTCATTGTAACAGGCTGACATCAGAAAAGTCATCCATCAAGCTGTCTCTTTGGTCTATATAAAGATTATCAAATACATGGTACTTCAAAGTGCTAATCTCTGCGTAAGTAATGAGCTAATAGCTGTACTGTATTCCTAAGAGAAGAGTCCTTATTCCCAAAGAGCTCAGGAAATCATCCCACTTCTGTGGGATGTTTTCATATTTTTATGCTGGACTGTTTTTCTCTTACTTCTATTGAACCCATAGTCAAAGTTGAAAGTCTGTGCGTACTCCCTCTTAACACCTTGAGCGGAATTTTGTCTACAACACCTACAAAGACGGTCAAAGGGAGATTGTTACATCTGACTCAGGGAGGAAAGACTGAATCAGCTATGCAAACAAAACAAAAAGCTGTATTATGGGGTGAAGCGATTGACCTTTAGACATTGCAATGATAGCAGAATGGAACAGTCATAAAGCTGTTAACACAATGATTTCATCTGACAATCTGGAATCAAAATGAAAGAAATTTTTTTTATCTTTCATTTTTAAAATTCATTGTTGCTGAAAGAAAATTGGCTAATGGGGACAAGTTTTAGTTAGGGGTCTATGCAAAATGAAAAATCTGACTTTTGTCACATAACAAGCCCAGAGCTGGTTTGGGGTTGGTCATCTCCTGGACTTTATTTTTTGACTATAAATATTAACAGTAAGTCTCGAATTAAAGTTTTATAATCCTGGGCATTGTGAAAAATTATTACAGGCTTGAAAATGTGAACTTTAAGCTGAAATGAAAAATCCTCTATACATGGCAACAAAAATACCACAGTAGCTGCAAAGCTGGGCCTTAAAAGCCAAATTTATAACTCTTTAGGTTTTTACAGAGTATCAGTGATATATGGACTGGAGTCCATTTCCAGTGCAAACACACCTGAGTTGGTTCCATGGCACTAAAAGCATTGTGCAGAGTCTCCCCTTGAACCTGCTCCATATGAGTCACTTAAAATCTGAAAACAGCATGAAAATTAACAAGTAAGGTCTGAAAATTTTAGGCATTGCACAGAATCTTGCTAGGCAACGTCTCTTGCTGTAAGGAGTCTGCAATGCAAATAAACAAGACAGGGAATGACAGGAGGAGACAGTGCTGAGGAAGTGATTTGTCTAAAATAACAATGGCTGACCGCAGTATAGCATCTGGCTCCCCTCATTTTATAAGTTCAAGTCACAAGTTTTTTGCCCATTTTACAGGTACATTACTTGCCCAGACACAATTCTGATACTGATTTTAAAAGCCATATCAAAACATGATGTTGTTAGCTTCCCAATGAGGTTAAAACATCTTTAAATGGTTTACATCTCAAATTTTTTCACCTGCCCAGTGAGCAAACTGCACTGGTTTACAGATTGTTGTGCTCCAGACACCATTGGACTGTCTTTATTCTCTCTACTAGTTAGTCACCAAATGATCAATGTAGAGAAGCATGTATCCTGTCACCTGGGAAAGCTGTGTTCTTAAAAGAAGTGAGCCACTTTTTCATTTGGACATTTCTGTATTTGCCAGAGCACCGGGAGGCACGGAAACACTGGAGCTTCCCAATATAAAAGAAGAGAGAGTGTATGTAGCTAGCACATTGAGCTAAAAGAGCTTGTGTCCTCTTTCTACCAAGGTGCAGGGCAGGATGCTTTCAGGAAAGGTGCCAACCTTCTCATAACGGATAATTACTTTAGACTATTCTGTTGTCTACCAGTGCTGAATCTCATCTTAATGGCAGCTTGAGAGACCTGTGGTCTGCTACATAATAGGTCATTATCTGAGATGTTCATTCCTCTTTTTGTATTCTCAATAGACTTTGGGGAGTAACAGATGCAGCCAGCCAACAGGTAAACTTTTTGCCTCCTTTCCCTTCCTTCCCCTCCCAAAAGAACTGCTGGGAAGATATCCATTATCTCAGTCAGCAAACACACAGGCTTTTCTGTACCCACACCAGGAATGATAAGATGGTCAACTGAGTGAGAAGGAGAGAAAATGCAAGGGCAACTCAGGAGTCTGAAGCATAAACTGTCCTTTCACTTGCTGGCTACTTGGCAGAGATGAGAAGCTGCCTGGGAGGGACACGAGTGATATCTCAGCATCATGAACTCTCTGATCAATGTCACCTCTCTAATGCATGTTTACAACGCATGTTGGAAAGCTGCTGTCAGTGATTTAACCAGCAGGTTCAGTGCAGTGGGACTATTTCTGAATTACTGGGTCAAATCCAGGAAAGAAATATTTCATCCTGAACCTCCTTCCTCTTCTTAGCCTCTTGCCTCTGTTATGCCTTTAAGTTGCAAACTCCTTATGAGAAACTTTTCCTAGAAAAAGCATGCACAGCGCACAACACATTCAGGCCTTTCTCCTGGTTAAGGCCTCAAGTTTCTAGCTCGACAGAGTATCCAACACTATGAGTACCATCCTAATTCAAAGAGAAGTATTAAATGTTTCTTGGTTTGCTTTTCTGAGCATTTTACAATCCTTAAGGAAAGATGTCAGAAAATGTTATTGTTATAGGAGTATTTTTCCTAATGCTCTAAGCATCTAAGCTGGTTAGAGGTGCTAGAGAACATTGTGGGCATCTTTAGAGTAATGCCAGCAGCACCGAGGAAAGAAGCACATTGTCCAAATCAGTAGGCACCATTAACCAAACACTTAAGGCTCTTAACTGTGAGGAATAAAGAGCTGGAGGCATGATATCGGAGGTGAGAAGTCTACTGAAGGCATCCTTGGGGATGGTCTTTTGTATTCTCCTAGGAAATAAAAGAATTCCAGCGAGAGGAAACAAAAGACCTGAACAGCAGGAATATTTTGGGACTGGAGCCAGGGAAAAGAGTCAGTAACAAAGACTGGTAATTTTGCATGAATTGCTGTTTTGTGTTGTTTAGCACCAGGACACAGCTGGTGTACTGGCGAACCTGAGGATTTGTATTAACTGTATTGAAATGATAATGAAGTTTTTATTTTATGATTGCAGATGTTGGTGGATTATTGTTATTAAGCCTATTAGTGTAATAGCACAAATATGAGTTTCTCTTTGCTTACAGTCTTATTTGTTGTAGGTTTGTGAAATTAAATTTAGATAGCTATTACATAATTTAAAATAACATAAAAGGTCAATTGAGGAGATAAAAGCACAAAGATGAAGGTAACGTAGTTTGACAGATTCAAACTCCTGAGAGTTTGGAGTGAACTTGCTGCCTTCCTCTGTTACGCGCTGGGCATGCACTTAGCCGTTCTGAATGGTGATCCCAGGTACAGCAGAAGCAAGAGGGAGATCTGGGGTTGCTTTATGAACCACTGAAAGAACATTGATCTGTTTTGCAAATTGGTTTCTCCCTTTGCCTCATCTGAAAAAAAAAAAAACAAAACCACCGAATACCTAAATACTTGGGTCGTCTAGATTTCTGGCTGCCTAACGTGGAACATCTCGAAGCTGCCCCATTTTCAGAGGAGGCTCTCCATGTTCATGTTTTCAGTGAACTAATCTTAGTGTCTGAGTATCTCAGCTTAACACCCAACATACTAACCACGGCTGTAAATACTAGCTTACTACATTAGAGATGCATTTTTCAGCTTATTCAGCATAGTGGCCAAGTTGTGTTGGTTTCTTTTTTAATATAAAACACGTAAAATTAGTGTGCTGGGACATTTGACTGGTTATGTATGATTTAAGTATTTCATATATTTATTTATTTGATATATTTATTAAATATATTAAATACATTAAGACAGTTCACTAATCTTATGAACTTGCGGTCGCTATGGCCATTAGACAATAGTTACGGATATCCCCAGCACAACCCAGTGGTTGTCCCTCCCTAAGCAGGGGGATTTTTTGAGACAATACTTACTGCCAAGTCACACTTACAAACGCAAAGCTCTAGTTTTTTTAATATACCTCTCCAGGCTGTGGTAAGCAGCCTTTGGCAGCCAACCAACCAGTCAGTGACAGGTGGTGAGGTGCCGGAAGAAAGTCATGCTGCAAATAGAGCGAGCGCTGTGCTCTCGCATGAAAATCTAGCCCGGGAGTCCTCAAATGCATTAAGAGTGAAGAAAATCGCAAAAGGATCATTCTGGCTCACTCGTTTGGCTGCAGGCATTTGGATATACGCTGTGACTGATCCACTGCCGGCTGATGCCCCCAACGCGTTGGCTAGGGCACAACTTTCGGACAATGTGTAAGTGTTACAACGAGCCCCTCTCTCTGCTCGCGTGTGTGATCGGCCAGCTCGGCTACAAAATCACGATAAATGATTTCTCCTAGAGAGTCCTAAAATGTACACCCTTTCTCTGTGCTGTGAGTTAGGCCTCTGCTCTCAAAAGGAAGAATAAACTGCTGGGTTTGAAGACCTTGGGAAGGAACTTTGAACTCTCGTTTTTCTGTGTACGTACTTTGAGACATATAAACAAAACAGCCATTGAAAAACCCAGTCCTTGGAAATCATAAAATAAATATTTTTTTTTTCTTTTTCCACTTCCTTTTACCTGTAGTAATTCCTCAGATGTTCTTCGCGCACCACCCTCTCATGCAGAAAATCCATGATGATAAAACTCCAGAAAAACATCTGACTAGACACAAGTTTTACAATTCTTAATGTTCCCACCATGTTGATAGCCATTCTTTCTTATTTTTATTCACTTTGCAATGAGAAAATGTCACCCCCGAAAAAGTGAAAAAGTTGATTGAGGGGTGATAGCTGCAAGGTGCAGAGAAAGGCTGGTGACACTCTGGAGTTTTTACATGAATCCCTGTAGTAGCAGAGACATTTACATGAAGAGAGGCTGTATATATGTGTTATGTGCACGTGTGCATGTTATGTATAATTGTGCATTTGTACAGACGCGCACACGCAAACTTCTAACCATTCTTAAAGAGGCAATATCACAGTTTCCGACTTGAAGGCAGTCAGAATAAAATAACCATTAATCTTCCAGCACAGCCTAGGCAGTGACAGGGTAAGCTCCCACATTATGCTGCCAACAAGCTTCCTGGGCTGAGAAGTCCGTTCCTTTCTCGTCCTTTTGGCTGAGCCTACCTATAGACATGCCAACAAGCATTAAGAGCTATAGTGCTTTCCGTTATGACACCTGACTCATCAAGGTACTAAACCACCTGCTTGATTTCGAGCATGGGGAATATTTCATTATTCAGGCACATTCTCAACTACCGTAGCTGAACAGGCATCGGATTAGTCAGAAAATGTAACTGGCAGCATTTACTATCTCATTTCACACAGGCTACCAAATGGTGACAGCAAACAGCCACTGCGTTCCTGGCCTTCTTCTGAACGGCTGCTTTGGAGCCAGCAGGCAAAGAAACATTTTCTCCCAGTCCTGTGTCCTCAGATTTTTTAATACATTCTTTTTAATTCAGGGTAAATTTTTGCTTCCCATACGTACGGGACATTCCCATTGCTTTATAAAAGATTAGAATATTTGCAAACGTGGAAGGGCAGTGTTTGGCCACTGGCATTTTCCATCTCTTCAGTATCAGTGGTGTTGAAGCTACACGGTTAGGGTTTGTTTGCAATGGAACAATATTCCATATACTTCCCAGATACAGTACCGAAGCTCATGGTTGCTTAGCACAGTTCTGGGTCAAAGCCTAACAGCAAAGTACTGTGTGAAGATCATGTTAAAATACAAGTGGAAATGGGAATGACTCTTCCCTTCAAAGTACAGGAAGCTACACATAAATGATTGACTTCAAAAAAAAGGTGGACAAGCTGCATCTTCCCCTGAAGTATATGACTGTCAAGAGGCAAGCCTGAAAAAGATTGTATCAATTTATTTCTTTCACATGACTCAGCACTGAGAAGCAGTGCAACGCTCGAAATGGTTTCACAACCAACAGAGTAGCTTAGAGTCCCCAGACTCTGCAGAAGACGAATGTAAAAAAAATTTGCGAGATGAAATATAAGTGAAAATTAAGTGCTTCTGTTCAGTACTTGAGGTGATCCTGCATTTGTATCAACAGAGTACTGTTGATTTAGCGTGATTATGCTGATGCATAATTTAGTTGATGGTAGCTTGGAGCCAAAAGTGCCTTGTGATTTCAACGCAGGTCAGAGTATTGAAGTAAGACCAACAGAAGATTCAGATACTAAACAGTTCTGAAAGATCAAGTTATATTTGCTCATTTTGGATGCCCAGATAGATATTCAGTGAAAGTATGATGACTACTTTCCGAGGTTGGCCTTACGTGACTAGAAACAGAGTGTATCTACCTTAATATCAAGCCCATGCAAAGGTTCTCTTTCACCATTCAAAATTATACTAAAAAGCTAAAAAATTAAAATCCAGCAAACAAGTCAAAATAAAACCTTGACATAAGTATATAGCTATTTCACTATTCAGCTGGTTTGGTTACAGATGCTATGACAAGAACATGAATCTGAGTAGCTAGAAATATATAGATTTCTTCTTATTAAAACATATTCACAGAGACAGTTCTACAAGGACCTCAGCCTCCCCAGATACAATCTTAATGTGGGCACATGTCCAATAATAATTGAACAAGAAAAGGATCTGCACAAGAAACAACCTCTAAAAGCAGAACTTCCACAGCTTCACATCATGGCACCTAAATCCAGAACCCCCCCCTCAGTTATACCCGTATTGATAGTTCTTCTCTACCTTTGTCATGAGCAATGACTTCTCCTCTGCAAAGGGCTTCTGTTAGGTTTTCTGAGTGGTTGCTTCTGCCAGAGTTCACTGCATAATTAGAAGTATTATATTCCATAACAGGGATGGTGCATATCGGACCGTGCATTATTAATGACTCTGCCCTCAGAAGACCTGCTCGAACTTTTCAAATTGATGTTACAGCATTGTCTGATTTCTACTAATTACAATGGAATACTTTGCTTTACTAACACTCCAAGAAGTAATTCAGTAAATTCTAGCAAATTGTACTTTCCGAACAAAGTACTTTGGGGGTCATTAGATATTAAGATATTTTATTATTTTTAATAGGCAAATAAAACAGTTAAAGGCTACCATCCTGAAAAGAAGTCAAAATTAAGCTTATTTTTGAAGGGATAAATATTGCATATTCAAGCACATGCATGGGAATGTTCTATTTCACATATCACTAACAAATGTACCAAAGGAATATATGTTAATTATTTATTGAAGTTGCTTGAATCATAATCTTAAGCATATACCTACCAGAAAATTACACAACAGAAACATCAACAATCCAAGAACTGGGAAAAAAAAAAAAAAAAAAAGACATTTTCAGGATTGTTTTATCCTAAGTTAGAATGAAAAGAAATAATACTCAATTTCAAAAAACAAGCCAGGAAAAATGCAGTGTACTGTGTTTTTCAAGACGCAGGGTTCCTCAGAACAGTGGCCAGCCAAACAAAGTGTTAAAGCACCCTGAGATGCCAAGAAGGTCTGTATTGATCATTCCTCTCTTTCTGAACAGAGATTGCACACTGGATATGAGTTGCCCTCGTAGCAAACCTTTATATCAAAAGAAATGCATTTTATGGAAATTTTTCTATACTGATAGATTAGTATTTTCCTGTATAAAAGTGTTCCACTCACCGCTCAGCAGTTCAGCAAGGTTTCTTACAAGCCATTCCATCACAGTGCCATAAAACCAGCCAAACAGGTGGCCACCACATCCACATGACACCAGGAACATATTCCTTAGGCCGGACTTCAGCCAGCAGCTTAGCTGAAGTCACTGTGACATCTACTCTTTCTCCTGAAAAATCACCAGTAGTTGGAAAAATATGGAAGGTAGTATTCTACCCAATTCTCAACGACCTGACAATGTCATTGCTCTTCAATTTTTAATTCCCAAGTTTTTGTATAAGCATCTTCAAATCACCAATGCTTTGGGAAATTTTAATTTATTTATAGGTGTCCTATATATGTTCTTAAATTATTAGCATTTCTTCCAGAGGTGACGCTGACACAGAGCTACTGGTTATGTGTGAATTTGCCCTGTTTTCATTGAGTGGTGTCTGAAGGTTGAGTTTATTTAGTTGGTAGCAGACTGAGCATGTGCAGATGTTCCTGCCTTATGTGAACAGCAGTTTAGGAGTCTAAATCCAGTTGTGTGAAGGACACAGTGAAGACAAAAGAAAATTGCATTTATTGTTTTTTTATTTACTGCAGGAAAATTGCTACTGACCTTGAGAAAACCATAAGAAAAAAGAGTTCATGGGAAGTCATTTTTATTTATGCACCACGTGCACTTCTGCTTACACTACTGCAGAATCCTGTGAGGAAGTCAACATGTGCCAACATTTAATACACAATCTGTGAACTATTAACATTTAATTTAGGATTATTCAGTACAAATTAATTTTATATCAACAGTAATGAGTGGTTTTTTTCAGATTGTGGCAGTATTTGTTCTTCACCGTACACTGACTGTAGGCTGATTGACAATTTCAAACTAAATACCAGTAGCCCAAAATAATGTACTCCCACTCTCAGCTTGTGCTTGAATATTCAAATCTGCAGATGTAGGAGTAAAATAGAAGACAGAGAAGTGGAAAAAAAAAATAGATCTCACTCAGATTCCAGGTGTCGGATGCTTGACACTGGCTCACCTTAATGAAGGCTCTTTCCTTAGATAATTGGACACTGCTATCATCTCCACAGAAAAGTTTCAAACTTAAGATTCTGGTCTTTCAAATTCTTGTTTGATAATAATTCCTACAGAAGGGACCAATGAACTACTGAGCTTTTCTTACCCATTTCAGCATTGTTGGATTAAATCCTGAACATGTATTTCGAAAAGATACCTATAAAAATAAAAGTTCTGATTCTTAAAATCAGACAGCACAATGAGGTTGACTTCTTCAATGTGCACTTTTGCACCAGAACTGTATCAACAAGCTACTTTGCGCATACGCCTCCACACGTCCAAATGGCTACAACCACGATGTTTAAGTCCTGTTAGTATGTTAATATTAGGCACTGTATATATGTGCAAAATGACTTTAAGGGCCTATTGTCTCACTTGCTTAAACAAACAATTTGCTTGTGAAACAATTTACCATCTGGCTTTACGGGCGAGTATTAATTATTCATGTTCGTTATTGCATTACTGCTATGGATAAAAAAGGAAAATCCACTTTAAAACGAAGACAATTCCTAGTCTTAACAGCCTTACACTGTTTTCTTAGCACAGAAGAATCTGTGATACTTAACACTTCTGTTGAGTAAAATGGAGGCTACTCAGAATGGGAAAGGAAATGTTCTCCCACCCTTTATACCCAATCAAGGCTGATACCTGGAGAAAAGGCTTAACAGGCTTAAATTTAGTCATTCATGCGTGTGGGGCACCAGTCAAAAGCTACAGCCTCCCCCACTGAAAATTAACTAACAGATCTTTTTCACATATTCAGGCTGTAAGGCTTCGTGGAAGACTGCAGAAATAGTATCAAGTGGCTTTAGAGATTCCGCAGACTCCATGCTCATGCAGCAAGTATGGAATATTGAGGTCTTTCCAGTCCTTAGTTAATCTCCTCTCCAGGCAATAAATGCCACTCTGAACAGAAAGCATAGGATTCAGGAAGTATACTGAGGTTGCCATGGTTTGCTTCTCTGAATTGTTTTAATCATGTTATGGAGATTAATAAGGCAACGGGAGCCCCATAAAAAAAACATCCATCAATATATTTTTTCACTGCGATAAAGTATTGCACCTTTATGATTAATCCCTTCATCACAAAGAAAAAAGATTAAAATGCTGACCTGAAACATACTGTTAAGATTTACTGGTTTCTTTGACATATCAGTATGTGAGTAGAATAAAAATTATCTTGCACAGTAAGAAAAATGCCAGACTCCCTTTATTTCCTTCCCACTTCGGCCCTTCATTCTAGTGTAGGATGAGTGAATATTCAGTATATAGAGAACAAGCAAACTACAGGTCAGATTATCAATATATGTAGGCTGGCACAGCCTAGCAGAATCAAGACTTACCCCAGTTTATACTAACTAAAAAATCTGTCCTATGAGTAGGACTATCTGAACGATTGATATCCCTGGGTCAGTGGCAAGCAGAAAATAAATAACATATGTAAAATGGATTGCTTTTCAGACTTTTTCTGGCATGTAAAAATCTAGTAAATTTAAAAAAAATGTTTCAGGATAGAGGGGTTTTTTTAACTATATTTCAGGGCATCTTTAATGTAGACTTAAACAAAATTTGGAAACCAGGCTAGAATTACAACAGAATCAACCAGAAACTTAGAACAGGGAGGTGTCAGAACTGTTGATATTTTGATGACTCCTCCTCTGCAGCCATGATGAGAGCCTAAAAACCAATCAAACTGGAAGTGGCTAGTGATCAATGACCTAGAATAGCCCTGTGTAAACCTTATATAAACCAAGGAGCTCTTCTCTTTACAATAAACATGACTAGTACTTTATTGTTTCACAGATATGCCATGATTTGGGTGATCGAAGTATGACTAGTCTGGGTAGAAAAACAGCAGAGAACAGGCAAGTGGATTTTTCTCAGGAAGAAGTTGTGGGAAATAAGGAGATTTAATAAAAAAGTAATGGTGTTGCCATAGAAAATGCCAAACTGACAAAAAGTTAAGCATGAGTCACAACATGGCACAGCGCATTTTATGTGTATAGTTGAAGGGATGCATTCCACCTCTTGCAGACATATGTAGTGTAATTTTAAACTTTATTTCAGGTCCTGATCTCAGTGGTAGAAGAGGCAGCCAGAGGCCTAATGGAGGCTGCAAAATCTGCCCAAGAAGCAGATAAATACAACGGCAGCTAGCTCAAGCTGCCATGACAATGATGCTAGCAGGTCCCAAATTAGCCAGCTTATAGTAAGGTCAGCTGTTTGGCCACAATGTAAATATATCTAGAGCATCTGAAAAGGCAAACACAGCTGTGAGTCAAGAGCCACCAGGTTACAAAACAGTCCTTCTCTTGTGTAAGTACAGTTTTATATTTAATTCAGCTGTAGGTTTTTTCATAATGATAGGTAGGAGGAAGCTTCCAAAAGGTTATAAAAGATCAACTTGGGGAACTAACTGACTAGGAAGGATTAAAGCCTTGCTACTGCAAATTGTTCCCTGGGCCTACAAGGGGAAGTTCAAGAGTTTACATCTTTGGGTTTCAATGAGTAAGTGTTCCTAGGGTCATGAGTTGGCATGTATCTTCGCCTTGTGCAGTTCTGTATATCAGTGTCCTCAGGATAATGGTAGAACAATGGCAAGACAAATGATCTACAAGTAGTCCAAGTTGTACCAAGCATAAGAATCCGAAACAGGATTTGGATGCAGTAGGGTATTGGAATGCCAGAACTTCTGCATCTTCCAAACCCCACACCAGGTCTGGGCCAGTATGATTTGCAAGAAAAAACAGCTGGAGAACATATGCTCTCCTACGCCATTAATATTATTCTGAAAATCCTCAATTCTTTTTTTCCTAAAATGAATTAAAAAAAAGAAGTGATGAGCTACAGGAAGAGAGCATGCATGTCTTGGGAATGATCAGTTTACAAATAGGAAGAACAAAGAACCATGAAAGCTTACGTATATAACTCAAGCAAACCAACTCCAATCCTCAAAATTAATCTAGACTTGTCAGTGTACTTCAATTTGACCTGATTTAGTGGGTTTGAAAATTAACACTAAAGCACTCAGCTAACTTTTTTTCCTGTTCTTAAGAAATTTTCGGTAGTACGTCTGCAGGAAATATGACCAGATGTCTTGAAATAAACATAATTCATCATTATTACACTGACAGGCTGACTTTTTTAATGAGTTTGTTAATTCATTTCCATGAGTCTGATGAGAGGGTAAGTCTTATCTCTATTTCATAGAACAGGGGTCATCATCCAGTCACCAATACGTCCCACACGTGGTTAAGTAAGACCACCACAGATCTTTTTTCTATAATTATAATGCAAGGTAACTATGGTAACGATAGTTGGCAAATCTTGTCTTTTAAATGGCTTCTGTTGCACAGGTTTTTATATCTTCTTCCCCCTCCCCCTTCCCACACACATTTTCTTCTTATTATAACAAGAAGATATGGGTAACTATTACAAGATGTAAGGATTCCTGTCCTCAGCATTACTGAAGATCATCACTTCATCAAGATGGGCAATTGCATTTAACCCAAAGTCAGCTTGAAATACCTTCATATTTTATGTTCTCAAGACTCATATAATCAGAGATTCCTACTCCTTCAGACCTTTACTACGTCAATTCGTATTCTTCTTTTTCACCAAATTCTAATGCTTTTCAGAAGCATTACTGAGCTGAATCAGCTTCAAACAAGGTTAAAATAATGATATTTCATGCATGTTTGGCATCTCCATCTTAGAACTAAAATGCATATAAATTTCCCTATTCATATTGTACATAGTTATCGGTACTCATATGTTATCTGAGCTACGAATAATCTAAAGGCAGGCTACTCAATTTCTGTAGAGACCGTTGTCATTTACTAGTATTTTGACCTAAAAGGAAGACTGTGGCAGAAAGCTGCTTGACTCAAAGGTTTATGTTGCCTGTGAGCTGACTGGCTGTGTCTCTTCTGTTAATGACTTTTTTCCATTGACTCACCTTTGATTTTTGGCAGATTCTGAACAACCTGTTCATTATAACACTGGTGATGTGATCATAGTATGTCTGGCGCTACTTGTTTTATAGAACAAAGAAGTACTTTGTTCCTCTGACTAGTTTAAGATGCATTGTGCTTCTTCCATCCATCAAATCACTTCATTTTAATCATGAACCAAATGTCAAACTATGTTTAAAAACTTGGGCTGCACCTTGCTTGCAGCCGAAAGTACAAAAATACAAGGACAAAGTTAAAGGGCTTTCTCTAAGAAAAGAAGCATTGATCTTCTAATTATAATATGTAATGTTATCTTATCAGTTATCAGTACAATGTTATCAGTTTCTTGACTATTGGAAGAGTAAGGTTTAAGAACAGATAAAAATAAGGCTAGAGTTGCAGTATGCAAAGAGATACGGAAAAAACTATGTGCGCAACTTGATCTGCTAAACTGTCTCTATATTTGGGGTTTTAAAATGGCTTAAATCACAGTGATAAAATTCCAGTGGGTTAAAAAACTGAAATCTATGGGCTAAATTCAGCTCTGATATAAATCTACAGTAACTCAACTGTAAGCAGTGACGGTGTTCCAGATTTACACCAGCGTAATCGAGACCAGAATCAGCATCATTTATTAAACTGCAGAGGCCGTGTTCGTCTCTCAGTATGTTTATTTAAGTCTCATTAGCTACTGAGAGGGAACTGTATACCTAATGGCCTGCAATGGATAGCAGGCATAGGAGCAAGGAAGGCAAAGGGATTTTCAGGGCTCAAGAAATGCAGTTTGTTCCCCAGGAGAGGGACTGTTGTTCCTCTCTCATCCAATTATCTTATTTACAGAGCCATAGAAAAATAGCAATGACCACATACAGGGGGATTATGAAGTTACAATGATTATATCTGCATATCCAGTCCATCCATTGCATTATAGTGTAGCTAAAAAGTTCTAGCTTGCTTTGATAGGACACTGACAGTGAACAGTGTAGCCTTCTGAGAGGAGTTTGGTCTCTTCTCCTACCTATACCTGTTTTGTTCAGGCCTGTAGGCACCTGTGTTCGGGTGTGTAAGAGCAAGGGAATGGGACAAAAAACATAGTTTAGCAGATGCTTGACAGGCTCCATACTCTTGGGTCATGCCACTATAAGCACGGCTCTTAATAAAACAAATAGAAACCATTTGATATCTGTACTAGATATAAATACGGCTACAGTAAAAAGTGGCATTCCTTCTGTTTGGCGAGAACCCAGGGAAATGTAAAATTAATGAGCCTGTGTGGCTAGAGAAAGACTCCAATTTATCATGAAAAATAGTGCATAGCAAGTCCAGAGCTTCTTATTTTATGTAGCACATACACAGAGACCTGAATTCCTGTATTTGTGAGGTAGGTCTCCGTACACTGAAAATCATTCTCACCGGACTTCGTATATATGAACATATTTTATAGCACAACCTTAGCACTAAATTGTGGAGATAGGAACCCATACCCATTTTCTTCTAGATCCTGAGATCATCTAGATGTCAGTCTAAAATGAGTTAACCAAAAGATCCCCAGATGTTGTTGCAGAAGATACTTCAGCCTTGCTCTTCCTATTGCACCAACCAAAAGATCACCCTGTGCTGAAGATCTGGAAATCTCTGGGGACTAACAGTAACAAAAATAACAAGTTCATTCTTTATTTGTTTATTGCAAGCAATGCATGTGTCTAGGAAATGTACTTTTCCTTCCTTGACTTAGATTACTTTTCTCCTTCCTAGTACTGGCCATTCAAGAATACTCATTGTTTATTTTATTCCAAGTAATAACTTGCATGACCACACCAAGGATTTAAGTATATATTCCTTGTGCACATATAATTCCTTATGCACGAAAATGACACGTAGTCACAGAAGCCAAAATTAAGTCTTGTGGTTGTAAGTTCTTTAAGGGGGCATTTTACTTTGCTTTTTATACAAGCACCAAAAAACAAAGCCCCAGTTGTCTTTTAAACCACTCATATTGCTAAAAAAATCTCAAAACAAAGAAGTCTACATATACATAAAAGTGTTTTAAGTCTTCTATTCTCTTCCACCCCCTTTATAATGATGTTTCTGAGCAGCTAAGGCCTCTTGATAAGAAGTGGTGGAAGAGCCACATTTTGAATTGTCTTCTAGCAAGACCCAGTGAGCGGAGGAGTCCTACAAAGACCATCTTAATTGGCCTGGCTCAGGACAGCCTTTGATGCATTCTAAGTCCTGAGCTAGCTGGAAAAAAGCATAACTTTTTCCTTCTTATTTCCAATTCTGCAACAAGTACAATCCAGCTAATATGAAAGTCTGGCCAAACAAGAAAGATAAAGGCTTTTTAAAATACAATTCCTCTGCCAAATGGTTTGCCAGAGAAAAATCTTTTTGTAAAAGAAGTTCCTAGATTCAAAATCAACATCATGCTTAATCCAATCTTCTTTTTAGACTTTTAAAAGCTGAAATGATATATAATAATGAGCAGGACTATGGATCTCTGTGCGACATATAAAAATGTCAAAGCTGATATTTTGGTTTTGAAATAACAGCATGGTATCTTAGCATAAAGCTGGTGAGTCATCCACATGCTAAACATTTGGAAAGTCCAGATGCACTTGGGAAATTTGTTTTTAATAACAAGAAAGATTTGGTTTTCTTTAATTTTTTTAGAAGTGGAGATGAGACTGAATCCCCTTCCTACAAGTTCCAAATACAGTTCACTGAGTTGCTAAATATTTCCTGAGATATCCTAAGCACCTTCCACCATCACTTGAGCAGGAGCTGAAGTCATGCTGAAGTCTGCCTCCCAACTGGATTTTTTCACATTCACTTCGACGAGAATGACATCAGCATCCAGACCAAACTAAAAAAAACATAATTATTTTGCTGTCCTTCAGACAGTATCACTACTTAATAATGAGTCATAAAGATACCATCATTCCCAGGGAAGGGATCTTCTGGTATTATCTGCAACACTCTCACTTCAGAAATCGGATTGATGACTTACCACGCATCTTTCACATTGTCAAAAATGTAGTTGGAATATTGCAGGACTCATAGGTTTTAGGTTATACTTACCCAATTTTTGATTTGGCAGTTTACTCAGCTAATACCAGAGATGAACAGATAATGGATGGTGAGAAATAAGATAAACTTGTTTAACCTCAGTACTTACACTGCGCTTCTGTTACATTCATCATTAATTATTTCAGCCTTCATCAATTAGTTACTCGAGACAGAAACATAACGAGCAGTATTTCGGGTGCGCAGGCTCGATACAAGCATGTAGTCACGGCCTCACAGGAGGGTGCTCAAGGCGTTACAGGGCCACTGTGTGGCTTCCTCAAGCGACTCCCCTTCTGCTGCTGCTCCGCATGCCAGTATATTATGTTACATGGCTGGTGTGCGCCTGGCACCACCAAGAAGATAAATAAATTTGGAACTGGAACGTTTTCCTGTTGCGTTTGTCATGGAGAGTTTATTGCCTCTATGGTAAATTATTTCTTTGATTACAAGAAAGTAGAAAATAATCCAGGAGGAGATACATTTTCAGTGGAATAGAAGCAGGACACAAACTATCTAGATTAAGGAAATATACTGAGTAGCTATTCAGGCGCGTTTTTCTCTCACTTATAACTAAGCCCTGATTAACATTAACTTTTAAAATGGATGCTTTGTAACCATAGTCCCGAGAAACGCTTCGACCAGTATTCCAGGATTTACAGACATTTTATACTATTTGGAGGACCAACACACAGCACATAAAGAGTTTGTTCCAATCCATTTTGAAAAAATAATGCACAAGTCTTTCAAATAACCTCTACACTTTCTCAGATTACTAACAACTATTTTGGTTAACGCTCCAAGACTTAACTCAGCCACCTATTTTATTAAGAAGCCAAGCCAATGTGTTTTAAAATAACAGTAGACAAATGAACCACGTTCAGAAGCTCTCCACCACTCACCTTTTGCATTACCAAATTAGCATTTTGGAAATTAATGCAGAAGCGATCATCATTTTCATACAGTCTCATTAGACTTAACATCTTTGAATGCCAAAGATGAAAATGAAATCTTATCTGCCAGAATACACTGTAAGTGATATCAGTATCTCTCCAGTATCCTTAGGATACAGTTAGAGGGAATTGTTTTCCCTGTTAAGTATGAAACACAGTAAAGGTTAAATCAGTTAGTGGCTTGAGGTGACACATTTTTCAGACGTTCTGGATGAGATCGCCCCTGAAATTCTATTCTAGAGGTCAAAGTCCTTTTTTTTCCTTATGGTAAATAGGCAGTGACTAACTGAAGCACAAGGAGAACACACAGGTTTATTAGGTGTTTCACAACTATTTGGAAAACGTTTACGGCTTTACTTTAAGTGAGTTTGACGGTGTCTGAAGGCGGTGATCAAGCAGAGGGTTTGGTAATGCAGAGTGCGCTGTGAATGAATGCACTGAAGGCAGAACAGCACTGGCTGGAACATAAGCGATCACTTGTGATTCTAGCAGAGGAACTGCAGTCATCATTTAGTCAATGATGTTTATTATTAACTGTGAAGAATGAGCTTTAGGCAGCCGAGTGGGAAATCACTGTGGGTGCAGTGGAATTAAATGAAGATTTTTGTCCACTCAAGATAGGTTCTTACCCGTTTGAGATAGATATTGATTTTTATCCTGAATAGAATAAATTATATTAAATTCACTCTGGTTTCCTATAAATAATATAGCTGCTCTGCGGTTATATTCCTTTTCTCTATCAGACCTTTATCACCCACAAACTAATACGCAAAATAGGATTGAGACAGGAAGTATAGCAATTAAGAAACAGTAAAGCAAGAAAAATTTTCCTGACTCTTACTGTGAGTATAAGAAAACACAAATTGTCTCTGCTTTGGTGACACTGTCAGGAATTTACTACAATAGAAATAAGTTTTGGAAAGGTGTCTTTGTTTTTTGCATCTTCCTAAGCCACATGCTATTTACGTCTGGTCCACTCAAGTGCAATCCACGAGTCTTGGAGGACTCCCCACCCCAGACAACTCCAGAGAGTAAAAGCAAAGCAACAAAGATGATGTTCCACACTTCCCTTGAGCCTCTGCCCTTAGGAAGCATGAAAGTCGACCTGTGCCTGTGCCTTCTTCAGAATCATTTTTCTTTTATGCTCCATTGTACTCTGAACAATTTCAGTTATAATATGACACATTTTCTCAAAGTCAAGGTGACATAAAACAGTAAGCTTGTTTCATAACAGATAAATCCTGTCCACTATAACGTCATATTAAAATTTTGGTCATATACCTGAAGTTCAGGGGCCTATTTAAATTGAAATGAACCACCTAACAAGATATTAATCAATGGAGAATTGATACCAGGATCTAATATCGTTCCAATGATTTTATGTTATAGCAGCTTTATTACAGGAGGTATTTTAACTGCAAAGGTGACGCTCTTGGCTGAAGTCTTGTATAAAAGTTTTTCTGTTTATGTTTCAAACAAGAAGTGTAAATTTATTTTACAACAAAGGCGATAGCATTACAGCTTCACAATGACTAAGCTGCTACAGTGGCAGATATCTTAAAGCCATTCAAAGGCCACAGAAATACAACAATTATTAGGGTCAGCCTTAATATTTCACAATTATTCATCAGAAATTCAAAGTGACCTGCCACTTTAGGTTTGTGTAAACAAATACTGCACTGACAGGAGTCACAAGTTTTGCCACAGAGTGCTATAAGTGTACCTTAAAGCAGATGGCTTCTCTAAGTTGCACCCAAAATCATATGAGTTCTCACGCTGGCATGTGGTTCTCCCACAAAAGAACAAAGCTGGATATTTATACAAAACTTTGGAATTTCTTATGGTCTACAGTCTCAGGACTTAAAAGTCTCAATCTTTATACCAAACACATGATCAGAATAAAAATACATCAGATGTTTCTTAAGCACGTGTTTGACAGGCGCCATATGGGAAGTGGGCTCATCCATGTTCTCATTAGCTTCAATAGGCATTTTGTCCTTTGGTTCCCACTGCAGCAGGAGGAGAGCCTGCCCTAACAAGCGTGAGGAGCCCAGGCACAGCACTTGTCCTTGGGACACTTGTTGGTGCAGCCTGGTGCTAGGAAACAGTGATGACAAAAGCAGAAGCCAGAGGTTTCTCAGTCACTGCAGCTGCTAAAGAAGAACTACGGAGCAGATACTTGATGGCAAGCAGTGGTGGCCTTCAGAAGACCCGTCACACCTCACGCACCATCCAAGTTTTGCGACTGACTTGTGCCTAGCAACGTGATCTACTCTGCCCCATTTATGCAGCACAAAGCCAAGGTCTCCATTCCACTCCAACACTCCGTGCCACTGCTGATCAGCCTAACCTGTGTCTTCCTGACCAGCTGCTGGCATCACTGAGCAGAAGGCCATGGTGCTATGCAGTAGCCCAAGGATGTCTTAACCAGAAAGCTACTCATACACAAGGGATAGTCCCTGGAGTCAAACTCCATGCCATGTAGCCCAAAGAGGCCAGGTGCACCGCAAGTCACACGACCCCGTCTCATGTTATCTCATGTCTCAGTTGATAAGAAATTTGAACAGACCAGTTCTCTCCTGAAACAGAAGTATGAGGGCTTGAGAAATTGGCATGCATAAAAGAGTAGATCCCAGTTGTCTTTTGCCTACCAGGCATATGGACAAGGGTGTCAGTAAGAGAAAGGACAGAGAGTAAGGGGATCCCTTTTAACTCTAATGGAAACCACGGAAAGTCAAAACCTAAACAAAGACACCAGAGAGATGTCCAAAGGTCTTTTGGGCCTTCATCTTTCATTCGTCTTTAGAATAACAGATATGCTTCTCAGCCTAGCAAGTGTGGCCTCTCTCAAGCATAGACAGATGCCTTGCACTGTAAAGGGGACATGCTGCCCAGTTTTGTACATGCCTGGACACCTGGACAGAGTGCCTGGCAGGCAACTGTGTGGGTGCCGTCTTATCTGCGGCCACCCATTAAATACAGCTGAGGTTTTCCAGATTATTGCAGTAGAACCATTTTTTTCACAGGATGCACCAGCGTGCCAAGAACCCTGGATGCAACCACTTGAAATGTGCCTTGAAATGCCAGCTTTCATTCCATCCATCAAAACATTACGTATAAACAACTTCATGTTTGTTCAAGATGTATAGCTGCAGTAAGCAGAACCTGCTCAGTTTGCCAGAAACAGCTCAACGCAATGAGAGCAAATGTGACAAAATATGTTTGGCATGAAGAGTAAAGTCAAAGACTAGAGACCCAAGCAGACCTACCCCTTTTTCTCAAAGTGATTGTAGAACACTTTGCCTTGTTTTGTAAATTCATTCAAGTATCAGAAATGTTCTTCCTTTCCAGGAATAATGCTGTTGAGCATACAGCTGTTGAGAATGTTTTTGCCTTTGGTTTGGTTTCTGAGAATTATTGCTTTAAATATGAGGCCTAGACTAGAAAGACTGCCATTTGTATAGGCATCTATTGCTTCCCTCCAGCTTTAAAAGAATAGCCTGTTGAAAATATATTGGGCTACCTTTTGCCTTGCACTTTGAGTGCTTAATCATAGACGGAGCTCAGATTTTATTGGCCACCTTCATGGAGGAAATATATTGGTACAACAGAGGCAGAAGGGGATAGTAGGAAAGAGACAGATTTTATAGCGTTTTAAGAGAACCAAGACAGACACAGTGAGTCTGAGATACTTCCACTGGCAGGTTCATTTCCAGCTTCAACATCTCAAGTTGTTAAAAGTCCTGCTTCTGCAACTGAACTCCCCTCATTTCTGACCTGCCCTTCTACTTTCCTCCTTTCTTGATCTCATGCGATCCTGATACCTGGTGAGGGGATTTCTGGCCTACAGACTGTTTAAGTTCTGCTATATATAACTAGGGTGAGCCAAGACACACGCAGGCCAGGCAGGAACCACACCACTCTTCAACCTGGTCTGCATTTTGAACAGTCTTGAAGTAGCGTAATGAGGGCAAAGCATAGCAAACACAGCTTTTGCACATCTACAGTTGTCTGCGCTTTGTGTGGCTTCAAGCCTGCAGCAGGAGATGAGAAGCTTAAATAAACCTTTCTGGTTTTGGGTCTCTTCTTAAGGATGCCAATGTAGGTACCACTGCGGTCCACAGGAGGTGATCTCCTCAGCACGGGGAGATTCCTCAGGAGAGTGACTGCAGTGATTCTTGCCAGCAGGTCCATTTTTCATTCACATATGCGATAGCATTGTGTCAGATACATGCACATCTCACACACCACTGGCTGAAATAATTTTTGTCTTCTTTCACCATTTGGCGTTAACATAGAATGTATACTCTCTGAAGTCCCCATAGGGATGGAAGAAAATCTTTAGCCGGATGGCAAACTCCGTGGGTAGGAGACAAGCAGTTACAGTGCAAAGGAGGCTTCTGGAAGGCTGCCAGCAAAATAACACTGAGGCTTCTTCCTGTGCATGTGCTTAGATTTGCTTCCCACAAGGCAGTACAAGCAGTGGTGGAGTGGGCTGGATTAAGAATGAGCAACAGTGAGTCACTAATCATTGTCAATTCACTGATAATCACCAGAGCACCACTCCACAATGACAACCTGGCACTGCCATTGAAGTCTTGCTGTTGATGAGGGGATCCTTCACAGGATTGCAGGCAGCTTTACTGCAAAAATCAGGTAGCTGCACAGTAAGATTTTAAAAAAAAAAAGAAAAAGAAAAGAAAAGAAAAGAAAAGAAGAGAGACCAGTGCTTTTTCTAGCCAAATACAATTCAATTATAATGAGTTCACTTTGTGTGCTATTGCTAAAGGAAGGAACAGTCTGTAATGTGACACATGCTGTATCCTACTTCACAACTCAAGATTTCTGGTTAGTCAGTCTTCCCTTCTGATTTTTTTTTTTGGTTGTTTATTTTGGCTTTACAGTAAGCACATGATGAAGATACCCCAATTAAGTACTTTTTAACTGCCCCACCAAAAAATTAACCACTCTTTTCAAACCAGTTTCCTGGGACCCTAGCCTTTATCCACTCTGAATTAAGCATAAACTCTGATTTCTGATGTCTCTCTGATGTCATCTACTAAACAGTGTCAGGCTGGGTCAATGCTTTAGTGAGAAACTTCCAAGAAAAATCTAAGAGCTGCAGTGACTCATTCTCTTCCCTCTGACTCAGTACTAAATTGCTCTCCCAAGATGCTCTCCTGGAGGTGTTATCTTTCAGATGAGATATAAAACTCGGGTCCTAACCACATACAGGAATTTTTTAAACAAGGGGAGGAGATGTCTGCCGCTTTTTGCGATATACCTCCCCAGACCTCAAACAGATATTCACTCAGAGAGTGCCTGGAGCAGATAAGACACTATCACTCCCACCTCAGCTGTTTGTTTCCACCCCCCCTCCATCAGAGGGTTAACAGAGAGAGGGACAGCACAAATGATCCGTAATCTGCTTCAGCCAGAGCCAGTTTTAAAAAACAGGAGTAGATGGATATTCGCTATCCCAGCTGACTTTGGCTAAGTCAGATAGGGAGAGGACTCACAAGTCCTCCCACCAAGGGAGCTGAGGGCAAGATGACCCCCAATGCCCCTGAGCACTAGTAACGGTGCAGAACAATGATGTCAGAGAGATGTGGAGAGGAATGTCGCTCTAGAGTCTTCTGACTGCATCCCAGAGCAGAGTTTCTACTATTTTTTTATTTGGTTGTGATAGTATGTCACGCCATTCACGTCACTTCTTTCCACAGGCAATCTGTGACTGAGGAGTTGCCCGATCAGCTAAATCATAATAACTAAATAGATGCTATTTTTGCCTTCTCAGCTCATCTGCCTTTCTTCCCTACCATTTCTAATTTGCTTTTCACCTTTTCGTCTACTAAGCCCTCGTAAAGTGTTTTGCTACAAGCCTAAGGCTTCCAGCCCGGACCTAATGAGCCAGATCACAGAACATCAATGAGCTGGAATTCAGTGAAGCTTCCATTTCATGTGCCCAGATCTTTTCCCTAAAAAAAAAAAAAAAAAAAAAAGACAAGCAACATTTTCTCCTCCACCATCCCAGAGAAATTCAATAAACGTCTAGTCCTCCAGGGTTATGCAAAAATAAAAAAACACCCTCGTGGTCATTTTAGAAGTCAACTGATACCTTTAATTGCTGCTAATAGGCTGATAAAACCACCTTGAAAATGGAATGAGCTACTCAAGCCATGAGGATAGGTGGTGATGGTAATGTTGACTTTTCAACCTCTGTTAGCTAATCACTGTACATCGCTGCATGTAGGAAGAAAAAAAAAAATGAAAAAAAGACAGAACAGGTGTGTACAAGAACTTCTTCTGCTTGGGCAAGATTTACCATTCCTTTGCTTTTTTAAAATTTTACACAAGGCAGCAAGGCAAGGGGAGAGAGAGCTCATAGGGGCTGGAGCACTCTAGAGAAGAGGACAATACTGATGAGTTCCCTTCCTCATCAGTACGTCAAAGGATCACAGAGAAGAAGCCAGAACACCTATTCACCCTACCGTGTGAAGCAGAGTTTGGCAGGCAACCTTGCTGTTTGCACCTCACCCCGTTCAAGTTCAGCACCTATGGATGCTGCATTTCTGCAGTGAGTAATGAAGACTGCGTCCTGTACATGATGATTCATTGCTTAAGTCTGCCCGTGGCTTTGAAATCTTTCATTAACTATGTGATATGCATTCAAAGGATTAGCTAAATGATCTAAATATTATGTAATTAATCAGCAGAGTGCAGGATACCCCATCTGATGTTAGGTTGGGAGCATTTAGGCGCTTGCACTTTATGCTCTTTTACAAGCAACCCAAAGCAAATATTCACTAAGTGAATAAAATATCTTGCCTAATTAAAACGGCTCTGATAAAACTCCTGATGTATCACATTGCATTAGTTTGATGTCAAACACAAGGCTAATGTGATGTAACGGTATGCCACAGAACACCGTAGCTGCAAAATAGTTAATTGTATCCAATGCAAAATAATTGGAATACATTTGGATAAATACAGCTATACTGTGTGGGTAGGCAGAGCCCTTTTCCAGCTCTGCATTAAAGCAAGCTACTCGCAGCTTCACTGGTCTCCAAGGAGCCTGGGGAAAAAATGTTTCTATCATCTGTCTCCAGTTTTTCTAAGTACAATTTTATGAATAATGGCCTTTTCGGTTTGGTGAAAAAGATTGGTTAAGACTGATTCAGAAACACAACATGTTGTTCTCGTTTTTGTTTGGGGAAATCTCTGTTCTTTTAAAAAAAAATCTTTAAAATAAATTAATTGCAAAACAAAAAAACTCTTCAGACTAGAAAGGTGGTATATATAATTCTTTAAACGTTGAAACAAATATTTTGGGCCTTTCCACCTCCTCCGAGACTATTCTGTGAATTTGACCCATTATTTAATTCCCACCAAAATTACCATAATAGTTTTTGTGTCACAGACACACAGAAAATAGTAATAATTCCTCTTCTGCTTTGGTTTTGTGTGGCCTACCACTACCTCAAAGAAAAAAAAAAAGGATGTAATCCTTAATGTTCATCATTATATTAGGTTCGGGCATCTTTGAGACAGAGAGAGAGAGAACCATGAAGAGTTTACTTGTCACAAGGAGAAAGTGGCAGTCAGGAATTAACTGTTCCCATAACCCCCGAGCCATGTCCCACCTCCTGAGATTAGTTATTTAAATGACAGGAAGGCCTGTAAATAGAATTAAGTTTCTGAAGAGAAGCAAATTCCTTCACAATATTTTATCCCCTTCGTTACTAAGGGAGGCAGACCTGTACCAATTACCACTTATCACAGTCTTTCAAATAACTGGCAAATAAAAACTACAGCTGGACAGATGAATGAGGAAAGAGGACTTATCCCTGAGAACACCTGGTCTAGAAGCATACCTCTTCTTCTTCTCAGGCCAAAGCTAGCTCATGTCAGAGACACCAGACGCAGCAATCAGCAGAGGTGGCAGAAAGGTCATGGGCTCAGAGCATCACTTCCCTCTGCCAGAGGGCTGGAAATCAGGCTGCCTGCTGAAGCCAAGGGATGTGTCAGAGCATGTGGTGCAGCAACGACGGCTGAGAGGAGTGAGATGGTGGGACCACTAAGCCCAGTCCTCAACATTTCCCATCTCTGCAGTGTTCCTTCTTGAGCTGCAGACCCAGGTCTGACCGCCCTTCCCATTCGCAGCGATTTTCAATTTTGCCTCAAACTCGGAAGCCATGACCCAGGGCTGGTCCAAGCCTGGGATGCACAGGAGAAGCAATGGGCGCATGTTGAGTAAAGCATTTCTGAAGTTACATTTTCTTCACTCCTTACAGACCCAACACCAAGAAAAGGACTCAGCTGACCAAATGCAAATATCTATAGTGTAAGCATCCCCATCTGAGCTTGTAGTCTAGACGGCCTTTAGAGGCAAGAGGGAGAAACACGCACTTACAGGGTGTAACTTATCTCATCTGAAGGGAAATGGCTAAAACAGGGCAGTTCTTTCCCTTTACTACAAAAGGAGTAGCATGACTGGCTCAAAGGAGATATCTACAGTCTGTGTGTTTACAGTTAGGTGAGACGTCTCATATCTCCATCTAATAAAGGAAGATAGCAGCGTCACATTGATTTCAGTTGTAAAAATCATCCACACTACAATTCCCTTTCCATGTAAGTGACTACACTAACATTTCTAAATGTTGTTTTAATGATATTGCCCGGGCTAAAACTTTCCACAAACAATTTGCAACAGGGAGAACAGCAGTGCAACTGCTGACATAAAGAATAAACTTTGCCATCAAGCAATGAAAGTCTTCTCTGACATCTCACCACTCATACGAAACCTCCCAAAAAGCTGATGTTACTCTATGGAAGTAGTGTCCACTGCAAAGACAGAAATGTGGATGCTTACAATAAAGAAACAAAACAAAACGGAACAAAAAAACAGAAAAATTAACTGCCTCATCTCCAGAAAGTTAGTTTACAGTATTATGTTTTCTAAGTAGTTCTTAATGTGATACGTTATTTTAAACATTAATCTAATTGCTTGATATAAGATTATTTTGTCATTTGTGTCATCAGTCCTCCAAGGCCATAACTTGCCACGCTGGAAAAACTCTTTTTGCTCAGTTTCATGATACTATTTTAGCTGTTGGTAAACAGATACATTTTGTAAGGAAAAGAAGTGGTTGGCAGGCTGCAGAAGGCAATAAAATAGCAAGATTGTGCTGAAGTATTATACTGAGTATTTCGATCGCTCTTTGCTTTGTTTGCATTGGTAGGAGCTGGGAAAGACAAGCTCTCATTAAGAACAGGCACATCTTTACGATACTGCACTAAATTGAAATACCTTTCTTACTATGGTAATGCCTGAGGACAAATCAAGATCGGGTCTCCGTTATTTGTCCAGCACTTGCCTAAAAACAGTGTTCAGAGTTTACAGTTCAAGTAGACAATACAAAGGAGAGGAAAAGCATGCAGTATGTACGCAGAGCTAGCAGCAGTAGCAAATATCAGGTGGTTTTTCTTCTTTTTTTTTTTCTTTTTTTCCTATTTTTTTTATGGTAATTATAAACAAAAAGAAAATATGTTCAAGAACTGAAGGAAAGAGAACAAGGAGATACAGAAAAGTGAAGCAAGGACTGTGAAAACAACAGCAGGGTAAGTTTGGATCATACTATCATTCAGCACAGGGCACAGCAGGACAAGGTCTCAGCAAGTCTTGAGCTTCTTTCTTCAATTGTTCCTAAAGCATGCTGTTGGTATCTATAGTCCTCTGTCCTCCTATCTCCATCAGAGGCTTGAGGGGGAGGTGGAGGTTGGGAAGGCACCCCACCAGGACCCTAATGCCCCTGGCATTGCAGTAAGAGATGGACTCAAACCAGGTGATACTTTGACCCTTCCACACCTAATGGAGTGGTTGCTGCTTTAATTGCTTCTGAGCAGTTCCAGCAGGTTAAACATACGTATTTAACCAGGTGCCGGTTGGCAGGTTTGAGTACTTTAGCAGGCATAAATTAGCATAGCCTTACTGACATTAACAAGATGGGACTGATTTACAGTCACTAAGGAGCCTCAGCTTTGTATCCAAGTAGCCAGTAACACTCAAGAACCTTTCCATAGAAAAAGAAAGCTTCTCTGCAGGAACTCCTCCGGACAGCATTTGACAGGAAAGAATTGCTTTGAACATTAACAGGTCTACTTTGTGTTCAGAGCTGCAGGAAGGGGTGATTAAGCAAGTAGATGTATAGCATTTTTCTGTGCTTGATGTTTTATTGTCTCACTTTATATGAAAGATGTAGGTGATGGGATTACAATGTCCTCATTGTCATGCTGGTTTGAATTAATGAGATTTCAACTTTTATCTGAGCATATAGCTCTTTTTTCCTAATTTTTGCAAGCACTCTAAAAACAATAGTAATTTCTCTCCCTCAACTTACCCTACTTTTAGCACAGAGAAGAGCTGCAGCATCTTTCCACCTGCAGGCTTATTCCAACAGATTAAGTGTAATAACAGGCCTATTGCAAAGCAAAATTGCTATTGCTAGAATAAATGCAATGCTTTCAGAAACGCTGGATGGCAAGTCTCAAGGAGCAGCTAGCCACCTATAAGTACAATATGAGTGGAGTTTGTACAAGCATCCCCATCTAACCTGCAATAGCTGCCCAACATGGACCATACAGCAATATCTCTGGAAGGAGATGAACACTATCTGACAAGGATTCCCTTCTTGTTTTTTTCACAGGTACGAAGGTTTCTTAACTCTGCATTAGGATAAAAACAAAAGGAAGACTAAGACATTCTGAGTTTAGGGATAAGGCTATTAATTTATGGATTCCACTAACACTGGTGGACAACACGTACCAGTAAATAATGATCTTTGTTCTTGATCATGGCAGAAAAAGCAAATATCCAGGGCAGTCCCATACAGAGATTATATTGCATAAACAGACATGGTAACCTCCTAGAAAAAGAAACTTCGTCCATTACTCTTGGTCCTATGAGCAAAAATGCAACATGTAGAGACATTAAAGATTAAAACCGCAAACACTCAAGGAGCCCCAAGGCAGAATAATGCTCCCTGAGAGCAGGTAGCAGAGGAGAGGGGCTAGGGAAGCACGCAGCATATGTTTTCCTACACAACCCAGGATTCTGTGTGCCACTCAGTAGTTTGCAAGTCCCAGAGATAAGCTAAGGCCTGGCAGCATTAGAATCTGTGTCATCACTGTTTATTTGACAGTCGTAGCAGTTCCCTATCTCTCTGTAAATTAGCAGTTAGCATCTGAAAAACTCTTGACCACCGAGCCTGGGTGTTTGTATGAATCTGAAGAGACAGGAACAGGATTGTCGATGACAGACTCTGGTTCCCCTTCATTTATTCATGGGAGTCACTGGGTTCCCGTGCATATGGCAGAGAGAGGTTAGCGTTAAGGTTATGGTGACCACGGAGTATGTCAGAGCCCACCCTGCACCTCTGCACTGCCAGTTATCGGTCTAGCCCTTAGTCATTTGGCAATTTTATCAAAGCAGACATGAGTTCCTCTCACTTTGGAGTCCATTCAAGTTATCTAAGGGAGCTCAGTGCTACTGATGCACATGTGCCTCTCGGTCTCACATTTTCTCCAGCTTTATCTCTGGTACTTGCAGACACATTCCATATATGAGCACAAAACGGGTCAGAGCAGCCCCACAACTGAAGCACCGAATTGAGCGTTTTGCACATACCTCAAGCACATCGCTGCTTAGAGGTCTTGGCAGCCAGCCCACTCCTTCCATGTCAGTCACATGTCACGCAGCTGCCTACGCTGCTGACACCTGCCATTCAGAAGTTGTCTTATCTCACTTGTGTGAGCTTGGCCAGTCGCTGCAGAGTCATAGCCAAAAGCACTGCTTGAGAATAGTAATTCATGTTAACAGGAAATTCACGCAGGAAGAAGTGAAATTCTTCTACCAGGCCTTCACCATTGACCAGATTCTATGCAAACACAACCTTCCGCAGCCTGTAACAAGACAGATGCATAAGCATTTTGTTTTGTGGCCAGTAGCCTACAGCAATGTTGGAAAGTCAATCAGTTCACTGGGTGGCTTTGCGAAATGCTTCCCTACTGATCTACTCACGAAAAAGAGAGAGCTTCCTTTCAACACATGTCCCAATATCCTTGTCACTTCTTCAGCCATGCTGAGCATTTTATATATATATTACACACATATATATAAAATTTCTTTCTTCCTTCATTTAGAATAAACCATTCATATATGCTTGCATTTCATAAAGGACATTTTTGCATATTTTAGGACACCTCTGCAGTTAAGACTCCTGAGCCATATAGAAATTATTGCCAAGGAGCTGCAATTGGTCAGTCAGTACTCACTGAACTGCATCTAGTATGCAATGTGTTTGTGTTGTCTTTCTTCGGTCATTGCATTATTTGAAATTTTTACAGCCCACATTAGTCAAGCAAAACTGTGTACCCAGAGAGTTTGAAATTAGAGGGGGGACTTGTATTTAAGACTGCCATTACTTTTATCTGATTGGGATAAACAACAGAAACTTCTTATCTCTATATATCAACGTTCTCAAAGTACAGTAGACTGATAACATTATACAGCCACAGCAAACTAGCAAGTAGCAATAGAGGATGAGGCTGACAGTTTGTATCAGCCCACAACATTTTGCTTCATTAGAGGATCCTTGACTACGCAGTCCTGAGTGATATATGTTGAAGAATAAGTTTGTCCATCTGCTCATCACGTTTTTTTCAAGTGTTCATTAAGGGAAAAATAGCTTTCAGTGACCCAAAACATTATAAGGAGAGTTCTCAGCTATCACTTTGCTAAGAGCAAAGGGAAAATCCTTATCTCCCAGGCTATCGAGGTGCAGTATGATTACAGTTCAGACAATTCCATGACATTATCAACAATGATGCCTCTTAATCTAGTATGCCTAAGTCTTTCCCATGTGAACTGATCTACCCCAGTGTAGTGTCAATCCGCGATCTTCCCTACCCACCACATCCACCTTGCCTGCCAGAGTGGTAGGATTCCCTGTACTCCAAATGAGAAGCTGGGAAGCACTTTCCCATTACCCACTTTACTACAGAAAAATTAGAGCACCACATGGTTAGACCTTGACCAAGTACAAGTGCTTGATGCCTGTGTGTGAACTCCAGTATAGGATACTGCCTAAAATTTCAGAAAGGTGCCTAGACGGTAATAAAATGTCTAAAAAATACTTGACTGCCAGCTTTCAGTGTCCCAGGGAACACCATATATGACTGTCATTTAATCCCAGTGAGGACTAAAGGAAATAGCTTGTTGCCAAAGTGAAGTTTGATTTGTGCATCCATTTTTACAGCAGTATCAAGCAGTTTTTGGAACAAGCGGCGCAGCATTGCAAACCTACAAAGCCAGCAAAGATCACTCAGCTCATGCAGGAAGAAAAACATGGTTTAGAAAGGAATTCAGTCTGGGTAAAGTCTAGGCAAGTTTGTAACTCTCCATATCCACCATCTTCCTTAATGCTTGCCTTATCTTTTAATGTAATTACAAATGGATCCATTATCTACAGTATTTAGCTCCCAAACTGGCTTCTCAGGGATTACAGTTTGTTTGCAGACATTGAGGCAAAAGGTATATTAATCATCTTGGCTTTAAAAGCGTGTGCTTTATCAGAACCATAGTTTGATTGACTGATGTCAGTGTTTTCATCACATGCAGCTCCTGAAATCAAGGTTGCCAAGATTTCACTCTGTGTGCCTGGATTTCTTCAGCAGGCTGCTAGTGATCCAAAATCCAATCCTATTTTGCATAAATTAGAGTAGACTGAAGATACCTTTCATTCCATTAAAATAATAGAAGACATGTTTCTAAATCCAGCAGATGGCCTTAAAAATTTCAGACATCCATCCTTGACTATAAGTCTCATGAATGCTATGGATAGCAACAAGTACTAAGAGCGTTGGTACAGCACTGGTCTCACCTTGGAAGGAGAAGTGAAGAGCAAGAGTCAGTTTGTAGACATTTATGGGCAGCCTTTGGGCCATCCCTCATGAAAGCATCCCAACTAAAGCTATTAAATCCGCACATGGTACAAGAAAATTCTTCCAACCAATGCAGGTTAAATGACTCCTCCTTTTTAGATGTATTTTAGCTTTATTTATGGGACAGGACCTCAAAAGGTAATTAATCCCTAGTCAATCTGGATCAGCGCGGATGTTGAAATCCTGGGATGTCATCCAGTAACTGCAACATTAAAGAAATTGCATTCCATATCTATAGAAAAGGGTAATTACACAGGCCTCTTCTGTAAAATGCTTTGAGAACAACTTTATATAAGTATCAGGTATTATGTTTTAAGTAACAGACAACTTGTATAACAGGTAACTGGGTTAAACAAAAGAAATTTTTCTTTTCATTAAACTGCCTTACTGAAAAACTAGACAAACCACATTTTACTAATATGACTATAAGAAATCCATAATTTGACTGCAAAAATAATTGCTTTAGTGATATCAGCCATCCCAAAAAGCACAGGGCTATTTAAATCATCTAATCATCTTGTCACACTTTTCAAACTGAAGCATTAGTAGCTTGATCAAGGGTTTGAATGCAGCTGAAAACCTCAGCCTTGATTTAATCTGACTCCCTGTTGACATTGAATGGAAACACGTAAATCTTATTAGGCTTACAGTGATTTCCTTCAATCATGAATTTAATAAAGCAGGTTGGTTTCTTTCAGTGTGCCAAAATCTGTAAAGTTCCAAAAGCTAAACAGCTTTCTATTAAGTAAACAGAAAGTCAGTGTGAAGGAGTATTAAAGTACATTATACAACACCAAGACTGGAACCTGAGGGATCATTTGCGAAACCCTGAACCCATTACGAAGTTAACTTTTTTGAAGCTAAATACTTGTGCATTGACAATAAAGTCCTGTTATCATAACTGGAAAGACATGAATTTTTTATTAACTGTGCAAAGTTAGTTTAGATTGTAGTCCAACCTATACAATTGTATGCACCATTATGAGAACAGGCACACAGATGTTATGTAGCCATCTGTGGTGCAGAAGTTGTGCATTTAGCGATCCAAATTCACTCCACTATAGTGTGGGATGGGTTTTCCCTTACCTCTTGGCCCCTACTACTCACATCTGCACAACTTAGAAGGACTTGTAGAGATGCAAGAAGATGGGGGCTCCACTGGAGCTGAAGTTTCCTACGGAAAACCAAAGCCAAACTTTCTACAAGCACAGCAGCAAGGAGACAGAGAAATTACATTTAATATTTTTTCCCCTTTATACTCAGCAGAGGGATGCTATGCATGTATCTGTGACCACTATAGCAGGTGACAAAATAGACTGATGCCTTTCTACTGCTTGCTCTGCTACTGTCAAAGGTTCTGCATTGGGAATTTTAACAGGAACAGCACAGGTTAAAGTTAACCTAAAAATCCTTAAAATTAATAATTAGACGTCTCATTTCTCAGGTACAACTTCGTAAACCCCACTCAAATCGAAGTGGTACATGTGTGTTCCAGAGGAGAGCTGGATCCTTAGCTAAATACTGCTTTTATTTTCCAGAAGAGCAGACCTACAGACAGCTACAGGGAATAAATCCTTCCAAGTTCATGATCTCAGAAAAAATGCCCTAGTCTGACAGATTTACCATTAAAACTTCTGACCCATTTCAGTGGATGCTTTAGCTGAAGTTTTATCAAATCTGACATAAGATTTGATTTGTAAAATCTGACATAATCTGTGCGATTTTCTTTGCTGTGAGTTGCTGGAACCACTGTGGATCTAAGTGGGTGGATCATATGATGTCTAGTCATACCAGAAGATCATTTCCGTATCCTGGGCTGCCTCAAATGGAGCGTGGCCAGCAGGTCAAGGGAGGTGATTCTGCCCCTCTGCTCTGCTCTGCTGAGACCCCAGCTGGAGTACTGCGTCCAGCTCTGGAGCCCTCAGCACAGGAAAGACATGGACCTGTTGAAGTGGGTCCAGAGGAGGATCACAAAAATTATCAGAGTAATGGAACACCTCTCCTACAAGGACAGGCTGAGAGAGTTGGGGTTGTTCAGCCTGGAGAAGAGAAGGCTCCTGGGAGACCTTTATTGTGGCCTTTCAGTACTTAAAGTGGGCTTGTAAGAAAGATGGGGACAAACTTTTTAGACAGCCTGTTGTGATAGGACAAGAGGTAATGGCTTTAAAATAAAAGAGGGGAGATTTAGACTACATACAAGGAAGACATTTTTTACGATGCGGGTGGTGAAACTGGAACAGGTTGCCCAGAGAGGTGGTAGATGCCCCATCCCTGGAAAAATTCAGTGTCAGGTTGGATGGGGCTCTGAGCAACCTGATCTAATTAAAGATGTCCCTGCTCATTGTAGAGGGGTTGGACTAGATGACCTTTAAAGGTCCCTTCCAACCCAAAAGATTCTATGATTCTATGACTTGGAAACTATTAATTGCTTGTACTGCCATATGCCATATCCTGTGTTCTTTGGACATTCACATGTAAATCTCTAAGAAGGTACCCATTTATCTTTTTGAAAGAAGTGCTAAAGAAGACATTGGACAAATATAGGAGATGGTGTACAGCTTGCAAAGACAGACCAGAACTTGTCCCACGTTAAAGCTATTTGAGCAGCAAATAAGTTTGTATTCTCACAGATGGAAGCCAAGAGACAGAAATGTAAAGAGGCAGATCCAGCCTAAACTTCTGAATTTTTTTCTATAAAATATCTTAGAAGACATTTTCATTAGCAAACATAGTCCTGTTATTAACAAAGTACTGCATAAAAATCCCTGTAGTCTTAAGTGAGAAGACAGTTTTCTAAGTGATAAAAGCTTGAATAAAGAGAGCATTAGACACATTTAAAATGACTGCATATATTGCACTGGAACATGATTTATGAAACCTTGCAGACACTTAAGTGTGTATAAAAGTATGACTATTGTTACAATGGGGGTACATGCTTTTGATGATCATTGAATTTATTATTTTTAATGGTATTCTCAGTGAGGGGAGGGGGCAGACGTGGCAGAAGCTATCTACAAGTGTGGGTAGGATCTGAAGAAAAATGTTAGCTGATAAAAACAAGGAAATTTTTTAAATGTCAAAACGTTTTTACAATTTTCATTTTGGAAAGGCCAAAATCTTTGCTTTCTATGCTTTTAAAATAAAAATAAAATGTTCATGGTAGTTTGAAATAAGTAAGGAAGGGTTAAAAGTCTTAAATAGCCAACAACCAAATGATATTTTATTTCAGATTAAGCTTTTTTTTTTGACTGATGTCAAAATGAAGCAGCATGGTATTTCCTTTTTCATTTTGCAGAAATCCTCGCTTCTCATGCAAAATTTGTTTTGGTTTGAACTGGCCTAATTTTTTCAATGTTGGGGGCTCAACAACTATATTTGTTCATGACAGTAAGTCATATCACAACATTGGCATTACAAGACAACAATAACTGACTAGTAAATTCAATATCTTTGAGAGACTAAAGATTTAAGGAGCTATATATTGTGCTCTCTCTTTTACTGAGTGTTTTCCATGGACTACAGAGATTTAGTTATTGTTTTATTACTGTTTTATAATGTAAATGAGAAATAACTGGTTCAGACACTTTTTCAGACACTTATCCTTTTTAAAATATATATGTATTAGTTTTCACGATGTGCTAAGCCCACTGCAATCATCCAGAAATAGTTGAATGCTATTCCAAGGTACTCACAATCTAACAGCCAAGAAGACAGAGAGAAAGAAGGGGAAAAGAAATTCTACTTTAAAAGGAAATTTAGTGGACATAATAAAAGTGAAAATATTGTGTAAGTTGCAGCGTATAAAGTCCTTTTCACTTTACATATGAATGACTCAACATCTAGTGTCAGTGAACAGGTATCACTGAGCACATAGACATCAAAGAACTCAAGATGATACATCAGCAAAACTATCCTCAAGTGAGAGCGAAAAAAAATAAGAAAAATCTTATTTTTCTGCTGTGAAGATTCTGTGAGTTGTGCTGTCAGAGACCAACAGCCAGACTCAGGCCCGCAGCTCCTCTGGCACAGTACAGTTTGACAAACTGAGGAAAAAAAAAAAAAAAATAGCCAGTGACTTGAACGGGAGCTGTGATTGGGAACATGAGCAGATACAGTGCCTCAGTGATTCACACTCACACCGTATGCACAGACACACACAGAGCGTGCAAGTCTAAGGCCAGATCCAACGGCAGCAGCCAAGTGCATGCCATCAGTCACCACGCCATTTTATTCCCAAGGCATTTCACAAACTGTGCCCATCAGATCTGTGTGGGTAGTCCATGTGGAGGAGGTTCTTTTTCTTCCTAGTTATTGGTATGGCAACAGTTAGTTACATCTTGGTCGCATTCAGAAAATGATAGAAATTCTTTGGCTGGATCACAAACAGGCAAAAAAATGTGACAAATGTTAAAAAGTGTTTTTATCAGACTGTTTTTAATTGGATAGTAGCCTACCGCATTATGGCAGGGAACTGTTTTTTTCTCCCCAAATGGGTTTAGCTGCTTGTTGAATAGTGTCACCCCTGCGATCAAAAAAGAAATGTCAGCCATGTACTGTCTTTAGAGCTCCTGTTTGATAGATGAGGTTTACTTCATATACACAGTTTCTTTCTACAATTTACAGAAAAAGAAAATGAGATAGCTTCTCCCCTTTGAAATCTGGCACTTCTTGTAAACCATGGAAGAGAGCATCCAAGTAAACTAAAACCTCATAAAAATGGTCACAGAATCATAGCAGATACATGGTTTAGTAGTAAGGTCTCAGAAAGAAGCGTGTTGTGTTACCTCATTTCCTGCAGATCCCATGTTTCTTAAAGATTTCTGCTCAAGCAGTCTTTTGACCTTCCCAGTTTGAGACAACAAATAGAAACACATGAGTGTCACCAACTGTGATGGGACTGAAACAAAACACCTGTGGAGGTTTGGGGCGAGGTATAAATGCTATCATTGACAGACAGCTAATTAATGCCCAGCCATACACTGATAGCTCCAGTGTTGAAAAATGTGAAGCTTATGCAAGGCTTCCCTCCCTTGCCCACCAGGGAGCTGGGTTTATCTACTTCCATCTTATAATGCTTTGGGAAAGCTGACTGGTTTCCAGTGATTACATTCTGAACCCTGAGATATATCCGAGATGCATGGGCATGTATGCGTGTGTAGGACATTTAAGCTTAGTCCTACAAGCTGTTCCCAAAGTCTTTTCTTAAGAGCATGTTCTATCTGCAAGGAGCCGTCTCGCTCTCTGATTCATTCAGTTAAACACATGTTGGCTAATCAAACTGTTGATTTTTATGATATGATTAAGGAAGCAGTTCCTTGTTATTTATGTCTAATAGCAGTCTTTTTAGATGATACTGTAAAGTCTGCCCTCAGAATGAATCAGGAAAGAATGAGGAAAATACCACATATCTTCTGCAATGAAAATTCTTGTTCTGAAACAAGCTGTTTATAACGCTATACTTCTTTTTAACTATATGGCTTCCAGAAACAAAGACAGATTTATTTTTTTCTTCAATAACATCCAGCACTCCACCTCACTGGGTATATTCCAGGCTTACTGATACTGTTCCTAGCATCACTTCTGTGCTGGAAGAGATATTTTTTAGATGTTATTTCCTAGCCACAATGGCGCTGATCTGCTACCACCACGGTCAAAATCATAAACAGTAGCATAATTAGTGGAATTCCCAAGTTTTTCTGGCTAGTCTTCCCAAAATATGTGAGATGCATGTATTATTTTTATAGATACGTTTTTCATCATATCTAGATTCTCAGAACATCAGAGACTAGAACTCCAGTGAAAAGTAATCCTGTATTTCTGGGAGCCGGATAGTGAAGTCTAGATAGGAGCAATCGGGTGAGGTAAAAGCTGTGTTCAGGGAATACTTTATTTCTTACAGAACACTTGATCATCTCTAGTTATAGTAATAATTTAACTGCTCATCTACAATGTTCTTCTGGCATGGTTTACATAGTATTTGTTGAGTAGGTCATTGATTGTAGAAGATGACAGAGAGGGTGGTTGTAAAGATCTTGTCGTGAACAAAAGGAGCTATTTACCGAGTGGAGTGGAAATCAGAGAGCGGTGATTCCTCACATACGATTTTTCAGATTGTTAGATCCTTCGTGACACATGCTGACACATATAATTTCATGAGATAAGAAAAAGTAATTAGACAGAAGGGCACTGATCATGCAGGATGATATCCTTTTGGGAATGTAAGGTGTTGGTCTTTACATCCTTCTCACATGGAAAAATTTTCCCCAGTTCTCATGGACTTTAGTGACAGATCTGAGGAAGGTTTCTGAACTGATTCAAAAAAACGATAGTTTCTGAAGTTCTTGTGTGTGTAATCCAGTCAAGAAACATCTAAAACAGCTTCACACGTGTAGCGTTGCTTATAAAGGCACTCTGAGGAGCTCTACATCTGATAATGACATCGCTTTCTCCTGAGCTGTTTGAAAACAGCTTGGGAGATCAGACAGGTAACTGTAACTGATATAAATATATTCATAAAGTATTTCTCCCTTATTCCTATTGAAAATCTTCACTGATTAGTGTCTTGCAGACCTGGTTGTGAAATAAAATTTTGTTCCATGGGAAATCAATTTCGTCTTCAAAGCAGAATGTAAATTGGAGTATCAAAAAAGTAGGACAAAAAACTATGAGAAGTTTCAAAAGAAAATTGAAAAAGTGAAAAACTACCACACCTGTGATTGGAACAAAAGTTCCTGTGTAACTTAATATGTTTGATTTTTTTTTTTAAATCAAATAATTATTTGGAACTGAAAAATATCTTTGTTTCAAACTGTCACCTTGAAATGTGGAGGGATTCGTTTTGATTACCCCAATTGTAAAATATAAAATATGCACTGAAATTGACATTTTCCCACAGAAAGTTCTTATTTCAGCAAAACCACATTTTCCAAGAGGAAAATTTTTCATGTAAAAATATTTCAACCTGCTTTACTTGCTTGCCAGGAAACATGAAGCTGTCTATAACCAGCATCTTACTAAATTTTTTACAACATGAAAGTTGTTATAATTTTGCTGTTGAAACTTTTAAAACGTTCTGTTGATGAAGAGGATTTGGCCATGAAGCAGAACAGTGCTTATTATAGCACAGAAGTCAGTTAGCACACTTCATGGCTATCACATGTTCAATTACAGTGGCAAATTCTAAGCATGGGTCAAATGCAAATAAACCCAGGAGTTTAGATTTCTGCTTCTTTAAACATTCCAGATGTAGAATTTTTCCATTTACTTCACCTCAGTCAACTGAGTTCAATGTGGTGGGATATTTAATCCCCTCAAGTGTTCTGCAAATATTTCAGTCTAGATATAGCTTTAGCTCTTTGTGAATGTGGATATATTTTCTAACAAAGGTACAAGAACAAAGCAATTTAAATCCAGTTGGTGGATTAGAATCAATACAGAATTTTACCAAAAAATCTAGTAAAAAGATTGTAAAAAAGCAGAATGTAAATAACACACTTTAGAAATGTATGTTGTTACTACAACATACAATGCTACATGAACAAGATTGTTATACAGTGTTATACAGTCTTATTTGCAATAATTTTCTGGGCACTTTATTCTAATCAAGCAGAAAATGACCCTTCGGGATAGCTCAGTGTTTTGATATCCACACTGAGAAGTTTTGCGGATGTTAGTTTTCCAGAAAATGATGAAGATCTACTCTCAAAAAAAACAGGTCTATTTAAGGATCTGAAATTAGTCACCTCAGAATTACAAACAGCATCATTCTTCCATTTTTCAAGTCTTGTTGCTTCTTTAGTACTTGTCATGGTTTTGTCCGAATTGGCCAATGGCCGGTGACAGATGCTCCCTGCCAGCCTCTCATGCACGGAGAGGAGGAGGAGAGATAAAGCGATTTACGAGTTTAGAAGAAACTAAACTACTTCAATGAAATATTAAGAATAAAATAAAAAGGAAAATAGTGAAATAGATACAGTACATGCAAAACCATATTAAGCTCCCAGGATGTCACTGGCAGGCACTGGGGAAGTCCCAAGCTGGACTCAGAGACAAATGGGATCTGGGTTCCAGAGTTGGAGTCAGGAACACATGGATCGGGATCAAAGGCAGATGAGCAGACAGGGTCCTCCTCAGACGTTGGCCTTTGAAGAAAGTGAGTTGACCCTTTGATCCCGCAGCTTTTATACTGAGCATGAGGCAGATGGGATGGAATACCCGTGTTGGTCAATTTGGGGTCACCTGTCCTGTCCACTCCTCCCCGCAGGTACAACCCCGCTACGCCCCTCCGCTTCCAACCCTCCAACAGGGCAAATAATGAAATTAGCTGACCTTGGTTGTTATAGCAATAAGTATAATCACAAGCCTCTCTGAGTACCATTCCTTGGCACAAACTGTCTTACCACTCTGAACGAACCACTTTAGGCACAACATGCTGTTAATTTCAGAGAGTTAGAAGAGGCCTAGCTAAGAAATAAAGTTACTGAACAGAAAGTTAGTTGTTTTACCTCACACTAGGACAGTACTTTAGCTCCACATGGATGATTGACCAATAATGGCACAAAAGACTTGATTTTAAAAAATAAGCTAGTATTGGAAATTTAAAATTCTGAATTAAGCATTCCAATAATTACTTAGGCACACCGAAATCCATTACACTCCTCTGTATCAAGGTTTATATTTCCACCACTACACAGAAACATGTGAATATCTTCATTTGCACACACACACATTTACAAACGATTCTGCTAGTACAAATTCCAAATTCAGCACTTGTGACACTAGTACAGGAAAGAAACACATATTTCAAAAACAGACTCTGACATTTCTGGATAGAAGCTCAAGTGTTTTCTACACAAAAAAAAAAAAGCACCCTGCTTTTATGCCATATTTCATGTTAACATACAATGTTAAACAAGGGCATTTCTCATCGTGCTTTAACATGATTCTTGCAATCAGAGCATAATTATATGGGTAAGTCAATCATATATTCCTAGGAATATGTGTGATGAAGTGAGGTCCTGCCTTGGGAGACACCTTAAAACAAGAATCCTACGCAGGATAGGATATGAGGAACCCTTTTTGTCTGCAACATACTGAGATTTCTCACTCTGAACCAATTCTTCCATAGAAATGGAGGCATGAAGCAACATTAGTCTAGATTATATCAAGGTCAGTTAGTACCAAAAACATTCTATTTCTGACTTCATAAAATTAAGAGCCTCACCAGGAAAAGGCTGGGAAAGCAATAGCAATGGAGTAAGGTGTACTTGGGGGATGCCGACTGGTTTATCAACTGGTCTAGAAATACTTAGAGAATTAGAAGAGTCCAGACTGGATATTCAGTGGCAGACTGGACAGTCAGGGCAAGTTATAGATACAGGTAAAGGAGTAAGTTTTCCGCGGTAGTAGAGCCAGGGACAGTAAATGGCTATTCAAGTCCTAGAAACCCATGTCTGCAGCTGCTGCTGAGGAGGAAGAGTCAGAGCATCCTGGTCAGCTGTGGCTGCAGCCACGAAAGCATGGGAGAACCAGTGATTAGGAGCAGGAGGGTTAGTGGCATTTTTTCCAGGCAGAACCAGACACTGGCAAAACTGACGCTTGTTAACTCTCCTTGCATTAAAAATAGGTGCACTGTCCTCTCCAAAGTTCTCCTCTGGCGTCTTTCCTCCACATGGAAGAACTGTCCAAGTTTGGGTGTTCCCAGGGAACACAACTCAGATTTTTGCACATTGCTGAAGAACTTTTAGCTATCTGTGATCGTGGTTTACACAGGAACGGACTCTTAAATCTCTTTTTTGGTCTTCCTCAACCTGGGAACACCTTGGGATTAACATCTCTGGAATAATTCAGGTTGCCCAAGGCTCCCTAGGTTGTTGGCTACTAGAGATCCAGGAGGACCAGTCTGCCAGTCCAGAATGAGTCCATAAGGCTGTGTCTCAGCTTTCCTCAAAACCCAAATCTCCAATTAAAATAGTTCTCTCAGGCAGAATCGCGGGAACGAGCGCTGTAAAAGCTGTCTATTCCTGATATAACATTGCGTGGCTGTAAGGGGAAGGGACTAGGAGTCTCATAACAGGGATTTGATTGTACTAAGAGCAGATTCCTCGTTGCCTTGCACAGCTTGAGAACCTCAGTGCAATCGGACATGAGGCCAGGGACCTGACCTTTGAGCAAGCTGGAAAATCATATAATTACTGCTCTGTGTAAGTCCACTGCTTCTCTCCTCCCAGATGTTTCACAGGCTTGGCTGACTAAGGAGCTACTTTATGACTTAACATATTTTAAAAATACTGGACTGTACCTTACACAGAAGTTGATGAACTAACTCTGACTAACACATGTTTACATTGTCAATTTGCAGGTCCCAAGATATCACCTATCTGCCAAACAGTCTTCTTTTTAGGGAATACACATTTCCAGTTGGAGTATAAACTAGTTTGCAATTATAAATAATGATTATTTTTACAATAAAAATATTTATATAAGGAATGGTGCAAAATAAATCTTTAAATTGCTCAGACTATGTTAGCTCTGAGCAGCTAACTGAATATAACAAGGTAGAGCTTACTCACAACAGTCAAGAATCCAAAAAAAAGTCTACTCCAAAAAGCAAGCATGTGAATAACTCCAAAACATTCAGAAAAACATTTGGAAATTAACAATTAGAAAACTAAAATTAAATTAAATCTGTATCCCTTCCTAAAAGAATTTATTTGAAATGTCTCTTTAAATTTTTAAATGTCTTATTTAATATCCAAAGATAATGAGAAAGAAAAAAAGAAACAACATCATCTAAGATTATTAAGAATCATACAGCATCAAAATTCAATGCATTGTCACCTCAATGCTCTAAGATAAGGATTGTTTTCTCTAACAACAATAGCAAAGGAACAAATAAGGTACTTGTAGACCAGCGCTCATCATTAGTTCATCTTGATTATTAGTGAAGTAAGGCCACTTAAGTCCCTACTTTGTCTGAGGAGGCCACATTCCCAAGAACTGGCTTCTTGCTAAATTACTAAATATCCTTAGGAAGCCATTGCGTTAGTTTAATAATCCAGGTTGAAGCACAAGAAGCAAACAGGCAATGAAAAATTTTGGACCCGGTCAGACTTAATGAATGCTGTGTGTGATTTTTTTTGCAAGGTGAAATCAACAGTATTACGAAGGGCGGGAGGTGGTGGAAGGAAGCAGGCAGTGCTTGAAGGAATCTATCACTTCTGTTAGCACCAGTCATTTGCCTCCTGCTGTGATCGGCCACTCGTAGCCCCAACTTGGTTTAGAACCTCTTGCCTTTTTCTGTAGTTGGCAATTGAATGCCTTCCACGGGCATTAAAAAGAAAATGGGAATCTTAAGTGATTTCAGGATTAAACACTGCTTCGTTGAGCCACCGCAATGTCTTCTCATGATCTGAACTGGGTCGCATCTGCTCTTTTCCACCTTCTCCAAAGGTGAAGCACGGGACGTAGTGCCTAGAATACTTGGATCAGTGTATTACTCAAGGGCGTTAGTGACAGTACTGACAACCTCAAACATGTAAAATTTATGAATCGCTTCTTTCTACAAAAATCGTGATGCTTTATTTTTTAATTATATATTTGCATGCTTTTATCTCTCACTTTCTGAGCCTTCAGGGTGAAATTGTGCCCTGTTTTCAAGTTTCTCTTTGAAAGGAAAAGGTTAGGAAGATATTCTTTTTGTGTTTTAAGAAAAGTTGAAAATCCCACTCATTGGTTTTTAAGAATTGCACTTCTAAGAAAAAAAATCTAATGTCACTCAGACCCATGATGAAATATTCACACTTGCCATTACTTTTATAGTAATAGTAATTAGTGTCTGATGTCTCATCTCACTTATTCTTTAGTTTCATCACCCCTGTGAGCTGAGATAGAGTTAGGAATAGGATTAACATCCCTCTCTGCCCCCACATTTCTCCTTAGTATAATTAGAAGGTATGCAGACTAGCAATAGCACGTCAGTCAGCTAAGGGTAATGACTGATATTTCTGATCTCCACTTGGACTTTTCCGAGATTGATCCTGTTTGAACTACAGGAATCTTTGAATTTCAAGGGAAGTTTTCAGTAACAAAATCAAGACAACAATAGCTCTCCTGTTGTGAAAAAGTGCATATATACAAAAAAGCCTCTAAATTGCAAGTTTTATTTTGTCTGAACAGTTGTTTGCATGAGTGGTTAATTTAATCAACCAGTTTGCACGTGAAATTCTAACTTTGAACTTATTTTGCACTGAAAGCACGTTTAAAAGGACATGGTGAAATTCCTTTGCATAGCTCTCCATAATTACTTTATTCATTTCTAAGACAGAAGCCATGAAGTGTTGTAACAAATGTAATTGTATTACAGTCCTCTTCAGTTTAGGTAGCAGCCATTCTTCAAATTGGGAAAGAAAATAAAGAGCACATCTGGTATTTTGGGTGTTGAATGGCATGACATACATTAGCAAAGCACCTCTACTGCCCTGTAAAAGCCTATGTTTAAGCCAGCATTAACCTACTACCTAGCTTAGACGCCAGTAGTCACCTCAGTAGAGTGACATGGAGCTCAATATGGGCCTTTTGATAAAGTAATTAGATTATTCTGAGCTCTGTGCTTCCAGGATAGGTTTTAAAAGAACAGGAGCAAATACCTGATGAGGCAAATAGAAGAAAACCCGTTCTGTGGAACTGCACAGGACAAAAGAATAGAAGGTGTTACGGATTGGCTGTAACAAGAAGAAGAAACTCAACTACAAACTAGGGTTTACTTAACCTCAGCAGGCCAACCATCTGGGAGGAGGAGGGCCTCCAGATTCAAGACAGAATAGAAAAGGTCAACATGTTATCAATACTGTCTGCTATTTTCCTGTTGAAAACAAAATGGGAAGGAATATTTGTCAGGTAATCAGCCTGTAACATGAGGGCAGCTGAAGGAGGAAATTAACAACACCATACTACAATGGGTGAATTACAAGACTAGATAAGACCCCTGCTAGTTAATTCGAAGTTCCTGAGGATGCTTGGAATATTGCTGAGGCTCCAGTGAAGAGACAGGTGGTTCACATCATAGGAGAGGACTCAATAAGCAAGAAACAATTGCACTTCTATTTTGTTGCATTCTTTTACATATAGCTTTCAGAGGGTGTGAGGTGAAGAGAGGGTTTTTTCAGTGAGTTTTGAAAGCGGACAGAGGTTAGTATGCATGAACCCAAAGTCCCCTATGTAGAGACACATCTAAGGAATGTCAGCTAGTGAATTTAAAGCTTTGTCTTAGGTGAAATACAGATGTCACTTGTCTCTAATAACCAGACGTCTAGTTAATCATGAAAACTCTTCACAGGCAGAGCAATCTTTTACGTGTGTTTGTACCTATATAGAACAAGACACCGATTCTGTTTGTATTGCACGTACTATTGTAATACTGATCATAAATAAATATGATTCCCACCCAGAGCTAGAGTAAATTCCAAGCAACATTTTGATGACAGTGCTATCACAAATGAGAGTACACGAATGATCAACACAAGTTAGACCTTCTCTAAAATACAGCAGAGAAATTTCTATTGCGGATTCAGTCTACTCTTTTTTAAAAAAAAAAAAAAGGAATGAAAGAGTTTTCTGTTAAAACAACAGATTTAGTTAAAGATGGTTGTTTTCAGTGGAGCATTTTGAGCACAAGTGTTTATATTCTAGAATAAGAGGATTCACAACCTGTGAGTCCAATGTCTTCACAGCTAAATTCAAAATAGACGGGGGCCCAAGAGATCCGAGGTAACTCCCTCTGCCAGAGATTTGTTGTGCAACCTTGAGCACTGAACATCACTCTTACCTTTTTAGTGGTGCAAATAGCACATAAATATAAATGTTTGATCAGAGAGAAATTTCCTCTGAGAGAAATCTGTAAGTACAAGTTGGTAGGCCTAGATTTTTTTCTGAGAAAATGGCCGCATCCAGAACATCTTCCATATTCTCAGTCAGCAGAGCAATCTGTGATTGAAGTGGTCGCATATGACAGTCAGAATGGTTCTCAGTTAGCTCTGGAACCTGCGAGCTGTGAAGATGTACAAACTGCGTCTACTATCTTGGTTTCATGTCCAGGTCCTGCATGGTCCAGATGGATGTGGGACACCCAGGAACGTCAGGATCACAAAAAGTAAAAAAGTGCTCGCTAACCCGCGTTAGATAACATACCAAAGTCTGCCACAGGGCTGAACACTTCCAGTGATGTGTTTTGATCAGAATACTGTTCTGCCACCTTTAATTCAATAACTGCTATGAAATATAGCACCATTAAACACACTATTGCTCTTCTGAAATCACTAGCTAAATTACTGGCAGTACTAAAGCTTGTGTTTGTCCTTGGAAAATGCTAAACTCCATCACCCTGTCATTTCAGAGTGTAAAATGCTGCCTGGGATAGAACCAGGCATATCTCTTATCTGATCCAATTAACTCACTGATGTTAAGAAAAAGAGTTATTGTATTTTCACTTGTTTGGAAATATCTGATATAAATGGTATTTCAATTAGTTTCTTCCCTTGCCATAGAAAAGAGATTTTAGTTTCAGCAAAAGAAAATGAAGGAACATTGAACATCTTCTGTGCATTCCTCAATTCCAGAATAGCACTTCTCACTGCATCTTGCTTTATTCCAAAATTACCTGTACAAACGTGTCTAATTCTGCTGTTATGAACTAGGAATTTCAGAGCAACTCCAGTGGAATTAAAAAAAAATAAAAATTAAATGTTCATGTCTGGTAAAGTGATCAGTAACTGCTACTTTCCATCTATTATGGTATCCTTATTTATATTATCATCCAGTCACTCACTATAGGCCTGGTCCAGTGATAACCTATCACAATATTTCTTTGTTCCTCTGGACTTGTTCTTTAGGCATGAGTGGTCAGATCCCCTCTTAGTTCCAATGAAATCAGCTACTAATTGGGCTTGAGGAATTTATATTCACATGTTTAAGGGTTGTAGACATTTCTGAAAAGTATAAGATGCTGACCACTGCAAAAAAAAAAAAAGGAAAAAAAAAGTCAGTTAATGGGAATTACAACTTTATATGAAACTCTAGTGCTCATGCCTGCCTAAACCATAGACAATGCTGTTGATGTTAACAGCAAAAATAAACAAGGAAGTGAAGATGAGAATAAGAGGAAGAGAATGTTGGGTAAGAATGAGACAAGTATTGAACTACTGTGTTTATACATAGGCCATATGGTGCGGACATAAACAGTGTGAGCTTACTTTACCAGCATTATGCAGTCTGTAACCTCCCGTTCAGATAACTCCTGTCTGCCAAATGTTTTTCTTGCCTTTAACGCTGCAGATTCTACAGGCATGAAGTCTGCATGCTTATATATACCAGAAGAGCGAGACTCAGTAGACGAGCTTTCCTCAGCTATGTCCATTTTCTGCTAAAAGTTTCAGTAATAGCTGGATCACCTTAAAAAAAAAAAAAAGACTCTTTCGCCACTTTAAAAAAAAAATATATATATACTTTTACTGAACTTTAATGTATAATGTCTATTAAAGGCATAGATTTTTCAAGCAAAAAAAAAGTGCAATTACAATATAATCATTGCCAGACCTGATGCTTGCCATGGACTACAACTGCAGGGACGCATTAAGATTTTTATCTGGTATTACTATACCTATGGGCTTGAAAATCCATGGCCAGCTATTTGGCAGCCTATCTTTGATCTCTAGACTTCTGCTGCTAATTTGCTTTAATGGCTTCTGAGGACCCAAGGTCTGCAGGAGAATACTTTCAGGAGCAAATTACATGCCATCTCAGTCACAATGCTGATAAATGTACAGATGATGATGAAATATCAAGTGTTCTTAATGTAGCAAGCACCTGGTTTTAATTCCATCATCTAATATATCATTTTGTCATTAACCCATCTTTTACAACTCATTTTAGCAGTATGTATATTGATACTTTGTAAAATTAATGTAATAATCTTGAAATGTTGTGGGGGTGTGTTGTTTTTTTTTTTTCCCCATTGGCTTGCTTGCATTTTTTTTCCCCCAAGAGTTTTAGGAGCAGTACAGACTTCTACAAGAAGATTTTCCTTTTCAAATGACACCTCCTGTATAAATCCGCCCATTTCCATTTCAGCCAATGAGTGTTATGCCAGTTTGCATGGTATAATGCCCTGCTGCTAAAAAAATGCCCTTTTTGGATGGTCTGAGTGAGGTCTTACGCTTCATTTACTGTGCTTGTCCCTAGCAAGAATGACAGGACAGTTCTAGCAGAGTGCCATGTTATTAGTGTCTCTGTACAGACAGGTTGAACAGATGCCTTCATCCCAGGTCTGGTAGCTGCGCGGTTGAAGATGTCATGACAACTGGGTAACAAGGCAGCATTTTCCCTGCCAGCATGCAAACGTGGAGGATCTAGCGAGGCTTTGTGCAGCCCACGCCCCCACAAATCAAAGCCGGTGTAGAAGTAAGGTTCTGCTAGGCAAGGGTCGGTACTTACACAGCCACATCGCTTCTATTCAGCCTTCTGAGAGCAACCAACAAAGTCATCAGCGACTGCAACGGGGGTAAGGGCAATCTGTGAATACTATTAGGATTTCCACAACAGCATCTGTGACATTTTGTCCTGTTGCCTCACTTCCATTTCGGCTCCTGCCCCGTTTGTTTCTAAATCAACAGCACACTGTTTGAAGGATTACTATATCATCTGTTTCCAGGAAACTTTCTGAATTTTACATTACTTTTTACTCCAGCAATATACCGAGCAGGGAGTTGAAGCTGCGTAGGCCCCTTCCCCCTCACAGGATATTTTTTTAACCACCAAACTGCCTGCAAGGGACTTTTGCCATAAAGCTTAGTTTCCTCCATAATTTGAGGACCTTGTTCAGGTCATTCAGGTCTATTTTATTCAGGTTTATTTCATTTTGCTTTATTTTATTTTATTTTATTTTATTTTATTTTATTTTATTTTATTTTATTTTATTTTATTGTTTTAAAGATTGCACACATTAGTACAGAGACCTAAGCCCACACTGCGTTTCAAGAGCCAAGCTCTTACTTCTGATATTGTTCTTTGTGCCCATTTTTTTGAAGCCACTTACTCTATTTTCAGGTTGTGAAATGCTTGTAAGTGGAAGCAGCTGTGTCATGCATACTGCATGCTAAGCACATCCAAACCAGGTTAGCCTAAAGTTCAGGTATGCTCTAAAGACGTGGTAACTCTTCCCTGTAAACAAGGTCCAAGATACTTAACAATATTCAAGGACAGTTCTGCACAGTTCCTGTTCTGCGATTGCTATTGTAAGACATCTTCCATCCCCTTTTCCCCCTCAAAAATGCAAAGCCAAATCCCATTAATCCCCCCCAATGAAATTACAGTGAGATGTAAATTTTATTCTCATTTTCAGCATCTAGAACTTGTTATTATTTCACTAGTTCCTTTTCCTTTTATACCAAATTCAGCAGTTATTCATCAAAACACTGGTTGTTGTTTAAGTCTCTCCTGATCTACACAACAGCTTCTGGGCCTGTACCTAGAAACAACCTCACAAGGCATTCAGAGCTGACAATAATGTAAACCCATTTACCCTAACAGATATTATATGCTTACAGCCTGTAACCATGCAACCAAATAAGTGTTGTCAGTTTCCAACCACAAGCCCTCGTTTATATTTTTAGCTTTTTTTAGAAGACAGGAAAGGTGTGGTCAAAACTGATCAAACAGCATTTTGCAGAAAAGAGTTCACACATCTGTGAAATGAATTCTCAGTCAATGTGTGTTTTCTCTATTTTCTCTAGCACCAGCGCTCAAGACTAAAGAAACGATTAAAGCCCTTGGATTCTCAGTAACTTGATTTTTTTTGCTTATGAGTATGCAGTGTGGCCTTATTTTCATCGTGTTCCTCACATGTATATACTCAGCTCCCTCTCCCCTCCTTCATTCTGTCCTGAAGAGGCCATAACCCATGGACTTTATGTTTGATGGTAGAGATTCTAGATCTCATTACAATCAAGAAATTATACTAGCTTAAATATGACTTATTCAATACTGTTGTAGACAAAGCCGTATTGCCCTTCAAGAGGCTACTCAAACCAACAACTATGTATTAGATCAAGTCTCATTTCTATCTTCATAGCTTTTATTATGATATGTAAATCATGCCAGAAAAGGGGAGTGCTCCCCCTGGTATAGATCAATTAGATGGAGTTTATGCCAGTCAAATGTAACTGCTATAAATATATTTTTCATAATCTCTTGTCTCTGGCACTTCTTTCTGACCACCCTTTTCTCTCAAATCTAAACAAAATTATACAATCTCTTCAGCAATGCAGACAGTAATCAAAATTCCCGTTGCCATCACAATACATGGCTTAGGATGTGTTTCTGAGAGCAGGGAAATATGCAAATAATTAATAAGATAATACAGAAAAACGTGTCCTGGCTACAAATTTTGAATGATTCGCTGATGTATTTGTTTTTACCAAACCTATCTTTATTTTATTTGGCAGTATGAAGCACTATAAATCCAGCTTAATCAACCACTTTTGTATTGTTGAAATGTAGTGGTCAAGCTGGCTTTCTGCATTAATTTCCATACCTTGCTGCTGTCAGGGTAGCACAATTCGCATGCCCCTATAGAAAAGTGGTTTAATTCACTATTAAAACTGACTGGGAAAAAAAAAAAAAAAAAAAAAAAAGAGTCATTTTTTTTCCACTCAGCTGAAAAGAAACTAGAACTGCATCAATACCGAAACTCTCTCTTCAGGCTGATTCCTGCCCTGTCATTGCACAGATATGAACGCTGCTGCCTGACATTTCAGGAAAGCATGAGAAGAAGAAAAGCTGAGCTGCTGACTCTGCATGTTACACGCAGTCAGAGAGGATTAGCTCACCACGCAACATCCAGACTAAGAAACAGATGCAAGACATCTCCCAGAAGTGTTAAACAAAATGGAAAAAAAAAAAAAAAGAAAAAAAAAAAGACCTAATTAGTGAACCCAGAGCCAAAGGCTAACATGCAAACAAACTAGGCACAAGTGGATGACAGACAAGCTGGATCTGTCGGCTCCGTGCATGATACTCCAGCTCTCGCCCTGCCGTTCCCTCTCCCCCTCTCAGACGCACACCAACGAGTGGAAGGGTCGGTGGTGGTCTTCAGGACATTAGCTCTACCTGTCATTTAGCCCGGTGGACTAAATTCAACAATCTATTCCCTCTTTGTCTGGATGCCCATATTTCTGTGCCTCTTGTGAAGGTTAATTCATTTATTGCCCGTTTTTCCTGGCACAGAAGATCAAGGTGTCGCTCAGACTGTCGTCTTCCTTTCACTTGCTTTTCTCAGATCTGCTGACTGGCACTGCTGTCGTTCAAACCTCAGGCTCCTGTTAGCACCAATTAACAGATGTAGTGCTGGTGGTGGGTTCTGGGGCACACAGCCTGGAGCTCCGGGCAGGAGCAGGGTGTCCCGGTCTCCTCCCAGCACGGCTCAGCCCCGCGCAGCGGCAGACGCACCCGTTCACCTCCAACCTGAACCCGCCAGCCGCCTGCAGTTCCAGAAACCATTTTACAACTCCTCATTGCACCTTCGGGTTGTTATGTGTGGGCATAAAAGCTACAATGGAAAAACTTACTCATGGAAAATTATGAAATAATTGCCTCCCTCCATAGCCAGTCATTACTATGATAAACAAAATGAGCCGGTGATAGTAACTCACCTTTACTCTTTGTTTGAGATACTAATATTCCATGTGCCTTCTTTCTTTTCGAAACAGTATTTATGACTTGCTCGTGATTCACTGCAAACCCATGCCGGTTTACATCAGAATAGCTCTACTGACTTCAGGGATGTTTTTCCAGTTTGTATCTATGCCTAGATTTATTTCCTTCAAATTATGTTGATGCCTACCTACTCTTTGCAGCTAGATATAAGCAGATTATTGCATGGACTCTGCTTGCAAAACAAATATATTCACAGTGATAATCTAGGTCATCAATTTTAATCCAACTAATTTCTGCATGAAGGCCGTAACTTCTGATTGCACTACAGTATCTCTATGAAAGAGAAAATTGGTCTGTAAGGGCTGAACTGAGAATCCACTGTCTCCTTTGATAAATTATTCTAATAGTCCATCAGGCTTGTTTGATGCATATCTGAGGCTCTGAGCTCTCTATCTTGGACTTGCTTGGTTTTGCCCTCTTGAGTTAGTCTATTTCATATTTGTTTTGAGGGTCATGAGGAGAAAGACCAGCGGATCCAGTCCAGCAGAGTGCAGAAGGCCAGACAATGGACTCAGCAACCCAAATGCTGTCCGAAAGGAAGATGGCAGGGAGGCCGTGGTTGTGTAACCTGGATGTTTCATGGTAACTCAAGACTGCATCAGATTCAACCAGCTTCCTTTTAGCAAGCTGATGATACCTGCCAGGATCTTTCGGAGATAAGAGGTGGTTATGTGTGATATGGCAGTAATGTACCACAGGTGTCTCTGGTGCTGCAGATGACACTTGGATAAGCCAAAATTACTGCAGGCAAGGTGTGGAAGCAAGAAGAACTCTGAGCAGGTGGCTGTTGGAAGACTTAGGGTGGAGTTACCCTGTGCCTTCTAACATACTTTTTGGTGTCATCCTACATTGCTCTTGTAGTAGGTGTTCACGGTACAGCTCCATGCTCTCACCCACCCTGCGTGGCAGCCAGGGACCACTTAAGTCTAGGCTGATGTAGCAACATGCAAACTTTGTCACTGTGCCACATCCACCACCTCTTGAATCGCTGACTTTGCAAATATCCTGAACTTTCCATTCCCATGAACTCACAGGGTACTGATATCACTGACAAGCGGAAAAGTGCTCATTTAATTCTCCCTCTTGTGATTTTATTAGAAGAGACGTGGGGAAGTAAGGTGGAGGCAGCCCTTCCCCTTTCTGCTGTACCCTGAGCTTCCAGTCATGTCACAAGTAGCTTGTCAGTTGTGCAATCCCTGCACATTCATCCACAAAGCAGCAATAGCCAACAGCAGTCTCATGTTACTTACCCTCTTGCAATGACATCCAGGAAGGATCTGACCCTGAATTGGGAAGCCCAACACACAAGCAGGACCTTGCTCATCTTCACAATATCTCAAAATTTTAACTCTAAACAGCTTTAAACTGTTTCTTTTCCGCCTTCCTTCTTCCTCTCCCTAATCCCTGATACAAATAAAAAACAACAGATATGAATATATTGAAAACAGGAACACCAAAATAAAGGACTATATACACAAGTAATTTTTTTCATTTAAATCACCAGAATATGTTTCACTAGAAGACAAATACAATTCAAACACCCGGAACAAAATGGCAAATTAAATCAATTTCAAATGTTGATGTCCTTAAAGTTTACTGTTCACACTCTAGTGCATTGACCAAACCTAACATGATGTTTATGCAGATTATTTATTAGACAATGACTGATTTAATCGAAAGCAGTCTCTAAGATGACTGGAGTCAGAAACCTGATATCACAAAAACCACAGCTTTTAACCATCATTCACAATACCTGAGTATATCCATATTGTTCGATACACACTGATAAACTCTTATCATACATCAACAAGTAAAGTTGTTATGAACTCCTGACTTCCAACGCTATCTGCAAACACCCCATCTTGTTTAAAACCTAGGGGAAGCAGCATGCAGTGTAAACAAAGATGATGTTTGATTATCAATATTTAATGAAAATGTAAAACCTGCCAAGCCAAGTCTCAGATCAATGTATTTTTTTTCCAGCTAAAAAGGAGTTGCTATTCGGGTGCTGAATAGCAAGTCTCAGATCTCAATCGTGTTCATTTTGGCTTCATGAACAGATGGAAAAAAGTATTTTTAAGTCCTCTTCCACTATTAAAATAGGGAAAAGAGGGGTAGAATTGGTACTGCTCGGTGATTTTAAAAATAAATATGTTGAAGTTAATGTTTAGTATATGACCTATTCCAAAAGGAAAGAAAAGAAGAGAAAGCCACTAAAAAGTTAGATAACTGAAGAGATGGAGATTCTGGGGGTGGAGGGAGGGGGAGGCAGGGGGGAATAAATGAATAAAAAATCTAATAGAACTGAAAAACTTCAAGTGACCCTTTGTGCCCCTACACTCAGCTTTGGCTTCTTTTTTCATTTCTTTTATCCTTCTGTCTCTTTCAGCTCTTACGTTCTTTAATGTTGCTTCCTATGTTAGGAAGCCTCCCACTCATTGTCAGCCAAGCATCTTTCTTTGCTTTCAAGCCCTATTTAAAACCCACTACCTCACTGCACCTTTACTAACCTACCCGGTTTTTGTTCATGCCTTCCCCTTCCTGAACCTTTCTCATGTTCTGTGCTGTCCAAAGCTGAAATTTGGAAGATCATCATGCTTGGAATGATGTTTAATTTCTTATTTCTTTTTTTTTTTTTTTTTTTTGGTAAAGCATGGAAGAACAAACCGGTTATTCAACCTTCTGTGGTGCTTGAGGGTTTCTTGGGGAAGTATTCTGCTACTCACAGCATCTTCTTGAGACATGCTGCTGGGTCAATAAGGGAGGAAGGGAAGTCAGCTCGTGCACATTTTTGACAGGTACAATATTCAGTCTTCCAGACCAGCTAGTGGCCTTTTTTTCCTCTTCTTCTCCTTTGTTTTCCAGCAAGTCTATTTCAGGATGGGCAAACTGACAGCAGCTACCCTGTGGTCTTACCAAAGCCTTTACACAAGCTATAAAAGAGATGTTCTTTGCTCCTTCCACACCCTTGTCTGTCTTCTGCAACCATGTAAGGGAGAGCAAGATTTGCCTCTTTTTCCTCTTCCTTCCTCCTATTTTTACAAACACAGCTGAGATAATACCTACAATATGTTGCCAGAAATAAAATACTGCTTTAGTATCCCACAAAGCATGCTTAGAACTTGTCTGCTTTCAATCATTCCACTAAATCTAGTCAGAACACAAAAATACATAGAATAAGTGAAACAACGACACCATATACGGTGGTGGGAACTTAGCAACAAATAAAACTTCAAGAAAAAAATAAGGAAAAAAAGACAAATCTACAATACTTCAAACTTGGCAGAGTAGCAATACAAAAGATCAGTGACAGACAATTTCTGTGTAGACTACATCTCCATTTTTAGGAATGTTATCCTAAAACTTGAAAAAGAAATCCCAGTTGAAATGAACTGAGAGTCTCCCCAAGAATCTCAATTACCAAGCAAGAAAGAAGCCTAATCAAGCAGTTAAATATTACCCTCTGACATACAAATAACTTAAAAGAAACCAAATCTTAAAATAACATTGACAAATCCATGACGATTTAAAAAAGATTAAATATTCAGTAAAGACAAGACAAAACCAAAGCAAACATAGCAAAGCAGACAGCCAAGGTGCCACCAAAATAGCCAAGGGCCTTCATCAAACTTTCTGTCCTTATCGCCCTATGTTCAGATATATTTTTATGTCATGTAAGGCACAATAAAAAGTACTGTGAAGTTTTCCAGTTGTCCTTTATATCAACCTTTTTTTCCAATCTCCGACTCTCAAAAAGATGTTTTTACTTTGTAGTACAATGTATATTGGAAAACATACGTGATTTACAGTGCAAAGCACCATATGTGAGCATTCACAAGATCAGAATCTTATTTATGTCACAGAAGCTAATCATTGCACCCACTGGACACAAATAAAAAGTTTTAATAGAGTCATCTACAGTTTAATATTGTGCAAGTGTGTTCTGATCCAACTGAAGTCCAAAGGCCTATATTGATGTAGTCTAATTCATTGTCTAGCTTAAGGTTAGGAAGAAAAGTTCATTTGCTAGCTTTTAAATGAAAATAAAAGAAATTCATGTGTAATCAATTTTTGTTCTGATATAACAGATTTGTGTTACGTTAGTAATGACAACTGATGGCAATTCTTCTCAAATAGCAGCCTCCTGCCTGGACCAAGATTATGAACAGGTTTTCTTCAAGGCCCACCACATGACACCTCTTACATTCCTGCAGCACATCCTGTACTTCTTACCATCTTCCCAGCTCTTAGGGAGTAGCTAAAATGCATTACTACACCTCCAGGCTGCAAAGGCAGCTTGCAGAGAGAAGCCGGTCCAGTGGAAGCAGAGTGGACACTCTGCACTCTGCGAGCAGACTTCGGGAAAAAAAAGAATCATAAGCCTCTAAATCATGGCAACACCTAAAATCTTGACTGATTCGTCTCCCCTACTATCAGTAAAGTTGAGAGCCATCGCATAAACAGAGCACAGCCAGCCTCTAACATTTTAAGCGGTGTTGATTAGGCCTACTCTAAATAGATAACAACGTTGAAAATGTTGGCAGCTTTGTTTACCCCAAAGCTCTAAACGCTGCCAGCACCTGAGGAGCAAACCAACTGTTGCAGCACTGGGACAGGTTTGCAGCATTTTCCTGTGCCGATGAGAGTTAGGTCTCTAGATATGTTTGACCCATCTCCCTCAAGCAACGTCTGCTGCAAGTTGGAGAGGAGCTAACAGAGCCTGCAGCCCTTTCCATTAGATTAGGCTGCATCTTCTCCCGGCTTTATAAAACCCAGAAACATTTTCCTCTCCTTGTTATGAGAACAGAAGAAAGTCAGTTCCACTTCTGGGAAACATAGGATGAAGAATGAGGAAAGCCTTCACACCGTTTGTGAAAACAGATGATTTTAAGAACTGAAGCAGGCCAAGCAGAAGGAGCTCTCCTTATCAGCCTGGCAGGTGGGTCACTGTAGATGTTCAAGAACCCACTGGAGCTGCTGGCACCCTGGAGGTGGCCTCACCTAGGTGAACACTGTGTTTCCACACAACGAATTTTCTTTCTCATCTTTCATCAGAAGAGGCTGAAAGAGCCCAGCCCAGAATATCCTACCGGTTGATCTTCAGACTTTCACCAGGAAGTGGAAGGTTGAAATCCCCTACAGAAGGAAACCAGACGCCTGTGGCCCATCTACCAGGTGTGAGATTTAGCCACCAAGTTAGCAGTAAAAGGGGGTTCTTCCAGCATCACAGTCAGGGTTTGGGGTAGGTTTTTTCCAGGTGGTGTTCTCTGAATACACACAGTGGGTTAGCTGAATATCCACACTTTGAAAGTCAATGCCTAATTTGTGCGTTTCAATTACTCTTTCTGTCCCGTGAGTTTGTCAGTGTCTCTGAGCACCCTCAGGTGAGACCTATGCCCACTTGGAGAACTCTACTGGTAGAAACAGACTGATCTCAACATAGGTGTCAGGCAATGCCAAGTTTGAAGTTCCATATTTTGGAACTCCATAATTACCTATATTTGCAGCCTATAAATAGCACTTCAGCATGCATTCACTTTCCAAATTCCTGAGGAACAGGATGAGCCTCTGGGGAGCATGTTTAGACCTCCCAGGACCAAGCTAAACTCTGCTAGAGTAAAGCTTAGGTATATACAATATAAATGGTTACTAGGTCCTGGCTGGAGGTCAATATCAGGGTCAAATGAACTATCAGTGAAGGCATGTATAGATATAGATATGTGCTTTTCTGGATCTAGGCTCAGGTAATGCAAAGAAAGAGATCTAGTGAAAATAATTATTGCATAAGATGATCACTACTACAAGCCCATTTCAAGTCTGTCACACTACATACTGTTTAATATGTCATATAAGGTAGTGCAGCAGTTTCTTAAGCTGAAGGTTTTCAAGTTATGGTCTACATATTCTGCATAAGCTGTTACCAGCATCTTTAACAGGTAGCAAAGAAAATTGCTTATTGACAGTCAGCTTAAATCGACTGTGCAAGACGTATGCTGCCCGTGCAGCCAAGAGCACAGACAAATAGAGACTGAAAACCTTTCCCATGGCTGAGTGCTCTGGATCATAGGCAGGAGGGTATGTTCAATCTGACATTCCAAAATCCACTCAAAATGAGTTCTGACTGCAAATGATGAAGCTCAGGGTATTTATTAAATCTACTCAAAACAACTATTTTTAAGCATGATCACTAGTGAGATTGCCGCAAAACTTCTAAGCCCAAAGAAATTAAACAGTCACTCAAACAATGCATAAGCGCCTAATTAAAACATGTTTACATAATAAAACCTGCATATCAAGGCTAGTTTTAAGAGCAATTTGCTCCTCCAGTAAAGGCCACTAGTAGACTAAAGGCATTTTCAACAGTCAAGCTGGATGGGTGCTGGCCCATGTTTTGTCAGCCACAAAACCCTGTGCAGAATGGCCAACAAGGCTTCATGCTGTCCTTAACTAGCCTAGAAATTCCATTTAAGTCAGGTTTCATTTTCTTTGCACTGCTGTACTGGCCCTGTTCAGTGATGTCAGCTATTGTGTTCATTCTGCCTCAGAGTTGTAAATAAGGAGTATGTCCTCCCCCTCCAATCTGTTCTTTCAGTCAAACCTTCCTTTGGGAGTTCTGCCTCAACTTTTTTCTTCAGAATCCAAATTTTAGGCTTTTTCTTTCCCATTAATACATAAATATGTCACACATTTTCAACTTTAAGTTGCACTGATCTAAAAGTAAAGAAGTTCTACTACATACATGGACAAAACATTGAAGAAAAATACACTGATCATTAGCAGTCATTTTATCAATGTGACAAAGCTATCATTACTTTGTCATTGTATGTCCCATTTTACATATCACACTATTTTTTTACAGAATTTAATGTTCAAAAGAGCATTAGATTTGCTTTACCATCATATGACTGGAGGAGGCTATGCAGTCTTTGTATACTGGCCCTGACCCCCTGAAGGTTTTGTTCATGTTTAAATGTTTACATATTTCAATTATGATAGTTTCCCTAACTTTCTGTAAGTCATTTCTTAAGGCACTTAAGCTGCTGACACCCTTCTTGGGCATGGGTCACAAACAGACATAGAAGAGCGGGTCATTGGCGGAGAGGATACCCCAAGAAGATAACCTATATTGTTTACCATCATATCACCTAATAAAGCACCCAGTTCTGCTCACTCTCATGTAACTGTGAGGAAATTCATCTACCGACTCTCATGTCGAGACCTCTACCATCTGGATGGAATCCAAGTGCGACTTTTCAATTTGAGAACATAGACCAACTATCTAATATTTCTCCTAACAAACCTACGATACGGCTATATCTACATAGGATCCGGTTCCAGCTAACACCATAAGCTAGACATACCGTTTCTCAGAAAAAAACCCCACACAATAATTATGAGTAACTGCACTTCTGCATGACCTTTTCAAGCGTACTGTTTCATTTACTCAAAGGAGAAAACAAAGATAGTCAGAGACTGCTTTATAAGTAGCAGATCTAAATACAGTACTCCTAAGCCCATTCATCTTGAAAGCCCTAAGAGCCCAGCACTCAGCAAGAAGACAGGAATATTTCCTCTTCCTTCAAATTGCTCTTGTAGACAATTTCTCCTTAAGTAGGCTGTCAAAAATGAAAAAGTATATGTATTTACTTTAGCTCCTTCTCTTCTAAACTTTCCAGTCTGTCTGTACGACAAGACCACAAAACCCTGCTGGGATTCAGATGACCACAAAACCCTGCTGGGCGAATGTGTTGACCAAGTGATCTGCACAGTTTTACTTCATTTCATGACTTCATTTCCTCTATGACGATGATGTTTCATTTAGCTAAATAAACCAACCTATACAGAAAATTCCACTGAAATTTTACTTCACCAAAAAAGGGAAACACCATGTGAAAGCAAAATATGACCATACCACCATTACAGACAAAACAGAGTTGCAATCTGCAGCCAACTTGTGTATACCTTATAACATCAACCGGTATCAATCAACTATATATAGCTAAATACGTAAATCATCACACATACGTGCTTGTATATTTGTACTTGAAAGCTAAATGCAGAAAAACAAACAAACAAACAAACAAGGACATACACGACTATTGGAGATACTATCATAAAACTGGGATCCCAAAGGGAATTTCATAAGCCCAATGGTAGAGGAAGCAGCAGCATATATGGTACAGTGACAGTTCTCACAAAGGAGAACCCAGTTTCACTGCTCTATTGTACCTTGTAGAGGAACTGCCAATCAACTTTTCTTTCTTTAAAAATTGTAGGAAAGGTAAAAGAAGACACAGCTTTCTTGCAATAGCGAAGAATGTGCAGATCCGAGCTGCTTGCTCTTTTCCCGGAGAACTGATCTTAGCACTGCAATGAAACAGCAACAATGCAGAAGAATTTGGGAAGTGGCAAGCAACCGCGCACACAGTGTAGCCCACTTTGCTTTGCAATCCCCGTATCTCGATGAATAAGAATACATAACTCCAGAACAGGCTTAAAAAAGCATGTTGGCAAATGCAAAGGTATGCTATTCAAGAATTAGGGATGCAGAACTCTGAGTGAGACACGTTATCCTCCAGATGAAAAATACAATGGTTTTGCCTGCCATGCTATCAATAAAATTGTCCAATTTTATAAAGTTATTTGTGAAGTTATTTTTAGCGCATTGTAGTGAGAAATATTTTTCATTGTCACTGAACTATAGTTTCCATGGAAATTTTCTCACTAAACTCCTGTTTTATTTGCCCTTACACAGAAGAACAATTCTTTTAATGTCTAGTTATAGTTACAATCAATTCAGAAATCTCACTGGATTCCTTAGTGGTTCTATGGACAGGGAAGGAGAGAAGGTGGAAAAGAAGGGAGGGAAGGAAGAAGGGAAGAAGGGAGGGAAGGAAGAAGGGAAGAAGGGAGGGAGGGATAAGGGGGGAAGGGAGAGGAGAAAGGCAAGAAAAGAAGAAGGGAGGGAGGCCTTCTGCTTCTGAATACAACTGATTAAGCTCATACACCCTTCTCTAATCTCTTCAAAAGAAAAAAAAACAAACCACAGGTGTGACTACAACTACGCAGTCTTCTCTGCCCTAAAGCAATACATGGAGAATTACCCAGCTGGAATTAAAAAAGTGAGCAAGTAGGCAGTGGCTGGAAGAAAACATTGAACAAAGTCAGCAGTGAGATCCTGAGATGCAAGAAAACGCAGAAATTAAAAGTGAAGCCTTAAAGACAGGAAGGTCACAGAACTAATATAAGGCATATCAAGCAGACTTTTGCATAAAGGTTTGGACCCTTTCCTCCGTAATCTGTTTTTGTTTACTGAGGCTATATAATCCTGCGGGTTGACAGGTTCCTAAGACTATGGGTTTCAAGTACCTGCTGTGCCTTGAAGTGCTGTAGAGCAAAGAATGCTGGTACTGGTGTGGTTCCACAGCCTCAGCAGAGGGTTGGGATTAATTCTTCATACTCCTTCCAAAACCTGGGGAGAAGAAAATTCCTTATCATGTCTAGAACTGTGTGGTAAGCACCCTAAACACTGATATGCACCAGTCCAAAAGAGGGGACTATCTTGCTGGCTGTGCAGCCCTGCATGAAAGATTCGTGCCTGTGTGGTAAACTCTGTTCCCTTGTACGTACGGATCCGTCAGACTGCGCCTTCTCCAACTGAGATGCTGGGGCAAGGGTGAAAACATTTGTCTGGGAACATTTTTAATGCCTTAAAACGCAGGAGTGTTACATAGAGAAAACAACTGTATCGGGCCAGGGCTACCTAAGTTATTACAGGATGTATTTCTACATTTCACTAGCTGCAAGTTCTTAACATTTCCTGTGTTGAACTACTTCAATTCAGATGTGCTTTCCATATTTCCTTTTTTACCAGAGACCACCCATGACACAAGAGACTTTATTTAAAAAGCGATCTAAAAGGGTTTCAAATAAGACCTATCAGAACTTTGGCAATTCAGAAAAATGACCGAGAAAGTCTGGATTTTTTTAAAAATTAACAAGAAAATGAAATAAGAAATTAAATGAACCAAAGACAACATATCACAAAACAAGTAACTTGAGAAGTGCTATTTAAATCAGAGGTAGTATTTCACAGGTGAATGGTAACTGTCCTGAACTGCGTGCAATAAAAGTACTAAAGTCTCATGAGTGAGACCTCTTTTTTTTCTTCTCTATTTTAAATATATGATGGAGAGCGACAGGCCAGTGTTTCTGCGGAAATTATGAAGTGTGCTGATTAGTTAAGCGTGTAATAATGAGATTATGAATTCCCAATATGCTGACAGAAATTTAGGTGTCTGAAAAAACATCGCAGAGATGTGGCTATGAGTTTTCCCTTCAGCTTCTTCTTTCATTTATTTTTTTTCCTATGATAACTGAACATATGGAGATTAATTTCAGTGTGGGAGTGACAGTGTGGATGTCTAATTAATTGCCCTAGAAAATAAAAAATGTTTCTGCCTTACTCATAGAGGCCATTTGGCTGAAGTGGTGCCTTACATTATCAAAATCTGGATGTAATATGGAGTATTTGATGTAAAAACTGCACAAAAGGCAGAAAAACTTAGTTAAGAACCTGGTTGTTTAGTCATTCACCAGGATTTCAAGCTGGGGTAGGTAAGCTGGGCTGTCACGTATGTGTGTTGGTTACTGCTTGTCAGCTACTGAAGAACTGCAAATATGAATAGGTACAAGTAAAAGACTGATGAATTTATAAATAAAACAAATGGTATGGTCAAAGAGACATACAGGCGAGTTTCCCTTCTCACCTTTAGCAGAGGACTTTTCCAGAAGAGATAAGGCCGAAGCAGAATGGGGTTTTTTCTCCTCATATACCTCAGATAGATACTGGATTTACGTTTCTAAGATTTTGGGCTTTATGCTTTGTTAATTCTGGCCTTATTTTTCCCTACCACCAGTCTCCCCATAGCATAAACAATCTGGCAGATAATTTTTAGAAAAGCATTTCCTGAAAGGACTTCAGTGTCATGTTTCCTATGCTATGGGTTTATTTCTGAAGAAGTCCTTATGGACTTACAGCGTGCGGGTCCCCTCTTCTAAGGGGAATACGCTCAAAGGATTACCGAGCTGGTACGTGACAGAAAGGTGCTTCGTGGATAAAGCAGCTCTGACAACAACAAACCAGGAGAGAGTGTCACTGAAAAACACATTCAGAATATGCAGAGAGACCAACAGGCTGCAATGCTGATGTAAAAACTCGCTTGCGCCACAGCACTTCAGCCCGTTATACAAGTGGTGCGCGATTACACATTTGATGAGTAGACACTGTACTACAGACAAAACTCTTGAAAGACTACATAACTTAGTAGGGAGAGACTGCATAACTCAGTAGTAAAAGGCCACATAACAGATTTTATAATAAGTCAGGCATGTTTAAAGGAAGGCAACCATCCCTCAAGAAAAGGAACTTGAATTCTTCTCCTTGAAAGTGTCTCATCCTTATCCCGCAGAGGTACAACCCTCACAGGCTTATACTGGCTATGAAAGACAATTTATATCCCGTTCAAATCTTCAGAGGCAACACTATTTTTTCTTCTGTTTTCTATTTCCAAAGGACATCGCCCAACAAATCAAATGTTTTGAACCTTGCAAGGCTGACATCAAACATCCAGAGTTCAGGAGAACACTTAAGCGTGCCTTAAATAAGAGGATAGAAGAGTGTGATGAAAAGGCAAATAGTTTCACCCAAGAATTGGCAACAATTCAGTGGACAAAAAGATATACTATATCATGGAAATCTTTTGTATGGGTAAAGCAAATTGTTTAATTGCAAGGTAATACTATCATTAAATAGGGAGTAGCAATTATATCAAACTATATTCATAAAAATATATCCCTGTTATTATCTTGTAAAATTAAATTTAATGAGTGAACAATATATGAAACTTAAAGTGTACCAAAGGATAACAAGTATCTCTTCGTAGATTAGATTTTATCTTTAACAATAAGGATTGTAAACTTTATTAAGGAAACTTAAAATTAAAATTCAGAGAACAAACTGATCTTATACACTGTTGACACATATTTTCCTTCACTGTATCATCTCTTTCTCAAAGCAATATTAAACCCATTGTTAGGATAAATATTAACTATGAAGGAAACCCAAGATCAGGGAAGACAAGAATAAAACGTGGATACCTTTCCCCCAGATGTTCTTTAGACTATTGGAAGCTTGACTCTACCATGATCATCCTGGGTTAATACTGCTTTGTTTATTTACTCATGAAACTGGTACTATCTGGCGCTTAGTGAATTATTTTTTCTCCAAGTTGTTGCATTAATAGTCCATTAAAAGGCTGTTCCCTTTTTAACCACAATAAAAAGTTAGTATACTGTCTTACCGATGTACACAAACATTATTTTAGCTCACCCGAGTCTTCATGAACCTTTGATATGTCTTCCACAGTTTACACAAATATCACCTTTAACTCCTTCTTGCATTTGATTTTGATAACACGAAACTACTTCTTCAGGGAAGCCTGGCTATATTTTAAACCTATTTTTGGCTTTGTAATCAGATACATCGTTATTAATGCATAGAATGTCTCATAGTATAGGAAGATGGTAGAAGAAAAAAATGAAGGCACCAGATACTAAAAATTATTTCTCCAAAGACATTTAATATATAGCAAAATATGGTAACTATGCTGTAACGGTTGTATTAATTAAACAGATCCTGCAGTCGTCAGCTAAATGTATATAATCTAGAGATAACAATAGAAAAGCGAGCCAAAAATAGAGAACAAATAAATGTTATCAGGAAGGAAGAAGTATTGTATAAGAAGCATAGAGAAAACTCATGAGTCATGTTTATAAACAAAATAAAACAAAAAATAACTCATGTGACTAAAGCCAAGCAGAAACAGAACATGCTATTGATGTTTATATAGATTATGGTATAAAAAGTAATATCTGTCTTAAACACTAAAAAAACTGTATCTTTGAAACATAATTTAGACAAATTTGGGTTTATTGCCTCTTATTTCACTCATGGTTCAAAATACGGACTAAAGGAATTGGAATATGGGTGAATGCATTTTGTTTGATTATTCATTTGTATTTTTGTGCTCAAATAGTTTTTCATTCCTGTACAGTGATGGAGTACCTCTAAAGACAGCCCTGAAAAATACGAGATGGCAAGATTGCACCATTCCGGGAATGAATATGTAAGATACTACGACTCAGCGGCTCACGCTTGAGATCCATTACCCCTCTGATTTCTCCCTATCCCGAGGAATTAATAAATTTTTCTTTTATAACAGACAACATACACAAAGTGGTAGCTGAGTAGAGATGTGTGGAATAAGGACTTCATTAATTTTCTTCTTTGCTCCCTCCCACCTACCACTTCTTGAAAGAGGAAAACACTCCGCAAAGTCATTCATCCTTTCCATGCAGTGAGACACAGGTAAAAACTGGGAAAAGTTGAACAACAAAATAAATTGGACCTGCCCAGTGACTTCTATTTTAAAAATACTTGCTGATCCTTGTAACCCTGCTGAAAATGACACACGCTGTGAGGCTTCAGATCAGATACTTCTTTGATGTATTTCAGGAGGGCAATAAAGTTGAAATATATTAAGAAGAAAAAAAAAAAAACATTCCTTATTCTCATAACAATGGAAAATAAGTGCACATGTTTAAATTTTCAAAGGAACAGACTGGAGTTCTGGCAAATGTTTTTTAATATTGTAAATGGAAAGCAATTACTATACTGAGAGAGATACAGAAACTCCCTGATATGACGCAAGCAATATATTTTCATGAGTTCCTTTAGGCAGTTTATATCCTAAACCTGCAAAGGCATGCACAAGTTTAACTTAACTTATGTACATGTTTCTGTTTGGAGCTTGCAACAGAATAATAAAAACCCCTCATCTAATACAGGTATGAGGCATATATTATATTCATTGCTTTCTCTCACATCATTTTATTTACTTTTGTCAACCATAAAACCAAAAATAAAATAAGAATACATTCCAATGTGTGGAACACATTGAAGGAGAAAATAAAAATGTTGTAGTAAGCTATTCAAAAACCTTACCCCTCAACCTCCAAAAAAAAAAAAAAAAAATTGAGGGAAGGCAAAAAATTATGCGTTCTTACCTACCTCAGTATCATGTCAACAATGAGAAACTCCACACACAAAAAGTACTGTAGTATGGGATAAGAGTAATGTTGTAGCTTCATCTCTGAATTTCCTGGCATTATGGGTTTGAGAGGGGTACTTCATCTTATCTTTACCTGTCTGTCAATTTAATGTTTCATGTAAGTTTTTATCTAATTTAGAAAAGAGGAAAAGATCAGGGGAAAAAAAAAACACCTTGTCTACACAACACTATCTGTTTTCTAGCTTTAGAAGTCTTAATTAACTCTTGCTGGTTCCATTTCTCATTATTAACATCACTGTTTACCACAGAAGTTCTGGTTCCTTTTTAAAAAAAAGAACAAAATTTTGTACTGTTCCCATATAAAACCATCAGACCTCCTAACTTTTTTCTAAAATGGATATTTTTGCTCGTCTTCACAGCAAAATTAAAATGGATGGGGACATGCATGAGGAAAATATCATGAATAAGGAAAGGAACAATTTTGTTTTAGGTAACAAGCTGGATTTTGTAATACCAACAGAATTTATAGACATTTTACTGCTGGTTTACAATTTTTAAATTTTTCTTATTTTTGCTAATTGCAATACTGGTTTCAAGTTTTAGCTGGCCGTATTTTCAAATTCCAGTTTCCTTCTAAAGCAAGTTCTCTTTATGTATATATTTGTTTTTATTTATACACACCAACACTATATTTCTGAGGGGGATTCTCGACATTTTTCCAAGTGCTAACATTTTCTTGTACTTCAGCAGAGCATCACGGACTTCGACAGAACCACATAAAGGTGGGAGGCAGACAAACATACAGTGATTAGAAAGATCAAAGCTTAAGTCTCAGTGCCACTCAAGTCTCAGTGTCATTTTCAAAATAAGCTGTGATGGCGCTGGCACTTCCACCCTGCATCTCAAGCCTTATTCTTAAGAAACTCCGTACACTACACCCAGCATGGGACCCACAGCCATTTTCTTCCCATGACTGGCTAGCCTAGCAACAAAGGATACACTCTACTGAGTTTATCAGGACTGCAACCGACCAGCTCAAGGGAATTCCAGACAGGAGCCACATCCTGCAAGCCTTCCGCATGCCGATATGCCTTTGCTTTTGGATAGCTCCACTGGACTCAGACGAACTTCACTTATATTGTTACTTAAGATCATGTCATTTACTTCATAAGGATTATTCGCCTCAATTCAAGTTTCCATGCTTTAATTACTAAAAGTTGTTAGCAAAAGTTGGACTAATTAAAAAAGTTGCGTTAATTAAGAATCACTAGCAATGCATTGTTTTAAAACCTGGTTCTCCTAGCGTATTTTTCTCCTTTTGGCTTCTTGGCATACATTCTCCGGTTGAGGCCACATAAAAGTAATGGTTAGTAGACTAAGGGAGTCCAGAAAATCATGCAGTCTGAAAGAGAAGTTCATCTCACATACCCATTGTTAACCTTCTAAGAGTTAGACATTTAAATTCAAACTATTCATCCTTGTGTACCTCCAGAACTAAAGAAGGAATAGAGACAAGTACAGAATTATCCTAAACATTAAACTTAGAATGACATACATTGCCTTCTAGAGGATGTAGCTTCTTACCATTGACCATAAGAGGAGCCTAGGGTGACTGGTACAGATCTAGATGTGTCCCTTTTAGATGTCCACATGAGGACAAATGAATCTCATCCCATACTGGCAAGAGGAGGAATACCACACACCAACAGCACAAACTGCAAATTCATCATCTGGTCCATTAGTTCTACAGATGTTCTTGGGATTGGGTTGGGTTGGGTTGACTTTGGTTTTGTTGGCAGGAAGTGTGGGAAAGGTGTTACTTGGGAAAAAAAGCTAAGCTGAAGGAAAAATGAAGCGAGTATATAAAAGGAAAAGAGGCAAAGAGAGTTATGCAAAGGAATAAAGGGAGTGGAAGAGTATGGTTCAGCACTTTGGCACAGGGCTGGGCAAGTCCTAAAGACAGATCTCTAGAAGATCCCAAATGCCTACCTTGGCTGTTTCTGAAACTGCACTGTGATGTGACTGAATTCTTGATTGGTTCACCTCCGCATATTCCCTACTACGGCAGAGAAGTATGAACACTTGAGTCATCCCCATTACGAAACAACTCTTAGTCCGGAGCAGAGGATGGGCAGAGGTGATTCTAGCTGAGCTTGATTTAAACCTCTGACACCCCAGTGCCACTCATTACAAGTCCTTCTGCAGCAAGTGTAAAGCAAGTATTCCTGCAGAATTCCTCATTAACAGTAAGTAAATAAGCGTTTTCAGAGTATACAGCCAAAACCTGCACAAATGCACCAGGATAGTGGTTCTCAGATGCTTTGGACCAGTGGATTATCACTAGCCCTGATCAATTTTAAAGACCATTACATATGCTGTCAAGAACATCTCATACATTTACTCCTAACTATAGTCCACAGACCAGCTGTGGGCCCCTTCTGATGTCCTGGAGGCCCGTTCTCACGATTGTCTTTAACATCCAGCTGAGTGAAACACAAAAGACAAACAAAATTAACCCTTATTTTAAATCTAAAATGGAATAGATCTAAAAGCCTTTTAATGGGAATTCATTTTTAAATACCTTTTACTGATCCAAGGTATTTTTAGTAGCATAGGTGTCAGTTTTAGTAATTATTAAGCTTGTGCAACTCTCACTGAATCCCGTCAGAACTGACGAGAGCAAAACTGTCAATGTTTGGACTGCTGTCACGTACAAAATATTTTTATATCTTTTAATCCACTTGTGTCCTAAACCAAGCTGCCTTTAATGCTGTATGACATGTTGTAGCCTGAAAATAACCTACAGCAGCCCTATTAGTAGATGTGCCCATAACATGATATATTTAAACTCTGGTGGTTCAATACAAGGCTGCCATGTTATCCAATTGACAAAAGGGAATTTAGACAGAGGAAAATCCTATTGATCTTTTCTACTAGTACATAATAGGAATAGAGTCAATGTCACAAGAACTCAGTTAATTTTCCTCATTTTTATGAACTAACAAGCAACCTTATTTTAAAAAGTTTGTTCCTACTCAACTTAGTATTTATAGTGGCAGTATTACCTGATAATAAAGACAATGCCCCAGTCAAGACTTTGATCTTTTCACTGCTCATAATCTATCCTTAAACACCTAAGCATATTTGATTTTATATATACACAAGTATAAGCATTTTATGTAATACTTTTACTATAATTTATACTAGTACGAAGAATAATTTACTTTAAGGCTTTGATACTAAATATTTTATTTATATCCCCAAGTTTTCATAGATATCCAAATTTCGATCTTGATAATCTGCAGATCTATTTGTATGTATTTGTAATCTGGAAATTATTATTCCTGAATAACCATTGCTAGGCTGAGCCCAGAGTTTTAAACAATGCATGTGAAATAGGTCATTATTAATATTTTTTAAATGCAATTTTAGGTAGATAGGATATTTTTTGTAGTAACTTAAAAACAGCCAAGATGGTTTAGAGCTGTACCTGATCTACAAAGAAAACAAGTAATTTATTCAAGTATGTTCTGGTCATTGTTTATCATTTGAACGATTAATTGTTGATTAAGGTAGTGGGAATAAGTAGTGCATTTTTTTCTGATACTTCTCCTTGAAGGAAATGCAGAATGGGAGCTATTAGCTCTAATGACTCTTAAATGTTTCAAAACCGTCTTGAACAATTGCCAAGGGGCAGAAATGCTAATGTTTGCTGAAGGAACCTGAGGCTTAACTGAATTATCTATTTTCTTATCCAAAGGACTTTGAAGTAGCATTGCTGAGAGACGATTTATTGTTCTCCTCAAGACAATTACCCAGCAGTGATGAGAGAGAGGAGGGGCTACATTTACCCTTCCTAAAACTAACTTTTGTGAGTCAGGAGCGTGACTCAGAGCGGTCAGTGATGTTGATGTTAGCCTCAGAGAGAGACAGCTTGGTTCCCCGTGTTGCTTCTTATCTTGGGGAGGGGAGGAAAAACAAACAAAACCCTTGTCACTTGATCACAGAGGGCAGGCTCACAACACTACAATTTATGAACCAGGTATTCAGTCAGCATGAATTGGAACAGGCCCACAAAACCAGTGAAATCAATGAAGCTTCACAAACTAACATCAGCTGACGAGAGGCTCTCAAAGATAAGACCACAACTTCATCAGACAAGTTCAGCAAAGAAGCCTTAAAAAGCAACACATCTAGAAGGGCCCACGGTAGCACAAGTCAAATCAACTAACGCTTTTTTTTTCAATCCAGAATTGTACGTACCATGAAGCCCTAAAAGCACTTTTGCACCTTGGTGAGTATAACGGATACTCCCACGTGTTGAGTCTTGGGGTGATAGGTGACCTGCCTGAGCAATACATATCCGTACCAAGGACGGGCACCAAGAGATGATGGCTAATATCAGTTCCAAGGAGACGGCAACAGCACTGCGATTTTTAAAAAACCCTCCTAGCGAACTGGACCGAAATGCTTCCACGACAGCCCTGCTTGAGACTTTGGCCATCCTTTAGGAATTCAACAACGATGCGGGAAGGGTCTGGCCATGAGGGAGAAAGTAGCAGCTCCAAATTGGGGAAGTGCTACATAGCAAAAGCTGCTGCAGTGGAGGTAGCTGGGTGTTCACTGTATGTGTTTTGGAGCTCTACCAGCGCGCTATTTGCAGACTAATAGCACACATTCATTCATCAGCCATTTCTAACTTTCTAAGACACAGCCATGGTCATACTGTCTCATCACATACACTTTTTATTTTTTATGTTTTATCATGAAAAGTTCCCCAAACATGTGTTTGGGTTTTTTTCCTACTCTTTATAGCAGTGTAAAGTATGGTTATCCTACTCTGCCCTCTTTTTTTTCTTCTCCTCTCTCATGCCTGATCCAAGTCCTTTAATTTGTCAGATTCTCCATCAGCTCCAGGATTTTATGCTTTGTTGTTTTTTTTTTCCTTTGTATGTAGACGTTGCACCTTTGTTCATGAAATATCTTTCTGCTTTCATCTGGTGTTGGGCTATAATGCTTCTTGCTGTGGTGGCACCTTGAAAAGAAAATGTAAAGAAGAAACAGTTAACATATGAAGTCCAGTGTACTTTTTCTGATGTATTTCAAATACAATATATAAGAAAAAGTGTTTTGTATATACAACAATAACTGTTGCTTCTCCCATTCCTTTCTTTATTTCTTTTATCCTTCCCCTCCTGATCCTGCCGTATCACAGTAAAAGAACACCTAATTAAAAAAAAAACAAAACAAAACCAAAACCAAAAAATTTTGTGAGGGAAATGGAACAGAGCCAAAAAAATAATAATTCAAGTATTTTAAATTACTATATGTATTCATAACAGGAAACACATTATTCACAAATCCCGAGCTCCTGAACAGTCAAGAGAAAGAATTTTGAGCTGATAAAAAATGCAAATGTTTACAGATAGGCCTCTTTCCTGAGGGAGAGGTGGACGATTTCAGGATGAATTGAGCGATATTGTTTTGTTTCACAAGGTCATTGCTAGGATGCATGTTTGGATCATAGAGCAATTTGGCCATTGTGACACCTACAAGACGTGCAAAAGGCCAATTGTTTCCTTATCTAGACGGCCCTCTAGTCTTTTAGGCAACAGACTGATATGTTACAATGCAGGATACTGGGACCATCACGAGATGCAGCCTCCACAGCCCTGCAGGACCCCGGGCCAGGAGCATGGGGAGCAGGAATCTTCTCCAGGGTGGTCTGTGGTGAGTGGTCAAACAGCAGCACTGGTCTGAGAAAGCTGACTGGGAGAATTGTAGCTGGTATGGAAAATGTTTGGCTCTTCAAGCCCGGTGGAAGCTTTGGACACATTTCCATGCTTACACACAAATATTCTCCCAACTTCTCATGCTTTCTCCACTCTCCAGTTTCATCAAATGTCATTCATGAGCTCAGTTTCAACGGCATCAGCACTAGCAGGATGGTCAGGTAAACAGCTGCAGAATTAAATAAAGTTTAGATCTATGCACAAACAAGGAAAAGTCTGTTTTCTGCTTTCCCTTCTCAGATCAAGCTCATCGCGCAATTTTGCCAAAAGGCCCCTAGTTCATACAGGATGGTGAGGTGGTCACTCAGACCTTGGCTGGCCTTTCTCATTTTTGACCAAATATTGTAACGATCCAAATACTCCAATTCATACTCTTTGTGTTAAAAGTCTCACAGTAAGTAGATCACATTCAGGCAACCCACTTGAATTCTCTGTGACACAATTTCTGCCTCTGTATGATACTTCTGTCATTAGAGCGTTGGTCACGGAATGAGTTGAGCTATTGTCACTGATTTGTCAAGTCTGGCCTTTCCAAATTGCCTGCAAACCACGCTGAATTTTCCTGAAATGGTAATGTTTCCTCAAAAGTTAAATGAAAGATTTCCAGAAATATTCCTTTGTGCATCTTGGTTTTGCTTGCTTTATATGATTAGTGACCTACATTACATGGAATGTTTTCTGTTAGTCAATTACATGTCCTAACCTTTAGAAATAGGAGGAGTGCTTATTTTCTCACAAAAAAAATCATGAAGAGTGTTGTAGCTGGAGGATTAATTTGGAAAACATTTTGCAATCCTCAGGGAGAAGATTCTGGAGGGCTGGAAGAAATTTCTTCTTACTTTCAAGGTGTCACATGTTTTCATGCTATCCTCGGGTATGAGTGCAAGAGGAATGTTAAATAACAACTATTTTGTGCCTTGAAAAATGTATCCACTTAGAGAATTCTACCATAACAGTATGTAAAAAAATTAATGTGGATATGTACCCTTCCCACCTTTGCGCTTCTTTCCTGCGAAGAAAATAGGGTATTATTCCCATTTCATAGACAAAGAACTGAAGCACAACCTACCTACCTTCCCTCAAGACAAAAGGGAGCAGGTACAGACATGTACCCAAACTGCAATGCGTTGAACACATCATCTCCCTCTTAGCTGTACCAAAGCTAATTTTGTCTGCCTGAAAGCCGGGAGATATGACAGAACTGCGCGGAACACATCTGCCGGGCTTCTAAAGCTGTATCGCGAAATGCAATTTCCAAGTGCCTGGGGAAGCCTCGCTGAGCTACAGCGATGGGTGCAGAGGAGGGTGCAGAACTGCAGACAGAATGTAAGAGAATGTGTTTTATACGCGTTCAGATAGTTTTATGTTCCCCTTCTGGGAAGACACACAAGAAATCTCCTCAGCAGAGCAGCCTGCAGGATTGCTTACCTCAGTATTTTGATTTTTCAATTGACCTCTAGATATGGAGAGGTAAGGTAGTATTTTTAGCAACATCCAAAATGGGCAGGAGCCAATTACCGCTCACAATCTCTTTTGATTGCCTCTCTTGAGCAAGGAGAAAAAAATGTAACAGGCATTCAGGTAAGAAAGGAAGAGACAATGAAGCTCAGGCAAGCCATGATAATAACGTCGTTAGGATGATTTATTTATTTGCCAGTCCTTGTAGGCTGTTTTGTGCTGACTTCATCCTGTTGCTTTAACCCTCGAGGCTCTGCAGCATCTCGGGGCTGCAACAGGAGTGACACATCGGCTTTTCCATTTAATTCCCTTCGCAGCCCCGGCTCCGGCAGCGGTGGGATTTGGAGGGTGACAAAAGGCGGCGCGGGGTCCCGAGGGCAGGCTGGGAGAGGCTGACAGCCCGTGGCACACACAGCTGGCCAGCCGTTCCAGCGGGATGCCCAGCGGACGGGCAGGCAGGATGTCAAAACAAGGCTGGAAAAAAACCACACAAAGGGGTTAGAGAATTGCGTATGGTTTATGGATGGGGATTTTTCATTGGGAGCCGGGGAGGGTGCGTGGGGTGTGTGATCTCCAGAGGAGAACTGAAATCGGGGTCTTTTATTTCCAGTCTCATTCCCAGCCTTGTTATTGACATCCATATACGTATCCCCGGACACCTCACTGGGGGCCTCAGTCCTTCACCCCACCATTTATTTCCCTTTCTCCAATCGAAGAGCCCCCGGGATGGAGACAGGCAGGCGCTGAGCACCCGCCACCCCCGCTCCGTCCCCGTCCTCCCGCGGGGGAGAGGCGGGCACGCCCGGCGGGAGGCGGCTGGCCCCGCTGCTCCCCGGTCCCCACCGCCGGCACCGAGCCCACACGCTCTTTTCCCGCCGCTCCGGCCCTCGTCAGCCCCCGCGCAACAGGGGACCCGCCACCTCCCGCCACGCCGCATCCCTGCGGCCGCCGCAGAGCCTCGCCCGCCCGCTCAGGCCCCCGCGGCTCTCACAGGCAGCGGGCTCAGCGCTCGGCACCGCCCGGCTGCCCTCGCCGGGGCTGGGGTGGGGGGTGACAGGCCGTGAGGCGAGGCCGTCCCGGCGGGCACGGGGAGGACCGCGCCCCGGCGGACCGTTAGGGCGGCCCCGCGCGGTCACACCTCCCCTCACGGCGCTGCGCACCGGCCCCCTCCCTCCCTCCCTCCCTCTCTCCCTCCCTCTCTCTCTCCCTCTCTCTCGGGACGGCGGCCTCTCCCGCCGCCGGGGGATCCCCGCCCGCTCCCCCCCCCTCCCCGAGGCGGTCCCCGGCTCCGGCGGCTGCGGCCCGGCACCCACGGGCGGGTGTGTGGGGGTGGACACAGGCCGCCCCGCCCCCGCCCCGCCCCGCGGGAGCCGCTCGTGGCAAAGTCACCGACCCCCGGAGCCCGCCGGGCTCCATCAAACGCCGAGGCCCCGCCCACCGACGTCATGGAAACAAGCGCGTCACCCCGCTGCCCGCCAGTGGCGGCGGCGGAGGGCGGGGCGAGGCGCGCAGTGGCCCCGCCCACACCCCCCCGCACACCCCCCCCCCGGCCGGCGCCGTGCCTATCGCGGCCCCTCCTTCCTTCTCCTCCCCCACTGAAGGCGCCGCACGGCGGGACCCCCCTCACCCCGGCCGCGCGAGGGGCCTCCGTCACGTGACCGGCGCTCCGCAGGCGGTGAGGGAGGCGGCGGGGACCGGCGGCAGCGGGAGGGGGGCGGCGGGAGCGAACAAGTGAGTGACCGCGGAGGAGGGAGGGAAGGAGGCGGGCGGATCGCTGCGCTCCGCCCCGCCCTGCCCGGTGGCGCCCCGGCTCCTGTAGCGGTTGGCTCTGCGGCGCCGGGGCTTCGGCGGCGCGCTCGGCGCTGCCCGGTGCCGGTGCGGGGGGGAGAAGGAAGCGGGCAGGCCCCGGGGAACGGCGGCGGCGGCGGCGGCAGCGAGGAGGGCGAATCGTTGGTTCCTGCCGGTGAGGCGACGGGGGCGGGGCGGGCGGTTCGCGCCCCCCCCCCCCCCCCCCCCCCTTCCTCCTCCTCCCGCTCTCCCCGCGCCGGTGCCCCCTCCCTCCCGCCTTCCCTCCCCAATTCGGTCGCCGCTTCCCCCCCCCCCCGCCCCCCCTCCCTCCCTCCTCCCCCCCTCCTCCCCCCGCGGCCGCAGGGCGGGGGCGGCGCGGCGGGGCCGGCCGGCCGTGGGCAGGGCGGGGAGCGCGGGGACCTTGTGCGCTCGGCGAGCGGGCGGCGGCGGCAGGTTCACGGGCGCCTCGTCCCGGCCCCCGGCTGGGCGGCGGCGGCGGGGTCGGCTCCGCGGGCGCCAAGGTAAGAACGGTGGTGGTGGTGGCGGCTCGGTGCGGATCTCCTCCCGGTCGGCCGGGGAGGGCGGCGGCAGGTGCAGCGTCGGTCCGCTCCCGCCGCGGGGCTGCGGGCCGTGGCCGTGGCTGGCCGGGGGAGGCGGCGGCTGGTGCAGCGGGGGTGGTGGGGCCGGCCGCGGGGCTGAATGCCGCGCTCCCCGGCTTTCGCTGGTTTTCCCCGCAGGTAACCGGAGCGCGCACCTGGCCGCCGCCGTGCAGCCGGGGCGCGGCGTGACCTTGAGGGCAGCGGATGCGGGGCTAAGCCTCCGCGGGAGTGGCGGCCACCGGGCGCGGCGGCAGCGCCGCCGCGGAGCCGACGGGCGGGCAGGGCTGGCACGCCGCGGCTCCGCAGCCCCCGGCGGGCGGCAGGGCGCGCACACGCCACGGATTAAGGTGGTGCTCGGCCCCCGCCGCCCGCCGGGTTAAGTAGCCGGGATTAGCCCGCTGCGGCTGCACGACACCGACATCCCGGGCGCTTCTCCACCGCCCCGCGGGGGCCGGCAGCCCGGCACCCGCACCCCCGCAGCCTCCCCCGCCGCCTCCTCCGCCGCCTCCTCCTCCCTCGCCCGCTCGCCGCGCCCCCGGGGCGGTGTTTTTGGCCGCGGCTGAGTCGTACGCCGCTTTCCGTCGGAGCGGGCGGGCTGTTTTGATTTATCGATGCCCGGGCGGGCAGCTCATCGACCCGAGCGGGGATGCGGCGCTCCTTCGGCAGCCGGGAGCGCGAAGCCCCCGCGGGCGTCGCTGCGCGGGTGAGCGCCGAGCGCTGGGGGGCCGCCCCGCTCGGCGCTGGGAAGCGCCTCTAAGGGCGGCGGCGGCGGGGTCATCCTCGTCCCGGCGGTGCGTGTAACCTTTGGATGTGGCACCACGTGAGTTCGGGAAACGGGCCGGAGCCGCCGCCGGGGGATGGCCGGCCGGCTGCCCGGCGCGGGAGGGAGGGAGCGCTCGCCGCTCACGGTGGAGCGGAGCGGGAGGGCGGGTGTCCGCGCCGGCGCCTGCCCGGGCTTCCCCCCCCCCATCTCCTCGGGTTCCCGTCGGAAAAAGGCTGAGGTGGGATGGATTTAGGATTTGCGGAGGAAGGTCTGGTGGAAAGCTGGCGGGCAGAGGTGGTCTTCGGGAGCGCGTCTGTCGGCTCCGGCGGTGCGAGGGGTGGCTGCCGGGGAGGTGGGGAGGACTGGAGGGGTCGGCCGGAGCCCGGAGGAGCGTTTGGAGATCGGGAGCGTTGGGTGAGTCTGTCCCAGGTTTTTCAGCCTGGGGGGCAACCTATTTGCACGGCTGTAAGAGGAGTCTGTGCAGTGCTACGAGTGTTCCACGCTCGACTTAAAAGCCTCGCTAACATTTAAATGTGGTTTGTTTGGGTTTTTCTTCCGTTTCACTTTTTAAAATGGGTGGTGGGGAAGAAAAATGCACAGTACCAAAATTTCTTTTTTTCATGTCATTTCTTGTAATTTCGAGATCCCCATTACAGAAATCCTTAAATATCTATTGCATACAGCATTCTTAAATTTGTAGGTTCAGGTGCTGAGGTTTTCTTCTTAAGGTCTGTTTAAAAGGAACAGGTGATAATAACTTTATTCCTTGCCTTAAACGGTCCTTTTGAGCATGTGTTTGCCCTGGTATTGGGCTGAGGAGTGTTTGAGGGGTGGCTAAGTAGCTGAATATTCAAATCGTGTCCCTTAACGTGTCCCTGCTGGGAAGTGAAGTCCCAAGGCAAATGTACCTGTGAAACATGTCTTGCATCATTAGCCGCCTTGGCTTGTTGCTGGGGGGGACAGAAGTAGAGCGTATTTTTGGAAAACCACCACCTGTCCAAAAGCTGCTGCATCTTTAAAACACTCGTGGGTCCTAATGAATTTGACTTGAAATAGTGTCTTTTAGGTGCTTGAAAAGATCTCGGTTAGGTAACTTGGCAGCTCCTTGGTTCATCATACAGTATATTCAGAAGGTGGCAGCTGCAGCTTAGCCAGTGCCTTTTTTTTTTTTTTTTTTTTTGCCTGTTTGTTGGAGCTTTTCAAGGATTTGGTCCAAACACCACAAATCGTGAATTCCAACAGAAGTAAACTTGTGTATCTTTAAACTATTGGCTCTTTTGGCAGGAATAGATTCCAATGTACTAGGGCTTTAATACTTATGGCATAATGAATGGAAACTCTCTCGGTGTCAGTGGAAAAAGTGGTCACTGAATTCAGTGAGGGGAAAAAAACCTCGTATGCTTCAATGTGAAATTTTCAGTCTGGAACAGCATCGTTGCATCGCTTGGTGTGTTGCTGCTCTTTCGGTTCACTATGGTAACCCATCCTGGTTGGGTTATCTGAAGAAAATGGGGGATCCCATGTTGTGTACGGACACTTGCAGGTTTTCCCAGTCAATATTGCTGTCTTGGTGCTGAATTGCAGCACTACTACTTCAGTTCATTCAAAGAAAAATGCTGCTTATGATGTGGGTAACAAGAACGATGCAAGTCAAAACTAAATTTAAAGGGAATTGTGGCTGTATTGTGTGTATGCACACATACAGTGACTCACTATTGCATATTAAGCAGGCGTGTTTGGGAACTTAAAGCAGAAAACAGACTAGTGTTGCATTTGCATTGGGTAAACTGTGTATTGGTTTCTTACAAAGTTGCATTACATACAGGTAATGATACAAGCAAAGGATCCCCATTCGTGTAATACACAATCAGCTAATAATCTGTAGAGTGATCCTGCCAATTAAAATGCTCTGCAGTCCAACACAGAATCTCGTTTAGAAAGTGAGTCTTTCATGGACCGCAATATAGAGAACTTCTTTCAGCTGTTAAAATTGAGAACCTCTAAACCATGTTGTGGGAGCTTAACAGGAAGCTGAGAGGCTTGTAAATGTCCTGCAGCTCAGTCATGACGGTCTAGTAATTACCTTTTTTTTTTTTTTTTTTTGCTGTTTGAGTTTGTTTGGAAGAGTATGATAAACTGGAGACAGTCATAAGATGAAGATATTAAGAAAGAAACATAGACTGGATCTGCTGAAGCCACCTCAAAAACAGATGCTTTGGAAGAATTAACTTTGCCAACGTTTAAGATTTTAGAGCTAGGAACTCAAATATTAATTGACAAGTTCAAAATGGACTTGACAAAGCAGTCAATAACATGCCATAGCAAGCAAGTTTCCCTTGACATAAGGGTGGACAAGATAACCTGAAGTATCTTCTAACTCAAATTTCTTCCATTAAGGTAGACTAAATATTAATGGCACTGAGCATTCTTTACAGCTGAAATGTGACCTCAGTGATGTCTTTCGGTGTTTGAACTGTTTATTTTAATATATGTTCTCTTCTGTTTTAAAGGGAAAATAACACTTGTGCAACAAGGATGCGCATTTTGCTCAGAGTTGAAGTCGGGTTTCAGTTAGCAACATTTAATCTAATGCAGAATAATGAACAGCCATGATTAGCCCAGGGCATTGAAATGTAAATAAGGAGAGAAATAAGGAAAGACTACTTGAATCTATAGCAGATTTTGTTGTAGAAATGCATGCTTGCTTTCCTCAAACAGGATCAAGAAAATTGCAATAATATTCTTAAATTTGTACTCTTTAGCATTCTCAACTTGTGTTAAAATGAATAATAATAAAACTTGTTAAAAGCTGCTGTTCAGGAGATAATGATCTTTCTCTGTAGAGTATTTTAATTAAAAATTAGATAAAATCTAGGGGTTGCAGTATCGTGTCTAAAAAGCTAAGATTAGCTCTGCCTACTGGCTTGCTATAGCGCGTGCAACAGTCTCAAGTAGGTTGTCTTTTTTTTTAAACCTGTTGAATTTTCTTTTAAAGGTGTCAATTTTATTTCTCGTTATAAAGTTAACTGATTGAAGACTAAAGAGGGCAGCGCACATGAGGTGATGCTGTTCTCTGTTTGAAAAAGAAAAGTGAACCTATGATGATTTATGTAGAGGATGTGTATTTCTCACAAGCATTACGGATTACGAATTAAATCAAAATGGCCTGTCTTTAGATTTGGATTTTTTCAGTTTTTAAATAACTGTCACTAATGTTAGTTTTTCCCTAGCTTTGGCTTCAAATCGTTGAAAAGATCATGTTCACTAATTGCACAGCAGAGCGATAAAAAACAAGGAAGAAAATTTTTTTTTGTTTGTTTGTGAAGCCCCCCCCAAACATTTGTATCCACATGTAAAAAATAAAAATGTGTTCAGCATCTTTAAAATAGGGCAGTTGCATACAGAAGATGGAAGCAATGATAATGAGCAGTATAGAATGAGGATTTCTAGGAGGTAACATGGACAATGAAATCAACAGGCAAAATATAGACTAACACATCTTGGAACAGTCATACTTTCTTACATCAAATGTAGTTTCAGGACAAGTACATGGTATCGTCCAGTTTGTCTTTTATTTCTAAATTATGAGGTTTTCAAATACAGTTTATAAAAATTAGTTTCTAGTTTTCATGACAGGTTTCACTTGATATGAACAGTAAATTTGAGGGATCTGCCTGTTCAGGCTATTCATATTCCAACAAACATTATGAAAGTGATTTCTGCTGCCACTTATAAATCTTATTCTAACTGACAGATGACAGCAGGAGGTGTTATTAGTTTAATTTTGGTGAATTGCAAAGTAGGCATGAGGCTTTCTCAGTTGGTATTTCAAAAGTCTGGTGGGAGAAGAAATGTAAAGAAAATGTAGGAGTAAAAAAAAAAAAAAAAAGCCAGAAATAGCTCTAAAAATAAATCCAAATTCTTTTTGTCCAGTAAGAGATAAGATGACAAGACAGACAAATAACATCTGCCCTGCCTTTGGAGGGGGATGGACTGAGGAAGAGGGTATACCCTCCCCTTACTGCTCTTTGCAACTGTACAGTGCAGTTAAGGAGCACACGGATGCATTTTGAGGATTTGATAAGCTTTGGTGCTGACCACTAAGTCTGGTTGGTTTTGCCACTTAAAACGTGACCGGTCTCAGCACTAAGGGGTAGTGTTGCTTATTACTGGCTATTTTCTGATACTGCTTTGGAGGAGAGAGGTAGGTAAGTTCCCGCATGGCCTCCTAACTTGTGGTGAGCTTCAGTGGCTTGCATGTTTCAGGTTTTCAATATTGCTTATGAGCTGGATGCTGCTGCAGTTCCCAGTGAGCACAGGAAACACCATGTTCTTAAAACACACTTCTGTGGAGCCTATCACTTGTAATCTGCTACCCTTACTTGTGCCCTTATATTCACAGAAAGATAAGGTGGCAGCAGGGAATACAACACTGTTGGGTTCTGACCACTTGGTGTACAGTGTCTGGTTTACGAAGAGGAGGCCCGGGATGTACCGTGCTCTGCATAGGTGATAGCAACAAACCCCGTTTCAAGGCAGAAAAGATGATTCAGCCGCTCTTGCTTTGAGCAGCTATCGAACTTCCTGGGACTCAACCCAAGGTTCAGAGTGGTGAACTCTTTTTCTGCTTGACTTACGTCTTCATCGAAACTCAAAATTTGGTATTCATTTTAAGATTCTAAATCCGAGATTATCTTAATCACATTTACAGTATATGCACCAGTGGAAGAAAAATCAAGTGTGCTTTTCACTGGAGTGTCACAGATGCGTGCTTACATAGAGATCACACAACCTTTTTTGCACTTGTTATTTGACAAGTGACTGGCGGCTTGTCCACGTGGCTCTTTCAGGATTGCTTCTGTGTCTGTACAAACACAAGGTTGTGTTGGTTGCGGTGTGTACTTTGGCTTCCTGAACTACTGCGTTTCTAATGAAATCAAGACGTCTCAGGCCTTATGTGATAACAGATCTCTGTGTTTAAAAAAAAAAAAGTGAAGTGTATATGTATATTGCTGTATGATAGAATAAACATCCATGTGCAGATCAGAATATTTATCTGGACTTAAAATAATTCAAAACCAATTGATAGCTCCATATGGGGAAAGGAGGAAGAAGAGACATTAGCTCTGTTAGGTGGAGCTTTTCTACCATAGAAAGAAATACCCCTAGTGCTCTGCTCTTCATTGAAATAAGGAGCTTAGCCACTAGCAGTAAAGAAGTATTGTAGCTACTGCAAACTGCTTTTTAAGAATACTTGTAGAATATTGTAGAATGTTAAGATGATGGCCACCGTGACTCTGCAAAAGCTTGGAAAACGTTTGGTTTTGTATGGTGGATGTTTCAAGAGATAAGAGTCTGTTAAGTCCTGATCCAGAAGACTTGCTAGTCACTTCTGTTAATATATTTGATTGCTTTTTTTCAATATTCTGAAGTTATGGCACACTTATGGCCTTCTGAAGATGCTGTGTTGATCAGAATAATCCAAGAGACTGTGAGGACGACAAGACAACTTCATTTGTGCTTGCCTATTTGGCTTGTCACTGTGAGTGGAAAGTTTCATGGGGTGGCTGAAGTGACCCGGTAGCTGCTTTCATTTCCACCTTGTCCTGGACTGCTCAATAACTCCCCCCCTCCTTTGTGCCATCTCTGCTTCTTTGCATCTACTCGCAGCACCAGTAGATGATCTGTATTGCACAATCCGTGTGCACAGACAGGGCTCTCCAAGGCGAGAGAAGAGAAGCAGTGTGTCTTCAGATCGGTGGTGTGGGAACAGTGGTGTGGGAACGTTCCTCCTCGCGAGATTGTCACGTGAAGCCATTCCCTAGAGAGTGTTAACCTTTTCATGCAGAAGAACTTGAAGTTACTGTTCTGACAGTAGATCGGAGAGCAGTTTGAGTGCCAGCCTTCAACTAATGATTTTCCAGAAAAGATTATTTGAATCTATCCGTAAAGATCTTTGCACTAATAAAGAATATTACAACACATTAGCCGTATGCCTAGGTGGTTTCTGATACTGCAGTGGAGGAAATTAAAAAGTCCTTGTATTGTGTGTCCAGTCTTGCTTTCTGTGATTTTTACTTGGATAAGACTGAGGAGAGAGTAACAAGAAATGGGTAGAAAAGGTGACAGGTATGGTTAGCCCTTAAACTATCTGAGAAAGGGTGGTATTTTTTAACTTCTCCTGGCTATTCAGATACAGTAGAGACTAAAGCAGGATCTTAATATGCATATTGACAGGAGGTTTTTCACTTCCCTCTAGGTGCTACTGCTATCACTGTTGATATAGCACTTTATGTAGCTTGGATCTGCCAATTTTTCTTCACTTGGGAATGAAGCTGGTGCAAAACTTCATGAAGCCTATGGAATACCATGCAAATCAATACTTCAATTAGAGCAGTGTCTAGCAGTCTCACTCCAGTGAGGTTGTATGAAACATGAAATGATTTAAACTGTCTGGCAGGGTCTGTCCCAGGTGGCTTTCAAATATATACATAGTTGAGAGTGACAGCTGGGGAGGGTTGGGAAGGTGCTCTACCACTGCTAGCAAAACTGCTTTACTTCTGCTTTATTAACAACTCAAATCACTTCAGCTTGTGTTCACCTACTTCAGCTCTGAAATCCATGTAGTTAACGGTGACATTGATTTTCACATTCTGCAGTGAGCTTGCTTTGCATAGTGAAATGTCTTAACATCTTCACAAAGTCTGATTTCAGACGTGTTTTGGTAATGGGTAGATCTGGCTGTGGTGACTGCGGATCTAGGGGGTTTGTTTCTAAACTGGAGCAAGTTGAAAGAGATTTGTTAATAAAGTACTGAATTATCTAGGATTTGTGCAAAGCGTGGTCTGTTGCCTTTCGGATTTTTTTTTTTGGGCCTGTTATTTGGTTTCTGTTAGTGGAGGCACTTGCAGTGGAGCTATCCTTCAGATGGAGGTGTCTGCTCAGGGCCCGTACCAGGTTACAGGAACCTTTTGAAAGAGCTTTAGTACCAATACATATTTCCAAAAATGAAATACCAGCCTATAAAGCAGTGGTACGTACTAAGGATATTGTCTGCTTGCGAGTGGACAATTCACGTGTGGCTTTCTTTTTTCCCTCTTGATCCTGGCATCGCTGAGCACTGGACAGCAGCACCTCAAACTGTATTACCAAAACTGTTCAGAAAAGGTTGTCTTGGTTATGCAAAGTCTGACACCCTAAAACTAGGATGTGAACTTAAGCTACCTCAAAGCACAGGAAAACAGCTGACCAGGTGGGATAATATAAGGGGTGGGTGCTTGAAGGAATTACTCTATATTTTCTGAGAAGATACTGTAGTAACGTTTTTGGTAATTGGACTCCTCATTCCAGAACTGAAATGCTGAATTTGCATAGGCTCGAAGCTCGATGTTCTCGTTCCATTGTCAAATCTAAAGCTAGAGAAATGAATATGGAGAGTAAATCTATATATATAACCACAGGCAAAATGCTTTGAACAGGACAAAGCAAATACGTGTTACTTTGAGGCAGCGATCATAAAACAGGACAGTTTCAAGCTCCTGCTGGAAGTTGCCAAAGACCCCTTCTGAGTGTTGCTGACCCAGCAGAGACTTTACTGAAGGGCTTTGCTTTTTGCTGTGACAGTTGGGAGTAGCTGGACATGGCCACGTGTGTTGGGTGCTGGATTGTGGTGGCAGGACTGCCAGCAGGTCTAGATCCTTGGGGGTGAGGGTGAAGAGGAAAGCTGGGGTTGCATGGCGCCTGTCCCCCTGTGGTGGGGCTGGAGGAGGAGGTCCGCAGGAGAGGTCTCAGCCAGTCTGCCGGACCCTGAGTCCGCAGCAGGGCTCTCCTGTGCTGGTGAGGACTTGCCCACTCTGGACTGCATTAGCAAGAGCGTGGCCAGTGGATTATTGCCCTCCACTGTGCTCGTCAACCCGTCCAAAATGGTGCTCTATTTTGCACCTCTTCTGGCAGAGGGTCACTAAGCTGCTAAGGGGCCATCCTGTGGTTTGTGGGGAGAGGTTGAATGAGGTGGCTTTTTTTGACCTCTAAGGGAGAAGGATAAGGAGGGACTCTGATGGTGGTCTTCAGTGGGGCCTTGCAGAGAAGGTGCAGCCAGAAGGCTCTTCTTTTTCCCAGGATGAACATGAGAGTGAGGAGAAGAGCTTCCGTGATTGACTTGAGCTGGTGAGGCCTGTGCTGTGTTAGGAGGGGGCAGTCCCCATCACCTCTGTGACCTTCAGGAGGAACCGCCGATCTTGTGGCCATCTTCCTTGTCACTGGTTCTCACCTAGGCCTGTCCCCTGGCCAAGGGCTCAGGTGAGCGTTGGTGCAGGCACAGGCCATGGCACAGGACTGCACCTCCTGGCAGTAGCAGAGGCTCGGATATTCCTAAACTAACTGTGAAACCACATCCTTCCTCTTCTTGCCTGTGCCTGCTCCAAGATGGTGATGCAGCTGCCTGAGAGGCGAGCTCAGCCCAGCCGACCGACAGCGCTTTGCTTCGGCAGCTCAATCCCGGCCACTGTCACGAGCATCTTCAAAACCTGAAACTAGTTGCTCTGGGCCTCCTCTGATGCTGAAGAGACACCAGCATGTCTAAGATGAATCTCATCTGACTATTTCAGATCGTGCCCTAGGTGGCTAAATTTAATCTTTCAGCAGAGAAGTTACAATTTATTCATTGCCTATTGAGAAAAACAAACAAAAAAAAAAAACCAAACCAAAACAAAAAAAAGCTTGAAGTGCCTACCTTAAGATATAGGTGTTACCATTTGGTCAGGCAAATCTTCCATGTGATGGGAGGAATGTAAACTTTTAACCCTGTGGAATGCAAACAGGCTTCAGAACTTCAGACCGGACCTCCAGGTGGTGAGAGAAGGGGATGGGGAAGAGCACGACTTCAGCTTCGGCTTCTGAAAAAAAAACCTCTGGCACATGCCGCAGGCTGGCTGTTACTAATTATTGAAGTACTAAATCTCGAGGAGTGATTAATACTGGAATCAGTGATTCTTCAGCTGTATACTAAACATAAGGTCTTAAGCTTTTACAGTTAAAAACTGAGATAATAACAAACCTGTGTAGATCCATAAAGGCAGCTCTAGTAATTTTAAAGTATAAAATTCTGTGGAATTTGTAGAAACTTATCCAAGAAGAGAAGTGCTCCAAACATACTCATGCTTCAAGGGGTTTTTCATTGCTTCCCCCCCAGTCTACCTATTCCATATAAATGGATCACATGTTTTAACTTGCTGATTAGAAGCCTATTGTCAGTCTCCCAAATGTAATGGTATTATGAACATAAATATAAGCTATTAATAATACAGAAGCTTAAGGTGAAGTACATTCAGCTGTCAGCGAGATACCTTTTTTTTAAATTAGAAAAGGGAGGACTTGGAAGAGACAAAAAGCCAAGATATTAAATTATAATTAAGGATACTAAATTATTTGGGAGCTTAATGATGCTCCAGTTGCAGGATGAATTAGAGTTGTGATACCATACTCAACTAATAAATTGGTATGTAAATTTTTGGCATTCACTGTGCTTAGACCACCGGTTTACAACTTAGTCATAAATTCAGTCATGTCTTTTGAAAACTGCATCTTTCTTGCAAGCATGGCTTCACATTTGCTTTACTCAAGCAGGCTCATTGTAGTTCTGTGCCCTGTTTTGAGTTGGCACTGGTATTGGATTATCTGTGTGATGAGTTTGATTAGATGACCGGTCTGCCTGAAAACCATCGTGTTTTTCTGTCTGAATCAGCATCTCTTGTATCTGCAGGAACCTCACTGTTGTCACAAGAGACAGCAATAACTTGGGGAAGGGCAGGATGATCAGAGTGGCTGGGATGCATCCTGATACTTGGGCATCACCATGCTTGTGATGGAAGAGGCAGGGCTTTTCCTGGCATGATTGCCCTACACACACGCAAATACAGATCGCTGCTGGAGCCCTGAATTTCCACAGCAGAACTGTGAGGTGGTCTTGTCCCATGCTAGGGGAGAAACTTTAGTCACCTATATACAATATTCTGCCACAAGCTCTGTAAGATGGGAACCAGTTTGGCCCATTTTGACTTGCTCATTTAGTGAAGCTACATGTGAAAATGAAGCTGAGAAGTGAACGCCACTTTCCTGTAGGAAGTACAGAGCAGAAGCAGCCTTCTAACTTGCTAAAGGGTGGTTCTTCTATTTTCAAAACTTGAAACAAGTGAAGGCTAAATTCCATAGCTACAGGCACATTCTTCTTCTTGGGTAGGTAGTAATCAAAATCTAATGATTCAAGCTGTCAAAGCTTTTTAAAGTTCATGTGAAATTTAAGATGATGGAAATTTATCTTTTCTTTGGGAGCAGGAGAGTGTTCTTGTAGAGGAAATTTTGAGACTGAGCTTTTCGTACACAAACTTTTAAATAGCAAAACTTAAAAGTAGCCACCCAATAAAATAATTGGATAAACGCCTAAGATTGGCAAGAATTTTTTCTTAGTTTAGCCTCTTACCAACAAGTTGGGAAATACTGACTTTATTTAAATAAAGAAAAAATCTTGTCTAAATTTTTCAGTCTATACAAGCAAGGAGTGTCTGTTCGTGGAGTTTTTGCCAGGAAGGTATGTTGTCTTTTGTTGGCCTAGAGCTTAGCGTTCACCTCCTCGAGATGGCAAAAAGCTATCAATCTGTCTGCTTAAAGCCTGTTCCTCTTTCAAACTGTTTCCGCAGCCGCCGCTGTGTCAACACTGTTCAGTTGTAATTGCCAACTCCAGAGCAGACTGATCAATGGAAATGCTAAATAAAGCAGCAAAACTCTTGTATCAGAGGATGTGTAGAACCAGATTCGCCAGCAGGTGTGTGCCTCTGCAAACGCCGGCAGAAGGGTTAGCTGTTTATTACCTTCCAGTCCAACACCGTGACATGCCTTCCTGGCTCCTTTGCTAGTGGGTCGTCTTGAACTCTGAGTTTCTTAACTTTTCTTCCAGGTGAAGCTGCTTTTTAAGAAATGAACAACCAAAGGAGTTTAGCTTTTTCTGAAATTGAGAAACATCAGAATCAATAGGAATAAAAAATATCGTGGACTGTAGCTAGATAATGTGGGGGGTTTTGACGTGTGAAGTATTAGGCTGTTGGTACTCGTTAGTACTGTTAGAGCTGGTCCTGCCATTTTTGTCAGATACGAGACTTGGAGATATGACTGCTGGTTGGGGATCAGAAACAAAACACCAACTCTACTGGCCATTGACGTACATGTCTGTGGAAGCCTGAGGAAGTTCTTGGCATGCTTTAAATTAACGGCATTAGGTTTGCAGGCACAGCTCTTTTAGTGCTTTCTTACAAGGTATCTTTTCCATAGCCGATAAGTAAAATGATGTCTGTACTCCCTCTGCTGGCTCTGCAAAAATAGCTTTCATGAGCTTAAATATTCGAGTAGCACCTCTTACAAATATGCCTGTGTGAAATTCTGAGTTTGGAATAGTTTAATGAATGGAAGAGGGGTTTTCCTGAAAAATGGGTCAACAAATAGTTACTGAAAGCTAATCAGGTGTCTCAGATGCTATCTCCTGCCATAATGGTAAACACTGGTGTTGTATATACCTTTGTAATTGTAGTCTGGTCTGTTTTTGTGTATCAATGATTGCATGGGACTATCCAAATTAAGATACCAAATACTTGTGCATCTAGTCGTACATCTGAGCCCTATTTTTATAGGTATTGTGTGCCATATGTATATAAAAGAGGTATGATATCTGGAAGCCTCCAGTGGGGGAGGAGAACTTATGTCCTTCCATAAATTACAGTGCGCTGTACATTTACTTCCTCGTTTTGAGACTGCTGGTTTCTTCCTGTGTGAAGAGATATCAGATATAAAAATTCTCAGCCAGAATGGAAGAAGTTCAGCCCTTGAACGATAGATAGAGATAGGTGTTATGTTCATAATCAAAACAGTTGATCTTGGAAGTCAGAGACATCTTTACATGCCAAAGCAGTTCATTCTATTTTCTTGTTTTCTGATACTATTACTCTATTATACTGTTCTAGTTATTTTTGCTTTCTGGAATTTAGGGATGGTTTAAAAGTTTTGGAGGACCGAGGGAATCGCCTACCCTGCTATACTGGTCAGTAACTGGTCTGAAGCTAAGTGGAATAACAAGCCAAACTGCCTTTTTAGTATTTTTTAGTTCAGGATATCTCTGAACAAGAACCCCTGAACCTTGTGGTGTGGAGAGCCTGGCTTCTGGTTGCTAAGTCCGAGGGTGTTTTCTGGCTTTTCATGCCTGCAAGGTGCATTTCCTGGAAAGTGCAGTCTCTTGTCCAGACCTTTTCTTGTATAATTCATGACTGTCAAAAATTTCAGAACGGTAAGACTACTGTGCAAACCCGATTCAAGAGTTGGGTGCAGCCAGAGACTCTGTGGTTCCTCCTGTTAGACTTCTCTTTGGGTTTACCTGTGGATGCCTGCAATTGGCTTTAGGCATTGCTGTACTGAGAAGGGACTGCTGTATAAAAGCAGACAGTTGCGTGGGCATCCACACAAAGGTTAGATAGAGCAAGTCTTCCTCTCACAGTGAGTGTTTTCCCTCTCCCAAATATCCTGCTGTTCCAGTTTTTCCCTTTGGGCATGCTATTGTGGATTAAGGTCTTGAAGTTTAGCCCTATCACTTGGATATGCCCCGCTTATGATCAGAATTTAGAGTTTTACTGACATGCTCAATAATTTTTGTTTTAATGTCCCAAGTTGTATTTTGATAACGTTCACGTTAGTTGACAAATAAACCAAAAGTTGCTGACCTGCATAATACAGGCCATAAAATTTAGCTTAGCAATGCTTGCCTTGAACTCTAATCTTGTCCAAGCAAGAACAGCTGAGGATTCTCAGTGCACAGGGAAATGCTTCCATTTTCTAGGAAAGCCTAGCGCATTTTAGAAACCTCCAAGTTAAGGAGTCAGAGATTCCTATTCTTAAAATAGCTTAAAATAATAAAGTATCTTAAAATAGCTTGGTTTAGGCTTTCTTTGAGCAATTTTGCTGTGAGGCAATTGTTTAAATACTTGAAAATATTTGCTCAGTGAAAAATACTTTTTGACAGCTAATGGCTTATTTCAATAATAATTGCTCAACAACAAGCTAACGTTTTAGTAAGCACCTACTTTTTGAGTTTTAAGGAAGAAAGCTGTCTTGAAAGCTGTTTAGTCTTAATTATGTGCATAAAGCATCATGCCTCAAACTAGATCGTGGTTTTGACAGCTGTGTAGCTGCTGAAAATTGTTCCTTCACATTGTTTGATTCTGGATTCTAACTGTATATGGTTTGATCACGTTGCCGAGTTCCTTTAATTAGATACCTGCTCTAAACTGTGCTCAAATACAAGAAAAGACATTCTGAGACACCCCCGTGCCCCCCACCCCCCCCCACCCCCCCCCCCCAAAAAAAAAAAAACAAACCAAAACCCGTCAGCCAGAACTATCACCCTAATTTCATGCTGTTTTGATGAGAGGGAAAGATTTCAGTAGGAATGGGTACATGTGCGAAAATCTGACTCCTGTAGCAGGAGTGTAGCGCACCAAGAATCAATGTGCTATTAACAGTCTAGGGAAAGGTACTGGCTTCTGATGTTGAGTCCTACAAGTGCAAAATACAAAACCACACCTAAATGTTCAGTGTAAATGTCTGTTTGTTCTGAAGGTGAACTGGAAGCACTGTTTGCTATACCTGTGAATGTTAAACTTATTAAGTATACTCAGGATTCTGTTGGTATAAATTTGTGTCTATTTTAAAGCATCCCTTTCCTGCAGAAAAAGAAGGAAGTGGAAAACAATGTTGTAAAATATTGGAAGTAGAATCAAGCTAAGAATTTGACTAAACATAGATTAGATACCATAGTAGAACTTGGCTGTCAACCTCCTTGACACGGTGTACAGACTTGAATATGCATATAACTTAAATTAGCCAAATTCATAGCATAACTTTGAAATGAGGTGTATGGTTGTTTTTCAATGTGTAGGACTACTCAGAAGTTTACCTTCTTCCTAACCAGTGTTTGATTGCCTGCCTAGAGAGAGCTTATGAAGTCTGAAAGTGTGAAAAACAAGTCTGCTACTTCTAACTAGCAGACTTCATGCTTGCGCCCGTTTTTTCTGAGTCTTGTCTACCTCAGGTAGGTTTTTTGGAAACACTACTAAAGTAGTCCTTAATTACAGAGGTTTTCAGATGGCTTCTTCCTGTACTTCCCTTGACAACCTAATTGAAATAAGCCATTGTTAATGGGACTTGAAATAATAAGCAGGTTTTTGGAGAACAGTCCTAGCACAGCTGCTTCCTCGCGGTCTGCTTTCTCTTCTCCATTGGAAGTGGAGACATACTGCTATGCGTCTTTCAAGTTAGAGAGTCTATTGAAGGTGCTGAGAAACCAGCTGATGGTATCCTGGAGGGAAGACAGGGATACAGGAGGCTGCTTAGGAAACTGGAGCACTAGGAGGCAGAGGGAGAAAGTTGTAGGCATTTTACAAAATTACCTCTAGAAAGACTGAGTCCCTAACTGTGGGAGTTACGGTAATTCATGTTGTCTCTTGTTTCATGGTGCTGCATCACTCTTGTTTCATGACACTGCTCTTCTTGGTCACTTCCCTCCAATGGGGAGTTACTTCTCTGAGTCTCACTAACCTCAGGCTAAAGGCAGCTCTCACCATCTCTACTCTGCTTTACCTCTTTGCTGCAGTAAGGGAAACTTGTGAGCTGCAGGGGCTAGATTAAAAATGTAGTTAGCTTCTGATTTATCAGGGCTAGTCTGTGAGCCCCTCCTTGGCTGTATGGGAAAAGAAGCGCGGAGCTGAGTGTGCTGCAGTCAGACATGTGATTGCAGTGTCCCTTTGTTGGAAACCATGAGCGGGACATAAAAATCTTGGCTCTTAAAAGAGTGTGCCTTCAGCAGTGGCCAGTTGGAACTAGTCTAGCATGCACAAATTCATCAGTTTAGCAGGTTGCTTGGAGTTTGTCACTTGAGTGGAGGAGTTGATACTACCGTTCCCAGTTCCCTTTCTTCAGAGATACTGTATGCTATTATAAAAAAACAACCTGATTGCAGAAGTTGCAGAACATTGCCATTGTAAAATAAACACATGTGGGAAGTAGCTTTATGTAGAAGCAACAAAATAGGTCTGACTTCACTGAGTCAGAATGACGATCTGTAGTCTTCACGGATGGGTAGACTCTTGGCCCCGAGGGTCAGCTGCAGCTGAACTGATGGCAGTAGACTCCCAATTCAGATGCCGTCTTTTGGAAGGAGGGATATTACCCTTATTGAACTAGCCGCTAGGAATTGATGCTGAGGATTCAGAGCTGCCTTAGCAGGAGACTGGCACCTCACTGTCTATGCCAGTGGTGGTTATGCTCTAGGCACCTGAGTACCTGCTGGTTTGTCATGTTATTTCTTATAGCCTTGGGCTTCGATTGGGCAGGGGAGTGAGGGAAACAAATAGCCGATCTTCAGTACTGAATAGGTCCAGCTGGTTGCTATGAAGTGTTTCAAGGCACAGCCTTTCCATACTTAGAGGAATAAGCATTGTGCCAGAGCTAAACAGACGCCTAGTTCACCTCCTAATCTGAATGCTTGCTACTTAAACTGGAAGCGCACAACCATCTACAAATTGCATTAGGATCTACTGATGCTAGTGAAGAGTTAAGACCTTTGGTTTATGGGAAACTGGGAGAGGGATTTCCTTCACTGGTTAGAATAGGACTTTTAAATATTGTCATGGAGCATGGTTTCACTTGCATTCTTTTCCCCAGCCACTTTTTTTCTAATGAATTAATCATGCGCCTCATGTCTTTGTGCTCTCAGAAACCTGAAGAGTTGTGCACAGTACAGATCTTCACACCTGGAGATGTTAGAAATTAAGCTGCAATTGTTAATTGGGCATAGCCAGTTTGTACAGCAATTATTAAATAGTCTACCAAAACTGAGGAACGAATTAAGTTTACTAGGTCTGCTTGAACTGGCATTTGACCATCTGGTGAATTTGCTATTCAGTTCAAACGGTGTCTGGCCTTGGCAGTAAAGTGATAAATTGTGTGATTTGTTTAGTGGCGTGTCACTTTACCTGAAATAACAGAGAGAGGATGAACCTTTCCTTGAATGGAGATTAATGTTATCTTAAAGGGGGCAGCAACATAGTTCCATGATGAAGACACTCCCAGCATTAGCTGAATGTGTGTCCCTTAATTTGGCATATCCACATTGCTTTTATGACTTCTACAAATGAATCAGCTATTCTGGCATCTTGTGGAAAAACATCTGGGGAATCTGTTGTGGCAACTTCTTCAGCCAGTAGAAACCCTGATATTTAAATCTTTTGGTTTTATTTTGTGTCTGGGCGGGGGGGTGAATGCTTTTTAGATGACTTTGTGCACCAGGCTGCTGCAAGTAGCCCACTCTTAGACTGTAGAGAAGCAAAATGCATGGCTGCGATCACATCTGGTGGGAGGGTGGAGGCTTGGGAACATGCATGGTGCTTTCTGTCTCCTTGGATCCAGAGGGGCAGATTGCATTGCTGTCAAAAAAAATTGTCTGTTCTTAAGGATCGTGGAAGTGCAGGGAGAAGGCAAGAGCAGTGGAAAAAAGGATTAGTAAAGGAATGAGTGCTAAAACTGGTTGGAGTGCTCTGTGTCCCATGAGAGACGGACTTAGAGTAGGATGCAAAATGAAGTGCTATCTCTCAGTGGCTGGGGTGCTGTGAAAGAAGAGTGAAAAAGCACCCAAGAAGTTACTGTTCTGAGCCCTGGGTTGCCTGTGTGACTGTTGCGACAGCAGGCTTTCACACAGTCTATTACTTCATTAACGCAGTTGACGATTAATGTAGGCGGCTTTTCCCAACGCAAAAGGATAAGGGTGGCAGGTGTAAGTTGCAGTGTTGTTAGTGTCAAATAATGAGAGCTGCTTCAGGACCTCTGTGGGTTGGAAGTCGTATGCCTTGACACTGTAGCACAGCCATGCCTTTAGTCACTTGAGGATGACAGACATGCTGCTTGCATTATTAAAGTGCTATGATGGGAATCGCGGATTTGTGCATCTTGTCTACTAACAGTGCTTGCGCACACTCTCTACGTTAAAGAAACAAACTGCCAAGAGATTAATTTATTACCTTATATTGAATGGTGGACCAGGGATTGTCATGTAACTCATACTGATCACACAGCATTTAATTCAATGTCGTTCTACAGACGGGTACCAATAGCTATATTGCAGTAATGCTTAAATGTATGCAAAAAACCCCAAACCAGCAACCAACCCTGCATAAATGAGAAAGTTCTTTAAAAGGAGTAGTTAAGAACAGGACAGTGCAGGCAGCATGAGAACTTAGCCTTCAAGTGGGTGTCAGACTTCAGAAAGATCAAAAAGTACAGTCATGAGGAAGGACCAGTTTGGAAACTGGAGGTTGGCCTGAAGGATAAAGCAGCATGTAGCCCCACTAAATGGTAAAACATAGCAGATAAGATGCTTCTTACAGTGTACCAGAAAAAGGAGGCCCGCTGGAATAGATTAGTGAGCTAAGCTCTCAAAATTTATCAAAAAGAGCTAAAGGGATGATCAGTATAATCATAATGAAGAAGTTTGCAAGAGATTCCACACCTGTGTTTCTTGCAAAGCCATGCAGTGAATTCTCAAATCCAAATATTGAGGTTAAACAAACAAATGAAAAAAACCAACAAAACACCTCCCTGAGCCTCCTCTTACCACCACCAGCAGGAGCAGCAAACTTGGGTAATAGTACTGAAGGAGCTACTTAAGTGTAGACCAGTTATGATATTTGAATTTAAAAAAACTTTGGCTTCTTAGGAATAGAAGATGGCAAATGTAATTACAGTTTTTTGAAAGGGGTTTTCTTAGAATGACTCTTTAGCCAATTCACTTGGTGTATTTCTGGCAGGCAGGGATTAATACGACATGCAGGGGAAGCTAGCATACCTTTCAAATTATAAATTTTTCGAGAAGTAAGGTTTTTTGGTGGTTTGAGGATGACTGAGGATAAACTGTGTTCTTGTATTTCAGAAATGCTTTTGAGAAATCTGAAGATGAAGGATCTTAAACTGGCATGTTAGAGGACAAGAGGGAAGCTTCTTAAATTTGGCTTCAAGAGGACAAAATTGATACCTAATTTAGCATTGTAGTGTGTGCTCATTGAGATGGGTGACCAGAGCTGGGGGTTTTGTTTGTTTGTTTTTGTTGTTTTGTGTTTTGTTTTGGTTTTTTGTGTTTCAAACTATTGCCTGGTGGGGATGATGATTTTAAGGATCACAAATGGATGACTTACCGTATAAACATTGCTATTTATATATTGTGTGTTTACAGCTCAATGAGCATATAGAATATTTTGTAGTACTGTTTCTACATAGTCCAAGGTAGTCAAAAACTCCTTAAAACTTAGCCTACAAAGTTGATTTTACTGCCTTAATAGAAAGGAGTCAGTCATATGCAGAGTGATTTTTATGGAAGTAATTAGGCTTAATCTCATTAGGCATAAATATTTCCTAGTAGTTTTAAGACTAATTTTAAATTTCTCTTGAGGTTTCCTGAATACAAAAAGAATCGGGTAGGGATGGACTTTTGCCATTCGCCTGAAGGCTTATAGCTCAAAAGAGCTTTTGGCACCTCTTTGATATCAGGAAGCATGGTTACAGTCAAAAGCATACCGCTCTGCTTAAGTGGATGTTAATATGAAAGAATACTTTCTGAAACGAAGAAGGGAGATTGTTCAAACTGAGATGAGATGGTAAACGTCTGGTTCTGGCTGATGTGTTGTATGCAATTTAACTTGAACATGTTTTAATTTATATGGGCGCAACAAGTTCTAAAACAAGGTTTCTGGTGTTAAGAACTCCTGAAGTTGTCCTGGAGCTCCAGAACAAAAAAAAAAAAATATATATACACTAATGCTACTTAGTGTCTAATGACAGGGGAAAGGAAGAAAATCATTGCTCAAACTGACAAAAGCAATTTCAACGGTATGCATGTATGGTATTGTGGGAGTTGAAAGATGGAAATAAAAATAGAGGTAACATCTGAAATGTGTGTTTATCTCAAAAGGTATCGGAAGCAGGCTTAAGGAGAAGTAGCAAAAATTAGAGGCTTTGTGAAAAAAGGTAAAAAGATTTTTCAAAACAAGTACAATAGCTGTAGGAATAACTGTTATGAGGAAGTCAGCTGCTGCTTTGCTCTGAGTCATAATTATTGTCAGAACTGATCAGCTGGACGCATTGCTTACAGGCGTGCAACGAGTGACTGAAATGCAGGAATCCAATTCCAGCTCTTGTTGGATGAAATTTGTTACCATCTCACTTTCCCTTTAGTTGAAACTTAGCTGCATATAATGACGTCTCATGCCTCATTTAACGCGTGCCTGTCAGGTTTTGTGACTGGAATGCACCTTGTAATCTGGGAATGCAAGTAAACTCTGATGTAGTCTTAAGATGCATAATTTTAATAAGTGGGATGCCATGCTACCATCTCTTTGAAAAAATTCAGCTTTTTGTATTGCAATTCTTGCCAACATGGTTTTGATAAATATTGATGAGAAAAGAGTAGTAAGTTGTTCCTGAATCTATTAATGTGAATGTTTGTCAATGGATGACTTCACTGCACAAAAAAATAATAATCTACTTTTAGGGATATATATGAAGTTATTAATATGACAGACCTGTTAATACAACTTACTTTACAGCATAATTATGCCAAAAAAACAATTTTAGCCTGAACTGTGCAGGATTAATAGACTCTCCGTCCTCAGTCATCTTATTTAGGATTCAATGGATCTAAAGTAAAGGAAAATAATTGATGGGCATTGGGCACATATTTTTTTTCTTTGCATTTTAAACACTAGTAGGCAGAGCTGTGTGATATCCCAGGTTTGCCTTTAGCCATAGTTCAAGTTTTGGCAGCTCCACTCATCTGAAGTTATCTGAGGAAGCTGACACATTGCAGTGAATGCATTTTAGGTACTTGAACACGCTGAAACAAGGCCAAATGGGACAGAGTCATGCCTAGAGATTAAAACTTTTTTCTCTGGTATTATAGTCTTAACTTGGAATTACCTGGTATTATATGCCGTCCTGTAAAATTTAGCCTTTTTGGTTTAGTTGATGATGTCATTGCAGAGCAAAAAGTAGATGAGCCTAGTAAAAGGAAGTACTGAGAAGGAAGCTTCGGGGCTTGCCGGTGGAGAAGCTGTCTGAGTGCTGATCAGAGTTGTGAACTGCAGGAGACCCTTCAAGACATTGTTCTGTTCCTGGGTATCTGGAATGAATAACTCCTGCTTCCAGAAAAGCGTTTTACGTAGTTACAAACTCAACTTTTATGTGTGGGTTTGTGTCTTGAAGTGTTTGGCTTCTTGTAGGCACCTCAGCATTGTAATATGAAATAGGAGAGTGTGAAAGCCTAGTATTTTAAATAAATGGGACACTTGGATGCTTTCTGTAATGATGACCGCATTGGTTTTATTCTCTAGGGCTTTCTAGTATGCCTCAAAGTCTGATGTTCCCTGAAGGTGTTTGTAGGTTTTTCTGAAGTCCTACTTGTTGGTTCAGTCTCTTGCATCTCTTTAGTTCTCTCATGTTCAAGTCAAAATACCTCAAACTCAGAAAGCTAATGATTAGTTTAAGCTTTTGATAAAATAGTTTTTTCTATACAGCACTTCCTGATCTTGTTTCTTAACCCAGCTGTCACTTTGGTCGGAGTTGACTTGCTTCGTGAGTGTGGAAGGGCCATGGCTTGGGGAAGGCAGGGCGGTACAGGCCTGTGCAGCTGTTCGATGGCATGAGACAATGTCTGCTGGCTTGCCGGGCTCCTTGCAGAGGCTGTGGAGCGAGCTGCTCCGTACAAGAAGGTCATGGTCTTCCTGCCGTAATAACTCGCCTTCAGGATTTACGATTTTCACTTGCTGCTACCAAAACAGGAGCGAAACGATGAGAGAATCCTTTGCATGCACACACCTAATTTGTACCACCAAATTGACTTCAGACTACTGAAGCCCTAATTTGTTAGCCATCATTTCAATAAGAAATAATTTGGGGTCTTAAAAGCAAGAAACAACCATTAGATGAGACTGCTACCACAGAAGTGTCGATCACAGTAGGCAGCAGCAATCCTTCAGATTAAATGTGATAAATACCAGTGTTTACCTCCACCGCAGAGTCTAGAAACAGCAGCCTGTTTTTATTCGTTAGGCAAGTACATCTGCCTCCTAAGAGATTAAGCTTCAGAATGAAGTCAGATTTCTCTTTAAAAACCCAGCAAAACTTGTGACCTTTGAGTTTACAGTTTATAACACGGGAGCTGTAATAAGGGAAACTTGCCATTACAACACTGTTGGGCACGTTACAGGCCGAAGGTGATGTATTCAAAATTTTATTGCAGAGTGCCTTCTAAAATTGTGCCTTCTCCCCCTTAGCTGTTCGATCTACTTGTAATTCTTAAACCAGGCCCTCTGAGATGCTTTAAAAACAACAGCATGCCACTGAAATGGTTTAACTCCTAGTTGTTCAGTTAGGCACATTTTAACATGCGGAATGGTGACCCTTAAATGCGTACTGTTCTGTGTGTAAACTTCTTGTTTTATTGGCATTCATTCATATTTCTTGTGAAACAGCTGGTGAGTTCCTGTAGCCTTTCAAGTAGGTATGAGGGTCTGTCTTTTAAAGTAAGAAAACTGACTCTGCAGGGCAGGTGGCCTCGGACCTTTTCAGTGTGATTTCCAGGTCGCTTTCTCAGTAAAATTGCTTGCCATTATTATAATGTTATAAGCAACTTCCTCTGCCCCCCAGGAAAAATGTCATGTGATAGCTTGAAGCTGTGGAACATACACAGTGCTGTGGGTTTCAAACTAAAGCATGCAAAGGCATATTATATTTTTCGGTATCTTAAAAGCTGTTTTTTTGAAACAGATTAAAATGGCACAACAACTGAAAGATGGGGACAGTTTTTATCACTGCAACCTCTTGGTATGTCAATCTGTCCAGTCTTCATTGGACTAATTAGATTAAACAAAGGCTTTCCTAAGATAATCACTTTGCAAGCCTTTTCCTATGTTACAGCAACCAGCTTTAGTGTGTTGTTGAAGGTCAAATGCTAGTACCAGGTAATACTTAATATCTGAATGCAAAGTCTTCAAGCAGATGTAAAAATTAAATTGAATGGCACAGGATATATAATTGCTGGAGCTTTGGCTCTTGAGGTATGAGTTTGCTTAAGTGTTTTAAGATTTGATTTTCTTAATCAATATTAAGATGCATTTCCTGTAGATTGGTGAAGCAAGTATTAAATGCAAATTCAGTAACAGGAGAGGCTTGGATAGGGCTCTAAGGTGTGCTAGGACCTGTGCATCTCGGCAATAGCATTTATACCACTCTTAAACTCTGCTGTTCGCATTTGATTGTCAGTGTGTGGCCACTGCAAGCTGTCACTTCAAGGTAGCCTTAATTTTAAAGAAAGTACAACACAGATTACAGCTTTCTTCCAAACAAGGAATTTCTAAATTACTAATTCCTAAATACTTTCACCTACGAAGGACTATTTTTGGAGTAATTTTTGAAGCACACTTAATGTTCGGGCCTGCCTCAAAAGTAGCCACTTTTGGGGGCGGGACAGGGGATTAACATGGGTTTATATTTAAGGTGGTGTTACAAGAACATTTCAAGAAGCACATTACAGCTTCTAGCTTGGTCAGCACAGTATGTTCTGGTGGCACTAAATAGAGTTGTAATCTATAGTCTCTTCATGCTTTGGTAAACGTCTCTACATGTAGACTTCTGTTCAGAGCGTGTCCTTTTTCCAGGCCAGCTACAGAGGCTCCTGAGGTTACTGAGCTTCTAATAACTGGTAAAATGATCTGGCCTTTGTTTCATGGGTTACGGTTTTGAATTATTGTCTTTGGTAACAAAGCACATTCACTTAGTGGTAAATACTAATTTGATTTGGTTAAGGAATTTAAGATGCAGTGCTTCTCGTAGGCAGCCGCTGTGACATGACATGTCAGTGAAGCCGTCGCAGTCGTGGAGCATCAGGGTCCTGTCAGGGACACTTCCACAAATATCTGAGTCCTGCCTATGGGAGCGTGTGCTGCTGCTACAGCAAGCTGCCTCTGCGGCACAGGATTTTGTGTCACTGAGTGTGACAGACAATAGCTTTGAAGTTGCTCCTACTCTCAGTGATATGTAAACAAAGGATTATCCAAAAGTTGATGTGCCTAATGAAAGACAGACTTCTCTTAATCATCTTCTGTGCAGCTTCTTTGAGCTGGATGCTAACATAACTTAAACTGAATTAAACTTTGAATAAGCGGGAACTTCAGCAGTGGTGTATAAGTGGCCTTTAGTTTCTGGAATTTAAATAGTGATATATTAGGAGATTGGAAGTTTGAGGCAAGTTGCTTTAAACTATAGTACTTAAGAGCTCGTGCTACTCAAATAATATATCTCAAATGGCTGCTGCAAGAATTAAGAATTCAAACACTAGTCAAAACAAAATATTCCAGTAATTGAAGAGATAAATACTATTAGATTATCTATGCAGTTTAAAAATATGCTGTCTTTTATGGTACTTGAATTTCACTGTTTATAGTTGCATTATGCATCACCGCTTTGTTACAAAAGTGGACTGTTGGAACTTGCTGTAACAGGAAGTGATTGAATGTTGCAAGGTTTGACATCAAAACTGTATTAAGGACATTTCTTAAAGAAGGTTGTAGTGAGATTTTTCTGTAGGAATTGGCAAAGAAACTGTATTAAAAGTCCCTTCTGTACCTGTGTGCTGAGAGGCTTTTATACTGTCCGTTGAAATGCCTGGTAAAAATGGACGACTACAGCAAATTCCTTCTGGTCTGATTTGGTGTAACAATTGCTAATCTAAGGTTTTATCATTTGGAGCAACACTGTTTTTGAATTCACTGAATTTGAAGAGTCTTTGCGGTGTTCCTCTCAATTTTCCACTGCTATTTCCTAACATGGCTGTGTCAAGTAGTCTGTGCTGCTGTCAGAGCTGATCTGCAGAGCCACACTGCCTTTGTAGTGTTAATGTCAGCTTATTGAATTGTCTGTGAACCCGGGGGTCTGTTGGTACCTTTGGACATCACTGAGGTACTTGAGAACATCTGAGAACCCCTTTTAGTATAATCTGTTAGTAATAGCTAATCAGTGGACTGTTATGTCCTAACAAAAATGGATCCAGATGCATAGAGATGATAGAACCGAATGCAAAGCAGAGTAGGGGCTATGATTCAGCACTGTTATTGTTCTTCAGGTAACTTGCATATGAACACAAGTCTTGCTATGGTCCAGTATTCAGTCTCAAATCTTTTCGGTGCTGGACAAGCAGTGACTAGAGCTGCAGCTTTTCCTAACCTCATGTCTGCACTGGGATTTGGGTGTATTTGGGCCTCAAGTGCAGGGCTCCTGCTGGAGGCTTGAACAGAGCTTTTCTTAATTAAAATTAAATCAAGTTTGATGTAATTAGTGGTGGGGCATTCTGCTTGGTCTATTTTTGCCTAATTAGTAGCTGCAGCATCTTCTCCTTAGCCATACAAACACGTTTGCCTGATCTGCTTCTTGTTATACTGTCATAGCTTATGATCAGATGCCAATTGATAAATTCTCCTAGGCTACTAGTTGGTCAACAGCATCTGGCTTTTGGGCATTAAATGAAGAAGTTGTGTGGCTTTAAAGAGCACTCTTTTGTACATGATTTGCATGAATTTCTTCACTTACAGGATACTATAGCAGGACATGTTATAGTCAGCTGAAGAATGTGTGTTAATGAAAACCGCACCCTGGTGTGCCGGTCCATTGCCACGGACTCTTCAACTGTAGTAATTTTTTTTTTTTTCTGCAAGTAGCAGAGAAAGCAATGAAGGTTTAAACTGAATTTTTAAACTTGGTACCTTGATGTTGTAGGATGTTGCAAGTTTTATGCAAATGAATATTGATTGCTTTATGCTTTTTGTTGTTCTCCAGAAAACAGCTATAGACAGTGCTTTTATAGGAATCTCCCAGTGATAGGAAAAGAAGAGTGGTGGCAGTTCTGCTGGAGATGAGACTCACTTGTGGTCAGGTGACATCCCTTCAGGGTCTTCTGAGCATTAGTGGTTGTTTTCAGTGCAAATACAGTACTGTGGCTCAGCGCTTGAAACGATAGATGGACTATAGCTAAAGCTGATTGTTTCCAGAGCAGAAAACTGAGACTTTCCTGGAACCAAGACCTTAGATTTTTGGTAATTAGGTGCTTATACCTGGACCTCAACATAGACACGGTAGTTCAGCTGAACTATCCTCTAACATTGTAGGGCAATAGCCAGAAATCCTTTTCTTCGCTGTTTTACTCTTTGCCTTCATAAAGCAATGCAGTCAGTGGTAACTGTTTCCCTTTGCTAGGCATATGACACCTGAGGGTCTTGTTGACCTGGAAGTGTCCAAATTATTGTTCATCTGAGCCTGACAGTAGTCACGTCTCATGGGGGAATATATTGTTACTTGTGCCCCATTATGTCGATAAAGCTGACTTACATGATCAGACTTCTGTCTTCTGCACACAGCAGATCTTTATATAGGCATGAAGTGTTTGTGCATTCACTATACTGTTGTGCAGATACATGGGTACATGCAAGATGTGTCAGCTGAGCAGGAATTAAATATAGAGTGCTTGGGCAGGTTAAGAATCCTGTGGGTAGATGTTAATTTCTCAGCTGCAGTGCTCTGATAATCAGATGGAAGAGCTGCTCTTAGTCTCCCTATCCCTTCTGTAGGAAAGCGGTATTGTGCAATTTTCCCGTCTGTTCAAGGAATTAAATGCAGATACTGTGGGAGGCTTGAGTTGTGATGAAATGGGCTGGAGGGGAGGCTAAAAGTGTTTGGACACGAAAATGCATTAAGACCTAAGTCTGCCTGAAGATATACTCCTACTTACACTACAAAAGTACTTCACGCATGGGCTACCTTAGTGGTGAAACTGTTTACCTTGAGGTTTGCACAAATGAATTCATGGGAACGCACAAAAAGCTTGCTCATCCCAAACTGTAAGGTGACAGCTTTGGTGAAAAGTTGGGATTTTTAACTTGAGCATGTTCTTACCCCATGTGACATAAGTGGTAGATGCTTCAGCCTCCCTGGAAACAGATTTACTTCCAGGTGTGTTTAAGTTTCCTCTTGATGATGAACGGCATGTATATGCCAAGCAAAATGCAAGACTTAAAGGCAGCAGCTATTCTAAGAAGTTAAGCAAGTATAATAATACAAGGTTATTTTGGGATGGGAAACATCCATTTTATGCCTCGTCACTCTTGCCAGCTGAATGCTAACTAAAAATAGGAATATAGGAAATCTGAAGGAATTGTCCTTAAGCAGAAATTTGTTCTGTAACCTCAATACGAAGAGTAGGGTTGTTTTGCAATGTATTCCAGTATAGCTGTTATGTAACTCAATGTATATTTATTCTTTCCCTAGACTGTACATGCCATTTGGCTTGGGGAACAGAATGCGCCATGGGACAACCTCAAAGATATCTCTCCAGACGGGGTCTCTTACTTGGGTGATGTGTCTCCTCTCCTGACTGTCTTCATACCCAGAGGATTTATTTTCCTTTTGGAAATATTTTAAGTTGAAATCTTGTTCCTTTCTGGAAACTGTCTACGCTAAAGACTGCATGCATCATGGGTGATATGGCAAACAACTCCGTTGCATACAGTGGTGTAAAAAATGCTGTAAAAGAAGCTAATCATGGAGATTTTGGAGTTACTCTTGCAGAGCTCCGTTCTCTTATGGAACTTCGAGCTACAGATGCACTGCATAAAATACAGGAATGCTATGGAGATGTACATGGCATCTGTACAAAATTGAAAACTTCACCAAATGAAGGTAAGTCAATTTTAACGCTATTATTGAGGAAACTCCATTTAGGAAAAACCTTAGTCAAGCAAACTACATCTCTTTTAATATATCAAAGTTTTAAAAAGTATTTCACTTACCATAATAAAATATAGCTTCTTACTCCTCTAAGGCAGAGGTATTCACTGTTAATAAGTAAGCAAGAGTGTTTCAATTGGTCTAACTCATGTGAGATGTTGGATTAGTAGTGAAGTTGCACTTTCCCATAAAGTTAATTGGCGTAGGCATCCACGTATGGAATAGCAATGCAACATAGCAATGTTTAACTTACTGTGAAAGTGTAAGTTTTGTGAATAGCTCATATAACCTATAATTCGCAATTCAGATCATGCTGTCATAGAACACAAGGTTTTAATAGCCTAATGCAGGACTTGCTTATGCTTCTGTGTTGCTACCTAGTTCTTATATTCTCTGATGCAACAATTTTTAAAACTTACATATGTTTTCTATTTGTTGAATTGAATTCGTAATAGCAGGATCTAGTTTTTAAGTCTATAGTATTTCTGTATATTTCATTTGATCCATGCAAAATAACAATACAGCTTTAGGCACTAAGAGGTACTGTCACTATTGGTAGTAGGTTTGTAAAGTGATCACACAATCTTATTCTCTAGAAACAGCATCTTTAAAAAAGTCTTTGCCATGTTGGACTTGGTGGCATTCTTGGCTACCTGATGTTTTGCTCTTTATAGAGTTATTACTCCAAGATAAACTGTACAAATGTGAAGAAGGAAATAAATGTATCAAGTCTCCTTCCTGAAAGGTTTCCGGAAGTTTTCCTTAAGATCTGTCCCTCTCTTACTACTTTCTTCCAATGTGAATGAAAGCTATAAGCTTTAATTTGTGAAAGATGCAAGTCATATTGCTTAAGTTATCTAAACTGTAGTATCCTGTACAAATGTTTTTACATATTTTTATCCAATATAAAAATGTAACGTATCTAACTTCAAATAAACTTAACGTGAATGCCTGCTGTTGATAGTGATTGAGAAGTACCAAAATCAAGATTTTTGCCAGATCGTGGTGTCTCCGTATTTAAGCACTCACAAAGATTTCAACCAGTGTGTTGTCGTGCTGGTAGCAGTAAAGTACCTGCGGTTTTAATCCTGTAGAGCTGTTATTTTCCGTTCTTCAGAAATGCTATGGAAAGGCTTCTCTCCTTGGATCAGGAGCAGACTACTAATGCCATAAGGTATCTTGGGTACATCTGCATTTAGCACGTTTTGTCTTGATCTGCTTTTGAAGCCAAACTCCTGACTTCCAGGCTCCTGAAATTATCTCGGTAGATGAACTGGGTTCCTCTTACCAAACTGAAAGTAGCCAGCTCTCATACCTGACCTAACAGTGAATGGGAATAAACCAGTTTTAGGCTGAAGAAGAAATTTTTAAAACATGAAGAGTGCAAACTTCTGTTCCTTGGCATCAGTGGAGTTAAGAAGTTTTTAGTGCACGCGTGTGAAGCGCTGCTGTGTACGAGCAGTGTAACACCTCCTCGGTAAGAGCAGCAGTCTCTCGGTACTCTGTTGACCTGTTGCATAGTATTGAAAGGCAGGTTCCTTTCTCAGTGAAAAGGGCTGTAGTTTTCTAGAGTCAGGAGCTGAACTGAAAGTTGAATCCTGTTTTACAGCAATCAGCAAGTTTTAAGGCCCATTATTACTGCAGGCTAGGTGGGCATATGATTGTAGACGGCCACGATGCAGTAAGCACCAAATACCTGGTATACTGAAGGATTCGCTGTGTGTCCCTTAAAGTAACAAGTGGGTTTAACACATGGGAATGATGAGTGTCAGGGTACTGAAACTAGAAAGGGTTAGATGCCCTAGATCCTGCTGTACTGAGGACTGCGCGATCAAGGCCTTTCCCTTTCAAAAGGAATTGACATTTAGATGTACTGTCCTGCAATCAGTTAAATACAATCACTAACATGATAAAAGGGCACCATCTTTTTTTTCTTGTGGGAGAGCAGCTCATAAGCACAGCAAGGCCTTGGCAGTTGATTGTGATAATTAGCTCAGAAAAGGTTAAGTAAGATGAGTTAGAGCAGTGTCCTCTACAAAGGTGTCATTTAGGCTCTGAATCACTCCATAAACCTTTAGAGAACCAGCCTCTCTGTCAGGTGAGCTGCTACAAATTTCTCTGAGGTAGTACTGGAGAGTTCTTGTAAAAGTAGAACTAGATCTCTTTTGTCAAATTCAAGTTGTAAGTATAGAGATGGAGACATTTCTAATGGAGAGAATCTAGGCAAGATCTTTGCAGACAGCTGCTATGCGACTAGGTCTGGCTCTCTAAAATCTTGTGTGTACACCTGCAAGGCCTTATGACGCGTCTTCCTCTTCAGAAGCTTTCTTTATGATATGAAATGCTGACTCATGTAATCAGCGGGGGCTTCATGGCAAAAGTACCAGGTAGTTCCAAAATGCCATGCGGTGGATGAGTTCAGCTCGTATAATTTCATGCTTTGAAGTTGTTGACAATGTAAGGCAATGTCTGTTTTCAGGCAAAATCTGTATCAGACCTAACTGATTTGAAAAGAGGAATGGGAACTGTCCTCTACCAGTGTTACTAAAGACAGACACTAAGCAGACTTTACTGCTTAGGGTTTAATGTTTTTTATGCCCTTTACATGTGTACAGATGTATACAAATGGGAATAAAAGAATGTTTGACTTATCTGTAGTAGCTAAAGTCCTTCCTATATTCTGGAGAGATGGACCACCATTGATATTTCCACAGATCTACATAGTTTTCATTGTCTAGTAACTTCTAGATTTTTAATAAAATTTGTGTATGAAGCTTTAACTAGTCCGTTGCCTAATACTTTTCAAACTTAACCCCACGTAACACAAATCGCCCTAGTTAAGATACGTAGTAAACAATATAATGGCAGTAGTTTCAACCTTAGGACTCTAGATTGTAAACTACGAAGTTGCCAGCCGCGTGGTAAACGTAGCAAGTTCAGCAATGGTGTATGGTGGTAGTATGGCAAACGCTAAAAATACAAATGCTTTTTGTCTTTGCTAGGCTTATTTACTAATCTTCACTAAGTGGTTGTGATAGTAGCTTGACTTTATATAGCCTTGTTGGAAAATGCTCTTCGTTCTTCAAAGACCATTGCTGTATGCTTTTGATGTTCTGCATCCTGGTACCCTGTGAAGGGAGGAAGAAAGTGGTCCCACTGACAATAAGTAAATAATCTTCCAGACTCTGCCATGCTAAAAGGAAGAGATAGATGGTACCTGTTGCAGAATAGCAATATGGTCTAGCCTTTTGGAATGGCCAAGCTGTCCTGAGTTTCTCAATCCTCTCCTATAGCTTTATTTTTTCAAAATGGTCTTACAGTGCTCTTTGAGTTGAGTGAAAGTAAGCACCTCAGAGCTTGAACTTCAAGAAGTGTAGTGTTATGGCTAACCACTAAAATTACTCCTTTGTATTAAACCTCCAAGCCTGTGAATTCAATGTGAATCTAAGAGTGTTTGAATAAATCTGATTTATTATATACAGTAAGTTTAATTTGTTTCACTTTTGAAAAGACTTGCACTCCATATTTGGCTTTTCAGTTAAGTGATTACACAGCAGTTGTTAGTATTTAAAACTGAGCTTTGCAGTTCCGTAGTCTTTGGAAAGTGTCGTGAAATACCATGTGATGGTTCTAGGAAGTGTCTGTTAGAGGTGTTAAATACCCCACTTATGATGAAAGCCAGTTGCAGAGGATGCAAGGGGTTCTTATTGATTACCTGGTGTGTTTGCAATGCTTTTATCACTAAGCAGTTGGGTTAACTACTAAAAAACTGCTACTAGGAAAATTGTTGTATTTTAAGTAGGTGACAATAACCTTGGGGGCAATACGATTGCAGTATCCAGATCTTTGCTCTGAACATGGCTGGACGTTTGGACATTTTGCTTTGAAAAATGAGCTCTGAATGGCAGGTTAGGTAGCTGGAACGTGTTGAAGGAGTAAACAGGAGGTGTACTTACAGAAGATTTTTGAGTGCATGACCTCGCACTGAATCACGGAATCACGGAATCTTCAGAGTTGGAAGGGACCTCTAGAGATCATCTAGTCCAACTCCCCTGCTAGAGCAGGATTGCCTAAAGCACATCCCTCAGGGCTGCATCCAGGCGGGTCTTGAAAATCTCCAGAGAAGGGGACTCCACAACCTCCCTGGGCAGCCTGTTCCAGTGCTCTGTCACCCTCACTGTAAAGAAGTTTTTCCGTGTATTTGAACGGAACTTCCTATGTTCTAGCTTGTGCCCATTGCCCCTTGTCCTGTCGCTGGGAACCATTGAAAAGAGCCTGGCTCCGTCCTCCTTAAACCCACCCTTTAGATACTTGTAAACGTTAATCAGGTCCCCCCTCAACCTTCTCTTCTCCAGGCTAAAGAGTCCCAGCTCTTTCAGCCTTTCCTCATAAGGGAGGTGCTCCAGTCCCATAATCATCTTGGTTGCCCTACGCTGGACTCGCTCCAGTAGTTCCCTGTCCCTCTTGAACTGGGGAGCCCAAAACTGGACACAGTACTCCAGTTGTGGCCTCACCAGTGCAGAGTAGAGGGGGAGAATGACCTCCTTCGACCTACTGGCCACAGTCTTCCCTATGCAGCCCAGGATGCCATTGGCCTTCTTGGCGACAAGGGCACACTGCTGGCTCATGGATAATTTGCTGTCTACCAGGACCCCCAGGTCCTTCTCCTCAGAGCTGCTTCCCAGCATGTCCGCCCCTAACCTATACTGGTGTTTGGCATTCTTCCTTCCCAGGTGCAGGACCCTACACTTGCTTTTGTTGAACCTCATTAGGTTCTTCTCTGCCCAGCTCTCCAGCCTGCCCAGGTCACGCTGGATGGCAGCACGGCCCTCTGGAGTGTCATATACTGGTGTCATATTCTGGAGTGAATATACTTGGTATTCCTTTATTTTTAAGGACTTGGATAACTCTTGAAGCATGTAGTGCCTTTTAGTGAAGGTCCCTCACTCTTGCCTGCTAGTTACTGTTCCTTAAGGATGGTACGAGAGTTGAGGCTCTGAAAGAAACATGCCATATTAGAAAGAAGATAGGTACAAAACTGAGGTGACAGACCCTGCACAGTGTTAAATATGGGCTCTACATGAAAGGAGATAGAAAAAGAAGATTCAAAAGAGCAAACAACTGCTGTCCAGGTGGAAGCAGCATCATTAAGTGCCTGGAGAGCTTCACCAGCTTTTAATAGTATTTTATATTATAATTAAATAATACACAAACACAACGTTTATAGTCTTTTATTTTATTGATATATTAAATATTTCATTATAAATGTTACATTAATTGTAGGATCCTAGGATGTTATCTCTGAATACAGAATCCCTACAGTGGGAACCAGAGCTGGCTTCACAGGCTGTGGTCTTGCTAAAGCTCCATGGTGCTACTCAGTCTCGATAGTAGTAACTCTGCTAATGATGTTGTCTTGAAAACTTGTTTACTTTTTACGAAGGTATGTCTGTTACTATTAATTCTGTTGCTATGTCATATTAAGTGCAAGTAGGTAGACCATCAACTTACTTTATATTGGCAGAGTGTGAATTATAAAATATAGCTGATTTTCTATAGTGACTCAGAGTTAGTGATAATACTTATGAAATTATACTTGAGATATGGCTTTTCAGAATTGTTACTGAAATATGGAGTGGGACTTCGCTCTGTGAATGGGAAACCTCAGTCACTTCTAATGGGAGGGTGAAATGCAAATAAGTGTCACTAACTTTGTCTTATTATTAAATAGGTTTAAGTGGAAATCCAGCAGATATAGAAAGGAGAGAAGCAGTTTTTGGGAAGAACTTTATACCTCCTAAAAAGCCAAAAACATTTCTTCAGTTAGTATGGGAAGCACTACAGGACGTTACACTAATTATATTAGAAATTGCAGCCGTAGTATCCTTGGGCCTTTCTTTTTACCAGCCTCCGGGAGGAAATGAATCACGTAAGTAAACTTTTTAAAAAGTAGGTCTCTACCTGTATTATACTACTGACTTTTACAGTCCAACATGCCTGTACTGTAAATCTGATTGGAGACTGTAAGTCAGTGGAAAAGCAGCTTATTGTTTTCTTTTTGAGAGAATGTTACTAAAACTCTAGCTTGCCTTAAAAGGGCAACATGAGAGATTTCCCTTATCATGATCTGGTATCACTCTGACCAAAATAATGCCAAAGGTAGAGTGCAAGCAGCAGGAGCAAGGACTTGTCTTAGATCCTGTCATGTTTCTGTGCAAGTGGTTTTTTTTAGCTTTGCCTCAAATATTTAAGCAATTTATTATTTGCGGTCATGTGCTTTCTTTGGGGAGTCAGCAAGTCTTAAATTTTCCTTGATTTGCAATATGACACTGGTAACTTTCTAATTTAAGAAATTAAGCTATATTTGTACTTCTAAATGGAAGATGAAGGGATCTGGCCTTCATTGAACTGAATTTTTGCTATGATATCTGACTTGCTAATATAAAGTAGGAAATGCTGAGAAAGCAGAAGGTTGTTAACTAATTGTCTAGCGTGGCTTTCTTATGCCATTATTAAACAGGATAATAAAGACACATAACTTTCTATATCAACTTTTCTTACGTTCAGATAAGCAGGGATGTAAATTCTAGGTGGTTTAACTTCCCTGAGCTGCTCTAGCTTTCAGATTCTTTAGCTTTGTCTGTGTTACCTTTACTGAAAATAAATGTAAAATTGCAAAGAAGGCTAGCATGGAAAATGTTTAGCAGCTATTAGAAGTTTTTCTGTTTGGCAAAACTTTTTTTTTTGGTTGAAATAACTATCTGCTTGAACTTTCTTAAATCTAAAACCTGTCTTCTACAGTATGTGGATCAGTAAATGTTGGTGAAGAAGAGGAGGAATCTGAAGCAGGTTGGATTGAAGGAGCAGCAATCCTCCTATCTGTAGTTTGTGTGGTATTAGTAACAGCTTTCAATGACTGGAGTAAAGAGAAACAATTTCGGGGATTGCAGAGCCGTATTGAACAAGAACAGAAATTCACAGTCATCAGAGGTGGCCAAGTCATCCAAATACCAGTAGCTGACATAATTGTTGGAGATATTGCACAAGTGAAATATGGTAAACTTATTTTTAAAGTTGAACTTTCTTTTATTTTTAAAAAAGGAACTGCAGTCAACATACCCAGTGATCTTTCGTAGGTGATCTTTTACCGGCTGATGGTGTACTCATTCAAGGAAATGACCTCAAAATTGATGAAAGCTCACTGACGGGAGAATCTGATCATGTTAAGAAATCTCTGGACAGAGATCCTATGCTGCTGTCAGGTGTGTAACATTTCACAATTCTTGCAGAAAATGTTTATTTATTTCTTTTTTCCTGGGGGTAAACTGGTTATTTAAAATTTTGAAGTTAAAATCTGGCAGACTGGACCTTATCTAGGCTGACTCCTAAAAGTATCCAAAGCCAGTGCAACTAGTACAAAACTTGGTAAAAGCAAGCAGACTCTTAAAGCTGACAAACATTTTGTGTAGTTGCTTATGGTTTTATTTTCCTCATAGCTTTGTCAATTAAAGCTCATGGGGAACACAGTGGTATATATACACATCTTATGGTTTCAACAACATGACGTTTGAGAGCGCGTTTCCTTTGTGCTCTGCCATATGACCGCTCAAGTCTCAGTGGAAAACTTCATTCAATCTTTCAGGTACACATGTGATGGAGGGCTCTGGAAGAATGGTAGTTACTGCTGTAGGTGTGAACTCTCAGACTGGAATCATCTTTACCTTACTTGGAGCTGGAGGAGATGAAGAAGAGAAGGAGAAGGAAAAGGAGAAGAAGGACAAGAAAAGTAGGCATAATAATCTTAAATCCCTGGGGAGGGAGGGGTGAACTTTTGACTGTTTCTGGATAAAAACATGTTCTAGTCATCTGGAGCCAGAAATCTTTCGTTAAACCTCATACTTTCAGTAGGTTTCACAGGAAAAAAGCCCCAGGTCCAGTGACCTGAGAGTACACCACTACTAATAACTCTTCTCACTTGGATTTCTAATTAAACTTCAGATCTTGTTGATCAATTAGAGGCTGGAAAGTTTACAACTCCTAACCAGCCATACCATGTATGAATTGTTAAACTGCCATCTTGTGTAACTTCAAAGTACACTCATGTCTAATACCAAATATTTATTTATGGCATACAGGTTATTACCAATAACTCAACCTAATAAGTATCTAGTTCTGCTTTTGATGTATAGAAAATGTCCTCTATATGGAGTTCTTCTACAACACTTGAAGGGGAAAAGCTTGTATCATTGATACATGTGAATATCTTAAACATATATAAGACTGATTTTGAAAAAAATGAGCAGACAGATTGTTGTGCCACCCTTTCTTCCAGAGCTGAAACTTTGAATGTTCAGAGATACACAAAAGGCAAATCCCTAGCAGTACTTTTCTGTAAACTTTTTTTTTTTTTGAGGGATGAAGGGCTTGTAACCCAGAATATTTTGGAGCCCTTCTGTGAAATGGGTTATCTTCCTTGTTCTGAAGGACTTGCTTAGTTGCTGGAATTAGAAGGGCACTTACCTAAGCCGCAGCCTTTATCCTGAGAATCAAAGCTTGGAAATGTTAAGCAGTAATGTTTTAATATAAGCTCTCCCAAGGCGTGTTCAGGACCAAGCTTCACCACAGCAAAATTTTTTCTAGGAACTGTTGTGAGGCCTACTCATGGGCCTGAGCCTGAGGATTCTTGGCAGAAAAATATACTTTTTTCATCAGAGGACTATGAAACAGTAATGGAAAGCCATAAATGGAAAACCACACACAGAAATGCATTTAGGAATCTCTGTGGCCTTCAAACTAAGGAGGCAATTGTTGCAATGTGTGCTTGGTGCAGGAATTAGGATTGAACTCTGCTTTTTGTCTCGTCCTAATCCACAAATACTTTACAATTCTGACCCTTCGTTTCTTCAGAAGTAAATTGTAGGAATTGTTACAAGAAGAATCGAAGGTTCAAAACTAGTTTCAAGCTCAGTCATGGTAGTGAAGAGCAAAAGTTGACCTGCAACACTTCCAGGGATTAGTGTGGAACAGTTTTTATCCTTTGCTCCTTCCCTTACAGAGCAAGGAGAAGGAAGGAAGCAACAGTACCAGCTGTTACAGGAGATATGAAGAAGAGTATAGCTTTTATTAATAGTCTGCCAGTGTTTATTATTCTGTAAGCAGAATTCTTTTTGACAAGTAGTGTTCTGGTGTATCCTAGGGCCTGAATTTCTGTGATTTTTTTTTTTTTTTTTTTTTGTCTTTCAGGGTAGACAACCCTCTTTCCCTTAAGTTAGGTGCCTAATAAGATTCTCCTTGGTAAAACTCAGGTTAAACTAAATTAGCTTCTCTGTGAATGTTAAGGAGATTAAAGTGGCTATTTTTAGTTGGCTGTGTATGGCTTGGTTCACAGTGAAAGCAAACGTATGTACAAGGAGTTAGAAGTAACACAAGTGTAGAGCTTTGCTCATGTAAGAGGGAAAGGGGAACTAGGAAAGAACAAATACTAACTTAGGAGACTATGGTGAGTTCTTAAGAAGTCTGAAGTGGCATCTTGTGGAGAAGGTGAACATGCCTTGTGGTTTTTTCCTCCTTGGCTGTTCTGCAGATGCTCGAGGGGAAATTTTATGTATCAAAATCAGACTATGTCTATAGTAATAATGTAGTGGAGGTATTAAATGTCGTGCCACACGCGCTGCTTGATAATTTGATTTTCTTCTACCTGAGTACTTTCATACATTTCAGCCTACATAACCTAAGGCTGAAGACTTAATGAATTACCAGTGATACTGAAAAATTCTGGGTTTTGTTCTAAGTTCCCCAATTTTGTGCTTTCATTTCAGGTTATTGCAAAAAGTAACTATAACCATTGCTTTCTCTACTTAGGAGAAACGTTTGTCTCTTGCCAAGGTATTATCTAAACCTTTTTACCTGAAAACCCAAAAAAAGAAGGTAGTGTGTGCCCCTCTGCCCCAATAAGCTACTCCTAATGTTTGGTCTTCTGGTTACCTTTAATGTTTCACTCATTAATGTATTTCATTATTTCACTGTACTTCTTTATGGTCTCTTGTTGAGCTCCATTCCTGCACAGAGGTAGGAGTGATATTTTTATTATGAACTTGAACTATTCTCTTAGCGGTGGAATATTGGTATGTTGCCAACAGATTATGTTCATGCTTGCGTAAATAGGGTTAGCATAGATCCAGTAATCCAGTGCTGTGCCTCCATTAAGCTTTGGTGTGGATTTATAAGTATTTTATACTACAGTAGCTTCTGCAATGTTGTACAGAATCACTGATTCTGGAAGTGAGATCCTACAGTTCATTTACAGTAGTAGTCAGATACAGTTGCCAAGTGTTGGAAGAACAGAAAGCAAGACTGAGGCCATCAGAATCACTTTAACGTCACAAATTTCTTTCCTAGAAAAATGTTTAGGCAAGCCTTTTAAAAGCTTTCCTCACAAGTAATAAATATCTGTATTAGTAATTTGTGCAAACTTAACTGTGGTAGCATAACGCTGCGGCAGTCTTGTATGGGAAAACTAAAGTCCAAAAAAATGATGTGAGATGTTTCTGTGAGTTGACTTACACTTTTAAAGCCTTGGTTATGTCAGCACTCTGTCTCCAGCTTGTTCTACATTTTTTTTCTGAAATGCAGTTGCTTGTTTCAGCATATGGTAATATATGCATTATATATAAACATAAACACTGAAATGAACTATGGACAGCCAATTTAAAACACAACTTGTTCCTCTTTCCAACAGGTAAAAAGCAAGATGGAGCTGTTGAAAACCGTAACAAAGGTAAGTGCATGTTCTCTGATCCTTTCTTGCCCTTCTGTGTTTTCTGAAAGTGTATGTAATAAATACATACTCTCTTATGAAAATGCATATTGAAGACTTGGATCCAAGGTGCTTATGCTAAAGATGGCATAAGTGAATTTGCCCAAAACAAACGCTTAAATGAACTTGTTAGTCTCAACATAGCTAGATACTACAAAAGTAAACGTTACCAATGATTCTTCAAGCTATCTTGTTGAGGTGAGTTAACCTTGGCTGGCTGCTGGATGCCCACCCAGCTGCTCTCTCTCTCTCCCCTTCCTCATCAGGATGGGGCAGAAAATAGGATGAAAAGCTTGTGGGTTGAGATGAGGATGGGGGCATCACTTGCTAATTATCTTTACAGCTGGAGCATGCTCAACTTGGGGAAGACTAATTTATTGCCAATTAAAAATAAAGTAGGATGATTAGAAACAAAACCAACTAAAAACACTTTACCCCCACACTCCCTTTTCGTATAGGCTCAACTTCACTCCTGACTCCTCTACAGCCTTCTGAGGAACACAGAGGGATGGGGAATGGGGTTTTTGTTCAGTTCATAACGCTTGTCTCCGCTGCTCCATTGTCCTCATGTTCCTCACCTGCTCCATGTCCGGGTCCCTCCCACAGGATGTAGTCCTTCATGAACTTCTCCAGTGTGGGTTCTTCCCACGTGGTACAGTCCTTTGTGAACAGACGGCACAAATGTGGGTCTCCCACAGGCCCACAGTTCCTGCCAGGAGCCTACTCTGGCATTGGCCCTTCACAGGCTGCAGTTTCCTTCAGGGTACATCCACCTGCTGTGGTATGGGGTCCTCCGTGGGCTGCAGTGTGGATATCTGGTCCACTGAGGTACTCCGTGGGCTGCAGGAGGACAACCTGCCCGACCATGGTCTGATCCACAGGCTGCTGCTGTCAGCACCTGGGCACCCACACCCAGTATGCTTGTTTAAACATTCACGTGTAGTATGGCATCTCTGGATACACGGTGTTGTGCAGTACTGGTGTTTAGTGCAGCCTGGTGTTATTAAGCTTTTGAAGTATCCCTGATTTTGGGTACTCCTCAATGACTAAACTTTATTTCATCTTAACTTCTAGCTAAAGCTCAGGATGGTGCAGCCATGGAAATGCAGCCACTGAAGAGTGAGGATGGTGGGGATGGAGATGAGAAAGACAAGAAGAGAGCAAATTTGCCAAAGAAAGAAAAGTCGGTTCTTCAAGGCAAGCTTACAAAGCTTGCAGTTCAGATTGGCAAAGCAGGTATGATGTATCAGTACCCTCCTTACGTTGATGTCACACATTTGAATAAAATTGGAATATGCATAGTTTGTAAGGTGATAACTTAAGTAGCTAGCCTTGACCGGTTTGATTATTTTAAATGCAAAATTCCAATGTGTCAAAGCATGCTGATGGCTTCTCAAGAGCATGTCATGTAGATGGCTTTTACTTTTCCTTGATTTAAATAGATTCAGGCTGTAGAGTGTCAGCTTCTGAGAGAGAAAATTCCAACTTCATAACATTGAACAACTGTTATGAAAGATGTTTTTAGGTAAGATACGGCATTTAGTGATGTACCTAGAGAACTACAAATTGAGTGAAGTCTGGAAAAAGTGGTAGGGGCAACCAGGTTATCTCTGGTACTTCCAGGGGCTTAGGAATTTCCACTTAAAATACACCTTGCTGATATGTAACATTTTTATTGACTTTCTGCTATTCTTTAGCTTCCGTTTCTCTTCTGTGGGCTAATATTCAGCTGTCTTGTCAAAACGTTCAGTAAACTGTTGTTTCTTGAAAGTAGACTAAAACAACGATGAAGTTCAGCGTAAATTTTGGGCTATATTGTCTAGTATGTAGAGGTTTAATTCAAATATTTCAGGATTTGTTTTTGTCTGTGTAGAACTGTTGAAAGATTTAGGCTAGAAGGAACTTCTAGAAGTCTTGTAGCCCAGCCCACAGCTCAAAAAGGGCTGACTGCAGCATCTATGTCAGAAGACAGTTGTGGTGTGAGGACAAAGCAATTAAACTTTTAGCTTTAGCATTCCATAGTTATGTATAGCAATGTTAACTTTTCAGAGAAACTTGTACTAACAAATATTGAATAAAGCTTGTCCTGTTGCTCTGGGATGGTGCACACACTGAAGCATCTTTCTATGAAGAGCTGAAACTTCGGTGACTTCTGTTCCTTTATTCCAGCCAGGTCCATTTTCCTTCACTGTTTTCATGTGGTGTCTTAAGTGTGCCACCCAGCTTGCTAACAGCAGTTTTGATTTTGTCTTCCCAGTTACTCCCAGTTCATTGAACACTGTGCTTAGCTGCCGTATTTAATCCCACCTTCAGCAGGAAGCAGGGTGCAGACTGTCAGCAGCTTTCCCTACTGAATAAGTTAGCAGTATGATTGCTGAAGGCCTGCTGAATTATTTCAGTTCTTATTCTGCTTGGTTAATTGACTTTATAGATGGGTGCCTCCTGTTCATAATTAGATCTATGCTTTTCAATTAAATGGGAAGGAAAAAAAGTTATTAGAAGTTTCTAGGTGCAATGCATGAGAAAATACTTGCATTGGAAGGTGGAACACCTTATGAGAGCTACCTCAGTGTTTCCTGTCTTGCCTGTTTAACATCTTAGTTATAAACTAACTTCTGTAAAGGCAGAATTATTTGCAGTTGACTTATCCAGAGTCTCTATTGCCAAATATTTGAGATAATTTCTGAAAACTGTTTATTCTCTTTTTAACAAGGTTTGTTGATGTCTGCCATCACAGTCATTATCCTGGTGTTATATTTTGTAATTGATACCTTCTGGGTTCAGAAGAGACCTTGGCTTGCTGAATGTACACCAATTTATATTCAGTATTTTGTGAAGTTCTTCATTATTGGAGTTACAGTCTTGGTGGTGGCAGTACCAGAAGGTCTTCCACTTGCGGTCACTATATCTCTGGCTTACTCTGTTAAGGTAAGTGAATGGATGGGAGAACAAATTTTAATGGTAGGTGGTTGTATTCATCAGCTGTACAATCTCAGGTGAGATATGCTGCATCACGTATACATAATAGACCGGGGAGAAGCTTTACTCATTTCTCTGAACTTCATAAGAAATCTGACACAGTATTTCTCTTAATCTCTGAATACACACTAATATGAACAGTGAGCAGTAACAGCCTGTTGTCGCCAACTAAAGATGAATGGGTCTAGCTCATAACATTGTAGCATTTGCTTATAATAAATAGATGCATTAGAGTTTGTGAATAACAAACTCTTCTGTGAACCTGAACTTCTAATGAACTGATGTGTTAAGCAACTACTACAAAAGTTTCCAGATTGATTCTCCTTGAGGACTGACTGTTGTCAAACATATAGCTTTCAAATAGCTTTCCGTTTATTATATAGCATGGTTTTTTGCTCTTTGCTGTCTTGGTTTTCTTATTGCTTTAGCGTGCTGGGACTGATTATTGATCTGAAAATCCAATTGTAGATACTATGGCTGTTTAGGCTGTGTTCTAAAACTTAACTTACAGCACTAACTAGTCATAGTATTGTATCCTTTGAATTTACTCTTCCTCTTTGAGGTTAAAATACTATCCAAAACCTGTTGAGTAAAGAATTTGAAGTGATACTTAATCTGTGAAACTTCTGTAATCCTCACTATCTCAGCTGAAACATTAGGCTCCCAGTTTGTATTTAATTTTAAGTCTGACTCTAGCGTCTTTGAAATAATATCCTGTGATTTTCGGATAAGTCTGTAACAGAGCTTACTTATCGTTCTTTTAAGAGGAAAGACTTTTTTTAATGTTGTATCTGGTAAAGCTCAGTCTGTACCTCTCTATTTCTAAATATATCGTAAACTAGTTGCTCATAATAGTCTGAATAGTATCAGTAGTCGATGTGATATGCAGATACAGGAGATTAAGACTGTATTTATGAACCTTCTTCAAAACAAAATTTACTGTGATATAATAGACTTAAAGGTATCCTGACAGAATGTGGCAGCTACAGATTCTTCCTTGGTGAGATGCCAGATAACTTAAAGGCTGAGTGTCTTCTGAAACTGCTGTGTAAGACTGGACACCCTAAATAAGGATTTCTGAAATGTGAAAGAATGGTCATGGATGGCTGTTGACTGCTTTTATTTCCTTAGAAAATGATGAAAGATAATAACTTGGTGAGACACCTGGATGCATGTGAAACAATGGGCAACGCAACAGCTATTTGCTCAGATAAAACGGGAACATTGACTATGAACAGAATGACAGTGGTCCAAGCCTACATCAATGAAAAGCATTATAAAAAAATTCCAGAACCAGAAGCTATTCCAGAGAAAATTATGGCTTACCTTGTGACAGGAATTTCTGTTAATTGTGCTTATACTTCCAAAATACTGGTAAGTGGATTTCTTCATTCTAATCAAGGTAACTAAACAACTTCCTCAAAAGATGCAAATTGTCTGGTGGCCGCGTGGTAGGCAGTTAAGTGTAAGTGTGTGGCAAAATGCAGTGTAAGTTATTTTGTATCTGCTGTAAATTGCTCAACTGTTCATTTGAGACTAAGCTTCAAAAATAGCTTATTTCAGTTGGAATTGGTAATTCAAAGATACCATCCCCAGAAGATAACTTCCTTTAAGTTCACAGTTGCGTCTAAATTTTTTAGAAGTGGGGCTGTTCATACCTTACTTGAAGAGCATCTTGGCTTGATTTGAGTGCTACTTCAAAGTAAGCATGTAAGAGTAGCATAACATTAGCTCGAATGTAATGAGACAATGCAAGTACAGATGAGGATTTTGATGGATTTTTTAGTCCAGATACTGCTGTATGGGTTTGTAGGCTTTATAGTTGTAACATCTTTGCTCATACCTTGTTTGAGACCTCCAAAATATTTTGAAATAAAAAGAATAATGGACTGTTACACATTTTACATACTTGGCTATTTAGCGTTTTTGCATGCGTCGTTTTCTGCAACTCCAAACATAGTTTCTTTGCTGTAGCTATTCCAATGTGTTGCATAACTTCTATTCTTTAAGGCAGTAAAAATAATAATTAGAATTTAGCTTAAAAAAAATATTAATAAATTAGCACTTCAAGATTTAGTAGAAGCTTCCACTGTGAATGCCTTTGTACAGGAATAGTAGTAAAACCCCAGTCCAAAAGCTATTTTTCAGCCAACAAAGATGCTACCTTGGCAAGAGTTTCCTCAGTAGCAGTACTTGAGGCGACACATCAAGATCACCAGCACAGATTTCTCTGAAACAAGACTGAAGTACTAATGAGTTAGAGCATGTGAGCATTATAGAAAGAAAAAAAAAAAAAAAAAAGTAGCTGCATGTAAACTGACCGGGTCCTTTACTACTAGAATTTTAATCAAATTACATCCAATGCAGCCAGAGTTAGTCTGTTTTTCAGAATCACAGAGGGCTGAAAGGGACCTCCTGAGATCCTCTGGTCCAAACCCGCTGCTCAAAGCAGGGTCACCCAGAGTGCATTGCTTAGGGCTGTGTCCAGTTAGGTTTTAAGCATCTCAAAGGATGGAGACTCTTCAAACTCTGGGCAACCTCATTAATTATTTGACAACCCTTAGAGTAAAAAAGGTGCTTCCTTGTGTTCAAATGGAATTTCAAGAGCCTTGGTTTGTACCTGTTGTCCCCTCATTGGGCACCACTAAAAACTCTGGCTTAGTAGTCTTTAGCCTTGTCCTGCTCGCCTGCCCCATTCAGGCATTTAATACATACTGGTAAGTTTCTCCCCCAGAGCCTTCTCTTCTCCAGGCTGAACAGTCCCAGCTCTCTCAGCCTGTCCTATGTCAGGTGCTCCAGTGCCTTTATCATCTTTGTGGCCCATAGCTGGACTTGCTGCTGGATGTCCATTGCTTTTGTACCAGGGAGCCCAGAATTGGACATCTTAAACTGCACATTAAAGTGAACATTTTGAAAGTGTGAGTATTCAGTACAGCCAAATACAAGATCTTGCAGCTCTGGATGATGAAGATGGATCACTGACTTTTGATTAATATAGTTCAGCTCTAGTTGCTTGAGGCATGTCAGGCTGAGTAAGTGCTTCTGCCTTTTTTGCTACAAACTACGCTGCAATGTTATAGCTATGTAAGCTCAGAAATATCTTGAGAGAAATACTCCTTTACTTTTAGCACTAGTATGTGCATATTCCACATTGCTGAGCTTAGAAACTTGTTCTGGTATTAAAGGGTTGGAAACTTGTTTCTGAACTCTTTCCAGTTAAATAGGCCATGGCCTGGAAAACAGAACTCGTAGTGAGACTTAAGAGGCTTAAAGACTTAGTTTGTTCAGTAGAAGGCTAACAGGTGATGTGATTGTAGTCTAAGTCATTGAGGAAGAGTTATTACAGGAGAGGATACATTAATTTAGCAGAAATAATGCCATTTAGCTTGCTTAAATCAGTTTAAGTAAACTTATCTGTACTTATAAAATGAAAAATAATTATTCAGGGACTACACTCAATTGATCAGGTAGATATTTCAAGCAATGGAGATTGCCTTTTAGAAAAGTCACGTTGGGATTTGACACAAACTTAATGGGTGATTTTTGAGTCTGAGAAAGGGACTGAAAAATCCCAAACAGCTCCAGAAGAAGTTACTTACAAAAGCCAGCATTATGATTTTGACTCGTGTCTCATAGGAATTTATAGCGTAATCATTGTGAAAGCGAAACTTCCCCATCTCAGAGCTGAGCTTGGCCTTAGCTTCCTTGTTGCCTGAATGCTGTACTTCAGTGGTTCGTAAGTTAACCTCCTAATCAGCAAAGGTTCTTGTTCTTCTTGCAGCCTCCTGAAAAAGAAGGTGGCCTACCACGTCATGTTGGAAATAAAACTGAATGTGCCTTGCTGGGATTGCTCTTGGATTTAAAACGTGATTATCAGGACGTAAGAAATGAGATACCAGAAGAGGATTTGTACAAAGTGTACACCTTCAACTCTGTTAGAAAATCTATGAGTACTGTGTTAAAAAACTCTGATGGCAGTTTCCGGATATTCAGTAAAGGTGCCTCTGAGATAGTTCTTAAAAAGTAAGAAAAACTACTATTGTAATTCAGCACTTAAATTTGGCTAAATGTTGTGATAGGTGAGGAGACTGAAGTGCTAAGGAACATTGTGCCATAAATCTGGGAAATGTTTCTGTCGTCCTGTTATCAAACAAATGCAGCCGTCCTGTACCCTTGTGGTTGCAGCCGGCTTCCCACCTTGTCTCCCTTAATTGACTTCCTACAGTAAGGTGGGCAACTAGCATTTCATTTACTTTAATTCTCACACCTCAGCCCCACCCCCCCCAAAAGAGCTGGTGATTATTTTTAACTTGTGAACTCTGCTCTGATACAGGAAAGCATCTATGAATTGATCTATTCTCTAGTTAAACTATTTAAGTTTTAGGTTGGTCAGAATGCTCACCCATCTTCCAGTGAAGCCCCAACAGCTGATATGCCTTAACTCCAGGAAGGAAAGACTTGTGCCTTTGAAAAGCGATTGCTTTTAGCTTCAAAAGACCCTGCAAATTCGTGTCCAAGTTGATCATTTTAACAGGAGGTTGAACTTGGCCAATGGAGAAACTTGAGGGTTTTTAATGTGACAAAGCAAATTGCTTCCTTATTCATCTGGCCATCTATAGAGGATTTATTAGAATGAGATTAGACTATTAGTGAGAGATTAGTCACTACTGGGACAAACCTTTGGGCGTGAAGGCGTCTGTGGTAACTCCTAACTAGGTTAGGAGAGAAGTCAAGCATGTATGCATGATGTTCTCTAGGAACAGCAGTTGCAGCCCTTCTGGTTTCGGTTCTAACGTCAGACTATTTCTAGTCTGAGTACCGCATAGATTATGTTCATCAGTTCAGTTTGCCTTTTTGCTTTCTACTAGCTCCCCAAATCATTATCTAGGAAAGTACTAATGCACTAAAGAAAAAAGATGAAATCTTCCTTTTCCTCAACTTAGTGCTGACAACAAAAGGTCAGTCTTTAAAGGACTCTTGTTCCTTTTGATATGTGAATTATTTCATAGCTAGATTTTAAGCCAAGTCTCATCGGTGGATAACTATGCCTATATTTGCATTACTTCTACCTTCAGAAGTATTTTGTACCTTATCTTATTGAGCAATTGAACTGTAGAAGTTGCTAGAACTCATTCAGCCCAGACTCATGTGGTCCACTTGGCTTTGTAACTGAGATAAGAAAATAAATAATAAGAACATTTGGCAAAGAACAAGAAAACCTAGACTGATTTGGATACTATTAGAATAGCTGTAATTCCAAAACTATTTCAGAGTATGCACTGACTAGGAAAAAGGCTTAGCATCATAAACTACGTTCTTTACCCACTACCTATGCAGTGCCAGAAATTAATCTCAGAGCTTGTAACCTGGTTTGCCAGTTGTGCTGCTCATTCTTTATTATAACATGTATGACTATTCTTGAGCACAGAAAGCTGAAACATGAATATTTATAAGACACAAATGAGTCACTAAGAAGTGTATAAAAAAATGCAGCAATTTTTTTTTCAAGCAGAGCAGTTTTATTCTTCTTGACTTACTTCAAGTACTTGACTTGATGGTGAGTTTCAATGAAATCTTTACATAAAACTTACTGCCTTCCATTTAGTCATCTTGGAATGCTGTGAATTTATCACAACCTCTATGATGGCAGATAACACAAGATATCCATAGTGGTTGCTGATGTTTGAACAGATAACCAAATTCAGATAGACTTCAAATTTCAGTTATGATGAATACTACAAAGCTTTAAGGGACTACTTCATTTTAATTTCCCATTTTTTTTAATATGTATTGTATCTGGGAATCCCCTTGGACTAAGCATTTAAATGTAGCAGTAGTCATCTTAGCAGATCTGACAGGTATGACTGTGATACTTTAAAATAGTCATAAATTCCTATCTTTTAGTACTAAATAGTAAATTGCGAATTAGTACTAATTCGTAAAACACATGCTTATGGCGTTGCTTTATGGGAAAACTTTGCTAAGGACACAGATGAATAAGACTAAATTTATTGATAAAAATATTTCATAGTGTTATATTCATGGCATCAGTATTGGTAACGTACTTATGCTGTCTATGAAATGAATGGCATCTTTGGCATGAAGAAACGTAACTAAAAGAGCATGTGTTGAAATGCTAGAGTACGTAGTGTTGAATCCAGTCTCTTCTACGAACACTTAAATCAGATTTAAGTATTTGTTTTTAATTTAATACTTCACATTAAGAACTCTATGCCGGATGCACAGATTGTCGGGGGAGCAGGGGGCAAACCTTACCGCTTTTAAGGATAGCAGTACCAGAGATTGCTTTTAATGCTGTGAGTTTAGTGCTTACAGCTGTGTAAGCACCACATGCGTGTTCTGGAAGCGTACTGTACTTCTGAGACTTGTATAACTGTTAACAAGGTGGGATTATTTTGTTGAACTTGAAATTGGATTGACTGACTCAACCAGCGCAGACACTAGTCTGTTTACATACAATGGAGAAATGGATGCTTCTGGGAGGTAACTAACTTTTGTGTCCTAAATTCATTGTGCATTATTTTCATCCTATGATGACTGGCTCAGTTAACTTTCTATTATGTTTTGCAATAGGGAAGAGATTAAGTACATATGGAGAAGATTACCTTGGAGATGCTGCTACTGGCTTTTTTTGTGTGTGTGTGTGAGTGAGTGAGTCTAGTGAAAACAAAACTTTTTGTTTAGTAAGTGGAAACTTACTGCCGTTGACTAATAAGCCATTGAATGGGCTGAACTTCTGGTTAGAATTTGATAACTCTTAAAACCTTCCCTTTCAGGTGCTTCAAAATACTGAGTGCTAATGGAGAACCAAAGGTATTTAGACCTAGGGACCGCGATGATATCGTGAAAACCGTAATTGAGCCAATGGCTTCTGAAGGGCTCAGAACCATCTGCCTTGCATTCAGAGACTTCCCAGCAGGGGAACCTGAGCCGGAATGGGACAATGAAAATGATATTGTTACTGGTCTGACGTGCATTGCTGTTGTTGGGATTGAAGATCCTGTGAGACCTGAGGTGAGGTCACTGACTAAACTGCAGTGATTCTGTTACAATGGATCTTGATTCATGTTGTTGTTCATCATGCAGAGAGTACAAGAAACTGAATTGCTGTTGTATGCCTTGAGCATAGTTGATAAATGAAAATCTAATTTCTTGGAGGGAAAGTTAATGGAGCTATAAAAGCAGATTAAAACTTCTTAATGTCACTTATGCTGTGTTACTGAAGCTCTGAACAAATTAATGACTTAAGGCGCTTACTGTGCAGCGTCTCAGTAGATGGAACAACTTGTCATTTTTTTACCACTTGGGATATTAGGAGTATTGTTTAGGATAATATTAGCCATTGTGCTTGTTGCCAGCTTCTCCTGGGGAATGATGGAGAAGGAGGGTTTGTCACCTGAGAACTGAGGCAAGGAGTCTGGCTTGTGGTTGGGGTCTAAGGAGGGCAGTATTTTTCAATAGCGAAAGTTTTTAAACGACGTGTAAGTGGAACTCCAGTCTGATCTGCACTGTCACCCCTTCACACTAGAAGTCATGGGTGAAGTAGTGGAGTGTGAGCAGTAGTTTATTTCATATAATCGTAAATGAAAAGCCAGTACTCTAGTTTTGAATACTACAGCCTGTCATGGGGGCTGTAGTCATGGGGATTTTTGTGGTATCTTTGAATACTGCAGTATTTGAAAAATGGGGAGGGCATGTGGCAAGGCCCCATGACATAACAAGAAAGCCCCTTTGCCAGAATTGCCATTTGTGTGTTTTTCAGGAAAAGAATTATGGTAAACTATTTTTTTTTTTAAAAAAAAAGTTCCATAGCAAGCGTCTTGATATTTTAAAATAAGAGTTATCCTGGATTGAGCCAAAACCATTATTTTCACTGACATGTCTAGATTTATTCAGCTAATGTACAGTCTCTAAGCCTGTGGTTGGTTTGTTTTTTGGTTTTTTTGTTTTTGTTTTTTTCTTACAGGTACCTGATGCAATAAAAAAGTGTCAACGTGCAGGCATAACTGTACGCATGGTCACTGGTGATAACATAAACACTGCTCGTGCTATTGCATTGAAGTGTGGTATCCTGAATCCTGGCGAAGACTTCCTGTGTTTAGAGGGCAAAGACTTTAACAGGAGAATACGCAATGAAAAAGGAGAAGTAAGCATGCTGACTGTGTAAAGTAGATCAGCAGATATTCTAAGTCTCTTAACTGTAAGATATAACCAATGCTCTTTTTGCAGATAGAGCAAGAGCGAATAGATAAAATCTGGCCAAAGCTTCGTGTTCTTGCAAGATCTTCTCCCACTGACAAACACACTCTAGTAAAAGGTAGGTAAAAACTCTCAGCTTTTAAGCAAAGCTTCTTAAAAAAAAAAAATCTAGAACTGAGCAGTGGGAAATGCCTATGAGGGTGTCTTCTTTTGCCAACTGCTGTTTGGTTTTTTTTCTGCTTGAGAAATGGAGCCAACTAGAACTATCTGTTGTGATTTTTTTTAAGTGTATATATATATTTATTTTAATGGCTCTGAGGAAGACAAAAGCTGGGTTTCTCTTTCAGGTCTAATCTGTGCTGTGTTGTCAATTTCGTACTGTGTCATTTTATTTTAGGTATAATTGACAGCACTGTCTTTGAACAGAGGCAAGTTGTAGCAGTAACTGGTGATGGTACCAATGATGGTCCAGCTCTGAAGAAGGCAGATGTTGGATTTGCTATGGTATGATTTTTTTTAATCTTCAGTATTTTGGAGACCTATTTTGATAAAATAACTTATCAAATCACTTAAAAGAAGATTGAATAGCCTTGCTTGTTTCATGAGCTTAATATACAACTAAGTTAATGGAGTCAACATGTCTCACTTAATACTAATTACTTTTTCCTCCTTCTTCAGTCTTCCAACTTTTTATTTGATGGAAAATGTCTTTGTGGCATTTGCCATTGAATAAAAGTCTTGTTACAAAATGTAGGAACGGAATTACTGATGCTGAAGATTTCTGAAATGAGATCTTTCAACATAAGGCAAAATTACTTTAAATGTTTTCCATGAAATGGTGCATAGAAGCAGGGAGACGATAATGAGAGAGACTGACAGTTGATGTTTAAAATGGCTTGCGAAGCTATACTAAGAAACATCTCCAGTACAACTGAAGTAATGGCTAGGATCTGCATTTTTCTGGATGGTACCTTAGATTACTTGGCTTTCTCAATTTAAATTCTCAACTACCCTTTCAAATGGTAGCCAAACCAAGTCCTGTGTTTAAGTGCTAGTACTAGACAGACTCATGCCTGAAGTATGTAGGCTTCAGCTTTCTTCTGTCTCTTTCGCAATACTTTAAGATAGATTCCTCAAGATTCCTCCTCAGTCTTAAGCTGAGAAGGTGCAGTTTGGTGCTAGTAGGTCACTTTAGTCTTTAAAAACTCATTATTGAGCATTTGAAGGAAAAAAATGTGAAGACCGCATTCCTCCTACACCACGTGGAGATGCACTGACTTGGATGGTAATCTTGAAGGAAAAAACGGGAAGAGGAAGAGCTTTCATGTCATTTGGACGGAGCATTTTTCAAAAGCATAACTTCCAAATTTGATAGCTACAAACGGAATGTTCTGTAGACTGTAACAGTCTTGTTTTAATGAGTATCTGTTTTCTGCTGTTGTACAGCTGCTGTAGTTAGCACTGTCAGGGACAGATTTATTTTAATCTTCCAGAACTTAAATGTTTCCTATAGTTGCTGTCTATGTTCATCTGTGTAAGAAGCTAATTTTTCTAACTGCTTACCTAAATAGCACTTAAAATATATTGTCTACTATATGATATTTAAAGGTACCATTTAAGCTTTACACAGAGCTGTGCAGGTGACTCGTTTCCTTGGCAAAATAATGTATTAAGAATAAGGATCATTAAATTTGCTATTGAGTTAGTGGGTTTGAAATGCCAAAAGCAAAAATAAACATCCTTGAAGTAGGTATTACACAGAACTCGGCTTAACTGTTTGGATACTGTGGGAGACCTACAGGTGCTTAAAACTAAGGAATTCATATTGCATTGCAATGACATTGTATATTCTACTGTTTAATGCCAATGCTCTTCTGCAAAAGGTGTTTGGTAATGTGTATTGTTCTACTGCATGGTTAACACATGCATTTCCCTACTGCTGGAATCCATATAGCAAACTTATTAGGACATAAACTAAACTGTAGTACTGCACCATCTGGTGGCCTTCAACTTGAACAGAGTTCAGTGACATTTTTTTGGGGAGAACTCACACAGTGTCTGTGTTGTCAACTTGAGGATTTTTATTAAGGTCTTTATTTTAAAGACAACATCACCATACTTGAGTAGAACTTGCAAGCCGAACTTGAATCAGTAGCACATTAGGTGCTTACATTGAAATAGTCCTGCAGATGTGGTGCATCAAAGTGAATGCTGACCCAAGGATATAATAATAGCTTCTGTTGCATAAGTCAGTGCATCCTGTTATATTTCATAGTGTTTTTCTTTTTCTACTAGGGTATTGCTGGAACAGATGTAGCTAAAGAAGCTTCTGATATTATCCTTACAGACGACAACTTCACAAGTATTGTTAAAGCAGTTATGTGGGGACGAAACGTGTATGACAGCATCTCCAAATTTCTTCAGTTCCAGCTTACTGTCAATGTGGTAGCAGTAATTGTTGCTTTTACAGGAGCATGCATAACACAAGTACGTACTGGTGGTGGATTGGCTTAGCTAATAAAGGTTGAAAATGTCATGACTGATTAAGTCGAACTCAAACTTTCAGTTAAATGCTAGTCCAAAGAACATGCCCATGTTGTATAACAGATGCCTTTAATAGCTGCAATTTGTTCACTTATATTGGAGGGTTTATGTATCTATCTTTATAGGATTCTCCGCTTAAAGCTGTGCAGATGCTGTGGGTAAATCTCATAATGGACACATTAGCTTCTCTTGCCCTGGCAACAGAACCACCTACTGAATCTCTTCTGTTGCGGAAGCCTTATGGTAGAAACAAACCTTTGATTTCCCGTACAATGATGAAGAACATTTTGGGTCATGCGTTCTACCAACTCGTAGTGGTCTTCACACTCCTGTTTGCTGGTAAGAATACTGAGGCTTTACAAAGTTATTCTGAAAGTCGTACAGAGATGTGATCTTAAAACTAGTTTTTTGTTGTAGTGTATGTGTGTAAAGATGCCAATTAAGCTGCTGATAAATGCCTTTTATTCACAGGTGAGAAAATTTTTGATATTGATAGTGGAAGAAATGCACCTCTGCATGCTCCTCCTTCAGAGCATTATACTATTGTATTTAATACATTTGTGATGATGCAGCTCTTTAATGAAATAAATGCCCGAAAAATTCACGGTGAAAGAAACGTTTTTGAAGGAATCTTTAACAACGCTATCTTCTGTTCTATTGTTCTGGGGACATTTGTTGTGCAGGTAAGTAAATTCTTGGCGGGTGGGGGGAAATGCGCTCAGTACACTGGTGTACTTGCTTAGCTTGGAAACGCTAATCAGCTAGTGCCAGGCATTTACCTTCTGCGATGTGAAAAACCTTTGGTGTCAAACGCGCTATAAGTCACTTGGCAGTGCTGCTTGACAGGGTTTTCAGGTAAGACCTGTTTGAAATTGGTAAAATTGGAAAGGAGAAATACTTGTATTTAACTTTTTACTTTTCTAGTCCTTAAATTTGATCTTAGTGTTCTAGTGTCATGATAAAATGTGAAGAAGTTGTATATTCCCCCGGCCCCATTCAGAACTCTTCCTCATAGTATCTGCCTGTGCATCTGAGTGAGAGCCCATTTAAACAATTACAGAAAAGTTACAACTTCTCATATCTTCTTAATGAGATTTGGACATGAATAAGCTTTAGAAACCTAAGTATTGTTTTTTTGTTTTCCTGATGCAGAAATCAATTATCTGTATTTTCAGGGCATGCTCTAGTGACAGATTGTAGGGGGGGGGGTGTGTGTGTGTGTGTGTATGGTTGGACTCAATGATCTCAAAGGTCCTTTCCAACCATGAACATTCTATGATTCTATTGGTATATATTTTACAGTTATCTGTATAAATGCTGCTGTTTCAGGCAACAAACTTTGATGGCCAGGGACCTTCTAGGCAGACTTGTAAAAGCTAGTTTGTTAACTCAATATATCCTAACAAATAAAATGAAATCGTCTGAAATTGATTGGGTTAACACTCTGGTATTGAAAAACACCAAGTCAAAATTGAATCTAAAGAAAATAGTTTACAAGAAAGAGTTTCACCTTCTAACTTTTAATTCATCAAAAGAAATAACCAACAAATCAGTATACTGCCTTTTTTCAGAACTGTTTCCCATTTTGGCTTAAGTTATTTCGGATTTAAAATATAACCGACGCCTTTAAGTTTCTCCTTGGGATTCCATGAAGTTAACCAAATTCATAGCGGTTCAGGTGATGCCAATGTATGCACCTCTGCTTCACATAAAGTTAGTTCTCTTATCAACCCAGGTTTATGCTTTTTTTAGATAACACTTCTTCAGAAGCCACTCTTATTTTTAGGGTTGCATATGCAGCAGACTGACTGCTGTTGTACAACAAAGCCAAATGTGTAGAAATTACTGCTGACTGCAACTGTGTTCCCTTTATAAACTTGGCAGACTGAATGCCTTCCCAATAAGTAACTCCTGAGTTGTCGTCTCAGTGTCTTATTCTGTGTTAATAAAAGAAGATACTCTTGGGCTTTTCAGCTGTCAGGTGTCCTACTTACTGGTCAATACTGTCTTCTTTCCACGCCTGCCCTGCTACTTGAATTGTTGATTCTCCAGGGCAGACTTTCATGCATATAATTCCTATGCAGAGGGATACGTTGCTCGTTAGGGCCTGTACAGCTTGTTGTAATAGGTAAGTCAGTAGAAGATTTTTTTAATTTAGCTGTTGACATCTTTGCCCCCTCTCCCCAGATGTACTACATAGGTGTTACACCGTGATGATTTAAAGCCTGACATTTAACACTGATGGGATACATATTAATATTCTGTTGAATTATTTCTGAAATGCTTCATGTCGTGTGGATCTACGACTTGTATTAATACAAGTTTATTGATCAGCTTGGTTCTGAGATGGGTGTTCATATGGTAAATAATCACTGTAAATTTGTAGCATCGAATACATGCTGTAATTGAAGGGAAATGAATGAAGGGAAAGAACTGCAAGCAAAATGAAGTATCCAACAGGTTTTTGTGAGTGTGGCATTTGAAGAATAAATGGGTAATTCTTGGAATACTGAAAAGCATAAGAAGATGACTTAGCCCAAACTGCTGAGGCAGTGAAAGTGTATGCTTAATAGGACGGTAAATCCTATGTTCTATTGCAGAATTGTCTGTAGTGATCTTGAAGCATTGGGGAATTTTCTAGTAACAGGTCACTGATTGTTTTAATGATGTTGCTTTTCACAGATAATTATTGTGCAGTTTGGTGGGAAGCCTTTCAGTTGCTCAGAACTCTCGATTGAGCAGTGGCTGTGGTCCATTTTCCTGGGCATGGGAACACTACTCTGGGGCCAGGTAAACTAGCTTTTTCAAAATGGCAAATGCCTACTCACATTAAAATACTTTACATGGAAAATCAAAATACACTGTCTTTTAGCATTCAGATCATTCAAGTGGACTATATGAATAATTGACTGGTTTATATATGGCTTTATGAAAAATTGACTAGTTCCATAGCTAGGAAGTCCTTAGTTGGATATTCCTTACTCTGACTCAATCAATTAGTTACATTTCATAACTAGATGCTATGGCTGGTTTATGTTCAGTAATTTTTAACTAGAAGGAGCTGTAGTTATCTTTTAAATACGAGACCATATCTTTAAACAAATACGTGCTAGAAGAAGTTCTGTAAGAATACAGAGGTAATGAACATGTTAATGTTGAAATATTTAACTTAGTGTTGAATGGTTTTCTTGAAAAATCATAATTGTTTAACTTGATGGTATTTTCTTCTTGATTTGAAAACTTCCTGGAGTAGCAAGAAATGCAGCAAAACGGAAAACAACTTTCTCTTTAATCTTCATCTGCATAATTATGAAATAATTGGAACGTTCACCCACCTATTAAGCTGTTGCATTTTTTTCCCCTCTTAGGGTTTAATTACTATTGCATGCACAACAGTGCTTGTAAGCAGCAAGCTTATTTACATGAAACTTCAGAGCTATGGAGTTTTCCATTATTTAATGACATAGTTGTCTAAACTTTTCATACCACATGAAGAGTTTTCCATTACAGTTTCTTTCCTTCCGTTTTGTAAAGGACACTTCAGGTTTCAGTACAAAACTGACAGGGTGAATTTTAGTTGTGAATATGTACATAGGCACATATTTATAAAGTGACTATAAGCTTTTTATTAAGGCTCTCTAGAAAATCAATTATTTTAAAAAATCAGATAGAGTCACTCTGAGGTTTAAAAGTAGTCTAGAAGAGAATCGAGATGACTGGAAATACCTTTGACCCAGAGTGTCTTGCAAGGGCAAAGCTTCCCTGCTGCAGTTCATGCTGCTCTAGCATCTCATTAAAGTCAAAGAGCTTTTGGCTTTCTGAGAATAGCAGAAACTGAAGTGCGATCTGGGAGCATTCATAGTAGCAATTTCAGCATAAAGGGCGGTTTATCTTGCTTTTGGAGCAGTCTTTTCCCTCTGCAGCTGCTGAAATGGTCTTCTAGGCTTGTGATGATCAAGGAAAGCAGTCTTGGAACTGATCTGGATCTGCTAGATGGGACATATCAAAAGATGACTCCCCTTGACTCCATAGTTCACCAGAGTAGCCCTGAAGGTGGGGATGAAAAGGAAAGATGGAACAACCACATGTAGTTCTTCTTTAGTTTAAGACAGATGAGCTAGTGTACACCAAGTAACAGAGTAACAGTTTGGAATAAGGGTTTTGGAAACCTCACTTGCCTTACAAATGGATTGATACCTTCCAGGTCACAAAATAATGCATGTCTGTTCTGTATTTCTGAATTAACTGTGGCTACTTTAATTAAATTTTGTGTCTCTCACATGAGGTATCACATCATGCTCATCAAACTAATGGAGCTCTGAAAGCTCTAGATACGAGTACCATCTACAGAATTAATGGATTTTGTACCTCCAGTACTGCTCCTTCCTGGCATAGTCAAGTAATGTTAAAGCGGAATTCTTTGTGCCTAGCAAGGATGTTTTGTTTTCTAGGTTTGTAGTCCAAGTTTAATTTCAGTTGAGGTGGTGAGGATATTCACAGCTCTGCAGCTGTTCACCTCTACATTGATGCACTCATTCCATTGATGTAATTTGTTTTTTCCACTTTGCCTTAAGTCTGGTATTACAGTTGTTATTTAAAAAAAAAAAAAAAGAATTATTCTGATTCATACTTTTCATTCACCGTTAGTTGATTTCAACAATTCCAACCAGCCGTCTGAAATTCCTTAAAGAAGCTGGTCATGGAACACAAAAGGAAGAGATTCCTGAGGAAGAACTAGCAGAAGATGTAGAGGAGATCGATCATGCTGAGAGAGAATTACGTCGTGGTCAGATCTTGTGGTTTAGGGGCCTAAACAGGATACAAACTCAGGTATGGTCTTGAAAAAGGTAGGACTCAGTGGGTGTTATGAGGGAAATCTCTCCTCTCCATCTACAGTCCTTTGACTAAGGTGGCAATTCTAACTGGTGTGACTGAGACTGCCAAAAGGGGGTATGGATGGATGTGTAATCCCTCAGGGTCCTCTGTTTTCTTCAGCTCTAAATGCAACTCTTACCTATGTATCTTGTGTATCTACTCTATTTAAAAAAAAAAAAAGTGCCTTTTTTCTTTACTTTTTGTGTGTTATAGATGGGATGGTCCTTTCTCTTGTTCTCTCTCTCTCTCTTGCTGAGCAAGCTGTCACAATCTCTGATTCCTTGCAGATGGATGTAGTGAATGCTTTCCAGAGTGGAAGTACCATTCAGGGGGCTCTAAGGCGGCAACCCTCCATCGCCAGCCAGCACCATGATGTAACAAATATTTCTACCCCTACACATGTAGTGTTTTCCTCTACTACTGCTTCTACTACTGTGGGGTGTGAGTGTGTGTTCCTAAAGTGCATGAAATTAACGTTTCCTAATTCACGTACCTAACGTTTCTCATTTTCTCCTTAGTACTTAAAATCATCGTTCAGGCTTTTATAGAGCTCTTCCACAAAGTGGAGTCCTCAAGACTTTTTTTTCTTAGAGGGCTGAGAACAGGTGGAACAGTTTCAACAAAAGACTTTAATGTGAAAGCTGTGAGCCTGCACATCCTGTGCCTTCATCCATTCGTGTACAGAGGGATCTTTGAGATGAAACAGGAAAACTGTTGTAAATTTTCGAGTATATGCCTCTTAGGGTGACTTACATTGAATAAGTAAATTAAATGTATAATCATGGACCCAGGTCAACAAAAATAGATGTCTGGCGCTGCAGTGCAAATGTTACCTAAGGTAAACAAGCTGATGGGAAAGCAAATGGTATGTTAAAAATAATGAAGTTAGAACATGGAGCACTAAATATATTTTCTTTGTAGCCTGTAAGGAACTTCTGAGTCTCTGCTTTTGTTGGTTTTTTTTTTGGTTTTTTTTACTGAATAACACAACTTTCTCAACATCAGGATTCAGGTGGCGAAACAAGGCTTCTAATAAAATGGGTGCAAGTCAGAAGAAGGATTTAATTAGCTAATCTAAAAAGGAAAAAAGTTTAAGCGTTGACCGGTGAAACTCAAATCTGAAGGGTTTTTTCCTCTCTAGGTTCTGGCAGCAGTTCATAAGCCATCACTGAAAGTAAAGTTTATCTCGTCTTAATTCTGCCCTCTTCGTATTGTGCTCTCAGTGGCATTTCAGTTTCAGCCTTCCTCGTTGTAGAGGCTAGACACTTAATTACTCGTGTATGTAGGCTTAAACTCTGGAGCCTGAAGATGCATAACAGTTGTAGTTAAACACTGATAGCTAATATCTACTGTTCAAAGAGTTTTCCCTCTTAATTATATATTACATGTTTAACTTCCTTCTCTAACTTCCTAGAGACTGGTTAAATAATTGTTTTTTAAAATAACTCTGAGAGGGCTTCTTTCCCCCCGCCCCGGCTTTTTAAACTTTCAGATTACCAGATGGATGAAGACCCTTAATTTCAGGAGCTGTCTTAAATGAAATTTTCTCTTCTGACTTTTTTGGGTTTTTTTTGGCTTGGCTAGAATTCCTGTGTGAGCTTGCACAGGTATTTACCTCTGTACTTGTTCTCCACCAGCAAGACCAGGTACCTTGCAGTAGTATTGAGAAGCTCGGCTCACCAATTCGCATGCCTCAAGAACACAAAATGAAAAGTAGATTTAACAGTGGGGATGCACAGGATTGCATCTCCTACTTAAAATGCTAATTAGTAACCTGTATCCCTAACTACACTCAAGAACAGTAATTAGACATTCAGAATTCTCTAGAGAGCAACTTCATGCCATGCTGCCATTTGAGCAGAATCTAATGGGCACTGCAGCATCTCATGGCATCAAATGACCAGTGCAGATACGGAGCTACAATAGCAGAGAACTAGTTTTTTCCCCCTCACTAAGTAGCGTACGGCCTTCTGCTACACCCGCCAGGAGAACAACTTTAGATAACTAATATGTATTAATGGGAAGCAGATGTGTTATTTCATTGTGTCTCTCTTTCGGAGCTGTTTGTTGGAAAATAGTTCAGCTGTTCTTCTGAAGTGAGGTTGCAACTCTTAAGCAGCCATCTGGCTAGGAGGATTTGGAGTGCTTAGTGCATTCCTTACTATTCTGGTACTAATATGAGGAAGGCCTGATGACAGTATAAATTACACATAACAAATTGTCTTGTTTGCTCCTCAGTTATGCAATTTATTTATAGTTACCTCTCTCTTCTAATTATCTTGAGTGGTTGAAAATAAAGCCTCCGAAACACTAGATTTTCCCTCTTCAAGTATAACTTAAAATGCTGATAGTCTGATTTCTGCCTTCATGGCTGGACTCTTTGAGGATCCTGGGTTCACAGGAGTGTCTAGACCACTTGTTTAGTATGGATTCTGCATGGGAATCAAGCTTGGTATGCTCATATTCCTATGATAATTACAGCTGTCCTGTTAAGCCAAAAATTGTTTTCCATTATTACTTATGTTCTAACTTACCATCTGTAAGCAATGAAAAACCAGTCCCACGAGGCAGTCGTATTTCATTTTGCCACATAAATCAGTGTCACAGTGGGATGCTACATGCCAAATAAAGGCATTTACAAACTTTCAGTCTGTCATTGTCACCGCTGTTTTTTCTTGGTAAGTGCCAAGACGGTTTATGTGGCTTGCTGGACTTGTTTAAAGCTCATGTAGCGCGCCAGCTCCTTAACAGCATGCTCAGTTTCTTCATGTGAATGAACAGTTAAAGTACTAGCTGCTGCTGTAATCTTTTACTTCTCAAGCACATTCCCGTTATTCTCTCTCCTCCCTTTATTGGGTGGTAATGTCCTCCCCCTTGCGTGTGTAGCGCACCCCCTCCCCTCGTTTCCGTGGTTAATGGAGCTCAGACCGGTACTTGTAGTATAAAAATGGGGACATGATAGCTTTGGACTAAAATTCTTCGTGCAATTGCTCAGAGGGAGTAGAAGTAAGGGAACAACACCATTTCTAGAGGTCAGAGAACAGAAGGTCGTGGTAAAGGCTTAGGCCTTTATCACCACAGTGATTCTGTGGTAACAAATTTGGTAATGCATTACTTTTGGGGAGCCCTTCTCTGTGTTTACAGCGAGGTGGTTTGGCGTATCTTAGGTGTTTTGAAGTCTGTGCTGTTGATCTGCTTGACCTTCCAGCTTCATTCCTTCACCTGGAAGTCACTTTATTTTTACTGTCAAGGAACTCTACGGAACCACTAGTCATGACATATTTCTCAGCTCAAAACGAGTCATCTTGGAAGTGTTTAAAAAAAAAAAAATCTTTAAATTGGACTTAATGTTTATAACAGTAAGTTCTTTTATACCACTTACTATGCAACAGAGGAGCTCTGGGATTGAAACTGCTCTGCTGGACGCTTAATCAGAATCAGAGTAGAGATGTTGTAATAGGAGGGGGAAACTATCTTGTCAAAATCTTGGACAGAGGGGTCACTGTCTTCTGCCTAGCCTTATTTGTTTTATCAGTTCAAGAATGAATCCTGAATTCCTGTAGTTGGTCAGGGAAATGTGTGGGGCGTGGGAGGAGAAGGGAGGTGTGAGCAGGTGGTTTCATCATTCAAATTACAATTTGGAAAGCTTAAATTCAAGTCAACCTGGACCCGCACGATTTGCAAAATGAAGCTGCACTTTATTCTGTCTAATTTCCCTCTGAAATGTTTATCAATTCTGTAAACTTAGCTTTCCGACTTGAAAAACAGTAGTTGAACAATGTAAAGGACTTGAAATAATACTCAGCCTGGGAATTCTGTCCGTGAATTCAGCATAAACTGAAGGCTCAAGCAAAGGCTGATCATGTACTGCTCTCGTACTTTGTGCTACTTGGATAGTCTCTTTTAAAGTTACAACCTGTCGTGGCTACTTAATTGTACAATAGAGTATTCAATTTCCTAGTTCTGGTCTTAAGTTTCCAAAGCACTGTTCAGTAAGGAACTTTCTCTAGTGTGGTAAATGGGTATATACTCGAATATTTACAGCTGTTACAGCGGTATCCTTTTTTGCATGACTCTTCGTAAATGTCTAGTCATCGTGACATTGGCTTTACACTTGCTTGGCTTTTTCATAGTCAGTTGACATCCCAGTTCCTCGCATGAGAATTAGTAACCCTTTTATCCTCTAACTTATTTTCAGCCTTCCTGCCCCCCCACACCTGTCCCAAGTATTCAATAAAACACTCATTGAGATTTATTTAATTTGTGAATACGTAAAGAATTGTTGGCCTCACTCCTGAAAAATGCTTAGCCCGTGTTAAATAATTGAACAGTTCTAGTGCCATGTCTGAATTCTTAGGCCCTTCAGCTTTTTGCAGTACTCTCACAATTTTTATTCCTACTGTGTAGACTGGCAGTGCTGTACCGAAATGCTCTTCATTTTTTACAGTTTATTGCAAGTTCCACTGCATCACATACAAATTCGATTCACTCATGTCTAGCTGTGTGTGGATTCAAACTCATAAGAACCATGCCATTACCAGTAAACCCGCAGCATTTTAATGGCCTTTTTTCTTCGCTTACAGATCCGAGTGGTGAATGCATTTCGTAGCTCCTTGTACGAGGGGCTAGAGAAACCTGAGACACGAAGTTCAATTCACAATTTTATGACGCATCCCGAGTTTAGAATAGAAGACTCCGAGCCTCATATTCCCCTTATTGATGATACTGATGCTGAAGATGATGCTCCAACAAAACGCAACTCTACTCCCCCACCCTCTCCCAATAAAAATAACAATGCGGTTGACAGTGGAATTCACCTTACAACAGACATGAACAAGTCTGCTACCTCTTCATCCCCAGGGAGCCCGCTACATAGTTTGGAAACATCACTCTGATTGTAAGCTGAATGTTAACACACTATCTGCATTGTAAAGAAATTGAAACTGGGTCTCTTCAACACATTATGATGGACAAGATGACATTCTTGTCTTGGACTTCAACAGAAGACACACTTGTACGAATGTAGATTTATTTTTTTAAAAAAAAAAAGCTTTCTGCCAGACTGGAGGGTGCTTTTCTGGGGGTGGGAGTAATAATGAACTCTGACAGATAAACAGTAACTCGGCATAAGTGACCTGTGGATCATCTGTTGTACTTAAGAATGGTCCTGAACAGTGTGTTAGCAGAGCTTTAGTTTATCATGATCCTTTTCTGAGGGGAAGGCTGGGAAGGGCAAGGAGGCCCTGGATCATTGAATTGATACTTTAATTTCTGCTGTTGGCTGTTAATAATTTGGATTATTTATGTTTATAAATGATACAGATCTGTTTACAAGGTTTGTAGATACTTTTTTTTGTTCCTGTTCATAGATGGGAAGCTTCCTTATAAATGATGCAGAGAAAAAAAAAATACAACAAAAAAACAAAAAAACTAGTCCTTCAAATACTGCTGTATTTTCAGGAAAAGGGTGTTTCTATTGAAACTGTACTAAATTTTGCCTGCAATTTACCTTGTTAAATATTGTAGATAAATTGCTAATACTAATAGCCAAATAGATAACACTAATGCTTTGTAAAAACATGAGCAGTGGTGTTCTAATGAAGTTATGGCCTCTGTCCTAATTAGTTTCTTAAATACATTTACTACTTAATGGTTTTGAAACAACTGTTTAATTTTTAAAAATTTTGAGAAACTTACTGAATAACTTTTGTTCAGAACTTAGTAGGATTGTTTAATGCAGGACATCAATATGTGATGGAACTTGCTTGAAATATTTCTGTTATCTCGGGCAAAATGGATTAAATCAAAATACATCAGAATCTTAGTCCTTTGTTTTTGTCTAAACATGTTAGTTTAGTGCTGTCTTGGTGAACTGTGAGTGGAACTGTGATTTTTTTCTAATCTATAGAATCCTTCATGCAGCATGAGGGCTGTTGGCATTTTGAAAGGTTGTTAGTGGGTAGCATACATGTTCTCCTTTTTGTTTTTGAAACTTGTTTGTAAACATGAATAAATCTGCCCTTTTGTTAAAATAAAATTGCAGCAATGGTTTCTTACAGATGATTTTTTTTCCTCAGCTCCTTCACTGGAAACACTGAAAAGTACTCTTTTTGTATTACTGCTTAACTTTTAAACTGCAATTTCAAGATGGTAACAGCCCCACTAAAAATAGTACTTTGGGTAAATGGAATCATGGTGGCTGCCTCCAGAATGAATGTAAGCTGAGTACTCAAAAGTCTTCACTGAGCCAAAAGGATACTCCTTGGGAATGACTAGGTCTGCCTGAAATGCCAAGACTTCCTGTGAGTACTGTGTAATAAACGTATCCCTGACCACTTAAGCGAGGGGAAACTGAGAACTGACATAACAGCACGGATGAAAATACATTTCTCCAGTTGGTTAATACCTTATGCACCAAAACTGACCTGCTAGTGATTGACTGAAGAAGTTATGGTCTGCCTCAACGGTATTGTTTAAATGGCGAAGGATGATGGAACGGTACTTGATCTGGTACTTCCTCATGTTTTCTAGGTCCAATACTGCTTAGAAGAGCAACCAAATCAGTTGTAAACTCTTTCCTTTCCCTTTTGCCAGCCCTGTGTTCTTCAAAATAGCAAGTGAATTTTTTTGCCAAATAAACCAGAATTTTGGGCATTTTTAAAGGGGTCACTTCAAAGGAGTGCAGGAATTAAGTTGTTAATGAGGGAGGAGATAATACTAGAAGGAAGTGCAGAAATGAGCAGGTTAGGAAGCTCAAGCCTATCTTTCCCTTGTGGTGGGATACATGCATGGTTGGGTTTGTCCTGTAGTGGCTGGTGTTCAACCTGTAGCACTGTATCCCACTGTCAACCACTCCTAAATTCACTGTTTTCTATGGTACTTAAGTAAAGACACTGAATTCTAGGCAAGGGGGGGTTTGCACTTGACACTTTGTATAGTAATTTCTCTGACGTGTTTCTAGCACTTCCCTTTCGTCATAGTTTTTACCTGGTAGGGGGATCAGATTTTATGGAAGCTGTTCTCTCCTACTACAAAAGTCAGATAAGCATCAGCTTAAAATGAGGAGAGTTTCTTTACCTGTGAAGTAGAGTGCTGTGTGAGAAAGTATCTTCATTTAACTTCATTAGCGCATCATAATTTGACTTAATTTGAAAACAGACTTTAATTCTTCCCTCTCTTCCAGCTGTGACCATGACTGCATGTTATCTTTTTTAGAATAAAGTCTACGCTTCAGCCTTTTGGGGAGCGGGGGGGGAGAGGATGAACGTAGGCTTTGTACATCAGTGGTCCCTCTTGATTCTGTTAACATCAGTACGCTGTTCTTACAGGAAATTTCCTTGCAGAAATAAGGAGAAGTTGTTTGAGGGGGGGGGGGTATGCTTTTTTTGTGATCTCAAGAAATCATGACGTGTTGCCTAAATTATGAAATGGTTATCACTGAGCTCATGAGACCTTCATTGCCTTTTTGGTTGTAAGGTTTACTTGTCGTCTTGTAACTGAAATAAATAAAAGTGCTGTTCATCTCAGTCTGTATGGGGACTGAAGTTCTTGAATGTCAGTACAGTACTGATTTAAACCTGAAATGCATGACAGTTTTATAAAATAGCTCTTACTACGACTTAAAGCCCTTTCAAGAGGTCATGGTCTACATGGTATTGGGATCAAGCAATAGTAACTTATCAGTCAGGCCAGAACTGCATTTCTGTTTGAAGTGGCTTAAAATTCAGTGTTCTGGGTAGGGTGTCTACTGTACTTGTGTTTAAGACAAATGTTAGGATACCTAACCTTGGCTTTGAGGGAGGGGTGAAAATTCTCATATAAGAGGACTCTGTTTTTCTGTATTGGTCTTGTCAGGAAGAGGAAAATGCTGCCTCACGGAGTAGTCTGGAGAGAATAACGGAAACAAATGCCTTAATGCCCAACCAATGGGTAAATGCAGGGGTCTGTCGCAAGTGTAAGCAGCCAGAAAATATGAACTAACACTCTCAGAGATTTTCTTAGAGTAACAGGAGCTTTTCCGATGTGTTTCAAAGTAAGCACGCAAATGTAATATTCATGGAAGGGTAACTCATGTATGGCTGACTATATTGGGAAGTTATTCCAAAGGCCTGATAAGTTTAGTTTCTACGGCCAGTAGTGCCAGCCTCTGCAGAGCCCTAGGAGAATCCGGATCATGTTAAGCCTTGCATACATTGAAGTAGAATGTCTTAACGTCCTTATTGCTTTTCTGATGCAAATACTTGGTTCTAAAGAGCTCCTGCTTTTTTCCTCCTCCACCCTCTCCCCAAGCAGTGCATATCTTCCAATCTTACAGATTTCAAGCCCTCACTGAAATACTTTAACTTTGTTGGATGAGCCTGGCCAGCTTGGAGGGTCCAGCTCCGACTTGCCTCCAGACTGAACTGGCCTGCTCATTCAGGGCCATGTCATGAGAAATTCTGGGCCAGAATCGAGACCCTTAGAGCTGTTCCTGCCTATCTTCTCCCCTGGACTGTATACAGAACTACCTAACCACCTTCTTCAAGAGACTGCAGGATCCATCAAGGAGATCTGGCTTACACGGGGTCTAAACCAAAAGCTTCCTACAGGTACTACTTGTCCTTTTGTTGAAAGTGAGGTCTAGGATGAGGATTTGCTTAGAAAACTATGGGATGGGCTTAGACACCTGAAAGAAGACAGCATGGAAAGGGTTGCTCACTCGACAGTGGCAGCACCATTCTAGTTGCAAAGCATGAAGCTAGAGTTGGTGCTTACACTGCAAATCTGGCGAAGCAGGAAGCATTCCTCAGTATGGGAAACAAATTAGACATGGCTCTTAGGGCTTTCATAGGAAGTCCGCAGCATTAATAGGAGATTTTACATAAAAAGAGATTTATATAGTTTATATCCAGAACGTGAACAGCTCTGAGGAAGCAAGCAGGTTTTTCCTGCCCTGTATGGAGCGGGCAGAGGACTTTGTTCTGTGTCCACATACAACTTCATGACCACTTCACATCTTATTAGTGTTCTGGGTCTGATCCTTTAAAAGGCAGATAAGGATGCCTAGAATTGCAGAAGATGGGCAGTAGCTAGCTTCAGCCATATCTGATCTTCAAGATCTAGTGAATTCCTCTGTATCTCTACTACTGTTGCGTGCACCTGACATCTAGTTTTCTAAAAATCTATAAAACCCTTAGGCTGAAAAGGGTTCCTTGGCTTGCTCCTACTGAAAGATGGTGGGAATTAAAGCTTGGAAAAATGACTAGCAAGGGGATTTCTGGGAATTAACAGCTTTTGGTTGATGGAAGTGTACATTCTGGAATACTGGAACATCAACTGGCATCTCGAATTGTGGTGTAGTGACAAGTGTCAATCCCACTGTGAAGCAGCAGTTGCTTGCTGAAATGCACGTGTGCATTCTTTATCCCTTTGATTCATTGAAATCAGTATTTAACAATATTCTGAACATCTTCATCTGCTTTCCTAGGCTGCCTCTCTTATAGGGCACGAAGCTGAAGTATGCTGGAAGACAGTAAGTACGATCATACAGAAAACTTTCTATGGCTTCCTCCTTAACAAAGGCACAACCTTGGCGTTGCTCTATGACAATTGCGAAGCTGCAAAGTGAATGCTAGCTTCTCACATTTAAAAGCTTTCAGAGTCTCCTGTAGAAAATCAGACCATACCGTTCAAATGCTTCTAAACTTTGTATGAATAGCCTCACAAAACTTCTGATTTAAGGTACTACAATAAAAAAACCAAAAGCACTCTACAAATAAACTCTAGAAGATACATCTATTATCTTTGATCTTTGACAATTTTATTTTTACAAATACAGGACTTGACATTGTCCCTCTTCCACAAGTTGGTTGCTCTGATGGCTGTAGGTATAAAGCATCTTCAGTTATGACCTAAGCTAGCCTCAAGATCTCCTCAAGGTAACCCACTATTTTGGCTGGCGTTTGTGGGGAAATAGAGAGATTATTTTAAATACTGTGCTGGAGACTAATGCGCAGTGTTTTGTTATATGTATTTTAGGAGAGGACCTGCAAAACTATCAATTTAGAACGTTCAGATCCATGCCATAGGACCTGTCAAAGGATACTTGGGTCAGGCATAGATTATGTGAAATAGGGAGCTCTTGGAATTGATATTTTGGTAGGAAGTGATAGTATTTGCTTTCTGACGACACTACATCTGAAGATGGGAAGTTAGGTCTTTCCTCACATGCCTTGTATTGTCATTAATATTCTAATCAGTGCAACAGTCTAATTCATTGAGGACCATAATTCAAAAAGCACTCTATTAAGTGTTTTTAAATAAAAAAATACTCTGGAAAATGTACTTTCTGTCGTATTTTAATTTCCAAAAAGATGAGTCATTCCTAGCTTTTTTTCCTTTTACCACATCAACTAGGCTCTGTTCTACTAAAACTAGCAGTAGTATGGACGTGACCTAAAACTTGGTATCTTCTCCCTTTTTCCTCTTCCCCCTTCCAGTCTGACAAGGACTATTGTAGGGAATCAGTGAAGGACAAATGGAGTAAGAGGTGCAACTGTGGATTTTTCTCCTTTATCATCTTTCTACCCTGTCTTATGATCTTCCTTTCTGCCTTCTACTTCAAGATCTTGCCCACTATCAGAAAACACGCTGGAAAACTGCTGTACAGTGTGGCTGTTCGTGTTTCCAGTGAAGGGTCCTTAATGTGCTCCTTCCACTTTTTGATTGGTGTGAAGGCTTGAAGAATTAGGCTTTAGACTAAGAATGAACAGTGAATGAACATAAGAATGAGCAGCAGAGAGTGAACGTTTAAGACCCAGTGTTTCTCCCAGGTAGTTCATAAAATCCCCTTACCTCGCTGAGCCCTTGATTTTCGTTTGTACCTCTGTTTCTGCTTTTATGAAAGCACCTTGGTATATAGACAAGGTTCCAGCTCTACACATACCGAGACTTTGAGGTCATGCTTGCAGGTGTACAGGTGCTGAGAATTAGGATAACACTTTTAAATTTAAGCCTTGGGCAGGAAACTTCAAAAGATTATGCCTTACAGTAGACTTCTATCAGGTATGTCATAAAGACCCACTTCTAGTAAAAAGTCCTAAGGGCAGGGCTTTGAAAATAAGCATAAAAGGCCTATGAGGATTTAATAAAGCGGCAATGTAAGGTAGCTATACTATAAAACATCTACTTATTTGAACAAGCGTAGTGATTCTGACCTGCAGACCCCCGTACATGGAGGAGTGATCGATCCACAACACAATCAACACGAGCAGGCGCAGGCTGTGCGGTGCTGCACAGATCCCTTGGCCCCAGGCTGTGCGGTGCTGCACAGATCCCTTGGCCCCGGGTAGCAAACACCTGCTAAACACCCCCTCTTCCTCCCCACCACCCAACGCCAACAAGCATTAAGCTCTTCAGCTGTGTAGGGGTCTAATTTGCCACAATTGTGCATGTGCAATGGGTGGAATCAAAGGAGGAAGCCAGATGCTTCTCAGTGGTGCCCACTGACGGGACAAGAGGCAACAGGCACAAGTTACATCATGTGAAATTCTGCCTGAACACAAGAAAACACTTATTTTACTGTGCTGGTGGTCAAATGCTGGACGAGGTTGCCCAGAGAGGTTATGGAGTCTTCATCCTTGGAGACACTCAAAACCCAACTAGACACAGCCCTGAGCAACCTGTGGTAGCTGACCCTGCTCAAAGCAGGGGCTTGGACTAGATGATCTGCAGACCTCTCTGCCAACCTGGTCCATTCTGTGATGCTGAACTTCTTGAGAAGGAGGTGTGATTCTATAGGGTTTCCCCATTAGCCTCAGGGATATTATTTGTACACGCAGATGGGATTCAACAAAGAAATCAGTCACTGGAGTGATCAAACCTGAGCCAAAGCAAGAAAGCAACAGACGCCTCTCTCTTATCTTAAACGGACCTGACCAATGGGCCTGTTGGTATTTGCCTGCTGTAACACTTACTGTGATCGCAGAGCTTGGATCACTTCTGTTATAGTAAACCTTTTTGAATTATGACTGACTGGGAAAGTAAAAAACTAATCCCTTAAAATGGCATCAACTTTAGCTATGCTCTGTAAAGTCACGATGGGCCTTCTGGAATCCTGATGTGCTAGGTAACCAGCGAAGCAGTCCTGGTGATAGCTTTTTGGGCTTTGAAACTTTGAAATGAAACTCATACTGTTGTTTTTCTAATGGAAAGGAAAAAAAGCTGTTCTTCTGTCTTAAAAATAGGTATTTTTTCCAAAGCTAGTTCTTTCCATACGTGTTATCAAAAGACCTCTCCTATGTGTGTTGCTCTAGACGGCAGCACTGAAAGATGCTACCACTTAAAAAGTACTCCCAAAATGATATGATTAAGCATAAGTAAGTCTGCCTTGCTTGGTTTTTTATCTAAAATGCTACAACTTTCAGGCTTTACGTTACTGCATGCAAGATGATATCCTATGCTTGCTGGCCTGTTAGGTATCCCAGAGTTGTTCTTACAAGAGGGGGATTCAGGTTGTCTAAAATGTTGCCGGTGGCTTTCATCTTTTTTGGAAAGATGGGGCCATTAGGTGCAGAAGAAAGGGGATAGCATATGTGCATTGAAGAAAACTTGCAATTCCCTTTCCCCTGCAGGAACATCTTCTAGTAAATAGAAGCATGCGTTTTTCTCTTTTCTAGCAGCTCTTCCTTGTATCATCTTCTTACAAGCTGAAAATGGAATAAAATGAATTAAAAGTTCATCCTGTGGCTAATGTAAGTAACAAGAAGCTTTGTGCAAATAATGTAACTTAAGTGTTTTTGCAGTTCTTAGAGCTGATCTCTAGTGAGCTGAACTTAAGCTAACATCTGATCTTGAAGTCTTCAGTGGTGATATTTTTAAATTTCAGAGATGGTCACGAACTGAGTTACTGGTCATGAGCGAAAAGCTCCTTGTAGGATGCTTCAGCTTAGTAAAGGTCGGTGAAGCTTAAACTGGACTTGAGCTTTTCTCATCTCCTGTTAGAAGAGAAACCTGCAGGAGAAATAACACAGAGCATGGCTGTTAATGCTGAGTGCTGAACTGCAGAGATTTTCTGTGGCTTCTAATCCCTGCCCCTTCCCCTCCTCCCTGAGCTTATCCAATGCAGTTCTGCAGACAGCGCTCTGGGAAGATATTCTGAGCCGTGAAGAGGGATACTGGGTTAAATCAGTATTCAAACACTCAAAATAACAGTTTATTCAATTATTCTTTTGCGAAGATGGGAGATTAGTCTGCAGAAAATTACTCTTCAGTGAGGAAAATTCACAGCTTTTTTGTTTTTGCAGGCATTAAAGGAATGATGCTTCATGAAATAACGTGAATGATGCTTCATGAAGTTCTGCTGCTTTGAGCAGGAGTTTGCATTAGATGGTTTCCCAAGGCCCCTTCCAACCTGAATTATCCCGTGATCCCATTTTTAAACTGTCGTCAGTGGGTATCTGTTAAACTTTGCTTATGCCTTCTAATATTTGTGTTTTATACTACAAGCCAGACACTCTTAGCCACTTCAAAGTATAATGTTCTGGAGTTCATAGGAAGGCCCATAGATTTTTAATATGATCTCCAGAAAGCTCTGCTGCAGACCTGTGGAAAGCAGCTGCTCCTCAAGGAAGAGGATTTCTCACTCTATTATTTGGTTCTTTCAAATCTTTCAGGTGTATAAAGAATAAAAATTGTAGTTATTTCTAAGGAAAAGCTGACTTATTTGTGGGGTTTCACTGCCCTGCTCTCTACTGTGCATTTTTAGTGTGTTTTTTTGTATTTAAAATCAGTTTCTGAAAAAGAAAGTTCTCTTGCAGTCCTATAAAGTTAATGAAAGCTATATTATTGTTATAACTTACCAAGAATAAAAAGCACTAAACAATAGATTTTCCTTCATAGAAGCCTATAGTTTAAATTTAATTGAGAAGCTGACTTTTCTCCGTACCTTAGTTCATGAAGTGGTAGTGTTACAGGCTTTTAATTGAGCGAAAAACCTGTGAAAGTAAATTCAATGCAGTATTGGTTCTGCTGTTACATGCAAATGCTCCCTCTTCTGCCTTGAGTTACGCAATTACTTTGTTACACTTGGAGAAATTAGTGTTATGTCGGATTTGGAGTCTCTTTTTACCCGTTCTCAGATAATTGCATATAAAACTTTAAATGCTAATGCAGAAAGCCTGACATTACCAAACTGCCATTCTAGTCTTAAAAAGGATGTAACAGGAAAAAGCTTCTGTCAAATGTTCCACGTATAAGCTGAATAGCGAAACTAGCTGGCTGGTTGACCAAATGTTAAAGTAATGTGAGATGATTCAAATAGAAATTTGACATTCTAACTATTGAAAAAAAGATAGCTGGGTTTCTGCAAAACAGTTGTCGTAGCCTTTTTTTTTTTTTTTTTGGTTATAAATAACACATTGCTTCTGAAACTAAAACAGACTTAAAATAAGTACGTTTAGAAGACGTGGGGGAGTGCCTACACCACTAAATCTTAATATGCTGCATTCTGGTTCTCTACCTTAAAGGTGCAGAAATAATTTGAATTTTCTTCTGTAGGGCCAGTATATTGCAGTGTGTTTCACTTCAAAGGTATTAATGTTTCAATAAAAAATGAACTTAATCCCTACAGCAGGTGGTTAGAACTCTTCCGAGCTGCCATTTTTAAAGAGTTTGGGATATCAGGAGTCCGTCCCCAAGCATTCTGCAAGCACGGCAATAGCTGATTACAATTATTACAGCTTTAGGTATCGCAGACCGCTCTTTTTCAAAGGGGCTAAAACAGTGCAAGTCTCAAGATCAACTAAACGATCATGTGTCAGCTTGATTCCAGTCAACACGATCAGCATTTTTATATGTTGGAATGAAGAAGTGCTACAGGCTTTTTTTGATCGCTGGATGAGGAGCGTGCGCTGATAAAACGCCACTTGAGAATACTGCTTTACATCAGCTTTCTTCATTACTGTCCCCGAAGGCAATCAGCACAACCAATAGACCCCTCAGTGTTTGTTTGCAGAAGTGACGCTTGATCTCTGACTATCTTGTGTCTAGAAGAATGAAATGCTGAAACAGACTCCTGCCTGCGATCGTAAACCCAGTTTGAAATGTTGCGCTTGGAATCAATACAAGTTCTAACAGTTAAGCCGTAGATGGTTATTTCCAAACTGACTAGGTTTGGGATATTGCCAAAAGCGGGACAAGTGCTCCTGTGGCTTTCTTGCCTTGTTTCAGTCTTGCAAGGCTTGATGGTCGTACTCGAACTTAGAAATCAGGCCTTTGAGGAAACTTTGTAGAGAGATACATTTAACGACTAACCACCCTGATAAAATTATGCAGCTCAAGAGGTTTGATTTTAGGAGGGGGAGAGTAATGTTATGCAATAAAAGAGCTTAACCATTTCAAAGAACGGAATTTGAGGGAGAAGTGTTATTTTTTTTCTGTGAATGCTTGTTGTTGCTGACACTCTACTTTTGAAGTGTGTTGAAGTGTTTTGAAGTGAAAGACACACAAGCTTTTGAACAAGATTTGACACTTGTCAAGGGGGATCTCCCGGTGCTGGGCATCTCTTTTGCTATCCCAGTGGAAAGCGTGGACAAGTTGCAACCCTTTAAATATCTATATAGCCAGCCTTGTCCGTTGTTCAGCAAAACTCCCTGAAAATCGTACCTGTTCCGAGAAAACCGCTCTGCCTGGTTGCAGGGGGATGTGGCCGGGCACAGCAGGGTGGGACTCCATGATGCTGGCTTTGGTTTCCCCTCTCCGCTCCGCTCCTCTCCTCCTGCAGCGTCCCCTCAGTTGTGCCATTTCAACAGCTTCTGCCACAGCGTGGTGAACCGCACCGGAACCGCTTCTGGGTAAAGTGATGCCGCTGTTGCAAGCTGGCGCTTGTTGGATGCTACCGGCTGCGTGGGCTGTTCTCTGGACAGCAAAACTCGAGCAGGAAGGTGCTCCCCTCTGTGGCTCCTCGTGCTCCAGTAGCTGGAGGTGGAGGAAGCAACAGCTGAAACGCTGTGGATGAGGGAAGTTAAGTGGGAGTTGAAAGGCGAGAGTGGACGCTGCTGGAAGCTTCAAGGGAAGCAAAGCAGGATAACAGGATAGGAGCAAAAAGAATGAATATACAAGTTGAAAAGTGTGTATCCCAAAGCAGCCTCCTCCAGCTCGAGGCACTAATGTCAGGAGTGCTACAAACCATGCCCTCTATCAGCTCGTGCTTTTGCTTGAGCATTTCAGTCATCTTTACTCCTTGTTTTGCTTTGGAGGAGAACCTGCTATGATCTGCACTGTGAATCTGAATACAGAAAATTAACAACCACTGTGGATCGTTGCATGATTTGACATAAGTGATGATAGGTTGGAGGGAGTGTAAAAAGACTAGAAAACCAAATGTTCTAAGTAAACGGATGTAAGAAACTTAATCTAGTGCTTTTTATTTAAAATACCAAAATTAAATGTAGCTAACATAATTAAGTGATGTGTCACAGTAAAAAGAGCCTACCTCCAAGCGTTCCTATGCTTTTGGTGAAGACCTAAGTTTCACGATTATCTTCAATACTGTGGCAGGAGAACTTCCTTGCAGCAGGGGTGATCTTGAAGGCAGCTCTTGTAGCAAGCACATAGGGCTCTTTTCTGACAACGACTGGGAACTTCAAAGCACACCCTGACTGTTCTATGGGTGCAAGAACAAGATGTTTATGCTGACAGCAGGCTGTCTTCTTCAAAACAAAAGTCTGGTTAAGGATGAATTCTCTTAAACTAGAGTCAAAGTAGCCAGCAAACAATTTCTAAGTAAGAATTAGTGCAAAAAAATGCAAGCAGTGCACAGAGCAAGTTAGGTGCTATCATCTCTGACAGGCTGGCTTATCACCATTTTAGCATGAATTTCATATTTTGTCTCTATCAGAGAGACTGTGTGGTGGGAAAATACTTGTTAGGTTGCAGCCTCGCAAGATACTGAAGGAAAACTGTGCCTGGGTTAGTTCTGAAGGGGCAGAAGCCGTCAGAACACACTTCCTGCGCCGTTCCTCCCACTGCAGCTGCGAAAGCTGTGGCGCCCAGATATCCCTTCAAACTTTGAAAGGGGCAGCGCTTTGACTTCTGTTTTCTTTTCTGTGGTGCTCGGGGGTGACAGTGATACTGATGTGCTGCATATTTTGTTTGCTATGACGCCCTCTTGACCCTCCCCACAGCTGGGACTGGTCTCCAGAGAACCTGTGTGCAAACTGCCACTGTAAAACACTCTGCGGAATCCCAACTGGACTGTGACGGAGATTCTGGGTATAGCGTGTCCATATGCAGTAGCCTTGCGATTAGAAGTGTGCAAAATGATAAAAACAGGTGATGGTTCATGATACAACAGAATGCTATAGGGAGCCCGAGCAGTGTTCTTGCAAACTTGTTTTATCAAGAAAATTAGGGGCATTCCTCCCTGCTCCCTTTTGCGCTATCAAGCAGATGCCACCTTCTGCTTCTCTCCCCTGTACAGTACATGGGTTGTTCAGCCATTCAGAAGTCGTCCCTCCCTGAAACAAAACCAGTCGTTATGCTGAGATCAGCATAAGATTCCTTAATTCTATCTTTCTTCCCTGAAAGAAGTCTTAAAGCAAGGTGTGTATACAGCCTTCCTGCAGGAGAGAAAAGGGGGTGTGGAGTGGGGAAGATATTCGCAGTTTGGACTTTCTACCGCCAAAATGACCCACTATACTTGCATGCCTCATTGGTGGAATAGGGCCCATTGGTTAGATTTTTATCGTTTCATAAGCAGCATTTGATAAGATGCAACTGCACCACTTACTCTTGGAATCAGACCATCGTCTAGCTGCCTCATTTATGGTGGCAGCTTTTATACTCAATGCAGGAACCCAAACAGAATAGTGTATTTAATAATAAAGCTTCTGAGAGTCTGAAATGACTAGTACTTCATCTTCCTGTGTGCACCAGCCACACGAGTAATAATCAAGAGAAAATCTAAATGGTAGCAGCAGGAAGCATCTGTGGTACTCTGTCATGTCGTGGGTTTGTGAGCTGTCATGCCGAAAAGCTCTTCCTGCCCAAGCAGCCAGTGCTGCAACAGCAATAAATAATAAAAAAGTAATGTATAGATGCAGGCTTTCCTTCACCAAAGAAGTCCCTACTCTGCTCTGGTATAGTAATGATGAACGCAGATCAATTAGCATTTAGGGTTGCCTATGAAGTGGCAAAAAATGAATCTGTAAGGTTTTCTTTCTCTCATGTGACCCAGTCTTCTCTGTTACAATCCTGAATTTGAAGCAGCTGCCACTGATGGTCAGAAACACCTTGCCTTACTCCTGTCCTTCTTGAAACTAGCCTAAGGGAAGAGTGGAATCAAGTTCTCCTAGTTCTTTTATGCGTACTAACTTCAACCTAGTTCAGCCCTGGTAAAATAAACTGGTGTTTCTGTCCTTAGATACATGCCACAAAGGGGCAGCAGAGGAAAGAGCAATGACATTTCTAATTCAGTGCTCAAGTCACCTCTGGACCGGTCATGAGATATGTAGTCAAGGATCCTTTTTAGATGATGGATGGGTGGTGTGGAGCTGGGAGGCTGGCATTGTGACAGTGCCAAACAGATGCACCTGAAGTCTCTGATGGGTCAGACCCTGGCCTTCACCAAGCATTTAGCAGAAGCAACTAATGCCATGGATAAAACGTGGTACATGCACCAGGCTGTGCAGTTGAAGACCACCCCTGCTCCATTGAGTGAGCTCTTCTGCTTCCTTCTCTGTCTCGCTGGATACCGTGCTCCCCCTCCTTTGCCACTATAAACGGACTTGTTAAGCTGGAAGTCGTAGTGGAGGACCCAGAAGACCAATTGACCCACTGACCTCCCCTTGTGATTTATTAACAGCTACATACTCCCTTCCTCCACTTGTAGCCGCAGGTGTTCAGGTACCATTAGGTTCCCTGTGTTCCAATAATAGTGGCACATTGTTTTTCCTCACTTGTTTCTGTAATAACATTTGTTATCATTTCTCATGATTTTGTACCTGGCAGTTCTGGTCGCATTTGCTTTAGTTTTTCTGTTGTACCATCGTTGTTCATTTATATTTCATATATTATGTGTGTTTTTCCCTAGTCCTCCTTGGGGAAGTGCAGACAAGCAAGCTTATCAAAGACAGGAAAGTAAGCTAATTTCCATTTTCCCCTCCCATCAGCAGCAGAAAAATAAATTAGCATAAGAATGCTAATTAGCATATCTGTTTGCCTATCTATGTACAAAGGAAAAATAGTGTATTTTTCTGAGTGTTTCTAACATCTTTTTGGGGTCCTGAAATATACTGATCAATTGTAATTGGAAGTGGTGAAAACAGGTGCTTCTCTATATTTTCTGTTTAAAGCAAACGCATATAGTAGTTTTCCTTTTGAAAAGCCGAGTCAAGCGAGATGCGTTAGGTTCTGTCATGCCTTATATTCTCTGTATCTTCAGTTTAATGGTTGAAAACCTCACCCATGCAGTTTTAATGTAGTCTGGTTTAAAACAAACCACATCAACTTATAAAATAACTACTAATATGAATTCTGCAATGTGCAAATACCAAGTTCCTCGTTAACACCCAGCAAATAGATTTACTGCAACCTTTTATTCATAAATTTGTCCGCTAAGCCAGAATTTGTTTTCACAGAGTTTGGACTTCAATAAAAGCTACATTATTTTTTTTTTTAAATTAAGTGAGCTGCGATATTAAGAGCTCATTTTTCTAGTTAAATTTCTTATTTTAGTTTTTCTTGCTCCTGTTTGTTCCACTCTCTAGTTCATTCTCCTCACCAGATTCTTTAGGTGAAGTGTTGCCTTGTGATATGTACCTAAACAGACACTTCACCAAGCTAGGTGTCTCCATACAGCAGTTCACTGTTCATCAGTTTTCATCGACTCACTTTTAGAGCTGATATCCACATTATGCTAGATGATGCTGTTGTTAAGCAGTACTAAATGGAAGATATTCAATAAACACCATTCTATACGGCATCTGCTGAAGCATTAATAAATTTGTTCTAACCTTTGCTACATTGTACTAAATTCTTCCAAACTTGCTCTAACCCTTCATGAACCCGCTAAAACACATAAATACTTCTTGATTTTAAACACACATTTCCAAACAGTTTAATAAAGTAACTTGATTCCAACACATTGAATTTTGCAACATGACAGTTTCTCAGGTATCGCATACAACGGCAAAGAGCCATCACGCCACGTATCTATTTAGAAAACAACTGCTTTGCTTATTTTTAGAAAAGCTAGATGCAAGTGCATTGAAATAAAAAATATATTTACCAACCTACCTATATTACTGTCAACACAGTAAACATTACTGGTACTGATCATCCATTAAAACATTACCCAAAAAAAAAAAAAGAGAGAAAGATGTTATTTAAATTTGAAATTGCATGAGGGTATCCAGCCAGGTAGTGATGCCACTGCTTTAAAACACCAAAATAGGATTAGCCCAGAAAATTCCATAGTCAAACCAGTTCTGTTATCAGAATGCAATCAGTGGCTGCAAACACTCTCAGATTGCACATACATTATGGAGGGTATGAGTAATGGTCAGACATTGAGGGTGACACTAAAAGAGATTTAAATGTAGTTCAGTGTATGCTTCAGCTGCATATTACTATGTCAGTATTTTTACTGTGCTGTTTGGGTACTCAGGCAGAAACATTAAGGAATTTAGTCCCTGTAGTCATTAGAGAGATATGTATCTTTTATACAAAAGCATCTAATTAAAAGGAACAAACAGAAAAACCCCTTTGGATAACACACCCACTTTTATACAAAGTCTAATTACTTTAAGACAAGTTCTTTGGCAGAGTAATTGTCGCTCTCAGCTTCTAATCCAGACGGTTATTTGGTTTAAAGTGCTGGTTTTAAATTATGCAGTTTTCCTTTACAAGTTTCCCTCTGGGCACTTTAGGTTCTTTTATTTATCCTTTAGTACAAATACAATCTATACACTGAACAAGGAAAAATCTCAAATATCTATCAGCTGCAGCAGCCCTCTGATCGTTTTCACGGCCCTCCTCCAGACCTGCTCCAACAGGTCCATGCCTTTCCTGTGCTGAGGGCTCCAGAGCTGGACACAGTACTCCAGGTGGGGTCTCAGCAGAGTGGAGCAAAGGGGGAGAATCACCTTCCTCGACCTGCTGGCCACGCTTCTTTTGATGCAGCCCAGGGTATGATTGGCTTTCTGGGCTGTGAGAGCACATCACCGGCTCATGTTCAGCTTTTCATCCACCTTTATCCTCAAGTCCTTCTCAGCAGGGCTGCTCTCAATTCATTGGTCTGTACTGATACTGAGGATTGCCCCAAGCCAGCTGCAGGACCTTGCACTTGGCCTTATTGAACTTCATGAGGTTTGCATGGGCCCACTCCTCAAGCCTGTTGCCTGTCAAGGTCCCCTGGATGGCATCCGTCCCTCTATCATATCAATTGCACCACTCAGCTTGGTGTCATCCACAAACTTGCTGAAGGTGCACTCAATCCCACCATCTATGTCTTTAATGAAGATATTAAATAGTATTGGTCCCAAAACAGACCCTTGGGGGATACCACTCATTACTGGTTTCCATTTGGAAACTGAGCCATTGACTAACTTTTTGGATGCAACCATCCAGCCAATTCCTTATACATCTATCTAATAGTCCATCCATCAAATCCATATCACTCCAATTTAGAGGCAAGAATGTTGTGGGGAACTGTATTAAAGGTTTTTAAGAAGTTCAGGTAGATGACATCAGTTACTCTTCCCTTGTCCACTGATGCAGTCACTCCATTATAGAAGGGCACTAAATTAGTCAGCCACAGTTTGCCCTTGGTGAAGCCATGTTGGCTGTCTCTAATGACCTCCTCAGCTTCCATATGTTTTGACATAATTTCCAGGATGATCTGCTCTGTGATCTTACAGGGCACAGGGGTGAGGCTGACTGGTCACTACTTCCCAGGGTCTGGGTGTGATATTCCTTTTTCTCCAGTCACTGGAGTCTTCGCCTGACTGTCATGACATTTCAAATATGATGGAGAATGGCTTAGCAACTACGCCTGCCAATTCCCTCAAGACCCTGAGATATTCCTTAGACTAAAACTAACATCACCTATATTCCAGATCATCCTTGCATTTCAAATCTATATGTACCTACTTGATATCCTTTTCTTTTCTGTTGTCTTGTTGCTCTTGGCAAACAGACTTTAATGGGATTTTGATAAGAAAATTTCAACAAAACCAAAAAACCAACAGTACTCCACAAGTTACTTTACAGTTTTAATATTTATTTTCATAACCATTTTGATGTAGGAGAAAAAAAGGTAGGATCAGAGGTTGGAAAGATGCTGGGGGCATAAGGTATAATGGTTCTAGAACTGCAAGACAGCCTATAATTAAATCTTTGTGCCCTGAGGCTACATTCTTCCCCTGCATGTAGGTGGATGAATAACTGACACCATGCTGGCAAAGCATATCTCACACTCCCCTCTAGCCCCCACGGGGCACTGCCGCCTGCTTGTGTCCCCCCTCTGCCAACAGCCCGAGGGCCAAAGGCCTCTCCGGGGGTCTGGACAGCTCTGCTGCTAACACAGCTGCTCCCAATATCATTCCATACAATTAAAGTTGGGGTTCTCGGTTTTATTTTAGAGTCTGATATGACATTGAAACTCCATGCTAACATTAAGTTGTAAACTCCTCATTTTAGATATGGTGGAACTTTAGGAGGGGTAATACATTAAATTTGCCCCTTGAGAGCATGCGTTGTATTACCTCTATAATTATGAAATCATATGTGAGCAGTGTAATTTATGTGTGCATTGCAACACACACACACACACAAAGGGTAACAAGTTTGTCTATGTGTCCTTGACACGCACTTTTACTAGGTCCTTTCCTACAGTGACCATGCAGCCTGCATGAACCTTGAGTTACAATCTTAAAAATGTTCCTCCATACACACAATTTCTGTTTGGACATAAACTGCCCTAACTCAGTGCCTGAGAAAACAACATTCACAGCTGCTGAAACAACAGCCTACTGAGACATGACACTGGGAAGATGTTTTCTGATGCCCCATTTATCATTGTCATCACAGCGCACAACAACTTAATACAGGAAATTGCACTTGTGTATCGTAGAACAGTTATTCTCAACCTTAGAAAGACAATGCCAACTCATAATTGTATTGAATTATTATGAATTACAATAATCTTACAATCATTCTAAAAATAACATTTATGGATGCTAATGAGAAAAAATAATCAGCATAAAAACTATTACCTGCCAGCTTTATAACTACAGTTATTATAGCTAATTACATGTCTGTGGCAAGGGAGTACTTTGCTTCCTACAAGCATTTGGGGAGTCTTCAAAACACTCTCAGGTGAGGAGAAGCAGCAAGGAACAGACTAACTTTGTAAGCCCTACGATTTCAGAAACACTCTTCTAGCTATTTGTAGAAAGAGGGATACCACCCTCTTTCTCTCAGTAGTCACAGTCGTGCCTTTGATTCATGCCTGTCACCTGGCAATTCAGGAATTTTCTGGGCAGGTGCAGACTCCAGTTTATTGCTAGCACCCCAAAATGAGTAAAAGATACCGAGCCGCGGGAAGTGTAGCAGCTGTGAGGAAGGCAAAAGGAAAAAGATTCAGTATGACTGGGAATTGTCATTTAGCTCAGCTTGTACATAAAATGACATGTACTCCTCTCCACTGGGTTTTAAGGAGCTTCTGAACACATCTGAACCTGAGAACATAAGGTACCAGAGATACTGAGATACCATAATACACAATTACAGCAGCACAGAGTGTAGTATCTCTCATTCAAAAAAAAGGGAAAGGAGAAGACAGAATAACGTAAGATCACTCAAAGTTTGGTAGTAAACCTGCTTCCCAGAGGATCTAAATGGAGCTTGGGTGTCTCCCTGCTGAGAGGCGTCATTCACAGCTGGTAAACCCTAGGAGAAAGAGGATAGTTGGAAAAACAGTTGAGAAAGAGCTGGAAGACTTCGGAAACGGTGAAGGGGCCAAGTGAATTTAAGTTTATCTGGTTAACTCACTATTCCTGCAACGTGGTAGAATGTGGGACATTTAAGTTTTATCATTACCAACTCTTTTTAATGCCATGTTTTACTTTGTGATAACTAAATCATGGGAGCTAGCACAAAGGGATGGGTGAGTGATCTGTGTAGAAAAAAATAACCCCAAATACCCCAAACCAAATCAAGAACAAATAATGACATAAAACTGTAGCATTAGTTAGGCGCAAGTTAAAGCCAATGTGTCCTGTCCCACCACTTTTATTTAAAAAAAACCAACTCATGTTCTGAAGCTGTAGAGGCAAATTATCAGCCTGCATAACATCAGTGCAAAGACTGGCAAGCAGATTTTCATGGAAGCCTTCTTAAACACTTGTCGTGATAATCCTGCTTTTTTCAGCACTTTAAAAAGTGTTATTTTAAATGTACATTTCATGGTTAAACACAATTGATTTAGAACTGTCCTATAACTGACAAATCTTACACGTTAGCCTAATTACTGACCTGATTCTGTAGATCTAAGAGTCTAATGTCAGATAAAACTCTGTAAAATGCAGACTTAAATGGATTAGAAAAAAAAAAAAAGGGTAATTGCGGTATAAGTTACTTCTTCATGAACACTTGCATATGGAATGACAGTTTTGCTGTCACAGCCCTCCCTTTTGCTAACTGATGTTAAAACCCTCTTTTGACTAGCATTGCTATTGGAGCAGTATTTTTTCAGTGAGATTGGTTCCCTTATCTAAATTATCACGAAGCTGCCTAAACGTTCACAGCACTACTGACACCACTATTTCTGTGTTGTGGGCTTTTATTAAAAAAAAAAAAAAAAAAAAAAAAAAAAGGCATTGTACTTTTTTAGAGCATTAAAAAAGGCCAGATGAAGCACCGGCGGTGCCGCTGAGCCCACCCCATTGCCACCCGCCTGGAGAACCAGGGGGTTTCCCTCACAGGCTGGTAGGAAAAACTGCAGTTTGGGGTTGTTTTTTATTTCAATAATAACCGCCAGGCCGGGTTTCCCGCCTCCTGCCGCAGCACCCACCGAACGCCCCACCTAAACGCCTCGGCGGCACCTCAGCGTCCTCACCAACGGACACACTCGGAGACAAGACACTGTAATTATTTGCCCCGGCCCGACCGAGGAGGCCGCTCCGCCCCGGGCCTGGGCCCGCCTGGGGAAACCTGGGCCCGCCCGGGGAAACCTCCCCGCGCCGGACACCGCTGAGGCGGCGCCCCGCGGTCGCCAGGCACCACGGGGGTGAGGGGACGGGGAGCTGCGGCCCTACGCCTTTAAGAGGGAGTCGAGCACCTACACCACCGATCGGCGGCCACGCCCCTCTCCCCCCGCGGGGCGGCCGGCGAATGGGCGGCCGGCAAGGGGCGCCGCGGATGAATTCGGGGCTCGGCCGGCCGCGCCTGGAGCGCGGGGTGTTTGAGGGGCTGCCGCGCTGCTCCGGCAGCGACCGTTGTCGCGGGCGCCCCCCGCTCCGCCCATGGCCTCCCCGCTGGTAAGGGCCAGGCTCTGGGGCGCGCGGCCGGCGGGTGTCGCCCGGCGCCGAGGGCTGCGCGGCTACAGCGGGTGCGGCCGCCGCGCCCGCCGGTGGGAGCGCTCGGGTTGCGGGGAGCCCTCGCCATAGCGTGCGGGACGTTAACGGTTCCTGAGGGTGGGGGGGCGGGAAAAGGAGCCGCGCGCACCCCGGGTCTGACGGCGCGCACCCTCTCCCCCAGCAGGACCCCGTCTTGATCCGGCCTCTCCGAGGCCACAGAGCGGCGGTGACGGGCGTCGCCTTCAACTCGGATGGCGCGGGGCTGGGTGAGTGCGGGGGGCCGGCGGCGGGGCAGGGCGCCGTTTGCTTTCCGGGCGGGGCGGCTCACTCGTTCCCTTCCCTCCCTCCTTTCCGGACGCTGGTCCGGGAGCGGAGGCGGGGCGGGCTCCCGCGGAGGCGGGGCGGGCTCCCGCGGAGGCGGGGCGGGCTCCCGCGCCGGCCGGGCGGGCCGAGGAGTCTCTGCCCCTTCCTTAAGCGACAACTTTTTGAGCAAACCACAAGGCGGGAGGAGGGGTTTGTCCCGCGGCGAGAGAGGAGGAGGAGGAAGTAAGTGAGGGGAGCGCCGAGGCCGGAGGGGCGGGGGGGGGCTGCTCCGTGCCTCCGCTGCTGCCCCGCACCTCCCGCCGTCCCCCGGGAGGCCTCTGGGCCCGCCACCGAGGGACTGGCTGCGAACTCGGCCGGCCGCCCGAGCCCGAGGCCGGGAGTGCCCGCAGCCCCTTCCCTGCTGGGGACGCGGGGGACAGCCAGCAGCAGTTCGCGGAGCCCCTCTCTGCTCGGGGCTGCTCTTAATCGCCTGCGATGAGGATCCGGCTGGCTAGAAGATGGACGTGGGTCCGCAAAAGCTGCGTGTTTCTCGGCTTCTTGACGATCGCTTACTTTGTGGTCGAGCTGTCCGTTTCTTCCTTCGGGGCCTCCCTCGGTGTGGAGAGCATCACCAAAGGGAAATGGGAGAGGCGATTTTCTGACCGAGCAGGCGAGGCTGTGGATTTGGCTCGTCCAGTTTATGACAAATCCCCGCCTGATCCTTATGCCCCGGGAGAATGGGGTAAGCCCTCTCGCCTGCAGCTGAGTCCCGAGGAAAAGAAACAGGAAGAAGAGCTGATTGAGAAGTATGCGATTAATATCTACTTGAGTGATAAAATCTCCCTCCACCGGCACATTGAAGATAATCGACTGAGTGGCTGTAAAAGTAAATCTTATGACTACAGAAGATTGCCCACGACGTCTGTTATAATTGCTTTCTACAATGAAGCCTGGTCAACGTTGCTACGGACGATACATAGTGTTCTTGAAACATCACCTTCAGTGCTTCTAAAAGAAATTATACTGGTGGATGACTTGAGTGACAAAGTGTATTTGAAGACTGAACTTGAAAAATACATAAGCAGTCTGAAAAGAGTTCGTTTGATAAGAACAAACAAACGAGAAGGATTGGTTCGTGCACGTTTAATTGGCGCTACTTTTGCTACTGGTGATGTCCTCACGTTTCTGGACTGTCACTGTGAATGTGTCTCCGGCTGGCTGGAACCACTGCTCCAGAGGATTGCTGAGAATGAGACTGTTATTGTTTGTCCTGTCATTGACACCATTGACTGGAAAACATTTGAATACTACATGCAAACGTCAGAGCCCATGATCGGGGGGTTTGACTGGCGGCTAACATTCCAGTGGCACTCGGTGCCTAAACACGAACGTCTCAGGCGCAAATCTGAAACCGACCCAATCAGATCCCCAACTATGGCTGGTGGCTTGTTTGCTGTCAGTAAGAAGTATTTTGAGTACCTGGGTACCTATGATACAGGAATGGATGTTTGGGGCGGGGAGAACTTAGAATTATCATTTAGGGTTTGGCAGTGTGGAGGCATTTTGGAAATTCATCCATGCTCCCATGTAGGCCATGTGTTTCCAAAGCGTGCACCATATGCTAGACCGAATTTCCTGCAGAACACGGCACGTGCTGCTGAGGTGTGGATGGATGAGTACAAAGAGCATTTTTACAACAGAAATCCTTCAGCCAGAAAAGAAAACTATGGAGATATTTCTGAAAGAAAAATACTAAGGGAGCGTTTGAAATGCAAGAGTTTTAACTGGTATTTAAAAAACATATTTCCTGAGCTGCATGTACCAGAAGATCGTCCTGGCTGGCATGGTGCTATCCGCAGTGCAGGAATACCTTCGGAATGCCTTGACTATGTCTTACCAGAACATCATCCTACTGGGGCTCACCTTTCTCTCTTCGGATGTCATGGTCAGGGAGGCAATCAATTTTTTGAATACACGTCAAATAAGGAGATTAGATTTAACTCTGTAACTGAGCTATGTGCTGAAGTCCCTGAGCATGAAGATTTTATAGGTATGAGGAACTGCCCAAAAGATGGATCTCCTATCCCAGAAATTATTATATGGCATTTCAAAGAAGATGGAACTATCTATCATCCTCATTCAGGAAAGTGCCTTACAGCTTATCGTACAACTGAGGGGCGTGCTGATGTGCAAATGAGAACTTGTAATGCTGCAGATAAAAATCAGATTTGGAAATACGAGAAATAATAATTGCTGGTAGTACAAATCTAATGGACTGTGATCTCCAAGGTTTTTACATGCGTGAGCAGATAGTGATGCTTGATTGTATACCTTGGAATGTCTTCAGATGCGTCTATAGTGGTGTAGAAGCTCTATCTCTGTGGTGAACTGTATGGAAAGAAAAAGTAAATACTGGGGTTTAGTTTCTAAAATGTTGAATACAGATCTAATGCCTTTTATTTTTGTAAAATTTTGATCTGTTATTTTCTTACTCCGGTCTGTCTTCATTACAGTAAAACAAAGGCTTTTGCGTGGAATGAGGAGGTATTTTTTTTCTTAAAAAAAATTATACACATTAAACTTGCAAGATAATGTTACATGAAAGTAAAGATTCTTTACTTAACAGAAGTAAAAGTTAAGGTCCTTGCAGTGGAATTAACTGACCTATGTTGCAGATACATTTATAACACATGTATCTAACACCCTAAGTAATGCTGCTGTAGCATGTGATTGAACTCATGTTGATGTGGAAAGTTGAATCTTAAGCCTTGTAATATTCTGCAGTTTTCTGGGAATTTGCATGCTCTTAAGGGTTTCAGGGTGACAACTAGCTATATTACATTGAAGAAAAAGAATTTTTTCTAGTAGATGGGCTTTGGCACTGTTTTGCAGTCTTGTGCCTATTCTGGAAAACTTACCTCATGAGGGTGACTCAGGAGCTCTCACGCGTTTAGAGAAGAGTGTAGTAGCAGCGGAACTGAGGACATGCTGGCGGTACCACAAATGGGAAGAAATAGGTATGGCTACGAGTAAGAATTCTGTTTAAAGGTAATGGAGAAGGGGAGAAAGCATAGAATAACATTAGCTACTGCTGTTTTGTAGCTATGTATTTAATATTTATGTTGCCTCTGTGTAAGTTTTTCCATGTTAAGCCTGGTATCCTAGGGACTATACCATGCATCCTTTCTTTTTTTTTTTTTTTGTCTGTCAGTGGGGTGGAGGAAGGAGACACAGGAAAACTTGGGCTGTTTTATTTTGCATCGTGTGTTTTGACAACAGCTGGCATACATCAGCCCTAGGTAGAGTTTTGAAGTAATGCAGCATATGCTGCCTCTTGCTAGTCACAATAGTACCATGGGAGACCTTGGGTAAGGTTGGGAAGCTGGAGTCCCTGAAGTGAAGGCAGTTAAAAAGGCAAAGGGCAGCTTGGAGAAAACCAAGATTTGTTGGTTAGGTGATTTACAGAACAACTTATTTAGAATGTTTTCTGTATCCTATTTGCTGAGTTTTGAAGAATATTGATTCTTGAATCATGTCACTAATCTGAGTGTGATTATAAACAGTAGATGTGATAGATATATTGTGTACTTGAAAAGAAATCTTGTGTTAATATCAGTGTTTTTTAGATTTATATGATTTAACTTGAACACTTGTCTTAATGTTTCAGGCATTCCAGCTTTTTTGATTACTTTCACTGAAGTAATAAATGTTCTTCAGTAGCCACAGCGTAGTAATTCTCAATATGGAGCTGGTAGGTAGGAATTTGAGCCTACTGAGCATTAAGAATCTGGACGCTTGAGGAATGTAGTAGTTATGCATTTGCTGCAGGTGTTAGTAGGTAGAAGGATTAAAAGGGAGCAAGTGAGACCTGAAATAAGTGAAGACTTGCCAAAAATAAAGCGAGAGTAAACTAAGATATATTCTTGAATTTTAGTGGTTTAAAGAGTTGAGAGCTTTGGGTTGAAGCAGGCTAAGATAGAGGGGGAAGAAAATTTGGAGCTGAGGATGTAGCGTTGAATCATGCTAAAATTGTTTGCCACTGTGTGGCATGGGTTGTTTTAAGTCATTAACTTATTTTTAGGAGCTTACTTGCAATTTGATTATTTTTTTTTCCCTAAGCTGACTTTTTTTTTAAAAAGGGCACTTCTTTACTATATAAGGGTGACATTCCTGAAAAATTCCATTCCGCTCTGCAGCAAGGAATTCTTTTGTGGACTTACAAGTTGTGAACCATTTATCAAATTTTAAAAGGCAGCCAGTCCTTATGTACTGGGGCAATAAATTATATAAAAGTATGTGCTTTTGTGAAAAGCTTGCTGTAGATTGTTATATCCAATAGAAATGACAGGAAAAAGGCCTGGGTTCTCCTACATGGCAGAGCATAAATTGTATGTGCAATGCATGTTTCCTCAGATGAAAGTAATTAAATGGTGTGAATATAGACTATGCAACTTTTATACAATTAACTTTTTTAGGACTTGGCAAAAACTAAATTTCATATAAAGAACTACCTTCAAGTTAAAACTGACATTTGAAGTGTTCCTTATCTATTTAAGCAATAAGTCTAAGTGAATCTGCCTCTTAAAACTTGTATGTATCTGAACACTTCTTCCTCCCTCCACCTCCTATTCTATTTTTGTGGTTATATAAAAACTAAAAGAAAAAAACCCCGAAAGTAAATAACCTGGCCCTAAAGTTAGAAAAACTAAATTTCTTCTGAATGGGAATAAAAAGGTTGAGAGGGGAAGAGGGGCTAGAGAAGGAGAGAGGCAGAGAAGGAAAAAAAAAAAAAAAAAAAAAAAAAAAAACCAAACCAAAACTTGCCATTTCAAGTTTCCCTAGTTTTGAACTGAGTTGCAGCAATTCTACAGAAATACTCCAGTTGTTTTTCAGTGTGTAAAGATTTCTGGAAAATCTGAAACTCTGAAAGATTTTTCTATTCTGCTAGACTTTGAAAATTTGGGGAACACTTGTATATATTTTAAACTACTGATTTTAAGTGACTTAAAAGAAATTGAATGTAAACTTAACACTGAAGAAATGTGGGAGGGCTTTGGGGTTTCTTTTGGAAAAAATAAAATCCAGAATGATAATTAAATGTCTGGCTAGTGTGCTGACTCTTTTCAGTTCTCTTTCACTTGCGTAAGTACATACAGTATACAATAAAATCTGCCGTGAACTTGAACTTATGGGAGTTATGAAAAATTCTTCGTAATTTATCCACTGTGCTTAGAATTCCAGATTGGTTCCCTTGACAGAGGTTCAATTAATAATTGTTTTCCTCCCAATAGGAAATCTTGTGAATACCTGTTAAATGTGTTTGTATAGTGATGTTGCACCTTACCATACTGAGATTTGCAAGGTTCCTGTAAAGTGTGTGGGTTTTTTTGGTGGTGGTTGAATATTCACACGCACATCATGTGCACAGCCCTGTACTCCATCTGACCTGTAATTCTTGCACTAAGTGATTTAATTATACTGGAGATTGGAGTATTGGGGGAGGCCGGGAAAGGGTGCCCAAGGGGTACGTCTAGCTGTTAAAGCCTGTCTAAGCACGTCTCTTCTGATCTTTGCAAAACTTTCTTATAGTCACTACTGTGGTATTCTGGATAGTAGAGCGTAATGGTAATTCCATATTGCAGCAACTTGTGTCTTTATATATACGTGTATATATGAAAATGTATACCATCAACATTCACAACTTATAAGTTGAACTTGGTTTCATTGCAAATACCAAAAAAATTTTTTTTGGTGGCACATGCGAAGTCCAGATGCTTGTTTAGGGAACTGCAGCAAAGTGGTGTGTAAACTTGGCCTTTGCAGAAGGCCAAGTCTTTATTCTTTTGTGTTCAATTCTGTTATGACTCATCACCAGAAAAACAAATTACCTAGAGATGCATCAGCTGTACTTGGGTGTGTACAGAAAGCACTGACGTTTAAAAAAAAAAAAAAAAAATAAATTTCACTGAGCTTATAAACTAGACTAAATTGCGTATTGGAATCCGCTCAGTGAAAACTTCCAGCTTTCTTTCTAGTTATATTTTGCAGTTGATCAAATACTTTTGTTACTACAGCAAGGACAAATTTTGTCTTCCCCTTATAAACAAGGTTCTGGTTATGTCGTGTTTTCTCCAAGGAGCATGTGTAACAGACCTGTTTATGGTGCAGACCATCTTAAAAAATTGTTCTGGACCTTCTGTGTTTCTTCTGTCTCAGTTCCGGTACTTTAAATTAGCCTTAGAGATCCATTGTGGACCGTTTACTGGTGGTCTGGCAGTTGAAAGTCAGACTGCAGGGTGCTGGTGTACTTAGCAAGTGCTGACAGAACATATCAACTGGGGCCGGTCTGCATTGCTGTAGGACCCCGTGTGTAATCTGTCCTGGAAGGTCCTTGCTCCCCTCCTTTCAAACACTTAAATGCATAGACAACACAAACTTGAGGGGAGAAAAATGCGTAAAAGGATAAAGAAGCGATTCTTAAGATACTGTGCCTGAGTAAATCGGAGAAGCATTGTTATAAAGCAGGCAAAATCCCTTAAATGGAATTAAAAGAAAAACTGAGAAGTTTATTTGATAGTAATAAACTTACAGTAGAGTTTTCATGTATAAAACTGTTTTAAGATTAGTATTGATAATAGGAATTATTGCTGGCAACACTGTTACCTTGTAGACCCTTGTATTTAGTGCCTGTGGTTAGCCAAGATAAAATGTTTAACATACAGCAAAATGCTTGGGCATTGGCTGCATCCTTGGCAGGATAGGGGCCATAGTTAAATGTAAATTCAGAGTTTTGTCTTGGAGTTCCCTTTTCTGAGTTTATGCCTCTCATACCATTCAGATAAAGACTCACATCAGCCTTAGGAAAATAATTCTGCAACGGATCTCTCAGTTACTCCCTCTTTCCCATGCAGGTCTTGAACCCCTGCCCTCTACCACCCCTGGGGTGGTGTCTGCTGGGCTGGAACTGTATTATCGGAGATAATAACAGCCTTTGAGTGTCATGGTAATGAGCGGGTGGCTTCAAGGCAGAAGCCTATTTCAGGATGCTGTGTGAGCTTAGACAACAGGGAGTCCAGAGGGAGAACAAGGAAGACGCTTGTCGATGACCTGAAGCTCTCCTTTCCCTGGGACACTGCTTGTGTCTCATTAACCTTGGGATAATCCATCTGTGAGAGAGTAAGCTGCAAGAAACTGGGTTTTGAATTTATTGTATTATCACCTTTTAAAATATTTCCTTCAGTTTTTAGAACTGAAAGCAAAGAGGGCTGGTATTACATGGCCTTTGTGCAGTTCATAAGGCACCTCTTAGTGTTCCACAGGTAATTGGCAGTTTGTGCATTATTTCTTTTTAGAAACCATTGATCTTCTCTGTTCCGTGTTCCCAATGTGATGCCTTCAAATTCTGTTTTGGCTTACATTTCATTTTTTCCTTTCTATTTTATGCCACTCTAGGTCACATTTTTCTGAATCAAAGGGAAAAAAGAAATCATTCAAGTACAATTAGAAAGAGCCTGCTGTAAAAGAGAATTCTGAAAAGGTGGGAGGGGGAGTATCCTATACTTCTATGTCAAATTTAGGCCTATTGGTATGGGCATAGGGATAGTCTGGTCCCATGTCTTTTACCAGAAGCTAGCCTTTTGTGAGTAAAAATAATCTCTGCTGAATTCCTAAGGAGATTTTAATATCTGATATTTTGTTTGAGGCTTGCCTTGATACATGTGCTAATAAACAGACTTTGTTCCTTTGTGCTATGTTGGTACGTGAAAGAGGTTGGGAAGGGAAGAACCATGTCTTCAACTTCCAGGAGGTCCCTGTTCCTTCTCTCCCTCCTTTTCTGTACTAGGGCTAGGAATTTTATAATTGCGAGGTGGAAGTGTGAATCCCTTGTTTTTATTTGTGACCTGTGTGCTAGCACTTAAGATGTGAAGATAATGGGAGTGGAGGGATATCACACTTATCAGTTTAATTCAACTGTTCATTGCTTTTGCTGCTTACAGTTTCCTGAAAATGATCAAGGTCTGGATTTCTGCCTTGTCAAATGTAGATAGGATGGTCCACCTGTAAAGTGATTACAAAAAAAATAATAAATTTATCTCTTTCTATTTTCAGACCGACAACTTCACATTGTGTTTTGAACTAGACACGTTAGTACTAAAAAATTGGTACTTAATTCAGATTACAGAATTATCATATTCACTAGTGTAGATATCTGAAGTGTTTTAGAAATGATCTCTTGAGTTTAAGTTGACCCATCTTTTCAGAGTTAAGCACTTGATGCTTGAAACAAATTCCATCTCGGAGATCAAAGGGAGATCACTGAAGAATTTGTCTCTTGTTCGAAGTATTAGGTAACACCAAATCTGGATTCATACTTAATGACATGTGCATGATGTTTGGCTTTGGATTTTTTTGTTCTCTGTCTTTAAAGTACTTGTAGGCCAGTTTGCTTAATGTGTGTGGGAGTTACCTGTTAAGAATTATCTTTTACACCTCCCAGTCTTCTGATGTTCTTCCAAAAGCCTGATGTTGGCATTGCTGGCTGCCAGGCTTCTGCTCAGGCCAAGTATCCATTAAAACCCAATAACTGCTCCCTACCCCTAACACCCGGTGAGTTCACTGGTGAATCCAGATCCATAGTCATTAGCTCTGTGTTTGTGTGGTTGGTTTTTTTTTTCCTAATAACACAGACCGGACTTTTAATACCTTTTATTTCTTGCCAGCTACCTCCTCTTTGGATAGGTTTCTTATGGTGTGGAAGCTGAAGACGCAATGCAGAGTTTACAAATTTGTAGGCCATGCGGAAGCGGTGACCAGCGTACAGTTCTCACCAGATGGGCAGCTCCTTGCTTCAGCTTCTCAAGATCGTACTGTCAGACTATGGATTCCTTGCATGTGAGTCTAACTGGGCAATGCTGGCTATGTGTTTCATTAATGTACAACAGGAATATTGGAGTCTTTACCCAAGAAAAGTTTCTCTTTCCTTCCCACATCCCTGACTGGGCTTTGACAGAAACAGAGACTGGGAGCACAAGCAACACAGTTCTTTACTGTGTTACTTTGTTCTTTACTGAATATTCTGTAGTTTCTGAAAACAAATACAGTAATTCAGAGGTCATAATTTCACGTGTGTAGGACTATGCTTGGTAGTATTCCTCTGGCTTAAAGGATATATTTCTTTTAATAAGCATTGAATGGCTGCACTTCATTTTGAAGGGACAAGTGATGAAGGAAAAAAATAGCATTTTGGGGGAAAAAAAATATTTTTTAATTGACTTGTCATCTTAGACTGTTCTCAAGTAGTAGTGATTACGAGTTATTCAGAATGATCTTGGAAAGACCGATGTTTCTTTAAGTCTTAAGCATTTTGTAGATTACTATATCAAAAATATAATAAATTCTCTTCCAAATACTGCGTGTAGGCTAATGCTGCTAGTTAGCAACACTAAGATTTAGCCTGTATACATTGCTTTTCCATTTGGATAAGATTCCAAATATGTTGAGTTTTACAGGGTTTTAAACTCTTTCAGTTTAATATAATTGAGTTTTGGTTTGGTGGCTTTTTTCCTAGTCATGGAGAATCATCAGTACTGAAAGGTCATACAGCATCTGTTCGTAGTGTGAACTTCTCGCATGATGGCCACTTTCTAGTTTCAGCATCCAATGATAAATCAATAAAAATATGGAGCGTTCGCCGTCAGAGCCTTTTGTTTTCCCTATTTCAACACACTCACTGGGTTCGCTGTGCCAAGTAAGCATTATTTTTATTCTCTTTTTAAAGAAGCAGAACTCCTAACAAGATGTTTTTATTTCTTATTTATGTCTTTATTTCTTCTATTTCTTAAGAAGAAAAATCTGTGGATGATAAATGATCATCTATCACTAATAATAACAACATCTTAATAAATCAGTCTTACACGCACATGTCATATCTCCTAGTTGAAGTCTGAAAGCTTGCTCTGTGTTAATATCTGCACATATTAAATTTGTTACTGGCTGTTAATTCTTTTACTTTAAAGGACAAATAAGGTCTTCTGTGTTTATTTTCAGTAAGTATCCTGTCTGTTTCCCCAGTCCCATATGTTTTTGTGCTCTATTAACTTATTTCACAGCATTCACTTGTTTCTATATTTATTATGCATGATGGGAGTTTTCTCAACTATACTTGGAACAGTAGTGATGTGAAATAATGGTCATGAGTCAAAATGAGTTAAGCTATGTAATTGGAAAAGGTAAAAGAAATGGTCTTTGTACTGCAAGTTAAGATCACATTCTATTTAAAGTCAGGGCAGCTCTTCAAAGACAAGAAAAGATTGTTCTTTTGCTGGTGTTCTTTTTTTTTTTCCCATATTAATGGAAAATCTGCAGCTGAGAGGCCTCATTTAAACCTCTTGAGAAAGAAATTTAACACTGGTGAAGTACAGAGCCTTACAAAGTTCCAAAGTATCTGATCGTTGAGAAGAAAAATTAAAGCTCTAGGAAATCATCTGTGGAAGTTCTTGAACAGTGTTCTAATGTCCTTGTGCAATTGCTCAATATGGAAAAATAATAAGGATTGGTGAAATTACAGACAGATCAATTTTCCTGTTTAAAAACCTAGTCCGACAGTCTATGAATAATCATGAATATTTTGCTGACAGTTTGTGTGTCTAGAGAGAACTCACAGGAGAATATATATGTAGGTTAAAATTGAATGCAAGGTTCTACTGTGTCCTCTTTGTCTTTTTGCCTATAGTTTTCTATAATAATCTCTGGCATCTGAAGTGATAACCTTAGGCTGCTGTTACCTCCCCACCGCCACTTTCTCTTGCTTTATGGCTGGTTTTAGTTGTAGTTGATTGTGAAATGGGGTGGGGGGAAGTGGGTGAAGAAGCTTTTCAGTTTTATTACTCCATGAGAAATTCAAATGTTCTTTGAGTGTTACACATTTTAATTCCAAACAGGCTTTCCTGGTACTGGTATCTTGCAATTTATATCTCTAATGCTAATCTAGGTAGTGTCAGTTGCTTAGTAATGTATATGCTTGCATATTCCAGATTTTCACCTGATGGAAGACTAATAGCATCTTGCAGTGAGGATAAATCTGTTAAGATCTGGGACACAAGAAATAAAACTTGTATTTATAGCCTCTTAGATTATGGAGGGTAAGTGTTACTGCAAAAATGGGGAAATGTAAATGTGTCGTTTTAATGAGATTAAACTCATGTTTTGTGGTGTTAACATATATATGTTTTTATCTGAAAATAGATCAAACTTCTTTTACCACCCATGTCAACTAAAATAATTAATTTCACATTTTTATGAAGAGACTAATTGGCTGCACTTTTCTGCACACTGCTGTCTTCCTATAGTCAAGAAATAGGCCAGAGAGAAGTCAGATTGTTCTTGGATATTTGAACGCTTCCTGTTTTTCCTCTATTTCGATAACACTATTTGATATTGGATGTTTCAACAAGGAAGAGAAGCTTAAGAATTCTCCACTTGTTGGTGAAAACAGTATTCTGTTATCTTTAGTGACCTGCTGTATTTAGGTTTAGAAAATACTTGCTTTTACTCATTTGCAGTTTTGTTAAACATATTGGAACCAGAGTTTTAATTAAAAAATACAATGGAATACTAATCTTGTATGTGTGCTTTGCTAATTTCGTGACTGCTGTCTCTGTCCTTTTTCCAAGCTAAAAATGTTACAGCTAGATATTTTGCTCTTAGACAAAATTATTTTACTTGCAGCTTACAAACTCTGCAGCACTTTCTTCTAGGAACTTCATACTCCAACACAAACTGTGAAGGTTTGAGTCAGGACAATTATACTATCTTTATAACAAAAGCCAGATTATACAGTCTGATATATTGTGCACATCTTGTTTTCTTATGCATATTTCAAATGCTTGAAATAACCTTATTTGAGTTTCCATACAGGTGGATTCCACATAAGTTTGTGTTAACTCAGTGTTAGTATTTTTTACACACACACACATACGTATATATCTCTCTATTTCCATAGAAACATGTAATCAATTTATCTTCATTAATTATATTTAGATTTGCAAATTTTGTGGATTTCAACCCAAGTGGTACATGTATAGCTTCTGCAGGTTCCAATCATACAGTGAAACTGTGGGATATTCGAATGAACAAGTTACTGCAGCATTACAAAGGTAAAAACAACATAATCTGTATTTTCTTTAGAATGGAGCTCTTGGCAATAAAATGTGATTTACTTAGATTATATGATTTCATTCCTTACTGGGGAAAGTGGACAAACAGGTCATACTGACATTTTGCAAGTAATGTTTGTAGTCTAGCAACCCTAAAAACCCAAAATGAATCCTGATTATTCCTTTGCAATGCTTCTCTTAATTTTAAAACAGAACTAATCAAATACTTCGGAGAGTCTGCTATGCCCCAGCACTTTGGTTGTTTTCCACTTAAATGAAGTAGGTTGTTCTTTGGGAATTAGAAGAGTGAAGAAATAAAGTGTACATTTTTTGTTAGTAAAGTGTACATTTGCTGTTAGTAGGTATCTATAGTATTTGAATATTGTCTTCTGTAAATTAGTTCACAGAGCAGGGGTTAACTGTGTATCGTTCCATCCTTCTGGTAACTATCTCATCACTGCTTCTACTGATGGTACCGTTAAGATTTTGGATCTCTTAGAAGGAAGACTTATTTACACTCTTCATGGACACAAGGTATACACAATAATCCTATTTAAATGAAGAATTTAATAGATTATTCAGTGCCTTTTCAAAGGGAAAGTAACATTTATGTCACTATGTCTTGTATCTTGCAACTCGTGGATAAACTTTAGTGGACAGCAAAGTGTTGTATTAATACACCTTGTCACAAGCACACAAGGAAATACATCACTTCTACCTACAACCATGCAGTTAATCTGTTATTATTGTATGCATGCTTAATGTTAAGTAATAGATAATGCTCTGAATTAATTAATAATTCACTTTCTTGCTTGTCAAAATCAGTTATTTGGCACATTTAGTCTTTTTGTCTTTTGAAAAGCAGTGCTTTCTAAGGGGGGGAAAGCTTATGGAAGATAACTCTTGTGAAGAATGGCAGACATCTTATCCCTTTCCTGTTAATGCAAAACAAACCTTACTTTTGATAATGAATCACTCAAGTGCATTGTCTTGAGTAATGTAATACATACTTGATAATTTTTCATTGCAGTGTTAAAGCATGAAATCTAAGGGAAATGCCACTATTTTCCTAGTATTGATTGTAGTAATTGTAGTGCAGCATCTTACAAAGATGTGCAATATTAACTCTTCAGTCAAGTTGTTTTGCAAAAATTTCACAACAGTTAAATTGTTCCTTATTAAAATTGAAAAATCTATTTATATTAGATAATGGCATAGGTGTTTTTCTTCTTGCATTACAATACTACGATTACAGCAATAGCATAATTTTACTGTATGCTGATTTTCTTTCTTTCAGGGACCTGTACTTTCTGTGGCTTTTTCAAAAGGTGGTGAAAAATTTGCCTCAGGTGGAGCAGATTCTCAGGTTTGTGGTATTGTCTCTCTATGTTAAATGTCTTAATGTTTGTTGCAGTGGATGGGACTTAAATACAGTGTATTACAGTAACAGGCTAATTACAGTATGCTGACATGCATTCTGTTTAGTAGTGTGTTATATAGACTTTGTTTAACCTAAAGTTAAATTGAGGAGAAAAATGGTACATACACTTAAAAAACGTCATCTTTACTTCTCCTCGCCATAACATCCAATTGAAAGACCACAGTACTAGCCACTTCTGTTTTTAAGTATTAAAATAATGATTTTTAAATAGAAGTATTTTAAGTGTTGCAATTTGTAGCCCAAGGCTTAGAGTTTGAGTCTGAAATGTTCCTTAATATTAGTTATCTTTTTCATTGTTTCCTGTTATAAAAAGCTAAAAGCTCAATGTAGACACAGAAAGCCATGCAGTAGAAATGAAGATATGAATTTACCATAAATCATGTTTATATTCTGTTTTGTGGAGTTTGAAATTGTCTAGTGACAGAGACAGTCTTGGAAAATAAATACTTTTCAATTAAAAACTGCGGTATCATTAGAAAGAATACGGTCTGTTCCTGGTTTTTACTTGATGCTTCAGGTAGCACACTTTCTAGAATGACTTAAAAGCACTCAAAGAAAAAAAATTAAAATTGCTTTCTATCACAAGGCATTAGTAAGAAGCAGTGCCAAGGCCTGCAGTTAGTGGAAAAGTGAAAATGTTAGTAAACTTCCGATATTAATTTTACAAGCAAGGAAAACAAAATGGAGAAAAGGTATTTTTTCCTTGAACCACTGGTCTAATCTTTTATTTTCCATGCTAAAGTTTTTTTACGAGACTTTTTCAGTTCCAAAATGAAACTTTCTTTCCTGAGTTGTTGACCTTACTTTTAATGAGTTTTATGAGTTTCATGACCTTACTTTCTTTTGAGTTTTATGATGATTGGTATATTATACTTAACTTGGGAGGAAGTGAAGTACATGTAATAAACTAGGTGACATGACAGAAGGTTAATTTGAGAAGCTGTGATGATGGATAGGACCTACAGTATGAAGCCCAACTCAACCTCCCAAATAAATACCAGCATACCCTGGGAATGCCTGTCTTATTACAAGGTTCCTTTGAATTTGGGGCCCCCTGGATGACGTGCAAGAGCAGTGCAGTCATGTCATTGCCTTTCTCCTGCTCTGACTCTGTGCTGTAGAGCTGGTGGGACGTGTGATCGTGGAGTGAGTAGGTATTCTAGTGCAAAATCTCTAAAATGACTCATGTTTCTCAGCAGTTTGGTATAGTGGTTTCATGATGAATGCATGAGAGGGAAGATCCAGTTTCATCAAGAAGTGCTTTCTTAGGAAAATGTTAACTTAAAAGTAGTCATGGTAGGTTTAGTAATCCTGGTTTTATCTACCTTACAGAAAGGCATGTTTTTATCTATTGAAGTTTTTTCCTTTTTTTTTGGAGAAGGTTCTGGTGGGAGGGGACTACTAATTTTGCTGTAACTTTTAATTTTGTATTGTAAGTTTTCAAATGTGCAGTGCTAACCACGTGTGGTAGCTGCCTATGTATTTATCTTTATCTATAGGAAACGCAAGAACTTTATTCCTCAATGTCCATTTTCTGTTGGTGTGTATACACATGTACTTCACAAACATCTTTTTTTTGCTGACCTGTCCACAGACCTCTTCCAGGTCTGCCGGGACGATAGTTGTGGGACCTCTTCTCAACTCGCTGTGCTAGAATTAAGTTGGTTTGCTGTAAATGTAGGGTGTATTCCTCTGGAAAAGTTCTGCTGACAGATCAGCACTATCAAGCTGATGAGCAGACTGGTCTTAAAAATATCATCTTTTACCACTTGTGCAGTATCCAAAAGCTACTGTCTGTCCACAGCATGAGTTGAAGGCAGGTGATTCATTATAAGTTTACCACAGATTACTTGCTCTATACACATATTATTTTGAGACTAATACACTTTCAAACAACAGATAAAATATGTTTTTCCTCCATCAAAGAAGGAAAACCAGTATCTCCGCTTCTAGTTTCAAGTTTCTTTCTGGTTGGTACAGAGCCAGCTGAAAGCTTTGTTCAGAAGCACGTTGAGTATTTGAAACAAGCACTGAATACTTCTTTTGTTTTTTTTTTTTTTTTGCTTCTTTTCTCAATCAAAAAAACCTAAACTCAAACGTGTAGAGTTCTGAAGTTCATCTTCATGTGCACATGAAAATGATTTCATTTACTTGCTTTCATGGAAGGCATAAGACCTTTTTACCCTTACTTTTAAGTGAAAGAGCAAAGTTATACCTATTTTTGGAAGGTAGTTTCTAACAATGCAGCTACTTAAAAATATATTAAATATATAGGAATACATTAAATAAATGCTTGGAATCTCTGTGAACAAATCTGATTTGTGCTGCTCATGTATAGCTTATTAATTTCTGAAAAATACTTTTAATGGTTGTTAAAAATATTTTTGTCTGGACAAGCAACTAATTTTAAGTCAGATCATGGTCTCTTCTTAGTGTTATAAACTTCCTTTTTTGTTTTCTTTTTTCCCTTAGCACTTAAAGTAATAAAGATGACACAAATAATGTAAACTTGTGGTAAACTTAATTGAATTATGTACATATACAATTGTTTTGTGATATGAGAGTGCAACATTGTGTGTTATGATTTGGTTTCCTGGTCTATCCATAAGGCTGGATAGACTACCTTCTGCTATCTTACCTCTGCATTCTGCTACTCTTCTTCTGCATTTGGCCATGGTGTGACTGTTGTGTATTGTTTCTACCTTGAATGTAATTGGAGGAGGTTCAGAAAACAGATTCCTGTTGCTAAAACACTGGAACCCCAGGGGGTTTAGAGTTCTGTGGAGCTCTGTCATTTCTCTTATCCCCTCAAACTTTCTCGTTTGACCTGCAAGCCTTTATAGGGGAAAGAAGTTTGATAGTATAGGACCCCTTGATTTGGCAGAAAAATAACTTAATACAGGCTAGTGGGGCAGAAGTTTGCTTTGTTTTATGAATACTGAAACATCTTTTTCGAGATTTTTTTTTTTAATTATTATTTTAAATAGGCTGAACCACATCTATTAGACTCAAAGTACAAGATACTTTGGGGAGGTGCCTGTGTTGTAGTAGAGATCAGACTGAGTGATGACAGCAGGCTCATTCTGGTGTGATCTGATAGTAATAACAGACTTCACTGAATAGTTATGTTCTGGGTACTGAATAGGCTTCAAGTAGTTACTAATACGATGGCTTCTTACAGGTATTGCTATGGAAAACCAACTTTGATTCATTTGATTATAAAGAAGTTCTTAAACACCACATTAGAAGAACACACATTGATGATCCTCCTCATCTTCTTGATATTTACCCGAGGTCACCTCATCTCCATGATGAAAAACTTCAGTCAGTTGAGGTGAGAGCAATAAGTACTGTAATAGAGGAAACCAGAAACTTTTGTAAACACTATCTGTCAAACTTTTATAGTTAAATGCGTTCTATGTACACCACATAGCTGTTTGTTGTTATGTATAGTATTTTGGATAGCTTATGAATCCACATTAAGGTTACTAGGCTAGCTGAAGCTGTCAGATTTATCCTGGTGAATTCCTTTTATACTTCTTGTGTAGGTCTGTACTCTACGCCTGATTTAAACAAAACATAGGTGATATTCTGATTTATGCTGAGGTAACATGTTAAACTGTTACAGAAGATACCTGAATCTTCAGTGAGCTTTAGGATACTACTCAAAATATGTCATTATAAGCAAGGACAAGGTGGTGTTATTACTGAAAGTCAAATACTTGATTGTCCCAAGTTGTCCCTCTTTCCAAGACTTTTATGTATTGTGAGAAGATATTGATGTCTATCAAAGTTTAGAAAGCCTTTCTAGGCTGGAAGTGTGTTTTATGTCACTATAGAGTAGTAGGTCTGTGTAGTCTGATTTTTTTTTTCTGATAATTTCATTTTGCAGCTACTTTACTGTCAAACCTTCTCCCAAAGACCCTTGGAAGTATTGGGAATTAAGAAACCGAAGTAAAATGTAAAATATTCTATCAGTATTTGAAAAATGCTGTGTTTGTCAGGTTGTCTGAAAGCTATGCTAAACAGGTAAACAGTGCTATGCCTTAGACAAAACCATTGTCTCTTCCAACCATGATGATTCTATGATTATACACTAAAGCCCCAGGGATATGTTTGATTGCCCTTGGTATAGCTGGATAGCTTCTACATGGCTATCTTCTGCTTACCTGTACTTCTATCTCTTCTTTGATATTCTCCAGATAACTCCAGTATCCAAACGCTGTATCTGATATAAATCCAGGAAATTTTTGGTTGCTGTTATATACTAATAGAGCCCTATAGAAAGTCACCATTACCCTTTTTTGCATTATAAAATGCAAGTACTGCTGCCATGACATTTGTTTCTTCTTAGACTTTTAAAACCTAGAAATTTGAGGATATTGAGGGGTTTGTGTGTGTATATGTAATATGAGTAGTATAAAGATTGTCAGTATTTTGGTGGGTGAAGGGAACCCTGATAGAATCCATCATTAAGTATTTTCATGTGTCTAGTTCTCTTGTCAAGTTAGATGTGAAAGTTTGTTACTTAGTGTTTTGATCAGTCAAAGAGCGGTGCAACTGTATGTATGACAAGCTTCATAAACTTCTCTGCCAGAAGACTAGTTCTCTGTCATATTCATTGTAAGGTCAATGAATGAAATTAAATTTCCTGTAGCAGCCTTCAGTGTAGGTGGTCAGTGCTGGAACAAACTCAGTCACAGTACTTGCCAGCAGATTTAAACCACTTTTGCTGCATCAACAGTTTGCTTCAAGACGCATTCAAATTGCAGCTCGTTTATAAGGCGTACTAAGCACACACAGTAGCTTACAGCTGTAGGGTTCAGTTGCTTTCGTTTTAGGTCAACTTTTCCAGACCTCTACTGCTCAGATGCTTGGCAAAGGTATGAATAGACTATAAAGCAATTTTCCAGATTCTCTTTTTTTTTTGTCTCTGGTAGTTAAGATGAGATAGTTGAGAAGCTCTGGAAAAGTGTTGATGAGTTCAGGCTAAAGTTAAACTAAAGCTAGGAAGCACCTCATTACCAATACTGAAAGGGCATATAAAGGAAATTTGATAGTTGAATGTCAAGATGGTATTCATGAGTTAGCTTTGACACATTTCACTTAACCTAATGTCTGCATTTCTTCATGGCTGTAACATTTGTAGCAGCTTATAGGCTCTGGGTTAGCTGCTCTGTAGTAGTGAAAGGGCTCTATGGCTGTGTCATTTGTTACAGCAAAGTCTTGGACTCTTGAGGTATGTTTTCTGGCCTGACTTAAGGATTATAAGAATCAGATTGCTGTGTTTAGTTTTCTGTTAACATCACATTATCTATAGAATATCTTGCTCCCAAATAAACACGAATTGTATTATATTCTTTGATATAGAACAGTGGTAGTTTCAACAAAACTGATGTTACTGTAATGTACTATACTTTTGTAAATTAAATAATATAATAATAATTAAGATCTCTTTTGCAGCTTATTTTCAGAATTAATGTAATAGTTTAGACAGTGTTGAAGTGAAGTTATCAAGTTCTGTTGCTCCATATGGTTTTTTTCCTATTTTACTGCCCCTCCTCTCTCTCAACAACAATTATGGTTGGGTTTTTTCTTGTGGTGAGGAAGAACAGACCTCACCATCTGGACAGAGACATTTTTTAATCCAGACAAAACTAGTATCAGGTTACTACCAGCAGTAACATGCTTCAGTGGCACTAACTATGCTTGAAATTTTTCAGTGTTCCATCTTCTTAAATATTTCCTCCTATAACTGGAAAAAAACCCCCAGCATTTCTAGCTCCACTGTGCTGTACTGTGGAGAAAAAAACATGAAAAATATTTTTGTCCTTCTCGCAAATATACATTTTTTAATTATTTTTTTAACCATCCCAACCTCTTTCTAAGCAACAGGCAATAGAGAGAATTTTAGCACTACGCAGTTCCACTGCCACACCACCCTCATCAGTCTATGACTTACCATGTTTCTAATATACCAGGGAAAGGAGGAGTTAAATCACAGACATGTCAGATAGAGGGAGTTTTTGGAGATGATCTAGTCTTGTTGCCAGTGGTACGTCAAATCACACATGGGTGTATCTAGGGGGCCTTGAAGAGGGGCAGAGATTCCTCAGTCTCTCTGGGTGATCTGTTCCACCACAGCACAGCAATTGTAATGACACAGTTTTTCCCTAGTATCTCATCTGCACCTCAAATAAAATGCAGAACTGTTTGCCTTCTGTTTATTTTCTTTTTCATGAGAAATGGGGAAGATAATTGATCTTAACTGAACTGAAATAACAGTATTTTAAGAGTCTTGGTAACGTATGCAAGAGTTACAGGCAGGAAGAGGAGGCAGTTCAAATCCAGGATATTTAAAAGTATAAATGACCTTTTAAGGTTTGCTACAAGCCACTATGATGTCACCTAGACACTTGAGATGTGTTATAATATGTTGCCTTGAGTTATGCTGTGCTGGTTAGGTTTAGTCCCCTCTGTAGAAGGAATGAAGATGGATTCCCTTAGGATAAAATTTGAATTCATAGAACACCAAAGGTTCAACGGATGTACAGGTAGAGCTCAAGAGAGAAATAATTCTGTCTGTGCATTTTTAATACATAATGTTTCACACCTCTCCAGGATTCCTAATGCTTTTTGGATATTCGTTGTTTCTCTATCGCTGCTTGCCTCAATGTGGCAAGGTCCGGGCTATTCCAGAACTTGATCCTGGGAAAGTAGAACATGTGAAATGCAGCTAGCTTACGTCAGAATTTATTCATCTGTGTTCAGACACAGTCGCAGTGTTTTCACACATGAGCAGTTGGAAATGCTGTTTTGAACAAAACAGCTTGCACAAGGATGTTAAGAATTGCAGGTATCACCTGGTATTTTGCCTTCAGGATAGACTGAAACATGGAGCTTGAGTGTACTTTCACCTTTTCTCAGAACTCTTGGTTATTCACTCTTCAAAGCTATACACAGAGCCAGTAATATTTAAGATACCTTCTCTAGTTTTTTCTCTTTCCCTGCCTACTTTTTGAAGCATAAATAACTTTCACAATTAATTCCTTACTTATATCTCCTCCTCTTAAGACCAGCAGTAGCCTGAATTTTAATGCAGGGTAGAATTTCATGTTCTTGACTTATAAATCTGTACAACTGTTCTCCAACTGCATTGATCAATATGATTCTTGAATATTCAAGTAAGTAGAATATTGTTTGACGATTTGTTGTAAAGTTTGACAATTATACTCATTGCAATTATTCAGACAATTTGGAAATGTAAGTAAATTACCTGTTCTCTGAAGGAGCCTACTTTTTTCCATTGACTGTAGAGGTCACTTTGGGTGACCAGCTCAAATACAGGTGTCTAGCAGTATGTCTAAATTTAGCTGAGATAAATCAGTCATTGTCTCTCTTTGCAATAAGGAGCTTTTGGAGATATTTGAAAATAGTATGTTTAATCAGTAATAGAGTTTTAGTGCAATATACTAAAAGAAATGCACTTTGCTTGATGAGTTATATATCTGAATTTCCTATGTTTGCACATAGTTAATCTTTCATATACTAGAGATCTCTTTAAAGTGGATGGAAGATAGAAATAATAGTTTCCTTTAAAAGTGTAGTATTGGGGTTTGGACATATTAAGATATGTAGAGCTTATATCTTGATCATGAAAGGCTACTGTTGATTTAGTTTCACCTTAAAATTTTCCGTCGTATATTTTCTTAAGTGAAGGAAATCCAAACATACACTAGGTGGCAGTAGAAATAAGAATATATGGCTTACTTGGATTGAGGACTCCAGTCTAGCACAAAGAACAGTGTTTAATCCAATTGAAAGCTAAATTTCTCTGGATTTATTGGGAGAGACTATTTCACAGCTAGCTACATCATTTTCTTAGGAAATACTTTGTGTGAGTCATTTAAAAATTCTTCTTTTAATTTTATTGATTTTTAATTTTTTGAGATAACACCAATATCTTATGAAATGCATTATAAAAACAAAGTGAAGGGTAGCTTTTGGGGGGGGGGATTGATATAATTTACTAAAAACAATGGAGGGATAGCTGTAGGGGCATAGTCATTTACTCGTAGCATATGGCTGTCAATCACACAGTTGGGCCTGCTTCTTTTGTTACTCCCCTAGTTCTCTGTCCTAAGCAGTGATCCTAATCCTGCCTCTCACTTTCTTTAAATAACATATTTCGGTTTCACTCCACTTCAGTCTTTAGAAATCTGTAGTTCCTTAAATGAAAGGTTCTGTGTAAACCTTCCTTCAAATATATTTTCTTGTACTATGGATCAAAATGTGATAATTGTATCATCATTTTGGAAGAAGATAATGAAAATACTTGGTATATCAGTTTACCAGGTAATTAAAAGAAAGCTTTGGAAGAGTGTTTTTGAAAACCTTTAATACATGACAGCTCCTGCTGCCCTGCTTTCTGGTGTTCTGGTTTTCCTTTCTTGTTTTTTAAATTTAAGTTTTTCCAAATTTGTTTGGCAAGATTATTTGACAACTAACTACATCACCTTGTCAGGAAATATCATAGAATCATAGAATTGTTAGGGTTGCAAGGGACCTTAAAGATCATCTAGTTCCAATCCCCCTGCCATGGACAGGGACATCTCCCACTAGATCAGGTTGTTCAGAGCCCCGTCCAGCCTGGCCTTAAAAAATTCCAGGGATGGGGCTTCCACCACCTCTCTGGGCAACCTCTTCTAGTATCAAGTCATGTGAAACTTCTACACTTAGCTTCATTCCATTACCAAATTAATTTTTAGTGCAATATTAAACATGAGTATTTGCAAGCAGGGTTTAGCTACAGCCTTCATGTTTTTGTGCTTTCTTTAGACACTTTGCTTTTTCTGACTTGTTGCTTAACAATTTTATATCTCTCTCTATATATATATAGTTATATCTTTTAATATGGCCAATGACAGTTCCTGCACCCCTAGTCAGTGTTTGCAATGCCCCTCATCCTCCCCTTATCTCTGATAAAGCAGTAGGCAGAACTATATGCAGGAGACACTCATTCCAGCTCCAGGATGTGACACTTCCATGTAAAGAGCATATTTTCTTAACTTAATCATACCATCTATTTATTTAGCAACCCTGTATCAAGAAAAGCATTTAACTCAGTCTAAGTATCTCTGATGTATATAACACGGAGATATTATCTCAAAGAAGATGTTTCAAGAGTTATTAGTAATAATACTATAGTAGCTCCTCTACATTAGAGTATTGATAGGTGATAGGCACCTGCTGTCCCTGTTCTGCAGAGTCCTGCAGGTGCATTGTCCTCTCTTCTTTTCAGTACCCAAATGATGTATGTCAGAAAAAGACTTCAGGCTTAGCTGTCCATAGTATGATTGATATTCAGAGAATGCGTTAATTATATTTATTGCAGGGCTGACTGAAGATCAGAAGCAAATGACCCTGGTTATGCTGGGCACTAAACAAATGTAAGCTCTTTAGGACATCTGTCTGTTTAATCAAATAGACAGGGTATATATGGGGGGGTTGGGGAAGTAAAGTTTGCTCTTCCCCTCTTCCTCACTTTAACTCTGATAAAGTGGTAAGCAATAATATATGCAGAGGACACTGTCACTAATCATGTTTCTGTAGAGAAGAAATTAAAGGAGAAGTCCAGTTAAAATGGTAGAACTTTGAGATAAATTGAAGGTTATTATTTAGGCCATGTTACCTGGTTTTACTTCTCCTTTTTCCCTTTCTTTTCCTCAAAGTCTTTTTGACAAAATTAGAAGAAAGCAGGAGTTGGTTCTAATTTCTACAAATTGAGGGAAAACTTAAGTCATCATCTCTGATGGCTCTGTAGCAGGATGAGTTTTCCTGATTGTCTCTGGGTAGCTCATTCTCAATCGATGCACCTATAATCTGAATTAAAAGACAGACTACCTACAAAAAAGACCTCATGGATGAAGAATGGCTTGTTGAAACTGAATCTAAGAAAGAGATAAACACTGCTACTCAGAAAGGTGAACTAGCTTAAAAACAGAATTAAGATCTCCCCTTAAGGACAGCTTGTCGTCTCTGATTTGTGAGTGCTGCAAAGTGCGAGGATCACTTTCACCTTGAATAATCAGGCAACATCTGTATCTAAATGTCTCTTTACCTTTTAGCGTGCTAGTAAACTTTGTTCATCATCTTCCTCCCTGCCCCTCTTCCACCCGCATTTACCAAGGAAGATCTTGCTTCTATTAGTTTTAACCTAAATTTCTGCATGGAAGTTATGGAAATCCAAATGAACTGAATGAAAACGCTTCAGGCAGTACAAGATGCTATTGCCTGCCTTCCATGGCTACTAATTCCAGTTTTAAGATCTCGTCGTAGCTACTTCGCAAATGGATCTCTGACCTAAAAGTCTATATTCCAATGTATGGACCCTTGTGTCAGGGACTTTTGCGTGTGGAAGTAGCACTGAAGCTGTTACTGAGTGAGCAGCTCTGGCTGAGCCAGAGTTTTGACAGTCTTCAGGTGAAATAGTAAGTTCTTTCTCCTTGAAAAGGCAAAATAAAATGACCCTTGTATCTAATAAACTTTCAGCAACTAAAATATACCCCTGTCATTAGGCAAGTGTAAGTTTTGGGGCTTTTTTTTTTTTTCCCCCCACTTTCAAGTAAGATGGTTGGAATTAATGCTGTCTCTGATAAGGCTGCTGTTGGGTTACTGATAAAAGGTTGAAACGAGAAAAGTTCACTTCTCTTTGCTACACCAGACTTCTTGGTGATTTTAAAGTCATCTAGTCTTTCTGTGAATTTTGTCAGTTCATAAAATAATAAGAACAGTACTTCCATACATCACGCTGAGAGGGCAAACGTATTGGGCTGCCATATACCTAGATGATAACAATGGTAGGGAAAATGCACACGTGTATTTTTACAGGGAGACTATTCTGATCCTTAGGTAGAAACCATAAGATAAATAAAATCAGCAGCTTTCTCAAACTTTATATTCTCTTATATTTTGTTAATGCTTCACTTTCCTGAAAGGACATTAGCAAAATACTGCTAAAGTTATAGATTAACTCCTGTTACCAACAATAAGTGAGTCGTCCAACTGTGATACCAAGATGACAAAATAGCAGATATTGTGTTGAAATATCAGTCAGCCTCTGACATTATCCCAATATAAAGCAGTTTTTCCTGTGTTTTTAGGAACAGCATGGTTTGTGTTTGGCCAGTTAACTTGTCACAGATTAGTGATTCAGTGTTACCTCCTACCTGCTTTCCACAACAGTGTTTTTCAAGTTATTTTGACAATCGGACTTGTCATGTAGGAAGCAAGCATGTCGACAGTATGTATGTTTGGTTGTGATAGATGACTTGGGGAACCTGAGTGTGAGTCAGGAACTGATGGATCTGGGCTGCTGAGTGCGTGCTCACTTTCAGCTCTGGTGCTAATGATGCACCCACGTCGGTAAGGCAACTCAGGCTCAGGGACAGGCTTGGCCCACACCTCCCTGTGCTTTGCTGAGCCAGAGTGGTTGCAACCACATTGATCCTAGCTCATGCTGAATGGTAGTGGGATTTATAGGCTGTGGTATGAAACTGTGAGTGAGGATGTGCCCTAAGTAAGCTACAACAGGCAGGGGACCAGTGTAAGGTAAGAGCGCTGCCTAGTTGTGTATGGAAACCTCCACAAGTAGAGGGCTACTGCTGTCCTTGGACTATAACAAGCTAATTGAGCATTGTTGCTAGAAGATGGTTCTCAAGTCCAGAATTACCCAGGGCAATACACCACTTCTGCTGGCGACAGTCCTCCTCATGGAAGGAGGAATGGGAAAGATGGCCTACAACTGCACCCACAAGTGATTGATGCTGGAAAGTAAAACTCAAAGATGACTTTCAGGAGCCCTGATAGTTGTTGTGCACATGCAAAAAAGCTCATAAGCACCTGCAAGGGACAGTTACAGAGTTGGGAAGCTGTTTGAATACTTCTTCCTGTTCAATATTCCAGCAGCATCATTGGCAACTCTGTTAGTTGTACGGCTTCAGCCTTGGGCAGGTTTTGAGTTAGCTGTCTTAAAAACTAATTTGAAATGGATTTATTATAATTTCATTTTTATTGTTTTGTCATACAACTGAACTTCTTAATACTTGCACCTCTTGTGGTAGGAATTCTCTGAGTTAGTTTTCGGGGATGGATGTTTATGAAGTATAAATTGTATTTCTGTAGTAAATGCTTATCTGGACTCTCTTTTCGTATTCTATTATTGCATTTTACACAGTTGGAGGGTAACATCCTACCTTTATTTTTTTACACGTTTTAAAGCCTATTTCCAGTCCTTAGTGAATAGTGGTGCCTTAATGCAGCAAGTGGTCCTTCTTATTTCCGTCTTATTTCCCTTTCTTTACTGGTGCTGAAATAATGATATTATAATTCATTTTCAACAGGTCAACCCTAACTTTGATGTGACTAATACACAAACACTTGACCCACCTGTCATAGAGATTAGTTCGTCTTCCACTTTCAGTACTCTGGTAAGTTGCTTTCTGGCGGAGGGGAAGATAGGGTATAGCTTAAAATAACATGTTGTCAGAAATGCGCTTTTTCTGTTTGTATGAATGGCATATATTTTTTTAACAATTATCAGCTGCTCAGAGCTCAATATCCGAACTTCTCAACTTCAGCTTTCTTTCACAGTTCCTGAGGCTAACCAGAAGATGGTGTAATAGCAACGCATTCGCGTTATACTAGTAATTGTACCCATACGCTAAGCAAAAATGCCAATTATAAGCCCATGCTAATTATATCAAAATATTATTGGTAAAATATGTGGCTTATTCTCAAACTTTTTTGTAACTCTGTCCCTATGTGCAAATAATGGGAAACCTAAAGAATAATTGCCTCACTGATAAAATTGCAAAAGTGATGTTTTAATTTTTCTCCTTTTAAGGCATCTAGTAGTTCTCTAGGAGGAAAAAAAAGTAGCACATTTTAAGACAGAACCATAGGATTAGATACTTCTAGTGTTAGCTTTTCATATGACATTGGTATTGCATGTGGGAGGAAAGGAAGGCAATGTTTTAACAGTGGTTTCGTAGGAGGAGAAATATGCTCTCCTCGTATGAGATCTAAAAGACGTACTGTTCTAGAATTAGGTTAAAATGAGAATTTCTCCTTTAGTTCTGAATCTGTTCCTGTGAAGGTGTAAGTTGTATCTTGAGTAATTTTAGATACCATAACAAGAGTTTGTGTGGCTGAAGGGTTAATACGTGTGAATAGACAGCAGGTGTGGTTTCTGCTGTTCTATTTTATCATGAATGCTTTATGAAAAGGTATGTTTGAAGGTACTTTATAAAATGCTTTAAGAGCATTTATTGAAGATCATAAGACAGAGGTTGATGTCGAAGAGAAACCTTTTATTTGAAGCAAATAATCATGTAATAGCTTTTATTTGAGAGATGATAATTTCATATATTTTAAGGCTTAGCAGTCATCATGTTGTGTTTTCCCAATGGAAGTATGGTTCTTTAAGATAACTTATGTCAAAAGTAATTTGCAGCCTTTCAGAAATCTCTTTAGTAGGCTTGACAGATAGTGGATTGTGGTGGCTATAATTTACTGTCTACTGATCACTTTAAAATACTCTGTGTTCATTACTTCCTGATCTTAATACTGATCACGGAATTCACATGTATAGTTACACTGTAATTCTTTGTTATATACCTATAAATCTGCCAATCACTTCATCTCCTTTGTTAATTCTTCTGATATGAGAACAGTGTATAAAACTTTGTGCCCAGAACTCATAGTAGGAATAAGCTGACCTGCTAGAGACAGCATCCTTTTGATTGCTGGCTGGCTTTACAGTCTTCATTACAAAAGTGTTGCTTCAAAATTCATGCCTTCAAAATTCTGCCACAAGATGACTTGTGGCAGAGCAAAAATATATTTATTTTCTTCCCTTCTGTAAAGATTTTTTTTTTTTAATAAAAAAAATAGAACAGCATAGGTTGAGAGCGATATCTGGAGTCATTTCATTTAACCTCCCCCTTGAAGCACGACCAACTTGTATCAGGTTCCAAAAAGCTTTGTTCAGTTAATATGTGTAAGGATGGCGATTCCACCACCTCTCTGGGCAGTTTGCTATAGTGTTTGACTGGTGAAAATACTTTATTTTTACAATATGTAGCTAGAATTTCCTATGTTCTAACATGTCTGCTGCCACCTTCACAGTGGTCCTCTAATAAGCATCTGTCTCGGTCTTCTTCTCTCTGTCCACCCATTAAATGTTTGAGATGGCAGTAAGATCTCCCTGTATCCTTCCTTCCTAAGGCTGAACAAACCTGGTTCTGTGCCTTTACTTGTATATCATGTGTTCCAGCCCCCCTCACCATCTTGCTCGCCCTCCGCTGGGCTTGCTGCAGGATGTCAATGTCTGTCTTGTATTGAGAAGCCCAAAACAGGACACGCAACTCCAGATAATTAAGGTGCAGCTAAGTATCACTGTCATCTGTTCTTGACAACAGTCTGCCTGGAGAAGATTTGAAAAACAAATATTTAAAATTTTGACACTCTTGATTCTTTATTGTGAATTTAAAATATATGTTTAGATATTTCTCTAGCAATTCATGTGTATTTTGAGCTTTATCTGTATGAGGAAATACTGGTGTTATCTCTTCCTCCAATTCCTCCTTGTCCTTTCAAGGAATTTTAATTTGTTGCTTCATCAAAGCCAACAATCCATAACAACTTCCACGCTTAAAATGCCTACTTATGTGGATTTTTTTAAATGTACTTGTATTTTCTTCCTTCAAAAATCAAGCCAAGATATGCAGCATGAATGTTCTTGTAGGGTTCTTGCTAGAAAACATTTAAATTATTAAACTCCCTGCATTCTAAACGGCTTAAAACTTTAAGGCCAGTTCTTTCTGAACACGGTGAAAAACCTGTTTTCATCTCAGATTCACACTGATGCAACTTCCTTGTAAACATAATGAAGGGAATGTGGTCATTGTGTCGGTGGAAAAACTTTAGTGTAGTCTTCAGTATGGAGCTGCTTTGCTTTCTCTTGGACTATAATTACAAAAACATTAAGAATTCTTGTCTGTGTATTATTATTGTCAGGAAAAAAAGCTTTGAATTTGATTCATTTATTAATTTCGCTGATGCGTTACTGAAACAAGTATAAGAACAAGCTATATATACTTAACTAATTGGTATTTGCGTAATGCCCTGAGTTTTCCAATGGTAAGAGCCTTCATATGTTGCAGTTATTAAAAATGAGGTGTGTTCCAGCCTTTTACACTCTGGAAATGTTCACTGACTTGGGGTCAAGGTTTGGGGGCTGGGGTTGGTGTTTCTTTTTATCTCATTGAAGACTCTGAAAGCATTCCTGCCTCTCTCCTACCCCTTCTTCTCTGTGTGTAAGCAGCTTGATATTGCCTTTGTTTTCTGAACTATTGAAAAGGAAAAATTGGAAGTGTTGTTTCCCTTTGGGACTATTTCCTTCTGTTCCATCCTCTGACTTTACTTTTAGTTTTGAGGGAGGCTGAGCTGTTTTCCTTTTTTTTTTTTTTTTTTTTTTTTTTTTTTTTTTTTTCAAGTCTGTAAGGCAATACATTGGTAACCTCCGGTCCCTGATAAGCTGTTGGGAACGAGGGAAAGTTGATGATGTCTCGGTAGTTTTTACTGACAGCAGCAGGAAATCACTGTAGAGGCTCTCTAATGTTCCATCCCCTGACCTTGCTCATGTAAACAGGATTTGGAGGAAGCAAAGCAATGTACTGTAATCTGGAAGTCAGAACGTCTGTGCTGCCTGGGAGATGTTTGCTCTTCCTTCTCTTCCAGTGCTAGCTAACACCGAAAACAAGACATGTTTGTTGTTCATTTGCAGTATGAGTTCTACGAAGTTAAAACTGGATTAATTATTGGAAGGGGAAAGATAAGGGTTGTTTCCTGTTTGGAGCAAAAGGAACATACTATGTTTTAAAATAGAAAGTGGCCAAATAAATTCCTCTTCAACCCCCCCCCCCCCCAAACTTGTAAAATATGTGAAAGCAAATAAGAGCATGTGCAACTTCTTATTCCTCAAGGTAAGACATTGTTAGTTTATCTGTACTGCATTTGTAGTAGGTGTCTTGATGCAAAAAAGTAGAACTATCTGTACTCTCAATTTATCCTATACGCATTGCTTCCCCAGTATGTATTTCAGGCTTAGGTGTTTTTGATGCTTTTTTTCTGCCTTGGAGTACAACAACAAAAAACCTAAAACCCACCTCATATATTTTGCAAAGACAGCAATTATGAATGCAAAATTTGCATCTATTCTTTCATCTCCGTGTACGTGAAGGCTTGCACAACTATTCCTCATGTGAACTTTTGAAAAGACTTTGGACAATGTCGCTTCCTTGGATGGCTTAGCACAACTCCAGAATCCTATAGAAGAGGACGACAAAAGAAGTTTTATCTTAAAAGCTAAAAACACTGCATGTTTTCTTTACCATGCAACTTCAAATTTATTCTAATTTACATCCTTTATTGGCTCCAGCCTTACATGGAAATAAACGCCAACTGTCTTCAGTGAGGTTAATGGGAAGGGAAAAGGAAGAAAGGAAAGAATAGGAATTTGGGGCCCAAGCCCCATTCAGAAGGGAACAGCCAGTAGAGCAAAACTCACATGGCCCTTCAGTGTGCACAGTGGTTGCCCTTACTGCTTGTTATAGTTCATCTGAAAGCACAACAGCTTTCTGTAGTTCATGAATATCAAGTTTTCTTGGGACCGCAGACATTTAGCCTTTCACTTAAACTCTGATCGTTGCATGATATTCATACATTTTTCTCTACCAAAGAAAAGTTCTGGCACCACCCCTTTGAAACGAAGACTGGAATCATTGTACTCTTTTTTTTTTTTTTTTTTTAAAAAGAGGGAGAAAAATGTCCTGCTTGTGTTCCTTGTCCAGCACTCCGTTGCCAGTTAGACTGAGCTCTGCATTGAGAAGTGATCACACCAGTAGAAGGGCTTTGATAAAAATTGACAGTTCCCAGCCTCTCCCATCACCTTACCTTCCTTGCCCCCAGAGAGAGAAATACGAAAAGCCTCTTCCTGAATAGCTATGGATTTTTTTCATGTACTGCCATTCTTCTGTTTACCATAAATGCGTATTTGAACAAACTGCCAACTCCATGATCACAAACATGAAATGAAATTGGGGTATAATGTGCAGAGATCCTGTTTCTCCAAAGTTTTGAGCTAAAACTGTCTACACCTTTTCCATAGATGAACATACAAAAACTCTCAAACAGGCTCTGAACCTCTGATGCTAGGTCTTATAGACACATAGAATAAATACAATAAATAGAGGAAATCAGAAGTGTTCGGTGCAGTAGAATAAAAAAAAACTTGTAAACTCCACTCATATGTCTTTGCAAATGAATCCTTTTCTCTGTCCAATCTTGCTCTTAGACAAGCAATTTTTAGTGTCATCTTGGCCTGCAGCACACTCCAGACAGACCTTTCTCCTCTTTGCACTCTATGCAAGTGCAGTGTGTGGGGCTGAGGGAAGAGGATAGGCTGCCTGCTCCCCGCAGCTCTGTGGCTAAACATGTTCAGCTGCTCTCAGGGAAGGAAAGTCTCCCATCCCTCCCAAAGGCTACACCTAATCCATCTGGAACAGCCATGAGGCAGTAGAGACAGCCTTTTCTCTTGCCCAGCTTGGGGCCTTCCAAAGAAGGTATGGTATATATGAACAAAATGGCTCATCACCTGTCACAAGTGCCAAAAAGATGAATCATTTGGCATATTGAACAGTGAATTTCTAAGCTTGCATTCTGAGCCTCTGTAGAGGCGCAGGCATGTTTAAAAAGATTTGTGTATTTAATCCTAAAAGCAATATGCTTTGATACCACTAGCATCAAATAACACTTAAAGATCAGATACATGAAGGTGAACTCAATATTTGTAATAAAAGGAGAATATGATCCAAATGGCCCTTGCATTTTGCAGTGATGCTATTCTAACACAGCGTGTACTGCTGGTTTACAAGGAGAGAACAGGAAATGTGTTGTGCCGCTACATAATTAGGTAATAATACATGTCTTGATGTTCCTTAATAGGCTTCATTATATTCTTTGAGTGAACTGGAGCTTGAGAGAAAGTCAGGTTTTCATTGGAGACAGAATTCTGAATTTGGGCACTAGAGAGTGCAAGAATATAATATTTCCTATACTATTTTTAGCCTGCTTTCCTGAGGAACTGTACCTTGTGAGATTGTACTGTTTATTTGTCTGTCTCTATCCTATCTCCTTAATAATTTTTCAATCATGTAGTTGTTGGTGTCTTGGGGTTTTTTTGACCAAGTTTGGAAATAAGGAGTTAGTAGAGTAAGGAAACTTATTAATGCTGCCACTGAAGAAAAAGCCGGTGGGATGTGATACTGAATTCACTGATACTGGACTAGGCATGGGCTAGCTACTGGTGACCTGCCCTGAAAGAGTGTCACAGCCCATACGGAGGGAGCTTGTGTTACTGTAGGATAGGAAGCTCAGGAAAGGGACCTAACAGGAAAAAAAAAAAAAAAAAAATCTACAGCACTACCACCCCCTGCCGTATAAAAGATTAAGCTTCAATATTTAGTTTCCTCACAAGGCAGTTTTTTTAATTATGTTGGCTTTGCCCATAGTGACATTATTAACAGATGCTATTGCTGGCCTATTGGTACTGTTTTGTAAGGTAACTGGCTTGCTGTAGATGACTTTTAGAACTGGCAATATTTTACTTTGCATGGGGTCCTACTCATGGCAACAGTGCAATGCTTCAGGAATGCTTTTCAAGTTGATCCACGTCTGTATATTGTTCCTTTAGCAAATCAGCACATTTCTGGGAACTAAAGGGATGGAAGTTCCAGGTATTATTTCTGCTTCAACTTCCTGAGATACTGTATGCGTACGCTCTGACCTTGTCTGCTCAAGCAGTGTTTTCCCCTGCTGCGGCTGGGAATCTAAGCTGTATTCACAGTTCTCACAGCTGATTCCGTGGCATGCAGAAAATGCCCGACAGCTATCAGCCCACACATCCAATAACAACTGCTTCCTTCCTCTTCCTGGGGAAGAGTAACATCCTCTGAGAAGAAGCATCCCCTGAGGAATGCAGGAACAGCAGCAAGCCTTTCACACAGGAAATTACTACTATAGCACTTGTAGAAAAGTGTTTCTGTCACTTGGATTGTCAGTCTGTAATGAGCTTCCTGCTGACCTAGATGATGATTTACTACTGATCTAAATGCCATTTGTGAGTCATTTAGCTTAATGGAAGTTAATGAAGTTAGCATTCAGTAGCTCTGTTACTCTCTAAACACCTGTTTTAATTTTTTTTTTTCATGCAGTAGCACAAGTTAAGTTTTGAACTTCTTGAACGGGACTAATAATTCTGAAATCACACTTTGTGGGACTGAGAAACAAGGGAATGTTTAGATTAGTTCATAGTGTGTGACTCTCTTAGAGAAGGTTGCAAGGTTTTATTTTTGTTTATCTTAAGTTGGATAATAAAGCAGAGCTACAGATCAAGCATGTCAGAAAACAAGATGCTAAAGCTAAAATACTGCCTTGAATTACCCTTTGTCCTTAGGTACTACTGGAGTCTAAGTTTTAGCACAGCATGCTTGCAGCTGTGTGGTAGAACCTTGAATATAAAATGAAATATATATATATAACCATTATGTTATTCGAAATGGTTAATGCAAGTCTGTTACAAAAGCAAACACTTTAATATGGTTTAAAACTTATTTTTCCTAAATGACAGTGCTTGAACAAGCAAATTCTATTTATCACTAAGATTACAGTGATATCTAAACCCAGAGGGTGCTTTCTACCTAAAAGCTTGTTTGAGTGTTTTCCAAATATATCAACTGTTCTAATACAACACATCTCTCCTTGCAGTCCTTGCCTCATTATTGTCTAGTTTGCTGTATGAGGTGTAGTTACTTGCTTCATGTGAGATAATGGGAACACCGAGCCACATCCCAAAATTACATAGGTTGCTTAAAACGAGACTGAGACTTTTTTCAAATAAAATTCAGTACCAAGGACAAAAATGTTGCTTCGTCAGATAGATGTTTGATATAGAAAAATTCTGAAAGTATCTTGTCTTGTATCTTCCACCAAAATAGTTTTGGGGTCAGAAATTAAGTAGGACAATGCTAAAGAACAATTTCACAGTCATTTTAACTTAACGACTGTTTTTGTCTGGTTAATTCCATCCAAGTCAATTCCCTGATCTGCTCAGCTATCCAAACACTAAGAACAGCACAAAGGAAATAATGAGAAAAAATTATTTGGAGGTTAAGCAGGAGATTGGCGCTGGCTGTAACCTAACTGAGGTTGACCGATGTTCGTGGAGCCATGTATCCGATGTGATTGTGCTATAACATATACAGGTGTGTTACATGCACGACGCTTCTCAACATCATCTTTTGTACAAGCAAAGGAGGTGGTAGTAATGGCTTCCTTTTGTTCAGGCAGTCGGTGTGTTGGATTCAGGTAACCGAGACGGAGGCTGAATGGAGGCAGCTCCATGCTTGAGTTTGAAGCACTGTAAAGCAAAAGCTGAAAGTATATGGCATCAGAGGAGAGCGAGTGAGAAGCAGTCCATGAGTAGTGATTAGGGTGTTCTTCTGGAAGGGAAACACTAGATTCTATTGCCTTTATGCTTTTTGCGATACATGGTATTTGGGGGGAGGTAAAGGTAAAAGTAGGAGCTGTGTGACTGCCACCATAAGTGGAGATACATGGCCTCGCTGTTTGGACAAATTATACCCTTTTTTTTTTGTGTTTGTGTGTATCGCCTCACATTATGGTATTCTGTTTGTACCAGCTTGAATTGGTGCAAGGGAGAGAGAGAGGGGTAGATAGATGCTGTCCTCTGGTGTATTCTAACTGTGTGGAGATTGTACTTACTGAATACTACGCTGTCAGTTCCACACTGCACATCAGATACCTGAAGCACAGGTATTGCAATGCAACTCTCAGATGACTATTACAGTATTTTTACTGTAGAGGACGACCCCTTTCTTGACACAGAGATTTAAAAGAATTAATTAACTCTGTCTTTAACCTGTTCCTAGATGAACCAGTATAAAATTTTCCTCACTGAAAAGATTACTCTTCCAAGCCGTGATTCATTCTTGTAGGTGTTACCTTATTTCTTACGCATCTCTTAAACAGTAATTCTGTGTCTATACTTCGGACTTTTGCCAGTGTAGTGTAACAGTACAATACTACCTCTTCCTCAGTCCTTTCAGCTAGTTATAATTACGTATAAGAATTCACTGTAATTCTTCACTCAGTAACCTTATCACATCAAAATTTTATCATTTCCCTCAGTTATACATTATGTCATTGTAATGCTTTTCCACACTTCTGCTTTCTATAGGGTATTATTATAGAGTGTCTTCATCTCTGAGATCTTACATGTGTACATAAGGTTGTATTTGGCCATCTGAATGAAGTCAGATTGCCAAGTAACCCAGGCTATTTTAGTAGTTTCCAGTGTGCCTTTTTGTGTCGTCTGTAAACTTGATCTTCCAGATCGTTGGTATGTTTTGCAGGGGACTGAAACAAGAACAGATTTCAGTGGAATCACTAAAACCAGCATAATTCTGTAGTAACCTTCTGATTTAACTGTTTTTGAAGAAACGCTAGCTAGATAATTGGCTTCATACTGCATTACAACCTAAAATGTGTTAATTGAAATTGTAGCGTGCATGTAATGGATTTAAAAAAAAGTGCTTTTATCAGGAACAATTTGACTAAATATTTCACTAGAGAGGTCTTTAGTTTAACAGACCATTTATTTTCTTTCTCAAACTGTATTGATTTGCTTGACATTATGCCTTAAATCTTTGCTGTATATGTTCTAAATCAACTCTTCGTTGTTTTTCCTGGACACAGTTCTCAAGCTGAGTGTGACCTGTGACCACACAGTTATCCTGTTTATTCTTTCAAACTACTGATGGAATGTCAGCTTCCCCACTCCCCTGGTATTTCTCCATTATTCCAGGATATATTAAAAATCAACATCATCGCCTTACTTGTGAAGCTATTTCAAAACCATTGAGTTCAAACTATGTAACCCAGGATTTAAAAATGTTTACATACAGTGTAAATTGTTTAACTGTCTCTTTTCGCCACAGTTGGAATAGGAAGTATTTTGCCAGAAATACAATTACAACATTTATTATCTTCCAAAATGGAAGAGAACAATACTTCATTAACCACTTCAAAAAATTTCTGCATCACTCTTTAACATCTCTAACTAATAAGTATGCCATTGCTAGGACTTACTTTGTTCCTGATATTTGTAAAGTACAAATAATCCTTGACTGGCAGAAATAATGTAGCCTAGCTTCCTACAAATCTGTTTCACGGCTGACTGTAATGTTTTATTTGAAGCTTTTCCCTTGCTTTGAGGTAATTATAAGTTCTATTTCTTTTGTATGCATTCTCTGGTCTCCAATAATGTGTAAACTTATGCCAGAGCCTTTCTGCCGGTGGGAGTACTTACTGATTTCTCTCCTTTAGCTGCTGATCTAATCTCAGACATGAAATCAGTTTTTTCTAGGATATCTGTTCCTCCATCAGACCCTCTTAAATCTTAAGTTCAAAACTTAAAAGTCAAGTGTGGGGACAAGCAGATGGAAATGGTAGTCTCAGCATTGTTTCCTTAGGAAAGTGGGCTAAATGCCCTTTTTATTGCTCCTAATTCTAATGGCTATAGAGTTTTTACGGAGGCCTTCAATTATGCTGATCGACTGCGTTTTATCACTTCTTGTTTATGGTCACTTGTATTATTCTGCCTTTTACAATTGTAAAAAGCAACAGTATATTTTATCTGTGAAGGCTCTGAATCCCCAACAGGAATTTGGCATTCAGGACTGGAATGCCAGCTGTTGATCTGGGATTAAAGTGCCAACTGCTTTTGTTTTTTATTGTCATTTTAACATCAAGTATGGAGCGTGGCACACAGCAGGGATATGCCTTCTTCCATACCCCACTGAGTGGGGCATCTCCACATCTGGACTGGACCACTACCTGTCGTAACTGATACTGTACAATTGATAACATGTTGTTTAGCTCTTCTATACAGTTGCAAGCACACAGTCAGCCTTAATCAAATGAAATCAATAAAGGGGACATAAAAGTATGATACTCTGTTGCATCTTTTAGCGCAGTGTTTATATTTCTTATCTATACCATGGTGATTAGTATTTAATGCAGTTTTTCATTAATGCTAATTTAGTGAATTATTTAAATATTACTTACATCTTTACATCTTTTTCTTTCAATTAAGTTACATCCCTAATCCAACTCTAACCTGTACAACCAAACTATTCAGAGAAACGTGCTTTGCTTTCGAAGAAAGCGCCACGTCACCGTGGGCACAAGGGAGAACAAGCACATTTCAGAATCTGAGCCGCTGTTCTTAGCAGGAGTATCTTATATGTGAGTGTTATGCGCTTAACATGATCGAGCTCTAGAAAATATTTGTTAATGTTGTCCATTATTATTATTAGAAATTATTTTCCTTAAGATGCAGGGACATAGATGACAGGGAGTGCCAGTGGCGCTGCGTTTTCATTAGAGTATGGGAAATGATACATCCTCTTGTGCCTTGCATAGACACACAGTTCCATGAATTCTTGCTATCACCAGGTTGCGTCTGTTAATACGAAGATACCAAAGTAATGTAGTAACCTTCCTTTCAAAAGTTTTAAAAGATCATAATACTAGTACAAGTAAGGGAGATTTTTCTAAAAACAGAAAAGTTGCAGAGGGAGTGCAACTTAGTCATCATTACAAAGCAAGAGGGCTTTAATCTGAATCTGTCGTGATTCTTAACGGAATTTCCATTCTGTTCCTCAGTAAAGCATCCCAGGCCTTAATGGCAAGCAGGAATAGAAGAAAAATTTCCAGTTCTCCTTTGTCCTGGTCTAACCAGAGGACTAGGTTTCCAGAACAGGCTGCAGTAGTTTATTGAATACAGTGACATGAGCAAGTTCTACCCTTGTGCTTCAGCTCCAAGTTGTATGTGTACGGTGGCTTTCAGCCTTACTTGCAGAACATACTGATGCTCCTGTTTTGGGTGCCAGTGTGATTAGTGACGTTAAAACAATGTTCCTTTACACCAGAAAGAAACAGTTGATGATGTATACTCTTTTTTTTTTTTTTTTGTTAGGACTTTATTACAACATTCATACAAGAATATACTGAATTGTGTAGATGTGGATAAAGACAATTGATATTGAATACTATTTTAGACTGTGGTGCTTCTGATCTGGATGCCACTAATACAAATCTAATTCCAAGACACTTTCTGTATGCTAGGGCAATAGGAATGTGAGCAAGTTAAGCAATGACTTAGTATATATAATTGTATTGTCATGTCTTTCCCATTTTGAACACATACAGAATACTAATGTTAATCAATGTTTTAAGTTTGGCTGTTCAAAATGAACAAAAAAACCCCAAACACACAGCAACTGCTAGCAATGTAGCAGCAAACATAATTAAATATGGAATGTGTGCAGAAGAATTGCATGGATGTTTAACAAATTACTTTAAACATGGGTAGATGTATGAATAAAATAATACACTGTGACCAGTGGAATTTAATATTAATCTTCAAATGGTAAACCCTTTAGTCTTTTCCATTTATTTTCCTAACACACACACACATATAGTTTTACAGCTTTGCATGTTATAGGGGACAGAGCTGTAGTTTATTTCTGTTCTAAGGTAGTAAGTTTGTAAGGTGTTTTATATAAGTGTGCGTGTATGCGTATACATGAATATATCTGTGTGTATATATATGTACACACATAGAAAAGGTCATATATATAAAAGTTTATATATAGCCTTTTATATATGCCATTTTCTTAAAAAATCATAAGTTATTTTCTACTTATACATTAAATGGAGAGATGTGCCAATCCACAGTGAGCCTGTTCTTCAGAACCTCTTCTGTGCAAAAGATGCTACACCTTGCTGAATGGGAGTTGTGTATCTGCTTGTAGTACCTCAGCTTTTCTAGTCAAGTAAGCATCACTACAGAGAATGGAAATTGTAAGTGGAGTTTTCTCTTATACCAAGAAAGAGTAATAAGCTGTGAGAGCGACTGGATGTGGAACATGAAGCTGTGAGTTGTTGTGGACACAAGACCAGTTGCTTCCCTTCTGCTGTGTTCATCAGCGGCTTCCCTGCAGCTCGGCGGCATAGGAATCCTATAAGAATCACGAGGCAGAGTTTTCTCAAGTTGTTGGCATTGTAGCATTTTGCTGCTGAGAGAGGCAGGAGGTCGTGCTAGATTTATTTTCTTTTTCCCCTCTTCTTTTGGGTTGGCAGGGAGGAAAAGCTGACTCCAAAGTAGCCAGCCCTGTCATGTCACTAATAATAAGAAACAGAATCTCAATCTGTAAGACATTCTCACACAAAGAACTAAGGAAAAACGGGGGTTTCTTCCAGCATCATTTGCAGAAGTGGAGAACAAACCCCTAAATTTTAGCTGATGACTACTTTGTAGTAGTCAGTAGTAAATATTTATCCATATTTATTTTAACAAAAGTTAACAGGAGTGTGGATGTGACCATTGTGATATTAAGAGCATCTGTTGAGGCAGAAGTGGGAAGGTTTTATACTTTTACTGGGCTAAAACATAATCTGTATAAACTGTTTCGTTCATATTTATGCTTTTTAAAATTAAAATAAATAAATAAATCATCATAAAAGAAATTCACCATGGGAGATGGTGTCAGTTCCAAAATAAAAGATTGCTCAATGAGAATGCTGTATATTTGTCCTTCTCATACCTAAGGACCGGATTCTGTGATCAAGACCTCTTCTAGTAGTAAGTTCCTGTCACATCTAAGGATAACAAATATTCTTGGAATTGTAACTCACTGAGTTGGTCACCATCCCTACCCTTCCCCTGTCCTTGACTACAAGTTCAGTCAGAGTGGTGTTGCCATTTATCCCTTGTTAACTGTTAGTCACCTCCAATGGTTTGTTAATTTTTGTCACTTTAGGTAGGAAGAAATTGGCTAAAAACAAATACCAAGTGTCAAATGGGGAGAAGATAAATTTTTAGAACCTGGTAGCTAACGAATTGCTTGAGCAATGAAACCCACTCTCTCGGATTATCACACAGATTTTTTTATTTTTTTTTAAATTCTGATTTTAATGAACTGGCAGAACTGCAGAACATATTCTTAAATCAGTAAGGTGTTTATTTTGGTTTCCTCAAAGTTCCAACTGTCACAGCCCAACAGTGGGAGAAAATTATGAAGCATTTCAAAATAAAGCTATTATTGGCAACCTTAATGCTTTAACTATAATTTTTATCGTTGTTGAATTCCTTTTTTAATACAGCCAAGTAGAAGCCATCTACCTACCAATCTTATGTGCCAACACATTTAGCATTTTGATTGGTGCTGAACAATGTGTGTATTTTGACAGAAGTTTGTAATAGAACACTAATTAAAATAAATGAGTTTTCAAGGGTTTAACAGGCATGTCAGACCGCTCCAAAGTTAACATTTATTGGATATTTCTAGGCAATTCTCAAATTTCTCAGTTTTTGCAGTTCCCTAATTTGATTCTTATCTCAGTAAATTGTAAGACTTAACTCACTTAAGTACAAAGTTATGCTATCACTGCTAAAGCAGTTCTTTAAAATCCCACCTCTGAACTACGCTCAGCAGCACTGATTATTGTTTTTACCTGGATAAATTGGAGAACTTGTCCAAACCTTCAGTGTATTACTAATGCTGAGCACCAAAATAACTCAGTGTAGACTTTTGCTTCTTTCTCCAGGTATTAAATGAAACCTAACAAAAGCAGTTAAATTTGACTTCTCGAGGAAAATTTTGAAGTTTTGTTTTATCCTTACAGGAGTTTTCTGTGACACAGTTGTTGAAGTAGTTGATGTCCTTGTCAAACCTTTCTTCATCATCCATTATAGGTGTAACATTTTATTAACAAAAGCCTTGGTCAAATGCTGACGAGCAGTGTTCCTCTATTACATAGTAAAATATTTTTTTTTCTCTGGCTGTAGTCAAGGGATTTCAGCTCCAAGCTGTGAAATATTGGGCATCTTTTCTTTTTTTTTTTTTTTTTTTTTCTTCTTCCTAATAGTAGCATCTGGCTCTTTGGCAAAGTCTTCAAGCAATTGTGCTGGCCCTGTTGGATTTGACTTGGGGCTCTACTATGCTGTATTCCTAACTTAGTTTTTAGTGCTTTTTGCTCCTTGCTATTTTCTTGTAAATAATTTGAATTGGAGGAGATTCTTTTTCTTTGTAGGAGTAAAAACCTGTTGGTATTGTCAGTAGCCACCCGGTGAAGTGGTATACCCTCTTGTTGTTACCCCTGATCTGAAGGGAAGTCAAAACTGCCAGTTCTCAGCTAACAAGAGAAGATTTCACTGTGAAATCTTTGTGTGGACACCCTGCACCTCCTAGCATCCCCCCACGGGAGGCAAGCTAGGTTTGTCTATGTAACAAAGTTGAGTTGACACAAGTTATGTTTGTATGAAGTACCAAAATAAAAATATTAGTACCATAGCACTGATGTTGTTATCCTGACAAAACCCATTGGTACGGGTGCAGCCATACCAACAGAAAGGACCTTCTGTTGGCTTTGCCCATAACTTTGAAAGAAGGCCATGTATAGCGTGTATGAATACATACTTATGTATGGGCTGGCAAAAAGATCTTATGTGCTCCTTCTACAGCAGGGGGCTCTGCTAATGTAGTATCTCTATGTGCATGAAGGGATGCTCTGCAGCATACACAGCTCTACACCGGTTCTCCTGTGCAACAGTCTCCCACCCTCCTGAAGCACCAGACCCCTTGTGGAGACTGGAGCACAGGGACTGTAGGGTTTAGGAGGAGGTTACCCAGGTCCTTCAAACCTTCTTGTCCTGGCAGAGCCTGTCTTTTCAGGATTTTGTCTTCGGTAATTCTTTTGTTCATTCTTATTGAGAGGTAGAGTTTAAGACAGAAGTGTGTTCCTTTAGCTCTTCTTGTCTACATACAGTGTCACTTGGTCAAGGTTTATTTTGCCCCAAGAGGTTAAGCATGAGACACTTATCTAAGAGAAATCAATTACATATTGTAAAATATATGACTTACAATATATGATTTAGTTTGAAAATTTTAACTTAAGAAAAATGGCATTGGTTTGATTTTCTAGGAGTAAACGTGCCTTCAAGAATGAGAAATTCCTTTGGGTTTGTTGAACGATCTCTTTTCATTGTAATTCACTTTGAACAGTACCAATGAATATGCTAGGTGACTTTGCCAGCCCTTTGAACGAGACAGATGAAGTGCTAGCCCTTTAGATATATTTTAAGGCCCTGCACAATAAATCATACTGTTACCAGCTATTGTTTCTTTGTAAAGTTCAGTTAGACTTATTTAGCTAGCTATTGGTCTGAAGCAGAGGCTTTCAGTCAGTTTCTTAAGGAGGCGGAAGAGGACAGAAAGAAGTCACGCGCGGGCAATCCAGAAGCACGGCTGTCCTTTCTCTGAGTAGCTGTGATCCTGGGGAGGATGCTGTGCTCCCGCTCGTGTTCTGAGGTAACCCTGCCTCCCGCCCTCCACAGATTTGATGCCCTCTGTGAACCTCCACAATCTGCTACTTGGAGTATAGGGAGTTTCCCCACGTGCCAGGAAAATCCTAGGGTTTTCTTACTTCTGTTTTTATTCATTAGTATTTGTAGTATCAAATATAGCAGAATATTCTATTTATAGTATTAGAAAGGAGGCATTGTCCATATAGGGTTATACATTTGCTGTCATTATTTCATTTCTAGTATCTATTTCCTTGTGTTTCCAGTTCCCGTTACAAGTATTCCTCCTGCCCTCAGCTTTTCCCTGCCCTAGTATGGATCAGAAGTTCAAGCAGAGTATGTGATATAATTTTTATTAGGACTCTATATGGATAAAAAGAAGTCATCACTTGAAACTTTAGCATTGATTTTAGCTATAAGATGTTCCCTTGGACGTGTGCACACGCAGTCCGAAGTAATTTGCCTAAGTTAAAATTGGCTACTTTATTTTGTAGTTGTGAAAAGTGGGAACGTTTCTATGGTTTCACATTATCTGCCCTCAGCTTTACAAAGCTTGTTGCTGAAGCTGAAGGTACCTTGAAGATTATTTATTACCTTCTTTTACCTTTATTCCATAGGGTACATACTGTTATTTTTAGTGCCGGTGGTGCAAGTATTTTTGTAATTTATGAAAGTGTTTGAATGTGGTCTTCCTGAACTGTTAAATTTAGAACTGACTTCCTGGCAGGGAATTTCTTATCTTTGGAAATTGAACCTTTAGCGATTTCTGTCTAGTTTGTGTGGGATGTTAATGGCATTTATTTATTTACATACTTTTAAGCAGTATTGCTTGTTTTATGGGGGAAATCCTCAGCTTCCTCTAAATGCTCAAAATGTAGCGGTTTGATTAGAACATGTTTGATAGGGCTGTGGGTTGGTTTTTTTTTTTCTTCCTTTCCTAGCTGCATAGCTACTGTATTTAGGTAGTGTATTTCATTTTAAGGGTTAAGTTTATCTAAATCCAGTGGAAACAGAGCACAGCTATTCAGTTTTTGTGGATCCCTTTACTGAATCGGACTCTGACCATGCAGGGAACTAATGATGTTAGAAATCAACGTCAATAAGCAAACTCAAAAAAAAATTTTTTTTCAGGTTTTAGGTAAAGCTTGAGTATTGCTGATGGTTTAGAAAAAGTTTAGGAAAGTATTTCAGAAATATTCATTTCTAACTGGGTGCGCTCAGATATTTGTGGACTTCTGTAAGTTTTTTATTGGGGAAATACAGTTTTTATATTTCATGGAGAAAACAAGGCTTATTTTTAGTTCTTTTCACAGCAAAAGTGTTCTCTTGACATGAAAGCAATATGGAGAAAATTTTTTTGTTCTGTATTAGATTCTGTACACATGGAATTGCGAAGTACTTGGTGCACTGTTTTACAGCGTTTTCTCAGACCTACGGCAACAATGACAAATAAAACTTCTGGGAAGAAGCTGACATAACAAAACCACGTAGCCAGTTTCTCATTATGTGTGTGAAAGAACCCTTGTAAAGTATGATATGATTTCTTTACATAAAGCTATCTATTCAGGATATCTTGAGATGCGCCTGTGAACAGAAGAATTTTTGTTATTTCATGTCATCACAGCAATGCTACATTTAATGTAGCTGTAATCCTGGTAGAAATAAATAAATCTGATGAATCAGACCATAAATAAATCTGATTAATCAGACCGTGGCTGTAAGTGCATCAGGATTTCAGTTAATTTCATACTGATATTTAAAAAAAAACCAATTTAGCAACTAGTTTTCATTGCGCTGTATTGGCCTCGCAACCTCTATAAACTCAGCTAGCTTAAGGATGAATTCATTGTTTTCAAGACTGAGAAAGTGCTATTCCATTTTAGGTGAAAATGCCTTTTTTGCTAAGCGGTACAGTCTGATAGTCTGGCTTGGTTTGTCAGCTGTAAGTTTGTATCATGATACCACCAGTCACGGTCGGGTTCTAAGCTGAAGGATGTGCTGCCTTCAGTGACGATACTTGGGCTGGAGAGGAGGAGGCTAAATATTGCCTTGTCAGATTGGATGAGGTACGCTTACATTAAGTGCTTTAAATTTTTGAGTTTAGCTTGGACATTCTCTTAAAAGCTAGAGAAGACTGAGATGCGTAAGAAGCCATGCAAGACTTTGCATTAAGCGTGAAATTCTGTGTTAGGAGTTGCTCTGAAAGAGGGCTGCTCACACTAGAAAATGCTTGGTAGAACTTTGAGACGCGCTGCATAGTTTAGCTGTGTTTTACTGCTTGAATGCAAAGCCTCGATTAAAGTTTGTGAATAAATTATAGCAGAACTACCTCATCAGATAGCAAGGGGCAGAAGGCTACAGTTCGGCACGTGGCAGGTTTTTGCCATGCTGATTCACGTACGTGCGAGAGGAGAGGAAGCAAAGCGTGCTGTCATCAGCTGAAACTACAGGGAAGTTTTCGGCAGTAGAAACTGATAAAACAGATTGTGATTTAGCATACTCAGGGTTAGCCTAATAGATCAAAGAGCTCTGTTTTATGTGGATCACTTATTGACTGAAAAAAATAATTTCAAAGCAATAGAAGCGATCTGTGAATAATTATGGCCTACGAAAAAAAGAAGGAGAAAAAAGCCATCTCCTGTACAGTTCAATTTAGCATATCCACAGTGAACCATTTTAGTTCGAGGGTAGGCTCACAAGATGGAGGAAAAAGCAGTGATAATGATAGTACTGTTACTCCTCCTGAGAAACTTCCCATGATTTAAAAAAAAAAAAAACAAAAAAAAAAAACCACAGGAAATCAAGGTCTGGTAAGATGGGGGACTCCTCTGTTATGGTTATGCTTTTGCTCTTTGGTCTGTTTGAGCTTAATGCCCTAGTTATGACTAATTGTTTGTAGTTGTTTGAATCACAGTATCAGAAATGTTTTAGTATTAGTAGGCAAATGTACCATGTGTTGAAAATTTAAAGGATTGTTTTTAAAACGCAGACCATGCCAATTTTTGTGATTCATTAGGAAGCTTACCAATGTCATTTTTTCATATAAGCCCATCTTAATTATAACATCATTAAGATACTCATTTGGAAGCTGTTGTGTATATTTTCTGAATTTGAGGCTCTTAGAAGATTGAAGACTAATGATTTTCAGTTGAATGACAGACACTTGTATTTTTTAATTATTTTTTTTTCCTTGAGGGAATTTTTTTCTCTATAAATAAAACTGCTCAGGCATCTTTATATATGGATGCATTTTACTCAGATTCTATTCTTATACATCGGGAAGTGAAGGGAGACTGAGATTCAGTGGTTTTTTTCTATCTGATCTGTGAATGTTTTATGGGAAAACATTTGGGAATAGGCAGAGGTGATAAGGTTATGTGTAAGGATTTTTCACAAACTGATGAAGTACCACCCACAGAGTTTTGGCGATTTTGCTTGACAGAAAACAAAGATGAGCAATTATGGTTTGCTGTTTGTGACATCATTTATAGGCTAAATTTAATTTTCTCCTGAACATCCGCTTGGTAATGTCATGGTAATAACTTCCTATTGATTAATTAAATCTGTTCCTTCTCCTCCTTATTTGTAACTCACATGAAGTTGCCCAAATGTGAGTCCATTTTATTACTAACGGGATGTGAATGGAAGCACTGTACACATTTTAATTTTCTTTTTTAGCTTTGCTCAGAAGTAACGACTTAAAATTGATTGCCTTATTCAAATTTACTTTCTCAAAATAAGCTATAGCTCTGAAGTCTTTCAGAATAGTTTGGGTTTTTTGAATTATGAGGCATTTTTACTATATTGCTGGCAACGTATAGAATTGTTGTTTATGAATTGGTAGTATTTAAAGTACTTTAGAAAGGGGCTAATTTGAAGGAAAGGGAACATCTAGTTCTTGAAACACTTTATGTAAACTAGGCTGTTGGGTAGAAGGAGTTTCTTTAAAAAGAACTTTTTTATAAAAAATTATGCTGAATGGAAGTGGTGGACACGAACTGATCTGTATCCAAAAGTAAAGGAAATCTACTGAGACTAGTGTCGCTCCTTTATAACGAGGTTTTGGCATTTAAGTGTTCCTTTAGATTCCAGCAGGTTTGGACCCTTCACTGAGCTGGAGGAGATTTCAAATTTAGATACTACGAAAAATTAAAATATAAAGCAGGCATCTAAGGATATAGCAGCATACTTTGATGTCTGACAACATTTAAAAATCTCTACAAATTTCCGGAATATGATAAAAATAACAACCGCTTTGGCACAACTTAGATAAGTTGAAAATTTGAAACTATCTCATTTAGTTTCTCTCTTACTAATTTTGAGAGTTCAATTATTTGCTTATCTGTATTTGATCCTTTCAGATTTGACAAACATTGAGGCCTTTGCTTTATTTATATAAGCACTTCTGTGCCGCATTGTCGCTATATGTCTTTGGGTATATAACAGAAGAATCTCAATTTCCTGCTTAACCCAGTAAATTACAAGAAGACTTTTCCAGTACTCTGACTTGGCAATGTAGGTGGCAATTTACTGAGCTACAAAGCATTTTTCGTAGCCTATTTGTCAGATATAGTAAAATAGATGCAAAAGTCAACATAAGAAAATAGTGTTTGGTGAGATTTTTAGTAGCTTAGCATTCACTCTGTTTACCTGAATTGACAGCTTTCCTCCTTGGTTTGGAAGAATCTCTTTAGGCTGGCTTTAATGGCAAAATTTGTGATTACTTTGTGGGAACTTAAACTGAAATCTCATACTTTATTTTCAGTCTGAAGTACAGCGAGCTTGTTTGAAAAGAAACTGAGAAACACCAACCTCAGAGTTAAACTGTTTTTAGAACAACTTGACAATGTCTGATAACCTCAGATTGTTTTTCTCTCCTGCTCCATTAATTTAAATTAATTTTAAATTCTAATACTTCAAATCACAAACAGCAAAAATTTGAGTGTTAAATGTATTTTTTTATTATTTTTAAGTACTTGAGAATTAATAGATTATCTGTAGGACACTGAACTTGCAAAGCAGTATGCCTTTAAGCAAAGTCAAAGAGTATCAGTTCAAGTTTACAGTTATATCTGTTTTGGCTGTGTTATTTAATTACTGATATCATTCAAAGAGCAAGAAAATGAATGTACTTCTCAAAACATCAGTACAAGTGTCTTTGTTAACATTAGACAAACTACGCGAGGTTTATTTCCAATGACGTTATTGATATTGGTGTCTGGGAAGACATGGATTCCAGCCTGGGTCTTTCTCGCACTTCTGGAACTCACGTCCTTATTCCCCTTCGGAGCTAAGGAGTGTGAACTTGTAGAGCTGCGTTAACTTCAGGTGAGAAACTCTGGCATACCATTTCCTGAAGCTTTCAGGAACTTAATTACTTCTGAGACCCCAACCTCTTCACTAGGTTTGATTAAAATCAGCAAAATGTGCCAAAATTTTCAGAGGACACATACAGGTGTCTGCAAAGAATAATTGCATAAGCTTTACAAATTGTTCCTGCACCAAGTGGCTGTTTTTCATTGACACTTTTAACTTCCCTCATCAACTGCCTGCATTTCATACGGCGTGTGATAACCAGGCAGGTTTACTGCTGCTGTGCAGAATGTACAATGCTTGAGTTCTGCCTGTCTTGCCTGCAACGTGTTGCATCTACGCCGCCTCCAATTTTCCTGAAATTTGTTGCAGCTTAATCAGTGAGCCCTCTACCTCTCTGCCAAATTTAGCTAATCCTGGTTGAGGTTTGGAAGCTTCTGGGCAAGCAGTCGAGATTTACAGACAGAAGCAAGGTTTCTGTAATCTCACTATCTTTCTGTAAAGATCTCCCTAAGAAGTCTACTCTACCAGACTCCCTGTTGTCATTAAATACAAGGATGTTCTTCAGAGTATGATTGGTTGTAAGGGAGGAATTCTTTAATGTATGGCAGTATTTTTTTATTTAACATTTGAATGCCAAATTGAGCTTAATCTTTTCTGTGTTAATCAGCATTTGAGACTATCTCCATCTTGTGATTTAGTAAGCGTGCCAAAAAGCCTCCATTCATCCTGTTTCCCAAGGACCTCAGATACAACTTGGTAAGTCAGAAATAACACAGTGAATCTGAGCTCCTCTAGGACTGAATGAATGGTATCTCCTATAATGAAATCTGCAAAGGGAAGATATGGACAGTCTTAAGATGCAGTAATCCTATGTACTTCAAGCTCATCTAAAAGTACACGGGATACATTGTAAGCTGGAATATTCTGAGATATTCAGAACACTTTCTTTTGAGGAATTCTAACACTTTAAAGCAAGGAGCTAAAGCAAAGCAAAATTAAATGGGAAATTTATGTTCTGCCTACCTTGTCCAAAAATCAAACCATTTGTATTCTTTTTCATTTTATACTAACAAGTGACCTCTTCACAATGTACAATTCTTTGGAATAGTTTGAAGTTGACATCACAACATTTTTTACATTGAGGAGAAACTGAAATCTATGGTACTGGAGAGAAAAATATAATTGAACTATCTGCTAAGGAGTGGGGAAGTTCTAGGTTGAAATCCTTTCTCCTGTGGAGTTTTTATTCATTTTATCCCCTTATATATAAAATATAAAGCCTCTAATGGGAGTCCTACTCCTGACTGAGCGTCCTAACCACGGAACTAAAGCTGCTTTCTGTTGACCAGTGGCAAAACTCAAACAGCATGGCTGCAGAGAGTACCCTTTGTTCCATAGATCCATGGCTGACAAAGCATTGCGCTATGAGACATGAGTTTAAATAGCCTTAGACTGAGAAGGCCAGTTCTCTGTAGTCCAATGCAAATGCTGTAACCATTAGGACATTCTGGAGAACAGGCTCAGATATTTAATGTTTGAAATCTGTAGTTTGATGTCTAGCAGGCTTTTATTTTTTGACACAAGCCAGTATCAATACAAATCACTGATGGCTTTCACTATTAGTTGCATCAGACCTTTTTTACTTGACATGCTGAGTTCATTTGCATAAATCAGTCACCAAGCACAGAAAAGAGGGCTGAAGGGGACTGGAGGTATCTTCTAGTTCATGTATCTGTTTCTTTTATCATAATGAAACCAATGAAAGTGACATATCACCAACTACCATGGTACTATCAAACCTTGAGGAGGGTTCCATGTGGTTTTGTAGCATTGTAAGTTAAGGTCTGAAGTACATGCATGGGTATGTCCCTCTGTCCCTGTCAACCCCATGCTCTGCACTACATGGGTTCTTGCCTGGGGGCTGAGACCTGTCCTTGCAGAACTTAACTGCACAATGCAGCTTGTAACCCAGAGAGGGTGGTGAGACTTTCTTCTTTGTCCTCCTCTTCCAAAGATACAAAGCCCTCTTACCCCACCATAATCTCTGCCTTCAGCCATTCCCCTCCCTAGACTCGCGGTCTTCTACTGACTCTGTGTGTGTGGCGTTTTTGGTTTGCTCTTGTGCTTTACTAATAAAAAAGAAAAGCCCTTCCAGATAGATGGTGGCCGCAACTTGTCTCTTGCTTAGTTCTCCCTCATCGATGTAGAGAGCACAACCCCAGCACTTAGGGAAGAAAAGATTTTTGAGAATCGGCAACAGTGAGTCCAGAGAACAGAGGGTGTTAGTTGGTCAGGACTGTGCAGGATGGCACTGAAGACACAGGAATAGTATTTCAGATAACGCAGCAGTATAAGTTCCTGATAATATTGATACGATTTAGTATTGCTTATATTTAAAATCATGACATTATCGTAGTAGTATTTCCTCCATCACTCTGATCCTACCTGATTCAAAGGCAGGGTCAGCTACACATAAATCATTCTTGACAGAAACTCATCAACATGCCTAGGTAATCTTGTAAAGTTTTGCCACTAATTCTGCCTAGCAATTTACGTTCTACAAGATTATTTTATAGATTTAGGAGATTTTATTTTAATGGCTGACAATGATTTTAAGACTTTTTTTTTTTTTTGCAAACCTTTCAGCTTTACAATATAAATATATTTTGTGTACATTGTAAATATTGTGTATTTTAAATACATCAGGTAAGACTAAAATTTTCCCTTTGCGTAGCTAATGGATATTTTCATCAGCTGTCGATAAAATTTCCGAGAAACAGTTAAATTGTAACCATTTAAAAGCTTTATTTTGTAAATGTTGCGGATGTTGGAAATATAGCTAGGGATAGTAAAACCTGACTACATCAGTTTATTTTAGTGTAAAAATAAACTTATGTGATAATAAAATCATCTGAAGGTATAAAAAGTTTTCAAAGAAATCTCAAAAAGTCATTAATAAATCAGATAAAGATGTTCAGAAGGACCTTCTTAATGAATTAGTGATGATTTAACCTTTTGTGACTCAAAAGTGCAGTTAAGAACTTCAAGGCACAAACAAAAGCAGAAGTGATTGGGAAGATCATGCTTTCTCACTTACCCTGGAGCAACGTTTATACATCGAAGTTATTTGTCTCTTAACTTTGCATTGTGGGGGTCTTTGTTGTTTCCTCCTCCCATTTTCTGAAGAAATCAGAATCAATGCCACTGAATAAACAACTAAAAGCTACTTTTTTTTTTTTTTTTATTCTGAAAGAAGATGTTGTGCTAATCAGAGGTTTCATATTATGGAAGCTGGAAGGAACCCTTGTGATCATCTAGTCACGTATGGATTTTTTCATCCATATGACCGCTGTGAATAAATTTCTTTGTGAACTAGAGCTATATTTTTGAAGAAAACTCCAGTCAGTGATAGTATTTATCCAAGCTTTAATTCAAGCTCTAGTAGTACAGCATGTAGTTCCTCAATCATACATATCTGAAACACGTACCTCAAGACTGCTGAGATTTCTCTTCTTGCCTCATCCATCACAGCTGAAGTTCTCTCTTAGGTCAGAATGAATTGAAATGTTATGAATTGGACCTGGTACAAGAAGCAAATCTGAAGGCCCTTGTGTGTCTGCATATATGTGTAAATAGATTTATTTAAAAAAAAAACAACATTAAAACCAGACTTTCCTGCCTATCTTCTTGTATGGTTCCAATTACATGAAGACAAAGGCAACTGAATCTTCAAATGGTGTTTCTGTATTCAAGGATGATGTCAGCAGTGAAGATCTGCAGCATCCTCCTGCTTCAGTCTTGGCAACAAGTTCAAAAAGGGAGTCGGAGAATGAGGGCGAATCAGCTGTGCATAACATGGACAAGCAAACGGGCATCTCCCCCTCCCTGGGTAATGCCTTGGAGCACATTGTGGAGCAGCTGGATGTTTTAACTCTAGTAAGTATGCAATAACAGATAACGCTTGCAGTGGAAAATGATAATGCCGTCAAATGGGCAAAAAAACCCAGGAGCCATGTTCATAAATCAGAATATTAGTGTCTATGGGGTTATTTTGAGTAGTCATATAGTCAAGTGACTGTTTTGGTTTTTCTCTTTCAGCAAATATTGATCACGTCTATTGTGTTTGCTAAAGTGAAAGCTTCCTGCTATATAATCATAAAGATTGTTGTATTTTTAACTCAGGAGGAAAAACATCCCTGTTTTTCAGTAGTGAGATGTAGCGTAGATTTGCCAGAAGCCAGTTGTTTAGCAGACATTGTCAGATTCCAGCTTGAACAGTCATGCATTAGGAGGGGATGAACAAAACAAATTGGCGGTGGACCATTAAATCCCTTTTCAAACTCAGTGTTCAAGGTGTTGGCTTAGGGAGGAATCTGAGCAGTGGAGTAGTCCTTAGTGTCAGTGAAACTGCACAAATACTAGTCTCAGTCAGTGACTCTGAGTCACTTGTTTGCAAATGCTCAATACTTCTTTCTAGCAATCCAGATTTATCCAATCTATGTTTTAATTACTACTCTGTAGTCTGTAATGTATTAACGTTAAACCAAATTAAAAAGGAGTGGCTAAGGGTTTTTTTTTCTGCATTCTGCAACTCAAGAAATAAGTTTTGAGAAGTGTGGAGTCAAGTCATCACTTGAAAATTTGTGTAGTAAATTGGACTAAAAAGAAATTGCCAGCCTGTGTCTAGAAACCTACCTTTTCTGATGAAGGTAATCTCTTGGAGAATACCTTTTAATAGTATTTTTTTTTCCTTACTTCCTTTTTTTTGGGGGGGGGGTGGTGGGGAATGCCTTAGAAGTTTCTTTTAGGTTTTTGGACGACACCATTTGGGGTCCCCAGTGACGGCTGGTTTTCTGTTGAAATATGGATGCAACTTTCACATAGCATTTCAGAGTAATTTATATATGCACATATATATTTCTCTCTCTCAGAGAAAATATTTTGTGAAAACAATTTTAAACCTTTAGACAATTTCCATAGATATAAAGCTATTATTTTAAAATACAGTGGTAAGTAGTGGAATAGCTCAGGAAAAGCCATCTTAAAATATTTTTTTCCTGTTGAGTTAAAAAGATTTTTCTTATGTTACTGTCTTACACAAATCTATAATACTGTGTGATTTATATAAAAACAAATTGAAATTACTGTCCTCTTCATGCAGACTATTTCAATCCTGGAACAACGTCTGACTTTGACTGAAGATAAATTGAAAGAATGCTTAGAAAATCAGCAAAAAATGTTACTTGAGGGAAGACAGGAAGAATAAAAGATGAAAATGAACTATATTGATGAATATGTTTCACATATTCACAAGGAAATAAGAAATGTTACTTCATTGGATTTTGCTATAAGGAAAAAACAATTCCTCCTTTTCTAACAAGTCAATGTAATAAAAACTGAAGAAAAAAAAAAGTACAACACATTTTAAACATCGGGAGCAAGCAGATATTCTGGTTATATGTTTAATAAAGTGTAGCCTGGACCAAACTAATATTTTCTAAAATCATTCCCATTGAACATTACAGAACTCTTATTTCAACCTAATAAGATCTTTGAATACAACTAAGCAACAAACTACGCATTTCTAGATGAATAGCAATTATTATGGAAGTGCTCTCCGTAGGTTTTTTAAATCAGGTAAGGATTGTGAAAATAATGCTCTTTGTGATAAGCCAATGTTACTCAAGCACCTAAATGAAATAAGACCTAATTAGTCCTGACTCCAAAAATGCCAGAGGTTTTCTTTGTCCCTTACATAATTTCAAATATTTTTACCAAAAAAGTAGCTTCTGAACACTTTAGTGGATTGCAAGAAGATGTAGTGTAAAAACTTTTAGTTACAAATATGAAAATGAAGTCACTTAAGCTTCGAAACTCTCATTGCATCTGTGTAAATTCAGCTGCAAGACTGACGCAGCCGAGTACCTCTGCTTATCTCATCCCCATCAAAATTCATTTTTCATATTTAGAAAAATAAAAATCAGCTTCATACTTCTGGGGAATTTATTTGAACCAAACACAAAAGGATGGGAAATCTCTATCATAAATTCAAAAGATTCTCATCCTCCAAGGACTTCCACAGGTGCTCAAGCTTTGTGTGCTTTGTAAGTCCCCCATCAGTTAATGTGTTATGAATGAAGCCATAAATCAGGAAAGACTTTGCAATGTATGATGATTTGGGGTTTATTTTTAATAAAAATGCAATTTTTAGATGATTGTGCGTCTTGATTTTTTTAATAGGAAGCTCCTAGGCTTCTTTATGTCTACCTATTATTTTTTTAAATGGCAATTGCAGAACGCCTATTGTAAATCCACAATCAAAAGTAGGTAGTCATCTATTTCTGCAACTTCAGATTTTGTATGTTGAAAAATAGGACACTTGAAATGAGGGGAGCATTTTAATCCAATTCTGCATCTGACTGTATATAGATAAAGCCCATTTCCTGGGCTGAACCTCATTAACATCAATAGGGTTCAGCTCAAGTACAGAAGCTCGCTGAGCAAATATTGTTGCGGTTCGAGCCAGAGCAATGAGCCGTCAGTTTTTCTTTTATAACTTTTCATTTTCTCTCATAGTAATCGCCTTCAGATAGCCAGATACCACCTCATTTGCTTGGTAAGCTCTGAATTTTACCAACAAGTACTATGTATTTTCAGATCGATCTGAAGTAGTACCGTTTATCGCAGAGCAGCAGTCTCTTCTTGTGAAAATTTTAGATGCAACTATTTCTCTGCGACGTCCTAGCACAGTTTTTTTTGTGAAAGGACGGTCTTGCATATTGCAATGTAAACAACCTGACCTTTGATTATGCAATTGTTTATAATGCTATATAACGCATAGTTATGTAAATACTGTCTTTTAGGTCAGATGTACTTTGCTTTATGCGTTTGCAAATACTCTTGTGGTCGTTGTGTTTTCTTGGCTCCACTGGAAGACACAAAACCATGTAGCTATTAAGATCCTTTGCTTGTTTCATGTTTTCTCTGAGTGGACTATATATATATACCCGTTTTAAATCTCTACAGTTTTGTTGTTGTTGTTAAGCTTTTCAGGATTATTTATCAACCAGATTTGGAAATTTCTTTTACTTCTGTATTTTTTAATAAAATCACTGCTGAAATTTTCCTTTCTGCCTTAGCTCCTATCGCTAATCCTTCTTCCTTTTCAGTACCTATTATCTGGAGCATTTACTACTTAATCCAGTTTATTCCTCTGCTGTTTGTGGATCTGGTGAACTAACACAACATTTCCGAGTTAAGATATGTTCTTGTCATTCTGTCAGGTGGTCTGTTGATATTGAAACTCAACATGCATGGCACTGGGCATGTCTCTATAACTAGAAATAGTTGTTTGAGAACAGGATGGAGATATTTTCCTCAAGTAGTGATGGCTCTCCTAAAACACAACCACAACCAGCTAACGTGATGTTTCTTTTAAAGGAACATCAATGCGGGCTCATTATCTCATTCTCCGGATCCATATAATTTCAAATAAAGTTATGGAATAGAAAAACCTTCCTTTAAAAGCACCTGAAGAGGCTGGTTAAACTGTCAGAAGCATTTACTCTAGGGTTTGTGCTCTGTCAAATCACTGGTGACTTGACAAATTTGAATTATCTTACAGAGCTAGAGGAAAGTGACTGCTGTTTAGCCTTAGTCGTGGCTCTGCACCCTGTGAAGAGGTAATTGCACAGGTCTTTAAATGATTACAAAAAGTATATCTGTATTGCAGACTGCAGTGAAGTACTGAAAATCCGTACTTGTCCTAAACAAGCTGAACCACGTACCTGATACCTCAAGCAAAGGTATCCCTCTGACAGTAAATGTAAATAGGCCACGCTGTTGGAGAAAGACTGCTTCCAGCAGCCAGGCCAGCTACTGCAAAAATGTCTCAATTGCTTATTAAAAAAAAAACAAAACACCGCCACCAATGTCTGAATGACATCCCGTAGATCCCTAAGGTTTGTGGGGGGGGAGAGAGAGAAGATGGCAGCAGGAATGACCCTCTTGCTAGTGTTGCTGGTAGACTGTCTCTGGAGAAACCCAACTTCAGATTCCTCAAGTGTCAAAGCTCATCGTAGGTGCTTCTGCAGATGTTTTGAAACAAAACCGCCCTTCCAAATTGTCAGTTACTACTGTGTTTTAAATTTTATTTGTAATTCCCATCAAAGTTTAGTGGAACTTTTATCTTGGACATTACGTAAAGCATGATGGTGAGGCAATAAAGTTAATATTTTTCTCAGTTTTTCATTTTGGATGGCAATATGCATTTCCTTTGGGAGCACATTTAGAGGTTCCTAGTTATCATTGTGGGGGCAGACACCGAATGGTGAAATGTTGCAACGTTGGACCTTAAGGCACTTCACTTTTTCTTTTGATCTGAACATCGAGGTTTTCAAATAGAAGGACAAACTCAGACCGAGACATCAGTTTATGCCAAAAATCCGTTGTGCCTTATGGACCAACTTGACAACTCAAACTGTATTCTGGGTTTTCTCTTTTTTATTTTTTGGAGGTTGTTTTATTTTTTGTTTGCTGGGTTTTTTTTTTTTGCTTTGGTTTGGTTTTTTAAACACACCATTACATTCTCCAAAAATCTTCAGTATTTACTTTTTACTACTGCTGACATTTTTTATAAACTTATAGTTTTGGAAAACCAGTTCCTGGAGGCGAATGGATATGAACAACTCCCTTGTCTTTGGGGGATTGTTGTTTCTTGCTTTTACACGTGTGAGATAAGAATTCATTGTTTCATTATCATTATCTTTATGACGAGAAGCTTAAACTGTAGTTTTAAATTTTGATTAAACTAATCTTCTGGCTGGAAAAATTGTGGTAGAATAGGTTCTCCTCACCGTTTTATAATGGCCTGAACAGATCCTTGTAGCATGAGGGATTTGAGAAATACAACTTCCCACCTTTTTTTATATTTATTTAAATAAATAAATATGCTGTGCTATTTTTAGGGTAAAAAGTTTTGGGGTTTTTTTTCTTCCTTGAAAGTCTTATTACTGTGTTGCTGAATTATTTTCTTTGCCATATCACAGCACAAAACCACTCTTGAGTTTTGTAGTGACCGAGGGTGGCTGGGATGTGAATGTATTTCCAAGGACATAGCTTTATGTAACCTGTTTACCTTGTAAGACTTAAAAATCAGAAATTCTGTACTCTTTGCCCCAAACAATTAATGAATATGTATGTTCACATTGGATCCAGGAACAGTATGTTTTTGTCAGGGTGTCCCCTCGGGGACTTTTGCACGCTTCGGATGCATAATACAATTGAAGCCGTTTCTTTGTGAGAAAATAGGTTAATGACTTGCCAAAAGGCAGATGTTAATTGGAAAAAGTGCACACGAGTCCTTTTCTTTACAATGTATATGGGTTGCATTTGTTATGACTTGCATCCAAGAACAGGTGCAATTTCAATTGACTCAGCTAACAGGATGTGCTGACTACACTCCTCACCGAGTTCACCAGATATTTTAAATCCAGCAGGAAAAAAAAAAAAAAAAGAGTTTCTAAACTAGTCAGTGAGCGATAAGCTGCATTTATTACCTGTTACAGAACATATTTATAACTTAGGATTGTAATTAATCATCTTAATAATATTAAAATAAGGCCTTTGGTTATGTATCGGTATTGAAGAATTTTTTCTGGTGAGCACCGAGGAGTCATACGCAAGATAAAATATGTCATCCCTTCCAAAATATTTCTTTTTAGTAAAAAGAGTCGGCAGTTTAAGGCAAGTTACCACGACTGTTCTAGACACAGTACCACAACTGTTTTTGTAAATGCGACTTAAAGCAGAAAAATTGCTTATTTTCACTAACGCATTTTCTGCCACGAAGCTACGCAATCAGATTAAGATCTTCACCTTGCCTCATTTCGTTTTCCCTGTCTTCGGAAGCAAAAATTAATAAAAGAAGTGGAAAGAGAACATTTGGGTGTGTCAGGGTCAGAAGAGCTGCTGTTTGATAGTTTAATAGTTTGATTCCAAGAGTTTCTGGGAATTTCTAGGCTGCTCATATGAGTCCACTGGAGCGGGGACTTCGGTTTGGATCTATGTGCCTAACCAACCTCACCTCGTCCTTCAAAAGCCACTCTCTCACCTGAGAAAGCCTGAATGTAAAATTTTTGTCTCTGGGAAGCAGCAACTGTGTAGATCGGTGCAGGAACATCTACTTCAGGAATCCCCCGGGAGTTTTGGCAGTAACGGGGGCACTGAATCTGCCGGAGACCGGGGTGACACGACTTTCCCACGCCTCTAGCAGGGACCCGGGCATCAGAGGACTTGGTGCGCTTGCAGAGGCAGGAGTGGGCTGAGAAGAAATGCTGCGGGTCTCAATGCCATCCAAATATAGGGTTCTGCAACGCAGAGTAGTAGTTAGCTCCCTTTATGGCCTGTGCCCTTACAGACCAGGATAAAACAGAGGGACCCAACTTCTCTTCAAAGCTGCTAAAGAGGAAGCAATTGCCAGAAGAGGAGAAGAAAAGACAACCATTGACTGTCTTTTTTTCATCCTTTTGTGCTTTGTATTGTAATGAAATAGTACCTCTGTCTCAAGTTTTTTCCTCCTCCTAATCCCCAGAGGAAATCTCTGCTCTTTTTTAGAGAGATAAAACTTTAGAGCAAAGAGAAAGTAGCAGGAATTGCCAGTGTCTGTACTGTAGAGTGTCGCTGAAGCCTTTTCTGGCCATGGGGATGGAAGCCAAAGGCTTATTCCAACACCTGCATTGAATGTCAATTCTCTCGTAAGATTCAGAAGAAGATTTATAAAATTCATAAGCAAGGCATGTTTGCAGCGATCTGTTTATCGGGACTTTATGAACAAGTGTCATAGAGACAGAAGTCTGGGAAGGTCAAAGCAGTAAAATCCCTTCTCTGATTCCTTCTAAGAGAGATTCAGGCGAGCCATGTGCAAAGGGTCCTGCTGTTTCATGCTACCTTCATCTCACACATCTCAAAAATAAGCATTTAAGATGCAATGCGCTTGGGTGGTGAGAAGGACAGAATGCTCCCGGCAGCAATTCTTCCTCATGAGAGCATTTGTTGAACATTTTTTAATAATTCTTTTTATTAATATTTTCACCCTACGATACATGCTGTGAGCTCAAGAGCCAGGACGTTTGCTTGAGCCTAAAAAGAGCAACTTGAGAGAGACAGACGAGACGCTTGCTGATGGTTTCTGACAGTGTCCAAGTTCTGCACTGAGTAGTGGGAATATTCTGTTAAAATTAAGTGATGCTACACCTGAAAATTGATGTTGCGGGCAAAAGCAGGGTTTAGCTTTTAATCTGTAAGATTTGAAAGTCCCCGTACTTCACAAGACCAACTTTCACTACTAAGAAAATTTTACAAATGTAATAAGATGCCATTAACTTTTCAGTTAAGCAGTGAGTGTAATCAGGCAAAGCACAGTAGATTGTAATATTTAATTGTACGTAACCGTACTGAGTGGTTTTTGGTCTGCGCTGATGTCTCTCTACAGCCTCATTGCTAAAACACTGGGAGCTTTTGTGCAGCTTCTGCAATCTATTCAGTATAGACCTGGCCTATAAATAGCCGCATTATTGAAAGAACTGGGAGAGGTTCATTAGAGAAGTTGTGACAGCCTCGTTTGAGCCGGGGCTGATCTAGTACCACTCCAAGTTACCAAGGAGTTTCAGCATGTGGGTAACGCTACGCACGAAGCCGGGCTTTTGGCCACGCCGCAGAGTAGATGCCCCTCCAGCCATCCCCTCCACCACCCCGGCTGCCCATTCTCAATTCTTGCCGGCTCCGGGCACAGGGATTTCTTTCCAAAGGAAAGCACGGCACGCGGCAGCCCGCGGTCACGCCGATCTTGTCCCAGCCCAGAGCCAGGATGCCGCCGGGGCGTATGCTGGGGGCCGGGGCCGCAGGACATCCTGCCCGATGTACCTACCCGCCAGCGCAGACGCAGCCAGGGAGATTAGTCATCTTAAAATCACACGCAGGCATAAGTACTTTGCTGAGTCAATGGGAAGTCGCTGGCTGAAATCAGTGGGACTTCTCACATGATTGAAGTTAGCATGCTGAAATTATCTTAATCTGGTGCGCTGTATTCACGTAACTGGGGGGGGCAAAGGAAGAAAATTTGAACAGCAGCTGGTGGCTGCTTTCTTTCAAAGGTACATGGAAAACAAATACAGCCATTATAACTTGTGCTTCTGGTTAGTTTGAAAGGGTACTTTGCTCTTTATTTCACAGCTATCTGAATTATAGCCTCCCACTTCTGGCTCTGGCGCTCAGGTAAATGAAGAGCATGCAGGACCAAGCCCCCAGTTTGTTTGCAGACCTTATCCTACAGCCTTTTGGGTACTCCGTTGGAAGGGATGCTAGAATGAGAGAGGTTTCTAGGACCATTCAAAACCACAGAAGAGGAAATATCCCTCGCTTTGTCTTTTCTTCTTTTGTACAGAAAAATGCTCTCAGCTATTCAGCGATCCCAAGTTGTGTATGTGTTTTCCACATTTCTCTCTTTTCTCTAAATGCTCCAGTTAGTCATTTCAAAGTGAGAGAGTTATGCCCTCGTTGCATAATCTGAGAATTGGGAGAGAATTACTGGTATTTTTCTGTCTAATGGATTTGGGAGGAACAGGTAGGAATACAAAACTAACAAGCTGTAATATCTGAAAAATGTTATTCACAATGAAAATACGATGGATACGATAAAATCGCTCTATCCTCGCCCAGCATCTCGCCATTACTTTTACATTTGTGTACATTGTAGGGTAACAAAGCTGAGCCCTCAGCACTCATTGTGAAAAAACAGATTGAAATGCCTGAGGTCACATTTTTAAGATTTGCCCCATATAAGGAGTCACTTACAAAACTATATATAACGTAGGCCATTAATGTCAGCTATGACACACCAGTTTCTTTCTTCTTTTTTTTTATTTTTTTTAATTTAAGGAACGAGTGCGCCATAAGAAACGCTGTCTGGGAGGTTTCCAACAGCGCAGGTTTTTGTCAGCGAATGCCGATTTGTCGTAAGCGAAATGTTTCGCAGAAGCGTCTCTGTTTGGATGAACTTCCGATGGAACACAGGCAGGTTTCCATCACAAGCCCGCCTGATTTCCTGCCAGCTTGCCTGGCAGCTCTCCAGGCTCTGTGGCTCCGGGACGGCTCTGGACTGAACCTGGGATTCTTCCTGACTTCTTTTTTTTATTTTTTTTTTATTTTTTTTTTTTTTTAGTTAGAGGGAAAAGGTCGTAGGAGGAATACACAATGGCTCTGCCTGGCTTTTTCTGATTGTTCAGAATTAGGTGTTTTAATAATAAGGACCTTGCACAGCAGAGTCTCTTGGTTTGCTACGTGGGAGACCCAGGGCAGTTTTCCTCCCTTCCAGAGATGCTGCTCAGGTGAAACTGCCCTGGAAGTGAAATATTTTTCATACCGCATTGAGCTTCATTTCTGAGCATTTTCAGGAGACCTCCCGGTGCCAGTATTGTCTCCTCCTCTCTATTTTCTAAAATGCTTAATTGCATTGCGGTTTCTCTGTACTAGCAGTGCCCTTCGGCGCTGTCTCCTTCACTCACTTCTCCCAGGCCAGTTTCTGGTACAGAGGCTGCGGCAACCTCTCTAATGTCTTCTGGGCACCTGTGGTCGCTGGAATTGTGGACGTGAGGAGGTTTCTTGTGACCTTAGGCACAGAGATATACTCTAGAAAGCCGCCTCAGTGGCCAGCTGCTTGTGCCTTGGCTTCTGCTCCCTGGTTTGTCTGCTCTGTCTTCCCTTGGAGCCAGAGATATTTCTCTGCACTTCAGTCTGAATCACCTGGGGGGTGCCGGTTGCTTCATTTTTTTCTCTTTAATGTGGGGTTATCTGAGGGCAGGACCTTGTGCAGGCGTGTGCCCGGGATCCTGGGGGCTCAATAGGTGAAGCAAGCTGGGGAAGGCAGATAACTCCTCTTTCACCTCAGGTTCTCGCCGTAGGCAATCAACTTTATCTGCCTTTGTACTCCAGCCTCTCAACTTCTAACAACCTCCTATATGTTTTTTTTTCCTTCAGCCCATGAGTTTCATCAGTACATTAATTGTGTCTGTGTACTTGGGTTAACTTGGCTTTGAAAAGCATCTGACTAAGAAGAAGCATGAAGCATTTGGCCAACATCAAGAAGATCTGGCGATTTAAACTCTGGAGTTGATTTGGTCTTGGTGTTACCAAACAACAGAATCCAGCTGCAAGCATCATTTTAATATTCTCTTTAAGCATTACAGTATCTCATTTTTTCCAGACCTCTCAGTTTTAATGATATTTTCTGTCAGGAAACCCGTTACATCTGAAAGTGGATTGTCCAAGAGGCTGGCACAGCCAACAGGATCAGACTGTATTGCTGTCACAGCACGGCCAGGAGCTATGAGAAAGAATGGGGAAAGAAAGGGATGTGCCCCGGTGTAATTTTCTAGGCGGTGCTGTAAGCCCTGCCAGACCCTGAAACCTCCACGAAGAAGAAGTGGAAGAGGCAACACCAGCAGAAGCTGAATGCAGGCAGAGAGAGAGATAGGGAGAGGACAAACATGAACCCCATTCTGCTTAAGTACAGCCTCTGATAATTTAGTTGAACCGTCTTCACAAACGTACCCACAATCTCTGCCTCCTGCTGCACTAATACTTTGTCCTGCCTGTATTGTCTGTCCTGCTGTAGCCCATCGGTTCTTTGCTTATCTCTTCCTCTCTATGTTTTCACCCTCTCTTCTCTCCTGTCCTTTTCCTCTGAAAAAATATTTTGCAGCCTACAATTAGTGCACTTGGCTGAAGTCTTGTTGGGCATATCAGGAAGTTTTCTGGATCACTCATGGGTGGAGTTTCCCAAAAGCATCAATTTGGTATTAATGTTGTATAAACAATGGGCCTGCCAAACCCTAAATAGTGTGAAGCAGCCTCAAAATGTTATGCCTGCTCGCAGATTTCTCTCGTGGGTTACCTCACACAATAGAGACACCATGGCCTCTACAGTCACACAACAAAAGATGACCACGGGCATAACCTCGGTGTACACCGGGAGGAATCTGCCTTGTGCTCACCGGTTCTTTTGATCGGCCTGAGGCGTTGGTACCGGTACCAAGTGGCCATTAAGAAGTATGATGGGTAACACAGTTACAAGTGCAGGCACATTTTCAAAAAGTTGTGTGTGAATTACCGAGCTCGTTTCTGCCAGCTGTCGTGGGATAACGAGCTGTATAATAATGACATTGTTTGCAGCAGCTATTGGATGAAGTATGAATCAGTACATTGTCTGCAAGAGGATTTTAAGTAAATATTACAGTTCATACAGCACTAGTATGGCTTGACATACAGAATCACTTAGCTCATTTGGGAGCCCTTGATCCTTGTTAGGAAAGCAGTGGGCAAGAGCTCCTAGAATTATTTCAACCACGGACTAGGAGTGCCACAAATAGCCCTCATTTCCTGCATTTCTTTTTGTTAGAGGCCATTCCCACAAATTTCCCAACATTTGAATGAAATTTTCCATGCTGGGTATCCTTTTCAGGATGAAATTTTCTAGACAATTTCAGTTTTTTTGAAGAATGAGATAATATGTGACCACTCCCCTTTGGACCTTTCCTGGAGACCACCTGGCATCAGGAAGCATACGGACAGCTGATGGAGGCAAACTGGTGTAGGAGAACACAGGCAGGCAGCTCACTGAGAGCTATCACAGAGAGTGGCCCAGGCCAGATGAAATGCGGATACAGTGGGACCAAGACTAGCTCAGCGTGGAGATTGAGACCGGGGTAAGGAGACACAAGAGAAGATCTGAGAACTGCTGAGTGGATGGGGAGGGTATGAGACACCGAGGAGTTTCAAGCAGGACCGAGGAGATCTGTAGTGTTGGGAGAAGTCAAGCTTGGGGCAACATTAGACCCCATTTCCTACTAGGAAGGGTAGGAAACATTTGCAGAGAACCCTCTTGCTCGACTAAACATCTGTCGATCCCCTTGTTTGGTATCTTCCCCAACTGTGCGCTTTCCCTGTGTCGCGAGTGAGCATGGAGGATAACACCCTGCTATTGCCACTGGTTGCTCCACCTGCTCAAGAGGCGAAGGTCGATATGGTAAACCTAAATGCATAAAGAAAATGCATGCAGAGAAAACTATCCGGAACTGTATGTTAAAATCATTTTACTAAGGCGGCTCTTGAGAATTGAATTTTATCTCTGCATCTGTATCATCAACCTGGCAGCTGTACTTTGTGTAGGAAGCAGTGGGATGGAGATGTGAAATGGCTGGCAAGGAGGGGGATGTAAAACCCAATACCTGGAGACTGCAGAGTTATAAGCAAGTGTTTTGAATTCTTGGTTGAGATCTGAGAGATACTACAAAGGAAAAAGCAACACAGTTTGCAGCAAGAGAGAAACAGTGAGAAGCAATGCCATGATTATAGGTCCAGTCAATAGTTTTCATGTCAATAGGAAGATGAAGAGGAGAGGAAAGGGCCTTTAGAGGGAAATAATTAGTTCTGCATTAGAACTGTGAAAAGCAGAAATGTGAAAAGCTGCAGATGAGGTTGCCTGCTATTGTGCCTAAGAAAAAGGTTCTGCTATCTATCTAACCATGGCTTTATGAACCATACACCATGTTTATTTGTTGCTCTTCCTATTTGATTTTATAATGGTGAGTACATCCTTTCGCATTTTTTAAAATCAATTTGATGCTTGCAGATTGATTTGCCACACTAACATCCTCTCCCTCTCTCAATCTGTTCAGCCTCTAATGAACAGCCCGTGCTGCCTTCCTCTCATGTGTTCTCGACCCTGCTGACTCCAAGGCATTTTCCAGACTCCTAAGTACCCTGAGGCATTTTTCCCCTGCCCCTTTCTTGCCAGTGGCACTGAGTAGGTATCACCTTAACAGCTGTGCCTGCTGCTCTGTGCCTGTCAGAGGCAGGAGGTCCCACTCACCTGCTGGATGCTTCCCCGTGTGTAGGGATGCCATCCAGAGGGACCTGGACAGGCTTGAGAGGTGGGCCTGTGCAAACCTCATGAAGTTCAACAACATCAAGTGCAAGTTCTTGCATGTGGGTTGGGGCAATCCCATGAACAAATACAGGCTGGGCGGAGAATGGATTGAGAGCAGCCCTGAGGTGAAGGACCGGGGGCTGTTGCTTGACTAGAAGCTCAACATGAGCCGTCAATGTGTGCTTGCAGCCCAGAAAGCCAACCACATCCTGGGCTGCATCAAAAGAAGTGTGGCCAGGAGGTTGAGGGAGGTGATTCTCCGCCTTTGCTCCACTCTGCTGAGACCCCACCTGGAGTACTGCGTCCAGCTCTGGGGCCTCCAACATAAGAAGGACATGGACCTGTTGGAGCAAGTCCAGAGGAGGGCCACAAAAATGATCCAAGGGCTGGAGCACCTTTCCTATGAGGACAGGCTGAGACAGTTGGGGTTGTTCAGCCTGGAGAAGAGAAGGCTCCAGGGAAACCTTGTAGCAGCCTTCCAGTACCTAAAGGGGGACTAAAGGAAAGGTAAAGAGGGACTCTTTATCAGGGAGTGTAGTGATAGGACAAGGGGTAATGGTTTAAACTGAAAGACAGTAGCTTTAGATTAGATATTAGGAAGAAATTCTTTACTGTGAAGGTGGTGAGGCACTGGAACAGGTTGCCCAGAGAAGTTGTGGATGCCCCATCCCTGGAAGTGTTCAAGGCCAGGCTGGATGGGGCTTTGAGCAGCCTGGTCTAGTGGGAGGTGTCCCTGCCCATGGCAGGGGGGTTGTAACAAGATGATCTTTAAGGTCCTTTCCAACCCAAAGCATTTGATGATTCTGTGATGATTCTATGATTCTGTTCCTCAGGCTCCATGCCTGGGAAAGGTGGTGAGCTAATCACAGCATCAACGGGGAGCCTAAGGGGTTTGATTTCCTACAAAGCCCAGCACTGACACTGAGAATGCTTTACCTCAAGCTGTGTTTGCTGCTTCCCAGTTTGCCTTCTCCCGGAGTCCCTGTCACAGTGCACAACGCCTGGCTGTATGGCGAGGGGAGACAGGGCTTTGCTTTGGAGTGTACGGCGAGGGTTTGGAGCAGCAGCCTCAGGTAGGTGCAGCGGCAAAGAGAAAGGAACCCTGCTCAGTGAACTAGAAATTCCCACACTCTGTTGTCAAACATGCTTGTTCACTGGTGTGGAAAAGGGAAGCTGAGGAGAAGAGAAATGAATTTGAATGCATTTTAATTGGAATTACGGGCATATGGTGTGGTGCCATTTGTTTTCCTCTTCCTGCTCTGCAGTGGGGCTCTAATACCTTCACACATTTGCCTTTATTTGTCATGTCAAAAGGGGAGACAGCAAGCGGCTTTTTTCTCCCCCCTCTTTGTGGCCATGCTAACAGCTCTCACTTCGCCCTGAACTTTGCCAAAGGAACAATCATGATTTTCGGAAAAAGTGCAGCCAGATTGCAAAAGCAGATTTAGCAGCTCCGACTTATTTTTATTAAACTTTTCAGCTGCTCCTGGGAGGACCTTTGCTATTTCCCAGCAGCAGAAAGGGATGAATTCAAGGGGAGAGAGGGGACGTGATGTCCACAGTACCACATGCACATAATTCACCAGCAGCTGGGTAGTTAGGTTTTATTGTTATGATAGTATATTTAGTGTTTTGTAAAAAGCTACTTAGGGAGCTGTTTCCCTTGTTGTACAGCAGTTTGTTAGCTGTAAGATTCAGACATAAGCCTTTAATTATGCCTAGCATCTCCGCAAAAGCAATTTCAGTTCTCTCCCCTGCCTCATGCAGCATCTTGGGGTGCTCTGCATCTGAATGTGAACAAGCTATTGTTCAACGTGGCTTTAAATCATTACAGAAATGTTCTGTAGCATCCACTGGGAAAGCCTGCTCCCATCTGTCCCGTTCATTTCTCACAGTCGCTTTGGGAACCAGGGCCAGTAATCACAGAAATTTTGTTTAAAGGTTAGGCGCAGAGTAACATTATCTTCATACGCTGTGCAAGCTAGTAACAGGTGAAGGTGTGGCTCTGAATTATTTAGAGGAATGTAAATCTTAAGATTAAGCATCTTTCCCAGCCTTTAGGTAAGCATCTTTCCATTCATTTTCCAAAACTGTGTATGACACAGTAGAGGACTTGCAGGGGACTTAGAAGCTAATGTCCACTTAAAATGTCTGCAGTGTGGTTGAAGACAATCTCAATCTCCTCCTGCCTCCCCTGATACAAATCTTCTGTGGTAGACTTCAGTCAGCTCAATGCCGTGGCATCCCAGCCTGACCACAATTCTAAGTCTGTATCTCCTGAATAAAAGCCGAGATTTTTATTTTTCTTCTGAAAAATATGTATTTTTTATTATAACTTAGACTTGCAGAAAAAGTATGAAACGTTGCCTAATGTTATTCAGCATATCCTATATTTGATGGTCCTCTTGTCCCAGAGTTTCTGTTTCAAATAATGATGAAAAAAAGTTGTATTAAATTTACATCAAAGGGAAGTTGGGGAAGCAGAAACATGAATAACAAACACATGCATAATGTGATTCTGAACAAAGAGACCTGTGCCGTCAGTGTGGGGATAGGCCGTGCGGGAACACATGTATGTCATTGCAGCATATTGCTAACACATGTGGGGGTCATCCAGATACGTTTGGGGGCAGCTGAGATCCCTGTTTGAAGGTAGATTTGATACAATCTGGTTTGTAGGTACTGTGGCAATGAGTGCACTTTACATCTTTATAGAGTGGTTACCACAATCTTTTATGTGTTTTCCTGTACAGGCTTCCATATGCAGGGTGTGCTGAAGGGAGAGCGTAAAGAATATCTAAATTATGTCAGTGTAAAGATTCACAGAAAAGAAAAAAAAATTACGGATGATAATGACATTCTGAAAGGAGTTCATAAACATCTTCAAATGAATGAAAGAAAAAATAAAATTCATTAAATTGTAATGCATTTCACCCACCCAGACATCAGAGCTCCAAAGCAGCTTGGTGGTTTTTCTTCTTCAGTGGCTTGCAATATTACCAGCTCTTCCAGCGGAACACAGAGCACGGCCAAGGGGCCACGGCTCTGCACGGAAGTGAGGATGCATTTACCAAAGCAACAGGAAGGCTCTGGATTCGGGACCTTGGTTCAGAGCTCTTCTGCAGCAGCTGAGGACGTACTAGTCTTTCGCAAAGGTAATTCAGACTGTTTGGTCTGGAAGTGATTTAGCGTTTTATACTTGTTAGACAGAAATAAGTATGCTTGACATTTGTTAGTAATACTCCTGGTTTGGTTTGGTCTCGCCAGGTATTTGTAATCTTGAACAGACACTGTCTATTGCTCTGAACTCATTTCTGCTTTCCTTTACTAGCAGCTCTGGCCCCTGCTCTGCTGTCCCTCACGTCACCCTCGAACCAAGGCAGCTCTCCACCGACTGGCTGGTCTTTATCACCAGATTTTCTGAATGTTCAGCACCCGTAACATTGCAACAGATTTTCAGAAGCAGGCAACCATCAGCTATGGTAATTACAGTTAGGGCCAAATTCTTAAAAGAACTTGGCATACTGCCCCAAATCTGGTCCCAGGCATGGATACATAGTGCTTTCCTGCAGGAATCACAGCTCTGAATTTGGGAATCACCTAATTCTGTGCCCCACAGAAGATCCTGGCTGGGTGGTGTGTGGTCAGGATGAAGGTGGAAGGTAAGTGCTTGTCACATATGGTGATGCTGGTTTGTGATGCTTGCGGTGACAGAGAAGGACAGACAAAATGAGACTCCAGCTATTACAAAATTATAGTGATGAACTGGAGGAATCCATAAATACAATACACATTTACGTTAATAAAATCAGGTGGCTGGCCCACTGCATGGGGGGGGGATTGATGTGAAAAGAGGAATCCACGGGGATTGATGTGAAAAGGGCCACTTAAGTTTTGGCAAGTTATAGCTAAACATACTAGAGCAGGTCTTTAAACCTTGGGCCCCTAAATTACTTTTAATGGATCTCCAAAAGGTATCTAAGGAAAACAAGATTTATATTCATTATGCTAGGATCTTAAATTTCCATGTATATTATCACTGAAAGATGCTTAGAGCTGCACAAATTCAAAATAGTTGAAAAAAAATCACTGGAATAGAATTATAATCAACCTTAACATAGTAGTTTTCAAGACAGTAACCACTAAAGTCAGTTGTAGAAGTAGGTTTCTTGAATGTCTGCCTCACCAAAGGCAGAGCCAAGGGTAAAATAAACTGGATGAAATCACCGAATGTAGGATTAGGGTTACCCAAGGGCCTGTTGGCCCTTCTAAGCGACCCTTGAAAACTATCCTACCTATTTTGGGAGCAGAGTAAATGAAAGCAGTTCACCAATATTTAGACTAATCCGAACAAATGTTAAAAAGACAAACAAACAAGGGAGCAACCAAACCAAGAAAAAGCCCCCAAGCCAAAACCAAACAAGCAACAGAAGACCCCTGGCCAGTCCCTTGTGGTAGGCAAGGTCACTGCCTGGGAATGCTCTCGTGATTCGCAGGCAGACAAAGCTGCTCCAGCTCAGACGTGAGGCAGAAAGACATGACGCCACGGGGAGGTCCTGCTGCCGGCCCGTGGGGCTTGTCTAGAGGACGAGCCCTCGCTCCCCAGCTGTTTTTCAGCTCGTTGCTAGCATGGGCTGCCACCCCCATGAGTGACTGAGTAAACGCGCTCGCCGTGTGCCTGAACGCTTGCACAATGTCCCACCACACGCACAGACGGTTGCTGAAGCCCTGCCCTGCCAAGGTCGGTGGGAATTTTTGTCATCGACTTGGGTGCAGGCAGGATTTCCCCCCATGGACACACACCTCCTCCCGGATGCATGTGCATGTGAGTGTTTGTGTATATATATGCTTTACAGTACAAAGTACTTACAGGAAGGCATCTTCCCTCTTTAAATATTTTTCTGCAACTTCGTATTGCGTGAAGTCAGACCCTCACTGTCACAGCCGCAGTTTCTCACAGTTTAATGGTGTTAAAGAGCCCTTCTTGCTCCCGACTGCTGCAATAACAATCAGGCTGGGAGGAAGGGGAAATGAGCAGTGCAGCACACGCTGTACCTTCCAGCCACCAGCTATTGTTGAGAGCACGTTGCTCCAGACAGAGTGGCAGCAAGGCATGGGGTGGGAAGCAGGTGTAACCTGTCAGGAACACCAGCCTAGCAAAAGTCAATTTTTAATACAGGCAAGTACTCCTACTTCTCAGCTGCCTCTTGCCACCAAACCGAAAGAGGTTTTACATTCCTGTTGCTCAACGCTTGAAAGCTTAACAAACGCTTTTTTATGGCAAACCAAGAGCTCATTTTCTCATGTCGGCACTTTGGTCATTCATCTGTAAAGTCATGGATTCTTTTTTCTTCACCTCCCTATCATAACATAGCATTTCACGTGCAACAGTTTGCTCTCAGGAAGCATGTTTCCAGATGCTTTGCTATAGTTTGGGTTCTTTACAGAAGAGTCTGAAATCTCTCCTCCTTGCTTGCCCTGCTTCTCCACCTTGTTTTTCTTCTACTGTCTTCAGAACGTCCCACCAGCAAAGGCTGCCCAAGCTGTGGTAGTCCCGATGGAGTATTTTGCTGCAGCCAGGTCTACACAGGTGTGTAGTCCGGCACGACTGGCCAGGTTTGGACTGCTGCTGGGTGGCCCAAGCCCAGCTCAGTCACCTCACCCCCTAAATTCAACTGCAGTGTGTTGTTGGAGAACTAGACTGCCCTTGCTGAGCCCCTGTCCTATTCTCAGACCCCTTCTAGGGTGGTTTATAAACATCAGTGTGGTGGTCCCTGCTAGAGTGCATGAAGCCAGCAGCCCATGTGTTCAAACCCCTTCTTTGCTTTAGTGCGGGAGTTCCTGCCCTGGCGTGCAATATTAAAGCCTATTTGTGATCAGGTTCAGTTCACTGTGCTCTTGATCTGCAGCCTTTATTAATACCTTGTTTTCAGATACCTGCCTCTGTTTGCTGAGCACTCACACACCGTGCAAAGCAATATAAATGCATGTGTTCAGCCCAGCTGCCACACCATAAACAAGCATGATGAAAGAACATCACATCTATTGCCTGTCACTACCCACCAGGACATTATCTCTGCTCTCTTTCCTTCACCAAGGCTTGGAGGTGAAGTACTGCCTCGTATACATGCCACTCATGAAATGCCTTCCCCGGCTGGCTGTTCCTGGTCTAGGATTATCCATCAGCTGCAGGACACAGCTGCTTGGCAAGGGAGTCAGCGGACCATGAAAAGGCCTGGGCTTTTCTGTCCCTTACTAAGCATTTTCTCCACTTGTTCCTTATATTTCTTTTGTCCTTATAGTTAACGGTCCTCTTTTACCACAGGATAATTTTTGGGAAAGTGAATCCAACCCTGTCTCCTCCTCCCCCTCATGCAGCAGCTGTCAACTCCGGTTGGACTCTGCTTGGTTTTCTTCAGGAGTTAGCTCAACACCCTGCCAAAGCCCCAGGTATCTCCCCCAGCAACTCATCCCTGACCGTCTTCCTCCCCTTCCCCAGCAGCTCCCGCAACACTCACGGGTGATACTGACCTGTTCCTGGTAGCTTGGTGTATTTGGCTGGGCTGGAATGATGCTGAAAAACAACGGGAAAAAAAACCCTCAGAAGCGGTCTTTCCCCCAAGGAAAATTCTCCTCTTTAAATAGTCCCTTTGCATTTGGGAGGAAAAATACAATTTTTATCTCATTAACATACAGTTCCCCAGTCATCTGCACTTCTGAGCTCTGTAGCTATTTTATGTTCGTCCCTAATACATATGATTTAGCCTGGAGCTATGATGTATAGATTCAGACTACAGGAAAAGGACTGGAGACTGTGTAAGTAATCAGTTTGGCTTTACTTCACTCAGTGGTGACACTGGACAACAATAACAAGTTACAAGCAATTTTGGACTGAACATGATACGTCTGTCCCTGCGCTGCAGTGGAGATGCATCCGTCTGCGCCCCTAGAGCTGTCCTTGTCTCCTCATCTATCACTTCCCACTTGTGGCATCTCTTCGTCTAGTCAACAGTAACTTGCCATCTGCAGTGCCGAGAAACTTTGAAAATGTTCTGAATTTCACACCAGGGAAGGCCATAAGGTGCACTTCGTATGTCAAATGCCTCAGAAACTCGTTCTGTGCAAACTCTTATCCAAAATACATGTGGATACAGTTCCATGTTGTTTGTTGTTTTTCTTTTTGTTAAGTAAGTAAGTTGTTTTTGAGCTCTGGTATAATGTATCCTAATAAATCACTTTACATTTTGCTTTGCACCTTTCAGCATTGCATTGCTTATGTCTGATTAAGAAATGAAGATGGGGAGGGGTAAGGAGCCATCCCCATGTGGGACTGGGATGGCACAATCCAGGGCACAGAATATAAATGCAGTGATGCGAAGTCCAATCTCCCCTGTACTGTAAGTGCCCTCGTAAGAGTAATGAACTAGTCTAATTCTTACAGAGGTATAACGACGCCAGTTGGTCTCCCCGAGCCCGTTTCTATTCTAGTGTCTGAGTTACTGAGCCGTCTGGGGAGCAGACAGAGCCATTGGGACGACAGCTCAAACCAGACGGGATTGCTGGCTCTGGGGAAGCCCACACAGACATACCTGTACTGCTTCCAGAGCCACATCAGGCAAGAATTAGGAAGGCTGTGTCCCCGCGGGGCTAATCTCAAACCCGTCAGTTCTAGGCAGAGCTGGATGGGATGCCAGTGCACCACCTCCCGACATGGAAAAGTGGCCAGGGCATGGGGCAGAGAGACCCAGGCTGTCTCCGGTGTGGCTCTGTTGGAGCATGAACCCTACAGCCGGGCCAGCTCTTCTTCAAGCCACCTAAGTGCCAGTGCACTGCACTGCACTGCGCTACCAGCCCAGCTCCCAGAGGATTTATTAGCTGGAGCAGGGAACCTGCCTGGGGAGCACTGTCTCACTGCCACTGCAGCCAACGTGTCTCTTCAGAAACCAGAGTGCTGACAAGGTAAAACAGTGATACCTAAAGCCTCTGTGAGAATTAAGAGGAGTTGTACCTGTGTTGTCTGTATTATTACCATTACCAGGAGTAGCCAACCTCCTGTAAAGGAAATCCATACGTCGTTTTATAATGTTAGGAAAAACAGATACTTACCATAGAATCATAGAATCATCTAGGTTGGAAGGGATCTTTAAGATCATCGAGTACAACCATCAACCTAAAAAACCAAAACCACCACTAAACCATGTCCCTAAGCACCACATCTACCCATCTTTTAAATACTTCCAGGGATGGCAACTCCACCACTTCCCTGGGCAGCCTGTTCCAATGTTCAATAACCCTTTCAGTGAAAAAGTTTTTCCTAATATCCAATCTAAACCTCCCCTGGCACAACTTGAGGCCATTTCTTCTTGTTCTATTGCCTGTTACTTGGGAGAAGAGACTGACCCCCACCCACCTCTCCACAACCTTCTCTCAGGTAGTTGTAGAGAGCAATGAGGTCTCCCCTCCGCCTTCTGTTCTCCAGCCTGAACAACCCCCGTTCCCTCAGCTGCTCCTCATAGTAACCCCTGCACTGGCTGCTCTATCATCACGCCTCACAACTCGGGTATAACTGATCACAAGGGACATGTATCACTGGAGAGACGCTTACCCACAGCTCCCATCTCCACAGAATTTCTTTTTTAACTCCTTGTGCTAAATAGCATGCTTCGACATTGGGCTTGCTAAAAGCACTTGTGTTTTTGTCATGTTCTGTTCACAGAAGTCAATGAGGACTTCAGAGGGACCAACGATGCTGGTGCTGACTGAGTGTTCTTCCTCATTAAATGTTTTGAGAATCTAGATGGCCAAAAATATCAAATTTTACTTTTAAAAATCAAATTATCTAAAATAACAAAAGGAAGTTACCAAAGAACATCTTGCTTTGAAGCACTGTTCATGAAGATTAATAAAACATTTTACAAATCTATTTGTGACAGGATTTCTAATTTGTAGGAAAACTTGACACTACTGTAGCTTGTCTAGATTGAAAGGAAAACAAATTTCAACATGTTGAAAATCGCCCCAAAGTGGAAATTCCCAGTTCTAATCTACTCTGAAGATCACACAAACAACTTTTCATATTTTTATGGCAGCAGATCAGAACGGCATCATTCCTTTCTTCCATATGGCAAGGATGATGCAAAATAATATCTGGAGCGAGAAGAAAAAATAATCTGTGACTAGTTGGAATACAAAGAAAAAGAGCTTCGTTGAAATGATCTTTTCAGAGCATCATCCCTCGTAGCTCAGAACCTCTCAGCACGAGTTTGGCATAAGCTGTGCTATGTTTGGCGTAAACTGCGCTATGCCAAACTTCTGGCTTCAAGGCTTCAAACTTCAGGCTTGCTTCTGCACCGCTGACAGCTAGAGGTGCAGAATCTGGCCCTGGGAAACCTGCTCTGGCTGACCCTGCTCTGAGCAGGGGGCTTGGACTGAATGGTCTCCAGAGGTCCCTGCCAGCCTTGGCCTGGTGCTTAAATAGCTTAAATAATAGCCACTTTCCCCAAACCCTAATCACACCCTGCCTCCCCTTTCTTCTCTTCCCCACTGTCTTCTCTCTAGGAGACACCTCCCTGCAGCCACCTCAGGGGCCAGTGGTGGCCATGACCGTGCCCTGCTGGGGACACCAGCATTGGGCTGCACCTCGCCACGCGCAGCACCACCCTCCTGCTGCAAATAGCAGCATCCCCCTGGAGAGAGGGTGGTGTTGTCAATAGGCTGTGTTTTCACTACCCAAAACAGTGAGCCTTTTGCAGCAAAATGTCTGGTTTGAATGGCTTTTTTTGTCAGCGAAGAAGGTCTGTGCTTCCAGGCGCTTGCAGGGTGCAGGCATGGCAGCCACTGAGGGAGCAATACTGGGCCAAGCTGGAGAACCCACCGGGCAGCACCAAAATAGCCAATTATTTCATAGCCCATTAAAGAGTGAATGGACTAAAAGTTATCCTACGCTAATGGTATCGGTCCTCCATGACTCCCTTCCAAGAGGCTGAGGTGAACAATTCATTTGCAAGAGTTAAAATGTCCTCAAATGCACATGCAAAAAAAAAGCGTCTCATAAGATCTACTGTCCAAATAAAAAGTGATAAAGAGAAGCCACAACCTCTTACTTAAGACAGAGCTATGGAAAAAAATATATTTGCAGAAATCTAAGCAGCTGCCCTGAACTCACCATTTCTTAACGTAAATGAAACACTTTTTGCCATGTTAGATCTCCAGTGGCGCTGCTTCTGCTGTGCTCCTTTGGCAGTTTGTGAGACAAATTTGGGACCTGGGACATCTTACCCAATCTATATTTATCTTAAGGCAGAGTTTAAAGCATCTCTTGCTTACGGAGAAGGAATTAACTTTAACCCCTGCCCCAGTGATGTATTTAAGTATCTTAAGGGGGCCTACAAGAAAGCTGGTGAGGGACTTTTTAGGATGTTGGGTGATGGTAGGACTAGAGGGAATGGATTAAAACTAGAGATGGGACGATTCAGACTGGATGTTAGGAAGAAGTTCTTCACCATGAGGGTGGTGAGACACTGGAATAGGTTACCCAGAGAAGCTGTGGAAGCCCCATCCCTGGAAGTTTTTAAGGCCAGGCTGGATGGGGCTCTGAGCAACCTGATCTAGTGGGAGGTGTCCCTGCCCACGGCAGGGGGGTTGGAACTAGATGATCTTAATGTGCCTTCCAACCCTGACAAGTCCATGATTCTATGATTGTATCTTGCACACTTATTTTACAAACTGTTTTAAATCAAGCCGTCACCACCTTGACATGTCTACTCAGAATTAATTTTTCTTAGACCAATATAAATGATATCATGCCTTTGCTTGTCCGAGGAGGACAAGAACCTCTTGTAAGAATAAAATTCTCAGGATCCTTTCACAGACACCCTTATCTACACCCTGCAAGTAGGTCTTGTCTTCTGTGTCCATAGTGAGTTTGGAAGCTATAGAGGCAAACCAAAGTGTGCTGCTACAGTTGTTTGTGTCCCTGTGAGCGTGTGTGTGAGGATCAGATAATTCGGTAACTGGTGGACTAAGCAGCTGGTATTTCTATCCACCTTGATGAGATAAAAAATTAATTCAGTTTTAATTTCATTTCTCGGAAATTGGAAATTTCTCTGATCATAGTGTCTACTATGTAATTCTTAATCTCAAGTAGTGCAGTGATGAGGGGTGTTGCAGGCCAAGTGTTTGATCTATGGGCAGTCACATACGTTAATAGTAGCAAATCACCTTTCATGTACTAAAGCAAAGAAAAAAACCACGTGTCCGTTTTGTAATTAAAGAATGAATGAATAAAAACCCGTGCCCGAGGTACTGGGCTGCCTGAGAAAGCAGGTGCCAAACCCAATGGAGCAGGTGAACTGATCGCAAATGGAAGCCAAACAGCTCCCGAGCGGGAAGAGTGTTGTGTCAGGTTCAGGGTCCAAAAAAGTGTGCAGGGGTAGCCATCGCCCCCGTGACCGGCGGCAGAGCTGGGCCCCCAGTCTGAGGTGACAACTTCAGGGCAGGCCCTGCGCCCAGCACTCCCCAGCGCCCATCCTCCTCCTGGGCCAGGAGAAGCTGTTCTCTGTCAACCTTAAAGCAATACCCAGAAGAGGGTGGAGACTAATGTCTTTTCCATTATCTGTAGAGCTCACAAACAAATCTTCCTCCCCTGCTCCACCCCCACCCAAAAACCGGAGCCTCTCTGGAAGGCAGCCTGGTACGGAGGGACACGGAGGCGCTCCCAGACCAGGGCTGGTAAAGGAGCACCAGACGTGCATCTCTGGGAATTAGGGCTGCATCCAGGGAAAGCAATCCAACAGCCTCCCTGTAACTCCCATCACTGCCTGTAAGGCCATAGGTGTTCGTCTGAACTGCAGCGTTTGCCACAGGAGCCACCAAACCAGAAAAGCTGTGCTCTTTGGGCGAGGCCAGGAGCATCCCTGCGGCCACCGAGCCGACTGCGCGGAGCTCTCTGGTGCCCAGGGGGGAGCCACCTCCGCGCCAAAAGCCCCAACACAAAGCCAAACCGCTGATGCCAACCCAAACCACTCGCCCGCCTTTTGGTACAGGCCAGGCCCTACATTTGAGAGGATGAACCTTTTACTGTCAGGGAATTTTACGTCCTGCTGAATCCGTTTCTGTCCGCGTGTGAACACAAGCTGTGATAAGTTGTTATTTGAGGTCTGAGGAAGCGTTTGACTTTGAAGCAGCACCAAGGAGAAACCTGCTATAAAGGATTTTGTCGGTGCTGGGCGTGATGCTGCACACATATCCCATGGTGTTTATCGCCCCGGGGGTCTGACTGATGGGTTGCAACGGGAAACCTGCTTAGTATTTGAGTCTGCATATTCTGCCAGCTATTCTGTCAGCGGTTGTCAACATGATCAAGCCTAAATGTCAATACCCTAATTCCTCAAAATAGTATTTGATTTTAAAATTGACCATCAGAAAATAGCAATAATAGGATTTTCGGTCTACACATTTATGATAAGCTGCCTTTATGATTTCAAGATTTTCTTTCTTAGGCGTGAAGGCTAGAAAGACTTGATTCGGATGCATGAAAACCAAGATAGTCATTAAATTGCAAAACTTGAAGGAGTTAGGGCTTAGTGGAAAACAACACACGCCATGAGATTCACACTAAAATGGGGAGAATGAACCGTACTGCAGTGTAACTTCATCGTCAGGAAATACAGTTACGCAGTAGAAATGTCTCTTAAGCCTGTAATTCATGCAAGTCTGAAACGACGCTTCTTTACAGCCATGGAAGCCAGCCAACAAAACCTGCGGAGCCTGTGCTACCCTCCCAAACCCTTCATGCTACGGGTATAAAGGCACATGGGAGCTAGTAGGCAACTGCGGCTCAAAGATGCATTGAGGCTGTGTTTTCACAGGGAGTTTGTCCTGGGGAATATTAAGAAATCTTTCCCTTCAGTTTCCATATCAGGTTTTCAGATCAGCGCTCTTCCCAGCCTTTCCTCCTCCGGGCTGCTTGCAGTGTGGAGTGCTCTTTTCCTGTTTACCCTCACATCCCTTTTTATTACTAGGCAGGATTTTTTTTTTTTTTTTAAAGCACACTCAGGCGCCTGCTTGTTTTTTCTGAAGCTCTATGGGGATTTGTTGGCGTCTTTTGCAGCAGGTCATCCTGTTTTCAGACAAAGTTCCTGTCTTGTTAAAAACAATCATTTCTGGATGTCCCTGTACAGCTCCTGCTTTTAATCATCCTGAGTCCTTGAGCCATAAAATCCGCACTCCAAATATTTAGGTTTTGTTTGTTTGTTTGTAGCTAAAAAGAAAAAAAGAAAGGGAAAAGAAAGGAAAAGCCCACAGAACAGTTTCAAACTGCCACCCTTCTGCAGGACAGGAGACCTCTGTCTGCAGCAGCACGCTCAGGACAAAGGCTACCACTAGCAGACAAAACGGCGGCGGCGGCAGCGACAAGCCCCTTTACTCAAAATGCCCTTGCTGCTCTGGGTAGGAGCAATCTGGCTGCAGATGCCCGAGTCCTGGGCAAGTGCTGGCCAGCACGGCTCCCTGCAGCCACGCTCAGCCCCGGGGGCAGACCCGCAGGGCACAGCTACAAAGATACCCAAAGTGGGGCTGGCCCATCTTTTGGGCATAGTCTGCACGGTCTTGTACAGCGGCAGTAATTTTCAGAGCAGATCAAAGCTCGGCATGGCTTTCAAACCCATGGGTGGATAGTAACGGGGCCAGTACAATGCTATACAACTTGCTGGGTTTTAATTTTACGTTGAGAGGAAAAACTCAGACAACCGTCTGCCAGATTTCATCTATTTTAATTCTGTACGTGCCCCTTACCACTGCAGCAAGAGCAACTATACAAAAAGTACGTCCATGCTGACAACACCTGTGATGAGGGGACCGCTATAATTTTAATCCCCCTGAGGCTGGGACAGATATTTTACACAGCTTCATTTGAGACAGCAGCAGGAGATTACTCTCTGTGGCTCCCTTTATAGCCAGCAATAGAAGGTAGTCTCTGTTGGGGGGAAGCTAATGCCCCTAAACTAGGATCCCCTGCTGAGCCCTTCTCTGTGGAGTCTCTCCCCATCACCCTAGTGAAGGGGGCCAGGTCTTACCTTTTAAAAGTTAGAAGATGTGAATAAACCCTCAATAATTGCTGATATAAGATGCCAAAGTGTTTAACAAGTCAATTTTGTACCCTTCACATATAAATAGATGGGGGAAGTCGGTTCACAGACGGTGATATGTCTTGCCATAAGCTGGGACAAGAAGTCAAGTCTCTTTTATCTAGCCTGGGAGGAAGGTCTTGCTCTATCTGCCAGACTGTGCTCTTGCCTGCACTGCTGCAAGGAGGACTCACCGGAGCAAAAGACTGAATCTCTGAGCTCCTGAGCTAGCGCTTCCCAGGCTCCTACCTATTGGGAAATGCTGTTATTAAAATGGCAAAAGGAAAAATAAAAAGGACAAAAAGAAAAAAAAAAGGGCAAAAAGAGAAAAAAAAGACAAATAAGTTATTCTCTTTACTGTCTCCCAATTTGCACTACAGCAAGCTGCATCTTAAAGGGTCCTGGGTCACCTTGTTGGCACCCAAGGAAAGGTCACTTTCAAGCGTACCTCCAGGGTTTTGTGTACTGTTATGTTCCAGGAGGTGATGAAACGTATTTCAAAATATGTATGTTTAAAGGTGCCACGGTGCGCAGCTCCATTAAGAGAAAGGGTCTATTGTATGCTTCCTGATGCTGAACACTCATGCAAAATGATCATCAATCAAAGCTTCAGGCTTTGGTAAATTTACCCCTGACAGTTCTTATAGGAAGATGTTACACAATCCCTAACCCAAATGCTTTGATCTCCTAAGTCAAAGTCAATATGTCCAGCTGGATAAATAGCATTAAGCCTAGCACTGCTTCCTGTGTAAGTGATAAAAAATTGATAAAATCCTGACTTTCAGAAGCGCAGGTGCTTTAAATCAATGAAGTACAGTTCACCAAAGCTATTAATACCACCCCTGGAAGTCCTGACTGGAAGCAAAAAGCTTTGAAATTTTCATGCTCCTTAGTTCAGAAATGGAGTTTAAATTAGGTCGTTTTTAGGCAGCCACAAACACTGAGCCATACTCTGGGCTAGTATCAATCAGAACCGTGCTATTTGCTTAACTGGACCAGAGTCCCAGAGCTGAGATTCAGGCTCCTGCACTGCCAGCCTCCCTGCAGCGCAATGGGATTAGCTTTCAAGGATGTGCTCACAGAAACAGATATACAGCCTTGTCCCTAGTCCCTGTCCTCTCTTCACATGCTTTCGATGTGTCGTCGACATTCCCCCTTTCAGGGTCCTACCATTTTTCAAACCACACTTAGTCTCCTTGGACTCCTAATTGGCCACGGTGAGAATGCTTCCTTCTCCTGGTATTATCTTATTATCACGGGCCCACAGCCCTTCTTTCAGGGCAACAGCAGGGCTGGTGGGGTTCAAGCAGGTTTCCTTCCCTCAGGCTTACCCACTTCCCAGCATCAATAATCTGTTACAAATCCTCCCCCAATAATAACGACATTCTTGAAAGCTTGAGATAAATATCCTGTTACAAAACAGATGATCAGGATGAATATTACTTTCATCCTCTAAGTCACTACTTGTGGGGGAGTGGAGATAGTCTGTTTAGCCATATGGATGGTTTTCCATCATTCACAAATGTCACTGACAGCAGGGCCAAAAAAAAAATATTTTGACATGAACTTTGGGTTGCTTCAGCTGAAGTTGATTCTTGGAAGGTAAAATTCCCTCTGGTCCCAGGGCCACTCCATAGCAAATATAGCCCAAATGTTCCTATGAAAGCCCTGAACACACCTGGGAAATTTCAGAAGAACATGGACCTCATGCTAAGAAAAACCCTGGAGGAAATATTTGACATACAGATCTCAGGAATTCATTTTGATTCCTCTGAAATGATACACCCATCTTTTCTCTTCAAAGTACATTCTGACTGTAGGTTCCTAGAAGTTCTATGTCCTCTAAAAAAACCCCACAAATTGCTTCCTAGAAACCCTTCTTCAGACCTGAGGGAAGGAAAGGAGTCAGAGAACAAAATCCTCCCTGCCACTTCTCAAGAAGCATTTTGTACTTCCTCTGAAAGTGAACTAGACAATGCCCACAGAGAAGTGTGAGGTGCCCTCTCACCCAACAGCAGAAATGAAAATAGACACCTTGTGTTTCAACAGATGCCCTTGCTGGGCAGCTTATGAAGAGCTAAAGAAATCAGTCTCTATCTAAGAATACGTCAGCTAAGGTGTTTTCTCCTCATGCCGGTAAGAAGAGCTCAGAAACTGGACTAGGTGGGCAGCCTGTTCTTAGAGAGCGAGTTTCATGGAGGGCTGTTATCTCAGCTTCAGTGGCCCCATTTTGTCTAGACCTCACTCCTTCCTCCCTGACCTCAGCCACAGTTCATAACCCCCATCCTGAGCAAGCAAAAAGTCTCCTGGCTGCTCCCAAACAGGTTCTTACCCTAAGGGGTGGCCTTAGGCAAAAAAAACCTCAGCAAATGCTTGGTTCCCTCCTCGCTGGCCCATGTAGCCCCTGCATCAGTGTGCTTCACAACAGTGCATGTAGGACACACATCAGATGGCCAGGAATTGCTCACAGGCAAACTCTTCAACCCACAGTGAATGTAGGCAGTTCACACGTTTTTGAAGCCTGAGTATGAAGGTCAGATGGGAATTTGGGAGGAAAGGAGACAAAGGGCACAGGGCTGGAGCTGCACAGATCCACAGGGCAGCTGTTGGAATAGAGGAGGTTTTCGGGTCACCTTCACCTTACTTGTAACCCCTGCTTGGAGCTCGCCTTGCCACAGCTGGACCTGATCCTTCTGGCTTGTTTTTCCCTTCTCATTTCTACTGTCTCTATGGTCAGAAGTTCACTTCGCCCTTCTTTTGAAAGGCAATGTGCTGAATCCAGCCTAATGGATGATCAAAGCGACTGATCAATTCCAAGCCCTGAGAATAAAAAGCCCTTGCTTAATTTCTCTGCAATTTTGGCCTCATTTGCCTTCTAAAGTAATATGCAATATATTTTTGCGGGGAATCAGTTGCAAAATCAATATGGGCTATGCTTGTAAGAGCAAAGAGACAATCAACATCATGGGTCCTATTCCAGGCACTACTTTTGCCTTACTATGTCAGCCAACCTAGCTTGAAAAACTGCTGTAACACGGCCTACAGGCAGGTGAGCGCTACACCTAAAATGGTTTTCACAGCACAGACTGCTGTTATTCTAATGGCTATGAATTTTCCTACTGTTTCTTGATAGTATTTTAATGTTACAGCTGCTATTTGTTGTGGACCATACTGGTGAAGGGAATTGGGTCAATTTACAGTTGCCTCGCCACTAAAACCCCAATACTTACTGTTCTGTTTGTTTCCGGTCCAGTCTCCAGCTCAAGAATACTGATCATCTTACTCAGATGAGATAAATAGCATGAAAGTGGTTGAATAAAGCAATATTCAATAGAGACAGACAGGTGTGCATATGGCAATTAGCAGACTATAATCAGCATTTTCCCACAGCAACGTATCTCTTAGCTTTACCAATTAATAATGCAGCATTCATGCATTTACTTTTGTAGGTTTTCAGAAAAAAAAAAAAACACAACCCCAAAGTCCAGCTAACAAAACACTTCAAAGGAAATATCCTGTTGTAGGTTTCTGAGTTGCCGTGAAGCTGAATGATGCAGGTAGGTGACCTTTCCCTACCTGTGCGTAACAGTTCTTGTCCACCTGACATAGTGGAGGCGTCACGTGTGCTGTTAATGAGTCTCAAAGGAGTGGGAGCAATTGGTTCTAAGTAATTAGTCTGTGTCTGAATCTAAGAGACATTAATTTTATCAGTGATCATAGAGAGCTCTTGGTATGCAAGAACTCATGCTTAGTTGCCTCCAGTTTCCTGGAGTTAACTACACAAATCGACACGGGTGGTGGTTGAAAGCACTGGGCTACAGTGAAGAGTGCTCTCATCCCAAGCACTCAGTGCAGAAGACTTGGTTCCTTTATTTACTTTGCATAAATCCTGGGGAGGAAATATGAGGCACTGAGAGTCCCTTTGTTTTTGCTTATTGGATTTAAGCAATTCCTCCAGCACACACCAGAACAATGAATCCCTTCAGTCCCCCAGGCTGCGAGTGATATAAGGCCATGGATTCACACTGCAGATCTCCAGAATTTTCTAAGTTTTGGAGAAGCAATTGGATGATTGCAGCAACTTCATATTCAAACTTTGAGTCTGCTATTTTCAGAGACAAGTGATAAAATGTACCCCCTTATGCTAAGAGTCTGAGCTGGCATAATGTACATATCATTAAGACAGAACATCCAGGCTGAAGCTGTCCTCACTAATTAGGAAAATTCCTGGCCAAAACCATATTGTTTGGAGCCCAAAGAACACAGGTTATTCCAGTGATTCCTCACCACATACTGTGACTGGTAGATTCCTCATTTTCCATACTTCCAGTCTCAGTAAGGACTTGCTAACACAGCCAACGTGGTGTGTGTGGACAAGCACCCACACAGCTGGTTGGTTCAGTTCTCCCTCTGAACCCACAGAGCACATAACAGAGACCTTCTCTCTGACTGACTTCAGAAAATATACTTTTTTAGGTGAAAAACATCCTACAGCTCTTTGTCGACTCTCCAAGAGCCATGGGCAAATGCCCTGTTGCTAGACAATCACTGTGTGGGATGTCAGCTGGATGCCCAGCACCATTCAGAGTTGTGACCTGGCTCATTAATTGTACCATGTAGAAGAATCACAGAAGCATAGAATCATAGAATCATAGAATGGTTTGGGTTGCAAGGGACCTTAAACATCATCTTGTTCCAACCCCCCTGCCCTGGGCAGGGACACCTCCCACTAGACCAGGCTGCTCAAAGCCCCATCCAGCCTGGCCTTGAACACTTCCAGGGATGGGGCATCCACAACTCCCTGGGCAACCTGTTCCAGTGCCTCACCACCCTCACAGTAAAGAACTTCTTCCTAATATCCAGACTAAATCTACTCTCTTTCAGTTTGAAACCGTTACCCCTCGTCCTGTTACGAAGAGATGGTATATCAAGGTTGTGATCATTTGAAAGATGTCATATTTATCCAGATCAAAAAAGTCCATTGGCTAGTTTGGAGGTCATGACTTGGATCAAATAAGAAAGAAAACAGCTATCAGCTTTTGTTTCTTTCATATCTAATCTTTAGAGAGAAATCTTCTCTGAAAATGCCATTTGGACACTGACCTAGTCTGACTAATTATGGTGTCTTGCTCTTGGGAAACAAACCAGTTCTCCTTCTTTCCGTGTGTAATACATGTAGAAAAGCAGTTGCCTCGCAATTTAATCCACCATACTTCAGTGGGCTACCGAACCTACTCACCTTGAATATAGGCCATAAGGCATTCCAAGGGTTAGTTTAGAGGTTGCATCATTGTTCTTTATCCCAAAAACTATATAAGCCAAAAAGTCAGGCAAACTAAAACTCAAAAAACATAAAAATAAAAAGAGAAAAGGTGTTAAGGGTGGGTGTGATGATGAAAATGCTGACGGGCCCTTGCATTCAGTGGCAGTAATTAGCTTTACCATAGTAAATTCCAGGCATATGGCACAGCAACTTTCGCACCCTCTTATATGATTTAAAACGGTGCTCACAAATGTTCGTCTCACTGTAACTGTGAAAAATCTCCTGCTTTCTCAAGAATAAAACCACTCCAATATCTTGCCCTGACAACTGATGCTTAAAAAAATGCCCCCCGAATCCAGTTAAGGCAACGATGTGTGTTTAATGCAAGAGAACAACAATTAGTATATTTTTGACTGAAAAGAACTCAGTTAAGCTGCCAGAAACGTCAAAAGTTCCTCGTTACCCTGACACTTACGTAATTGTTCTGCGAACACCCACACGCCGGAATAGACCTACTCCACCAAAAATTGCAGGGCTGACTCACCGAGCATTCCTCTACGTAGCTGAAGACCTAACCATCTAGGATACATCATCTACAGCGTAATTCTAATGTGATTTCCCTGATTCAATAAAGTTACACTTCACTCAGAAAAAAAAAAAAAAAAAGAAAAAGGATAATCTTCGGGATCCTGCCCACCCATCACGGGGGAAGCAGCCAAGAATGGCAGCGCTGCGGAGGGTATCTGCTTTCCAAAAACCTGCCCAAGCCCCATATAAGGGCAGGGCTGGGATTAGATGTGGTTGGCTATGGTCTTCTGGATTCTCCTTGCTGAAACAAGATGCAGAAGTAACTGTACCTACAACCTACTCAGTTTTGCCCGCTGTGCTGGGTAATGTTCGCCTTTCAGAATCCAGGTATTACAGTTGGCCATGAACCTTCTTATCTGCAGGACAGCGCTCCCCTCCGTGCGGCTCCTCCAAACCCTGTGCTGGGGCATTGACCTGGCGCAGGCAGGAAAGGGAGCAGGGCACTGCTGGATCCTGGTCCTTGCTTCCTGCATACTTCTGTCTTATTCCCATTCAAATTCTGATACAATCCAGGAATGAGTAATTTCTCTGATCTGATGGGCCTGCCACATGAAATGAAGCAGACGATTGGTGCGAAATGAGACTGGAAGCAAAACCAAAATCGCAAACCAAAATTTATAATTTACCGGGGAGAACCTCTAAGACAGAGTGGGGAGGTTCCAATGCGTCACTGGAAAGCAAAGGGCTGTCGGCATCTCTACAACAACCTCTTGTGAACACTGGAACAGAGATTTATGTGCACCGTTTAGCCAGAATAGGAAACTTTGTGAAAATGATTTATACTTTACAGCTATACTACAAGACTGCTGAGAGAAAGTAATAATTTGATATAATTTACCTTTGCAGTATGCTGGTGGCACCAATGTACCAAACGGGTAACATAAACTGTGACCACGAACGGTACTGCAATCATCATGCCATTGTGCTCTGACATACCAAGTGACGACCTGGTATTTGGATGGGACAGTTCTACCATTAAGTCCTCATAAATATCTAAGCATTCTAAAGCCAGGATGAACTTAACAGCAGTAATTCTCTTGTCAACATTTGCAGAGAATACACTTGTACACATCCAGTCTTCAAGGTATGTTGTATACTGCAAAGCTCTTAAGTGCTGAATCAAAGATGAAGAAATAACTACCATCCTCACTTATGGCTATACCTTGAGGTGTATGCCTTTCAAAGGGACTGTACACCTTAAATATATACTTTCCTAGTAACATGCACCAACCAATACTGCCCTGGACATTTTTAATACTGATCCATGTTTAGGGCGTTATCCTTTCCCCATTTGTTCTATTTACATCAAGTTCTTCCTACTGGTTTCCCTCTCCCGCTGACCAATGTCTCTCGAGCTTCCAGATGAAAAGAAATTACTAGGTTGATCTGTGCAACTTAGGAGCTGTGGTGACTGACCCCTTGAGACCACTGTAGTTTGGCAGTTTTCATCTCTTGATTAATTTTTTGTTGGGGGGTGGGGAAGATGGGGTGAGGTATGTGCAAACTGTAGCAAACTAAACCAGAAAGCTAGGCCCTTGCATGGCAGGACACAAAGACTCATGTCAATTGCTGTCCCTGGGAAGCCAGCAACGCCACTGGTGCTTCAAATTCAGCGTGTGAATTAAGCTCTGTTTTTTAACAGAGTAGGACATTTTAGCACTTAGGTCGAGCCGTCACTTTGGTGCTTGCCTCTCAATAAGCTTTTACCAAACTGCGTTTGACAGCGGCAGGTCACCAGGGAGACCCCCAGCCCCGGTAATAAGGAAACTCTTGCCTCTGTCAATGCATTTACCCCATTTGGTGCAGGTCCTGCCTGGCCCAGGAGAGGTCCCCATGCGGGTGACATCTGTGAAAAGTAAAGCAGATGTGCTAAGTGGGAGTCACAGGTGCCAGGACATATATCTGTCCACGTCTCTTCCCCCTGTGACATCCCAGAGCCAAACTGTGTGCTCGGTTCCCTCAGGTCCCCAGGACACATTCCAGTGGCCATATGAAAACCAGGCAGCGGAAATTGAATTGTTCATGCCTGGATTGGACTCCTAATTGCCTCTCTTTGGAACCAGAACATAAGATAGCTGCGCGGCATTTCTTTTCCTGAATATGCCTGTCCCAGGATGAAGATCTTTTTCTTACGTAATTTGCTGTCCCTGCTCTGCTCTCTGCACAGCTGATTTCCCCTGCACTGTGCAAACGCAGCCCTTGTTTACTCTTTTCATGGTCTAGAGCAAGCCTTCAGTCATGCCAGGGGCAGGCTTTATTCCCATGGTCAGAACAAGACAGAGATGTGGCATCAGGGGACCTCACAAACGCAGAGGGAAACAAGTCTTTCAGCATTGGGAAGAGAGGGCTGCTTTCTATACTTGCTTGATGCTGTCAGGTTTGCTTCTTCGTAGGATGAGTGAACGGGATGAAAATGGGGCAGTGCTATTGAAGGAACATACTTTAGCCATAGCACTAAAGCCTCCTCCCCAGGTAAGCCCACACTTTAGTGCCTAGTAAACCCTTCCAAGCACATCAAAAAGGGCAGCACTAAAGAGATTATAGCATTTTCTCAGCGGCCTCATCTGGTGTGATGTAGGTGCCCAGTATAGCGTGATACAGGCTGTCCCTGAATAGCAGACAACGGCAGAGAGAGACACACCAGCATGCAAAACATGAGAACACGCTTTGGGGACTACTGAACTCTTCGGTATTGGCAAAGAAAGAATATAAGCACATTGTTATCCCTATCCAAATAGCATAATATTCCTGCACCATGGATCAGGACTTCTGAATAGGAGCTAAGGTAACGGAACCATATGAATCTGGATTCCAACTAGTAAGCTAATTTATTAATTTAATCACTGACATCAAATTTAAGGGTGCATCAGTATTTTTATCCAATCACAGTCTCATCACCACTTTAAAAATTCTCTGCTTTTCTTTTTCGCCTCTATTATACAGCCTATTTTTTATTAGAAAGCTTTCAATTTAACATGTAATTAATTATAAGAAAATTATGCACACACATAGCCTTCTGTTTCTTCATGATTATTATTTTTAAGACAGAGCTGCCCACCCGTGCAGTGTTTCTGTTGCCAGCAGAACGTAAACCACTGTGAAATGATACACAGGTCAGTGCCACCAAAACTGTCACTACCAATGGCAGTACCTGGTGGGGGGGGGGACGGAAAAGGAAAAAAAAAAAAGAGGAAAAAAAAAAGATTAGAGTATTGGCCTGTCTGCTTGGTCAATACACTGTGAGCCTGGCTAAATGTGTGCCTTGCACTGCCTTCCTGCAAGCTTAGTTTCATCCTGTAAGACAGGAGAACCCTACAGCCATTAGTGATCTGCTGTCAGAGAGAACTGCTCACCTTTGCACACCCTGAGGAACCATTTGGAGAAGTCACGTATGAGCTACATTCAGAGGGGGGCTTAGTTTATACTACAAGAAGTCAAAAGAAAAACAAAACCTCTTGAATAAATGCATGCCTGCAGTAGCTGTTAAGTATTTTAAAGCGTCATTCCTAAGTAATTGCTAATTACATTACTTTATTACCAGGCACAATTAAATATGTGCTTGAGGTCATCCAGCTATTTGCTGTTTCAAGGAAAGCACTTGAGTCAAAAGGATTTCCTAAATGGAGTCATTCAGTGTTTTATTTCTCCAACTTCAGGAATTATTTTGGATGCGAATAATTGGACATTGAATAATCAGTTAAATGCCATTTCCATAAATTGTTTGTGCTTTACATAAAACAAGTAAAATGCTTTCTAGGGCAGTTTTGTTCTCCCTTTGAGGCACCCTGCGCTAACCAGTTCTGCACCAAAGGCACTGGACTTTATGGCCAGTTTGGTCTAGGATGATTTGTGTATTTCATTCACACAAACCAACACACACAGACCATTAATTCTCACTTTCATTGAAATTAAAAGGAACTGTGAGAGGGACTTACAGATAAACCTAGAGGTGAGAATCACAGACCATAGGGTAAGCACCTAAAAGTAAGGGCTGGTTACACCAGGCATCATTCAGAGACAGTGAAGGGAACTGAGCGGCTCCAGAGGGCAGTTTGTCCTCTCTGAAGACCTCCTGAAAGTGATTGTTAAGAGAAATCACTAGCCAAAGTGTGAACATCTAACTTCTGACATCTAAAGCTGAATGACTACCTAGCCGAATCACAGGCATCTGCTGGTTCAGTCAAAGTTGACAGTCAAGATCCTCAAAATTCATGCCTAAGTATGACCTATCAGTGGAGAAACCTGTCTCCACTACATTTTCCAAGCACCTGCATTTCCAGAGTTGCATTGAGTTGGCATCTCAACCAAAATCCTGATGACAGCATGTTTCATGCTCCTTGGCCTTCTCCATCAGCCAATCCCAGAAAGTACTTCAGTCACCTGACATCAAACAGTGCCAAGACAGAAGGCGCCTCTGCCACTTTGATTCAGGTCATCAGTGGGATATGGAAAACCAAGGCTGGAGTCCCTGCTTTCGAAATATTGATTGATGCAACATGGGAAAGGTCTGACCAAAAAAGCAGAAAAGCCTTTCCTATTTTAGGGCCCATCTTCTCATAGGAAGACAGGCTCCTATTGAATTCTGCTCCACATCAAGCAGAAGAGAGGAGTGAACCTGCACCTTTAGAGGAAGAAAGCTCTTATATAAGGAAAAAACTTTCACATCCCTGATGTCTAATGCAACTTCATCAGCACTTAGCCTCTTGAGGATGCCTCTGCATTGCTGCCTCAGTATCCCAGGCTGTGAAGTGTCTCACAGTGGCCAGTTGGCCTGGTTTCAAAATGTAATAAATACCTGCCTTTTTGGTACTTCTCTCTCCCATTACACTATGTAGATAGCCCGTCTGACGAATTCAGGGCCAGGGCTTCTATTACAGGGAGAGACATGAAGGAACTGGGCAAAGCAACACTCATCTCTCAACTCCATCCTCTGTGAGAGATTCTTGTCCTCTGTGTCTGCATCTCTGGCCAAGACAAGCTCAGGTTATAAACCCTCGAGGAGATCTAGTCAGGCCTCTACACATGCTAAGAATGAGCAGGTTTATGGTCCAAAACCCAGCAAAATAGGGTTTTCATGATGAATATGCTTTGGGCTGAAGAGGTTTCATTCGCAGCCAGGGAGGTATAAAAAGAAAAACAAATGACAAACAAGACAAAACCCACCCTGAAAAACACATTTCGGGATTCAAAATCTAACTCTGCCAGGGAGTGGGTGAATGAGGGGATCATGGTTAACAGGAATAGGCTCTTCTTACTGCCTGTTTACTAAGAAAAGTTCTGGAAGTTGAAGCAGAAGTGACCTCCTGGTGAGGCTTGGGCAGTAGATCTGGTCTCTGACAAAGCATCAAATGGTAGTGTAGTTAACTGAGCCCACTCCTGTGTCCCTCGGCGACTGACAGGACAGGGTGGTTCAGACAGAGAGAAGAAAAGTGATTGCATACACACATGTGAACACAAAGATAACAATGTCCCACGTAGCTTACATTCTCCTTCAGAGTTCTTCGGCTGGTGTGCGCTGAGGGGGGTACTACAAATTCAAAGGGGGTCATTTCTATTTTACTTGTTTAACTCTGCTGCAGTGCAACATCTCCTGCCTGGGTCCCAACTCACCAAATGCCACCATCTGACTGTTGTCCTGCAATGAACCGGCCGTAGCCATCACCATTACAAGTCTCTGCCCCAGCTCCGCTTGGGAAATACAACTCTCTTGAGCACGCTTCATCTAACATTTTATTGCCTTCATATACTTAACCTTAATGCTCATAACATTTCAATCGGATCTGACAGTACTAATGATAAAAATCTCTTTAAATGCTATCATTATTTCTTGTTGCATTACTACTAGGCAGGTATCTCAATGGGGTTGATAAACTGCTTGCATAATATGTAGCTTTCAGTTAAAATGCTGAATGACTAAGATTTTTATTTTAAACCACTGCCATAAAACGTCACTGAAAATGCCCTGAAGACGATAATCAGAACATATTTTCTTCCTAAAATATTTTAGTCATCAGAGATGCAAGTTTACCTTATACGAATATGGAAGTAATTTGGGGCTTGTTCTGTTTTCTTAGAATCTTAGAAACTCTGCAATGTGCTGATGTTTTTCTGTGCATCTTCATTTTTAAAAATGTAATCAAAGTACAATGCAACCATGTTAATTAATAATAACATAGATTGCAAGGAACACATTGTATTTGTCATAGTGTCAAGCTTGCTGGGAGTTGTCAAAACATTGTACTGAAATTGTCCCTGTCTTTAACTTCAGGTCACATGGATTACAGTTTAATAGCACTCCTGCTTGTTTTCTAAGTTGACCCCTTAGGTGACAATTGATCATTTGAGGGTTATTCTGGCTGTGGCTCCTGTTGGGATGAAGGTTAACAGAGAAATTGCAGCTTCTTATTAGAATAAATGAGTAATAAGAGAGGTTTGAGATGCCTCTAAGACAATCATCGCATTGTACTGCACCTTAGGAGATAACTACAGTTGAGGTTGTTTGAGAATTTCTATTTCAGGTGCTCATGCTTTGCAGAACTTGTTTCCAGAACTCCCACTACTTAAAAAGTGAAATCCATGGTTAGTAAGACTGAGGCCTGGGTTATATCAGTTTGTAAAATTTGAACAAAAGTTTATCTGATGTACTTGAGAAGAAGGGTAAAGAATAAAACTGGTGCCAATTTTAAGGAAAAAAAAAAAAAAGGACTTAAATTATGACCTGATTATTCATTTTACCAGGACTGCGCTATTTGCTGCACTAATACAGAGTGACCAACACTGACAGGCCCAAAGAATTTGCTGTCCTGCTTGAGCCCTGATATGGGTGAAAACAGAAGACATATATAGCACGGAAGTGGGGGGGAGGAAGGGGGAAGATATCAGCAAATAAATAAATAAAAATCAAAGGCTGCCGCTTTGATCTGTCACTGCTCTGAACATTTAAACACCATACCCTGAATACACAAAGCTGAGTGTAACACCTGGTAAGAACAGCCTGGAAACTCTTCAGTGGTGGGCAAGGTGGACTGGACAGTTTGCCCCCACTGAGCGGTGGGACAAAGTACGTGTGGTGTGTGTGCAGCGAGCTGCACATCCGCCTGGCCAAATCCCCCTGTTTAGGGTCAGGGCAAGGTTTGTGTCATGCTTCAGTCCCACAGCAAGCCTCTGAAACGGGTAACCGGCAGGGATCCTCTCAAAACCCCTGCTGGGGAGGATGTCCTTAATGCCATCTGGGTGTCTGCCTTGCTTGGAACCGCAGCGACTGACGTGCCAACTTTAATTAACATCACATTTTCTGCACAGAACACACAGGACTGTCCGTGCCACTATCTGTTCCCAGGGTCAACGCTCTCCAGCCACTTGCTACCTAAGGAAGCTCCTTCACCTAGGACTTATAAAAATAATCAGCCGCCGAGCACAGCAGCAGTGTAAACGAGATTAGCCTCTTCAGAACCACTCTGCTACCAGGCAGATGTTGGCGACGGGATTAGCGTTCAGGCCGGGCTTCTCCCGATTTATTTTCGCTCCGCGCTTTTCACTTACACGTTTGCTAACCGGCACCTTGGAACAACCCCCGGCCCCGCTGCACCGCCCCCCCTGCCCGGGCGCCGCTCCGCCCGGTCGTCCCCCCCTGTCCCCCGCTACCCCGGCGCCGCTCCGCCGCCCCCCCCCCCCCGCGTCCGCCCCCGCCTCCCGGTGCGGCGGAGGCCGCGGTGCCCTTCCGGCCACCCGGGCCCGGGGGGGAAGCGCCGTCCGGCGGCGGCAGGACCCCGCCCGGAGGCCGCCCCGCTGGAGGATCCGGTGGCTGCCCGGTGCGAGGGTCCCCGCCAGGTCGGGCCGGCCCCCGCCGTGCTGGCGGCGGGCAGGGCGCTCCCCGCACCGCCGGGGGGTGGCTGCGGGCTCCGCGCTGGCGGCGCCCCCACGCCGCAGCCGGGCGAGCGCGGTTGGATTACCGGCTACCTGGGAAGGGCTGGCTGCGCCTAGGCGGGGCCGCTTTCCCCGGTCACGTTTTTTGGGGTGGCCCGCCCGGTCTTTAGCGGTGCCTGCGGGCTGTTCTCGAGGCGGTGCCGGCTCCCCTTAGTGCGGCGAGTAAAGCCGGGCTGCGTAGGAAGAGATTAGCTCGGGGTTTACCCTTCACCCGTGGAGGGATCAGCTGAGGACAGGGGCTGCCCGCCTCCCTAAAAAAAGCCGGGCAGCGATGAGCGCTGGGGAACTATGGGGGGGGGGGGGGGGAACGGGACGTGGCCGGCCCCCCCGCGGCCGTCGGATTTTGGGGAGAGAAAAGACGGAGGGAGGGAAAAGGTGCCTTTTGTTCCGGCGGCGGGGAGGGGAGGGCCGGGGCGCGCCCCCTCACCTGCCCCCGCCGCCCCCGCCCGCCGCGCCGCGGCTGCCGCTTGTTTGCGCTCGGCTTATCCGGAGCGGAAATTCCTTTCCGTTTTTGTGAATGACAAACTCATTAACGATTCATCAACACAACCTGTTCCAGCCGGCCCGTCGCCGCGGCAACAGCCCCTTCCGCGCGCCCCCATTGGCTGCCGCCGGAGAATGTATCCATTGAGGCGTCCCGCGGTTGTACCCATTGAGGAGCTGCCGGGCGCCGGGGGCTGCGCGGGGCCGCGGCCGAGGGGCGGCGGGCGGGGAAGGGACGGGGACAGCGGCCACACCGACACCGGCACCGACACCGGCAGCAGCGCGGCGTGTCCGCGCTGAGCCGGGGGAGCCCCGCTCGGCGGCACGTTAATTGGATTTCATTCACTCGGGGCGGAGGAAAAGCCCAAGGGCTCGGGCTGCAGCGGCGATTAGGCAGGTTCATTCAGGGATTCATTGACAAAAAAAAAAAAACCAAGAGGAGACCGGGCTGCGCGCACGCACAGACACACATACACACAGACACACGCAGACACACACACTTACACACACGGCGGGGCCGGGGCTGCTTCTCCCTCCCCGTGACTCCACCGCCGCCCGGCGCGGGGGAGGCGGCGCGGGGGGGGCTGCGTGATTCATTTTCCTGGGGCGGAGGGAGATAAGTTGTGCGGAGTTGGAGGGGGGCAGCCCGCCCGCCGCGCCATCCGCATGCCTCTGTGAGAGAGAGGGGCGCTTCCAGAGCACGCTCCGTTCCCCCCGTCCTTCCTCATGCTAGATACGTTCAGACCCGTCCCTTTCGCGTCGGAAATGGCGATTAGTAAATCCGTGGCGTGGCTGAACGAGCAGCTGGAGATGGGCAACGACCGGCTGCTGCTGATGGACTGTCGGCCGCAGGAGTTGTACGAGTCGTCCCACATCGAGTCGGCCATCAACGTGGCCATCCCCGGCATCATGCTGCGGCGGCTGCAGAAGGGCAACCTGCCCCTGCGCTCCCTCGTCTCCAGCAGCGAGGAGGACCGGGAGCGCTTCGCCCGCCGGTGCGGCACCGACACGGTGGTGCTGTACGACGAGCACAGCCGCGACTGGAACGAGAACACGGGCGGCGAGTCCGTGCTGGGGCTGCTCCTCAAGCGCCTCAAAGACGAAGGCTGCAAGGCGTTTTATCTGGAAGGTGAGAAGGGCCGCCTGGGGTTGGGGAGGTGGTGGCGACATCGCTGCCTGCTTGGGGGCCCGGGGCTGTGGGTGACGGGGAGGCGAGCCCCGCGGCTCGGCGGTGCGGTTCCCTGCCCGGGGAAGAAAAGGGAGGAGGGGTGTCCGCAGCGTCCCCCGGGCATTGCGCGCTGACGCTCCGGGAGGACACCAGCCTGGGCAGGGGGCTTTTCCCCTTGCCCTTTCCCCCCCTTCCCCAGCATCCTTGTCGTCGCTTTGTTTAAAGATACCTCGGGGTCTGGAATCGCTGTAGCGGCGAGGGGAGGACAGAGCTAACGGGGATCCCGGCATGAGCCGGGGAGGGCAGAAGCAACTGCCGCCGAGACATCTCTCCAGAGGTCCCCGCAGGGCGAAGCGGCACAGAGCTTTAATCTTGAATGTGCTGAGCCCTCCGCCGCAGCGGGCGATTTTCTTAAACCTTCTTTTAGGTTAGTCCGTCTGCGTGAGTGTGTGACATATTTTTTGCTTTTTTTTTTCTTTCCCGGGGCTCGCAGAGGGTGAGAAACGGATGCCCCTTTGCAGCCGGGGCTGTAGCAGGGAAGTAAGTCGGCTTGCCATCTTATATCAGGTTGCATTTTTTTCCCCCCTCCCCTTTGCTTTTCTCCCCAGGTGGTTTCAGCAAGTTCCAGGCCGAGTTCGCCCTGCACTGCGAAACTAACCTAGACAGTTCGTGTAGCAGCAGCTCTCCTCCTTTGCCAGTCCTGGGCTTGGGAGGCCTCCGAATCAGCTCCGATTCCTCATCAGACATTGAATCTGACATTGACAGAGACCCCAATAGTGCCACCGACTCCGATGGCAGCCCTCTCTCCAACAACCAGCCTTCCTTCCCGGTGGAGATTTTACCCTACCTCTACTTAGGCTGTGCCAAGGACTCCACTAATCTGGACGTTTTAGAAGAGTTTGGCATTAAATACATCTTGAATGTTACCCCCAACCTGCCGAATCTCTTTGAAAACGCCGGCGAGTTCAAGTACAAACAGATCCCGATCTCTGACCACTGGAGCCAAAATCTGTCTCAGTTCTTTCCTGAGGCTATCTCCTTTATAGGTGAGACCCGATTATTTGCTAACAGCTATATGTCAGGCGGCAGAATTCAATTTCTTTTGCAGAATTCAGGAGATTTCGGGCGAGAAGGGGTAGCAGCGTTTCTGGCAACATCTCTGGGGGCTGTCCCGCTTTCTGGTTTTAAAGCCGGCTGAAGTTGAGGGGCGGGTGGGGGCTGTTAGGGGGGTTACTGAGGAGCCCCGGTGAATCGGAAGCGACGGCTGCAGGTTGCAAACGCATACCTGGTTTGCCTGGCTGTGGGATTCCTCCCTGAGCCGTTTGTGTGGGAGCTGGGGACTGAGCAATGCGCAGGATGGGGGATCTTTTTAAGTCTCTTCCTTGCGGGGTTGGGAGGGAAGCAAATGAACCCGGGGCTGGTGGTTTATACGTCTTTTTTTTGGAGGGGGGACTTTTTTTTCCTCCTTGAGGTTACTGAAAAGCAGTATAATAAAAAGAAACGATCCAGGAAGCTAACTTTAGCTTTTAAATGCAAGTTGTTCTTAAGCGGTATTCCTGGCAAATGTATAGTCAGAGCTTTAATTAAATCTCGTGGTAATAATGATATACCTCTCGGGCTCGGTGCTTTGGTTTAGCCAGCCCTTAGACGTTATCCATCAGCTTTGGAAACGCATCCCCTTGGGCTCAGGGAGTTCTGGTTAAAATTTGCACTCTCCTTCCTTTCTGGGAGAACTAAAATCACCCCATCGGGGTGCGGTGGGGTGGGCATCTCATTATCTGTTGGGAAGCTGTGCTGTAATCCGGTTGAATGATACCGGTAATAGTGGAGAATGTAGGTAATCTGAGCCCAGCAGGAAGAAATGTGGGCTGGAAGCCACAAAGAAACTAATCTCCAGGCATTGTAATGCATTTCCTATTACAAAGGAACCCATTTTCAACCAATGTTGACATCCTGTTCCTCCTAATGGGCTGTCCCCTGTGACTTCCCTCATTCTTTTAAAATGCCTGAATACCTCCATTGTTAGCTGCACAACAGTTGGAGAATAATTTAATAGACCTTTGCAGTCTGCTGGTCTGTATAAAAGGCATTCAGTGACATATTGCAGGATTTCCATGCTGGGGCGAGGGGACTGTAAGAATTTAAGGCAAATCTCCAGGCGAAAGCATGTCTTTTAAAAATGACTTTTAAAACAGTGTCATGCAGCGTATCCTGCTCCCTTTGTCTCATTCTTAGTTTTCTTAGCTCTTGGACTCGGGTACATGTACGTAGGGGGGTGGATTCTCCTCTTGTCCTGGTTTTAAGCCGGTGAAGTTAACTCTTGCGTCGCACAGCTGGCCACTGGGAGCAGAATCGTCCTTTCTTCCTGCTTGATACTAATCTCACTTGTGTTGAGAGATCAGTTACCAACGTCCTGTCTTATGTGTCCTTCTCTGCCTCTTTGTCTCCGCACAGATGAAGCACGGGGGAAGAACTGCGGCGTCCTGGTGCATTGCTTAGCAGGGATCAGCCGCTCGGTCACAGTGACGGTGGCCTACCTCATGCAGAAGCTCAACTTGTCCATGAACGATGCCTACGATATTGTCAAGATGAAGAAGTCCAACATTTCGCCCAACTTCAACTTCATGGGTCAGCTGCTGGACTTTGAGCGGACTCTGGGTCTGAGCAGCCCCTGTGACAATCGAGTGCCGAACCAGCAGCTGTACTTCACCACCCCTTCCAACCAGAATGTCTTCCAGGTGGATTCCCTGCAGTCCACGTGAGCTCCCATCACCTCCCTTCTCCTGTCCGTTTCATGGGATCACTCCTCAATGGTTTCTCTTTGGCAGTGATAAAGAAAACGCAGCTTTCTCATTTTGTGGCCTCTGCTACCAAAAAGCAGCTGCCAGCGCGGGCTAGGAAAGGTTACACAGTATGGAATCGGCTATTGCGAAGGGAGGGAACGTGGTGAGCTCTCTGGGAAGGACCGTGGTGACCAGGCGGCAGGTGGGCAGGGCGCTCATCCCCGCTTGCGCAGTGGCTTGGGTCCGAGGACTTCCAGGGTGGTAGGGTAAGGCTGGACAGGCTGAGCACGTGTTCTCTAGAGACTGGGACTGTCCTGCTTCCCTCTCCGCTTTCGGATCTGTGACACACACCTCTGTCTTCAGTGAAGACTGGTTATTTTTGTTTGTTTGTTTTAATTTAGAGGAGCCAAAGAAAGAGATTTCAGCTTAGTGTATTTGGAGTACTTGTTTGGCGGGAGCTTGGTAGTATTCTACTTGATCAATGTAAATATTTAATCTTAAATCGATTTGCAATTTTTTTTTGAATTCAGATGTATTCAAGAAATCAATCCAAGGGACATCTGTGTTTTTGTTCTCTTCATAAATTCTGGTTTATTTGTTTTTTGTTTTGTTTTTTTTTTTTTTTAATTGCAAAGAATATATTTGTAGCATGCTTAATTTTATTGTTCAACTGAAGCAAGCTTTCTATGAGGGAGAAATGGCAATGGTGAGAAGTTTGCAAATCATGTTTTGTGAGCAAGTACAGTCTCTTCTTTCATATATCTTTCTTTTCCTTGTGGTGATTTTTTTTTTTCTCCTCACACTCTTGATGTAGTTTCCATGTGATATATATATTTTTTTTAAATTAAATTAATTTTTTTGCCTTACCTTTTGTAAATAGATCATCTGGGAGGAGGTTTGTCTTTGAATGCGAAAGATTTTTGATCACTTTTTAAAACTTTCAGATGTGCTAAACAGTGCATTACCTCTGTACAAATTCTTCAGGGAGCTTCACCTCAAATGCAATATTTTGCATCTTTTTCTTTTTTTTTTTGTATAAAACTGGAAGTATGTGCGAGTATTTGTACCTGTGTGTACGCACAGTGAACCTGCACATGGTTGCCAATAAGGGAGAGTCTAATTCATGGTGTAAAAGTTTTAAGATGGAATTTATTATAAGAATGTAAAACCTTAAATTATTAATAAATAAATAACTATTTTTGGCTATTGAGAACCTGGCTGGTTTATTCCCCCTTTCCCCTCTGTGTGAGTGTGGTTAATTGCACATACACATATGGTTATGTTTAAAGGTAATGATTGCTTTCAATAGCTTTTGTACAGCTCCTACGACAATAAAGCCTTGATTTCCCCTTTGGTCCACTGGTGCCTAAATGAATAAACAGTGCATGTGCTGGATTCTTGCCTTGTTCTGGTGAAGGGAATACTTTTGAAGGCCTTTATGTTAATTGCAAAATATTCTGTCACCCCTTTGCCACCCCAGGGATGCACCTGACCCTGAGCCATAAGGATTTTTTTTTTTTTTTTTTTTTGAGAGTAAGGAGCTGCTGTTTTCTGGGTTTGTTTACAAGTTTTGGGCACTCTATTACAGATGCCAGGAGATGGGATCATGCTCTTCTTATCTGTCTGGCAGGAACTCATTTCACTGAGATCCATCAACAGTCTGCAGCCTGTAAATGATTTTTTTTTTTTTTTTCCCCCCCCTGTTCATTCGGTTCAGCCACACTGCAATTTAGCAGGTGAAGGAAAGGAGGAAAAGTCTCTACCTGTAGTCGCCTCATTTCCTCTCTGGCCCGTTCAAGTAGTCCCATCTCTGCAGAAGGAAAAAGGGGGGGGGGGGTTATAGCGATTGCAAAACTTCCTGCTGCAACTTATTTTCATTAACATCCTTCCTGATGAGAAGTGGCCCAAGGTGGGGTGGTGCCAAAGACTGCATGCGGGACCAGGGTGATGGGCTGATGCCGCAGCTGGGGCTGTCGGCTGGGGTTCTGCAGAACTCCTGGCAGCCGGAGCACATTTCAAGTAATTTTAGAAACTGCAAGTGTGTGAAATGAAAAGCAAACAAAACATGGGAAAAAAGTGAGTCAGTGTCTCATGCAGTAGTGGCCTAGATTGAGTGCATAAGCTGTGAAAGTAGAAGTGGGTTGCAGTTAAACTTGGCTTGTGCTAATCCAGTTTTGAACGGTTTCCGCTCTTGGCATTCCCTGTGCTGCTCTGTTCAAAGTGGAGATTTGCAAGCAGCTCTAGCAATTTCCTGTCCAGCTGCAGCTCAAGTGACTCCCTTTTTTTTTTTTTTTTTCACCCCCTCTCTCTGTTTTGTTTTTTTTTTTTTAATATGGTCTGCGGATAATTTTAGCCAGTTTCCTCTTTGTGGATTATTAATCTGCTTTCCTTGTAGAACCTACATAGCTGCGTCCCTACTGTTCTGCTGAAGTCAACAGATGGCCTCCCCGCCACTTCCTCTCGTTTCGCTGTGGGTTTGTTGTCAGGCCACTTCTGAAATTAATAGTGTTTTCTGGCCGGTTGCCACAGGCCATTACCACGAAGGGGAAGTAACACATCTGAATAGCAGGAAGCCGGGCAGGGTCACAGCGTGAACTGAACCTGTTGAGCGCAATCGGGCCTCTCCCGTTCAGCAAGTGTAGGGTTCCTCTTCTTTCCCCTCCCCGCCCTCCTTTTTCTTTTTTTTTTTTTTTTTTTTTTTTAATACGCCTTGCACAGAGAAAAAGGACTGACGCCGAATGCCTCAGCTGTTTGCACCGGCCAAATATTTCCGGCTGAATGAGTTGCAAATGTTAATTGTGACTAGGTGGCCCGGTAAGGTGAGGAGTTAGAGAGCAGCACGCAGCGATGTAACCTAGGGGAGGTGGGGGGGGGGGGGGCGGGGGGGCTTGGCTTTCTTTGTGAGTTGCTTTGAAAAGTTAGTGCTCACAAGGGCTTCCTGCTTCCTTCCTGCTTCACCGAATGACTAACACCAAATGGGTACTTCTGCAATTCATCATTTTTCAGGACAAGCAAGCAGAGACGACCAGCTTTGCTCACACACACACACCCGCACGCGCGCAGCGGAGTCGGGCAGAAAACTTGTTCCAGATTGTTCCTCAAGCGAGGCCTGAACCAGGGCTGTTAGTCAGAAACCTCGGCTGAACTCGAAGCAGGACTGGTCGAGAACAACGTCAGTCACAGGCAAACCCAAACCAGGACTGGAGCCAAACCAAAACCTGGTTCAAGCTCTGATTTTGCTGAGGGTGTTCTTACTTGCTCGTGGGTCGGCTCTTAATTACAAATGGTTTGGAGGCAAAAGCAGTGAGAGGTCTCATGTTCACCTTCCCTGCACGGGTTCCCGGGTAACTCTGCCCCGGCACGGTGAAGGGAGAGGCTCGTGCTACACAAGCACTTGCCAGCTTTGCTGAGGTCGGACTCCGCTTGCTCCTGCAGTTTCCCCCCAGCACTTGTTTCAAAATAACTCACTTCCTCTCACCCCTCCGTCGTTTCGATCCTTGCTGGGATGGGGCAGAGGTCTTGGGCTTCTGGGGGGTTTGGCAGCTATTGCAGTTCCTCAGCTGGTAAAGTAATTTGTAAAGGGAAGAATAAATCCTTTGTGCCTGTAGGGGCAGGCCTGGTGTGTACAGGGGAAAGGGGGGGGGGAATATCCCCCCTTTGCAGCTAAAAAAAATCACAACCTGCTTCATATTATAATGTAGGAGCGTGAGGTACTGAATTCCTCCAGAAGCTATGGAGATATTAAGAAGGAAAACTGTACCCTCAGGAGTGATCAGAGTTTTCTCACACGACCCATCTCTGCCTTTAACACAAAGGGTGAAATTGTACCCCGTGGCATCCATGTCCCCTTTGCTCTGGTAAGGCCAAGGTTCCCCTCAGTGTTTGGGTGCACATTAGCACTTTGCTTTCCATTTTCTGTGCAATAACATCGTGTAGCTCATTGTGCTGGTTCCCCTTCTTGCATTCCTTCTGTCCCACTCACACTCTTTCAAACCACTTTATGGCCACCTTCACAATGTCTTCCAACTCTTTCTCGTTTTTGTTGTTGTTATAGCAATAATTTTCTCTTTCCCCATTCTCTTTCTTGTCCTTTATTAATGCTGCTCTTCGCCGTGTGTGTTCTGTTCTTCCACAGACTTTTTCCTAAGCTCCATGGTCCTTTCCTACTTCTCTTTTGTTTTCTCGTCCTCTCTTTTTTCCCTGTTCCTCTCTTGCTCTCACGTTTCCTAAATCAACTCCACTTTCTCCCAGCCTTAAGCCTCTTTGTTTTCTCAGAGAAAAACAGGATGAGTCTCGTGGACTCGGTCAGTTGTAGTGAGCTATAGGAAAGGCGTATATGAGAGGAAGAAGTAAGAAAACACCACTGCTGTCCTCTTGCCATTTCCTAGCAGATGACCTTCTTCCCCATCTCCATTCCCTGTCACTGTGGCTCCGCATGGCTTCCCTGGGCCCTCTCCATGCAGCAGCCAGCACTGCCGCTATTAACAGGGAAGGTGGGCGTGAGGAAGCAGCCTTTCCTCGGGGCCGTCCTGCATCACAGGCCACTGACCCCGCCACTGACGCCCCTCTGAGGACTGGGGAGTGGTGAGGAAAGAGGGGAGAGACTGAAAATGTGGCCGCCAAAGGCGGCTCGGCTAGCAAAACTGAAGCCGAGCTTAACAATTGTGTGTCTGGAGAGCATTTCTTCAGCTCCTCTGAAAAGCTTGTGCAAAATTTTTTTCCCTGTTGAGAAGCGTGATGACACTTTATTCAGAGCTCGAGGAAAAACAATGGCATGTGAACACTTAACAAGGCTAGAGCTTAGGCCCTCTCTCCGCACTGCTATAAATCACCAAACGCTTTGCCTGAGTGAAGATGGTGGAACAAATTGCTAAGCTCAGTTCAGTGCCCCCCTAGACCTTGAGTGTGCGTGTTCAGCATTGCTCAGTTACCCCGGGAACACAAGTGTTGGGGCCAGACCCCTCCATCACGCAGCAGCGCATGTGAGTGACTCCCAGGACTCCAGCGAGATGCTGCGCTCAAGGAAGGTGGCTGAGTTTGTTCTGGACGCCTCATAGCCAAAGGGAAATACAGGCTACCCACTGGTGTTTTCTCATGGCCTGTGGTGACATTGGGGTATAGAAACTCTGTCCTTTCCTCCCTGCTCCCAACAGCCAGCAACGGGTGGTGCTGCCTCATGTGTCTCCTTCTTCATTGCCAAATTTGAGAGATAGGCACGTGCTGTAACTTAGTAGATAGCACAGGCAGAAAGCTGGTATGGGAGCCGCTCTCTTTTGAGTAAAGTGCTTGTCTCTGTAAGGAAAGGAAAAAAGCATGTTAGATGCTTTCTGTTGTTTGTTATCGTAGGGATCTGCAAGCGCTGAGGGAATTTTGGAGCGCTCGTGGCCATAGCTTTTCCTCATAAGGCAAAGATGAAGGATGTTGACTTACCACAAACACAAGGAGATGATTATCAGATGGAAAGTGGGGGTATGGAGTCTGTTTAGGAAATATTTCTTAATGACAGAAGTCGCATTCAGGACTATATTTGAGAGATGCAGCGGAAAGCGTGCCCTGCTCTATTTCACAGCTGCGATCCCCAGGACGCAGGAAGCGCACAGAAAAGCTGGCGCTCTCCCATTCCTAGGCTGTTCCAGCACTGCAGATACCAGCGACATAAAATGATACTATGTGGGAGGTCTGTTTACCATAATGTGGAGACCATGGTGAAGCACTTTGCTCATTTCGCTGGAGGCACAAGTGTTTTGGAAAGTCCTGCTGCCGAGATCTTCCACCTTCCCAAACGGGCAATGTCCTTGCTTAACTCTAAGACTTTCATTTTAATGAACTTCTCTGTTTTTCTGTTAAAGCTGTGATTTGGGGCATTACGGAAGTCTCTTTTTTCATCTTTTTTTCCCGCTGGCCTCAACTCTGTAGGAAATAAATTCCCATCTGCAAGTGAAACCATCTGAAAAACAGATTGATGGCTGACACTTGGTTTACTCAGGGCAAAAGTTCTTTATAGTTTAAAGGTGGCGCTTTTTCCCTTTGCTGGGAAATTATGTCCTTACAAAAACAGGCTGGAAGCACTAGTGTTTAGTGTTTGTGAAAACACATTAACTGTTCAGTTGTTGGCCTGGACACTCAAATGATGTAAATCAGCATAGCAGCCAAGGCTACCAGTAGAGACTCCACCACAGACTGGTGGTCCTAATACTCTTGAACCCCTTGAAGACATTATCTGCCTCTATATAGAGACCATTATGGACATTATTGATTTTTGTACATCCTTTTTTCCTGCATACAGTAATATTATTATATTCTGAACTAGTCATAGAGCTAGAAAGTCAAAACATCTCAATGCGGTGAAAAAGAACTTTTCTCCTCATTTAAAAACATGATAATTTTAGTGTCTTGGGGACCTACTAACACATAAAAAAAAATAATAATTCAGGATCAATGAGAGTTCAGCTATTGCTCGATTGATTAGCGTCCAAGTTGCATTTTCTGTGCCAGTATTTCTTCCACGTTTATTTGCGGGGTTTCTAGGCCAACCTTGCTCTTGGTGAAGAAATGTAGCGCAGCACCTCTCATCAGGGCTGAAATTCAGCCCATGCTGAAGCCCAGCGCTGAGCTCATATTCCATTTGAGCATTAGGAATTCAGTAACACTTGGACTCTGTGCAGGATGTTTTTGTTACAAATACAGACAAAATGTGTCTGATTTCTGGGAATACAAATCAGGAGCCACAAATTAGTCTTTCACACACACCTTTACAATCCCTCATCCATTCTTTTTTTTTTTTAAGTGGATTTTTGCAGGCTACTGTATGCGAACAAAAGCTTTTTTATATTTGCACATTACTGTCAGAGGAGACAGCAATGTCTATTATTAAGGTGCACCAGTGCTTTCTTCTATAAGAGGACTTTCTTTTCAGTTGTTTACAACTTTGCTAGACTTTGTTTGGACTCGAACATAAATGCCCCGGGCTGATCTATAAAGATGAAAAGAAAAGAATATCCTTCTGAAAATGTCATCCTAAAAGACTTGGCCCTTTTTTTCCTAAAGAAAATGCCTTGGTTTTTGTCTGTGTAACAAAATCTGTTACTGTTTCCTTGAACAGCTTTGGCACTCTGTGCCTGGAGGAAAAGGGAGACGAAATCTGGCAGGGTGTGTCGGGAATGTGCCTGGCGCTGCTTCCCTGAAAAGCTCGGTTTGCCCGAGATTTGAGGGGTTGGAAGATTGCGATTTGCACGTGCCAAGCAACTGCATCTTGAACTTTCTTTATCAGGTAGCAGTGATAAAATTTAGCTGAGCGGCTGCTGGTGTTGAGCAGCCGGTGGAAACGCCAGCCCCACCGAGCAGGGAGGGCACGGGCTTCCCCCAGGACAGCGAGGGGACGCGGGACTCCCCCGTCACTGCTGCCTCTGGGAGGAAGGAGGGGGTATGTGGTGTTGTGTCATTGGGGTAGAGGATTCTGCAGTAAGTCTGCCCCAAAATCGGTAAGTTTGATTGCACAGCTATACTGTTTGTGTACCTGAGCAGTTCCGATCACAGCTACCTCGAGTGTCTCTGTTCTGCGCCGTATAAATACACTATACATCCCTGTTTTCCGCTGGGCAAAATATGGATGAGATCAGTCATCTAAGAACAGTTTTGGGGTTAGACAGAGGAGAAAATGCACGTCATCTGACAGAAAGCAGGGTACCACAGTGATGTTGCTGGAATGGCAAGAGGTGAGAAAATGTGGCTCTTTCTGGGGTTCATCCGTAGTTAGATTTTATATGCTTCGAGGTGCCTCAGGTGGCAGCTAGGCGCACAAGTTCTTCTGTAATCTTCAAAGTGCTTGACACTGCAACCTTAATAGTATCCTTCTAAGAGTGTTTTTTGCTTCCTGGCAGCAGTACATATTTCAGCCTCTCTGACGAGATCGAAATGAATGGCATTCCTATGGCTTTACACAAGAGTAGCGGAGAGCACACTCCAGCCCTCAGTTTGTTATTACAGCATTAAGGTTTTAAAAGACCCTGTCAATTATGGTGGAATAAAATTAACAGGATTCTCATTTTTTATGCTTCAAAGTGTATGTAAGCTTCCTTTGGCAAGGATTTAATCATCTGGTGTGTTTATACAGTACCTTGGCTAATGAGAGCTGGTTAGAGCTATGGGGCATTATTGTGATGTTAATAATAAATATGGTAGTTATCTGTGGTCAAGAGAAAATTTCCCATTTTTCCTGAGTCCTGCACAGCCAGGACTTGTAGCTTGACTTAAATAATGTGCATGTTGCTATATTCCAGAATGACAGTTCTTATCTACATCCTTGTATTGCTGAGTCTTATTACAGAGTTCAATGAGCTTATTCCTGTCAGTAAAGTTATACACATGCTTAACTATTGGCAAAATCAGACACTGGGGCATTCTTTTGGCTGTGAAAACACGTTGCACACTGCAGGATGCATAATAATTGATAATACGGACTAATGATTGAAGAAGACAGGAATTCTCGGGCAGGGCAATTTCTCATATTACTAGAATTTTCTGAATCAACTAATGAGCTAAATGCCCTTGTGTTTTGACTACTCAGCATAAGGGAGGATGAAGCAGTTTCTTTGGGAAGTACAGAGCCCTCATGCCCTGTTGAGCTGGTCCTACAGAGGAGCATCAAACAGGGAACTTAGGCAACTCAGTCCTAGGTCATGAGCCACTTAAAAGGTCCATTTACCCTTTTGCTTTTGAGAGCATCACAGACAGGACTCATAGTTCGTGTTGTTGCAGCACTATAAATGAAGGCCCTGAAATAAAGCTGAAGTAATACCATGATGAATCAGGCCTAGGAGCTATGTGTATGAGTGCCATTACTTGGGGGGAAAAAAAGGAAAAATAGACTTTCTAATGTATTCTTATAAATGTGAGTTACTGTTATTCAAGAAGCATAGAAAGGAACCTGTATTGTTCCAAAGTGAATGTCAAATGATTCTGTTCATTGCACCTTCTACCTACAGTGACGATGACGATTGATTCATTCCGTGTGGAAGTTTCTAGCTGTTTTTGTATCTTGAGTGCCTGCCTAGAAGTCACAGTGGTTGTCAGGCAGGTCTTTGATCTGTTGGTAATCACAGACCTGTCTAAAGACAGCGTGTTTGCTTCTTTCGGACACAGTACCAGAGAACTTAATAAATGCTCTTTTATACAAAGATGGTAGGAAGCAGACATGGGTTATGGCCTGAGGCAAGGAATGCGTGACAAAGCTTCAGCGGTACTGAACTGCTTGGCCTGTGCGTGCAAGAACAAGAATATGATGGGCAAGCCGTTGTTTGTACAGGAAAGAAAAAAGTCACCAGACTATAAGGGAAGCAGTCATGGTCATCACGTTGAGATGGAGCAGACAGTCAGGATGCAGGGTACAGTCCGATGCTAGGCCAGGCAATCAGACGATCAGATGCCTCTGAAAAGGCAGTCTGTTCCCTTTCTCCTTCTTCTCAGTTTTCGTTTGTGTCCTCTTGTTTCTTCCTTTGCTGTCAAAAGCACTTGCCGCTCTGCAAAACTTACCAATATTTCTTCTGGTGATCTGGCCCTGATGTAGCACACCATGAGGTCAGAAAAGTATCAGACATGGTGTAATGATGGGAATCAGAGGATGCAATTAGGGGCGATAGGGGGATGGACAGAACTGAATCTTTTGACATTAGCTTGAGCTGAGATTGGCTTAGCTATAAAACCCAACTATGGACCCAGTGTCTGGGCATGGAGCTAATTGGAGAGATAAAAAATTGGCTGGGAGGTTTCTGGGCAAGGAAACTGCCTCC